>NC_134710.1:129184154-130681654 GCF_043290135.1 Rhipicephalus microplus | reverse complement strand
TAAGCTAAAAACATCGAGATTAAGCATTGCCATGGGTTAATGCTGCCGGGGACGTACGGCTTTCTACGGTATGAGCCGGAAAGACTCGCTGCTAGAGTACGTTGGTCTTGATTATCAGACTGACACTACTGTCATAATGTGTTGCCAATTATCAGTTTTATCGATGCCGTTTATAAAATACATTGACAAAACTCAAGCAAACTTCAAGGAAAGTGCACCCACGCTAGGGGGGCATTCGTGGGTGCCCTGACTGGAGCCTTTTTTTCCCAAAATTCTCGCATGCCCCCCCCCCCCCCCCAGAGCAAGCATAGTCAAAACACGACGCATAAGTTCTGTGCCTGCTTGCCCCCCCGCATGAACACAATTGTCGTTGGTGCCCCTCTCGCCAGCAAAAAAGCCTGGCAGCGCTTGTGACGCACGCGCTCGACATATGATTGCTTCAGTGTACTTGCACATACATCGATTGCTTAACTAAAACTTAAGCTATACAGGTGTAGCACATAAATGAGAATACCATCATGTTCGTTAAATTTTACGCTCGACATCTCACGATTAAATATGAAGTCTTCCAGAAAGTGCACCGATCAGACCAAGTTTATTCCGATGTGCCGCTAATGTTCTCGGTGTGTGGTAGAGACTGTACAGCGTGACCAGTGCCTTCCAGAGCACTGGGCGACAGTGGCCATGCTGTACAGTATGTCCCAGTGCCTCCCAGCACGCTGTAGTACACAGGGCACACTGTACTGTGTACACTGGAAACACTGTTTTTTTTTCGAAAGGCATGATTAGGCATTTTTATTGACCCTGATTACTGTGCTGTGCAGATGCAATGGCTGGTCATGTGATCAGGTCGGCAGCTTTATATATATGTTCATGTGCCTTGAAACAAATCTTTAGCTGAGACTTGAGCAGCTGTGTCATGTCTTGGTCGTCTTTTTTTAACACTGTTATTCCTGCACAATGAATGTCTATCAACTAGCCCAAGTATCCCTTTTAGTGGCACTAGATATGTGCAAATGTCCATTATTTGGCTCGAAGTGAAGAAGAAGCTACTTGAACAGTAGCAAGATTTGACTACCTGTAGGATGCTGGTTATAGCCAATAAAATATGTTACATTTTCCAAATGACTATACTTTGTACATCTAGCCCATATAACAAACTCTTGAACTTAAAGAATAATCGAGGTGAAGGTTTTACATACATTTAACATCTAAAGGAACACTAAAGTGAAGCAATGAATTGGTTTATATTGATGAAGTGTTCTCTGACAATTTTAACGCCATAACAAGTTCATTTTTAGAGGATAAAGTCAAAGTGAAAGTACCATTTTTAAATTTTACAATAAAATATGTATGCTTGACATCACGAATTTCAAAGTGTATTTGTTGTACTTTGCTGACACTGGCTAGACTAAATCTCATGAAACTCGATATGTTAAGTCTCTGGCTCCATCAGCAGTTATTGTGCTTCATTTTTACCCATTAGGAGCTATGTAGGCATTAGCAAACACCGACAAAATTTATGACATTATGACGTTCGCTATAGGAATTTCAGGGTGGAGGCGCCACCTGTATTTTCTTTTTTTTTTTCTAGAGTGTTTTCTCGCATAACAGGTGTCTTCTCGCAGTGAGCATGGCGATTTTGGAATTGTGAAAGGGTAATTTTTAATAACAACAAAAAAAAAGTTTTCTCTTTGGTGTCCCTATAAGTGCGAACTTGTGGCACAAATTATCCCTGAATAGGTAACTTCGCAGCATCGCAACATTTCATTGCAGTGAAACGACCTCTACAAAAGAAGTTGCGTGCAATTAAGTTCTCTAATATTTGCCCATTCCCAAAATGAAGGAAGATAAAGTCTATACTTAGAAGATGAAGCCATTAACTATACTGCAAAGTAAAAAAGAAACAAAAAAGTGACAATAATTTTTAGTAATATTTCAAAAGTAGAAAAAACCAAGGTTGAAAAAGTTTGAAGTAAGGAACACTAATAAGAAGCTTCAGCTGCCACACGAGCCCTCCCAAACGAAAGTTGTTAACCATACAGGCATTTTGAAAAGTGGTGCATGTAGTATGTGGTACCTTACCATTACCACAGTTCAACATATAAGTGATCAGAATTCAATGTGCATGACTTCAAGATCATGGTACTCCATTACATGTTTAATTGAGTAACCAACACACATTTCAATACAAGTTCCTCAGATGGTGTGAGCTCATGGTGAGCAGGAACTGCTGCAGACAATGTCCTTTATCAGTTGCTGAAGAAATTGGCAAGCATTTGAAGTTGCGCTTACGTCACAAGCCGTAGTCCACTACTCAGGTTCACTTCATTCAAAGTGAAGTCCGCAACAACTATTCAAAGTCACAGAAGCACTATCCATTCTCAATGTTTCCGTTATCAAGTGTTTGTCATTCAGTCTGCTGAGATCACTTTAAACTCTCTGTCGAAAAAAAAAAGAGATGTACATATATAGCTGAGAATAAATGAAGTGATCAAGTGTATTGTAAACTGCAGTGACAATAGGCTTCTCTATTATTGAGGCACTTGAGGTGCTAAAACTGGTGGTGTTAAAATATTTGAAATAAATATGGTGGTTTTTAAATAAATATGGTGGTGTCAAAAATGTTAAATATGAACAACAACCATATAAGAGTTCGTTTTATTACAAAAAAATAAATATTTTAGGATAACCTTATATCTAATCAACAAAAAATATAAGCAGACAAACTTCCGGAGAATTAATTTTTGCTTTTTCGTGCCCAACCATCTTGCATTGGCATGATTCGCTCATATGCTATGCAGTAGGTCCACAATATGTATACCAATTGGCTATAAGGCCATATCACACCACACTAAGATCTTCAGTGATACCGAAGTTAGGGTGCTTGCATCATTTAAACAGCTGCATGTCAATTTATGTTGGTGGTACATCCACAAAAATATATGCAGGTAGGTATATGCTGGATTTCTCTGAAAACAAGAGGCCCCAGAAGAAATATTGAAGATCCCACCACTCACCAGAAGTTCCTGCACTGCCTCTTTTCCTGACTGGTCGAAGCCTCTGAGGTTGCCGTATGTCAGCCATCAAGCGGTCATGAACAGATGTTTCCCGCCGAGGTGCAGGCTTCAGTTTTCGCCTCGAGGCCTGAAAAAAGAGAAGGTTTTTCTTATACTCAAGACATCTGCTCAATAAAAACACTGAAAATTACCGAATTTTAGAAGTGAAACAATGACTAATAAATATGTTGCTTTCCATTAGCCTATTTTAAAAAGAAAGCTGCTAGTTTATACATTTTTGCTAAAATTTGCTAATTTTTCTTTCTTGAATCGCATTTCACCAGCTTTGTGCTGGAGGCCAGCAATGATGTATCAATTTCTCAGACTGACATGTGTGCAAAGAAGCGTTTCCAAAACCTAGCACTGTGCAAGACTAAGTGTACCGTATACTTGCAGCACATAACACAACTGAAACCTGAAGTCTACAAATTAAACTTGATGAGCCAATAAATTTATTATAAGTTGCTATTATGTCAGTAAAGTGAAAGAAAGAAGGCTTGTCTTTCAGAAATTTTACACGGCCAAGTGAATTGGTATAACAATAAATAAATGCAGAACCAACAGGTTCATAATATGTTGTATAACATTCCTATACTGTTTTTGTGCCAAATCACTGATTATGTCTTTTTTTAAATGTAGGAGGTGATGGTAAGAAAAAAAAAACTATCTGAAGACAATCTTTTTCTACCTTACAACAGCAGCAGGCTGTTGCTTATTTGTAATACATTTAGTATTTATAATACACTGCACCTAATCTACTACAGCAGTGCCTGTTGTGGCTTCGAAATTATGTACACGCATGAATGCCCCCCTCTCAGAGACTGATTATGTCTTTTTTTAAATGTAGGAGGTGATGGTAAGAAAAAAAAAACTATCTGAAGACAATCTTTTTCTACCTTACAACAGCAGCAGGCTGTTGCTTATTTGTAATACATTTAGTATTTATAATACACTGCACCTAATCTACTACAGCAGTGCCTGTTGTGGCTTCGAAATTATGTACACGCATGAATGCCCCCCTCTCAGAGCTTGTGCTGGGTACAAAACATGACATGGGAACCTAGTGATGATGACAGAGGCCACTGTTGTTGGCACAAGAAAAAGGAATGGAACCAAAAACACAGCATTAGTTTGACGATATGCGGTTGTAAGCACCATGTTGTGGCCCTGTGCTGCACGTAGAAACGCAAGTAAAAGGTTACAGACCACAACTAGAAAAAAAAAAATTCTCTTGCTCAGTTTCCCAGTGCAGTATTGATTTAATACTATGCATCATTCAGGTGCGCACACTTAAGCTGCACACCTTAAGTTCAATCAACATACTCGGGCTGCAACAATAACAAAAAAAAAAAACCTTCTTTGCAGCCATAATTGGTCCCCATACTTTTGACCTTGGCTGTACATCAACTGTCACAAATTGGTCTGCTTGGATGACCAGCACCCATGCATGCAAAATAAGTTAAATGAGCAAAGCTGGGAAAGCGACACAATATGTGCGCTACGTCATCCTTTTTCAAAATACAGCGCTAGCTGGTGAGTGCCTCCCTGAATCGGGATAAAATAGCACAAAAATCGGGATGATATTTGAAAAAGACATCCACAATGCTACATATATATTTTTTAACAACCTTCATTTCACAGGCCTCAACAAATATTCTAGTGCTTCAAATATTTCAATGAATACTACAGTATTTGAATTCGTTACAGCATGAACTCACAGTTTCCAAAATTTCAAAGTAATCGAAATGAACAAATAAATACATATTATTGCAAGTGCTTCTGAAAAGATGGTATCATGGCAATGTGCAACTGCTGTACCGCAACACTCCCAATCAAGAAAAAAACAAATTTGCTGAAAAGCCAAAATTCAAGGTTAAATGCGCATATCACCTGCACCCCTATGAATCTTTTTTTAAAATGCAAAGCATCTCCCGTGAGGCGAATAAACGATGAAGGTAAATGACACATCTAAACATGATAATCATAATATGCATGTAATGTAAAACATGACTACATGCCATGCTCATGATGCGCTCGCAGCCGTTTCACTAGCTTCACATATACCAAATTTAGTGTTACATAATGTGAATAAATGAAGTAGGTATATGACACATCTAAACATAATAATCATGACATGGAAGTCATGTACGGCATCATTCACGTCCGCCTCTTAACGTTATGCCAATTTTGAAGTGCCATATCAACCTTCCTCATTCGTGCTTCGCATATAATTGATACCCACTGTACATGGGATCTGCCCATTCTTTAGTTTGAAAGTGTGTCATACAAGCTTTTATGGGCTATGAATAGCAAATTATAAAGCTTTACATATTTGAAAGCTAAGAATTCTACCCGACTACTACTAACATTCGATTGCTGCTACTACTGAAATTTGCTTAGATTTTGCTTTGAACCAAAAAAGTGAGATTTCCAAAACTGTAGTTTTAATTTTTTGAAATATTGTGAAAATTAGTTGAGTCATAATAAAAATGTTAATCCTTTTTTACATAATATACTATACACTTCTCAAGCTATTCAATTGAAAATTATTCAACTACCTTACTAAATCCTTCAAACCTCAAGTTTATCATTAGCCAATATCCCTAATGTTTTGGCTTTTGCATTTCTAATGCAGCCTATTTATTGTGTGCTTTGCATTGCCAATAGAGCAGTCATAATAGCAATATTTTGGGCACAAATCAAATTAGAATATTAAGAAGAGAGTGTTAATAAAGAAGATTATTAAGTAGCAACATGAATGTGTTTCTTTTGGCTAGGTTGATGAAGTGCTGGTGGGGCGGTTTATCAAGTCGTCTAAGCAAGAATGAGGCTATGCAGAAGTCAAATTGTATTTATATACATGATTTGGCGTAACCAGACAACACTTTACATGTGAAAGGCAAAAATGCTATTTCCTCAGCCTCTGCTCCTCTTTCAACTTCTGTGGATGCCCAACTGATGTGGACAAGGGTGTGCACTTTTGAGTCTGGAGCTTTAAATTTGCTTCGTAGATGCCATAATAACATTATAATTTCAGATGCTAAAGATATTCAGTAGCTAAATTTTCTTACTTCCTGCCAAATTTTAAGTCTATAACAAAAATAATTGATCCCTCAATGCCGCATCTATCATCTCAAAGTTGGAACTAGCATTTTCTTCAAATTGTAGCAGAGCTTGAAAGGCAGCTTCGCCGCATCACTAAAATGTAATGTGGTGAAGCGTATTAAGAAACTGAAGGGATTACCGCTCATCGGATGTTGACTGTATTTTTTACTTTTGGGAAGTTCCAATAGTTTGAACAGTAAAGCTCAGATGTGAATTATATTGAATAGCAAACACTATTAAATATTCTAAATTTTGAGTATTCGCACACCTACAGTATCTGTACGACTTTTGTCAGATAGCTTTTTACAAGCAATTCACAACTCCTTTGGATACCAATACAGCTTACACATAAATGTTTGAATATCCAACACCCCTAAACAGACACATGGTGCAGCAGTTACTAAAAAAATGGTACAGTAATGCGAAAGTCAACTAAAACGTATGGAAAGCACGCTTTCTGATCATGTCGTAATTTATCACAAATTTTACTCGAAATTCTGCTCGTAATGGCTGCATTGTCATCGCTAATTATTGAAAGTGTCAAGTCAACTATAGCTCCAGGCACGGCCAATGTGAAACAAGTATTTGGTCAGACATAAGATGAACGTTCCAGATTGGCAATGCTGCAGCATCATGTGTTAATGAACCTTCAATATTTAGGCAACTGCAGTGCCTTTGCTGCTGGGTGCACTGAATGCACCAAGCAGAGAGGCTTTGTCAGTCCACTCAATAATGTTCTAGTACATGCTAGTAATATTACTAAAAACGACAAAGACCTATAAGAAACCACAACAAAAATAAAATGGCTGGTGTAGTGTGGGCCTTCACAGCTAATGATCATTGCTTATTGAGCAAGCTAACAACTTTAAAGCAATGCAATACCATGGACAATTGCCACAATATGATATGTTAGGCAGCCAAGAAAGTTGAACAGTTATTGAGTAGAGATTTGAGTGTCTGCTCACAGAATTTGTTAATCAGTGGACTGAACCTGTCAGAAAGGTAAATTACTCCCTATACTAATTCACAATGCCAATTTTCACCCACGCGGAGACTAGATTGAATGTTTAAAAAGTGGAATAAGCCTGTCAGAAAGGTGAAACACTTTCTATACTAGCTAATTCCCAATGCCAATTTTCATCTAGGTGGAAACAAGATTGTCTACTTTAACGAAAGGTACAGAATAATGTAAAAGGTCATCATCAATGAACCAGTGCAGTTGACAGTAAACAAGAAAACCTGGCCAAAAGAAACACTGCGTCATATAGCAATGAAGCAGATAGGGATATTTGCATAGTTACTTTAGTGGAACAGACAATACGGCAAATTCGTTAAGCATTACTATATGAACAGAGACATAAAACAACAAAAGAATGAAGCAAGACAAACTGATTGCATAGTTTGCCTTCGTTTGCCTGTGTATTGATTGCAAGCCAACTGATCTGTGGACAGCATAGACTTACAAGACAGCCATCGTAAGCTATCAACCTTTCCGTGAATGGGTAAGAAGATTAAATAAAGCATGCCGAGTAGAATGTGGAGCTCATTTAACACAACTGCAACACCTCAGCTTTTATGAACGGAGTACCTTCTGGCATGCCTAACGTCAGGTTTACATCTCAATACTTCTGGAGTTAGTAACTGGTGTATCAGCAGGCTTGTGATGAATGTCATAGAGACAGAATAGGCAGGAGCTCTATTCTAAAGATTAAGTTTGTGCGAATATTTGATCACTTTAAATATTCAAAATAATATTACCCCATCTCATTTTGATTTCATTTGAATTTAAATTTAAGAATATTTTGAAGTACTCAAAATGTACGAATAGTGTATATTAGTCAGCCTGTAACCCCTTTGTAAAGGTAGTTTTACTGCAGCGGAGGAATGCTATGCCATTATTACACTTATTCACATTAAAAAACTGCACTCTGCACTGCCACACAGCCCCGCTTCAAGGTTAAAGTTTAAAAGCTTGTTATACCAGCTTTTATGCTCAGAGTATAGTAAATTTTAAAACGTAACATATTTCCTACAGCTTATTCTTTGCATTCTACTAAAAGTCGATTCCAGCTAATATTCAAAGGTGCCCGGCTCTACTTCCCATTGAACCACAATAAATGACATATGCACATGTTTACTTAAATTTAAAAAATATGCAGCTTCACTGGCTCATAACAAATAAGTACATTTTGTGTATATTATGCAATATATAGTATTAGAATTCAATTCAAAGTTATTCTACCAAATCATTATTTGCTTCAAATTGACTTAGAATCTAAAATTTACTATTTATACAAGCTTACTATGTTACACTGTGCATAATAACTACCAAAGCATAAATGGAGAGATCACTCTTTATTACATCTTTTCAAAGACTGCGGCGGCCACCGAAAGTGTGCCATCGCATAGTACCGTAGTCAGTAGCGATGCCTTATGTAACATATCTCCTAGGGAAAGAGAGAGAGAGTTATCTTTAATGTCGAACATAGTCCTTCAATTTCTTCAGAGTCTTCTTACACTTGATTCTTAAGCTTGTCAAATCCCAACAGATTGGTTGAAGTATACACACCAAGAGGTACAAGCCCAGTCCACTTTTGCAATTGTCTTCTTGGGCGCAGAGAATCGCCGAGACAGCTTGCTGTGAACTGCAGATAACTTAACACACACGTAATCACCAACGATGAAGCTGGGTTCCTTGGCTACACATTTTTCATCGGTGTAGCTTTTCAACATTCTTTGGTTGTTTCCTACGCACTCTCACAACTGCTCAATCGCCCTTGATGGGTCAATGCTGAAGCATTTGTCAGGCAATCCCACTATGTCACGTCTGGTGCGAAGTTGGCGTCTATAAAGAAGAACAGCGGGTGTCGCAGCAGTAGTGGCGTGAGGCGTACACGATATACTTGCAGCTAATCCAGCATGGCTCCACGGAGACTTTGCCCTCCCTCTATTGCCAGAGCTTGCGACGAGTCACAGTGAGCCTCTCTTGCATGGCAAGCAATCATATTTAAGTGCCGCACATCCCAGGCTTTCTTACTCTTGAAGAAGAAGAAGAAGCCGGCCTGGCTACGAAAAGTCAGGTTTTTTCACAAAATATATTTTGGTATGAGTTTTCTCATTTCTCCGGCATGTGCAATGCATCAAACACACAACACACACACACAAATAAAAGAACAAGGGCAACTCCAGCCCTGCATAAAGACTGGACGGAACTTACAGGAAACAATGGGGGCCTAGAGCGAATAAACTCCAATATTAACGCATGGGCATCTTTCTTCACTCGAGGTGGGAGATCACCATTCACCTGCATGAATAAAGAAGCAGACTGTCTCACAAGGCTGGCCATAACATCAAGCAGACAAATGTGCGTTAGATATCAACACCACATATTCCAAATTACAATAATCAAACATTAACAAACCCTAGTAGAGGTAGTTATAGGCAAATGAAATAAGAACAACAAATCAATTGTAATAAAGGCTTGGTGAGGTATTGGGCTAGTTAGTTTTGTATAATTGTTAAGGTACACCAGTGAGCAAAAGTATACGAACAAGAGTACATGCCAAAATTGCCGTTAGCACCATCTAGTGGCCGCTGTCAAGAGCATTGCTGTAGCAAATGCAGAGCGGGAGCGAAGCTCGTTGCAGCAGACAGCTCACCACTACAGGCCACAAACATCAATTTCGGCATGCGCTCCCATGGTCTGCATACTCTTTTTTTTGACAAGTGTACACTTCCCTTTGCTCATGTTCTCATCCCTTTATGTCTTTTACACAAATACAGTTGACGGTTTGCACTCATTGTGTATTCTTCATTTTGTTTTTTCCCTAATTCTGTGTACCCTGTAACTTTGGCTTACTTGAATTTAAAAACGTGCGACAACTTCCACAAAAAAAAAATTGTGAGCACAATCTTGCATTGGTAAATATGCAGATATGAAAACGTATTTGAGCCTCACAATAAGTGTGTAAAAAGAAATCACGTTGATAGTCAAGAGTACCAGTGAAAACAAAATTAAAAGAAAGGGTCTTGGGTCGCCCTAACTAGTTCTCACTTCCAATGCCTATGACTGTACATAAATGCAACAGCAATGCAGAAATGTTGAGCTAGCACTTCACAAAACTCCGTTACCCACACTTGGGGAATGCCCTATTTCACGCATTCTATCAAGAAATTAATGGCAAGCAAGTTCATGCACAAGTGTATAATACAAAAGGTGTGTAGACAGAATGCAATGCAGATCATTCAAAATAAAGCTACTTTCATTTCCAATGCTTATAACCTTGCATCCTGTGAATACGGTGATCTTAAGAATGAAAGAAAGAGTGATCACAGATTTCTTGCGACAGCTGGAGGTCTTAATTCTATATTGCACAACTCAGTAGTACTAGGCTTGTGTGAATAGTCAGTTTTAGGTTCAAAGCGAATTTGAAGTGAGCAGTGATTCACTTCAATTTTAGAATCGTAGTGAATAGTGCTTTGGTTCGAATAACTTCAAGTCGAATTTGAATGTATATGTCATATATTATAAAGAAAAATGAGCGTATTTGTCACGACCCAACTAACCTACATACTATTTTTCTAAAAATGGAAGCAAGGGCTGTGAAAATGCCATTATTTTTGGTTCCAAAGAAGTGAAAACAACTGTTGAAGAGTAGCACGATTAACTTTCGGTAGAATGCAAGCGATAATCTGTAAAATATTTGAACTTTTAAAATTTACTATATGCGATGCGCAACAACTATCAGGGCAGGTGCACATTGAAAGTCGCGTAGCCACAGGCAGGCTTGTGTGGCAGACGCCTCCTTTCACTGCAAGCATGCCGGAAGTGTGTGCGCGCGATTTACCACTTGAGTGCATCACAAATAATTACTTTTGCAGTTATAGTGTGCACAAAGGAGCCCCACATTAAATAGCGGACATGTGTCAATGTCACAGCTGTATGGGACGAGGTTGTCACCATAGGCACCAAGTGTTTGCCACCGATAGGTGTCAACAAGATTATGATTATGTGGAGCTCAGCGTAAGTACCCTACTTTCTTTAAAATGCCCTGATCACTAATGCCTGCATGCGCTGATACGCGAACCGATGTTTTTTGACGCACTAGCTTCGTTTACACGCCACCTGTTTATACAGTAGATATTGAGGGAGCACTGTCCTACAAGCGCATAGATTTCACACGTGCGGCCAAGCACAGGGACAGCATTGATATAACTTTGAAACCAGCACGATAAAGTAGAAAAAATATGAGGGCCGCTTGCAATAGTGGCGCAAGACTGAGTCAATGCGGAGCTGGTCGTCACTTAGCTTGTCATAGCAGTCTGGCTACATTTTGCTAGGTTTCGCAAAGTATTGCAGAGTGTTTCAAAATGGTGTCAGGTTTTACATGATAATATGTAGTTTTAGTGGGAACATGGCACGTGACTAGATAAGCTTAGATAAAATAAGCCTACAGAACATCCTTACGTGGTTAGTTACATAACTATGCGGGTTTCAGTGGGAATAATCACGTGATTAGTTATGCAATTTTATGTGGTTATGTTAGAAACATGTCACGTGGTGTGGCCAGCTGTTACACGACAAGAAAAAATAAAGAAAAAAATGTGAAAGTATCCCACTTAGCCTTACTCATAGGTGTGCTCAGGGTTCCCCATCATAGTGAGGGGGGAAAGACAAAGTTCATCCCCCTCCGCCCTCCCCAGCTTCACTAATGGTGTCGTCGATTGGCAGAGTGAAAGTGGCTGACAAACTGTGCGTTCAGAACCCTTCACTCTGGCGAAGGGCAACACAAGAGAATCAACCAATGGAACACACGCGCTTCCTCTGGAGCAAATAGCAAGGTCGGAATGGAACGCAATGCATGGGTCTCTCTTCTTGCATGAGTGGGCATGCTGGCAACAGCGACGCTACGCTAGCAAAACGTAAGCTCCAATGCGAGGCGCAACCGACGCGACCGAAGTCCTTTGGCACACCCAAAGTTGGCACACCCAACGTTTCAAGGCATGGGGTGCTTGCAACGTCCCGTTGAATCCACTGATTTTTGCAGAGTAGAAAAAGTTGCTCTATGGAGTGGATCTCACGATGGAGCTGCTCCACATCTGCCAGTGGAAGATACAGGGAGCACTTTCAATCTGCCAATAGAATCAACTTACTTCGCATGGAGCAGAAGAAAGTATTACCGGAAGTGCTCCAAATCTGCCAATGGATGACACCATAAGTCAATGCACGGGGCAGATTTCGCGCGCTTCCCCCGTGAATAGAGAGGGGGGCCACTCCCTGCCCCCCCCCCTCCCCCTGCAGACGCCTATAGCCCCACTCATAACACAGCTTGCATAAAGTGAATGAGCATTAGTTGGAGACACCACGGCATGAAGTTCGGGCGTTTCCTATTTGCATGTTACGAGAAATTCAAAAGGAGGATGAATGTCCTCTCAAGAGCCTTGAATGTTCACAGGTGCCATGTTGCAAAGCTAATATGCTTATACATGCGGGACGAGCGTACAGTGAACATTCTGCACCGATGATCGCATTCCAGTGCCATCAATAGGTAGAACGCAGTAGATTTCATACAGCACACGTGTGATGGCATGGCACTTTCCTGAAAGAGCCGTCACCTGCTCCTAATTCTCCGGCTTTGTGCCATTCGTTTTCAAGAGAGGCATCACGTCTCATGAGTAAAAGCAACCTCATGTTCACTGTAGCGTCCCGAATGCAGGTGGTGCGATCAAGTGTGAACGTAGTAGCACTTGCTGACGATGTAGCGACATAAATGGAAAAATAAAAACTCAGTAATCGTTATAACACTGCCCTAAACAAAGCCCGATTGCTTACCTTCTGTGTGGGACAGCCGCAATCCACCGTCACAGTCACTTTTTCTCATGAAACAGCACCGGAATCTTGTAGTTTCAGCAGCCAACAAGGCAGCAGTTAATTCTCGACATCGTTGAAGGCCGTCGAAATGGTTAAGTAACGATGAAAAATATATACTTCCGCGCACTCGCCTATTCGCTCACGGAAACAATGCTCTTTCGAGCCCGCCAACGCTTTCGACTCGTGGTGACAGGTGACGCCATCGACCCTTTGCGCATCGCCTCTACTTATAGCATATAAGCCAACATTAAAAATGTTAAATCGATGTGAGGGTAATCTGTTCATTCAACCTTCAGGTGAGGTTTTGTGGCAGAGCAGATTTCTCCTGCGTAGGTGTTTTAATGACTTCGCAGCTCTCCATTGCGTGAAAACATCGTTACGAAAAGTTACAATCCTCTTCATGGTCAAATATTCAATCATAGTAGAACGTGCAGAGAAAGTGCTGATGCCCACCTCTTCTACAATTTCCCGAATAGTCACATGACGGTCCCGCATCACCACAGCATTTGACTAGGGTTTTGGTGGCCTATCACTCCTACACTGCAGTGAGACCACTTTTAAGATAATTTCATGCAAATTAATATGTTCGTATAAATGTTTTCACGGCTTAGCACTTTTCCACTGCAGTGAAACCACCTTTACAGAAAGTCTGTTACGAGGTCTGTTAGAAAAGTATCCGACCTTTGTTGAAAGAAAAAAAGCTGGCATAGTTAGAGCGTTTAAAACCTGATTCCCTTCAATGTAGTCCCCTTGGGACTCCACACACTTCACCCAGTGGTGCTGCCGTTGTTGGAAGCATTCTGAGAAGGCCTCTTTCAGAATAGAGTTTAGCTCAGCTGTCGTTGCAGCCATAATGTCCTTCCTTGTCTGAAATCGCTCTTTTTTCAATGTCCTCTTGAGTAAGAAGAGTAAGGAGCCTGTTGAACTAAAGGAGTCTGACTTTTTGCCAAACACATCTGAACCAAGTGTGAGTAATGTGCAGGCATTGTCGTGATGGATGCGCCAGTTTCCTGTTGAATACAACTCGGGTCTCTTGCGCCTCACATCATCACGTAGGCGACGTAGGACATCCCTGTGGTACTATTTGGTAATTTTTTGTACCTGTGGTGCGTACTCGTGGTGTACCACACCGCGGGAGTCAGAGAAAACACTCAGCATCACTTTGGCATTGCTGTGCACTTGGCGGGCCTTCTTTGGTCTTGGTGACGTGGAATGCTTCGACTGTGATGACTGGGATTTGGTATCTGGGTCGTAACCATACACCCAAGACTTGTCACCAGTGATAATGGTGTTCATGAAGTTAGAGTCGCTGCTTGTGAAATCCAGCATGTCCTATGAGACTTCAACACGAAGTTCCTTTTGCTCCACTGCGAGCAGTTTCGGCACTAATTCCGCCGCAACTCTCTTCATGGCCAAATATTCAGTCATACTAGAATGTGCAGAGAAAGTGCTGATGCCCACCTCTTCCACAATTTCCTGGATAGTCATACGACGGTCCCGCATCACCACAGCATGCACTTCGGCAATGACCTGGTCATTTCAGCATGTTGATGGCGAACTGGAGTGTGAGTCACTCTCCACCGATGTGCGGCCGTCTTCTAACTGGTTTTACCTCTCTTTAACCTGGGTGCAGCTCATAGCGTCGTCACCTAAAGTCGCCTTGATCTTCCCAATGGTTTCCACATGGCTGTCACACAGTTTCTGGCAAAATTTGATGCAGTAGCACTGCTCCAGTTGTTCCGTCATTTTCCTTGCAATGAAAAACTGACGAGAGCACTGTGCACTACCTCGCTCAAACGCTGCATCCCAGCTACCGGCACTATTGGCAGGCAGAAAAATATTCATGCATGCGCCAAAAAGTTCAAGGTCGGCTGATGCAAGCGTGCTTGTTTCAAATCCATCAGGTGCTCGCAAAAAAAAGTTGAATACTTTTGTAACAGACCTCGTATATTCATTCATCACAAATTCTTTGAAATTTTCAATAATTTAAATTCAAATCGAAGCAAATGTGAATACCGTAATATTCATTCAAATATCTGCACAAATAAAGTTATCAATGCTTTAAAAATTCTGCAATACCTATTTAATTAGTGCATAGAGGTTGAGTGAATCTGTGTTTTAGAGAAAGTAGGCAGAGCAAAAGAATGAAACAAATGAAGCAACGTAAATAAGAGTAGCATACAGTCAGGAGGGCCTGCTTCCACAGCATCCACACCTATGCATCCACAGCATGGCCCCTCAGCATATGATTGGCAAACAAATTCAGTTTTTTTAACAGCCACAAGATAAAAAATTTTTAATGCATAACATTGGTCAAACATTGTTCATACAACATGTGCCATAGCCTGACTTTTTTCAGCAACTCTACAAGCATAAAAAACAGACCAATGTTGTAAAAGACACACAAAACCTACGGTCTTGGATTATGCATGCAAAGGAAAACATGGCAAATCACATAGAAAGCAGGCCATTTTTTTTCTGGGTCTCTCAATACACGTTAGAAAAAAATCTCTATATCATTAGCAATAGTTTCATTATCATTAGCAATAGTTGGCAATTAGTGGTGCTTTTATGGTAGTGCTACATTCCCTATGGAACATAAAAACACTACCGCTCTGCAACTCTGTAATGTGCTGTGGGGAATAAGGTGCCTCCCTTATGCACCTCAATGCCCAGCTCATGTGTGGTGCTGGCCCCGACCTCTCTCGTTTGCCAGAAAGTGCCACCCGGCAGCAGCATAACAGACATGGCTGGCGTGGCGGAATTTCTCAGAAAAACTGTGCCTCTCTGTCCCCGTACCAGTACACATCACGACATGCCCCGATTGGGCTGTTTTTTACATGAACAAAACCATTGCTGCCGATATGTGCCATCACAGCTCCTAGATATGCATGAGATGTCCTTACCATGACTTTGTTCAGCTTGTACCTCTGCGAACGGATGTCATCCAGCAACATCTCGTAAGGTGTCAGCTCAAACTCCACAGGATGCAGGTGTGTTTCAATGTCAACTTTCTTTAATTTGACTCCCTGTCGAAGTTCCCGAATTACCTGCATCCACAGCATGGCCTGCAAATAACAAAGGCAAGCAAAGTAAATATATATATATATATATATATATATATATATATATATATATATATATATATATATATATATATATATATATATATATATATATATATATATATATATATATATATATATATATATATATATATACTATGACCTTATGGTCAGATATTTAGTTTTCCATGTGATAAAAATCGTTGAAACAATCATTTTATATGCCCAAAAATGCACGAATTACGTACAGAAACGAAACTAGTATAGAAAAGAAACTAGAAAAGAAATTAGTAGAAACACCATTCTGGTTCAAAGGGTGCAACAACATAAAAAACTGTGAGAATGTTCGAAATGAAGCTCCCACCAAAGTCCACTAAAAAAATTATTGCATTACGTCACAAAAAACGCCATCTGCAAAACTTTGACAGAGCACGATACAACTTTCTTGCTAATAACAAAGACTACAACTTTGGAATATGGTTTAGCAAGGGAGCTTCTACATACATAAGTACTTGGAGCAAAGGGTTTTCTTTGCAACCAGAGCATCAAATAGTTTATCATTTGTTATACTGTGGTATGTCACACTTTAAAACTGACATCAAAATCACATGACTGGAGGCAGCAGATTTTTTATTTAGGCCAAAAAACATGAAATAAAATATTGTTGAAAAGTGAGGATTTCCAAATAAAAATTGTCGAGTTTAGAATGTGATAAAAAATTGTCTAACTAGGTAATCTTTGCCTAATAATACATCTAAAACTGACAAAAGTGATATGTCATACCATCACTATGAAATGTACCACTAATATGCAAGTATGGCTCCTCCGAAACCCTTGTATAGTAATAACGAATCTCATATGCTACAAATGCATATGTTAAAGCTGCCACCCAGATGTTATAACAAACTTATTTTACAGTTTAGATCATAGTTACATATTTGTAAGCCCAGTGTTTTTTTACAACTCACTGATATTTAAAAATATTTCCTTGCTTCTTGAATTTACAACTGAACCATATCTAATATTATTAAACTAATATTATTTGGTCCCAAGGTTGCCTCATATATGCATTTCTGCATTTTGGGTACAAGCCAGAAAAAAAAGCTCATAAACGAAGGGCAGGTGACGACACTACCGTAATTACTCGAATCTAACGCGCACCTTTTTTCCGGTTAAGCCAGTTCATAAATCGCATGCGCGTTAGAATCGAGTACGAACAAAAAAATTACGGTCAATCTATTGCCATCGGCAAATTCAAAATGGCCGCCCCCTATGTGCGTCGGCATGGCGCGTCGGCCATTTCTGCCTATGTGTTTCCCATGTGCGGCACTTCGTACGTGTCATGAGGAGTTCGTCTAGTAGTGCATTAGCATCGACGGCGTGGATGGGCCGACTCCAAAAACTCGAGTGCACCACGATGCCGCTTTTAAAAGAAAAGTCATCGCGTGTGCAGAAACGGACGGAAATCGGGCCGCATCGCGGTCGTTCGGAGTTCCCGAAATGTGTGTGCGGGACCGGCGGAAACAAAAGGAGAAGATTGTCGACAGCAAAGCTTCATGCAAAGGCTTCAGTGGACCACAGCAGGGTCGGTTTCCGCAAATTAAAGAGCTGCTTGCCGAGTATGTGCTTGAGCAGCGAGCGGCACAGCGGCCCGTGACGACAGAACTGCTCCAAGTGCGGGCTATGCAATTGGTCTTAGAAAAAGGTCTAATGCGGAGCCAGTTTAAAGCGAGCAGGTGCTGGCTAACTAACTTTATGAAGAGGAAAGGCTTTTCCCTCCGAAGGGGTACATGCATATGCGAAAAGTTTTGCGGAGGAGTACGATGAAAAGCTTCACAGTTTTCAGAGGTTCGTTCTAAACTTGCGGCGCAACAACGGCTACATGCTTGGGCAAATTGGGAATGCCGATCAGACGCCTCTTTACTTCGACATGCCTGGCACCACAACCGTGGAGAAGAAGGGGGCGAAGCAAGTTCGCATGCTGACATCGGTCCACGGTAAAACTACAGTGACGGCAATGCTTTGTTACACGTCAGATGGGCACAAGCTTCGCCCGTACCTCATATATAAATGGAAGACGCTCCCGAAAGAAGTCGTTTTTTTTTTCGAGTGGTGTGATCGTGCAGGCCAGCGAGAAAAATGGGTGCGCGTTGCAATCAATGTCTTACGTTTTTTTTTTTTTTTTTTCGCGGTGGAAATCGGGTGCGCGTTACAATCGAGGGCGCGGTAGAATCGAGTAAATACGTATATTGACGTTTGCATACGTCATGTGAAAAGCATCTGATTAGGACAAATTAACCTTCTGTAGATATAGAAAGGCTTACGCTGAATCCTGAAAAGGTTGTGAGAACCTTGTCAGCATGAAATGGACTACAAAGGAAAATTTATAACCTGTTATGTGCCCCGACACACCAGTACTGCTGTTCCTACACAAAATTTAGAAAGAGAAACATTTTTGTTTACTTATTTCTCTGTCAATAACGAAAATGCACACCCAAAATAAATGAAATAAAGTCTTGATAAAACGTAATTGATTCTTTATAGGTGTTGCGCTACTCTGTAGAGTCACCATTAAGCGTAATTTTGAAGGTAATAGTCATTCTATAGATCACCCACAGGTGCTGGCAGGAATAGGTTAGCCATCTAAAATGGTCTTAGCAAAAGTGAGCTGCAGCTACTGCTCACAGAGGTCTAGAATTACCGGGTGTTACAGCACCTCAACTACATTGGTTTAGCTTAAAACTGAAGAGTATTGTGCATTACTTCTAAGCAGAATTCTAAGTGGCCGTAATCTACCAAAAAAAGGCAAAACTGTACTTGTTGATGGTGGCTATGAAGGCAAAATGGCAAACAAGCTCTATGCTAGCATCCCCGTTAAATGTGATAACATCAGCACCAAGCTACTGAGATGCAGGGGAGATGTGGCACTTTATTAGTTCATGCCTTGGTATTCCAGCTAAATTTATACACAAGCGAGCTCTATTTTTACCAGTCTTTTTAACATGAAACAATAGCTGAAGATACCTTGGATACCAACAATCACATTTCTTGACAGTGTTGTGGTCTTTAAAGATTTTCATGCCTAAGGCAATGAAACGCTTGGCGTAAAATTTGAAATGTAGTGCACCTTTGTTCTTACTATGACACTCCATTTTTTACATGTTTACTGGGACTATTTTGTCATAGAATTCACATCCAATAATTTGTGGTGCCATGCTAATATCTAACACATTTTTATTTGCCTATGTATTTCTTTGCATTCGAAACATTTTATCACACCCAGAAAATGCAGTGAAGTCCACTGTGCCAAAAATACATGCCTCATAGAATTCTAAAATGTGACATAATTATGCTTCTTTCTTATTCAATCCAAAACAGGTAAGTGTTTCAATGAATGAAATCGACATTTACACTTGAACTGAAAAAAAAAAATGTGAAAGCAGCCTGTCAAAAACACTTGTTTCAGTTTTCTGTAGCAATTTATTTTAGTATTTGTGTTAGTGCTATTTTACACACAAGTAGTTGAAGCAGATGACTTAGGATGACACAAAAAGTACAGGTATAGACTGTGTGTCAGTGTGTTGAGAATGGCATTTATGTGAGATCAGTACTACATTATTTTATTACAAACCAATCAGTGTGAGGTCTGTAAAACAGATTATTGTAAACATATACTCTAATGTAACTACTTAAGCCATTAATTTTATTGTAACTTGCTCCTTTTGACACTGCACAGAAATTTTATGAACAAGTAATGATTATGAGAGCATTATACTGAGTCTTAAATGCCAAGAAAACAAGTGAACACAAAGCAACTTATGGCCATCCATGCACATTGTTGTCTGTGTGTGACTACACCGAAATTAAAGAGGATTCATTACCCAGTCCTGAAACTGTAAGCCATCAAGGTCTGAGGTATCTGGATCACTGCGATGACACTTGATGAATTCCTGAAAAAAGAAAAGCAAATAGTATTTTCCAGTTTAGTAATGGACATATACAATAACTTCATTTATGTAAATAGACATGAAAAATTGTTTGCCCTGGCTGACAAATCAAAAAAACATTTTTATGCACCTGAATGTGTCAATGTAGGATGGCTAATTTCATCTCCCACCTTTTAACCTGTGCAGCTAAATAGCTATTGATAGATGTTTGTCTGTGCTGTTCATTGTGTCCTTCATTTTTCTTCTGCAAAGCAATGCCCCGCACGCATTGGAACATACACTTATGCATGCTTCTTCAGCAATAAAAAACACTTGAAGTGCCGCACTTGCCCTCTATTCTTTGGTGTCATCCATGTTTCGATGTGCACTGCTGTATCTCGCCAAGTATGAGAAATTAATGCTGAACCTACTTTGACGGTTTACCATCAACTGTTTTAAAGCACTTGGTAGAGGTGAATTTTGTGTAACAGTGCATGTATGCAAAGAACCAATGTTTCATGAGGACCTGGCTTATGTCTTTCTTCTGCAGTGATAGAAATTTCAGGTGAATAGTCGCATTAGAGACATCATGTGTTACTGATTTCATCTTGCTCACAAGTCAAAATGTTGCATACTGAAAATTCAGTGCACACACTCGAGGATACAGACGAAAGGCTCACAAGGACTAGTGCAGTCCTGTGAATGTCTGTGTCCTTGCGTGTGTGCACTAAATTTTTAGTACGCAGGAAAACCAACTAGCCCACCTTTATTACTTCAATATGTTGCATAGTGCACATAGGGGAGATGACACTGCTGGGAATGAGTGTGTGCCAAATTAGAGAAGGGCCCATGGTGGCAGGAGCGTGTGGAGAAATGTACAGTGCGCAAGACATGAGAGGACAAGTGGCATTTTGCAAGCAACGACAGTGAGTGGCCCAGCTGCATCATCTATCAATTGCCTCGGTTTGAGCTGATGCACAACTAAAACAAACCTAGGAACAGAATGCATGACGCCTCGGAATAAAAATGACAGTCATTAAGATTGTGAAAAAAGCCAAGGAACTCATATGCAATTCTTTAGCCTATACATCCACCAAAACACACATGTTCCTCATATAGTACGCCGCAATATGGCTAAGCTCTGGCAAGCTTCTTGCAGTTACCCCTTTCATAACTGACCCATCCCTGCATCATCTTTTTCATCTCATTAAATAAATTACAGATACTACAAACACTCACTTTGGTTCCACTAGATATTTTCTGCAGGAATGTAGATAGCTCAACAGCTTCTGCAACTAGGGCACGGCAAACTGCCTTGTAGTGAAGATCAGCCTGTGCTGGGTTTTGAAGATGAGATGCACACATCTGAAAAACAAACAAAAAGAAACCAACTGTGAGGTCACAAAAGCTTTTTGCCTGATGTAAAACAGTTTATTACAATAAAAGCTCATTATTTCGGATTTCACGAGAGCAGAAAAAAATGTCTGAATTCAGCAAGTGCCGAATTGTCGAAAGTATCATGAAAATAGTAAACAAATGTCTGTTCCATGAATAAACTTTCATCATCTTTCTGAATATGTAAATTATATACATATTTAGCATAAAGGCAGTGCAAAAGCCACAATTTTCGTCATACTTAGACTTCGTTCGCCACGTAGCTATGACAAAAGACTCACGTGTTTAATTAGCCCAGAACGTGCACTGCACTTCTTCTGTACTACTAGCACTATCACACGGACATGACAACTGTTTTTCCACAGATAAAATGGCTGGCAACTGATTTGTTTATCATGGTGCAGAAAGTGAGTTTCATGCAAGCACGCTGATAGAGGCTTAAACCTGCTGATCATGAACAGCTTTGCAATGTTTGAATTTTGTAACACTGCACGAGCATTGCATCAAGTTAAACAAAGCTGCTGAGCGCCAATTGTGTATGTGGAGAAAACCGCGGTCACTAACCTATATAAATAGCTATGCGGACTGCACTACCGCATTTTGGTTTACCGTGCAGGTCGTTTTCGCTCTACTGTTGCGCACATTTGTAATGCTTTGTGCTAGAGAACACGTGTACATGGGTGAGCAATTAATCTTTTATGTTTTACTGGTCATTGCGGGTAATTTCGTTAAAACGTGAGGTCCAAGTAGTATCAGCAGTTCGTGTGGTAGTGGCAACTTACGAGCAGTGCAAGCAGCTTTATATAACCAAATAATTACTGTTTATGGTCTTAGTTATCATTAGTACTGAACTACTTGAAAGCTCACTTCCTCATTAGGCCACCGGAAATTTATCAATGTCATATACTTTGCAGACATATTCCTAATACTGCCAAATTTTGCAACCAGCAGTGCCAAGGATAATACAAATTGCATAGGACAGTTATTTCTGTCAAGATTTGCCACTACTGGTGACACCCAGGAGTCCTCAAGAAATTAGATTGAGAGGCAACATTGTTGAAATTAGCCCCCAATACACAGTGCTTTTACCAGTGCACTGAAAGTGAAATGCATTAAATGTGCACTCTCGCCACCTTAGCTGCACAATTTCGCACTACTGAAATGGAGGAGCCAAATCTTTTGTGTCAGTAAACTTTAACCTAGAATGAGCCCACAGTTGATTTCAGCCCAGTTTTATTGGAGGCTAAACCCATGTTCCCGCTAGTTGGCTGGACATGTTTACAAGCAACACTGTGAATGTGACAATTAAAAAAAAAACAAGAAATCAAACCTCAAAATTAGTCTACACCATTACATCAATGTTGCGTGTGATACTGAAATGACTTCAATATATTAGAAAATTCATTAAAAGCACATGTACCTCTCAATGTATTTGTCACATCTACTCTCACTTTACTTTGATATAACCAGTAATTTGTCATATCCTTGTTTATTATACAGAGGTTGGACTGTAATCATTGTAACTGCTTGAAACTGAAGCAATGAAGTCTAGTACACAAGTGTTATTTTGTGTTTCACAAGGTGATCGATGGTTTTACTGTGTTACAGTAGTTAGGTTCACCGTTGACAGTTTATTTTATCCAATCATTAACAACACTGAACAGCATGTGCTGTCAAAGGGGCCCTGCAACACTTTTCCAAGAACTCATAAAATGGCTTCATTAAAGGGTCGAGTTTACCAAGTCACGTATTGGCTTCCGCAAAAATGGCACGGGGGAAAGAAGTTACTTCACGCTTGTCTCATGAACACTTATTTTTCTCCAAAAGCGGCTTACTTTCAGTGTGATTGTGAGAATGCGGGGGGGGGGGGGGGGCAGCGGTAATGCAGCGCACGCTACACAAATCAGCTAATGGATGTGAATTTCAGCATATGGTGCGGTCGACCATCGGTTATATGACATTTGTAGAATGAGAGAACGATTTGTGTCTGACCTTGATATTTAATTGTAAATTCCAAGCCACCTGTAGCGCTATCATGTTTTGTTTTGCTCACATGTTCTTGGGAGCCCCTGACTACCGATTGGCAGTTTTTCCAACTATGCTGAAGAAGTGTCACAGGGGCCCCTTTATTTCTTTAAAGACATCAACGTGTTTGCATGTAAGAATGCAAATTATTTTACTAAGACTGTGGCTATGTTAATGAATAATTGAAAGGACCCTCTTTTATATTAGACACCAGTAAATTAAGTCATTGTTAGGTGACAATTTTCGCCTAACTTGACTTGTATTAGCACATCAATAAAGCATGCACAACTTTTACCTGTTTCTTTTATAAAAGAAGCTTAAACTTCTTTAACATTAATCTTAAAGTCCACATTTTCTAGTGAATAACCCAGTTCTTGAGCATTCTGATAATGTGTGCAATCAATGATACTATGAAGACAATAGGATTGAGACCACACTGCAACTTGAAACAAAGTTAATTTTATTAATTAACTGAGCTATGGCAACAGTTGACAATATGTTGCAGTCATTTGAACATCAACAATTAAAAACATGGTCACATAGATAGCCAATATGTTTGCTTATTACACATATATAGTTTTTAAAAAGAAAGGACAAGAACAAGATGATTACATAATTTCTCCACCAAACAGTCATTGTGGCTTAATCGTGGCATATTTATATTTCTATACACTGGCAAGATAATTAGTTTCTCAAAAATATTTTACCAGGCACCATGGTGCTATAGAATCTCCACACCCTTATAAGTACAATAACAGTTTCCTTTTTATTGCGATAGCAATTATATGGCCACTCTCAGCTGGATTTTGCCACCGGCATCGTAGTCATCAATCTCATACGTATATGTATCGATACAAATGAAAACGCAAGCAAGAAAAATAATTCAGAAAGACTCCGGCGCGCGGAATCGAACTTTGAAACGGCCAACTACATCTACCACTGGCGATGGTCCTCTCGGGGAACTATCGTGTTTTCGCTATTGCCAGCGAGATGGCGCAACCAGAGCGCGTCGCCAGATCGCCACGACGCGGCGGCGTGCGCTCTCATCTCCCACGAGTAATTTGCTCCGCAGAGAGGATGAGGAGGGGGGGGGGGACGCTCACACGAGCGCGCGCTTATCTCGCGGTGGGGAGAATCGTACGCCTTGGGCTTTCACCGGAACGATTCTGTTCTGGTTACCGGGCGTACAAAGGTCACTGCACTCGTTGCACAGCCTCCGCTTGCGAAAAGGGCGCGCTTTTCAGACATAGCGAGGTAACAACTGAGACGTTTATTCACGTCCATCTGTACCTGTGAGTACGTTTCGTGCGTCATTTGTGCGCGAGAAAGCCAGACACGTTCCGATCTGCTTGCCATTCTGTGCGTGACCTTCCAATTAGTTGCAATCGCGTACATTGCTTCGCCTTTGCGGGAAAGCTGTAGCTTTTTTAAAGTGCTACGAATGTATGTTACATAAATAAACAAGCTTGTGCAGCACAGCTACTGAGAGTACTGTAATCTAAATGAACGAATAAATAAATAAATTATTTAATCACTGTTCCCTGGCTTAGGCTGCCCTTCACCAGTTATAACCACAGCAATTTTGTTTGTGCACAGTAAAAGTAAAGTATACGATATAGCAGAATCCCCGTAATTCAACTTCAACCATGTGCATGGTGAATCAATCAAGTAGTCTCCGCAAATACTAAATGGGAACTTGGTCGCAAAGCAGAAGTATGCCTCAGTCGGTTCTAGAACATTTCAGTCGAGGAATTCGTACAAGAATTGCAACGCAACCTACACATGCACATACGATTTACAAAGCTACAAACACAGCACCGCTATAGCGAACATTTGGAAACTCAACAAATGAGAGTCATTTCTTTGTTCTCACAAGAATGACCATAATAATGATAATGATCAATACCACTGTGAGGCGGCAGACACACTGCGAGCTTTGTACGGGCCTCACGCGACCAAAACGTGCGCGCAGGGGCCTCGCTGTCACGACTCGATAAGAAGGTCCCCGTGTTTCCCGCCGTAAACGAAAACTCGCCCGGAAGAGCGCGTTCTTCAGCACCGTCCGAAGACGCACGCGCGATGCGGTCAAGGGCGAAGTCGTGAGATCATGCGCATCGGACTGCCGCGTGCGCACGTCACACGTAGAACCGAACAAAGGGACCCCCAGGAAACTGTCTCCGTTAAGAGTTCTTCTGCGTGACCGTTAACCGAATGCCCTGGGAAACTTTCCGGAGAAGAAAGGCGCAAGCACACACCTCGAGCACCTTGGCGAGCGTCAGGCCCGCCCGGTGCGGGGTCTTGCCGGGTCCATCGCCTCCGTCACCGCCGCCCGGGTCGTCCTCCCCGGAGTCCTTCTCGATGCCTTCGTCATGGCAGTCCTCCTCGCCCGATTCGTCGTCCGAGCTCAACTCGGCCTCCGAGTTCGCCTCGGGGTCGGCGGACGTCATACGGTCAAGCAGCATCTCGAAGGGTCGGCTCAACACATGTTCTTCATCCGGTCGGAGCCCGTACTCGAGCGCGTGGAACAGTACTAGGCCAAGGCTGCACACGAGCTGCGGAAGACAAACGCACGTAATATAAGACAATGATCACAACGTACTACAAAGGAATATAACACACGTAAACTGCGCAGTTGCCTGCGATGAGAGTAATTTATGCATAATACATTCCACTTTTTTGTTTCTTTTCAATCTCGAAAGTGTTCCAACAGGCATGAAGTCAAGGAACTGTCCGGTGCTCTGGCTGCCCGATGCCCACTGCTGGCAGGCGCAGTCGTCGGATCTGTTTAGGCCAGGGCTAGTCCAGAAAAAGTGTCAAGTTGATGCCGGAGCCGAGCAAAGTGGGTAGGTACTCTCAAATGGTCCACGGAGGTGGCCAGTTGCCAAGTAAGCATCCCCCCACCCTCCCCACGAATATGGAGTGCAGTTGTGCATCACATGGTTGTGTTGCTGTACAGCTATATCAAGTTCACACTGATAATACCGGACAGCACAAAACTCCATTTTTCTTCCTTTACTTTTCATCTTCATTTTGTGGGCCACAAACCGCGCCGGTATGCCGCTTCGTAGAAATGCCACCTAATTAGAAAAACGACACGTAAATCAAGGACAATCCAAGATCACTTTCTCGTTCTAGAGATCATCTCGGAACCAAAGCCTAAACCAGCGAGCATTTATACATACATGTACATTATAATATTATATATTACGCAAGCGCTAACAACTGCCATTTTCGCGCATCACCTGTCCCGACATTGGTAGAGGGGAATGTTCAGCGAAACGGAACAAGGCCGGCGCACACTTCTCTCTCGCGCATATCTCGCGAGCCCAGTGGTCGCAGTGCCGCGAAGAGGCCGAGTGGGGTTACACCTGCGGGCTTCTAAATAGACACCAAAAGCGATTCCCTAGACGTTTTCGCAGCGCCGGTTTTGTGCGGGGTTTTAAGTGTCTCGGAATGGCGAAAAAAAAAGCAAAAGAAAAGACGGAAAGAAACTGCCACGCGCCTATAAAACGACCAAGCACGCAGAGAATTGCGAAAGCCGATTGGACAGGGGGGATTCGGCGATGTGTGCGCGCTTTGGTTCCTTTCGCTCCACGGTGGGAAAAATCCTGTTTTGACAGGGGGCATGCTTGAGGGGCTGAGAGGCCAGGCGGCCACTTGACCTCTGGATGCCACCGTTCTCGTGGTTGTGTGTGCGTGCTCGCCCCCTCCTCCGCACAAGGCGGCCTTATTTGGTCAGGGCGATGCCCCGATGCCATCTGCAGGACCCCGGAGATCGAATGGCGCTCCCGAGGAACACATGCCTGCTGGAAAGGCGTGGAATGCAGGAAAACTCCTAGCCGCCGCTAAAAGGGCCAAAGCACGAGACTTGACAGACCGTTCAACGACTTGTCTGTCGGCTTGACTACAAACGCGTCGGTAGTTGAATGGCTGTGAAACACTGCTCGACCACGCTGCCACGAATCTCAAGTGATGATTGATTGATTGATTGATTGATTGATTGATTGATATATGGTGTTTAACGTCTCAAAACCACCATATGTTTATGAGAGACGCCGTAGTGGAGGGCTCGGAAAATTTAGACCACCTGGGGTTCTTTAACCTGCGCCCAAATCTGAGCACACGGGCCTACATTTCCGCCTCCAATGGAAATGCAGCCGCCGCAGCCGGGATTCGATCCCGCGACCTATGAGTCAGCTGCCGAGTACCTTAGCCACTAGACCACCGCTGCGGGGCGATGCAGTTCTAGAGAGAAGGGCGCGAAATATACGAGGGCCACCGATAGGGGCGTCACCAAACTGCTTTTCGAAAGGGCAGGTCTGAACCCCTCGTATCAGGCGCAATGCCAAAAATTTTTTTCGGGGGGGGGGGGGGGGGGGGGCTACGTTTTTGCTTAGTATGTATGCTGATGCGCGTGTGTATGCATGCGCTGACGCCTGTGTCGATAGATCTTCGCTATCATGTGGCCCGTACCCACTTGATATGTTATTAATGGTGTGGCCGTGCCTTATAAGGCCGGATTTGACTCCTTATATGGGCCAACCACGTCATATAGGGCTGTGTATAACCCCATACATGAGCCGACTCCGCCAGATATACATCCATATAAGGTAAATGGATGCCACATATGCTGACATATATGCTTATATGTGGCCACATATAACCTATATAGGTGCCATATATGGTATTTCCGTAAGGGGTGTTTGGACGTATTGCTCCTATAACTCACTTTGCCTTAATGCTTCGCCTAACGTATCAAAATGCGGAACGATGGGCCACATACACGACCCCTATACGACGATAGTAGATTTGCGTAAGCGTAACGCTCAGTTATAGTAAAAATGTGTCCAAGGAATTATTCATCCAGGCCTTCCCGAATAATAATAATAATAATAATAATAATAATAATAATAATAATAATAATAATAATACGATATCAACAAAGGCTTAGTAATACATTATTCCATAACAAAAAATAAATCTCGTTGAGCAAATTTAAACAATGAGCTAAAAAAAAACAACATCGGCGTGTGAGTGTGTATGCCCATAAACCCATCTCGCTTTTATTCAATCTTCGAATGGTTGGATCGTTGCTTCTCTGGTCATAGAGATAAAAATAATGTTGGTGCTCTAATGAGACTATTTAAAAATAAGTTTCAGCCCCACCGCGGTGGTCTAGTGGCTAAGGTACTCGGCTGCTGACCCGCAGGTCGCGGGATCGAATCCCGGCTGCGGCGGCTGCATTTCAGATGGAGGCAGAAATGTTGTAGGCCCGTGTGCTCAGATTTGGGTGAACGTTATAGAACCCCAAGTGGTCGAAATTTCCGGAGCCATTCACTAGGGCGTCTCTCATAATCATATGGTGGTTTCGAGACGTTGAACCCCGCATATCAAAAATAAGTTCCAATGGCAGCGCAACATCGCATAGGTAAAATCAAGATCAGTGTCCCTGTAGTATCGTGATAAATCCCCAACGCAGTAATAAGCTCATCTAGCGACTTCACCACGACCTCGGCATGTGACGACCTGGTACCACAAAACCATCGGTGCGCAAGTGAAACATGTGCGTTTCAGATATACATTTGTAGTGCTCACATTCGGAGCTCGCCAAAAGCTAACTCAGTATAGAAGGACGTGTCAGCCACATCCGTCCTTCTCATCTGTCCTCAGAGAACCTTTGCAAACGCCCTGGAATGGACGCCATGTTCTCAGGACAGTGACACGTCATCTATAAATCCACGACAATCCTGTATAATGATCACGTGTATTACGTAAACGGAAATGGGAGACGGTAACAAACAATATTTTTGGATCACAGTACTTCGTAAAGTGACGACAATGGGATATTGCAAACGCGATATATGAATTGATTACCAATCTAGTGCGCGTGCTAACTCAGGCTATAACCAAGAGGGACAGCGAATGAATGGTTGAACCAGCTAGCTCTGGCAGGAGGTGCTGTACAACAGTTGGAGCGTGCAACTGAATTACGGTCCGGTATACGAGAAACAGTAGAACGGCACGACATGTTGAACGATAACAGACGCCAGCCTTCGTAGACGTTAGTACCCATGTGTCCACATAGGTCATAAGCACTCACCACGGAGTAGGGCAGACTGGGTTGCCGTCCCCTCTTGATCACCTGAGGGGAGGGAGGTCCATCCACTCTCCCCCGTGAGCACGCATGACCGCAGACATAATACGGCTAGGGGAGAGGGGTCGGATGGATTTGTCCTGTCTCAGTATGAGGAGCATGGTGATGATGACGCAGGTTTTCGTGAATAATGGCGGCCAAAGACCCCCTCGTGCTGAATACCAAAAATTTGTTCACTTCCATCATTTCGGGAAACCTTCACGGACCAAAGGCAGGCCATTTCAATGCACGCCAGCGCTCCCCTTTCACTTTTTCATCTGTTGTGAAGGATGGCGTGTTTAGGACTCGGCTAACGGAAGTAGGGGGAGGTAAACGTTCGTCCCCCCCTCATAGAGAACCCCACGCACGTCCAGATCTAGAACTGAAATGCGCCTCGTGGTGATAGGAAATTGAAGTAATGGGCTACTGAAAGTTATTTCCATTGAATCACCATGATGTGCTTGTTATGGCGCTCCCGTTGGCATTAGAAGTTTTCGTGCTGGTTCCACGTGCATATGCCGAGTTCACGTAAGACGAGGAAAAGCACATTACGCAGGAATCAACGAAGTCATGAAAATAAAATACATTTGCGCTGTCATTCATTGGTATATGACATATAAAAATATAGCACGGATATGAACTTTACTCGCGAAGCATTTTCGGGCAGTCAAGCTAAGCATCGAGTCGGCCGCTATGTCATTGACGCAGCATACGTTGACAGCCAGCCGTACTCGAGAGGCAGAAACGGCGGCGCGGCACACCGCCTCGCCCTGACCGCATGTTGCAGCTCAAACGGAAATGTGCCACCGAAGGAAACGTGTACGCCAGAGCTCCAGCGAACCATCCACACCTGAAATGGCAGCGGACAGAATGGCGAAAATGTGCACCGCATGTCTAAGAAAGCACGACACAAACTTTCTTCGCGAGGCCCCGATGCCTTCGTGGAATGGGAAACAAGTGTAGAGACTTGGGCTAGTTGATACGGGTTCATGATGACCGATGCTACAACGCATGAACATACGGGGGGAATCGGGACTGAGTAGCAAAGAGCACTCTTTTCTACTCTGCCCAAATTTTGTCCTATGTTCTGACGCTGCAAAATTGGCAACATTAAATAAGGCTCGCCCCGCCACGGTGGTCCAATGGTTATGGCACTCGATTGCTGACCCGCATGTCGCGGGATCGAATCCCCGCCGCGGCGGCTGCATTTTCGATGGAGGCGACAGTGTTTCAGGCCCAGGTAGTCGAAATTTCCGGAGCCCTCCACCATACGGCGTGCCTCAATCAAACTGTGGTTTTGGGAAGTGGTAGTGTATTATTATGGACGTTAAATAAGGTTCGACATGAGCAACGACGTCACATAGAAACACGTAGTCGGCCAAGAAAAAAAAAACGTGGCACACGCACCTCGCACGCTCATGCGTTCCCGTCGTGCAGTGTATCTCACCGCATCTTTCTCTGGCAAGGGACCCACAACATACGATGGCGCACTTGGCTTCAAGAAAGCCGTGACCTGCGGCGCCTGTAGTAAGTGCGACCAACTGTAGGAACGCCACTGGCAATGCTGTCCTACCCTGGACGTGCCCGATAAAAACAGAGTATCAATCGACGCATGCGACAATTTGCAAGCGGCGCACGCCGCGTGCGGACAGCAGTCGCCAAAAAACTGCGACCTGGACAAAACAGCGGCCATTGTTTATCGTCACCTGGCGTCCTTGAATGGAATCGGTGCTCTGCCATCGCCGCCGGTATTCCAGTCGGTTCGCGGAAACGCTATATGCACAGAACCGCAGCCGGCTCCCGAGATGGCAAGGGCCGATTAAACCGCGAGAAAAAGCAGCGGGAAAGAAGGCACCGCGGGTGCTGTATTGCGGCGGCGTCGCTCGAGGCGCACAAATGAGGCGCGCGGCTGAAAAGGAGCGGGCGCAAAAGCGAGAACGAGGAAGGACGCGAAACTGGTGAGGAGAATTAGCGCTGCAGCCGTTTAGCGCCATTCGTTCGGACATGTGCAATGAAGTATATGCGTTCGCAGTGACGTAGGTGGCACAACAGGCGCAAGTATAACGCACTCGCGTTACGAGGAAGACGAAAAAAACCCCAATATTGAGTTCAATACAAGCGAGCGATTACTCCCTGCACAACCCAGCAACACTACCCTGTTTTCTCTATAGGCCGTGCCACCTGCTGTTTACTGGCACCTCTCGTCAGAGCCCATTATGGATGACCTGCATGCGGCCTGCCCATGATAAAGAACAAACAAGGACGTCGTGATGAAGGGGAAAACAAACACAGTTTATATAGGCGTCGTTTTCAACCTCGTTTCACTTTGTGTAGTAAACTATTAGCGCGTCGACGTTGGTATTCACGAGTGCTGGCATTCACGGCCCCATATACACATACGGAGAACGACATTTTTCGAGCGCACGGTAGAACGACTCCACTCGGTTCACTCAGCAAGAGTCTCTTTTGCAGAGCCTGCCACATGCGGGGCGCCATGCGCTGCTGGTGGGTAGCAAGCACGAGAGCAATCTGGGACGGCCACTTGATCGATATGACCGAACGCGGTTGCGTCGACTACGCGTGCTTCTTCCCGATTCGGACGCCGTTTAACGGCCGTCCATTACACCAAGTGCATCAGACTCAAGATTGATCGGGGGGGCTACGCCGACAGTCGAAAGTGTTCGACGCGGCGAGGCAGGACCTTGAGTGTTCTTTATACGCTCAACCGTCGAGAGCCACAGCACTTTCCCTTCCAGAATTTGACGTTGGCGCAAGAGTCGGCAGGTACCATAGCGAAATGCATGCGGACCAGACAATCGCCAAACGCCGCGCGGCTGAGAGGTTGCTTTCCGGCAACGCACACGTGAAGCTGTGTCGACTCCAAAGCCACCGGAGCGCCAAGAAATGCCTCTGCCGCGCTGCCACACCACACGAACTTCTGCCGCGACATGCCGCTATAGCACTACATCACTCAACCTTCGGGCGTATGCTGCGGTTGTTGAACGGCGGTGCGGTATACTCTCCAGTGACCGTCTATTTAGTAAAAGTCAGCCGTGTTCGTAATGACTGCGGCATTGCGAAGATGACGAAAGAGCGTCTTCGTAGTGGCATTTCTGTCACCAAAAGTAAAAATATAAGCCTGAAACAAGACCGATTTCTAAGTCGGCAGTACTGCCTCATAACAGTCAAAAGCCCCCCCCCCCCCCCACCCATTAGCGAGGCACTCACGCGTAGCCATACCAGCTGCCCACAAAACTTGCTGCCATTGAAAAAGTGAAGCCCCAAGGTTGCACTACTTTCTTTGCTACGTGGTTTTCAACGCACAGCCAGTCAGCAATACCTGTCGCCAATCACCGCCGTTGAAATGGGCCGAGTGCTGTATACCCTTATTTTGGGTAACGTCAAATGACGAAAATCGCGTTTTACCGGCGATCCTGCGCTCACCGAAACTCTGTGTCGCGACATTACTATAACAACACCATTCGAAAATAAAGAGTCCTGAAAGGTTTCGTTCTATAAAACGAAAACAGCGTGTTCGGAACGTATAACCCAGAGATAACATATATGGCACATGAATCGAGGCAAACACGCAAAACGCGTAAAACGATGATGAGTTCGGATGTACGTGCCTTCAACATCGTAACGAAATTTGGCACATATTCAACTAAAGAGAAGACTACTTTTTAAAATCGATTTTTCTTTTCCCCCCAAGGCACTCGTTTGAGTCCGCTAAGTCCGTGACGTCGCTTTCACTGCTACGCACGCCAGGCGCACATCCAGGAGGATCGCAACGCGGCACGAATATCAATGACCCCATCGTTGAAGAAGCGAAGTGCGTCGCGTGCTTCATTTTCCTTGGCAAGCAACGGTCGGCCCCAGCAGGCATGTCGAAACGCTGCGACTGCCCGCGGCATTTAACTCTGCAGAATTTCTGCGGCGATCGCGGGTGCTTCGCATCGTTATTTAGGCCAAAATTCGTGAGAGCTGTACCAAGAGAGCTGAAGTGGCCACTTAGAGGAGAAATTACAGTTCACAGGTCACACCAGCTACAATGCTTTTTCTTCTTGCCCCCTCTGCCACGAGAACAATGGCGCGTAATAATAGCCGGAATAATACCAACGGGAGTCAGACCCCGTAGATTTCGAGGCCAACAGCACCGAGGCACCATTGACCCGTACAGCTTGTTTTATATTAATCGCATCGCGCGAGTTAGCCTATATACTTCCTGACATTGACTGCGCGAGCCCATCTTTGCCCTTCTCTCAAGCGGGGGTAAATGAACGTTGCCGTTGTGGAAGGAGAGCTTCACACGGTCACCGCACGGGCCACTGCCACCTTTCAAGGCACTCGACCCTGAAGCATCATCTTACTTACTGGCCGCATCATCTGCTCTGCATCCGTATACGCGCGGCGCTCCCAAAAAAAACCTCCACTTTTGCGTTACGAACACGAATTATTACTATTATATTTATTATTATTATCTAGTTTCTCCAAAATTAAGCTTAACGAATATGCGAAAATGTGCTCTTTATTTCAGCGATGCGAGCGAAACGCAAAAAACAGCCATGTGTGCACACATTTAGGTAAAGAACCCCAGGTGGCCGAAATTAAAGCGGGGGACCCCGCTATACAGCGTGCCCCTAAGTCATATCGTGGTTTTGGCACGTCAATCATTTCCCGGACTTACATCGACGTGAAGATCTTTAAGTATACATATGAAACTGCTAACATCAGTGTGGGCGAGACTTTGCTGTATGCAAAAGTAACTCTATGCTAGCCCCCCCCCCCCCCCCCAATAACAATGATGTTATGCTTAAATTAAACACAAAAAGTAATGCAACAAAAATTTATTTTAAATAACGCTCAACCAGTTCGAACGAGAGATTTCAAGCGTTGCTGTGATATCCATGATGCAGGAATTGGCGCTAGTTCTTGCATCAGAAAGACCTCATCAGCTCAACAATAAATGGTGCGTCTGTACGAGAATTATCTCCACGATGCAGCGTGTTATCTGACGCAGGTCATTCCTCTTATTAACTTATTTTTCACATTTTGTATGATGACCACTACTGGCTTGATGTGACCTAAATATTTGCATGATCACAAATATATATATATATATATATATATATATATATATATATATATATATATATATATATATATATATATATATGATTATTTATGGCGTAGTGGGTACCCAGCTTAAGGGAATCGATGCACGGTAAGCCGTTCTATTTCTTTTTCTTTCTTCTTTGTGATATATATATATATATATATATATATATATATATATATATATATATATATATATATATCGTACGCGTTATTCGAAGGTCGTAGGTTCGTTTCCTGCCCACGGTTGGTTATTTTTTCATCCACTTTTCTTTCTTCTTATTTACATTCCATTGGTTCTAATAACTTCCCCTGTACATTCCTTGGCATTACTGTTTGTTAGATCTCATTAATATTGTGTTAAAACACGGAAAAACGAGCCCTTAGGTATACACTTATTTCCCTTATATATATATATATATATATATATATATATATATATATATATATATATATATATATATATATATATATATATATATATATATATATATATACCCTAGCCCCTTATCCACCAAAGAAGAAGCTACCCGAATACTGCGTTCGTCATGGAAAAGAATGCAACGTGGCGGTGGCAATGTGAATTTTCTCTCACTTGGTTACGCACCCAGCCGATAGTTGTTCCTGCACCTACGGGCATTCATTCTATAATGCAATCGCCAAACTCACAGTGTGCTCCTCGCCAGATGATCGTATACTTGCCATACGGGCCGCCGCGACCACAGCTGGCCATATGTATGCCTGTCGCCGTGGGCCAAAACGAAGTATGAGCCCTTTTCAATGACGCCAGCCTATAGGGTACGAATGAAAGCTTCACTGTCAAGGTATAGTAGTGAACCCTGATGTCAACACTGTATTCGCAGCCTCTGAGCGCGTACTAACCGATGATTTAGTCCTGGAAGAGGAGGAGCTTAGAGAAAATAACTGAATGAAAGCCACGAGGAGGTGGTGAGCTTTAAGACTGAGTTTACTGCCTCTCGGAACAATGGCAGTAAATGTCTGCTTCTACATCGTGGTTAGTGAGTGGTAAGTAGTTTTCTCATTTCTCGTGGGAGATAGTTACAGTGTGATCTTGGAAGCAGGGTTTCTAATGCATTTCACCGACCCCCAAAAATGGAAAGGAGGATTTTGGGTAGACTTCATGCAGAATGTGCGGTGGCTACAAGTTATACTATGCGCGAAACTTCTTAATCGTACAATTACTTTAACAACTTCCAGGGTACTGAGTGCAAGCGTGCTCTGCGGGCCAAGTGAAAGCGACTTCGTGCAGCCCCATACGCGGCATTTTCGGCAACGCGTTTCGGCCAGAGCGCCAGGTCGCCGGAAGTGAGGCAGCAGGGCGGCCGTCCTTCCTCGGAGTCACGCAAGCTGCCAAACGCAGGCCCACCGTCGGCAATGGAAACATCGCTCAGCCGCTCCCAACGAGTGCCCCTCACAGTGGCCTGGGCTGTCAGAGGCACAAAGAAGGCGACCGTCAAGAGGACGTCCATCGCAAGTGCCCGGTCAGACAGCTCGATGCACCGCTGGAGGGGTTCAGCGACGATCCGGCCGTGCGGCGAATGACAAGACGAGCTCTGTGCGTCCTTCGCGTACACGGAATGCACACCTGGCCCTCCAAGGTCAGCGTGCCATCTTCGTCGCGTCAATCGCTGGTCGACGGACCGCAGGCACGCGCGTTTATAAACCATGCGAGGCTCATTTCCACCGCGTCGTATATATCCTTCGGGACTCGTCAAAATCGCTCGGGGCTCATACCGCGCACTTGACGAGCTCTGCGTAGAAGCAAGGACCACGACTAGACGCCGCTTACGCCACTCGGGAGGTCAACGACAGTTGCGGATTTCAATCAGACAGGCGCTACAATATTCGAATCGCGACAAATTACCCAACTTTGATGGATATAAAATGCGACGGCGAGTTAGGCGACTGACGCCCCGTACCTCCACACTTAACAGAAGAAGAAGAAAAAGCGCCTTAGGATTCTCAAAAAGTTCACAGGGTCCTTTTATGCATTCGTCTAAGAGGACTCGAAAGCGAAAACTATCTTCTTCTTAGTAAACGTCTTGATCCCCCTCCAATAGTTTTATACACCCAACATGGTTGAGTACGGCCTCTGATCGCTCTAACCTGGTATTGCACGTGAATTGTCCACATTTGACCAAGCGACGACGCCATGTAACGCCACGTTATACGACTCCAAAATGGCATCACACATTTTGGTTGAGCATACGGATTAAGTAACATAAGCGTGAAAACTATAAAAAAAAAGCGACAGAAATGCCCTCCAAGGTATACCACGTACGCGGTATACGAAACTGAGCTCTCCACTCATTTTAGGCAACGAAAACTTTCCACTTCGGTTCCTCGATCGCTATCCGGACGGCTGTATCCTTCCGATATACCGATGGTCGAAACGATATTTTAACACACCATCAATATTTTCTGAAAGAGGAGCGAATGGCTGCTGTACATTATTCGTACTTGCTTGACTTACCCAAACACTGTATAATCATGTATATTACGGAGAATAAGATTGAATACGTGAATCTGTTGTATCCGCCGCCATGCCCAGCAGAACTATACGCAGACTCAGTACCTCAAATAGCTCTGTTTGTTCTTACTGCGTGTCAGCTGACATGATAGGGCACGTGCATCTGCGCATGCCTATCTAGAATATAACGCACATGCTGAACACAACAAAATCAATAAACACTCGTGATTATATACAACTGCTTTCAAAGCTAAAAATGGTACTATCACTCAGATGCGAACATTAGTTAGCTTTCTCGATCACGACGCCGTGCAGTGTCGTATCAGCGCAATACGTTATCCTGCGCTGCGGAGCACGAATGAAGGTGTTCCATCGCAAAACATTCCTCGAAAAGGGGCGTGCGCGTGGCGAGCACAAGACCAAGCAGAGACGCGAGTTGGTGGATCTTTATCGCGGAATATGTTTTACAGCGCAACGGGTTAGATACGGACAGAAAACGGACACAGGGCTGAACTCTAAACTGAAATTAATTTGGAAAAAGAAAGGACCTATATAGGAGACAATGAGTCATCGAAACTGTGCGCATGGGCACATGTGTTACAGCACAACTCGCTTCATGTCTTGTCTAACAGGAAGTTATATTCTTCATCTTGAAGAGTGATAGACAAGACATGAAGCGTGTTGTGCTGTAGCACATGTGCCCACGCGCACAGTTTCGATGACTCATGTCTCCTATATATGTCCTTTCTTTTTCCAAATGAATTTCAGTCTAGAGTTCAGCGCTGTGCCCCTTCTTTCTCTGTCCGTATCTAACCCGCTGCGCTGTAAAAACATATTCTACCATGCACAAGACCAAGGTTTGAACCCGACTGCGCGATCGACGATGCCCGAGCACGTGCAGCCTCGTCGAACGCAGACCGGACAGGCGCGCGTCGCTGCAGTCCAGTCACGCTGCCGGTCGCACACCATCCTTGGCACCGTTTTGGCGAGAGGCGCCACCGTTACACGTCTCGATAGAGGCGTCAACGGCGTCGAGGGCATCCGCGAGCTGTATACGCCATGCATACTATGCGTGCGCGAGGTGTCCACCTGGTTATCACGAAGGCCGATACAGTCGACCACCATTCCTTCCGTATACGCGGCCCTTTCTTGAATCCAGCGTGACGGCATGTGCATGCGCTCGTGCCACCCGTTCATTCAGAACACAAATAGCATTCTAATGGAATACGGCGTTGAAATGCTATTGAAGAAAACAGGCCCGTATAGCTCCGCAAACTCGATGGTCTTGCTCGAGCGCTTCCCCAGCGGAATCTAGACAGCCCGGGGAGCTTTTTCAGCGCACGCACACGTGTATACTAGGGCACCCACACGGCTGCTGTACACGTTGTTGATAGTAACTGCGATACAGTAGTGGTACAGGAGGGCTCCTCATGACCCTCTCACATACAGTAACGTCGTGTGCTACAAGACAGAAAGAAAGAAAAAAAAACATGGCTTCAAGGAGGGAACAGTCGTCGAGAAAGGAATTCCGCTAAGGACAACGGTTTTGACAAGAAAACTTTTATTCGGTTTTTGCGCTATACAACAAAGTCACCTTGACATCATGAACCATCGAACGCCACAATCGTGGATAACCGGTGTCGTCCAGTGTAGACGTACAGCGGCTCCTTATGAAAATATAAACAAATCGAAACGCCGCATCAGTGTGAGGTTGCGAATATGAGCTGCGCGGACGAGGCATCCGAAGTTGAAGGCAGCAGTTATACGCTCTCGCGTCGCCGCCATGTGCTCGCAGTTGCAGCGCTGACACGCACGCTATAGGGAGCCACGAAACGCTGACAGCCATCATATAAATAGCGGGAGAGGAAACGAGTACGCAAATGGGGGTGCCGGACGCTTCAAACAAGAATGAACCCTGAGGTCAGTTCGTTAGCCCTCAGTTAAAGATATGCACATGCATGATGAGAAAATCGCGTGCGTAAAAAACAGCCTATTTACTGTTCGAGAAGAATTCGGCCTATATATAGATGCAATGCTTGCTGTTTGACAATTTGCTGCCAGTAAAACCCCACACACACGAGAGACGCGAAGACGACACTGACCATGTCGTCGTGTTAGTTTCTCGTGTGTGCGGGGTTTTTATAGTGCCAAGTACCATGTAGCTCGACGCTCATGCAAGGCGGGAGGGGGGAGGCAGGAAAGTCCGCTCAATTGTGAAACACTGATGAAACAAGGTTTAGGCTGAATCTTCAGAGCAAATGGAACCAGTCACAGTAAAAAAAAAATGAAGTAGCTAAACCATATGTTCTCTGCGTTCAGTTTTGCTTCCCAAGAGGTTCACCATGACGTCATGGCGCACGTGGAGGTCAGGTGGGCGCTGCACGTTGCAACATTTTGGCTTTCCCGATCGCCTGCGAATGCAATTCATTGCTCGAGCCTGGGAAACGAAACGGAAAATGGAAAATCCATCACATTAAATTATTGAAGGCACTTTGAGGCTTCAATCCGAATTTCGCAAATACGGAGGTGCCGCGGACGCCGCAAGTGAACAGTAGAATAACATCGTGTCAATATTCAAAAAAAGGTTGTTTCTGGTTTGCTCCAATGAAGTCCATCCCTCTGTGCCATTCTCCGAGGCATACTTAATTGATTAACTTATTCTGAACTGTACCAGCAAGAGTGTCCATATAGCGACTTCGTAACTGAGCAATGAAGGAGAAGAAGCGAAAAACGCTAAAGTGGGTTAAAATCTGAGCGTTCACAGCTATCTCAGAAATTGAACGGTCTCTGACGTTGTAGCTACACTACACCTTTGACGCGTGTAAGACGCGCCAGCGCACGCAGACAGTTGATGCCGTTTCAGTTTGACGCCCGACTGGTGACTAATTAGGTCGGCAAACTGTACAGTCGGAGATGCAGCTTGTCCCGCGCTCGAGTAAATTATTCGCGTCAACGCACGCGCCAATAATTGATGCGGCGCCATCCGCAGTCACCGACACTGCAGGTATAGTCTATAGCGCACAGGCTTGTCACGTGACGCCGAGGTTGTGCAGTTACAGCACGCGCGACGCCGCTAGTGACGACGTTTAACGAGATGCGTCGCAGCCGTCGACACACAGCGCGCCGCGACGAGGAACGCGACGAATGAGGATATTGCAGCGGACTATACACTGTGACGCCCAGGCGAAGCTGACGTCAAGCCCGCCTGACATAGCAAGCGGGCCCACCCGAAAGCACCGAGAATAATGTACTCGCATCCAGAGATGTCATTTCGAATAATCAAGCTCCCAAAACAAAAGATATGGCAGACAAATGGTAAGCGAAACACGTAAAAATAAGCAAGCTGAACTATGCATGGGACTGAGACTGACTGCATGACGATGTTGCTGAATTCGACAGCAGATCTAGCTGGCGGGGCAGTGCGGGTAATATGAGATTAATACGGTACAGGTGATTGATTGATTTGTGGGGTTTAACGTCCCAAAACCACCATATGAGTATGAGAGACGCCGTAGTGGAGGGCTCCGGAAATTTTGACCACCTGGGGTTCTTTAACGTGCACCCAAATCTGAGTACACGGGCCTACAACATTTCCGCCTCCATCGGAAATGCAGCCGCCGCAGCCGGGATTTGAACCCGCGACCTGCGGGTCAGCAGCCGGGTACATCAGTCACTAGACCAATACGGTACAGGTGTACAGCTATCGAATGATTGTACTGTATTTGGTAGGATTATCGCAACCTGTACAGCTCCATTTTTTCTCATTTACTAACAATCAATGTCAAGAAAAATTAAGTAAAGAATTTTTGCACGGGCATTTTCGATTGGTTAAAGAAACTCCGCAGGGGGGGGGGGGGGGGGGTCAAATCAAATCCGCTACGGCACGCCTCTTCGCCGCATCGTGGCACGTAAGACGAGATAATTTCTTTTAACACCGGTGTCACTACGTGGGGAGCATGCGTATCAGCCAAATCACCCAGGAATGAAACGCGAACTCGGGATGAAAAACGGAACAAGGAGAAGCACTAGTAGCTAAAGAAAAATTCTGATCTGTTCCGTCTTCTTCGAAGATTGATTTGTGGGGTTTAACGTCCCAAAACCACCATATGATTATGAGAGACGCCGTAGTGGAGGGCTCCGGAAATTTTGACCACCTGGGGTTCTTTAACGTGAACCCAAATCTGAGCACACGGGCCTACAACATTTCCGCCTCCATCGGAAATGCAGCCGCCGCAGCCGGGATGTTCCGTCTTCTTCGTCCCCGCTTTGCAGCTTTCGTCATGACCCACTAGCCGCCACTCATCTAACAGGGGCAGCCACTGGGCTATAAAGCGAGCTCAATTTGCGCGCCTGCACAGCATTTCATTCAGTGCAGCGCATTATTGAGGCTACCAAGCACGAGGCTGCAATATGGTAATACAGATATATAAAAAAAGCCTTATTTGACAAGATGGAAGCGCACACGTGTTAGCACAACCCCGTATAAAAAAAAAGGGCGTCTTTCCGGCTTATAAAAGCCGAGTGTCACGCAAGCGCCACATGGGGCGCCTTATCGCATTCACCCGCTTATAGAACCATAAGTCCGTCTATTTTTAATTTCTATTATTATTTTGTTGTTCTTGCGCGATTAGAAAATGCGCGCGGAATTTTCTAAGAACTTCGGAAGTATGAACACAGTGGGCGAAACGAAAACGAAAAAAAAAAGTTATTTTGGCTACTTGATATAATCGAAGCAGGCTGTTTCTTTCAAAAGGTGGCGCATTCGATTTACTTGACTGGCCAAGCTTGCGCTATGCTGGCCGCCTCTCTCAAACGCCGTCGAGAGAACCGCGGGCCTCGTCGAAAGGCAGCGTTATACTTGAATGAGTCAGGCCGCGTATAGAAAGAAAGCTGTTCAGAGGAGGTCCGAAGGGTTCAATAATAATAGAAAAAGCGCGAAGGTCTAACACGTGAAGCGTATATACGGAACAAGGCCGAAACCGCGTAAGTTTAGTATAGCCGCGAATGGGCCCAAAAATTTCCCGATTCGTGAACAACTATAGAGCCGAGAAATTATAAAGGTTTCACAACACATGCAATTTCGTGACAAGAAAAAAAAAAAGAAAGAACACCGTTGAGTGTTTGAAGTTTGCCGTCCCTTTGTCGCTCTTACAAAGGTAAGCTCTGAACAAAAAATAATTCATTCCGTCAAAGCATTCAGTAAGACGAAAACTCGTAAACATCGCTGTTCAATTAAGTGGGGGCACTTAGTAATAAAATGGCACTCCAATAATGCCATTTCATGGACTATAGTCGTAACACGGTTTAAACATTGCCTTGAAAAAAAAATTCTGAAAAAAAAATATTATTCATGCTCCCTAGTTACTATTATTTGCCGTTATATACCTATATAGCTCTGCAGCTGCCACACTTACGGAACTCTGTGGCTTTTGTCTATAGCTGAAAACTTGTGTGAAGCTATATGATGCGTATGCGATGGCGTCTGTGAAGCTTGACAGAATTAATGTGTTCCGCTCGTTTCAATTTAAATCACTGCACTGAGCTAAGTTACCATTGCAGTTACCGCATGAACTTCGCAGTGCACGCTGCGTTGTTTAGGCTCATGCGATATTACAACGTGGCATGAAGGTTGTTCAATTTAATGCCAAATTTTTCCGAAACGGCAAGCATACCGTGCAGTGAATTTTCCGTCTTCACGTTAACAGACTTTTCCCCCCTACGCGATAAACGAGTTCTCTTATCGTGGAAACGCGTTGCACGCTCGGCATTTAAGGGACATAAGGGACTAAAAACATAAGGGACTAAATCACAAGCGCGGCTGAGCGTTTCGTACACTGCACAATTGGCGCCACTGCAACAGGTCAGAGATACGTCGGCAGTGGAGTACACGCGTTCACGCGACGAAATGGTGTAGTTACGAGCAGTTTTCCCGAGAAACGTCCAACACGGGCTAGTGGACGCTGTTGTTGCTATTCTCCGTCGCGAGAAAAAAGCTCTTTTGGTTGTCTCTTTATGGACATCAAGTGGACGCCTGTCGGTTTAATCGCCCACGTTGTAGAGTGCATCTAAAGTCTTAACCACCACTCAGAGAGCGGGATACCGACAAAGGTAACGTTAGCCGAGATCTCGGCTCTCCGAATCACGTCTCGGACCACATTGTCGGAACAAAGTTGCGGCGCCTAGAAGCTCTCGCTAACTTAGAAGCTATACCTAATTAAATCCTGCCAAAACAAGAGCATTGCGCGTAAATTGTGCCAAATCAAGCTCTCGAGAATACCAGCGATGTGTAATCAATGTACTCAGAAGAGGAGGAGCAGGAACGCGAGATGTACGCCTTCAATGGCGCGTAAAACGGTGGGAAGAGCCGGACGTCCGACCTGCAGGGTGTTGCGCAACCGGAGATTCTTTGCAACCGCAGCGCGCGGCAAAGCCCCTCGTCGGTATAGTGCGGAGGCGCCGCGAGCGCCATTACCCTCGGGGAGTCATCACGCCAGTGCCGCCCCAAGGTTGGGCGCGTCCCACACGAGTTCGGACCGCGCGTGCCAAGGGCGCGGGTGGGAGCAAGCGCGGGCGATTGGCGTGGGCGAGCTGCCGCAGAGAGATTTGCGGAAGAGGTCTCCGAGGCGGAAGCTTCTTCCTCGGGGCTGTCGTCGCGCGCGCCTATAATGGCATTACACCTTCTGGGGGCCGGCATACCGCGAAAGAAGAAAAAAAAACGCGGGAGGGGGGGGGGGGGAACCAAAACCGGAGGACTGCTGGGCGACCAGAGCGGCCGAAACGAGGCCAGCGTGGAAGGCCGAAGAGGTGGCCGGTCGGAAGCGCGCCGCGGGCTATGCATACGGAATTGTGGCACACCCGCCGTCGCCCCGCTTAATTGGCCCGCTCGGTGCCAGCTGCCGCCAGGGCCGAGCACACAGCTCACGGGCTGCGACACGGGGGCACCCTCCAACCCGCTCGTCGTCCGGCATGCCTCCAGAAGTATTACGGCCCGCACGATGCGCCTTATAGTACCGCGCATTCGAAATGGACGCTGCGGTTTCGCCACTATGAGGGAAGTGAAACCGTACAGACGATGGGACAGTCCCCTTGTCTGCGCTATCACACCACTGGAGCCGAATGACCAGCTTTGAACAACGTATATGTACCGCATGCAGAGACTCTCGCCGTAACAAAGGTTTCATCGATCAAACTTGTTAACAACTCTTGAGTCTTCTACTCTGGTCTCTCGTCGTTGGCGCTCCTACAGTTCTTAAATAATACCTTTGGAACAGAACAGCGATAAGATGCTTTTGAGAGTTCGTTTAGCTTTTCTACAGAACTCCCGTCCCACGGTTGCGGCGGCTGGGTTTTCGATGGAGGCGAAAATGCTGTAGGCCCGTGTGCTCAGACTTGAACACACTTTAAAGAACCCCAGGTGGTCGAAATTTCCGGAGCCCTCCACTACATTGTCTCTCATAATCATATGGTGGTTTTGGAACGTGAAGTCCCCCATATCAATCAATTAAAATTCCCGTCGGCTCTAAGCTGTAAAGTACGGTCGTGGAACATTCACTTCTGGAGTGTCGCGGAGCAGCCGCTGCTTTGCATCGAGTTTATCTCTGCCGTTTATCGCAACTTCCGCTCACTTTGCTTATCTTGACTTTGATGCCCTCTTGACGTCGCATTTATTTACCTGATATCAGTGCGATAACAGAGAATAGGACAGAGTGAGCGATATGTAAGCAGTATGTGCTATACAGCACAGACACACGCGGTACCTTACATTCCGCTCAGCTGGAGTGATTATAACTCTAGCACATACCACCTCTAGCACTCAGCCTTTATCTCGTGAAGAAACGCGCAATACAGCCACTTTTGTTTTTCTAAAAATAGTCGTTGAAATCTTGCCACGTTCGAACGCGTCTGTCTGAACATGGTGTGCAGAAGTTGTCTAACCAGGTATGTGAACGAAGCTTCACCGACGTGACCTTTACTCACAAGAGATTCCGCCTAAATATTCATAATATGTATACACTTGTTTTCTGAAAGGTTACAGTGCTTTTTCTTTCATTCTTTCTTTTACAACAGGTACATCTTCTCGGGTCCTACAAATTAACGCGCTACTTGGTCGTTTGTTCGAATGCCAGGAATATCTTAGAAAGTATAGTTATTTTCTGGCACTTGTCGACAATAGCTTGCTTGCCGCCAAAATAATACGTTTAAGATAGCTTACATTACTACCACTGCGAAATTCCCTCACCCTGACACGATGGTGTTGCACATAACCCTCAAATCGCCTTTCCCACCTCATCCTAAGCAGAGGCGAAGAGTCGTCCTTTGCTCTCAATAAATGTCACACCCATTCATTCCGAACGATCTCAAACCGCCTTGTCCAGTGCGAGCTGACAAGAACACATATGCGAGAAAGCGAAAGTTCCCATTGGTGTTTTCGAAACAATACAGCCACGTGAAAACCACGAATCGGATCAATGGCGTAAAGACACAGCGTCCACTCGCAAAGAAAAAAAAGAACGCGGCTTGCGAGTGCACAATATGGGGCGACGGCAAGAAACGGCGGCTTGCCCAGGGGCTGACCTCGAAAGCAGTCGGCACGAGAGAGATGGAAACGAACAAGCTTGTTTGAACTCTTGTCGGGTGAAAACACTTACACGGGCAGGAGAGGAGGAGGGAGGGAAAAGGAAACTCGACGAGTGTAACCTTGGGCGTAAAAGGCGCGCAACCGTCAGGGCTGGTCGAACATGAACGACACGCCACACTCGCTGTGCCGACTATATGGACACAATAATGCCGTTAGCGTCATTCCATATTGCTATACGCTCGCCCGGCATCACGCGGGCAGAGCTACAATCCACAGGGGGTTCCGTGCAGGCAGCCCTCTCGAGCTTGGTTAATAAACTAGGTCACTGCCAGCCTATCGACGTACCGAAACGCCCGCGCTATATGGGTCAGAGAGCATGTTGAAGGTCATAACGTGTTCTTTCTTAAAAAATATATGCACAGCCGCTTAACTGAATATACACCACGTAAATCGTGCGGAAATTTAAATCCATGCTTCACTACCGTTTTGTTAAACCAACAGACTCGCTGACGATCAATAATCGCACGGCTGTTTTGTCAGTGGTTCTTATCTTTGCTGCTGCTTAGCCTTGTCAGAACAAGGGTATAATCAATGAATGAATGAATGAATGAATGAATCCAATCAATCAACCAATCTTTTAATGCATCCAGGAACAAACGCAAGGACCTAACGCTGGCACACCACAAATAAAAAAATAGTACTAATAACAAACAATGCAATAAATGCAGTAAACAGGCAAAATACAAACGAGAGCAAACACGTAAACACACAAAGTCGGAACTTTATTATTATTATTATTATTATTATTATTATTATTATTATTATTATTATTAGACGAACATATAAGCCAGAGCAATCAGGGTATGAGACAGTGGCTCTGGCTGCATATTGCCAACTACGCTACAAGGACACAACATCGACGAATAAAGAACGATGCGGGACAACGCAAGCGCGACTAACAGTGTATTTTTATTTACAAAATCATGACAAAATATATGCACACAAAGAAAGGAGGCGTAAAAATTTGAACCAAAAGAAACACAGATGCGCAAAATATACATCAAGAGAGGGGCTACCCTCAATCCAGCGCCCACGTATCTTGAAGTATGTATGTTAGCTTCCTTGCGTTGAAGGAATGACACTTCCGCCTAGTCAAGGCGCGCTGACAGAGGTATCAACGCCAGCGCGGTGCGTTCCGAAGGTTTCGATGACCATTTCTTTCGACTTATTACATCGTGACAGAATCGTGGTGCTATCAAATTTCGGATGCCATTGACAGACACCTGCTGTAGCCATCACACATGTTTACTGGGTGAGTAATCTGCTTTCAATTGTAGGTGTGCTCGCGCAGTCAGAAGCTAATGCACTTTCCTTGCTTGTTTTTACAGCGAAAGCTGTGATCACAACACGGGTCGTGTGCACGCTGTATGGTTGTCCGCCGGTGTCCGTCACCACTATCACACGAAATAAGAAAAAAAAAACAAGGACACAATGCGATTCGAACCCGGGTCCCCTGCGTTCCAGTCCAGTATATTACCAGTGAGCCACCCCGGTGCTTGGAAATATTTTGCAAACTGGCCTTACGCAGGGTTGATGTCGGGAACGGAATCACGTTAACAACAGTAATAAAAGCGAAGCCACATAAGAGCGAAAAAGCACACGACGACAACAACGAACTCAGCTCAGCTCAGCTCAGCTCAGCTCAGCTGAGCTGAGCTGAGCTGAGCTGAGCTGAAGTGAACTGAAGTGAACTGAAGTGAACTGAGCTGAGCTGAGCTGAGCTGCGATGAACTGAGGTGAGCTGAGGTGAGCTGAACGGAGCTGAACGGAGCTGAACTAAACTAAACTAAACTAAACTAAACTAAACTAAACTAAACTAAACTGAACTGAACTGAACTGAACTGAACTGAACTGAACTGAACTGAACTGAACTGAACTAAACTAAACTAAACTAAACTAAACTAAACTAAACTAAACTAAACTGAACTGAACTGAACTGAACTGAACTGAACTGAACTGAACTGAACTGAACTGAACTGAACTGAACTGAACTGAACTGAACTGAACTGAACTGAACTGAACTTAACTTAACTTAACTTAACTTAACTTAACTTAACTTAACTTAACTTAACTTAACTTAACTTAACTTAACTTAACTTAACTTAACTGAACTGAACTGAACTGAACTGAACTGAACTGAACTGAACTGAACTGAGCTGAGCTGAACTGAACTGAACTGAACTGAGCTGAACTGAGCTGAACTGAGCTGAACTGAGCTGAACTGAGCTGAGCTGAACTGAACTGAACTGAACTGAGCTGAACTGAGCTGAGCTGAACTGAACTGAGCTGAGCTGAGCTGAGCTGAACTGAACTGAACTGAGCTGAGCTGAGCTGAGCTGAGCTGAGCTGAGCTGAACTGAGCTGAGCTATGCTATGCTATGCTATGAGCGACGAAACAGGGCGTTTGCGCGACGTGTCACGTGGTAGTTTTCGCGCGATCGCTCGGTTTTCCGGATTTGGAAACCGTCACCCATTGCCCGGAAGTGCTGTGCTAAAAGCGCCGGAACATGACTGACGTCCTGCCGGTTCTGTCCTTGTGCCGCGAAACCACCACCTCCTCCCATGCTTCTCAGCGCCCGAGTCACGTGTGCACAACGAAGAAATAACGTAACGTTTATGCACGTTCATGTAAAAGAAAGCAATATTAATTCTGTTTCATTATGCAACAACACATTTTATTTTTACATTGCATATTGCCAACTACGCCGAATTTTCGGTACGAGTATAGACGGCCTCACGCCGGGAACAGCGGAATTCACTCGTCGAAGCCGTCGCGTGAACGAGGTTAACTGCAAAAGCGGCCGTTCGCGCGAAGGCGATCTACGTCGCACCGCTGTCGCGAGCATTTTCGCGGTCATAAGGTTTGGCCTTGAAGCATTTTAGAACAGCAAGGAACAACCAGTGATCACGTAATGCGATTCGCCCAACGAGTGCACCGCCGAATGCGCCGCCTGTTTACGAAAGCCCGATCTTGTCCATCAATTAACTGTGGTGCACTGTGGGAGATTGTGAAGACTAGAAAAGCTTCTGACATAATTCTTAATCATCGTCAGCCACAGCACACACACATACAAAAATGCACAAAGTTCCTTGCAAGTGTGCAGCGGTTACCCCGCTTCTCCAAAGAATGACGAAGGATGGTATGCCCGCCTACTACACAATGATTAATGGCATAGTGGGCACCCTGCAGGTGTGCTTGCAGCAGCTACCCAAAGAGTGCTAAAAAAGGGCTCGGAGAGGCCGCTCTTCCAGCTTTCGCTGTGACAGTGCTGCGCGTTCAGCGCAGGCCTGGCGGTTTTTCGCACCCCATTTATGTGTATATATTTTGCCATGATTATGCAAAAATAAACAGTTGTTAGTCGTGCACTTGTTGTTTAACATCGTTGGTTTTGTTTCCTCGCAGAGCGCAAAAGGTTTGCACATCACACAAGCCAATAGATTAGTCAAGAAGCACAATCTCGAAGGTGCCACGCACTGAAAAAAATGCTTCCGAAACTGTCTGGACTATAGGAATGACACACACAACCAGGACGACAGCTGAATGAGGAGCTCGCGCTTTCGGAGCTATAGACGCGGTGGCGACAGTGCGGAGCGACAGGCTTCAGGCCACCCATCCGTATACGCCGGTGGCGAAAGTGACCGCCACCGGCGTGATCGATAGCGGCCGAGTGGCAAACCGCCACGCCCGCGTGGCCCCAGCATCCGAAGGGGCTCCGGCGTTGATGGTCGAAAAAGACTCCGCGCTACGCACAAGCCCGATCGTGTCCTCGCACTGCTTCGGCGAGGCTAAAGAGGAGAGAGGCATGGCCGGCGGCTATACGCAACCCAATATCTCGAAGAACACGCTGCCCACAAACTGTAATATACACAAACGGCAGCCTCGGACAACGAGCCCTTCCCTCGGCAGTTTCGCGCGCTTTGCATCGGCATTCGGGTGAACAAATCGCTGTATACGCCCGTGTTTCTATATACGTGATCCCCGCATGGGTGCGTTCCGCCAAGTGCTCGAGACGTCAGGCTCGATACGTGTAGCATGTATGACAGGCCGTGCACGTCGCTGGTGCAGCAAGGACGACGGCACCAAAAAAAAAGAACGGCAGGCAAAGTCCGGAGTATAAGGATGAACAAAGAGTGTGTTTTTCAAGCTTAAAGCGTCGACTATAACATGCGCGGAGGAAACGGGTACCATGTGTGCTGTGGCCAGAGCTTTAATCGTCACTCGGGATGCTATCAGCGCAAACGAGGCTGCTCTCAAAAAGGCGGCTTCGTAGAGCTCGGCTGGGGAGACGGCCGCTTAACGGGGCTCTCCCAGCTCCACATTCCGCGCACCGGAATGATTCGCCGGCCACACCTGCGGCCACAACGCGGCGAGGAAAGGGGCGAGGCCGGCCTGGTTTCCGCGCCCATCGCAGCAAACGGCGCCGATCACGGCGCCCAAGTGCGACGAGTCACGCCGACACGCGCGCACCGTAAATAATGCCGTTGACAAGCCGGCCGCAATCGCACACCGAGACGGCTGTCAATCAAACACGCACGCGAGAACGCGCGAGAAAATGTCTTTTTTTCCACGCCACGGAGCCAGTGAGAACAAGCTCCGTCCATCATGCCAGTCGCATTTCCTTCCTCCGCGAAATGTGCCGGCAAAAAAGCGCGTGCCTGCAACACACGCAGAGCTGCGCAAAGTACCCAGCCTGGCGCGCTTTCTCCCAGCTAGCAACAGACGACGCGTTGAAAAGTCAAGGTCAGACTGAGTAACGTTTTACGCGCCGATTCAGAGAAACCAAAAGAGGAGGAGGAAAGAACAAATGAAGAGCCTTTTTCCTTCTTTTCAGACGAGCACGCAAACCGCGTTAATCTGCATGCGAGCGCGCGCAGGTCCTGCCCCAGCTGTTACACGGCACGTTTCCGACGAGGCGCAATAGGTTACGAACTAGCTGCCCACGCGCATCACGCAAATCTTCGCACGCGCGGACCTTCCACATCGTGCTTCCTTTGCATGGCGGGTTAACTAGCTAGAGTTAGCAATCACGTTCTTGCCGACCATTATGCATTTTTACAGCGAAATATGCATATGGCTAGGAGAAACCAAAGACTGTCCGGGAGCGGTGTCATGAGCGGTTTCCATTGGCTGTCCTATCAGTTACGTCATTCTCAGCGTTGTACATAAGAACACGCGCCATTGGCTGCTTTGCGAGTTGCACCGTGGCGCCGATCACGCGCGCATCAGTTCATCCCGAAACTTTCCACACGGGTATGCCACGGACAACTCAACAAAAGAGCGCAGATCAGTGGGAACGTGAAAGAGCTCGCATTCGCCAGGCCGGTGCTACAGTCCTGGCACAAAAACAAGCTCGGGAAGCCGAGTGCCAGCAGCAACTGGTACCGATTATGCGGCAGTCTTCCAAGCAGCGCTAAATCGCGAACGGGAATGCAAAGCTCCGGTGGCGGGCGGATCCTGGAAACTACGCCGCCTTGTTAACTGGCGACGCCAAACGCTTACGACAACGCCACAGCGACCAAGCGCCGTCGCGGACACGACAGCGTCACTCTGCGGGAGCACGTTTACCGGGGAGGAGGAGAAAACCTGTATTTATCCCAAGAGGGAAAGGTGCGGTGGTAGAGTGTCAGAGGAGCCTACCCAGCGTAGGTCTCCGCTACCCTCTTGGCCCAATCCAAGATCTGGTCCTGGACCTCAAGCGCCGAGCTGCACATAGCAGCCTCTCACTGCTCCTTACTATTCATGTGTAGAGAATTGGGTGGTGGGTTTCGAGTATACACCCCCACATGATATGGTCTAGGTTAGCTCTTTGTTGACAGAAAATGCACAAAGGGGAGGGGCATATCGCAGGGTGTATAAGATGGCGAAACGATGGGGTAGGAAGAAGAATGGCGATTCGGGCTAGTTGGTTTGAATTCATGATAATAAGGGTTGCAGCACGAGCACGAATGTGCTAGAAGAAACAGACGAAAGTCGAGGTACGGAAGGCAAAGAGGACAACACGAGCGCTGACTACCAACCTGATGGGGTAGGAAACGTACGCGTCTGTAACTGTGAACGCCCGCTTTCGGCAGGGGTTTCTCCAGCGGCACCTTGACTTCGGCTGGGACGTCCGCGACCGCCTGTGGTTCGAGAGCAACCACCGTGATTAACACATTGCGAAACGCATTTAACCGCTCAGTACACTGCTCCATGACCACGATCGACGTATGATATAAACAATGCGATAACCCCAAGCCAAATATGCGTATAACCTCATGAGGAAGCACGAACATGTAACCACTAATTGTCAAAGGCTTCAGTGCCACGTCGGCTGAACCCACTGCTATATAAACACCGAGGCCACACGTTTCAGCTTTCGCTGGTAAACCATTTGTACACAGAGTGCTTGGGCGGCGATTTTGTTTTTCTATGTAGCCACCACCAAATGTTCGCGCCCGTCCCACTGGGGTTATGGCGACGCCACAACTCCACATAGAAATCACGTTAATAGAGCCGTCACTGTAAGGAATGACCACAGAGATCAAAGTCTGCGAATTCAAAGCTAGGGGGCGAAAAAAAAACACCGTACGTGTACATCTCTCTCTCTCTCTCTCTCTCTCACACACACACACACACACACACACACACACACACACACACACACACACACACACACACACACACACACACACACACACACACACACACACACACACACACACACACACACACACACACACACACACACACACACACACACACACACACACACACAAACGATGTGAGGGGCTTTGGTTATATAGCATAAGCCACTGAGGAGCGCTGTTTGTAAAACGGAATTCCAAGCAAGTGTCTCACGAATACGCGGCCGGGATAGCGTAAATAATTTTAAAGTTATATTCATCATAGTGTTTCGGCAGTGGTCGCACAAGCGGCTATGCTCACGGGCTCCGTTATCACTACAATCGGTCGCTTACGAACGATATATCACATGAAAAGAAATAGAATGCAGCACGTCGAACGCTTGCCGTCATACATGGCCCAAGAATATCGGCAATTCGGCACAGGCAACTTGGACGTGCCATGGATGGAAAAAAAAAAAGATCCATACGCACGTATACCAGGCGCTGAACGTGCCAGAATTGGCTGAACGCGTCACATCTTCCAAGTAACGGGAAAGCTGTGGTGCCGAGGCCATACAACGATCGAACACCATCTTCACACATGTCTCCTCGTCCGAGCTTCCTGTTGGCATCCGCTGCAGATTCTACCGAGGTGGTATGTCGCACGTGAATTACTTGTAACGACTCCTGGCAACGCATGCAGCGCGTCCCTCTTGGAGCTTCGCCCGAGAAAACGCGTCTCTAAAAGGCACCATATTCTACTTTGTATGGACAGGAAGACGTCGATAAGGCATGCAGGGTACTTAAACGGCACAGAAAAAAAAAAACACTCAAGACATATTCGGAGCGAGCGAGCGGCAGTTTTTCGCAATACGATATTCCCGGACAAGCAACTACTACGTATCATCTTTCTAGCTCATGACATTTCGATATTTACAAGAGAATTAAGTTCAACTCTTTTCCAGTGAATACGGTCACAATGTACCAAAGTAACCTCCATGGCCTATGCCGATCTGCGGCAGCTCGTACCGATGCTTGCTAAACGAAGTGAAAGTGATTTCTGAGGTTGATTCCGACCACGCGGGGTTCTCAAATGCGTGCCGTGCGCATTTAGCCCGCGTGTGTTCTTTGAAAGAACACACGCACGTCGTAGGATTTTGCCCAAATAAGAGTTCCACTAGAATAGCCAACACCGAACTTTTACGAGTTTGCCCGATGGGTACAACGTGTACGTGCAACTTCGAGGTCAATTTCGAAGCACTTCCTATATACGCTGTCTTTTTTCACCTTCAGTTATTGTGTGTTGACAATCGGCGCCATGCACCTGCTGCTATTTCCGGGAGCCATCTCTCAGTGCTCATGATGGATACGAAACAGCACAATACTGCAGGCCGTAAAACTTAATTGTCCGAGTTTTATCTGCACAGGCAACGCCCAGCGCCGCTACATCTATGGTGTTGTCGGTCGACTTCAGGAAACGCACATATATACTGGCGGCGTCCTTTAATTATGACAGTGATCTTCGATACTCTGAGCAGCAATGTCATCAAACGAGAAATGTGTCCGTTTTTAATGCTGAAAAGCTGCCATGTCTCGTCGCGGAGGAAACAGTCAGGCCCAAGAAACACGCCGAGCGATATGCTGTAACTTTGCGTCTGTCTCCGCCCGGCAACAAGGCGTTATTTTTGTGGCGCACGTAAGTGCAAGAGCCTTGTCACCGACTGCACCGCGGTGTTGACGTTCACCGAAGTCCCTCCTCTAGATTGCAGACGCCGTCTATCGTTGCTTGGCTACGCGTCTACACGGAGACGGCCTGCAGAAAACGCTCGGGTCTGGGCGAAGACAACGTTAACGCTAAAATATAAAAATATTGCCCGAAAAAACTCTGCGGAGGCCCCACATACACGAAGAAGTCAGCGAACGCGTCCTTATTTCCGCACAACGAATTAAATGTGATTAGCTCGCATCAAAAGCTCACATATACTTTCAAGGAACCCCCATATGCAATAAAACAAATCCGCTATATCGGCGAAAGACCGCATTATTCATCAAAAGTGAATAGCTTTATACATTGCTTTTATTCTGCATCATAGCAGACATTCCGCGGGAACCAAAGAAGAAGTCAAACATCTATAGGCACCGTGCAGTAAAATTTTCCAGCGTGGCTGCAGCGCCAGAACGCAATGCCTAGCGGAGAAGAGAAAAAAACGCAATAGTAGGTTGGGGTCAGCCAAAATGGAACGCGATGCCCGCGTATCCCTGCCCGTGTGAGTGGGCGGATTGCAGCAGGGATACACGGGGACGCGTCTGTTTTCTGCGTGCCCCTAACGGTCAACGTCAGCGAACTTATAGGATGGGCTATAGTATACCAGCAACGCAGCTCCCTCTGGTCGGCAGACGGTGCCTACAGTTACATTGCACTAAAGCGAATCGCACGTGCCCGCACGTGATGTACAGTCGCGGAATTCGACATCTAGTGCGCCACAGCATCTCCTAATCCACCACGAGCCACTGTGCAAGAAACACGCCGTAAAAAAAGTATTAAGTAACACTTCGAAACGGGAAGAAGATTGGGACGTGGCACACTGCAATGCACGCGCTGTATATATACCGTGCGCACTGGTGATCCCCGTGAGAATATAGCGGCGCTGCGCGAATCGCCCGATAAACGACAACTCTGATAGCGTGAACTCGGCGCCGGGCATTTCTCCTCGTGTACTTCCGCCTTTCTGGCCTCGAGCGACTCGGTGCGGTTTAAGCTTTTCGGAGCTGGTTCACGAAGCGTCTTCCGGGCCAAAAACAGAAGACGTTGCTAGGCGTTCTAAAATGTTGATAACATATCGCCGTGCTGCGCCACATCACACCATATCGCCCGTTCGCGGGTCCGAAAACAGTAAACAAAGCTTCCGTCGAGGAGCTTGTTGCCGATGTATAACGCGATACAGGAGCGGTGCGCGCTAAGCACAGCTGTACGTATACGCTACACGGTATATACCTCGAAGAGCAAGAAGCAAGAGAACCGGAGGAAAAAAAAACGCCTAATAAGTGCAAAAACTGATACATTGATCGCCATACAGTTACACTTCAGGCTTCAGAAAATTACACGTTTGAAAAAGTTCTTCGCTTACCTACGTAAACGCTCACAAATGCGCTTCCTAGCATTTCATCGTTAACTCATATAGCACATTAAACTACTTTAAACTATATACATTAAACTATATACATTACATATAGTACATTAAGCTAAAAAGCACAGCAGAACTCATTCACAGAGGAACCAACAGCCGCGAATAAAATTTAACGTGTGTTGTTACTCTCTTTCTTTTATAGACTCACTCTATCGTAAGTCAATAGCAGCCCATCAAATGAGTTCACCAGATATCACCTCGGCTAAATTTCATATAAGTAAAAAAAAATCCCGTAGCAATTTTCTGGCGAAATTTAGACAGGATAACGTTTCGTCACTTTATACGTTGTTAGACATGCGAACTTGCGATGACACTTATATAAGCTCAGACTTTCTCGAAAAAAAATAAATAAAATAAAACCAACTTCAGACGAAATCAAGAAGTGCAAGCACATCGTCTGTAAACCAACGTATGACGCCATCAGCTCGCAAGTCGAATACACGGTGTTCAGCCATCGTGGTGCGTGTCCTTTGCGTAAACTCCTGTGGATCAACCGTCACGATGCCAACAATATGAGTTTCGAAAAGCTTAGCCGTACATCGAGACAGTGCGATATCTTTCCCCCAAGCATATCCGTAGTCAGCCATCGTTTGGTGTTTTCGTATATCATGTGGGATGCTTTGGTTTCACGTTCAACGTTGGGTGTTGCCGCAGGTTTATTTCTCTACGTGTTACCCCACGCAAATTTTGACTAATTTTTCTAACTGCGTGCAAAAAAAAAAAACGAAAACAATTTTTTTCCGAATCCCCCCCCCACACTTTTTTTTTCTTCCGAACTTCGCATATCTCTAGGAATGTGCGAGAAAGTGGTGTGATAACAAGTAAATTTTCTTCTTATTATGTACTATCAATGTCGAATACGTCACAGCCAGCATCCACCTTAGATTACGCGGCACGTTCTATAAACGTACGATTGTACATTAGGACACGCATCAAACCATCATTTATTGGTGCGAAATAAACAGATGCATGTAATTTATTGGTCCCCCCGTTTGAAAGGTAATTGAGAAGCTGTCAGATATACCCATGTTTGGAGCGCATGCCTTATCGATCAATCACCGAGATATATTGCCGACACAATTATGAATACATGCCACAAACGGAAAACACACAAGTACAATATCGGGGATTGCGATGGAGCACTCATTTGCGCTAATCTTTTTTTTTTTTTTTGGCACGGCGATCGTATCCCAATATGTATACTACGAGGAAGCCGGAGTTACAACGCGACACAATTAAACAGAACTAGTGAACGCGCTAAAAATTATCATAATTCTTGCTTTAATCCCTCTATCTGGCGCGCCCTGCCGACATTTAGAGGCCTTGGTGTTAAAGCTGTTTCGCAGAGTATAAGGTAGAAAAATATTTAATAAAAATGAAAGAGTCATTCCACTCTGGAAAGAGGGATGCCCAGCGAAGCTGTTTTAACCACGCCAAAGATGCGACACCGAATTTCGAATCACGTGCACAGCCGATCACACATCCAGCAAATAAAGCCGCAATGTCAAACTAGAAAGTCGCTCTTGAATTTAGCACGCTTTTTTATTTTTTGCATTGTATGGTTTGCCGCATGCGCGTGGTGTTGCATGCATGATCTTAATTGACGTTTGCTGCCCCGTGCGTTCGATCGATTGATTGATTGATTGATTTATTGATATGTGGGGTTTAACGTCCCGAAACCACCATACGATTACGAAAGACGCCGTAGTGGAGGGCTCCGGGAATATCAACCGCCTAGTCTTCTTTAACGTGTACCCGAATCTGAGCACACGGGCCTACAGAATTTTCTCCTCCGTCGAAAAGCCCCGTGCGTTCATTTCCTAATTTTGAGAGCTGTGGCAACTGCGTTTTTGCCAGCGGACGACCGGGTATGCCCAAGCTATATACAGCTTTAAAAAAAAGAACGAGAAAAAAAAAACGGACAGGCACTAACCACCAAGAAGCATTCACCTTGGTAATTTCACCTTGAGATTACTTTGGTAATGCACCGTGGTATATTTTAACAGGTAAGATGCTGCACTGCCAAGCTTGCAGGATGCGGGTTCGATTCTCGGCCACAGCGGCGAAATGGGGGTGAAATGCAAAAGCATGCGAGTGCTTTATTTACAACAACATACGGTAAGCACTCGCAGACTGTGGCTGCATAGATTTAGATGCACGTTAAACATTCTCAGGTGGTCAAAGGTGCTCCGGAGTCCTCGACTATCTATACGACGTGCATCATAACCATATAGCAATTTTGGCATGTTAAAGTCACGCAATTATGATATTACTATTAATAACACCGGTTAGCGTTTAACGTCCCAAAACGACCACATGATTACGAGAGACGCCATCGGGGACGGCTCTGGAAATTTCGATCACTGGGGTTTTTCAACGTGCACCCGAATCTGAGCACACGGGCCTCAAACATTTTCGCCTCCATCAAATATGCAGCCGCACCGCAGCTCGAATTCGATTCCGCGCCCTTGGGGTTGTGGTATTCGAGCGCCACAACGGTTCATCTGCCTATATATATATCTACACAACGGCTTATCTGCCAATAGGTCAGCCGCACCTGATAGGGAAAATCATGTTACACCCGCACGGCATTCTGTAGACTGATTGTTGGGCTTTACGAAACAAAGGAGGACAGACATTCGTTTCGTGAGAAATACAATAAATTTACAGACTGCCTTAGTGGGACACACGAAATTCCTTAGCTGCGGCCGCTTAAATGAACCGATAGATAACGCATTGTACGAATCGGAGATTACCCGAGTATCAAAGGTCCGTATAATTGGAGAATCGAACTCTAATCTTTCATCCCACAGTCTCCATTGTAGTTGCACACCAAATGTTGGCGAATTCGCAGTTTTGTAGAGACACGAGAACGAAGGCGCGTACGTGTCTATGATCGAGCCTTGACACATCTTTAGAACAGAAGTGCATGCGCGAGCCAGTCTTCGACTTTACTTGCGTATAGAAAACGTTAAGTGTTTAAGGGGTTATCTTTTGTGTACGCCCGCATGTGCGACATTTTCACATTTTCATGTCACTATACGAGCATGCACAGATAAAGTCTCCGTTTACCTTTTCACTTGACAGCCGGTGTTTGCGTTGTACGTTTTTTCTATATTGCGATTGGTTGCACGACTTTCCTTCTTTTTATGGTGAACATCCTTGCAAGAACAACTTCCTGTCGTTCTAAGCATTAAAAAATTGACCAAGATAATAGGAGATGCTACTTATGTATAGTTGCAGGGACGTATGCCTTAACACGTTCCGCTTCGTTGAAAAACCTTATCATTTCTCCTTCAGTCGACCATTCTTGTGCTCACGTGGTTTTTTGTCGTTTTTGTTTTCTTCAGTAATGTTCCCTGAATTCTCGAGAAAACACGGTTAAGTGCTTACTCGTGCACTCACAGAACATCCATGACAATTTACGCGGTGTCGTTATATACTCACAGGAACGCTTGGATATTATGATTATTATTATTATTATTATTATTATTATTATTATTATTATTATTATTATTACTGCAGCACCATCAGGTAAATGTCTGCCATTTGCCGAGTCACCTAACACGACCCCCTAGATAATACGTAATATTGGCCTCAATAAGTCCAGAATAAAATAGAAAAATTCGTACATGCATCATACTTATAGCTGCGAAAGAAATCGAGGCTACGTTAACTACATTAACTTCGTATACTCCATTCGCAAACCCCAGCTGTCCCATGTACACTCGCGAAAAAAAAAAATCGCGCTAGCTCTGCTGCGCAACGTAGGATTAATTTCATCCCAACAGGCACGCCCGGGCTGCAAAGAAGGGCTGGCTCGTGAAGAGGCACATTCGCCGTAGATATTATGAGCGACGTCTTGGTGCGTTCAACACTCTCGCGGTGGCACGCGCAATGCCTGCACGCAGGCGCAGCAAACAAGCTATATCTTAAATTGAGCAGCTGTCGGTCGCCACTTGGACAGCTCCCTCGTTGCGCGTATACAGGCCGAGACAAAATCCCCGCTGGCCCATTCCTCAATGAGGCGACAAGTGCGATCGGCTCACCTTGTATTCGCTTGTGGCAATGGGTCGGGTGGAAACTGCAAAGAGAAGCGCAAACAATGAGAAAACAAAGAAATGGGGGACCCTTTCCGCCACATATAACCGCGGTGTGCTTAGATAAGGACAAAACTATTATTATTATTATTATTTTGCCCAAGTTTCTCTCACTCGTTAAACAAGACCGCACTCAACAGAGGCCCCACACAAAAAAACTCCGCAAACTATGCTTCTCATCATTCAGGAAGTGTACAATGTGGCACCCTCACGGTTAAGCCGCTGACGTGCACGCGTGGCACGACCAGTTCTACCCACACGCATCTCCGGTCGAAGGGCTACCAATGGATTGAGCTAGCTCGTCGTTGCGCAACAAGTGGGTTTTGCGGCCAATTCGGTTGCCGCTAAGTGTTCACTATATACCATCATATAACAGATGAAAAAAAAAAGATACATTCGAGATCTCGATTCGCTGATCTGAGGTATCATGCCGATATCAGATTCCACACACTGCACACACTAGCATTAGATCGTGCGATCTGGTACATGATGAGGATGATGTCCGACAACGTGCACAATCACAATTAATTATTGCCAAAGGGTGAACATACACCGGACAACATAATGAAAGACAATTAGCAAACTTTTATTCTCCTCCAAATCAACTAATTAAATAAGCGCGCACACACATACGCAAACATTTGGGGTTGGTCCCGAGTTGTTAGGAAAGCCGGCATGCCATTCCAAGAAATACCCCGAGCCACAGGTCTTCAAAGTCTGTTCCTGGAATGCCTAACTTTTTATTTGAAGTCAGGTTCAATTGCACTTTCCAGTTAAATTCCAATCGCTACCAGTTGCAAACCTGAGATTCAAAGGAAAATATTGCACGTTGGCAGCAGCACCACGCCAGTTTTTAGCGACTTGGTTTCAGCGAAACTTGCACCGGTCCGTAAACTACGCCATCGAACAGCAAAACTGAGAAAACAAATAGGTACACCAACAAAAATAAAAAAAAAACTTGTAGACTCATTCAACTTGTTTTTTGTCTCCTCCTTCATGACAACAACCCACCTGAATTACCATCTAACAACTCTTGTGTCCACTTTCCAGATACATAGTCAAAAAGTTCCTAATCTCTAATCACTGATAATTAAGAGAACAACACAATCAACACATCTTACACAGTGGGAAGCAAGAGAGTGCTTTATTTATTTATTTAACTTATTGTATGAATATGGTGTATAATTGTTGCATGTACATGCACCCGCGATGCAATAAACCCGTCCATCAAATCCACTTTAATGTCGAAATGCGGCCCGAATCGGAATACGGCTGCCAGAGGGCCCTATTCTTCGAGCTTAGGAGCTAAGCTACCATAGCGGCTATGCTCTCAAAAGATCCTGTCCGCTCAGGAGGGCAGACGCTAGGATAGCGGTAAGAACGCTCGACTACACCACTGGCCACCCGAAGGACGTCGTCGTGTGCGGAGCTGAACAGGTGGACCAACGAACTTTCGATAAATGATACGTACCGAAAGAAGTCACAGGTCTGCCGTAAAGGCGAAGCAATGAACGCGATAGCAACTGATTGGAAGGTCACGCGCAGATTGGCAAGAGGATCGAAACGTGCCCCCCGTTTCTGACGCACAAATGACGCACGGAACGTACTCACAGGTACAGATAAACGCGAATAAGCGTCTCAGTTGTTACTTCGCTGTGTCTGAAAAGCGCGCGCTTTTCGCAAGCGGAGACTGTGCAACGAGTGCAGTGACCTTTGTACGCCCACCCCTCCCCCCAAGATGCCCACCAACAGCGGCAAGTGGTAGGTTCAAATAGCTTGCCGTTTGAGCGTTGGAGGTGGTATCCCTCGGTGGCTCAGTGGTTAACGCCTCGCCTTCACGACGCGGGGGTCCCGCGTTCGATTCCGCGCACCGGAGTCTTTCTTCTGGATTTTTGCCTTCCGTTTTCATATATATAGATACGTATACATATACGGTGCATGACGCCGATGCCGGCGGCGAAATTCAGCTGAGAGTGTCCATATGACTGCTATCGCAACAAAACCGAGAATAAAAATAGAATTTCATTCGATATTTGCATAATTTCACGTAAATAAAATTAAACAAAAAGTCACGTAACCATGCGGTTTATCTGTGCCTACAAGTCTGGGAAGTATATTTACCATTTAACCATATAGTGCATTTAATTAAATTACGCGATATTCTAATACTGAAAGAAAAATGCACGTGATGTGCTGAATGCATCGGAAACGTGTAGGATTTCCCTTGCGTGAGGAAATGTTCATGTTGCGTTGCAGCGCCTTTGGCAGACCAAAAGGACCACCATAACAATCAAAAAGTCAAACGAGCACTAGATCGAAACCCCCGGTCGAAACGTCCAATATGTGCACAGACAACAATAATGGAGTGAAGAGAAACACTTTCATTGCCGGCCCGAAAGAGTTATCGATACACAGGAGTTCAGGAGTGTTGGCGGTGAGATTTTGTCTGGCCTAGCGGCAAGCTTTGCTGTTTCCACAGCTTTGAGAACTGAACCGTGCGTTTGCCACTTGGTATATATGTAAATATGTACAAGCGCGATACTCGTGGGGTCAACGACTATATAATCACCTGCCAGTCATCGACTATAGACCTGCCAGCGTATACACGTAGCCGGCTGAGGAATCGCCGCGTATACTCCACGGTCGGCGCTTAATACACGGAAAACGACATTAGGCGCACAAAGACGCTTCGTGCGCCTGGGCAGCGGAGTGGATGGCGTTGAAAATGCTGCCTGACGGGGGCGCAGCTGCATGCCTCGCACTATAATGCAGCCGGACGAGAAGCTCGTTTAGCCGCGAAAGCCACCGCAGCCAGAATCCCGCGGCGGAATTTCTCTTCCGCGAGCAACAAGACGTCCGACGACGCACGCAATCCTCGAGTCGGTCTCGCGTGCGTGCTTTTCGAAAGTGGCCAAAAAAAGAGGAAACTGACAGAGCCGACCGCAGAGGCCCGCATGCAGCAGTGCGCGACGGTGCTTGCACAAGCAGGCGGACGGACGCACGACATTCGCCGAGAGGACAACGACCGCGCGTATTACGTACGCATCTATCACGAGCGAGGTGTTGTTACGACCGAGATGGACTTGCCCGCAATGAGCGTCATATACGAATAAGCGAGCAAAAAGGGGCATGAGCAAAGCACGAAGCGCCGGACAGAGATGTAATCGGTGCTCGCTTCAAGTTATATTACTCGCCAGACTTCTCCACTGGACCGTTTCCGCGATCGTGGAATGCACTATAGCACGGGAGATTTCCATACGCACGGCCGATGACAACGATCGGCTAGAGAGTGGCTGTGCGGACGGTGTTTCGCGAACAGAGTCCCGCTACTACTACACGCGTGCAAAACTCGAGAAAATCGTTCGTGTAACAGACAGCCCGCGATGACGGCACACCCCCACGAAGTGCGCACACAATTTCAAAGCTCGGGAAACAAGCGCGAGCTTCGATTCAGGCGCGTGCAGGCCGGCCGCGTCGGCCGAATATTCAACGTTCCAAACTGCGATACAAGTGAGTCGATACACAATATGCCACACGCTCTTAGAGAGAAGCCCCCCCTCAAATTGCTCGCGTCTCGACAGCACAAAAGGCGAGCAATACAACCCGAGCATGACAACGGCACGCGGTGACCGTTTATCAGCTAGCGTGTAGGATGGCGAATCGCTATTAGATGCCGGGCATCATGACGCCAAGGGCTCGCCTCATAATGCGAGCGAGCCCCTGAAGCGCTCGGTGGGCAGCCGACAGAGCTGCGCCCTCTTGTGCGCCTTCCCAAACAGGGGCGCGCGCAGGCATGTTCCACTTTCTGAACGACCCGTAATCGCGCAGTGCTGAATCACTCGCAAAAACGTTCGTGTAAGACAGCGGGGCTGCGCATCAAACAGATTCGCAGAGAGAGAACAACATCGCGTATTAAAGTTTTTTCGAGGCTTCCCGGTAAGGTACTGCTATGCTCGAAGCTGTACGGGCGCGGTCACCGGACACGGTCAGCCTTAGGTTCGCGCGCCTGCAGGATTTCGCGAAAGAACCACCCCCGCCACGGTTATTAACGTCGCCAGGTGGAGAAAGTGGAAGCAAGCAATGGCAGCTCAGGAACGCGCACAGGGGGTGGGGGTGGGGGACGCTTAATTGGGGGGGGGGGACACGCGCAGACACGGGTGCCTCGCGAGCTTGCAGGTGGAATCGCCGCCGCACCCGTCGGCGACACGATGCCGGAGAGAACGCACTAAAGATAGCCGGGATGACCGCCTTTTCTCCGGCCACTCCGCTGGACTGGAGGGGCACACAGCGGACGCCTAGGCCGCGGGGATAGGAAAACTCCGTTGACCGCACAGCACTTTCGAGAAGCAAAACCACCGCATGACTCAAACAGAAGCGGAAATCTGTTTTGCGTGAGCACCTACAAATTGGCCATTCGTACACGCAAGCATGAAGCAAAGCCATCGAAAAAGGGCGCTCAATCATCGCCCACAGCCGAAAGCCAAATGTTGAAGTGTTTTTTCATCCATCTAATGTTAAACTCTGACGTACAGGATGATAGGAGGGCCGGCTAGGGCAGGGCCATCGCGACTTCCTATAACACTGCAATCAATTGGGCCACTAAAGTCAGTCGTTATGCGCGTGCAATGTGTAAATATTTACCTTCGTGTCCTGGTCCATATACTAAGCTGCATTGCTTTCACACACAACCGACTGCAGTTCAGGTACCGGCCCATGCATAACTACTGCTAGCCCAGTTTGAACATTTCAAATAAACAACAATACGCATTCCTCTTCGCAACAACACTACTACTTCCTCAATGTAACCGACTGTGATCCTGCCGAACACCCTGCACATTGGGATGACCAATTAAAGCATGCGCGCAGCACAAGTGTTGAAGACTGGGCGAGTTAGTTCATCGTACTTGAACTGGTACAGCGTATTACGGCAAAGAAGCGCGAGCTTCGCGTCAGGCGCGTACAGCCAGGCTGCGGCCACAAATGGCGGCACAAGAGGGCAGGCAGATCGCAGTGTCTGCCCTCTTGTGTCGGTCTGCTCGGTCATTTCTTCTTGTTTACCGTAATGCACTCTAGCAGTTCTAATGCGCACCACAAGCCAGACCATGGGCATGCTGGCTTTCCAGCATAGCTACGAAGACTCGCAGCATTGTTCGGAGATTGTGCAGTATTGATTGATTGATATGTGGGGTTTAACGTCCCAAAACCACCATATGATTATGAGGGACGCCGTAGTGGAGGGCTCCGGAAATTTCGGCCACCTGGGGTTCTTTAACGTGCACTCGGGATTGTGCAGTAGGAAGGCCACCAGAGATGGTAAATGCTCTCGCGAGCTTTTGTCGAATGAAGCACGCAGCATAAACGCGCGCAGATATTCACGTTAAAAAAAGAACAGATAAGAAACGTTTGAGCTGTTTTCGACTCCGTAGGAAATGCCCACGGATTGACCTCAAGGTCAATCCTCTCGCTTGAGAGGACGGCAGATGGAATAAGCATTTCTAAGGGGAGGGAGGGCAAAAACGCAAACTATTCCGGTTCAACCACGTAAAAAAAGAAAACAAATGACGTAAACAAAACTCCGCTTATACCAATCTGCGCGCAAACGCCATCAAGCTTATATGACTCGAACAGAAAGCCAGCGCGCGTATATAACATTCGGAACCAGGCGCCATTTTTCTCGCGAAGTAAAAAAGAAAAAAGGCAGCACTCAATTCTGCGAGGCTCACGCAACCCGCCGTCGATGATGGATCGGTGACAGCTCCGCGCGCTGCTTGAGCCCTTGACAGACCTGACAGCGCGCCGCGGATAACGCCCTGACCCGACACACGCGCTCAAAGGAGTCACTCGGCCAGAGAAACGGCGCCCATCGGTTGTGTCGTGTGTATACTTTCGCCACGCCGTTCTCTGCGAAGGTTGTCGGCACGCGAAGTTTAACCGCCATCGAGTCCTTTTCACAAAAAAAGAACAAAAAAACGACAAGGAATGAAGATGGCACGCAGCGCAGTTGCCGGACACGCAAAGCGGTCGGCGCCTGTCGGACACTAGTCTCCGAGGAGATAGATCGACACCGTATATCGGCGAGAAAACGAGGCGAAAGTGATAGTCAAGCGCGAGGGCATGGTTGCCGTTTAATGAATAAGTGACCAGGGCGAACGCACAATGAGACCGACGCGGGAATCGAAAATGACACGCAAGTATAATGGCCAAAGCCGAACGGAGCCCTTCCTCTCGGTCTTTGCTGGGCGGCCGACGCGCCGAGTTCCGCGGCAGAACAACGGAGCGCGGGAACAGCGAGGTCACGACGCGGCTCGCGCCACGATAATAATAATGGTAGCGGGGGAATCGGACGCCAGTCGTGGGGCGTCATCGTGACAGCGGGTGCTGGCCGCCCGCTGGCATCCCGTCATCCGCGAGGCCAGCGCTCGGCGCACCACGTCGTGTAATCACGGACGCCGCCGCGTCCGATCAGATTACCCAGCTCCGCTGACCCCAGGCCATCTCCGGGCGCCCACGGGGCTGCCGATGAACAAAAAAAAAAAAAAAACAGCGCATGGACGGTCGGCCACCGCGGTTCATAAAAGCACGCAGCTACATGGCCTACAAACGCGGGCGCTTCGCAACGGGCTATCCCAGGAGCCACAGCTGATCGATTCTCAATACACGAGGACACATTGAAGAGCATTGTGCCGAACGCGAGAGCGGCGCGCACCCCTGCGCCGTTGGGAGCAGCCGATAACTCTACAGAGAATACGCTGCAGCTACGAGAGGTGCAGCGAAGCACTGCAGTGTCCACGAGAAAGTGGCTCCGAGTCAAGTGATGCCTCGCAACCGAACCTCGAAGACAGATGGGATCGCTTCAGGTCTACGCGCAAATATCGTCATGTGTGCGCGCACAGCCTGCCGTATGATATGTCAGCATGATGGTGCTGCGTATAGCTTCCTAGGATCCTGCAGGTACTCCGCCTCCCGACCACATCTCTGTACTTCGTTAGATGCCCGGCCTTCGCATGGCCATACTGATCGGCATTGCAAAGCACATTTTGCTCAGTGATTCCGCACACATCAAAGCGCCCCTGTTCGTACCTCTGCGTGTCTTCGAGATTCGTTACTCCCAATGACCTCCATGTTACGCGGAGGCAGACCGAAGGCGCCGCGCGCTCTCACTTCAAGCACAACGTCACTTTAATGGAAGGGAAAACAAAGAGGGGAAAAAATTGAGCAGCACACTATTTCATCGTTCGATCAAGTACTCCGAGCACCATTAAAACTGCAATAAAAGAAAAAAAACTGTTAACAACGTGCCGCCCCCTTACCCGCCCTTTGTTTTTGTTTCCTGACCGAACAGACGTTTCGGCGAGGCTTGCATAATCGCCATCTGTCCAATGACGCGCGGAGTGTAGCGGGGACCTTGGCGCCGGCAGAAGTGGGCTAATGGTGGAGCCGCGCCACGTAGCTCGATGCGGAGCAGGCCCGCAGTCCGCGAGGAAGGGAGGGAGGCGCGACCCTGCCCGCCATACCGCAGCGACTGGCGCGAGCCGAAGACGCAAAGGGACGATCGCGGATTAAGGCGAGGGGCTGCGACCTTTGTCTGACTGACCTTGATAGCTTCTCGATCGCGCATCCATTACAGGCATACTATATATCGCGTGGTCCCCGCAGAAGCGGAGGCCACACCACCCGTCGAGGACCGCCGCGTCGGTGGATCGTGCACGGTAGCCGCGCAACAACCCCCCCGCGTCGCGCGAAGACGTTCCATCCCCGGTGCACCCATTACATTAGAATATCAAATGCGAGAGACAGGTTTGACCGACAAGCGCCTGTGCTGCGCCGACGTCCGTGCATCAAAGCGAGACAAGCGGCGCGCACTTCCTGCCGCCGGACGACACGACGTGCGTGACTGCCGGCAACAAAAGACCGCCACAGACGGACTCAAGGGCGAGGACAACGAGGCGCTGTTAATTCGAAGCTGCGGGGGACGAAGCCGACCTTCTTCTTCGCGTGTCCGTCGCACCATCAAGACCACGGGCCCCTAGGGAAACGATCAGAAAGGAAGACCACGTTTCCCTTTGATCTTTTTTTCTTTAACGCAGGCGTAGTATCACTTACAAAGCCCGAGTTAGTGTATTCTGTATACGCAAGCAAATAAAACATTCACAACACACACGCGTAATACGCAAGCGAAACAATAACAGTCATATGCATGCGCATAACTATATAGTAATGCGTGGTTCTGCGCATGTGGAGTTCTTAGCATCACGCCGAAATCGTCGCCGAAAGAAAAAAGAAATAATAAACTATGGGTGCACCTGAGTGATTCGTGCAGTGCGTAAATGCGAAAGCATCGCTTCATAAATTTGTCGGCGAGTTTGCTGCTAACAAAATACGAGGCCACCGCAATGCAGCAAAATGTGCGAAGCGAGCTGCTGCAGAAGGAACGAACTACACTAACGAAATCACCAAAAGAGCTGCTGTGTAATCAAGCAAATCGACCGCAATGATGAGAAAAAGCCCGTGCAGAGCATAACTATGACGAGTGCGTTGTTTTATCGTCCAGGTTTTTTTAATGACGGCTGGGACACAAAGTGAGTTAATTATATCGATGTGTGCAGGGTGAAAAGCAGCTCAGACAAGCCGGAACTTCGAAAAAGCATGAACCATCGTATGGTTGAAGATAAAAAAAAAATGATAATGGAGAGGGAAGCATGAACCGGAACCACGAAGATCGAAACTAAGGAATGTCGAGGGACACATTCAGCATGGCCTATAAAGTCCCTTATTAGTGACACTCTCCGCCATATCCTCTCCGAAGTGCTCAAACCTCATATATATCCTCTCCAAACGGCCACCATGCGGGCGCCACTCCTAATAACTAGGCTCGCGCCACTTTCCTATCAAGAATGTTGTCACTCTGATAATTAACATCCGCGATGTTCGTAACGATATAATGTCAAGTGACAGCCCGAGAGGCGAGTGCGGCGGCTCGGTTAAGAAAAAAAAAAAAAGACGGTACTTTTCTAAAAAATATCCAGGGATTTTAGCATGGTCTTAACTCCCTGTCTGGATATATATATATATATATATATATATATATATATATATATATATATATATTCAGCTTGGTAGTTTGCAGCGCCACCACCGGAACGGCACAACGGTTAAACCTTTGCGATGTCAGCAGCGACGCAAAACGGCAAGAAGCGATGAATTGGATGGCTTCAACGGGCCACGTATACTCCTCCACAAGGTACACAGTTTCGCATACCTGCTTTGCAAACTTCGCTTTGTCAATAAGGGGTGTAAAACGGTCGAAACGAGGACGATGAAGAAGGACATGGGCGCTCGCGCTGCGTCCCCTTCTTGCGTTCATCCTTCACACAGACCAGCCAGTACGCTATAACGACACAACTCAACGTCGACCCTCAGACATTTTTAAACGAAAAAAAAAAAAAACGAGCGAACAAAAAAACGGATGGCCGCGACCACGAAATGCTATCCCCGTGACGTCATATATTTTCGCAACTGTAACACGAGGCAGCACAGGTAAATGCTTAAGAATGCACGTGTCAATTATATTACGGCTGAGTTTCGGCGCCACCACATAGGACTGCTAAGCAAGCCATCTTGTACCCATGACAACTAAAACGAACAGTCCTCCGATGGACGTAAAATCATGAACACTGTCGGGTTGGTGAGTTCGACGTTTTATCTGGTTTTATCAATAGGGGCTGCGAGTGTATAAGGAAACTCGTTTAACTGGCCAAAGTGGCAGCGCCCCAAGTGCCTTACGTGAAATCGCCTAAGTGAGAGCGCATTCCATGCAAATACATTGGAGACGACGACATTTTTGGACTTGACCAGCAAAAAACGGGCCGATCGGAGTGCCGTGAAGTCAAAACGACGTCTTGGGCGACTTACACTTTTGGCACGCGACATTAAACGGAAAAGGAAGTTTGCCCTTCATTTCCTCCACTGACGAGGGAAGAAGAAACGGCAGGAAGAGCTCTGACGTCTTCGGCTACAACCGTGTCGCGAAGACCACGCAGCGCGCGCAGCTGGGCCGCGTTGCCTCAACCGCACGCGTGCGTGCACCGAAGCCAGCGGAGCTTGTTCTCGCGTGCTGGGCGCTCACGGCACTTCACCTGCAGCTCAATCCCGCACAACACGAAGAAGACAAACACGAAATGAACAGCACATTTTAATGAACACGTGCATGAGCGGAATGCCGGGGGACACTTGCTGCAGGACGGAAGATAAGGTCTCTGAAGCAAACTGATCGAGCTGTATAACCGAGGATCCTCGCTCAAGTTCCATTATTTTCGTATGTGGGGTTTAACGTCACAACACCACCACATGGATATGAGAGACGCCGCAGTGGAGGGCTCCGAAAATTTTGACCACCCGAGGTTCTTGAACGTGCACCCAAATTTCCTGAGCCCTCCACTACGGCGTCTCTCATAATCATATAGTGCTTTTGGGACGTTAAACCCCACATATCAATCAATCAATCAATCAATCAATCAATCAATCAATGATGATGATGATGATGGTGGTGGCGATAATGACTCCTACTAAGTTATACCGCGGCGGGTTCGTGCAGAAACCGTCTAACCAGTCGATTTGGGCGAGTCGGTGCATTTTGAAAACTAATTGAAGCAACGCGAAAAAAAAAAACGAGAACTGAGCTGAGGAAATGTCAATCGTCCTGTTCCTTTGTTCTTCAGCTGCGTCCTCGTTTTTTTTCTTGCAAGTTTGAAATTATTCACAAGGATACTCTTTTTAGTTTGACTGTTTGATGAGCTACACTTGATGCTTACTTAAGGGTGTGATTTAGCCGCAAATCTAAAACACGCAAAAGAAGAAACAACGACAGGACGAACGGCACTTTCAATTAAATTAGTTTTCAAGTTCATCTCACGCCCACCCCCTTTCTTTTACGAAAAAAAAAAGAAAAACGGAAAATGCAAGGGAAATGAACAAAAAACTTGGCTGATCCCTATATATGCGAATCGTTATTACACAAAAGTGAAACGTGCCCCGCCGCGGTGGTCTAGCGGCTAAGGTACTCCGCTGCTGACCCGCAGGACGCGGGATGGAATCCCGGCCGCGGCGGCTGCATTTTCGATGGAGGCGAAAATGCTGTAGGCTCGTGTGTTCAGATTTGGGTGCACGTTAAAGAACCCCAGGTGGTCAAAATTTCCTGAGCCCTCCACTACGGAGTTTCTCAAAATCATACGGTGGCTTTGGGACCTTAAACCCCGCATATCAATCAATCAAATCAACGAAAGTGAAACGCGTCTTTACGGAAATAGTTGAGCATTTATTGTGCATTGTTTCAGCAACAGCAACTAATTTCAAAGTCACGTTAAGAACTGGAAGCAGCTCCAAACTTCCTGCGCACACTTTAAGCACGAAATAAGCATACACAGGACGAGCGCGGACCAACAACTATCACAGCTCGACACTTAAAAGGACGCTGTTCAAACTGAAAGAAGCACGAAACGAGCCCACAAGTACACACAGGACAAGCGCGGACGACTGTCACACTTCTTCCTGCGTCGTGCGTCAGCAACGCGCTCAATTCATAAACGCGGCCGCGGCAGCGTGAAAAAGTGATCTTCCTCCTCTCCCGAACTACGATTCAGATAGGCACGCGCGCGCAGGAGAGGCCACGCTCCGTGGAGGCGGCGACCTTCAGAGCGCGCCAAGTGCGAGCACGTCACGCCACCTCGCCACTGATAACGAAAACGCGCTAGTTTCGAAGCTCTGAAGACTGTCAAACGGTGTATGGTGTATATAAATGACTTGCCTTAGCAATCACAACGACGCAAGCTTTCTGGCGTAGTGGTTAGCGTCGCGCGCCGAGAATCGAGAGGTTGCTTGTTCGATTCCGCGCGACAAATGTTTGCCATCTGGTTTTTTTTTTTTTTTCCTCTCTGAAATTTCTCAGCATATGTTTTTCAGCGTCACTTCTGTGACCGATGTACACAGAGGGGTTCACTGTTAACTTAGGGAACATTTTCGTGCGCACAATGTCCAGATTTCGCTCTCCTGCAAAAGCATAGTGGCTTAGATTTGCCTCAGTCTACCTCTGGTTGACTGCACTGACTTATTTTGATAGACCAGTGCCGTGCACGAACAATTTTTTTCCACGTCTACCAGCAGTTATGTGGCCTTCAATATGACAGGAGTGTTCCCTTTAACAGTGGACGGAACTGTACGTCAGTAGAGCCGCGATGGACCCCGGAAAACACATCCGTGTTAAAAACTGCACGACAACTCGACCGGGTTCAGTTCCCTTTCGTTAAGATGGGACTGCGCATGTGTGCTGTGCATTCGTGGATTAGCACCCAGACTAATTCAGTGCCACTCGCACTGTCGCTGTGTTCCTTCCTTCGCGCGTTTATTATTTTCTTACTTCGCGGCTAAATCGTGTCGTTCAGCATACGTATACAAAATTGGTGATCCATTATCAATCACTCGCAGTCATCGGCGCTTCGCGATCATTCCCTGTCGGTTGACGGAGAGGGAAAAAGGAAGCAGCCGCGGGGCTTCCCGGGGCCAACGAGGCGAGAGCCCTCGCACGGCTTCCGCCCGCTCTGGTCGGGCCGCAGGCTGGAAAGTGGACAGAATCGCGGTCACGCACACACGCCGCGGGGGGGGGGGGGGGGGCGTCTTTTTGCGTGTCGTGCGGTGACAGGCTGACGACGAAAGGAGCCAACTCGCGAAGACCATTTCCGCGGAACTCGCAGAGAGTAATCATTTACTGTATACGGTCAGAATTGTGAATGCATACGGTTTGGCAACGGCCTCTGCAGCAGATTTTTTTTTATCGGTTCACGCGAGTTGAATTTCCAGTGCAGCGTGTAAAACGCGCGAGACCATGTCTAATACGACCTCTCTAATCGTTAGTTTGCACTAGGCTGTCAGTACACATTTCTTAGGCGACATTGTGCTCAAAAAACAACCGCGTATAACTGACCCGATATAGAGCAAATATAATTTTAATATTGGGGGTTTCACATCCCAAAACTGCGATATGATTATGAGGGACGCCGTTATGGAAGGCTCCGGAAATTTCGACCAGCCGGTGTTTTTTAACGTGCACTGCCATCACACAGTACGTGGGCCCCATTTGACCTACGCCGAAATGCGACCGGGGTCGAACTCACGGGTCGATCTTCGGGTCAGCAGCCATTGATCCGACAAGGCGAACAAGAAAGAAAAGAAAAGAAAGAAAGAAAGAAAGAAAGAAAGAAAGAAAGAAAGAAAGAAAGAAAGAAAGAAAGAAAGAAAGAAAGAAAGAAAGAAAGGTTACTCTAAAAAACGGGGGATGGGTGGTGCGGGGCGACTGATTTAATTTAAAGGGCCAGCGGCTGGAGACAGACGATGCAGGGCTCTACATAAGACTGGAGCCCCGCAATCGATAACAGCCGCTAAATGAAATGACGAAAGAGAAAACAAAACTCTTCACGCCTACAAACTTGTGTAGCGATCGGCATATCTCTAAATCCTGCAGTAAACGTGCGTAACCCATCGCTTCTCGTTCGTAGGAGTCGTCAATATTTCTTTTAACGAACCGTCGATGGCGTCAATGTTTGAGGCAAGCATGTCCCCCGGCACGAGTATACAACCCATTTAGAGAGATTCGCAAATTCGGCGCGCGGCATGCGCGCTACTTTTTGTTGCGCTATATCGACCTCCTGCTCGTTAGGGCAGTTGAGATACGTTCTGTCCGCAGCGAGTGTAGTCGGGTTGTTTCTCCCTCCAGATGTGACGCAACAGATGTACAGATTGCAAAAGCAATCGCGCGCATGGCGAGGCGGTGGCACCCTCTCTTGCACGGCGATGGTGTCCGCTCCATGTTTCCGAAGCCTTCTTAACAATATTTCAAGATAATTACTACGATTGATTTCTGGTTACTTCTGATATTATTATTTTCACACATTGTTCGTTACTTTTAACCCAGTCTTGAGTACTGCCAGCTTCGTTTTAAGCATGTATTGAGCGCCCAGTTGTGGGCGTGACCACGCCACGTCACATCTACGGATGGACATGCCGGGCGCCTTCAAGCAGGGGCGTATAGCCAGAATTTTTTTTTTTCGGGGAGGGGGCACCCATTTAAAATGGTTCTTTTTCGCTCTCTACGCCATGGCGAGAAAAATTTCGGATGAGGGGGAGATGTCGAGGCAACGACTCGGTGTGCCAACCTCTGGCTACGCCCCTTAAGTGCTACGCCCTTAAAAGTTCCCGTAGATTTAGACTTGGTCCACCTGGCGGTGGAAGTACCGACACATAACCTATACGCTAAAGTGTGCCGCATATCCAAGGGCCGGCTGGCACGTATGCAGAATACATATCGATATAAGCATGATAAACAACAGAATGCGAGGGGGGGGGGTGCAATAAAAAGCGATCGAAACTCCAGCTGAGGTTCATTAAAGAGAAAAGTCAACCTGAGCGATTTGTGGGAAGTGAGAACGCGTCCAATAGTACGAAAATCTTCCGAGAATAATTTCTTCGCACGTGTCAAAATGCAAAGGAGAGTATAGCAAGCAAACGACGCTGTAGTTCCAAGCCACATTCTCGAAGCACCGAACGTTCTGAAGAGCGACGAAGCTCATATTTCTAGACTGCAAATCGGCTCACCAAAAAAAAAAAAATAATAAGTTTAGAGCCATAATCGATGAACGCAAAAAAAAAAGAGAAAAGAACGGCAAGCCACTGAGAAACGCTGCCTTTAAAGATAATGAAAATTCACTGCACGCAACTGCTACTAACTTCCAAAGTAAACTGATGCAGACATAGCTGCCCAGTGAATACAGTAGAAACAAATACCAGACCATGACGAAAACCACCATTTGTGCGGTGAGCATAAGCATGCAACATTAGCATTAGCAAGCAATGCAGGAAAAGATATACAGGAAAAAAATTTTGAAGTGGGCTAAGCAGGCCATTAATGTTGATCACCTATATATATACCGAGCATACCTTTGGACGTCACAAAGAAAACTTCTTCTTTGACAGCGGCATAGTAGAATCAGGGCTCTATATAGATCAGACGGCGCAATCGCATGTTTGCACATTTCCGACGTTTTTTATCGCTTGCTATTAACGAGCGGCAGTTCTCGTTTTTATGAGTCGGGACCCGTGAAGTGCGCTCACGGAGATTGAGAGCGTCGTGAAACAACCCCATGGAGGCGCATTGAAAAGTGCACGAAGTATCACATAAATGCCTTCCGCGCAAGCGTCGCTCAGTTGTCAATCGATAACTTGCCAGCGCGGCAACCGTGCTGTCACTGGCGACCCTTCAAGAAAGTGCGGTCACCGTAATTCGAGACGTCAAATCCCTTCAATCAACAACCCCCCGGCGCAAATGGACAAAATGCCGGGCGAACAGCGCGCCGCTGTGCTCAGTGCCGTTGCTTTTACTTTTGACGGGCGAGGAGCACAGCGAAGCGTGTCCCAGCAGCTCGGCCGGTCAGCGGGCTCGCCATCCGGAAGCGCACCGGGCCATACAGGTTGCGCGCCTTCGGAACCGCGAGGCTTCGGGGCAACACCCTGCAGAGAGGAATGTCCCTCTCTCTGTCACCGTGACACGCGGAAGCCGGTGAAATTCGTCATTAAGAGATACCGGTCCGAATATGGAGCACTCGGAGAGCCGCGGGCACGCGATTCTCGAAGAGATCGAACGGCATCGCAAGTGGCTCCAGGACAACGAGCTAGAGTACGGGGAGATGTCCACGCGCGCTTCAATGCGAATTATTTTACTGGTGTGTTTCTTCGCTGCCACCACACTGGGCTGTCAACTTTGCAGTGAAAACGGTGGTATTTCGACGTTTCGTGACCTTATCGATTCAAGCCACGAGATAAGAAAAAAGAACTATCACTTAAAAGCCCAAGCTAAACGGCCAAGGTGGCAGCCCCCCCCCCCCCCCGCCCCACCATATGTCTTACGTAAAATCGATCGTGGACACGGCCGGAGAAGATGACGAACGACCTACAGCCAGCGAAAAACTACGCACGTTTTGGCGACAGAGCCCAGCAGCATTCGTGTCCACCAGTTTCACATGCCCAGCACACTGCATTCGTATTAAGTCGTAGCCCACATGGGGCAGATAACTATTTCGTCGAAAGCACCGCACTGCGGACGACAGCTTCAGCCTTGGACGTCGCCGGCAATCCCACGTAATACCTCCCCGCGGATGTTGGCATAAGAAGGGGGAGATACGTCACGCCACACATGGGAGAGCTCCTCGAGCGTTGCTGAAACGGTGCTCCGCTGCGGTCAACGTGGAACCATCTCGGCGGCCCGGTGCCGTAGACAGCGGGCGGACAGACGGGCTCGCACGAGGCAGCGCAGAAGGATAATAAAGGGAAGAAAAACGCCACAGTGCAGCCCGGTAGAGTGACCGCATTTCAGCGGCTCAGTGTAATGGAGACCACAGGAGGAATCGCTGCAGCCAAGGTACAGCAGACGCCGCGGCGAGAACCGTCGCTTCCCCCCTTTCTTGGCTATAGGTCGTCAGCGGTGCGGTCAACCGCAGCACACATGGGCCGCTCCAGCTGCCCGCGCGGACAAACGAGGCACCCGTCGAGGAAAGAGCGCCGACACGCACGGTGTCGAAGCTCGTCTATGCGGCCGGCCAAGCTCGCGGATGTGTCGGGATGCCTGTTCTGCATACTTCGACGATAGCGTGTCTTTCAGCTCACGATGATAGGGTGCACCTTCCATCTCGGCGATGACATGTGCTACGCATAAGTCGTCTGCCACGAAGGCTGTGCACCTAAGTGGCAAGAGTTGACCGCACATCGAGCTAGAGTCGAACTCAGTGCCTGTTAAGATTATCAGAGTGAAACGCAACATCGGGAGAGTTGTTCTGGGTTCACGAAACGTAATATAAAACCCCGCCGTACGACTGTAAGGAGTTCATTCACTGGATTCAGTTGCTTTCTTATCTACCATACGGTGCGGGTCGATTCTCAATCTCATCGAAAGAGCAAATATGGAAGTACAGGCAGAATGCTGGAAGTATTGCATTTAAATGCTGAGGCATTCGAATGCTGGTATTAAATCTAACGCGCTGCCCTAAAGCGCTGGAAGTTGTGCGCGGCTCTTCCCAACAGACTTCAAATAGGCACCGAACATCTTTTTTTTCTAAAAGCATTTTCTCCCTGCAAACTCGGACAGAATGGTCTCACTATTCGATCGTGTTCGATTTAACGTCATCCCATGCGTCGGGGCAAAATGGAATTCCGACGTCGCTACATAACGGCCGAATCTCCACCATGCACTTGGAACCGCGCCAGCCGGCGAGTATAGCAGAGACGAAAGCAAGCGTCTTTGCCATCATCCTCTCCGCGGCCTCAAAATTGACGCTGTCGGCCTCTCTCAACGAGCAGTGAAAACAAGGAATATAAAGAAGAAACGATGGTGGTATGGAAGCAATGAACCGACACAGGCGCACAACGACCGTTTGAAAGAAGAGATCGAGAAGGGGGGAAAAGAAGAAAATAAACGGGAAGAACCCCACGGCCGCAGAAGGGCGCTGTCCGTTCTGCAGATGCAAGCCGAACTTTCCGCGCGCGCGGCTTTCTGCGAGCAGCCGGTTGGGGTTTTGCACAATCGATGCGCACATGTACATACAGCTTAGCGACCGCTATATAGACTACGTCACGAGACGCTCAGATTCCGCCTTCTCAGTCAAATCTATACGATCGTGGCTCAACAGAGTGAACGTACAAACGCGGTACTCGCACCGCAGGCTGAGTAACGCTATGGTGCCGTTTTGCTGACGTGTGTGCACGCCCGTTGCGAAAACCCTGAGACAGCACGCGTGGCGAGTGCGGCGCGCAACTGACGTCACAATTGCAGACTGTGTTCCGCATAGACAGCCTGCGCAAGGACGAACCAGTGTTGCGATCAATGGCGCGTACACACGCGAACCGAGAGAGAGAGAGAGAGAGAGAGAGGACCGCGTCACCGGATGCACAGATGAAAGCTGCATGCGTTCATTTACGCAAAAAGGGGTGGAACGGAGGGGCGGCATCGCGCAACGATGCAGCAGTATTCGCTGTTACCCATCAGCGAGCGCACTCGTTTCCGGCACGTGTAAATGGCACGCGCCGTTTCAAAGGAAAAAAACCAAAAAAAAAAACCCTGGAGTTGCCCATATGAGCTATACCGACATGTCTCCCCGAAAGCTTCGCGCTCCAATTGTTCAAATGCGAAAGAGAAAAGTTTCGGCCGATACCTTTCACGGCATAACGTTGGGTAAAAAGGGGAACGCAGTGGTCTATACGATGCTCCAGCGATTACTCTCAACCAGCTAAACATATATATTATTACGTGTGAAGCGCCGACGCGAATGCAGGATACATTTGGAAACTTTTTTTCCGTGCCTCAATGTAAAAAAAAAAAAAACAAATAACTGGAGAACCAACTATGCAAAGCACATCATTCAATTCAAAGTTTCGAAAAGTCCAAGCGCAACCTATCGGTTACCTTCGCATGCATGGCATCAAAAAGAAGAGGAGGGGATAAGATCTGTCGTGTATAAGAAGAACATAGGGACGTGGCAAAGGAAATTATTTTTCGGAAAAAAACCTCAGTGGCCGCAAAACTCCTCCTCGTCCGCGGGTGGAACCCGGGATGAACGCCTTTCCGGGGTGGTCGCTCGACCAAAAGCGACCGCCCCGCCCCGGAAGATAGCACGTTACCGCTCAAGGTATACATAAGTAGCGGTCAGACGCAGCTGCTATATAACTGTCTTTCGAGGGACACCGGTAAATATACCATTCATGATATGAGAATACCTGTCAAATGCCCTATACACCTGTAGGTACTCCAGTCTCGTCGTTAGGATTTGGGATCACTTTATGTATTAAGTTGGCGTATTCGTAGGGGTGAGCCACGCGACTCTACATACGGAGCAGTTTTTGGAGCAGGAAAATTTTAATTTTGGAGCAGAAGAACCTTGCTTATTCGGCGCAGCTGACGGCATTTAACATGTCGTCCTGGGAGCTTGAAAATACAAATTTTAAGCCACGGGGAGGGGGTGGGGGGGCATATTTTATTTCGCTAAAAATGCATAACACTGAATCAAACCCGGCATTTTCGATGGCGGCGAAAATGCTGTAGACCCGTGTGCTCAGATTTGGGTGCACGTTAAAGAACCTTGGGTGGTCGAAATTTCGGAATCCCTCCACTACAGCGTCTCTCATAATCATATGGTGGTTATGGGACGTTAAACCCCACATATCAATCAACACAAACAGATTTTGAAGGAAGTTTTGGAACAGATTGTCGCCAGGTGCACTACCTTTTAACATATTCATGTGTCCTATGAGCCCACGTGAATTCAGAAAGAAATTTTAAAAAATGTGATTGCACAAGAATCGTATAGCTACGTAACAGTGGGTCTTCGCTTAAACAAAAGCCTGACATGATAGCGTCAACTGCGAACCAAGCTTTTGAGACACAACAAAAGCGCGCTGCACAGCGCCCTTCGTGGGCACATCATGCGGCACCACCTTCAAGAGTGCAGAGTGGGAACCAAGAAACCTCACCGCACCATCTCTAAGCGCGTGCGCATGGCACTAAGTAATAACAGGTGAATGTATGATAACGCCTCTCCACGTGAGCAACAACGCGTTATTGATACGACCCACGCTGGCCTGTTCTATTTATGTCAAGATTTTTGCATCAACGAGTATATAGCTATCGACCCCCTAGTAGCGATCCGCGACCTAAAACGCATCTGAGTGACGAATGAGAATGTGTAATATTGATTACTGTATTCACTACCGAACGTGGTTCAAAATGGGTGGAAAGCCCGCCAAATTGTAGTGCTGGCAGCGCTACCTCGCGGCCACGTCGAGGCCGTTGCACAGCTGATACCGCTTTCACAAAAAATGGTGACGTCACACTGGCGTATCGTCAGCTAGGAGCACACGTACATACAGTCAGTACAGCTGTGTCTCTGAAGGCGTATACCTCTGTCGCCAACATCGTCGTCCTCGCCGCCATCGCGGTCAACATCGGCAAGTGATGATGACAGCGACCTGGAATCGGGTATCGCCGCGATTCACGACGATCCTTGCTTGACAAGCTCAGAGTTAAATGCAATGTATCTATCAGTCCCGGCCGTACTGCCGGAGCCAACTACAACCTCATGTCACGGACGTTTGGCGAGTGAATCACTGCTTTCAGCTGCAACAGGGCACACGGTAGGAATAGCCCCGGCCTCGAGAAGAGGCCGGGGCTCGTACTGCCAGTGAAACCCAACTGGTTCACCAACACAGGATTTACCCTGTAGCAACTCGCTGCAAAGTGAAGGGAGCAAATGCGGCTGTTATTCTTAGGCGTCCAGTCCCTCTGTCCAACGGCACATACAAAGTCAACCCACTGGCTGCAATGAGGTTCATGGCTTGGAAAGGCATGAAATGCCATGCACTTTCCGCTTTTTCTGCGCCTCAACGTGCAGGTTCTCACTGCGCAGTAGTTCCCTGAAATTCTGGCACGTATTGTCACTTTGAATGATCGTACTCATGCTGCGGAGCACATGTCAAATCAGTCGATGCGACACGATGAATCACACGCACGTTTCAACACAGCAGGGAGAGCCGTTAGTGAGAGCATAGCCGGGAGTCGGCTCCACACACACTCAGATCGTCAACGTCATTGTTACTAGCGTATTGTCACTCAGGATGGTATTTGTGAGATGTATCACATTGAACACGTAGCACTAGTATGTCGCAGGGCAGTCTATTTTCCGTTTTTAGCTTTTCTACGCTGTTTTACATCGAAATAACTTCTACGTGACGGACGCCATTCAAATTTGGCCAAGAAGACCTATGCATGTGATCGAATGATGGGCACATCCCGATATTGAAATTTGATGTGAGTGCTCCTTTAACCGTCGATGTAGAACTTCCGATAATACATCGACTTGCGATTGCCGCCCGCGCCGCGCGTAAAGGCTCGACCACACGTGCCCGTTGCAGCGTGTGGCTTTTTGAGGAGGCGCCGATCCTCTCTCTGAAGAGCATGGCTACGCGGAGCTGCCATTCGTTTTTTCTCCAAGAGGGCGCGACGCCGCGTCAGAGGCATACGCTGACGGGCTGGAACGTTCACGGGTGGTCAGGCCTTAAAGGCCAACTCCGGCGATTTTTTCGAGGTCAGTGGATCTCAATGAAATTCACTGGGTACGTTCGTTTGCACGTTTGCGCCATTCATGCCTAATTGCAAGCTTGAGAGTTTCGCCTTTCAAAGGAATTTTATAGCTTGCTTCGAAACGCCCATCCTAGCTTACCGGAATTAATGGCAACATTGTGTGTGTGTGTGTGACGTTGAGTTTTGCCTGGCGGAAGTGACGAAACTGATGTGCCACTGCAGCGTCTGCTTGTCTGCTATGGATTGTGTGGCTTTGGCCGGCGCTTCGTTGTTTGAGCGTGCGATTTCTTTTTCCGTGTTGGTGGGCGCGCGATAGGTGCCAATCGGTGTTGCGTTGTGAGCCACCCACTCACTATTCGCCATATATTCACCATAACAGCGTATAAGCGTTTTAGTCGATCGCCGCCGACGGCGTGAACAGGTAGTGCCATCTGGCGGACATTATGCGCAATCAGGCAGGTTCCGGGCAGCGTCAGGCAAATGACTACGTCACACGTAGAAGCGCACTCAGTTCGGATTCGGTGTTGCAGTTGTTCGGTAATTAAAAATTATTTTCGAATTCATTGAGCCCTTCAGCTATCGGGCGCGTGACAAGAGTGTCTCAGGAACATAAAAACACCATTATCCTGACATGGTAAAAAAATCACCGGAGTTGGCCTTTAAAGCACTCGCGCCGCGAAGCGCAGGTAAGAAATTTGTGTCCACGCAAACGAACCGCCGAACGCACAGAGGCCGGCTTTAGTGCAAAAAAAAAACAGAAAAAAAACGAAGTACGCCAGTCACATTGCGGAACGGCCGCGGAGCGAAACACCGATCCAACGCTAAGCTAATGGGCGTAAACTAGGAATGGGCTATATACGCGTTCTGACGCTCACGAAACCCTTCTTGAGAACCCATGTGCACGCGTCAGGGCATCCAGGAGACGCGTCGCATGAAAGAAAATCACTGCACGTTTACAGTTACTCGCTCACGGCAAACGCATAGAAGACAGCATGCACGCAGCAGCGTCAACAAGCAAATCGCAGCTATACCGGAGGAACGCACAACAAAGAACCCCGAGAGTCGACTCCGCTACGCTCGTCACTTGAATCGGTGGTTTTCGCTAGACGGCAGTAGTATACCAGAACGCGCGAGGCACCGAGATGAAGCAGCACACTCAATGCACGACAGCATATTTTTGCGGGGTCACGCATATATACAACAGTTTAGAGGAGACTATATGGCAGCACCATGGGATCAAGAAGGGTGCAAAGTAAGAAACACGCTTGGGTGCGTCCTATTAGTCAACTCGGCCTTTTCCCCTCGCTTAAGCTGAGGTTAGCATCGAAATTCTCCCTTTAGAGACTGTTTTGGAGCAGTTCGGCGCAATTTTCGCAATTTTTATGCTTTTGGAGCAGCTTGGCGCAAAAAAACAACAAAAAACAGACTGAAATGTATCGAAAAATGCGCAATATGCGCAGCTGTCTCACTCCTGGTATTCGTCTACCACTTCCAGTGTATACCTATCACGAACCGCTGTCCTCTTTCGAGATGACTGAACACTCCTTTAGTTGTCCGGAGATTTTTAGACCCATCATTCAGCTTTGCCTGTCTGGATAAAACCGAGAAATATGCTGTAGATACCTCCGATTAATTTTCACCACCTTGGCTATTTATCGTGGACCTAAATTTGGGCGAAAGGGATAATAATAATCATATAATTAATTTGGGCCCAAGGGATAATAATAATAATCATATATTTGACGGGGTTCAACGCCCCAAAACGCCATATGATTACGAGAGACGCGGCAGTGGAGTTCTCCGGTAATTTCAACCGCCTGGCGTTTTTTAACGTGCACGCACCTAAATATAAGCACACGGGCCTCACGCATTTCCTCCTCCAACAGAAATGCAGCCGGGATTCGATCCCGCGACCTATACGGGTCAGCAGCCGAGTGTCTTAGCCACTATAGACCACCATGGCGGGTGTGGGCGCAAGGGATATGTTTCTGCATTATGCGTCACCAGTGAAATTCGTGTATCGACAGCGAGTGAATGCCTCAATCAATCATGGTACTGAAATCACAGGGAAACCGAGAAATGTGATCGCCGACGTGCACACCTCCATCTCGGAGGCCATTATGGGCGCAATCAGCCGGTCCCTGTGTGATCGTGGAAGCGGGCCGCTGCCCCGCGGTGGCGCTGGAACCCCAGAGCTGGCTAAATAGACTTCAAGCGGGTAGACTTAACAAGAAGGAGGTTATCTGATTGGTGGCTAAAGTCAAGGCGCGAGTGAAAATTAAACCCTTCACTGCGAAGTACGAATCCTCAGCTTCATTATCTAAAGGAAAAAAAAAGATAAATCTAGTGGTTAGTTTACTAAGTATTACGGCTAGGTGGCGTTAGCCGCCGCCCGATCTAAAGGGTACAGCCACATCCATCCATCCATCCATCCATGGCTGATGCGCGTGGCTGATGCGCGTGGCGCACGCGCCCCAAAGCATGGCTGGCGCCGCAACGGTCGTGCGCAGCGCGGCCTTCGTCACATGGCCCATCGAGTGGGGATAAATCACGCGCCGCAGACAAACGCTCCGCCAGTTCGTGACACGAGATGCGCGCGCAAAACGTGGCGGCGGTCTGCCGCGCCACGCTCGGTTCCGGAGGGGGGAAGGTGGCCGCATCTCCACACATACTCTAAACTGGGAGACGTGACACACGAGCCGCAGCTGCAAACAGCTCGGAGCGAACAGCGTACACGTCGCGTGACAATTGACGCCGGAACTCGGGGAGTGGACCAGAACGGCACCGTGAAATTCCTATAGCGCCTATAATACGACAAGGGGAAAAAAAACGTTAACGAGAGCAGACGCACGACCTGGCAGAAAGCGACAGAGCGGGCCCCTCCTCGATTGCGTCTAAATGAGGGAGAGGCGATTAAGGCGGGCCCCGCTGCCAGCCCTTGATCCCGGGGAGGAACCCGGAGAAGGCCCACCTCGAGATGCACATCATCGCCGGGCTCGAATCGGGGAACCATTAAGACGCCGGGGCGCGCGGAGGATGCAGCCCCTGGAGCGCCGCATCCGGCTCCTCTCGGCCGCAACAGTGCGGGCTCATTGCGCAACGCAGTTTCTTCAAGGTTATTAGGGCGAGAACGAAAGCGCTCTCGGGAGGCTGGCCACAAAAGGAGGGCCGCGCCCAACGCGCGGGGCCTGCAGACCAGCGGCGGTGTCCTGCACCGTCACGCGAGCGGCCGTCCTGCAGTTTCGTCACAAGTCCCCCCTGAGCGCGGCAACCCGTGACGCCTAGAAAGACGCGCGCCGAAGACAGCGGGCGCCTTATTTGGCCAGCACTCTGTGCGCACGCTTCGTGCACAGAGCAGCCGCTTCAGGCAAATCTGCACGGGCACGATTGCCATTGTTCTCGGCTCCTTCCCTCGGACTCGGGCCAGTCTCGCAGAGAGGAGCACATACAAAGGACGCCGTCACTGCATTATTTCGAACGATGGAGACAAAGCATTGGTCCTGGGAAAAGACAATGACGAGCTTTTCCCCTGCGAGGTCCATCAAGGTGGCCAGGTGCAAAAAGAGCATGTCCGCCGAACACTGCGTGCGCCGCGGCCGAAGCTGTGCGCACAGAGAAAGTGGTTGCTACAACGACGGCGCTTTTCACACGGGGGTCACATGTTGACGCAGTGGCCTCAGTCACGGCGGTGCCACATCAACGGGCAGACGGAAGAGAGCCACGGCGTGTCATATACCTCGCTACTCCAGTATACGAGCGGAGAAAGGTGAAGACGTGAAACATTGTTGGTCACTGGGGTCCAACTCAACGACCATGCACGTAGAAGTGCTTGCCACATAACGAATGAAACGACAAACAGGAAAAATATATGCGACAACCGAAATAATCGGGTTCTCTCCCTCACTATGGGACTGTGTGTCGGGTGAAATCGTGCGCGTTATCGAATGACCTACCGCACTTTTTTTTTTTACACGACGACTCATCAACCTGATTACGCCCCCTGCAGGAGAAAGGCCTCTCCCACAATCCGCCAGTCAACTCGGATCTGTGCTTGCTGCTTCCATTTTATACCTGCAAACTTCTTAATCTCATCTGCCCACCTAACTTTCTGTCTCACCCGCTTGCCTTCACTGGGGATCCAGTCGGATACCCTAAATGACCAGCAGTTATCCTGTCTACGCGCTCCGTGCCCGGCCCATGTCCATTTCTTCTTCTTGATTTCAACTATGATATCCTTAAACCCGTTTCGTTCCCTGACCCACTCTGCTCTCTTCTTGTCTCTTAAGCTTACACCTATCATTTTCCTTTCCATTGCTCGCTGCGTCGCCCTCAACTTAAGATGAACCCTCATTGTAAGCCTCCAGGTTTCTGCTCTATAGGTTAAGTACAGGCAAGGTCCAGCTGTTCTATACCTTCCTCTTGAGGGACAGTGGCAATCTACCAGTCATGATTTCAGAATGCTTGCCAAATGTGCTCCACCTCATCCTTATTCTACTAGTTACTTCAATCTATACTGGTTCGGCTCCGCAGTTGTTACCTTTCCTAAGCGGACAGTCTTTTACATCTTCTAGTGCACTATTACCTATCTCGAAGCGCTGTTATTTTCCGAGGTTGTTATACATAACTATCGTTTTCTGCAGATTAAGTTTAAGACCTATCTTTCTGCTCTCTTTGCCTAATTCAGTAATCATGAGTTGGAATTCGTCCCCTGACTGAATTCATCCCCAGCATGCGCGAACCCGAAAAAGAAGAAAGCGATGTCAGTGTGCCCCAATGCGTCGCATCGCGGTGGAAAGATTGCAACGTGTCGCTCTATCACTTCCCGAAGGATGTAGACGACGCGCGGCGGCGAACGAGGTAAATCAGAAACTTAAGCAATTGGAAAGAAGGAGACGGACACTACGGTAGCTTGTTCTAATCAATTCGCTCGCGACGACCTTATTCTGCTCGGTAAGTACACCATTATTTAGCTTGTGTGTATTCGTATCAATATTCCACCTTCTCTAAGCGCGGTTTCGTTTATATAAGTAAGCGCTTAAGGAGATTCGTTGCGTCATGACTATTTTTCGCGCATGCTTGTTTTCTGTGCAAGTCGTAGTGCTACCCATTTTCGAATTAAGCTGACGTAAGCCTTCGCACCAAACATTTGTGATTTCGCATGTGCCTATATACACGCAGTATATGCGTAATGTGCGTGCAGGTTTGTATACCATGCTGCCAACACAAACAAGCGTTTGTTCGGATGCACGACCTTATTATTAATCAGAAAATAACATATGGATCACAAATGAAACGAAAACAGCGCTCCAATTACAATCGAAACTGGGATTCGCCTTATCTCCAGATACACTGGCCCAGTCATAGCTCCGTTCTGTAATCAAGTGAACGGCATGCGTATTCAGCCCTTGACGGGACAATGGAACTCAATGGGATACATGCAATCGGCAGCACGAATCGATGCGTATAGTTAGTAGTTACCTCGAAAACAGAATACCGATCAAGAAGGGTGTAAGGCAGGGGGACACAATCTCCCCAAAGCTATTTATCGCGTGCTTACAGGAGGTTTTCAGAAGCCTTGAATGGGAACAGTTAGGGATAAGAGTTAATGTAGAGTACTTTAGTAACCTGCGCTTCGCCGATGACATTGCATTGCTGAGTAACTCAGGGGACGAATTGCAACTCATGATTACGGAGTTAGACAAGGAGAGCAGGAAGGTGGGTCTTAAAATTAATCTGCAGAAAACGACAGTAATGTACAACAACCTCGGAAAGGAGCAGCGCTTCGAGATAGGTAATAGTGCACTTGAAGTTGTAAAAGACTATGTCTACTTAGGGCAGGTAATAACCGCAGAGCCTAACCACGAGATTGAACTAACTAGAACAGTAAGAATGGGGTGGAGTACATTCGGCAAGCACTCTCAAATTATGACAGGTAGATTGCCACTATCCCTCAAGAGGAAGGTAAATAAGAGCTGCATCTTGCTGGTACTTAGCTATGGAGCAGAAACCTGGAGACTTACAAAAAGGGTTCAGCTTAAATTGAGGACGACGCAGTGAGCAATGGAAAGAAAATGGTAGGTGTAACCTTAAGAGACAAGAAGAGAGCAGAGTGGATTAGGGGACAAACGGGGGTTAAGGATATCATAGTTGAAATCAAGAAGTGGAAATGGACATGGGCCGGGCATGTGGCGCGTAGACAGGATAACCGCTGGTCATCAAGGGTAACTGACTGGATTCCCAGAGAAGGGAAGCGGGTTAGGGGGAGACAGAAGATTAGGTGGGCAGATGAGATTAAGAAGTTTGCGGGTATAAATTGGCAGCAGCAAGCACAGGACCGGGTTAACTGGCGGAACATGGGAGAGGCCTTTGTCCTGCAGTGGACGTAGCCAGGCTGATGATGATGATGATGATGATGATGATGATGATGAAAACTTTAAGGCAGTGTAGCAACGCAGCGCCAAAGTGCTATCACCTTTCGGAGAGGCCGCTACACATGAGCAGTTGCTTTCTTCAACCTCGGGCTCGCTAGTAAATCTGATGCGGTTTGCCCATAGAGGATCGATGTTTGCGCGCACAGCGCAACTATTTCCGCTTTTTCGCCAGTGAAATCCTTCATGTCGATCAGATTGAGACGGTCCGCGGCTAGAACCATTTCGCCTTCGACGAAGCGACACCATCCAACACCTAAAGAACACAGTCACAGCGAAACGGCTATATAGAAGAGCAGCCTTTCAAAGCCTTTTCAAAACACTCATTGGGTAACTACTGCACGCACACTTGCTTGATGCGGCACTAATAATAAAAAAAATTAGGACAAGCCGGCTTTCGCTATGATATTTTTCGTCATTCTCCTGAGAAGCGTGGTATCCGCTAAACACTTGCAAGGAATTTTGTGCCAATATTCTATGCAGTGCACGGCTGACGACGATGAGGAATTACGGATGAAGTGGGTATGCGCCACAGTTAATAGGGGAACAAGAACAAGCTTTTGTGATGGGTTGGAACATTGGACGAGCCACTCGATCCTTACGCTATTCACATTGTGTGACACGTGGTAGTTCTTTTGTTGTTCTAAAACGTTTTATTACTCATATTAACGCGATTCCTTTCCCGACATCATGGCGGACTCGCTCGCTGGATTTCGTGCCGACCGGCTGTGCCCCCGCGATCTCCGACGACAGCACATGCAGCTCTCGTCGACTGGGCTCACGCTACGCCGACTAGAGCTCTCGCCGAGTGGTGCCCCGTCCTCGGAGTCCTGCGACCATGTCCTTCTTTCCTATCTTCTCCTTATTTCCGTATATGGGTCTCTGTGTCCCTTCCTCTTCATCTCTATACCTTTTAATATCTCTTTTCCCCATCCCTCGTGAGGTGTCACACTATATGATGCAGACAGTTACGGGGCTCACTTTTTTCTTCATTTCTCTCTTATGAGAAATAAAAGTTTTTCATCCATCTCTTATGAGAATTTCTTAAGATGCGGCGACAGACAACGGCGTGCACACTACCCTTGCTGTGATGTCACAACAGCTTCCGCTGTAAAAACTGCAGCACAGCTGTGCCTATAGAATATACTTATATTCTATGCACCATAGCACAGCGCCAAGCGAAAGTGCCGCGTTGACTCTGTCCAGCGCAGCCATACCATCATGTCTTTAATACCAGTGTTACCAGCACACGGAGCGTTTTATGGAGTTGCGATATACGGTTTAGCGCGGACGAAGCGGTTCTCGAAGATTCAACACTCGTGAGAAATAGGAACGATAGTGGCGCTTTCGAGGCTATAAAAGACTGCAAACGCGGACAGCGCCGATATTCACCGCGGAGACACGGCAGTACACTGCGGCGATAGACGCGCGATCAGGTGTTTCTGAAAAGGGGAACATACATACACGACGGCCAGAAACAAAACAGGGACTGCAGAGCCGGTATAGCTCGCCGCCAGGAAGCGTAACATGCGCTGCAGCAAAGCGGACACATATGCATGCTGTCGCGTATTCCGCGGAGTGCATCACAAGCGAGAGCAGCGGAAGGACCCAAAGAGACACGGGCGCGCGCTTTATTTTTGGGGCGTGTGGATGTGCGCGTTGGGGAGGGATGAAGACGCAACCAATCTTCGTAATCGGGGGCTTTTCTTCCTCTTTCGGCCGGTGTCGGCGAGTGGCTCGCTGCCATGCTCTGTTTCGCTGCGAGCGATCCCCAGCCGCCGGAGCGCTGCACGCAGTCCCACTTTCTCGACGGCTGGGCGCGTGGTGTGTGTCCCGCTGCGCACGCATTCGTATATAAACATGCGCATACATATGCGCGCTACGACGACGTTGCGCAATTCCGTTTGCATGAGCGCCCCTTAATGAGACAGCCGGCCGACACACGCAGCTCAACGTCGGGAAGAGACAGTGTTTGGTTTTTGTGACAGCATGTTGAATATTAACGAGCACAGGATCGTGACGTCCGCCCGAATGCGCAGCGCGCGCTTCTTTGTCGTCGCTGTCGAAGAAACAATTTTTCTCCAAGACGAACGAGGACCGACGCGGGCAGGAGGACGGATTTCTCAGTAAGTGACGCGCTGCACAGGTCGCACAGTGAAGATCTTTGCTTGACGCAAATGTATACAGTTCCGCACGTATGGCAGAGCCCGTACCGCTCACAGTGTACGCGCTACTACTATCAGTAGTAGCGAGACCACAGTATTCCTGAAACTCGCATAACAGGCCAACGGTTCGACTGCGCCAATTCACTCAGATATGCGACAATTTCGAGTCATATTTTCCGAGGCAATGCGAGAACACGACTTGCAGAGACTCGCAGAAGTACAAGGTGACACCAATTATGGGTTTTCAGTATTGCGTTCATTGACGCGAAATTGGGCGTTCACGCGCGGGAAGAAAAAATCACTAGACGAAGTGGCGTTTCAGCAACTGGGCAGTGCACATTTCACTTGCCCGCTCGTATAGTAACCTCCCTCGCGCCCACCACTCACTCGTGTGAATCAAGCAAATATATTGAGGAAGTCCATATATGGGCAAATAAGATGGCCAGAAATTGGAAGGCGCCGTGCACCCTAAAGAAGTGCGGTGTGTGTGTGGGGGGGGGGGAGGGGGGGGGCGGTGTTATCACCCGCAGATTCCGCTTTGCAACTGCGCGCATCTGGAGAATGCTCTGGCGGTTCTTGAATCTTCACAAAGTATACTTCTAAATAAACTATTCGAGATTGTTCAATATCGTTCTTCTCGTATTACTGCGTCTCAGTATTCTCGTTTCGCCAGATGAACAGACATTATGAAACGAGCTTTCAATGTATTCGAACTCAAATTCCTTCGAAGGTACGCACGACGGCGTTTTGTTAATCCAAGTGGATAGCTCACAACACGACCGTCGTATACAAGCTATATCCCTTTTCGACCACTTTGCCGGCCAACGAAAGCATCCAAGCAGCCGTGCACAGTACGTGATAAACTTTATTGCTGAGCATGTTTGATGTTTGTTGCACTTTTTTTGCTGTAATACTTCATTTGCACCTAATACAACGATTGTAGACGCGATTCGTTAGAATAAAATTCGGATAAGCAAGATGGAAAGAATGTGTGTCACCACAACTACGAGAACTCGGCAAAAGTGGAAATCGAAAGGTGCGATCGAAATAAGGACGTTATAGGAATGTGAAAAAAAGCTCGCACAGAGACGCATTAAAAAAGAAACTACGAAAAAGAAATAGATGGGGAAGTTTTACGCACAAAAACAGCTATCTGACATGACGCACACAATATAGTGGGGTCCTTGGATTTAATTTGCGCCATTCGGCACAGTGAGACGTACCAAGAACACGCGCGAAATTGCGTCTTATTTTGGACAAATACAAGTGTAGGCACAAGAGAGGGCGCATATTTTTCTTTCTCGTAAAATAACGGCTACCCGGGAGAAAAGAACAGTCTCTTGAAAAATTAAAAAAAAAAGAACAACGCCGCGTGAACAGGACTTCGGTCGGAACACCACGAGTCGTCTTTATAGAACACGCGCTTGTAGACGAAAAGAGAAGAAAACAAAGACGCTGTGGGAAAAGGGCGAGGTGAAGATGCACACCGCAGCTTGCGCGTATACGTTGCATACCACGGGCGTATACGGGAAAGCGGCGACGCAGCTTGCGGTCAGTCGCGCTCCACGCCACAATGGCCAACAGGGACCACACGGCATCGGTCAGTCGCACCCTCGAGGAAGGTGCGCTCGTCGACGGCGCGTGCAGTGACCGCGCTCAAGAACAATGGCGTCTTCGGGGGTATATTTTGCTGCGGCTATACGACGGCGGTCACCACCATTTGCCGCCGCTGCAAGCGAGACGCACGGTGGTACACTGTTTGTTCTCCGGCAGGTGCGCAGTGTGTGGGGGCTCTCCGCGATACCCGTTAACGAGGATTCCGCGCGGTAGATCCCGCAACACTGGCAGGCCTGCCTCGAATACGGAAGTTCCGAGGCTCCCAAGAGTGTCACAACGGCGCATGCCTGTTCCTATATGGCCGCCGCTTGTGACAAGCTCGGGAAAGGACACCCTAATGACTCTATCCCCATACTACTTCCGCCTTTTCTTCTTCTTCCTTCTTTCTTCCGTCTTTCTCATAAATCAAGCACTGTGTACAAGGGTACAATATCTCGGGAGGTGGCGCAAGTCCCCGCACCAGGCAGCGTCCGTCGCTTTTAGGGCGGCAAAGTAGGAAGAAACGCCCCTTGGCGCAAAGCAGAACTTCATTCGCACCACCGTTCCCACACAGGTGTGTGTGAGAGAAAAGAAACGCCAGGTTTCTCTCCGGATCGTGGTACCGGTCGCGATGAAGGTCACGGCGATAAACGAGGGAAACGCCTACATCGCATGCTGGCGTATATAAATATAGCACACGTTCCTGCCACACTATGCCGGACATTTGAACCTCATCTTTGATTAAACTTGAGTTAACCGTACGGTTTAATAAATACTGCGGTTAATCTAACTTCTGTTCTCATTGGCTTCGTAATTTGTCGGCTTTTTATAAATATATTTGCGCGTTTTTTTAAACTAACGTCACAGATTATGACATTTACATAATTCAAAACAATATCAGAAACGATGCTTGCAAACCTTTTGAACTAAAACGCGCTGTTCAATGTCTTCAAAATAACTGAGCTGCATTTAAAATGACTTAAAATAACTGACTTTAAGGGTCAACCATGCATTCGAGTTGAACCTTCGTTAGAACGTAATGAGCACATTGTTTTAGTTCACGCCTTTTCGCGTGTGGAATAATGCATTGCGGCGATTGTTTAACTGCAACGACGAATCTCACAGAAATTTTCGGGCGTTTACTCCTCGAAACAACGAGCCATTTAGGCACGGAGTTTGTACAGGAATCCGCCACTAACCAGAGTGCGCTACTGTTTCAAGGCCGTAGCCAGAAATTTTTACAGAAAGGGGGCAGTTGCGCCGCATCTATAAGACATTTCATACGCGAGCAGGACCTTTTAGTTACCCTTGCTATGTTTATTTCACAATCTGACGGTGAATTCAAACAGCGGTTTCGTAGACGTGTTTATTACTTGCGTGCGAGTACCTTCTCGACTATAGGTATGTATATATACTTAACTCTGGAATTTGATCAGCTTGGCTGTCATACTTCGATGCAGCCATTCGGTGTGCGTGCGTGTGTGTAGAGACGCATCATTTCGCCTGCGCGACAGCTTACTAAACGGTGTAGGCATGCAGCGAGACCTATAACGCAACGAAGCAGCGTTTTCCCAACGGCACCACGTCTTAATATAAACTTTCCCGTCCTTCAAATATCGCAGGTGAATTGACGTAGTAAACATGAAGACAGCTCCAGATGGAAAGCCACTTGTATACTTTAGGGCTAATCAATTATTATGGATATGAATAATCACCAGTGAAACGGTCAAAAGGATAAGAGACGGCACACCGCTGAACGGACTGCTGATGTCTTAACTATATGAATGCGCTCGACGGATACGGTTATGCTCGTAAAACCCAATGGGCTCGCGTGAATTGGCGCGTCGGGCTTTCGCTTGCTCTCGCCTGAGCCGAATTACGCCACTTATCGTCAAATCCCTCCCGCATCATGATGTGAATCAGAACGGTCCGCGGGGCCTAACGACGCGCGTGGCTATACAAAAGCCAGGACGGACGGTAACGGCCCGAAGGCTGCTGCGAAGGTTCAACGGCCACGCATGAGAGCCGACAGGGGGTGATCGAGGTCGCGCCAGATGGCACCGCCATCGCTCACGGCATTCATCACGGTCGCTAACGTTACGTGGCTTCGTTGAAGGTCCGCAAGCACGGAGGAAGTATTCAATCCATGCTCACTGACGTTAAACAGGGGGATAGCTGAAGGGCTCGGTTGTTCACCGTTAGCGGTGCATTTGCAGAGCGTAGCGGTATCGATAACTAAGCTGCTTCGTGTCCGCAACACGAGACAGCGATTTTTCGCAGCAAGCCCCCCCCCCCCCCCCCATTCGATGCTAGGGCTTGTCCCAGCAGAGAATGTAAGTACATATAGGTGGGAAGCCTGCAGCGCATCACTTATGTATATAGTGAACAGTGTCCAATCGAGGTGAATGCTCTGTTAACTGCGTTATAGACGCAATCACATATGGAATCAGGATGGCGCTTAGTCGTAGCTAACCTTTATTTCTTTTTCTTCCCCCTTTTTCTGTTAGTGTTCAGTCCTTATGCTACTTTGCTATGCGGACTATATATTCATCTTATGTGACCGTTTAAGCATACTCAAATCAAGTGACAATTTTGCTGACCTTGTTATCTTTTGTTTTTCAGCCTTACTTTACTATATTTTCGCACCACCCAAACGAATGTCAAGTATAGAGGTGATAATCTCGGGTAGTCGTTGAATAAGCCCATATTGCGCGATAAAATGAACGTGGAATGCGTTGTTACAAAATGCGCAACAACTGCACTATACTCAATCATCGCCTTCTCGAGCTGTCGAGGGATAACCCATCAGGGAGAGATAGAGCACACACACTTGGGCTGTAAAATGGGAAAAAGCATTTTCAAGCGTGCACTCAAACGGGAGGCGAGCAAACCGACCACTTAATAAGCTTAATAAGCGACGCATATATACCGCGTTCGTGATTACGGAGTTAGACAAGGAGAGCAGAAAGGTGGGTCTTAAAATTAATCTGCAGAAAACGAAAGTAATGTACAACAACCTCGGAAAGGAGCAGCGCTTCGAGATAGGTAATAGTGGACTTGAAGTTGTAAAAGACTATGTCTACTTAGGGCAGGTAATAACCGCAGAGCCTAACCACGAAAATGAAGTAACTAGAAGAATAAGAATGGGGTGGAGCACATTCGGCAAGCACTCTCAAATTATGGCAGGTAGATTGCCACTATCCCTCAAGAGGAAGGTATATAACAGCTGTATCTTGCCGGTACTTAGCTACGGAGCAGAAACCTGGAGACTTACAAAGAGGGTTCAGCTTAAATTGAGGACGACGCAGAGAGCAATGGAAAGAAAAATGGTAGGTGTAACCTTAAGAGACAAGAAGAGAGCAGAGTGGATTAGGAGACAAACGGGGGTTAAGAATATCATAGTTGAAATAAAGAAGAGGAAATGGACATGGGCCGGGCATAAGGCGCGTAGACAGGATAACCGCTGGTCATTAGGGGAACTAACTGGATTCTTAGAGAAGGGAAGCGGGTTAGGGGGCGACAAAAGGTTAGGTGGGCAGATGAGATTAAGAAGTTTGCGGGTATAAATTGGCAGCAGCAAGCACAGGACCGGGTTAACTGGCGCAACATGGGAGAGGCATTTATCTTGCAGTGGACGTAGTCAGGCTGATGATGATCATGATGATGATGATGATGATATACCGCGTTCGCAAGACAAAAAAATTTTCACCTAAGAAAATCAGAGCGGAATGGCACGGAAACAGCAGAAGCTGGATGTTACCGTTAGGCTATACGCATGAAGTGTTTTTCGCGCAGTCCCAGGGGCCAGCCGCGAGGCAATGCCAGGGCTGGCCAAGCCTCCAATGCACGCGGTTGTCAAACAGAGAGCGGATACGCCACAGGAACCTGACCTCGCGGGTCTTCCGTACACGCCACGATACGCTAATGACATGGGAGAGCCCGCTCGGAGCGGCACACGCCGTTTCCGGCGACTCTTCCCGCGCGATCGGTCAGCGCGGCGTTTCTGGCCGTACAGAAGCAGCTCGGATCGGGCCACGTTTGACGCGGCGGGTTCGAACAGGCACGCCGGCACCACGCGACCTCGCACGCTGGTTGACCCTGCGGGGTCACGAGGCCCGAACTGCGAAACCCGCGCGCGTCGGCGCGAGCCGACCTGGCAGCCCACAAAGCCTGCGCGGCCCAAATTCACGCTGGCGCCCATTCGTGCCGCCAACCCGCGCAGCAATCCTCGGTGCGCGGGCGTCCCTCCAGGCCGCTTCGGGTGTGCGCGGCTAAACGACTTTCGGCCTCCGCCGGGCCAACAGCCGCGGCGGAGGCGATCACCGGGTGACAGTCGCAGAGCGCGCACAACGAGCCCGACGGACGCGCGCACCCATTTACGGACGAACGAAGAAGCGCGAAAAGTGACGCGGAAGAGCGCCATGCGGCGTTGCCGCCTATTTTGGGAATCGAGCGGCCGAGCACGGCGCCACCACGTTGGACGATGACAAACCATTCGCACCAACATCTCCCACGGCAGCGCCAAAACGGACGCGCAGGAACGTCGCCGTGCACGTGCGTCATAGCCAGCTGAGCATCATGTGGCAGCGTGAGCGGGTTTCCATGTACGTGCAGGTGTCGCAACCGCACAATGTAGGGGGTAATAACGCCACGATAATTTCTGCGGTGTTTGCACACAGTGTTCATGAAACGTTGACGTCTGGGAAAACGCGGCATACACGGTGTACAAAGCCTCACGCTGGAAAATTTCCGAAAACGATATTCGTGTTCGTTTAAGAAAAGCTGGTAATGAACTATTAGTAATTATGCGAAAACTACGGCTTTCCGATCACGACAAGCACGTGACAGTGGCGAGGAGGGTGGGTGAGCTACCAAAATCGCGTGCGGGCCATGCATGTATAATCGTATGCCGACATCAGATGCATTAGTATACAAGACAGTAGAACTGTTCGCTCGAACATTCATACCTCGAACAACTGTGCAGACTTCGCATTACGTATTATCAACACCACCCGCTTCAAGCGAATGCACGTCTCTATAAAAATGTGCAAATGAACATTTATTTCACGCAGAAAAGCGAAAAATACGCAAACACCTGAGTTCCACGACATATGCGCTAACACTCGCGCTCTGGATAAACAGTCACCAGCCATGTCAAAATATAGATGACGTTAATTACTATAAAAATCAAAGACTTACGCGAAATACAAAATGCTAGCCGCTTTCGCTCCACTCGACACACTTTCAAGCTTTCTATTTCCCTTCCCACGGCAACAACAGAGCCCACAGCACAGTCGCATAAACTCGCCGGGCGCCCATGTAAACTTGCCACTTGCACGCGGTTTTCTTTTTACGGCGACCCGCGAGGAAAACGTCGCGGCGGAAGTTCGCAAACTAGAAAGCCCGCTTTATCTCCGCGTCCACCGGTGCCCACTTAACCTCCGCGTGCGTGATTCGGCCGCCGAATGACAGCGGAAGAGAGCCGCCCGATAGCCGAAGGGCTACACGGGAAAAATCGCCGCAGCGACGACAAATTACGAAATACACTTGCGTATAAGCGCTGCGTGTATAGTGAATCTAGCAGCAGATGGACTAAACTTCTGAGGGTGAATGCGGTTATCCGGTTAACGCCGAACGACGAGGCGACACAGAGAAATAGCACGGCTATTTCCAGCCATGGCATCGGTGGCCCAGTGTGTGTATAGGCGCGTCTTTACGACGGTAGCATTACCATGTTACACGCGATTACCGTGAAACGCTTGAGCGCATCGTGCCGTGCACACTGGAGACGCGAAAACAGCGAGCGAGCGACATAGAGAGAGATGGGGAAGATGAACAGCTCGAACAATTTATAAGGTCACCAGTCCTGTATTTCACCTGAAACACTTTCGTTTTCACCTGCGCAGGAACACACTGCGCAAGATACGCCTATTAACTTATTTATACTTTTACGTGGCCCGGTGTGCACCTGAAAGTTTGGACACCAAGATGCTGTTAAGCGTCTGTATAAAGCAGAAGTCACGTATATAACGGACCATCTTCAATGAGACGTCACGGCTGTCTCTCTGTCACATGGATGACAGAGGGCACGCTGGGAAGCTACAGCAACTGGTGCTTGGATACTACCTAATTGTCCCGGCCATAAATCCGGCACTTTTCACATGAATGGATATTTCCACGGGTCGTCAACCTCGCAATCCTTTTCACGGCCCGATTCGAGCGAAGAGGAATAAGGTTCATCACCAACAAAACGCGCCACCCTGTAGTCTCGATCCCGTGCGCTCTTTTAGGGGCGAAGCTCCTCTCCGTATAAACTTGTCCTGCGTCAGGCGTAACCGAGAGAAGAAAACGAGAGAGGGAAAAAAAAGAAGGATATCTTCCGAACCATATAATAGATGGCGCTGTCTCATAGAAGTACATTCAAACGGCAGTTGAAAATATTCTAGATAGCGCTGTACCGCTACTCTCCGATTGGCTGCTGCGCAAGCTGTGCCTGGGTGAACGAGTGCCCCTCTCTCTCTCTCAGTCTTCTGGATCGTCACCGTTCGTAGCGGATCGTTGATGGGGCATGGACGAAGCAGCGGTGGCCGCGGCGGCTCGTGCTCGTCGCCAGACAGACACACGGACGGACGGACGCTTCGCCCCACTCATCATCGTTCACTCCGTGGCTGCGATTTTTGTTCGATTTACCGTCGGCCATCGATCACAAGTCGATGGCCATATCGTTAATAAGTGCACGCAGCAGTGTTTACATATACACACCGCACATATGCACACAGCGACCCACCGGCTGGGCCAAACGTTGTTCGGGGGATCTCGAGGCACACCCTGCAAATGAATGACCGCTTTCACGACAGCCTGTCCGTCGTGGTCGGTGGGGTCACGAGGATCAACGCCACGGAGAAGGCAGCCGAGTGACGGACGTCGACGACGCTCCCAATCGGCGCACCGCTAAGCACCGGCCCAACAACTGCACCCAACGACGCGTTCAGCGCGCATGTCGCTGCTGCCGTGTGATGGGCCGGCCGGACTTCTCGATGCAGCAGTCGCGACGAGGGTGCGGCCGCGTTGTTGGCGCGGGCGACGCTCGGCGGGGATTCAGGGCCACGCGTGGGAGAGAGGGCGACCGGGTGCAAAGGCCCTAGCAGAGCGACCCTAAAAATAGGCAGTCGGTAGCTGAACGGTCCAAACAATCATCCATCACGGGCCCGGCCGGACGGCGCATTGTTCGCGCCAGGCGTGCGCCCTCGATGATCCGCGACACTGAGCTTCACCGGTGCCTTTCTCGGCGGCGTCGACCCGGAATCGGAAGACGGCGATATACGCCGCCGAATGACCCTGGCGCCGACCACTGCTACAAAACGGCCCCCGCGTCACGATGGCATCGCGGGGCGGCCACCGACGCTATCGAAGAACAACAGCCAGCTCACGGTCAGGCTCGCCGTCGTGAACCAGGACCGCTCACTCAGGCCCGATAAGGCTGGTTACTGGGTGGGCCACCTCATCGAGGTCTTCGTTCGCAGCGTGCGCTCGCTTGGTGGAGGGAAGAATGGCGGGGGGGGGATTACTGACGTGCCGCAGAAAGCTCTCGCACATAGAAACGATGCACAGCCGGTTCAGCTCGCTCACCCCTCCCCCTCCTGCGTATATCGCCGGAGGTTGCGGTACAAGCTCTCCGCTTTGGAAATGAAACTGCCTGTACAGCTGCAGATATCGGTTTGGAGTCTCGGCCAAATTAAGTATATATACTCGAGAAATGACTGCAAAATTATGAAATTTCAGTCCTAATACAACGACGTCAGCCCTGTAGGCACGACATAGGCCTACAACATCGCCTCCATCGGAAATGCAGCCGCCGCAGCCGGGATTTGATCCCGCAACCTACGGGTCAGCAGCCGAGTACCTTAGCCACGAGACCACCGCGGCGGGGCAACAAGTTACCGAACTCATTAACACAGTCCGAGTTCATTTGAATGTATTACAGTGCTAATATTTAGGCGGTTAAAAGGCAATAATCGTTTCGGAGGTTTTACGTTCCAAAACCACAATATTATTGTGAGACACGCCGTACAGGGGGAGGCCGGATTAATTTTAAGTACCTGGCTAATGTTGATTCTCCAGTCTTCTCAGTTTGTTGTAATTCACTAAGTTTGTTATGATTGTCTATTGCAACACGTGTAGCACTTGCTTTTTTGTTCATTACTTTCTACTTCTCCGTTTTGACAATAGCAGAATGACGCTTGCATATCATGGTTTCGTAATTTCGATATTTCGATACCTTCTGGGTCATTTTTCCGCTGAAAAATTATACGTAGAGACGATTCCTCTTCAAAATTATCACAATAGGTACAACCTAATATTTCAAATTAGATGGTCAACGGCCGGGTAGCAAAAAGGTAGTAACAGGGAAAGAAAGTAACAGCTGTGGTCACCCCCTATTTTATTCCAGTTACTGTGTACTTCGTAGGTAGTAAACAGGTAGCAAATAGTAACGGTTGCAGCTAGTAATTTTCAGTAACGTAGGTAGTAAACAGGTAGCAAAAGGTTAGTAACCATCCAAGAAAGGTAGCAAGCTCTGAAGTTAGTACCTTTTACTAACTTTTTCAAAGAGTGTAGTGTGTAGCCCGGGGACTCGTACTAGTCCTCTGGTGAATAATGTTTACCAATGTCCGAAAAAAAATCCGGCCAGCTCCACTTCACGAACAGTGTCAAAACTGCGAAGCTTCAAGCCGTCCTTCTTCAGGCTGCATCGTACTTTTGCCTTTTTCAAGACTTCCGCTCGGCCTCTCTTGCCCGAACATTGCGGTCGGCTCGGCGACGAACAAGCCCGCTCTTGTGTCAACTCTCGGAGACATTCAGGTCTAGCACCTTCTTGATCGGGAGAATTGGAAGCGCAAACTCGTCAACACAGACAATAGTTTACGCTCCACTGCTGAGGCACTGCGCCGTGCTCCCGATCGGGTTGCAGAAATTAGGTGCCTTTTCTCATCTTCTAACCACTACCACCACCACCATTGCTGGTAGTGGTAAAACAAGAGTATACGTGGATATACGGGACCCCATTGGCGTCGGCTGCTGCCATGGACTCGCCAGACCAAGGCGTCTTCTCGCCTCCCCCCCCCCTCCCTCATCTCGACGCATTTTGCGAAAAGTGACCCCTCGAAATCTTCCCCCTTCGCCTGTCGCAGCGCACGCCGCCTTCCCCTTCACATCGAGGCCACGTGATCAGCGGTACCAGAATGCGGGACATGAAAACCTCGGCTAACAACAGCGTCGCTGTTACAAAGCCAAAACGAATTTAAGCACGCTATAGCGCGTTCCGCTCCCATCTAAACGCGGCCTCGAGCTCACGTGCAGAACGTCCCATCGACTGGAGGCGCGCTGGTTATACTGGCAGATACTGTACATGCTACTATGCTATACCTAAAGGTAGCATATACAGTAACTCTTACAGAAACGGGGTTTCTTGATTCGCATGCGCATGTCTGACGAAGAGAGACCGCATCAAGGGGCGAAAGCTTCGACCTACACCGGAAGACAGGCTTCGTCGAATCGCGAGAGTGCGCGAATTTCATGTGCGCGTGCGAACCGGCCGGCGAGACCACGGGTTTGAAAAGCGAAGATAAATGCACTTTACGCCCACACGGTGTATAACCCCTGCCTTTCCCGCTGCTGGGACCGCACTATACGCCAGATACTGTGCCAAGGGCCCTGCGCAAGCCCGAACCCTATCGCCTCTGTGGCCCGCGCCGGTGGAACGCTTATTCTTAGCCAAGTAGAGGGGCGTGCGGTGTGCACGACTACGGAGCAGTGTGGGCCAGCGTGGTTGCTTTGTTTCCAGAATACATATACCTTTTTTTTTTCTTCTAAGCTGCCAAACACGCGGTGCCTTTTGTGACCCGGCCACTACGAAGACAAAAGCGGCCAAGCTGCGCCGCGAGAGCAAGATTAACCGATTCCGGAGCCCGGCGTTGCGGGTTGGACACGGGCTTCCTGGTGGCAAATGCGCGCGCACGAGCAACCCCCTTTTTTCCGCCGGACAGCACGACGGAGAGAAGCAGAGCGGCGAAAACGCGCCGAGCCTGTCGAAACGCGGAGACACACGCGTCGCCTCTTCCGACAGATCAAGCCTGAAAGTCTTTCGCAAATACAAGCCCTGCACGCTGGTGCCTTTATATCCCCCCCTCGTAGGAACGAGGACCGCTCGCTTTTTTTTTTTTTTTCACTCCACCGGTTCGCCGCTCGTCACACGCGCAGCTCGCATGTACATGTCTCTCGCGCGGATTCGAGGACGCGTGAACTCATACAATTTCAACGTCGGCAGAGTCGCGCGACCGGCGCTATAGTCGCCGCAGTGCGAACCAGCCTCAAGTTAGACGGACTGCTCAAACAAACAAAAATGGTAAAATAATTAATACCGGGTGTAATTATAGTGCTCCCAAAGAAGTTTTCACCCGTGTTTCTTTACGATGGACCCAACTCCGTGTCCCTGTCTTTCTGTCCGCGTCTAAGCAGTGCGCTCTGATTTCAAAAAACGGTCATGTATCCCCAACTCCCCCAATCAACCATATATCTATGTACAAGAGCGTTTCTGCAATTTGCCCAGTCGAAACGCAGCAGAGGGTGCGAAGCTGCAACCTAGAAGTCAGCCCCAAGGTGTCGTGAACCTAAGCTACCAATGCACGATTATTAAGTGAACGTTAATGAATCTAATCCTCTCATTTTCGTTGCTTTCCGTCGTTCGCGGGCAGTTTATAGAAACGTACGAACAAGCGCGAGTCCTCAAAGGCCGCGGAACATTTAGAGACGTTCGATGACGCCCGTATACCATCGCAATGTGAGCGCATTGTTCTCGGACGCACGGCATTGAACTTTCACGCAGCAGGGCCTCGACGCGACCGAATGACCGTCGGCGTTCCCGCCTACACCGCCTGCAGTGGCCTGCCTGCGACGAACATGATAAACGAATCTGTCGGTGTGCATCATATCAGCGGCTTAAATTGAGGTTAGTGAAAACAGCGTCGTCCTCCATTCAGTATCGCAAGTTTCACGCACATTCGCTTTATTTTTTTGCTCTATACACTTTACATAGTAACCATCCTGTTTCCTCGTTCAAGCACCCCTCGCCAAAGTCATCCGACTCTACAAGCTTTCACGCTTTCTCTATCATTTATCCATGGAACGCATCGCACGCCTGGTTCATATCACAACCGCTGTATACATGTGTTTGTTCTCTCATACCCACCCTATCGGTAATAATTTTAATCCAGTAACATTGCACTGGCATTCCTATATAAGTCTCCGGAGGATTCCGGATGTGCAGGCAGAAACGGCGGCCAGCTCTTTAACATAATATACAACTATCGCCTTTTGTCAGAACATTTTAATTCTTTTTTTTTCTACTATATATCTCCAGGGCCTTCAGCTTGCAACGACCTTTTGAACTCACGCTTTAGTTTTACATGTGCTGATAATTTCCTTATTGTTTTTCTACAACTGTTTATTTGCGGCTACGTGGCAGTCTTTAGTCCTTCAATACGGAATTACTATGTTGCCTTCATTACGCACGCCATCGCATTGCTTGCTTTTGACTGCATACATCTTTCTACTAACGAAAATCGCATATAATCGACAGCTCCCATTAACACATATATAGTAAGAATTTACGCCAACACAACCTCCGCCAAATTTGCTGGGGCAACATTGTGTGTTCAGCGGAAAGTCACCCTTGGAAACTTCCTGTTTATCTACAGTTATTGAGGTGTTTTAGCCTTCGTTGCTTGTGTTCCGATGTTTTATGCAGATAAAATTATTCCGACGCAGCGCTCGCAACTCGAGCGCAGCTGTGTGAAGCCAGGATGCAGTTCGCAAGCCTGAACGAATTTTGTACGTTAGTCAAAGCATTCTGTTTTCCACCGATGACGATATAGAAAGACAACGCGAGAAAACTGTGTCCCCGCAAAGAGCACGTAGGTTTGCTCTACACACTTGATTAAAGGCAAAACTCAGCGCAGACTAATGTCAACGATGCGATGTTGTGAAGTAAGATGAGGCCCCCCGGGAACACATTGGACGCCGTCGTCTCGGCAGATAAGCGCGACCACACCCGAAGTGGGTAGCAAAACGTGAAAGCTAACTGAAAATCCATCGAAGATGTGTTTCTTGTGTAGTTTTGAACCACATCAAGAATGTGTATACTGTTCGAAACAACATGTACGAGCGGTCGCGCTCCACGAATCGTCGCAAAGTGTACGTCGCGGTGTCCTTGTTTTGTTGCCGATGCACTTTTTTTAAGCGACGCCTGCGAGTGGGTTCGCATCTGTGCGAGCAAATGACTCATCGCCTGTCTTGCTGACGCCAATAAACATCGCCACATTCTAGCTAATTTATCTTTCGCTGTGAACATGGAGTGTACAGGTTTAAACCTACGCTCCATGTTTCGGAGGCCTATACGCTCCACCTAATTAGGTGGGTTTCACTTGAAATTTCGATTCATGAATAGTTTATTCGTGAGTAAACCATAATCGTTGGCATGACTCACCCGCAGTTGACGTCATCATCGCTTAATGAGTGTACATTTCATAATTTCTCATTCACACCAAGCACTTCGGATGGCTAGCAATTCCGATCACCACTGATTTCAGTAAAAAGTTCCCGGTATAAGATAGGGGTGAAAAAAATAAGTGTTTCATCCTCAGGTTGAGTGCTTAGACGAAAACACCAATGTGTTCTCGTGGTTCGAAAGCAGGCACGTTTTCAGTTCCAGTCGAAAAGCCAACTATTACAGCGTAATTGAGGATCGGGCAACTCTTCTCCTGCATGCCGACGACGTGGGTGCGCTTTGAAGACGCGGAAACGATAGGAGTATACGCTGTCGATTCCCTGCCCGCGTCTTGAAAGCGCATCCACACCGGCGCATCCACATCCAACCAACTGACCCAATTAGGTTCGCACACAAACTTTTCCAGCAGTTCATGCATTTCCTGTTTGTGTAGGCGCAGCCACTGTTAGAGGTAACACGGAGCAGGGGGCCGCACTCGTCGGAACGCCACGACGGATAATTCACGCGAGCCGTTTTACCTGCAGCAGTGGCTGCGCCCGTACCTCCCGTGCGCCACGCCGAGTTCTAGCCCCTTCATGTAGCCGCTTGCTGTCAACACATCCTAAGGAATGTGCCAGAAATAATTGAGCGGCAAACTCCAACGCACCCCAAAAAACACCACCGGGGACCATTGAAAAAACATTAGCGGAAATGGCGCACCGGAAGCCATTTTGGGTAGGCCGTTCGGCGCGAGCCAGTTTGTTTACAAACACCGAAGCCGTCTATATGGACTGATCCACCGATAGCGTGCATGTGTCAAGTCGCGGGCTAGTATTTACGTGTACTGCAAGTGCGAGATCTACTCAGACAAATGGTGCACGCAACTACCATATAGTTGTCAACGATAAACCACACGAGCTGCGAGCGAACCATCAAGGACCGGGCCGGTCATAAGATCGGTACACCGCGACGCGCCCAACGGCTATCTCTTTTGTAATGGGGGATGCCCCAGAGCACTGAATGACCGCTATCGCTTCGGAAAGCTACAAGCGCAGCGATGACGTCATTAACTATTTACAAGCCGATTCCACTCGCAGCTATAGACCCCGCAAAGACCCCGAAGTAGGTATTTATGCAACGGCATGCAGTTAGCTTCCATTCATTCGGCGTCGACTTGAGCAGGCACTTGGAGAAAGAGGGCGCGCCAAGACCTCGGTCATATAGCCTCGCACGAAATTATCGGCCGCGCAGGCGGGTATCGTTCCATCCAGGCCGATGCTCTTGGCGGCGATTGTGGACACGCCGCCTCTGCTTTCGCGAAGGCAGGCATCGCGGGATGACCCGCTTCTAGGCGAGCAGCAGTATGCGCCCAGTATGGCATGCTCAGAGGAAGAGAAAAAAAAAAACAGTGCGCTTGGCCGCTTTCTGTTTCGAGAGGCCACTCAGGTCAGCCCGCGTGGGCGCCAGTGGAATCCGGACGCCCAGCGAGTCCCCCATTGACCGAAAGCGATCGCCGGACACCAACAAAAGAGTGGCGTGTCTCCCGCCGAGTCTCAACGCCGGCTCAGTGTTCGTGCCCCCGGCGCTGAAAACCCGGCGAGCGAGCCGCCACACGGACTTCCCTTGTGGTGCGCCCCAATTTTAGCCTTCCAGGACCTTATCACCGGCAACAATGCGGTCCGATAAGGAGAGCGCGTCGTAACGCCGCCTTCATTCATTGCAGCCTCCTTTCCCCGCCACACGGCTTTGTGTGCGCGCCCTGCGCGAGCACACGACGACGTTTCGGGGCGCCCTTTCATCCACCACGCTCTGCCCAAAAGGCAGTGCGCGCCAAGTGCGACAATGCCGCATCTTGTCGGCAATCTTGCGTTAGCGCTCGGCATACACGGCGCCAGAGCGCGCGCCCTTTTGCACGGCCCGTTGGACTGGCCTGAAAAGAGGTGCCGAGCACGCAACCCGACGTCGCCTCCGAGACACACACAACAGAACGCTGTCCCACACACCCACGCTCAGAACCCGACGTTGGACACGCAATGCTAAACCCCAAAGAAAGTTCGTACGGTGGTAGCAAAGAAGAGCGGAAAGCGGCACGGCGCAACTCCTGCCTAGACAAGACGTATTTCTGTTGTAAGAAAATGGTTTTGAAGACTATCGCTTTGTTTCATCAGCGGACATTCATTCCGATGGACGATCGATCGCAGGGCTCAGTCCAGGAAAGTCCCAGCTCAAGGTCTCTTCGTGACACCACGGTGACTACCGTGTACAGCCTGGGTGACCGGAAGACAGTCACTGGACTCTCCGCACATCCCAACTCATCGGCAGTCATGATAAAATTATACAAAAAAAGAAAGCTCAGTACAAGAGCTACTGGTGGCGAATATGCGACCCAGATTAAGGCACCGCGTCGAAAGTGTACAGCAACTCGTCCGCGACGTACTACAAAGCTTCCAGATGGAGCAGCCATCATCCGCGAAGAGCCCATCGGGACGCAATCACTCGGACCGTATAGGAGACTTAATTTGATTAGTCGGCGGTATGGGCGAGGCACGCTTTAAGCGGCCCGCGCCGCCGGTGGCCGCCGAGCTATTGCGGAACCCGGCTGCTAACGTGCGTCGACCAATGCGGAAGGGCCGCAGCGGGACAGTTGGTGAGACGGGCCTGACCCGCTGCCACGGTCAGCATGCAGACGGTCATTACGCATGCAGGAGGGGGGCCTCCCCCTGCAGGGGGCGCTTAATCCGGTCGCTGCCACCGGCGAGACCGGCCCAGCCGCCGCTCAAGGTCAGCGGGGTTCCACTGCCGCCACATCGCATGTTACGGCACAACGCCGAACATGAGCCTCGGGTGGCTTCGGTGTGCCCGACACAGTGCTCCCTTAAACGTCGCTCGAGAATGTGGGCAGAGATGTTGCGGGCCCTTTCGCATGCCGGCGGGCATTGCTCTTCAAACGTGGACGGCTCAACTTCGGTGGACAAGCGCGGTGGCAAGCAACACTTCCCGACGTTCGCCGAGAGGTTTGAAGCAAGCGGGGCGAACAGGAAAGCGGAAAAGTACCGCGTGACATCTGCGTCTGATCCGCATGACGTGATCGAACTTTGATTACTCCCTCAACACGCTCGTTCGTCATCTGGAGGAGCTATGACAAGATGAACACCTCTTGTAGAGCAGCGTTCGGTGGTCTGAGAGAAAATCGCCGATAATAGAGGGGCAAAACAAAAGAGAAAAGCCGAGTCTTGTAACTGTGCCCGTATACACAGATAGAAAAAAAAGTGCATTTCCGTCTCGGATGCCACCGACCGACAGTACGCTGGGCAGACGAGTGTAATAGCCGGAGAGTAGCAGTGCGTCGTGCAGCCGCGAGACCAGGGCCCACGGATGTGCGGACGCCAAAGAATGGATGGATCCGGGAACGCGCATCCGGATGCGTGCGCGGCGAACCCTATCGGTGGTAGGGCATCCGATCGCGCACTGCCATTGTTTTCGGAGGCCCTTTTTTTTTTCCTTCCTCCATGGCCGGCGATCCATCAACGGCGCCAGGACGAAAACAAAGGAAAAAAAAAAAGACGGCTGACAACCGCAGGCAGGAGAAGCGGCGACGCGCAAAGAGCAAGCAGCGATGGGGAGATGGGGTATCCTCTTTCAGGCAGAGTATTCAGCCGTAGGAATCATTCGGCGCCGATCTCTGCTGGGCCGAGTCAATCGGAGCTGCCTCATCACCATCCAGCTCGGGGCACAAAAGCTGCGCACACAACGGCCTTCTCCGTGGAAATGGCCGGCGGCACAAAAGACTGTGGGCGAAATACGGCTGCTCGAGGGAGCGGAACAGATAGGGGCTCGCTACGGTATAGTCGGCCAGCCCGTCGGCACCAGAAAGCCAAGAATACGCGCGCTGAGGAATGCGCCGATTCGAGCGATTCTCCTTTTTTTTTTTTTTTGATACACCCTCCGTTTTCATTCGATCCAATCTATGGCGAGGCGCAGCTCGGCTCTATAACAGACTGGCCCACCCAATGGAAACACGTTGCCAGGATCCTCCCACTTCGACTGTAGTTGTTCAAGACGACGCTGCCTCGAAGGACGTAATCGGCGTGCAAGGGTGCACTGACGAATCCTACTTTTCACCGACTATGTATACCTCACACGGCAACGAGGGTGAGCCACTCACTTTAATGAGGCCACACTGGAACAATCCGCTCCACAGATCACAAACGAATACGAATACCGCAATTACCACGAGGGGTGCCGGAAAGTGGAGGCTACGCGTGGCGAAGCAGGCGGCACGTGGATCGGAGACACGTCAACTGACAAACCACGACAGGGATGCTATAGTGAGTGCGCGGTGCAACACGTGCGGGGCCGGAAACGGCGCATGATTCGTGAATCATCTGTAGTGGAGGTCCGTGTATAAATGCGCAGTTGCGTCTACGCAATCGACACGTACGCCGCTTAACTAAACGACCCCAATTGCCCTCCCTGCCTCCCCCTGTCATGGTAGCAGCTGATCTGGCACATGTGGCAGGCAACAACCTATACTTTGAAAAAAAGAACGTTAGTAACGGCAGGAGAGTGTTTTCCGCGCGCTAAAAAGTATCCACAGCCATTGCGAGCTCAAAGTTTATTTTAAATGAAGTTGCACACACGTCTCGGTTTCGTACACACAAGTGTGGAGTTGCGCCCAGTCTCGGGAACAGCCGATCTTGCGAATCTCAGACACTGCCGTAGACCAGGAACGGCATCTGAGCCCTGAGCACAAGCGTGCTACCATATCGAAGAAATACGGTAGCACCTCTCTGTACGCCCACCGACCAATCAGCCGCGCAAAGATGGCCGGCACTATATATGCGCGAGTGAAGCCGACCACCCTGTGACAAAGCACTGGCTCTGCGGACTGGCTCGAATTGCAGAGATCTTGCGAGTGCGCGATTGATAAATCTCCCGAAAACCGTTCGCAAATTCTAATCCGGGCCCAGTAGTGTCAATCCATTCCGTTGCAGAATACAGTACCCGCGGAGCACGCATTGAAAAGGTGATGGTTACTGCTATACAAGAAGCCAGCGTAAGAAGGCGTGTTTGCTAAACATTAGAGCCGTGCTATCCGAATGAGGACGACGCGACAACGGGGCGCAGAAAAACAAAAGAAAGCCGGTAAACGAAACTGAACGCTTAATATATATACGAGTCGGCTTCCGCGAAAAACAAGCTGAGACGAAAGTGCCTTACCCACACGCTTCGCCCACAAATGAAGCACGCGCGGTACACCACGAAAGCGAGGAAAAAAAAAATCTGGGATCTCAGTAGAGCGAGCGAACAAGCTGCCTTCGCACGGCCGCACTTCTACATTATGCCGCCACGAATGGGAGGCATTCTCCTTTCGGCGCCGCGGCAAAGCGAAAGTACAGCGGTGGGGAAAGAGAAGAGCAAGGGCCGGGGTAATTTTCGTTCCCACGGCGAAACTTGTTGGATAAATTTTGCAGCCTCCTCTGCGGTAGAGCCCCAGCTATTCACGTAAACTCGCCCATTTTCCGTTCTCTTCTCCCGTCCTTCTTTTGCACTGTTGCCGAACTACGGCAGCGCGCCTCCAACTCGACCGGTCGCGCCAACGTCGGCGCGGGTTTGGCAAACATCAGCCCGATAGCGGCGATGCCCGAAATCAAACACGGATCGAGAACAAAGCCATCCATCAAGACACGCAGCAAACAACTCAATAATTGCATTCAGTTCGGACAAAGGCGATCTTCCTGTCACAACAATAGTCAATAGCCAGCATATGTCAGTATTTATCCGACACTAGCCAACATTAATCAACAGACGACGAAAAATCTCACTAAGACACGTCAAACAATGAAAACCTGAAATACAACAGACAAAAGTTAATCAATAGGCGTAAGGCGGTCGACATAAAAGGTATAACATGGAGTTCGAATTGTGCATGCTGTAAAGAGGGGAAAAAGCCTGAAGGCTGTGAAGGCAAACCTGTGCATATGCAAAAATCGCATGTATATGCATTAAGAGACAAAAAAGGCAAGGTCACAGCCAATATGGATTGCTGAGGTAGCGGGTTTCTGAGGCAGCATCCCAGACAACCAGGATGATATTGTACAGAACGGAGATAGCCCAGAGGAATGTGACATTCTACCAATAACGACATAACAATTCGTAGGGTTTAACGTCTCCAAACCACCATATGATCATGAGAGACGCCGTAATGGAGGGCTCCAGAAATTTCGACCACCTGGAGTTTCTAGTAACGTGCACCCAAATCTGAGCACACGGGCCTACAACATTTTCGCCTCCATCAAAAATTTGGCCAGGATTCGATCCCGCGACCTTCGGGCTAGCAGCCGAGTGCCACTAGACCACCGGTCACCAGTAACAATTTAGTTTTTTTTTTTTTTTAGGAACGCAGAAATGCTGTACACTGCTTCAAACAATTTCCAGCACACGGGCCTACGAAACCTGGGGAGGCAGCGGTGTTTTCAATAGCTGTCATCTCGCTGCTACAGACAGATCGTCACAGACAGCGTCCATCGCAGTAACAGGCTTTCCCGAACCGACGCGCCGCCCGATTTGTCGCTCGCTTTACCGTGACGGGCCACGACGACAGGAGACGCCTACAGCCAGCGCGCACGAGGTGTTTCGCACCTCAAAGCGGGTGGAAGAGGTGGCTGACGCTGCTTTCAAGAAAATACAACATACTCGTATGAAAATGTCGGAGACGAAGAGAACTTTTCCAGCTAGCCATCGCTTCCGGAGTTGACCAAACCCCCCCGCAGAGGCAACCCCGTCGCCTCACCAACTAACCGGCCCACACACGCGTTTTCATCATTACGATACTATATTCTGGGCGGCAGTCAACGCGCTCCATTTGGTCGCGTGGTTCCGCGCAATGCAGCCGTATAGCACACGAGGGACACAGACCGCGGCACATCTATATGGCTCGATTATCGGTCGACGAGCACGACGCAAAAGACGAGCGACAACGGCGAACAAAGGACGCCCCGAAAGTAGCCGAGGCGCAGAGAGCACACCTCGAAGGGGTCGTCAGCGTCGTCCCATATTTGCACCACACAGACGCCACTTTCCTTCCTCTTTGTTCGCCGTTAAGACCAACTGCCGTCCCATCCTTCGTTCTCACGTGGGCGCCGCTCATAATGCCGCACCTCCACAGTCGACTATCTTTGTATGCATTATTTCGGGGCGCACAAAAGAGCGCGCGCATATAAGGGTCTCAATTTTAAGGGAAGAGCCGGAATAAAGAAACCATCATTTTGCTTTATTCGAGCGATATGGGAAAGAGCACGAGACACCTATCGTTGAAACTTGAAAAGAAGGCTCACATTTAGAAAAAAAATATATGCATAAACCATTCAACACCACCTAAATCGTGCAGTGTACGTGAACACGAGCACAAGCCATTTCAATGAAAGTATATAATATTTTGAGCCACCCCACTGAGCAAACAATGATAAAGTTCATATTAGCATTTGCTGCGCCTACAAAATCATTTGACAGACTCTTCGCATCCAAATACCAATCTCCCAAGCTCGTGACCTAGAAATTCAGGAGATTCTTAAAACCGATGAGTAGGGGTGGCAAAAAAAAGTGGCGCACAATTTGGTTTTTTTTTTTAGACAAGCAGAAATGCTATACACTGCTTCAAACGATTTCCGGTAGCTTATTTAAACGTCAATAATTATAATGGTACTCACAATTGTGCGGGACGTACAACCGCAATGTGCAGTATCCCACCAGCGCAATCAGCCCTTTCTAAATCTCAATACGCTTTTTCGCAGGGCACCGGTGTACTGAGGCAAATGTGGCTCAAGCAGCATTAGAACTAAAAGTCAAGAAATTTTCTAAGCGCTACACAGCCACCCCATTTCATCCCTCCCCCCCCCCCCCACCGCTTTCTTTTTTTTCAACGTGGGGCTAGGCGCCACTTCGGCTCTCTTGCAAGCCACGTTCGACCAGGTAAAGTAACAACAACGCACGCCCGTTGGCCCGGCAACGGTACCGGATATTTATCGCCAGGACCGTGGCAGGGACGACGCAACTTCAAGACAAAAATGTTTTACGTGTCACTGATAAGGCAGCCGTGTTCGCTGGCAACGCCGGCATTTGCAACACATGTAGCTTATTCGTGCGAGGAAAACGCGGCATACGCTTCCAGCTTCAGTTCTTAACAAGCCACAGCCGCGTTTTCAGGTTAGAAATTAAATTTACATTTTCCGCGAAGCGTTGATGGCTACAGTATCCGCCACGGTCAGCGGACCAATGGGCGCGCTGCATTGTTATTTTATCTAGTCGATCGCGTCTCGCGAGCGTATACAGGGCGGCTGCCTAGAATACTTTAAGTACATTCTAAGCACTATAGTTCGGCATGCGCGCTCTGACTGATGGCGCAAGCTGCAAGCGGCCGACGTGGCCTGCATTTCTCGCCGAAATTAGCGCACCCGGAAAAAAAAAATGAGACTGGCTGGGCATTTTGGCACAGCGTGGCGCAAGTTCAGCAAATTCCACGGTATTGGCGCAGCTCAGCGCCGCAATCGGGAATTGTATCACATTGTCGCAGCTCGGCGCACCCCTGGCTTTCGACTGTCCAATGCCTTTCCACTGTCCAATGCCTTTCCACTGTCGCTATACAACCCGTCTCCCCCGTCTCAGTTTCTCTTTGTTTGTTTTCACGGCCGCATATCAAACACACGCGATAAGGAGATCAGAAAGGATCACATTGAAATGAACAGATTCGGCGCTCACCTTCACCGACGTATGCACCACTCTTCAAACACACGCACTTGATATAACTGAATCAATGGGCACACTAAGCGAAACGATTTGCGAGAAGCGTCAACCTAAAGACAACTTCCAAACGTATTCAACAAAAGCGACATGTAATTAACTTCCAAAGGCTAGTTTGTACACCGCCATGCCGCTGTCCCGCTTATGCTGGCGACACACGTCGCTCTGACGCAACACGCGAAAATTTCAGGCCCTCCGATTGTAAATCTCGCACAGCGCACAAGTCCCCGCGTACCCCCCCCCCCCCCCCGTTTTCACAGACTCGCCGCATGTCGCAACAACGCCAAGCAGACGCGGGCCACGCAGCCTAATTTCATTCGCAACATTTACGACGTTAAAGCGTCACTTATTCGAGCAACACTCGCTTCCACACCACCGCACAACTAATGCGGCGAATAAATTGGCCCTCTCGGTTTGCTCGCGCTTATACACACTCAGCCACAAACAGGCCAATTGTGCAGCAATGAAGAAAGAAACATTACAAAGAATGAAACAAAATAAGAGATGCATCAATTAGTCACGCCACGCAAATTCAGACTCTGCTGACTTCCTTTCCGACGGCGCCACTTAATTTGCTACGCAAAAAAGAATGAAACCAAAAATGAGCTAAACACATACGCGTTAAAACTGAACCTCTGGATGTAGGTTGCATGACGCGAATTTCAATAATATAAAAAAATGAACGCAGGGGCTTTAAAAGAAAGAATTTGTTGCGGACTGGCTGCTTTTGTGATATAACACCGCAAGGAAGGCATGCAGTATATCCTCAAAACGGATGTAAACAACATAACTATACACAACAGCAAGGTCTCCGTCCACGTGTGTGTTTTAAAACACCCTTGTCGAAAAGTATTGCTTGCAGCTAATATAAATGAAGTATTGCTCCCATCCAGCATGCTGTAAATAAAAGAAGCCTTACATAAAGGGCGCACGGAACAGTCGAGAGTGGTGAAGTTCTACTGCTGAAACACGTAATTAAGTGTGCGTCACCCCATGGGCGAGAATCTTTCGTAAAGCCCTTCACTCCCCCTCTTAAAAAATAATAAAAAATGTCACTCCATTGCTACGACGCATTTACGGTTATATGTTTCGCGCAAATTTCCCGCCCAGAACATTGTACACAGCGTGGAGGAAGTAGCTCCGTGCACTATATATAACCAGAGCTATACCCGAGCCACGCGCAGCATGCAGTCGCACAATCCAACCATCGCCCGGCTAACGACTCGTTTCAATAATCTGCCGAGTTTGCTGAAGCGATAAAGAATGTGCGCCGAGAAGAAGATAAATTTATCATAATAGACTCGGAAATAGACTCAGAAAAAGATAAATTTATCATAATAAACTGAGGAATGCCGTAGCACGAGCACTTATCTTTTATCACACCAAACACAGTCATACTGGACTCGATTGTCAAACGATGTATATGACGCATGCACTCACACAGAGCCGCACTGTAGGCTCGTAGACGGGCGGTGACATGTCAACGTTATCTCTGCAATTATCGCGAGACGTCCGTTGACCGCGTGAGAAAGATAATCATTTTTTTTAAGCAGGCGCATGTCAAGATACGGGCATAGTTTCCGATGCGGCGTACTATTCCGTCGCGGTTCGACGAGACGCGCGATCGACCCAAAACGAACGAGCTTCGTGGACATGTATATACAGGTATGAAGATTTGCAGAGAGCATATGACACGAACATTTTCAGAAATTTTTTTCAGAAATCGAAAGACAAACGCGGTGCGAGCGAGGCGCGCCGCGTAAAGACTCCGTAAATAGTGGCCGCTCAGAGCGGAGCTGCGTAACGTAACGTAACGAGATTTCCCGCAAGCCGCACCGTGTACGCGGTGAAGAAGCCGGCCACCGCGTGAAGCGGCACAAATTGGCCACTAAACTCGTTTCCGTATTTACACTTCACGCTGCGGTATCCCGTGTTAGAAAGCTCTGACAGAGCCGGGGATGAAACAGTATAACTACAGGTTTGTTTTCTTTTTGAGAACAATTGCGCCGTTCACCGAGCGAGCTTCGCGAAACGCGCGCACTCTTGCATGCCTCGAGCGGAGTATAGCACACCGAGCGCGATTTCGCAGATCGCGAGGACAATGATGGCGGAGGGAACTTCACATGCAGATGGGGGGAAATTAATCCGAATCGGGCTGCCTCAACCGTATCAAGTGCGGTACGAAAAAAAATTTCGACCCCCTGCGACGGAACGCGCAAGTTGGACACGACAACTGAATATGTAGGCCGTTCGTTTTCATCTGACGAGACAGGCGGATGTAATAGCGAGGCGTGCGGGCCTTCGAAACGGGGTGCGTACGTTAGATGGGTGGGAGGGGCATATGGAAGAAGAAGAAGAAGAAAATGAGCGAACGAGCCGTCGTCGGACAACGGAGGCGACCACAGATTTCGAGGGATATAGTGCCAAGGAGTGGCTCGTAATAAGTGGGCTCTCTATCGCGCATCGAACTCTTGAGGGGCCACCAGGCGAGCATGCAGGCCGGAGAAAGCCAAAAAAAAAAAAAAAGAGGCCCGGACCGGTGCCCCCGAGAGGAGCGGCTGCCTCTGGCCCAGTGGCCCCGTCCGCGGCCGGCGCCCGAGGGCCACCGGAAGAGCGCGCCGCCGAAAACAGCCGCCAGGGCAGGTGACGCTTCCGCGCGCGGCACCGAAACGACGTCGCCTCTCGGTGCCCAAACATCCGTGAAGATCGCGCGATACGGCAGGCGCCCTTTCGGTTCTAATCAAATGGCGACATCAAAGGGACCCTGTGTGCGTAATCTCGAACGTAAAAACGGTTACAACGGGCGACACTTTCGCCCGCGAGTCGCAAGATACGCCGGAGCTACCCAGCCCCCGCTTTTGGACGCTATTCCACTGCGTGAACGAAAAGTATGAATACATTTAGGCTTCATACCTGGGCGGAGGTCGTCTCGGCTGGCGTCCCACACAGTGTGCGGGGTATCGCAATTGACTTCAGCCGATCTGCTCAAACGCACGGTTATGAGATCTACACTGTGTTTCGTAATCTAGCATATTAATGAACGAACACAGCTATATGTGAACCAATTCGTCTAGAAATTAGCAAAACTTAATTACCATTTAAACGAGCTGCGGCCAAGCCAATGTTTGCTGATACAGCATATCTAGCATAAAACGTGGGGCCCACTTAAGAAAGCGCGAGCATCTCAAGGAACGCAGGAATGAAAGCATTTTATGTGCGAATACGAAAATACACGGATACATATGTAACGAAACGGTAAGCACGTCCACAGACATGAAAACGAAAATACGTGACACGTTTATGACTTTTTTTTTTCCTTCATATGGAACAATCTAAGGCTATATCGTAGTTTTTCGACATCTTCGCGACCAACAAGCAAAAGAACTTTGCGCGTAGGCATTGCTCTTTACGCGGGAGAATCGAGGTGACTTCTATGTAGCCGAAGACAAGCAGATGTGCCAAAATATATCGCTTTATTTTAATTTCCACTTGTATTACATCTTCATAACGAACCCACAATCTGTGTCCCCATCACAAACGTTCAAGAAACTGAGTGTATTCAAGTTTAATGAAACACTTGTATTGATTTTTTTTCTTCTTCAATCGACCACCGCGTGAATGGTGGGACAACGACTGTTCATTGCCAACAGATGGCTCCCGCGGAGGCGGGTATGAATAATTGCGCGACGACCGCATACAAGAAGGAAGTCCAGACACCCACAAGCGCGCACAGCGGCGGAAAAGAAAGAAGGCACGCAAACGTATCGGCGCCAGCAATAGGCCAACCTATCAATTCGTCACGCGTGAGGGCCTACGTTTAAGCATTTGATTTCACCTTTACGCAACGCCATCGGCGATTGGCTCACGCATGCGCCACAGCTATTATCGATATTCCTCAATCAACAAGAGCTTAATTTGGGCGATTTGGTTCATTGTGGTTGCGTTCTTTAGTAACAGCGCGACAACTTCAGGAAGAGACAAAAAAGGACAGAAAAGAGCGCTCTTTCCTGTCCTTTTTGTCTTTTCTTGAAGTTGTCGCCGGGCTGCTTTATATGAAACACAACCATCAGACGCGTTTATTCATTTTTACGCCGGTACAAAACTGCGAATTCATGGAACATTGGCGTGACAATTTCGGCAATGCGAAGAACGATTAGAAGGTGAAGTCATCGATCTTTTGCGTTCCAGTAATCTCTCGTTAATGCAACGTTCCGTCTCCCCAACGGAGAAGCGGCCGCAGCTGAAAGAGACCTAACAAACTACATTCTTACGACCATCAGTGAATCTGTTGGTGCGTTTTACAAAACAAACATCGGTTCGATTCTTGTCTCTTACTCGCCCATTCTTTCTCGGCACAAATCTTACCTATAGCGTATTGTCAACGATTAAAACATTAGCGCCGTATCTACTTTATTTGGCTCATGAGACATGCAATGAACGCACAGTATAACACGCTTCTTCCCATCACGAGCCCGCTCGTTAAGCGTTTAGCGACAGGGGCCACTGCAACAAGAGGATAACCTACATATATAAAAAAAAAACGCGTCACCTGTGCGTTAAAGCTATCACTCATTTTGTGCTCTTCGTGAGGGCCAACTACCGTTTTTCTATAATCCTTCGAGCGCTTCGACGAGAAGTTCAACAGCGGTTTTGAGAATCAATAGAAGAATACTGCCAGCGTACGTTGCGCTCGTGGTTTGTCGACTTCCTTCTCGGGTCCCTGTTTGTTTGCATGCCCCGTCTTTCAGGAAGCACAGTGTCGACGAAGTTGACAACATTCGTTCCCGTCTTTCCCTTTTCCATTTTCCAACTTTTGCGTCACTATAGCATCGGGATATCTCGGACCTACGGCAATGTCAATAATGCTACCAAATGCACGCAGAGTTTACCAGCTTCAACTTCGAAATTTTAACACGGGCTCACAAGGAATTGAGTGCAACGGTAATGAAGAATTTCAACTAATTACCAGAAAGCTGGCAGCCCGCGTAGCACACTTGGCTGTTTACGTTTGAAGCAGGTGCGGTATGAAAATCTAGAGGCCCGTGTATTTAGATATGGGAGCGGATTCTCGGTGGTCGAAGTTTTCTCCGAGTCCTCCACTATGCGGCGTCCCTAATGATTACAACGTGATATTCGGACGTAAGATCCCAGGAATCGTTGTTATATTATAAATAATTCCTGCTATATTTTTTTTACTGCAAAGTTAGTTACTGCACATCATACAACTGCAGTTAGTTACTGCACATCAACGACAAAGCCAGAAAGAACGGCATGCATGCACTTGGACGGCACCAGAAGAACACAGTGGGGGTACACATTGCGGAGCGACCTCCAAAAAGAATTAGCCCCGGCAAAAGCGTCGTCTGGATGCCCGCATGACACCTTGCTGCAGGAGGGCATCACTTGGGCCGGGACGAGCATTACGTGCACCCTATAGTCGCGTCAGCGGCTGGCCGACCTAAATGGGGATCGCCGCGTTTGGCAGCGGGAAAAAGCGGCTACCGCCGGCGAGTCCCACGGGCGGACAGACAAAGGCCAAGAGCGGCTGAGACCCAGAGTTCAACGTCTCCGGCGCTCAATGCCGCGCCGTCGAATAATGGGGGCCTTAATGTGTCGCACAAAGCCGCGGGGTTTCTGATCTTGTTGAGAGAAAGGCGTGTAATTTCCATTTCTATAAGGCGCGCTCACTCCGCGAAGAGACGAACAAGAGCCCCCCCCAGAAAACAATGCACTCGACGCCATATACTTTCACGTGCCACGTGACGAAACGAGGCGGAACTGGCCGCCGTGACGAAAAGGCGATCGCTACCGCGGGTCGCTCGCTGCCTGCAGTGACTCTTTTTCTGTGCACGAGAATGTGGAAGCGCCCGCTGACAATGTCAATGCCCGTCATTCGGACACACGAACAGCTTCAGTCACAAGGGAAGCTGTCGAAGCCCCACGAACAGCTTCAACATATACATACTGCACAATATCAGCCCTCGGACAATTAAACGCGTTTGCTCACCGCAAGACGCTTTCTCAGCCCCTTCGGTATATATGCTTCCAACCGAAACGCCCAACACAAAAGTTCAATGATAAAGTCGCCTGTCACAAATGGGCGAGTCAATATTCGAATCTGTATCACAGCGAGTAATCGCTGAGGTTTCATATCGGTCAGGACTGCCCCGAGCGGGCGACGCACGAACTAACCTCATATAAACTAATCAGAGTTCAGCTCCGCGGCTAACGTTGCACATACCAACGTTTTTACTTGGACGCGTTCGGTCTGCAACATAAAGAGGGAATAGAGCAGCGGCCCAACAAGCAATGCCGTCCTATGTATACTTTGCACGCGCGACTCGGTCACTCCATGCAGAGAAACCAATAGTATCCATACAAAGATCGCAATCACGCCTTTGTACGCATCTGCGTTATAAAGGCGTCATCAGGTGGCGCACATTTCACGGCTTCGTTTGCCACAAAGTGGCAGACAATGAGGATAACGTCAGATAGAATACTAACAAGGTGTGCTCAGGGGGCGGGCGTGAAGAACCCGCGTAAACATCGCGGCGCGTCCCAGATGCAATGTGCACCCAAGACACGTGATGTGCACAGCGGTGATCGTTTCCCAAAGAGCCGAGGGGAGGCATGAACAAGGCACGACCGTCTACAACGGCTACGCGGACAAGGCAGCCTCGTTTTCGCAAGAGCACCGATAAGATCGGCTCCGACCACGGCTCGGCGATAACGCACTTTTCGCACGACATTGGCGAAGAAAAAAAAATGAAACCCGCGGTCCGGCGAGAATTTCGTGACACCGGTGCTTCTCCCACGCGTCACAGCTTGGAAAGTGCATGGCCTCCCCAAACGGCGCACTATGCCGCTGAGAAATCACACGCGCTCGTGTATATAGAACTCCTATACACGCGAGCAACTAACTCGCTGGGGTCACCCAAGTACGCCGAGGAAAGACGACAACAACAAAGGGGAAAAAAAAAAGAGACTTGGACGAATTCACACAGCGGCGGGGAATCGAATAACGCGAGATAAATGGTAGACAATGCATAAGAAGAGCGTTTGTCAGTGAGAGGAGAAGCGAAAAGAAGGCGCTTCTCAATTCACCCATCGGGCAATCCGCTCTGCCAATAACAGTGCGCGCTGCCCCTCTCGCCTTGTATTCCGCAGAAGCGAAGATAGGTCGCGTGTTACGCGAAGCGCCCGTCCAATCAAGTGGAAGGAAGAGCACATGTGAGGAGCAACGTGCGACCTACTTATATAGGATTCGACCAGCAACCCCGAATAGCGAAGCGTATTATACGGCGTCGTAACTCGGCGCGGCGCCCCTTCGAAAACCACTGCGCTCCTCGTATATTACGGTATATATAGTTTACAGTGAGCTCGAAGAGTTCGTGGCGCCCTGTTGGACTGACAAAGGGCACGTGCCAAAGTCAAGGGAGGGTCACATGCATGCCTCTTCACCGAGAGAGTCACTTTCAAAGCGCTCTGTTTTTTGTTCTTCGCCTTCCCCCGCATACAGCAGCACGCAAGTACCCAGAAGGTTTAAGCAAACGTTACTTTAACCTCCTTGGTAAATACATCGAGTATCAGACCTATACAGTGGCGATGGTCAGACAGGCGCTCACTCGTGAAGAAATTGCGGCCCTGCCGAGGGCATATGCTGCACGGGAGGATTCATGGCGGGCAAGGACAGGCGCGAATCTCGCCGAGCACAACGACCCACAATTCAACCAGAGTGTTCAAACAGCCGGCTGCTGGCGCGTATTATCCGCGAGCGCTTTTGATTACATACTGTCGAACGCGCAAGTTTTCGCCAAACTGTCGCGTGGCACGAAGCGCGCGTGCAAGCTCGAGTTGCCTTCGGGGTGCGTGAATACGCCGCCCTCCTGCATATGCTACCTAACTCTACTATATTACACACACCAACGCTATTTTATCGATGCTAGCCAGATGCTATATACCGATCCAGCCATTCACCATCCTCTCCTATATAACCTTTTGCTTCTGTCATTCATCGCCTATAGCCTCCGCGTGTGCTTTGCGGTCATGGGGGAGGGAGCCCCTCATGCCTCACGACGAAAATCAATATGAATAAATTTTTCGCTCAGCTGTGTACAGATCCGTGGGACGGCGTCTTGCACTCCTCGTGTTCACAATATTGGCGGTCACGCTGGCTCCGCAAACGATACCGTGTTTTGAGATAGCGGGTCGCCGTTCATGCAGCTATGCGCGGGCAACTGTGATGCGGCGGCAGCATTGCTTCGAACCACAAAGAAGGAGCACGAAAGATCAAATCTGATATACGCCTGGAGTGGGAAACGCGTCAATAGCATCTCCGGGGAAAAGCATTCGGAAGCTCGTGTGACGCAAGCAGACATTTAGCGTCGCATCACGGCCACTCCCTGAACTAAGGCGGACGGACGGCTCCCATTGAGAAGCGTTTGCACGGGCATGGAAAGAAGTAAAGGGTGGCGTCAATTGCACAAATCAAAAGCTTCTGCCGGTAACTTATACGAGTCAGTAAATATACGCGAAGGAGGAAAGCTTTCACTCCGATAACGATACAGCAAACAGTTTGCGCCCCTAAGGCACGACAAAGGAAGCGTGGCAAGATAAACATTACATAACATAAGAAGGCCACCATGATTAATTCATATGCGGGGTTTAACGTCCCAAAACCACCATATGATTATGAGAGACGCCGTAGTGGAGGGCTGCGGAAATTTCGACCACCTGGGGTTCTTTAACGTGCACCCAAATCTGAGCACACAAGCCTACAATATTTCCGCCTCCATCGGAAATGCAGCCGCCGCAGCCGGGATTTGAACCCGCGACCTTCGGGTCAGCAGTCGAGTACCTTAGCCATACAGCACCGCGGCGGGGCAAGAAGGCCTCCAGATAGCGATGACGAGAAGTCTGTACTAACTGAGAAAATACAGAGACAATACCGCGAGAAGCGCGTTTACCAATGTCGAGTTCGCGTTCTTGATTCCCACCACATGTAATGTTGCGTGACATGGAACACTGCATTGTAGATACCATGGGCTGAACTGGCCCAATACAAACAAGGGCACAGAGATGGTAAATAAAGGACAGCACGAGAGCTCATGGTGTCCTTGTTTGTATTAGAGCAGTTAAAAATAATTCATGAAAGAACATTAACTATACCTAGCCCATCTTCAGCTTGTGTCTATATGTGCATACATCCCACCCCCCTCGGCATTAACCGCTGCTTCTGACCATTTGACCTTACAATTCCGCAGCATTAGCGGCAAAAGCTCATTCACTGCAATGTTTCGTATAGGTTTCAGTTGTCGTTTTACTTTTAACAAAAAGCCGGCGGAAAAGAAAACCGATATTATTTGTCTCTCCGTCAGCGATTCGGTCCTACCCCATAGACGTGACAGTGTTATCCGTGAGACATCTTATTCACCCATAAAAGGTGAGAAAAATGTTGACAGTGATGTATGTCCACTGGCCCACACATGCAACGCAATCAATGGTCATGGGTGACGGAAAGCCTTCATGACTAACAGCAGTCAGACGCTCATCGTGTTTAGTCATGAAAGCTGTACTCATCCAAAACCGGCCACGCTAGAAAAGGGGAAACGCCAGAGTTTATACGCCAAGGAAAAAAAAAAGAAATACAGAAAGAAAAAACATTGACGGCGTCGAAAAAAGAAAAAAAGTCCACGTTGCAGGCGATAACCACGATTTTCGTGTCATAAATGGGAATGAGCCTCACGCGAAGTTCCGCACGCCATCGTTGTGTTGCCGCGAGCGTCTCAATCGTATACATGCAAATCAAGTTCTTCTTTTATCAGCGAAGCAGTTCAGCCAATTGTTCCTTTTTCACCATGTAGCAAAAAAAAAATAAGGGTATGCGCCACAGAAATACACTTCTGTGGTGCATACCCATTTATGTTAATTTGTTGGGCCTAACTGGTCACCTCCTTCTTTTTCAAGCGGAAGTTGTCCGCGGTGGGAATTGCCAAATTTCCGTGGCGCATACTCACTCTATAGGTTACTCTGATAGTTTTCCGATAGGCCACAAAGCACTTTCCGAGATATGCCAGTTTGATATGCTAACTATATTGCCTTCTACGTTTTTAGGTGGACCATTGCCGAGTAGTGCGACTGAACCTGCTGCCTTGTTCGGCGACGGCGGCCAACCGAAGACCCAGAGTATATAATGCACGATGAGATAATAATAGGGAACAGGAAATGCAACGGCGGCCGAAAGAACACCCCGAAGCGATGGCAGGACGTGCGCGTTTCGTGTCTGCGCTTTCACTCGAGCCTCTCTTCGCTGAGAATAAACGCAGAAACTACCGAACACCACCAAGCTACAGCTTACCAACGACCTAGAAGCAACCTTGAAACAAGCCGAGTGACTTAAGGCATAGAAATCGATTCAAAGCAACCAGATTAGTCTTTAAGATCCTGCTACTTCGTTGCGACTTAGTGCAGGCTACAGCAACAATTTTTTTTATCCCCCTTTTCTCAATTTTACGGGGTAACCATGAAAATATATGTTCACACCGACAATGCTTTGCCGAACGCCGGAGACAGCAGCGTGGGTCCGAGACAGGAAGAAAAAAAAAAACGCGACGCAGGGTATATTCTTCAAGCGAAGGTATACCTCCAAAGCGGTTCGCAAGCGACAAAGCGAGTTCGGTGAGACCCGGGCGTAAATATATCTAACGAGGTTTCGTCCGCTTGCCTCGGTATAAGCGCACAAGTAGGGTACAAGTATTCGCAGCTTGTAATCCGTAAGCTGCGAATGCAAGTATTCGCAGCTCGTTGTCGCCATGTCGGACTGTCAACCTTTGCGTTTCGTATATTTAAAAACTAAATGGAGTGTTACGTTAGACGCTTAAGCATAAACACGGTTGGGTTGCTGCATACGGTGTTTCATGCCCTCATTTCACGTCGCGGTATGCAAAAACAAGAAAACATCGCCCAAGATGGCAGCGTCCATATGTCTTATAAGATAGTCTATAGTAAACATTCAATCGAAACACACTTTTTGCAGCAAGTACGCGCCTTGGCGACAAATCACAAGAGCGCTACTGATTTATCCTAACTACGTAATACAATGGCAGGCATTAAACTGTATAACATTTCGGTGCGCGTACTATATACACCGGATGTGAAAAGCAGCACTGACCGCGCTCTACTTTATCCATGTAGCACGTCGCAAGCATTGCCTGAACGGTCAGCGCGCTGCCGAAATGTATATGCGGCGGTTTTCGTGCACTGCTACGTGATGAGCAACGTGTGAATGGCGCATCATTACCGCAGCGTGTACCACGGAGTCGGCAAAAAATAGCCCCACATTTACTCAGTATCGATACACACTCATAAAAATCGGCACACTTTCATAAACTATATAGGTGCACCCCCACCCACCCCCTTTTTTTCGTATACAAATCATCAAAAAATAGGAAAGTAAGGGTGTGTCAAAAATATTTTGCATGCCATTCTACCCTTAAGCGAGTAGATCGTTTGACAGTGTAACATTAATTTATATGCCTCACCGTCCCGAAAATGGTGATAGCCGAGTCAACGAGCATCATCGCCAAAGCTATTTCGTCAGCGCACAAACACATATTTCCGCTATACATGCCTATGGACGAAAACAAGAGTCGATTTTTTTTTTTTCATCTATCTGACTGGTCTGTTTAGGCATTCGGATAACTCGGAAAAAAGAGCCCATATCATAATATAGTACCACAACGAACTGCACAATATCCATCCTATCATTCTGCACAAACGGAGTTTCACGGCTAACAAAGTTTGATTTAAGCGAAGGACGTTTCAGAGAAAGAAACAGTTCGGCAACTTGTACGTGAGAAAGGAGACATCGTTTCTTCTCGGCAACTGTTGGTCGCATCTTCGGCTGGACCGGCCACGTCACGAGTGCACGCCGCCGCGGAGGTCGACGATGGAGCGTGGTGCAATCCCATCAGCCCGCGCGCGCTGGCAGACGACGCGGTGACGTTCCATCATTGCAGGCGTAATTTACAGCCATGCGTTGCCGCAGAAAACGGCCGGACGGCACGGGATACTTGCGTAACCTGACATCGTCCAACCGTACTCGCACAAGGCTACTTTTGCTGCCGGGATTCCACTGGACACCGAAGGCGATGCGAAAATTACCGTAACCCTCGTCGAGTTGGTACAGAATCGATGCAGCACAACCGCCTGGAGAACAGATGCGCACCCACTGGACACGTAGCGTCTCGCAAGTATGTCTCATCGTTTATTTTTCTGTGGTTTGCTCTCTTATTACCAGTACAAACAGGACGCTGGAAATTGTCGTCTGCTAAACGGCGTCTCTCGCAGACGGCGCTGCTGTATAGCGGATTCGAGTTTTGTGGTTCACACGTTCGGCTGGCCCGTAAATAAAGCTTCTCACAATCATACCTAGAAGGAAATCTGGCGCAAGTGGGCTGCTGGATGCAAGGGAATGACGGGATATGTGAGCTTCGAATTAGACTCGGATTTGTATGCCTCAAAGACGCGCCTGGCTTCACAATAAAATGATTCATTTCTTACTAAAAGATCACGTAAAAAAGCTATTTGTTTTTTGTCATTGTACGGAAACTTGTTTTATTTAACACTAAAACTTCTACATTGATGTACAATTTTACGAAGCGTAGGAAGTAACCAACAGTCGTTAAACTTGGCAGGCAGCGTTATTTCTGCCCCTTTTATTTCGTCTGTTTCTTTCATTCGCCGTTTGGTTGTGCACGCATGCTGTCAAGGTGAGTGGACTTTTATTTTAGAATATAATGCTCGTGAATGAGATCCGCTCATAAACGTTTCGTTTTAGAGAAGCTTTATTTACGCAGCCGTATTTGCTTTTGAGCCGAAGCTTCGCTCAACACCAGCCAACACATGCCTCGCAGACACATTCCCAGCGCTCCAACATCGCTCTTCAAGAAATTTGCATAGACGGTGGCACCACACTTCCCTCTAGGTATTTGTGAGAAACTCTATGGGCCCGTAACGAGGCGTGAAAATCGGGCGGCGTTTGACGTATCTTTCTTTCCACTTCAGCCGAAGATACCATTAGTTATTTTTAATGAGGCACGTAGCACTGTAGAGGAAGATCTATAGAATAGCCACCGAGAAAGTTTTTAAATTCTTGCTATAAAAAAAGATATTGACCACTACGAAAAAGAAAAAAAAATACGAGAGCTTTGCCTGATATCGCTTCCAAAGTGTGATACTCAACTCACTCCAGTAATTGTCTCGTAGATGCACTACTACGTTACTTCATTGATATATTTGTGGGGTTTAACGTCCCGAAACCACGATATGATTATGAGAGACGCCGTAGTGGAGGACTCCGGAAATTTCGACCACCTGGGGTTCTTTAACGTGCACCCATATCTGAGTACACGGGCCTACAACATTTCCGCCTCCATCGGAAATGCAGCCGCCGCAGCCGGGAATCGAACCCGCGACCTGCGGGTCAGCAGCCGAGTACCTTAGCCACTAGACCACCGCGGCGGGGCTACTACGTTACTTCACCCTACACACCCAGAGTTTCCCTTTAACGACTAAAAGTTTCCGCACAAACCACTTCCACTTGTGCATAGTACAGTTACCGATAAAGTTCAGAAAACAATAAAATTAGTTATGTCCCTAATATAAGTTCCATTCGCATAACCTCTCTTTTTTTGTACTTATAAAGACAAAAATTGACGCAGCTACACCCTCGTGGTGCGAAGACTGAGGAAACAGCGAGTCGAGTAGCGTTTCCCTCCTCCTCACCCATTACTTCCCATCTTCTCTCCCCATATATGCCATTCGCTTCTTCTTCCTACCTATCTCGATTGGGAGAACGCGCGCAGACAGTTACTGCGTCACTTCGCCCCATCCTTCACTCTCTTTCATCCCAAAGAATCTCTAAGCACGTGTCTGGGGAGCGAAACAGAAGATGCAGAGAATGAAGAAAGCGCTCAGTGGCCGAGTTCTAGCGCTTCATGCGCTAGGCGAGTATAACGGTAGCTTTTTGTGCCAGAACCCCACTGTTGAAAGTGGTCCCGTTTATGAAAGCACGGGGGGCGCGTTTGCAGGTGTGACAGTCCGACGGCGCCTCTTCGAAGCGCTTCTTCGCTCTGCGCATCGGGACCGAAGAGATACGCGCCACTTATCTCTCTCTCTCTCTCTCTCTCTCACTCACACACACACACACACACACCCAAAACACAAGACGGCGCATCTGTCTCGTAAGGCAATCGCGCGATGAGAAGCGACTATTCTGGTCAACAAACCAGGCTCAAACACGATGCTCGGACAGGCCACTCATGCCTAAAGGGGGCCGCGTTCCTCACCGTGACGACCGTGAGCGATGTGGATTCCGCGCGGCCCTGCCTCCTCCTCCGCACGAGCGCGCCAGAGAAACGAGTAGGCGCCGCTCAATGCGAGCGCCGGCCGCACCTTCATGAGTCAGTTATTTTAGCCCCCACTAAAGGCCCAGTTGAAGGCGTTAATTTTTGTTTTTTCGCCACGCAACAGTTTCTATGCGAGAGATAAAGGAACGATCCGTCAGTGAAAGTCGACTGTACTAGACGTTGCTTTCGTGTACCAACAACTGAGCCACAGCTACCAAGTTCTTTCTGACAGCCTCTTCCACTGGATGTCATCCTGGAGACGCAAGTCCTGATGGGGTCAACGATGAGTCTTCATATATTCCAACCATGTTGCATTATTGAAAATGACCCCGTATGGTCTACTAATATTTCTAACCATGCATGTTATACGCTCGGGAGAAATGCAACAAACATTCGGTTAAATGACGATGACACATCCGTACACAGTTTTCGTTCTGTGCTATTTTTTTCAGTTTCTTTCTCTGGTGGGGGCACTTCAAGCTTTAATTTCCTTTCTTACAGACTTTTTTTTTTTCACGAAACGAAAATAACCATACAGTCACTACTTTTTTCTTTCCTTCGCACGTTGCGTCGCACACGGGGGACTTCGAATGTCGGCTGAGAACGTCGTGAAAGCCTCGACTCGAGGCAGCGCCGAAGACGTCAGAAAGAGGGGCGAAACTGGGCCACCCACCACGACCGTGGCTCGTCTGCCCGCGGCGGCGGCATGCCCGAAAACGTGCCCGAATACGGAAGACCACGGGAATCGATCGACGCGTGAGCGACCTTCGCGCGCCTAAACCCGGAAGGCATGGCCGCCTCTCGGGGGAAGCGGCTACGCCTCGGTCACGAATCGCGACCAACGACAGGACGGCCAACACCTACTCACGCGTGCCAGCCCAACACTCCGCGCGTTGCCGTGATCCCTCGGCCGGTGACTGAACCGCCAAGTACGCCTTGATTTTTGCCAGTAAGACAACCTCAGAATCCTCCTATAATCGCACCTATGGGGTGCGTGAGCTCTATGCGTGTATACAAGAGTGTTTATACACTGGTTGAACATTATGGAACGCACCTGCGGGGCAGTATCTTAGACGGAGTAAACAAATAAACATAGTCCCCCCCCCCTCCTCCACGAAACTCGATTTAGGGAGCGATGACCGCGCTAGATTACTTCGTTAAATCAGGTAATTCGTAAAATTGAAAGACATTTTTTCGATCCTTGAAAGTCTAAAACTGCAGTGTAGCGGCACCGTAAGGGCACCGCGGCATTTTATTTGTTACCAACCGCCCCGCCGCGGTGGTCTAGTGGCTAAGGCACTCGGCTGCATTTTCGATGGAGGCGAAAATGCTATAGGCCAGTATGCACAAATTTGGGAGCACGTTAAAGAACCCCAGGTGGTCGAAATTTCCGGAGCCCTCCACTACGGCGTCTCTCATAATCATATGGTGGTGTGGGGACTTTTAACCCCACAAATCAACCAATCAACGCCTGCGCGAGTGAAAAGTACGCGAGGGCAGCCGGGACACGGAGGTAGTCACGGGAAGCTATCGTATGACGCTAATAATGTATGGTCGTTAAGAACGAATGCAGTGACCATGCAAGAAGGCGGGCAATTAAGTTGCAAAGGGAGAAATCAATGCCACCATTAGCACAAACCACTGACAACAAATGGAACGACCGTGATGCTGTGGGACAACAAACCTCCGCTGCATCACTAGCGCCACTTGAACGCAGTCACATCAAAGTAAAGCTGGAGTCGTCATAGCACAAGTCCTAAGAAAAACTCGTCCGAGTCAAAATTATGAAAATACGGCATTTTTTTACTAATTCATTAAAACTTCGCTATAGATAGAGTATTGTCCCATGCTGGCTTCGGTTATTGGGGTTGGTGACAATATTGAACCCAATGGGTACCAGCCGGAGTAATGAAATTTCGTGAGACCGGCAAATCCGTACAAGCGGATTTCGGTAAATTGAGATTTAGCTGTAAACGTTCTCTTTTTTTTTTCGTTTTTCAATACAACTTTATGACCTAAGCGGTATAACCAATGGCAAAGAATACCTGTGGCGACTTGACCGACAAGATTTATTCCCAGAAAACTGAAACCGCCACCCGACGAACAACCGAAAGGCATCAAAATAAGCGCAACAATAGAAGGTTTCACGTCCCAAAACCACAATACGATTATCAGAGACGCCTCAGTGAAGGGGCTCCAGCAATTTCGACCCTTTGGTGTTCTTTAACGTTCACCCAAATTGAAGCACACGGGTCTTTAGCAGTACGCCTCCATCGAAGTGCGGCCGGGATTCGATCCCGCGACCTGCGGGGTCAACAATAGAGCACCCCAACCACCAGACCATCGAGGCAGGTGAAACGAGTCGCATATGAGCGCGTTAAAGTTCGCAGGCCACTATATTGCGTACACAGCTTATTTTCGAAGTCGCGCAGACAAGTGGCCGAGACTTGACACCACACATTGTTGTTTGTATGAATCTAAGCATCAGCGTAATAAATCTTTCTTCGCTTTCAGCAGTTACACATGAGCACTTAACTGAAGGCACTGACATTTTCGATGCCCCGCCACGGTGGTCTAGTGGCTAAGGTACTCGGCTGCTGACCCGCAGGTCGCGGGTTCGATTCCCGGCTGCGGCGGCTGCATTTCCGATGGAGGCGGAAATGTTGTAGGCCCGTGTACTCAGATTTGGGTGCACGTTAAAGAACCCCAGGTGGTCAAAATTTCCGGAGCCCTCCACTACGGCGTCTCTCATAATCAAATGGTGGTTTTGGGACGTTAAACCCCACAAATCAATCAATCAACTGACATTTTCGACGTGTCGCTTTCCGCGAGTACAATTTTACTTAACTCCAGGGAAACATAACTGAAAATGAAATTAGTTATGAATATTAGTCTGGAATATGACTATTTATGAAACAACATGAATTACACCAAGATAAATTGTAATTAGATTAAATTGTGATTATATGTGCACTTACGTATATGTAAACAATTTAAGATTAACCACCATACAGCACCCAAGTCAACGTATAATGGCATTATTTTGTGTTGCAGCGAGAAAGAACTACGACTAAGAAATACCAGCACACTGTACTTGCACGATTGATTGAGTGTGAGATTTGCAATAGCCACACAATCGCTTGCTCAAGATGCTCTGGTGTCACAACTTGCGATTCAGGGACCTACTCGAAAGCAAACGCAGAATGCACGGATGGACAGTTGGTGCTGCCTTATTCGTGCTTCAATTCTAGCGACAGTACATAAAGCGACCAGAGATATAAAATTACATCCCGCAAGCATTGGGCGAAATCAAAGTTGATAAGCGCGGCATTTTGCAAGCAAAACCATGTCGAAAAATAATCGGAACACGATCGAATGTTGCAACGGTGCGCGTGGGCTCGCCGATCATCGCAGGCACGCATGAAACGAGAATCCCTCACTCTCTTCCGTTATGCTCTCGCCTCCCTCTAAACGAAACCAATGTAAGTGAGCATAAAAAACTGAGCACGGTTCACGCAAGTCTTAAAATGGGTTGCCTGATAGCAAATGTAACAACGACTTAGAGCACCATGTGCGAGAAAACACGTTGACCGATGACGGACGATCTGAGTAGAACTAGAGAAAACGAAGAGGAGCCATGCTGAGCGTGGGATCAGAGTGCCTCCTCCGCAATTCGTAGGCGCTGGCATGCGCTAAGGAGCTCTACCTTGGCGAAAACTAAACCGGGGCCTCAACGGTAACACGGCGACCAGAAATCTCAAGTAAGACATGATCCAGCTAATGCCGACAAAAACCTCGCAACACGACAGAACCAGCGACGCATTTACGGGATAGAGGAGGCAGTGTCCAGAGGCCGTTTTATTAAGCTTGGCGTTCTGTAGAAATCGGTATGGGTAACCCTAGCGCACAGATTCTTCTTCTTCCTTCCCGGTGGGGGGGGGGGGGGGCAGGGCACGCGCTTAATGTTCCATATTAGGGCTACGCACCCAGCCACAGAAGATACTTCCAAGAGATGCCGCTCCCGCATCTTTCGGGCAGTCGTGCCGGCACATCAATGCTCGCAAGCAAGCGCCATCGACAAATGAGTTAAATACGGCGTCGACAGTTGCGGACATAAGTGTAGGCAAGGCGAGAACCTCTGCCACAATCATCAACAGTCGGTCAAAACATAGAGAAGCCGTATCGTGGTTTATATTTACGTAGGGCACGACTCGGCCTTCTCTTTCGTTTGACAAGATCGATATCAGAAGGCCAGAAAAAGGTCCGCAGGCAGTGTCACTGCCACTGGTCATCAGGAGAAAATGGACCAAAATAGCGAGGATATCCGCGCTAACTAGAGAAAAATGACGTGAACTCGCGCTTACCCGGGCCCAGGTCGCGCACCGTGGAGGTGTGTACGCTCCCATCCTTGTGGATTCTCAGCTGACTGGTTGCTGTCAGGCAGTAACATCCGCGGTTGTCCGCCGCCCACTCCTTGCACATGCACTTCGAGGTCTGGTAGCACACGGCCCAGGCCTGTTCCTCGCGGATGGGCGCACCGAAGGCGTGAAGGATCGACGACAAACGGACACAGCCATCGCCTTCGAGATCACACTTCGGCGCGTTCTCATCCTCCGACGCCATATTTCGCTCTGAATGAAGGCCGCGCCGGTCCGCGATGGGAGCGAACGCAGCCAGCAATGAGCAAAGCTGCCACCGCCGCCAGGGGTGCGCCGATCGCACGTTCGGCACGGGTGGCGCGAGTAGCACGAGCGCACAAGCTGCACGAGCACGCGGTGGCTGTGCGCGTGTCTTAGCGCGGTATTTTCTGGCGCTCGCCGCAGCATTCGAGAACGCTGTACCCAAATAATAGCACTGAATTTTGCTTAGATAGCACTAACTACACATGAAAAACCTCAACCCTGCGCCAACGCTGTGCCAGTTTCTGTTTCAGAAATCGTGTAATATTGAAGCGGTAGTTGCTTTGTGATGAAGCTGTTCAACAAATAAACACCTAGATCTATGTTGTTTTATATGGTGTAGTTACTCTGTATGATGTATATAAGATAATATATTTACGGATGTCACGTTGCCCGCTTGTAACTACGACCAAGCACTATATAGTGCGTCTTGGTCGGGGTTGGTTTATTTGCCCAAGATGCAGGTAAGTGTCAGTGACAGTCGAACGATCAGACTACGTTCGAAGCTTGATCGTGACCTAAAGTGTCTGCAGAGAACACCCGTAACACCTCCATCGCGAACAACCACGGAGGACGTCCTGAAAAACAACCCAAACTGGTAGGTAATCTGTGCCCAAACCCCTTGATGCCTACAGTTTTGCCATCTGGTGAATAAAAGAGAAACTGAAGCGCCATGTTGTGTTTTCTTAATGGTAGATGGCGCAAGAGCCAACAAAACAAATATGCGTGTGTGTTGGTGTGTGGGGACAACGGTGATGCACCATATAAATGTGCGTGTGGGCTGGTGTGTGTGGACAACGGCAGGACAATGGTGATGCAGGTGAAGCACCATATTTTTTATGCGCAGGGCTCCCTACCAGGCTGCAGAAATCAGACGTCGTCTTCCTCTTCTAACCACCACCACCATATTTGCTCTCGCCAGGAACAATCTTTGCCCAGTGCGTGCGGCTCCTGTTTGTGCTTTTTATTGTTGTTAATACCCTGTAATAATAGAAGATGCTCGCTGTAGCCTTTCCATTTGCATCCAGTGGCATACTGGAGCATAAAATCCAGTTCTGGCCTCTACTGACTTTAAGCGCCTGTTGTGCTCGTAGACAGGCCACATAATTATCCCTTAAACCCAAACCAGACATAAGCGAGCAATGCCGCACGCAGCGGTGTGTTTTTGAGTGGTAAATTAATTTATTCTTGCTGTTCGTGATCAGCTCGCCAACGCCTGCTCGAAATGAGGCAGAAAACCGGAACTGGAGCCGCACCTAAGAGATTCCGATGCCCCGTGGGCAGTTGCTCTTCGAAAGATGGCCAGGCCAAGCTGTTTTCGTCGCAGAAGCTCCTTAACCAGGTATGTTGGACATAACTAAACGACGTTACGCAGTTATTCGTCGACTGAACATTTAAATTAAAGACTAGATCAAAGAGGGTGTTGCGGTTCGTCAAGCAAAGTAGGTATCCGTCAACAATTATAAATTGGGGTCAGATATAATTACCAGACTGGACATCCAGAGCAAAATTGCTATACATGTAGTCAAGTTTATATGTATCGTTTATATATGTGTCGCTGGACATCTAGAGCGAAATCGCTATGCATCTAGTCAAGTTTATATGTATCGTTTATATGTGTCACTGGACATCCAGAGCGAAATTGCTATGCATGTAGTCAAGTTTATATGTATCGTAAGTTGTACAATATTTAATAATGCAAACGGTAAAGGAACGTGCAAGTATAATGTCAAGCAAATAAGAATCGAACAGTTTGCATACAAGAGTGGATTACGATAGTAATTATGCGGCGTGAATGCGCAGACGTCATGTGCGCTCTGGCTTGTTTTGTTCGGACTAAGCAGTTATTTGAATGTGAAAAGTGAACAGCTGAGGTGATTGGCATGCTAAATTCTGCAAGCCATGTTTTAGACCGGGCTTAGTGAACACGGTAGTGATGAGATTGTGATAGCCTTAAAGTGACTTGTGTGTGTTTCAATATTTAGCTCATTGTGTCTAATAAGCGTCCACGTATGCGTTGCGAAACTTTATTTGTACACTTGTTTCACTCTGCAGAATTCTCGTGCACGACTGTTGAGTTTTTGCGTGTAGCATTCGGGAGCTTTATGGTTGGTTACAACCTAAGAAAAAACAATGGATAAATAAACTCCGCTTAGAGAAAAGTGCTGCGCCTGGCATTCACCTCTGAATAAGAATCGTGCCAGCTCATTTCCCTTTGAAGTAAAAGTACTTTCTGGTGATGTAAACGCCAGTCATATGTGAAATTACGGCCCGTATTCACAAACCAACTTTGGCCTTACCTCACGTTTTCCTCAAGTTCCTGCACTCTACGTGCGTTATAAAGGCACAGAAATGGTAACGGGATAAAAGATAACTAGATTGGTTCATTAATACTGGCCAACTTTGTTCATTAAACGCAGTAAAGGCTAATATCAGAATCTCCGATGAAATTTGCGGTTACACTAAGTGTTCCCTCCTAGAGGTGTATTCTAGGAAAAGTCGGTCATCTCTTTTAAACATTCAGAAGTGCATTGCTGCACAAACATAGGCAAACATAACATAAAGCATTAATACTCATTTTTTTTTTTTTTGTGAGACAGCGATCGCTGTGGATGCAGCTTTTTTTAGATTGAATCTAGCTATTGCTATAAATCTATAGCAAAGCAGCATCTGCATTGAGTTTTATCGAAACTATTCCAACACTTTTGGTCGCATGGTCTGCGTGCTGCATGTAACTTGTTTGTCGCTTTAAGCATAATGAGACAGATAATTGGTATTGTTATTCTTGTTATATTTCTAAATTTCAGATAGCCCCGCCGCATCGGTCTAGTGGCTAAGGTACTCTGCTGCTGACCCGCAGGTCGCAGGATCGAATGTCGGCTGCGGCGGCTGCATTTTTGGTGGAGGCGAAATTGCTGTAGGCCCGTGTGCTCAGATTTGGGTGCACGTTAAAGAACCCCAGGTGGTCGAAATTTCCGGAGCCTTCCACCACGGTGTCTCTCATAATCATGTGGTGATTTTGGGACGTTAAACCCCACATAGTAATCATATATCAATCTAAATTTCAGATATGTGTATTTTGTACAAAGCCTCTTTGAAATGTGTGTATTTCGTATAAAGCCTCTTTGAAAATTTACCCAATTCTACTTGCGTGGCTCTTAATTAAGGATGTGTCTTTGGCAAAAAGTTTGATCATGTGTTGTAGAAAGGGCACTACTGTTTATTACACAAATGCAACAGTATCATACAAATTTCGCCATTCTGCTTTGTAAAACTTTGTAATCTGGGTGCTCGCAAAAACGCCACCTTATATACCTGTATTCTCAAATTTTTATTGCTCCATTTTTTTTTCCAGCACTTTTTCAAGGTTCATGCTGAAAAGAAGTATTCATGTTCCAAATGTGGAAAGAAATTCGGAGCTGACTGGCTCTCTAAACACCATGAGGCTACTTGCGGAACTTCTTGGCTTTGCTCATGTGGGGCAAGCTACCAGAACAGGGAAGCCCTTCTAACACACGCAAGGCGACGCTCTCATGCACTGCCATTTGAACGGAAACGAGGTGATGCATGCAAGTAAGTGTACATTTATACTAATCATGCGGTGTTAAATTCCACAGTAGTTTTAGGATTAAATGGATGAAAAAGAACTGTTGAGGTCCTGAGGAATTTCATGCCCATTTTATAAAGGGAAGGTTGCGGGCGGCTCCCACCTAAAACTAAAAGTAATAGTAATATTAATAAAAGAACTGTGGAGGAAGGCCTACATCAGTACCAAGGAGTCTTGAATCCATAGCAAGATATGTTAGAAAAATGAGGCTGCAGCAGGCATGTGCAGCTCAAGCGCTTTCGTTTGCTAAGATCAACTGGTACTATGTTGGTAGTCAAAAGCACTGCTTTCAGCTGTGTTTGCATCTCAAGATTACAACTGCAATTAGCTTCCTTTATCAAATCTAATGCCCAGGGAATTGCTCAATGAATGAGCATGAGCAGTGATACTCATTGTTCAATTCATTAAGCTTGCAGCATGAACATGTGAATAGAAAACATCTTCTGTATGTTTGTGACAGTGTCTGAAGCGTTGTAAGGAAGTTTGTCTACTGTGTTGCTGTCATAGCTTTGGTTGGGCTTCATAGGGCAGACCCCTCCTTCACCCCGGAATGAGTGGTCAAGCCTAAGGGCAGGCAGAAGGTCTTGGCCTGGTTCTTTGGGCTTTTCACTGTGGCATCTGATCTGACCAGTCTTGGCTGGACTAACATCTAATAGTGCCTTCCTTGTAATTTTTTTCTTTGTTATGCTGTGCATTAAAGGAGCACTGACATCTTTGTTTGTCGTTGTTGCAATAGGTAGCTTATAGCCCACTTATCATGGTGGGAAATCTCATTTGTGCAAGTGCCCAATGGTTAATTTATTTAAAAACAATTTTAAAGCACCCAGTTTCGGTTTCAGAGAGAACCAAGCTAGACAGGAGCAGTTTTATTGTCAAGGTAAACGAAGCTGACCATGTGAACATGCGAAACTGTGACGTAGGCTCCGTGCACGAGAGCGGGCACTGCACTGACAATTCATCTGCTATGCCTGCACATGCTGTGCAATGTTTTCGTCATCATGATCGTTGTTTTCAATAGATGACAGGAGTCGGTGTTGCATTATCAGCAGAGTTTTAGAGTGGTGCAGAACATCTGCCAACGGGCAAGACACACGAACAGCGGTAGCGGGCACAGCCAGCACACGCAAAGCCGCAAGCACAGAGGAAGCGATCGCAGGTAGCGCAAGGCGCGTGCCAGCAACCAGCCAACACAAACTCATGGCGTATGTTTGCTTGCATTGACACCACATTTATGTCGGTGTTACAAAGAGCTCCGCATCTTGCTCAATCGCATGGCATGTGTTGTAAAGATGATTTTAAATATGTTCTAGGCTATAATTTGCCCTTTATATTTCGTAGATGTTGTGTATGTCTCCACATAAATCTATCTTGCTCGTTATCTCTCCTTCAAAATTTTTTGTCAGTGCTCCCTTAAGTAAAATTCAATTTGTTCTTGAATGTGAAGTACACAAGCTTAAATTTTCTTTACTCTTCTCTCCAAGTGGTAGTATGGCTTTGTTATGAACTTCTGTTTTGACAAAATTTAGTGTTTTGGGTTTGGTAATTATTTACAATTCTGGGGGGCAAGATGTGGAGTTGTGCAACACATTTTGTTTGCAATAAAGTTACTCCACCACATTATTACAAGATAAAAGAAAGAAAATGGTATGCTCAATGCAAAGTAATATAAACTGACTAATTACCTTTAGCATGTAAATAAATACATCAAATGCTAAATCACATGTATGGGTGAACATCAGTGAATTGAAAGGACGGTGGCTCCAGTCTACTCGTGACACAGAATTAGAAAGGAGAAATGACATAATCTGCTATTTGCGAAAAATGATAGTGTGGTTATCTAAAGGAATTCTCAGGTACAAGTCTGCCATACTGTAGTCTTAGCTTGTTACATCATTTGTATGGCTGTAGCCAAGGCATGAAGCAAGAAACAGAAATGTGATGTTCATGCTGCTTAAGTTACAAGTTTCAGAGGGGTTACAACTCTTCGCTGTTTTCTGTGAAATCTCAAAGCTAAATGACAATATTTGATTGTATAATAGATTGAACTTTTTAACCCATGAAAAAGCTAAGACAAGTGAAATTTTTTTTATTGAATTGTACAATGTTGACCAAATATTTCCATTCACACATATTGTGGGTTTCTTTGGTAACCTTTTCACTTTGAATAATATTGATAGTACAAATGAAAAAGGGAAGTTTTATGGTAAAATGCAATTTTTTTTTTTCACTTCTCAAAGCACTTTATCGTATCTTCAACTTTAGTAGCCTTTTTTTTTTCTATCACCAGCATAATTTTGACAATATCCCTTCCCTCCCCCCCCCCCCCCCAAAACGTATCGCATTCTTCTATATTTTTATCGGTTCAATGATTATGCATTAAATGTTTCAAAAACGGAAAACCTGAAGACTTCTGCCAGTTTGTGATTGTGCTGAAAAAAGTTCCAATTTTCGTTAGACCTTCCAGTTTCATTAGTGTCTGTGATATTGCATTACCTTTAATACCCCTGTCGCATAGTACATGTAATGTCATTCACAGTAAATGATGTTAAGACTGTATGCCACTGCAACATTGGAATTCCTAGTCTGCACGGGTGTACAAAATGATATTTGCCATTGATGTCGATGTTTATTGTCAATCTAGTGTGCTTTCTGCTTCATGTTGTTCTCCGCTTACAAAACTGCCGAGACCATGGTTGGCAAATCAATATCAGGGGGCGAAATGCCAACCTTGATGCTATGGCGTCGCTTTACTAAAACAACATAAAGGAATTGAAAAAGCAGAAAGAACAGATGAGCGTTTGTAAGCTTGCTCAATAGGAGACACTAGCGTTAAGTTGAAGTCTGGGAACAAGAATATAGTTGCACAAGTTGCTTCAACTATCGTGCAGTACATCAGAAAGTTATGGAAAAGTTTGAAGTCGCTAATAGGAACCTTGACATTGATTGCTTTGCCATTTTTTGCCAAGCACCTGTTGTATAGGTTACAGAAGTTGCACTTGCATGAGTTTAGAAAAAGTATTCGATGGGTGAATACCTTTAGTAGTTGCGAATGTCATTCACTATGCCAGTGGTTCTTGGCCATGGATATGTCGGGGACGCCTTGTGGACTGGTGGAAGCTATGGGGGACTTTTGCATCAAGGGGGGGGGGGGGGGGGGCACGTAAGTAAGTTAACACAACTGGAGCGTAAAACAGGTGCCTTTTATTGTTACCAAAAACATCAAACAAACGTGCCACATCACTTCATTTTAGACAGTCCAGCAATACATGGCACAGTCATGCTTAAAGAAAAATGCGGGTGAGGGTTTCGCGGATCATAGAAATAGTTTCGCGGACCCCCATTTGAAAACCAGTGCACTATGTCAATGTAGCAGCATGGCCTCCGAGATGAGCCGGCGGTGCACTGTTCCTCAGGCTGTCCCATTCGCATGCAGAGCGCGTAATCGGAGAAAGCAAGATAACTACTCCTGCTGCCTCGCCACAGTGCGCACCCCACCACGGCTCACTTCTACCGACACGGACACGTGCAGAGTGCGAAAGCTTTGCAATCGCAGCCACTGTGCGACATGTAATAGATAATTGCAGGATATTTGTGCCATATAAAGGCAAAATGGCACTTACTGGTGCTGTTGGGCTATTGCATATTTGATTTGACGCATACTTAGGACTGCGCAGAGGGGCAAATCGTCACAAAAGCGTTCGTTGATGCCATACAGTACATTTAGCTACGTGCTAGTAATTTTTTCTCGGGGATATTCTCTACCAAAAACACACACATATGGAATGGACACGATCACTGATAAGTCACCTTGCAGGTTGTACTGTGGTCGTTTCTTTTTTCTTTTTTTTTCTTTGTTCCCCTCCCCCTCTACAAGCTATTCAGAGCTTGTGTCTATTTTGTCTGCGTTTTTCGCTCTACAAACTGTCCCTGATGCCCAATTCACTTCAATCCTTATTTTCTTTATCTGTGTAGTCGTGTATTGGTAAAAAAGAAAGGAGCATGATTTTTGTTAGCAGGTTCACACAGTGGCCTGTTTTTATTCTGCAGTTATCATATGCATGTTTTTTTTGTTACTATATGAAGATCAAATAGTTCTGCAAGTTTTCTTGTGTGTCGCTATAGAATGAAATAATTTCTGAGGCGACCCTAATACTGTGTTCTAGGTACAGCGGGGCTAAACAACCTGCCTTGCATAAATTTTTTGACATTATGTATGGAATTTAGATGTAGTAACCTCTTTAGTTGAGGTATTGGACAAGCAAGAAATGGGTTCGATGCACCAAAGCCAGAGCCGATATGAGGGGTAGGGGAGAGACAGATTCCCTTGAGGATACATGACACTTTATTTACAAAAGACGAGAGTCCGAGCTTTGATTTCAAGCATTTTTGTTTATCACCAAAAGAGAAAGTATGTGGCTGCCATCAATGAAATAATCCCAGTTGGGTTTCTTTAACGTGTGCCAAAACATACTTACACAAGCCTTTAGATCTTGCCCTTACGTAAATGCAGCATTGAAAAAAACAAAGTGCAAATGAAAAGAAAGAGAAGGAAGAGGGTAGAATCGGGTGAAGTTCTTTCACGTGCACCTAAATGTATGTCCACGAACTATCGACAAGCAAACAAAGAACTCTTCAGAATTTTTTCGCATGTCTAACATAGAGTTATGTGTTACGCACGCAAAGTAAATTCGGAAGAGTTAGCCTATATAGCTTAACAGCTTTACTGTAAGAATTTCGCTTGAATAGCGAGATACAAAGCTATGTCTTCTAGCATGGTAGCACATACTGTAAGTTATGGTGTTTGAGCCAAAGAGACCTATGCTGTAATGTAGCTGCTACAGTACGTTCGTAGCTGCATGGAAATGATTTTAAAAAACGCATACCTATATATGCGTTGTCATATTTCACGACAACTTGGAAAACGCCATTCGGCAAGCTTGCATGCAACCTAGATGAAATATTCTGTCGTAGCAGCCTCTTTTGCTCAAATTGGTTTTTAAAGCGTCCACTAATGTTGCATGCAAGAGCAAAGAATAGCTTTTTGATAACATACCTGAACTTCTCTGTAGCCGTAGCAAGGCGATGCACATTGATTGCATGCTAATAACGTGTTTCACATAAATAAGAACGTGCCAACGCGGTTGACATGACTTATATGACTGAAATCGTGCGCTGTGCCAGGCAGATGAGTGCCGCTCAACTCATAATGATAGATCACCATCCCACGGCGCCTTCAGGAAGCGACAAAATTACACTTCTCTGCTGGGCGCCCCGCCATAGCAACGGCGCGCCGTCGGCTTATCTTGGGGGCCATGGTAGCAGCAACAAAACTGGCATTAACATATAATTTTGTTCACTGCGATTTATATTATATATGCCAAGTGATAGAAGCTCAACTTGGCACAAAAATGTCGCAATGTCAAATCCAGTGATGTTCCTGCTTGCAAGGACTGTCTTGAAGCGCGCACAGAGTGAATTTTCGCTTTCCACACTGTGAGTATTGACTATCGCAGTCAGGACTGCATTAAGACGCAGGTTACGCAGGGCACAGTAACACATACACCTCAATGCCAAGTGAATTTATTCCAAATGTGAATTTACACCAACTGTTTTCAGACAGGCCACAGAACCAACTTATGCTGTAAAACACTTTTTCAGATTTTTGCACATACAAGTACAATCATATTCAGCTCTTCTTTGGCAGCTGAGCTGATTCATTGTGTAGTACATGTTCGAAAAATTAGTGGTTTATTGATTCAGACCCACCCTACCAATTGACTCCATCTGAGACTGCACAGCTATTTTCCTAACAATCTTTTTGGCCTTGTGAATAACCTTCGTTTTTGCTTTCATTTTTCTTTCAAAGGTTGTAAGGTGGCTTGCTGTGCTTATGCACTTAAGAACACTTGCTTGCTGTCATGCACCTGTTACAATTGAATTGCAACGATTGGTGATGTTCTCCAAAATTGTATTCAACATGAATTCCATGTAAAAATTTTCTGACATCAGTAGGAGGAATTCTCTCCACCACTCTTGGTTTATGTATTCTATTTCTTTAAAACAGTGGATGGCTACATTGGTGACTTTCCTTAAGGACATGAATTGTTAATGCTTTCTACATTGTATTCCATCTACTCCCATCTGGGAATCGAAACTTTATAAATAGATTGTAATTGATTATCTACCATGCAATACAGCAAGCAAGGTGCCTTGTTATCATTAATAGGTCCCCAGCAACATACTACAGAAAAACAAAAAAATTCCACTCTGAAATTCTTCTATGGCACCCCTTTATTTGGTTTTATCTTTCATTTCACATGTTTTTTTTTTTTGCAATTCAGACAATGCGCTGCTAAATAAAGAGAGCTTCTTACCGCATGCTAAATAAAAAGAGCTTCTTACCTCGTGTTAGTTAATTCCTTGCTAATATATTTTTTCTGACATTTATATTGTAATTGATTCTTATAGCTTCTAGGCTAAGAGAGGACTCTTAGCCTGCAGCTTTTTTATATGCTGATTCTGTCATATTTATGTTACATTTGCTGCTGAAGATGTTGTTTAAAATAGTTGCGATATGTTATCTTTACTTTGCTGAAGCCCTGACTTGTTTGTCCACTATTACTCGTAATGGATCAGTATGTCCAACAACAGCCTGACGATGCAAGTGTATGCGAGTAAGTTTCCATGAGTGTGCGCTACTTGTTCTTTAGTGTTGTTACAGTTAATAGGAAATCTCTTGTAATATTGTTTCTGCAAAAAGCACAAACTACATTTCTCATCTACCATGTGAGTTATCTTGGGCATGTAGGATAAAGATTGTACTACTAGATACACTTCATTTCCTGCAACAGTGATCCAATTGTCGCTGATTGGAAAGGGACCCCGAGAGATCCAAAGTAAGACATGATTCTTAATAGCAGACGACAGCATTGCTGTTACAAACTCTGTGCTAATTCTTGGAATCTTCAGTTAGGAAAGAAGCATTAAACTATAGGCAAACTACATCGCACACCTTCTGCAGGGTCAGTTTGTTCATGCCTATGAGTGCAATGCCTCTGTGATTTCCTCACCCCTTTCTTTGGGCAGGCTAAGTTATATAGATATACAGAAAATAAATTACAGCTTGAACTTATCTTGCAGACACTTACGGTAGGTGTACATCAATAACACCAACAGTTTTTTTATGTAGTGTTTAGATGGTGCTGGAGAATGCACAGAGGCCATTAACAGTCTATAGAAACACCATTCCAAAATAGGAGAGCACTCTCTGCCAGGAGTGCTGTATCGTTTTCCTGATCTAACAAAGATTACTACACCTTTGCTAATAGAACACCTTACTTCACATTCTCAAAACCCTTTCACTCCAAAGTTGTTTTCCTGAAGGCGTAACTGCATGCACGCAATTTTCGCGTGACGGCGATCAACTTGCTGTCATGCCGTCGCATCGCGAGGGCTGCAACCGCATGTCGGCGACAAAGTATCATTGTTGCTAGATTGAAAGCTATCGCGTGCATGCTCATAAATTACAAAAAGAAGTTTGAAAGTAGGTCGATAACAACATGTTGAATGTATTACCGTTTTATATAGCATAAGCAAGCCACAAAAGGCTTCCATGACCTTCGTTTTTTCACAATATTTGGTTTCATTGCGAACAGGGGTGCCCAGAAGCATACTCTATGTCGGCTATGACGCACTTCTCATGGCGATTTCACATTGCAGCAAGCTACCATAGTTGTCACAAGCTACCACCGAAACATCAAAACTAACCATTGATGACAAGATTTACAACAAAATACGGCCTATGTCTCGCACTCCATGCGAGATGCAAATGCAAATGAGGTGGTCGATACCTTGCATTCCTTGAAGTAAGTGCGGATAAAAAGCGTCAAGAGCAAATTGCAACTGAAGCACAGATCTGGGGTGCAGCCATGCTGCCGGAAATCGTCATGCTGGCTTCTGGGAAACAAGTGATCTTTTTTATATTTCCAGAAGGGTGTGTCGTGGTATGCGACGGCAACAAACGGGCCTCCTCGAAAGCAAATCTTGTCTCTCGTCGCTGCCACTCAAAAATAGCACGCCTGCGGTTGGGCCTTGACTGGTCGTCACCCCCTGTAATGTTCTTAATTTTAGATATATAGAAGTTTTATGCTAGTGATGCACTATTGCGCATTGCAGACCCTGAAGATAACTGGCTGAAAGTACGCTGCTGCAGCTTGACTTCCTTTCAGCAAAAGATCTGCTCGTTGTAGTTTCTCTTTTCGCTCAAATTCTTTGGCAGCAGGATCTCTTCTTCTGTCTTTGCTTCACGAGCCATTTAGCTTAGCTATTTCATCATTGTTACTTTCATCCCGGTCCAATTTATGAACAGTTCCTTAATCTCTCTTTCCACCAAAGCACAGACATGCATTGCATGCCGACCCACCATGGCTATGCCAGCTGCGCTGCTGAGACGAAGTGATGTGGATGGTGAAACATACACTTCATCTGTTTTCTAAAATTTAATCTACAAGTTTTATGCACTCATGTGACCTCCCCGTAGGCTGCATGACACTCCCACATTACCTTTTTTTTTACTAGAATTTTTTTTTGAGTGGCAGTCGGAAAGTTGCTGGCTCTACTCAAAATTTGCTCAAGCACTTTTTTGTTCTTGCGGGTTTTCATTGTATGAGACATGTGAGGCATGCAGTGTAATTGACAGATAATTCGAACAAGCTTGGATGAGCATGCAACATGTAAACATTTGAGCTATGAGTGCGACACCTACTTGTTGCTGCAACGTTTCCAATCTCATTTTGAAAAAAATTGGAAGACTCCGATCTAATGGTCGCAGGTGCCATCTTGGCCAAAGCTGTTGGATTTTGATGGAGGCGAAATGGTAGAAGCCTTTCTACAGTGCGAAGTCATTGCGTGTTAAAGGACACCATACGGTAGAAATTTCAGAAGCCCTCTATTGCGGGGTGCCTCATAATTTCGTGATTTCTGGCATGTAAAACCCCAGATATTAAAATTATTCATACAAATGGTGTGATATTGACACATTTTAAAAAAATCAGGTCATTGCTTGTCAGAAATGAAACATTTGAATATGCGCAGTAAGATTATTTTCAGAGTGTAGTTATTCACATATGTGCCATTACCTTCACAAAATATACGTGTGGATTTTTTTGCATTTTGTCTGGTGTAATAGTGGTGCAAATTACAAGCGCTGAAATACATTAGGTTTCTTTATGTTATCATGGTTTGCTCGTATAGGGAACCAGCGCTAAAGTTTCCACGGCCGCCCTGGTGGTCAAAGTGCGCACTTCTCAGCCGCTCCCGCAAACAAGAGTGGTGGCTGGTAGAAGCGGTGAGGGCGTGCATTGCCGTAACAAAATCAAAGGGCACTGGCCGTACTGCTGTGTATTCAAGTGCAACAATATGTAAAGAGGGAGGACATATCCAACTATGCTTTTCCTTCTTAATCATATCAGTAAGAAAGGAAGTGGCGTTGCATCCAAGCGGTCCAACGCCTGGCGAGCAAAGTATGTTCTGCTCTCGCTTTCTTGTCTAGTGGTATCGGGCTGGTTTCTAAACTGAATTGCGCTTTTCTGCTATATTTATTCGGTGGTGAAGACGGCCACCAGCGGAAACCAGTGCCAAACAGTCGAATTTAAATGGCGTTTTGTCAGAAATAAAGCAAGTGTGTTATGCAGCATATGGCATATGTAATATATTTTTTTTTATCTGACCTCCTGAGCGTTCAGTCGTGCACCTCAGGACAAAAAAAATTTCTCATCCATTCATCCATCCATCCATCTGACCACCATCGCCAAACTCCATTTGATGCCACTGCATGCAATGAATGATACAATAGGCAGGTAGTCTACATTATTTGTAAGCAGCTATGTATAAAGGAAAGTTGCAAAGTCCACAAGATTTGTGCGGCAGCGTGCACGTTCGCCTACGCCTCTGAGCTGTTATAAAAGATACTCTCGCGGTGAATACCTGATGCTGAGATGCATCTGTTTTACTTAATTTGGGCTGAAAACAGGGTTCTTGTTACGAGCAAAGCAGCAGGCTGAGTACTCGCAGCTTTGATTTCTAGAGGCAGCCTATGCGGTAAGCTTCTTTTTCAGTGGCTGCCGTAGCTAAGTAACGTCGGAATTTATGCCTTGCTAGAGAAATATCAAATGTATTGACGTTCAGTTCGCCTAACAGTTTGTTTTTCCGCTTGCCTGTGCCGGCTTAAAATAAAGGTGCCTGTTCAACATCGCTAAATGCTAGACTTTTATATGCCAAACATGATATGATTTTGAGGGATGCTTTAATGTGGGTATCAGGATTAACTGTGATTACTTGTGGTTCTTCAATGCGCACATATATCTTGGTTCAGAGGTGTTCTTTGTATTTCACGACAACGAAGTGCGGCTGCCATGGTTGGAAATCTATCTTGTGCCCTTAGCATAGCAGCGCGATACCACACGTGCTTTGCTGCCACGGCTGCTTGCTTGATTAATGTCCCCGTGCCTACATACCTCGGATAGGGCATAGATACGACGCCAGAAAAAGAAATTGACACAGCTACCACTTACTCCGTTTTTGTTTGTTTTGTTTTACTACAGGTGTGGGCAGTGTCGTATCGTCGCAACACGGAATTATCAATGGCAGCATGTCAGCCTGCATTAGTTTAACACAAAACCTTGCACTCGACCAGAAAATGAGGACGAGGAAGTCGCCATCACGGCGCATCACTGTCCCTTCGATGCCATATGCATAGACGCAGTCCGCTTTGCAGGACTTCTCTCCGTTTTTTTAGTGCTTTTTAGGCAAGAGTAGCCTCCGTACAAAGTTATTTTTCTAAACCACCGGGCATTATTACTGGCACAATGACTCTTTGAGCTTTTCGTTCCAAAATGAGGCATGGCAGCGGCGCATGCGCGTGTTTTCTTTGGGCATACACTGCAGCCAGTCGTCAGGGCGCGAGCGGCCGAGTTGTGTCGTGACTCTCTGCCAGGTGCTCTTTTTCGGTGCACCACTTATCCAGCGCTCGTCTCCCACAATATGCTCTAAATTATTTAAATAATAATTAAAGTTGCAGGTAATATCTAAACGTTCCTTTGAAATGTGGCTTCACGGCAGTTTACGTGGCATCTGAAAGTGTGTTTTGCCGCAATGTGGGTCATGCTGCAGAGAAACCACATTTACAGGTGCGTTATATGTGAAAATATGGCAAAGCTCATTCGTTTTGAATACTAAGAAAGCTCGTATGAAGAAATTCGAGCTCAAGTGGACATTCATTCAAGCTCATCTTTTATACACACATACAAGTTCACATACGAGCTCACGGTGAAACGGTTGTTTTACAAACCAATTTACAACTCAAATAAAAATTTTCCCCCAATTTTGTTGCTTTAAACATTAATAATTATTAACTAATTAAAACATCAAGCAGAGCACGAAAATAGTGATTTACCGTAAAAACCCGCGTATAGTTCGGACCCGCGTATAGTTCGAGGTGTAACTCGGGGATAGCAAACGCAAGAAAAAACAATTTCAAGCGAATATTGTTCGAGGAAAACAGAAAAAATGCATTTATTTGTCTGCAGCAGCTCGCTGTGCACAGCGAGTTGTGCAGCTCGTTGCTCCCGCACAAAGTCCGTCAGTTCTCGTTCCACGTCTGGAAATGCTCCATTTTTCGGTCCCCAGAAACTTTTTCTCTTGCCGCAGCATGCAAAAAGGGCTTCCTTCTGCTTCCGCCAACCGCGAATGCTCCGCTCATTCACGCCGAACTGCCGCTCCGCGGCACAGTTGCCGATGGTTTCGGCAGCAGAAATAACTTTCCTCTTAAAGGCAGCCGAGTACTGCCTGCGCGGTCCTGACATGGCTTAAAATCACGGAAGTAAAATCGTGGCCGTCGTGATGTGCGCCAAGTGATTGCAATGGCCACTGTTGCTCGCCTGATGCATGCCTGTACCTGTAGGTCTCTAGGACTAACGCCGCTCACGCTACCACGCCACCCAACGTAGAAGTGCGCAGACACCTGGTAATGATGATAGCACCAACCAATGCCGAAACCAAAACTGAATTCGGGCCGAAACTTTTTTGGGATTCGCATATAGTACGGGGCTGAAATTTCGCACCCTAAATTTTAGAAAAAAACCCCGGGCTATACGCGGGTTTTTACGGTACTCCATGACAGTGGAGTGCTGGGAGGTATTGCAGATACTGCCCAACAGTATCTGCATGTTTCTTAGATACTATCTTGATAATCTTTCGACATCTTGCATCTTTATTGCAATACATCTTGCAAAATGAGCATCTGTATTTGTTTCCAATACATCTGATACTGTATCGTGTACTTTATGATACAAGATAATATTATAGCAGCACTACTGTGCAAAACAATAAACTTTGGCATAACTTTGGCATAACTTTGGCATAACCCAAGGCATAACCCAAGCTGATAACCCAAGCATAAACTTTGGCATAACCCAAGCTGATGCTGCGGCCACTGAGCACCTGAACACTAAGAGATTGATTTATCTTGCTCCCAGAGCCCTCTAGCGAAGGCAGATGATGAATTCTACATCACTAAGGAGCAAAGAAAAGCTACTTGGTGATGCTCGTGCAATCTTGACAAAAACAAGCGCGCAAACGTCTGTGCTCATCCCACCTTTTGTTTTCTCAATATTTTCTGTCTTTTTGCTTGTGTCAGTGCCACAACACTTGCTCGTAGCCACCTTACTGTGCTGCATATTCCTATGCTTGTGGTGTCTTCATGCAAATTCTGATGCGCCTGTGGTGTCGTTATCGAAATTTCTCGTGCATGGTGCTTCGTTAAGAAGTCTAAAGACTACGAAAATGAGGTTTCCTTGCATCTCTCGGGTTTCACGCATCAGAGTTTCGATAACAACTACCGCACAACCAGTGGTGGTGCTAAATGAATTAGATCATCATTATCGTCATCAGCCTGACTACCCCCACTGCAGGGCAAAGGCCTTTCCCACGATCTGCCAATCGACCCGGTCTTGTGCTGTGTGCTCCCATGTTATACCTACAAACTTTTTAATGTCATCGTCCCACCTAAATTTCTGTCTCACCTTCGTGCATTTGCCTTCTCTGGGAAGCCACCCTTGATGACCAGCGGTTATCCTGCCTACATGCTAAGTGTCTGGCCCATGTTCATTTCTTCTTCTTGATTTCAACTATGATATCCTTAACCCCGGTTTTCCATGACCCACTCTCCTCTCTTTTTGTCGCTTACAGTCACATTATCATTTTCCTTTCTATCGCTCGCTGCGTCGTCCTCAATTTTAGTTGAACCCTCTTTGCAAGTCTCCAGGTTTCTGCTCCGTAGGCAAGATGCAGCTGTTGTATACCTTCCTCTTGAGGGTTAGTGGTAGATTGCCATTCGTGATTTGAGAATGGTTGCCGAATATGACGCACTCCATCCTTATTCTTCTAGTTATTTCACTCTCGTGGTTCAGCTGTGCGGTTACTACCTGTCTTAAGTAGACATATTTCTTTGCAACTGTTTAGCATTTCGCCATTTAACGCAAAGCACAGTTTCGGCCGATGCTATTGTACATTACTTTATTTTTATACCGATTAATTTTCAGACCTACTCTTCTGCTTTCCGTGCCCAGTTAAGTAACCGTGAGCTGTAATTCATCCCCTGAGTTACTCACAAAGTAATGTCATCACTGAATCGCAAGTTAAAAAGGCACTCTCCATTAAGTTTTATCCCTAACTCGTCCCAATCTATGGCCCTGAAAACCTTCTGTAAGCACATGGCGAATAGCATTGGAGAAATTGTGTCTTTCTGTCTTACACCCTTCTCTATTGGGATTCTGTCACTTTCCTTATGGAGAACTATGATGGCTGTGAGTCCACTAGATTTCTTCTAGTATATTTATGTAGGGTTCGTTGATGCCCCGATTCCGTAGTGCTTGCATTACTGATGTCTCGACTGAGTCAACTGCCTTCTCCTAATCTATGAAAGCTATCTATAGGGGTTGGTCAACCATTTACCTAAAAAAAAATAGTGTGGCATATGTTATCTTTGTTCTTCCCACTAAATTGTTCAAGGATTTCTCTTAGTCACAGTTTGATTGTTAGCACAAATGCTTTTTTTTGCGATCCGTCATATGCTTACATAGATCTTTGCCGTCTGTTTTGTGCAATAGGTCTTGTGTAAGCTATTGCTAAAATATGTTCTCTGCTTTATTTTAAACTTTAATTGTTTGCATCACTCCTACTGTTGCTGTTATGCCAAGGCGATGTTGACAACAAAGGTAAAATAATCTGCCTTACCTAGCAAAAATTCTGCTTGTGACTAGGTGAAATAGCAAAATTGAGTTTGCATTATAATAATGAAAAATATAAGCAAAGATATTTTAATCCTTTCATATGACACCTCTGAAGAACTGTCTGTAAATGCATCAAATTGACACAGCATTATCTCAAAGCACCCAATATTGTATTGTAACAAAAATAAATTTATAATATATTGATTCATACATCTTATAGCATTTAATTGAAATTAAGCTTTAATTCACTATTTACTTATCCTAAAGACATTCATGTTGTGTTTTAGCATATATAGAACGATATCTTAGGCTAGAAACATAGCGCAAATTGTTTTCTGGTTTTGTTGATACTGAGAAAAGAAAAAGTTAAATTTCATTGCGTCTCCCTGGAAGTACCAAGTTGAAGGACTTGTCGACCATGGTAGTACTTTCAGCATAGTGATATGAAAACTGAAGTTAAATGAAAACAACTTTATTAGGCAGGAGGTTCATTTTATCAAAAACTCATTGTATCTTGCACTCCTGTACCCCCTAGTCGACACAACTAGCAAAAACAAGTGATGTGCACAAGTGTGTACAAGGAACCTGAGAGGGTTAAACATAAGGAGATTAAAAAATATCATAATACCAAGCACTTAGTTTTTTTTTTTCGAGAGCGTCCCTATTAGTTTTTCTATTTCATTCTTCACAGACACTGGATGTTCTATTGTCTGACTTTAACATCTAAGCTGACAATGCATCAAACTCAACTGTCATAGCTTCTAAAGGTGCCGTCTGTATCGGCTTTGTACAGTTTGTTTCCTGTAACTAGAATCAAATATTTTTAAAAAGCGATTGATTTTAGCTGAATAAAACCAATAATGTAAGTTAATTGTCATATCATGCTCATTAAGGTAATTTTATATTATGCATAATTGGTAATTTGACTAATATCAATTATTCACGTTAATATGAAAATTGAGTTGCACAGCCTTTGCTGTCTTTAAGTTCAGAGTCTTAATAATTGCTAGATCAGATATTGTTCGTGCATTTATTGATTGTAGTATCGCATGAGCCAAAATTCTCAAATAGTTACGATAGAAGCCTAGCCAAACTTCAGTCAATTTGCTTGAAAATGTTGACCACACCCTAGGATACATTGCGAATAGAGCTGACTGACATCTCACATAAGAAGCAAGGGAAGCATTACAAGAGGCTCCGAAGTGAAAAATTGACTTTGACAATAATTATCAAGCTATTAGCTATAAATAACGTGGTTGAATGGTGTTTGTGATAAACTGGCCGTTTTCTAACTCAAAACCATGTTTTTTTTTTACTACTTACGTACCACTAGTTCTTATGTATTCAAAGATAACCATTTGCTTATTTTTTCTTACATTTTACATAAATACTTGCAGCTACTCGAGGAAAAAACAAAGTATACACCTTATACTTTTCTTCTGACAAAATTTTATAGATGTCATTTATTTGAGCAGTTGGATCCTAGTGGTGAAAAATTCCTGGAAATTCTAAAATGAGCCAGAGTTTAATCAATTTGCTTCAGTTGAAAAAAAAAGTGTAAAATGTGGGAGAAAATTTTGCATGAATAATATGAATACTTTTTTTAGTCACTAAGAAAATGGTTCCTCAAAATGACGAAAAATGCATGAGACATATAGGGCCTCTTCAGTGCCCTTAAGCAACCAAACCAATCTTAAGTTGCTTTGGAATAGAACTATGTTTAGCAAGAAAGAACTTTTGAGATACCGGTAGTAGGCAATTTCATTAAAAATAACACACTTGTTCGTTGTAAAGCAATTTTGTACATAGGTGATCGCTGCTTTGTTATATAGATCTGTGCTAACAGATTTGCAAGTGTATCGAAGTATTTTGAAAGAAAATTGGGAAATACCATATTGGATACCATAATTCTGGTGGCATCTTTCTCTTTTAAGTATTTCGTGCCCAAGTATTTTGTATTGTATCGTAATACAATTCCAAAGTTTTTTGCCTGACCCTGCTCCATGTAATAGTCAGCAACATGCATTTAGTTACACTGTCATAAAGTGCATCAGGATATTTTGAAACTCTTGGGCCACCCTGTGTGTGTGTGTGTGTGTGTGTGTGTGTGTGTGTGTGTGTGTGTGTGTGTGTGTGTGTGTGTGTGTGTGTGTGTGTGTGTGTGCGCGCGCGCGTGCGTGCGCGCGCGCGTGTGTGTGTGCATGCATGTGTGTGTGTGTGTGTGTGTGTGCGCGTGCGCGTGCGTGCGCGCGCACGTGTGTGTGTGCATGCATGTGTGTGCGTGCGTGTGTGCGTGCGTGCGTGTGTGCGTGCGTGTGTGCGTGCGTGTGTGCGTGCGTGCGTGCGTGCGTGTGTGTGTGTGTGTGTGTGTGTGTGTGTGTGTGTGTGTGTGTGTGTGTGTGTATTAGAGAGAGAGAGAGAGAGACAGACAGACAGGGGGTAGGGGATTGCGTGCATGTGTACACGCATGCTGTTTCAGCAAACATTTATGATTTTCAAAAATTCTTAAAATTGAGTGTGACAAAGAAAGAAAACGTCTTCAGAATAAAACTGATAGGTCTGACAAATGCCAGGAAATATCAAGGGTGTGCTAATTTATTAGCTATGTTACAGAGGTAGGTTTATTAAGGTATGCAGCGACTGAGACGATAGCAGCAATAGCAGGCAAGGCATAGCCAGGGAGCAAGCAGCGGAGTGAGCCAGCTGATGGCGATGAGCTTCTGCACATCAGTTAGTATGAGGCAAAAATTACCGGTGGGTTGTGTATAGCACAAATATTGCGGCTGATGCAGAGTGCATAGCCAGTTCCCGACCCGTCAACTAGCGAAGCCGATCGGTTCCGCGAAGGCGAACGCGGAAGAACCCGAGCACGGGAAAGAAGGGAGACTCCTTTGTTCGCATGGTTCACGAGTTCGGAAAAACGCCTGGCAAGAGGCAGGTCAGGTGCCACCGTCCGAGTTTAAGCCATTGTTGGCATGCACGCGTGTCATTGAGAATGACGCGTGGACGCAACCACTTGGCTGACCGAGACATAGTGGCGGCAGGGAAACTAGCATAACCTCCCCTGCTGTACGTCATTACTGAGTGCTGTTAGAATGTCCGGGCGCCTCGCTGTCGCATGCACACCTAGTAAGCGCACAAGCCCAACGGTGTACTCACCGCTCTTAGGGAGGCTTCTACGAAACAACATTTAATGAGAGAACTGACGGGGCTCGAGCGTGAGAACGGCTGCCGACGGAAGTCGGCCGACGAAGGCAGCATGGCCTGGCATGCGAGTGTCACACGCGGAGAACCTATCGCTTTGCGTGTTGTATTTGGTAACGTGGTTTTTACAAATGCAGTGTCTATTATGAAGGTATTTCTCCAATTGGTTGTGGTGATGCGAGCCCACACGTGTGATTGGCTTGTGTGAAGACCCTTTGTTCAACCGAGGGCTGAAAAGAGGATGTTTGAATATGAAAGAGGACAGTGGAAGTTTGGGCTTGGACTCGGGCAGTTGCCTGAGGCTGCATTAAAGCGTCTCTTCACCGGACTACGGCTCTTCCTTCGTGCTGCCACCGTGCACTCGAGTCATCGAGGGGACCCATTCCGAACCTCAAACATCTTCCCTCCTTATCTAGTGTTGAAGCTATTGGGGAGGAGGAAGTTAACTACATCTCTTATCTTCTTTATCACAATCACATTCGGTATTGAGATGTAGCCATCCTGGCGACCTAGAGAGAGGTCAGAAGATCATAATAGGGCTTGAGATCGTTAATGTGAACTGTTTCTCGCCCCCATTGAGGAAGGTCAGAAGATGGCGTAACGGTTTAGCCACATAATTAACAGGAGAGGTCTGTGCAACCACGCGGTAAGGTCCGTGATACTTCGGAAGGAGCTTAGACGAAAGGCTGAGAGCAGCAACTAGTGGGACACAAAGCCACACGAGATTCGATAGCGAAAGGGTCAGGAGGAACTTAGGAGTCGTGACGCGTTTTTTGGCGACACTGTTGGTCGTGGGTGAAAGAATGGGCTAGTTGTCGGTATTTTTCGGCGTGGTGGGCCATCGTAGATGCAGGATGGTAGTTGTCAGTGTCCAGATGGTATGGCAAAATCGTATCAGTGTTGGTGGAGGGTTCACGACCGTATAGCAAAAAGAATGGTGAGAATCCGGTGGTGGCTTGGGGGGCAGTGTTGTACGCGAATGGGACAAGCGGAAGAACGAGATCCATATTGCAGTGGTCTGACCCAACGTACATTGACATGTCACCAAGGGTTCGGGTAAATAGTTCCGTTAAACCATTTGTCTGTGGGTGATATGCGGTAGTGGTGAGGTTAATAATTCTGCATTCGGATAGGAGTGATTGCAACACGTCTGACAGAAATACACTGCCCTGATCACTGAGCACTTTACGAGGGGCGCCCTGGTGGAGAACAAAGCTGCGTAGAATAAATGAGGCAACGTCTTGTGGCTGTTCCGGCAGGTAATACGGCGGTTTTGGCGTATCTTGTCAAATGATCGACGGCGATGACAATCCAGCAGTTGCCAGTGCATGGGAGAGGCCCGTACAAATTAATGCTGACACGATCAAATGGATGGTCTGGGCAGGGAAGCGGCTGGAGAGGTGCTGTGGACAGGTGAGAGACTGGCTTGAGTCGTTGGCAGGCGAGGCAAGAGCGGACGTATTTGCAGACAGAGCTGTACATGCCGTGCCAATAATAGGGTACACGAAGGCGCGTGTAGGTCTTGAACATGCCAGCGTGATCACACTGCGGGTCATTGTGGAAAACTGAGCATAAGTCCTGACGAAGATGAAGGGGCATGACTAGTAACTATGTACGGTCATCGTTGTGGTAGTTACAGCGGTATAAAAGGCCGTCGCGGATAGCATAATGCTGCGCCTGGCAGCGTTAGCGCTTATGGAGCAGGTGCGGTCAGGAGGCTTGATAAAAAGAATTGTGGCGATTCATGGGTTATTTCTTTGCTCTGAAGCCATGCCAAGATGTTAAGTGGCGAAATATCGTGATTGTGACTAGATGAGTTGGTGTTTCAAATGAGTGGGAAGCGTGACAGGGCGTCAGCATCAGAGTGTGCGGCAGCCAAAACCACCTATGATGTGGATGTCGTATTTTCAGAGTCGGAGGGCTCACCGAGCGAGGGGATCTTACGGGTCCTTGTGGTTTGACAACAAACACATAGCGTGGTGGTCTGTTATGACATCAAAAAGACGGCCATAGAGATAAGGGCGAAATTTCTGAAGAGCCCACTTGATGGCCGGGCACTCTTTCTCGATTGCGGTGTAATTGGTCTCGGATTTTGTGAGTGCACAACTGGCATATGCAATCACGTATTCGGCATTGGCATCGTCGCGTTGTGCGAGCACAGCACCAAGGCCCACTCTACTGGCATCAGTGTGAATTTTTGTGTGTGTGCTCGGATCTAAGGAATGCAAAATTAGTGGAAACATAAGCAGGCGGCGAAGTGACGTAAACGAATCGTCGCAAGCTTCTGACTAAATAGATAGTTTATTATGAATAAAGGTTCGGGGAGCAGGCTGATTGAGTGGTGTGAGAGACGCTGGCTAGGGCAGCAAGGAAAAGGACGTAAGTAGCACGGCACACAAACATATATCCTAACACAAGAAGACACAAGCAACACAAATAGAAAGCACAGCAAGTAATATAAATTGGCAAAGCTTCTTTAGGAAACAGTTCAAAGAGACGACGCGCTCACACGTTTGAGGTGCCCCGCCGCGGTGGTCTAGTGGCTAAGGTACTCGGCTGCTGACTCGCAGGTCGCGGGATCAAATCCCTGCTGCGGCGGCTGCATTTTCGATGGAGGCGAAAATGTTGTTGGCTCGTGTGCTCAGATTTGGGTGCACATTAAAGAACTCCAAGTGGTTGAAATTTCCGGAGCCCTCCACTACAGCATCTCTCATAATCATACGATGGTATTGGGACGTTGAACCCCACATATCAAATCGCACGTTTGAGGCTCGACGAAGCAGCCGCGACGTCGTCGATGCTGTCGGACAAGAAGGGCTGGCGGGTTGTCGCAGGTGCTGCGTCCACTGTGCGCCGGAGCAGAAGTTGTGCCTTGTATGGAGTCTTTCGGGCGTTCAACGTCCGACGAGGTACCTCCCTACAATTTTACCCTCCCAAACGTTGACGTCCGGCCAGGCCAACGCGTCTTCTTTCCAACTTCTGGCTTCGTCTGCTCGGCCAACGTGGCCTGTTCTTTCTTCTTTTTCACGTGTCATGAGGGCACGTGCCGCAAACCACTCTTTATTCAGTGCGCGTGCTGGTGCGTTTCTGTCACTGTATCATCGTTTTTGTCGTTCCGGTGATTGGTGCTTCATGACATGGTTCATTGTTGCCTTGGAAGAGTGCATTGAGGGGTGCGATGACAGTAGTAAAATTTCAAACGAAGAGTCGAAAATATGAGCATAGGCCAATGAAGCTGCGTTGTGCTTTCAGGTTAGTAGGCTTCGGGAACTTGGATACGGCATGATGTTTAGTAGAATCAGGGAAACTACCTTCTTTGGAGATGATGTGGCCTAATATAGTTAGTTTTCGAGCGACGAACAGGCACTTTTTCAAGTTAAGCTGGAGGCTGACATTTTGGAGACAGGTCAAAACTGGTGTAATCGGCGTAGGTGGGTCGGGAAATCTGGTGAAACGACGACAATAATATCTAGATAGCAGAGACAAGTGCATCACTTCAGGCCGCGTAAGATGCCGTTCATCATGTGTGCAAAGGTGGCAGGCGCGTTATAGAGACTAATGGCATTACAGTGAATTCGTGCAATCTATCTGGTGTTACAAACACGGTTTTGGAGCAATCAGTCTTGGCCATGGGCACTTGCCAGCAGCCAAAGTGGAGATCGAGGGAAGAAAAAACTCCGCTCCTTGCAAACAGTCGAGGGGGTCTTCCATTCGTGGCAACGGGTACATATTCTTTCGGGTAATCTTGTTAAGCTGGCGATAATCGATGCAAAATCGTATCATGCCATCTGTTCTCCGAACAAGGATGACAGGTGATTCCCAGGGACGGTTGGAAGGTGGAATGACACCGTGTTTAAGCATGTCATTCACCTGGTCATCGATAATGCGCCTTTCACTCGCTGATACTCGGTAGGGACGTTGTCAAATGGGTGCGTGTCTTCCAGTGTTGATATAGTATGCGAAACAGTTGTTGTGCGGCCGAGTGCCCTTGCTTGGCAGTCAAAAGAGGAAGAGAAATCTTCGAGTACGCGAAGAAGGGGGTCTCGTGTCGTCTAAAGGTCCCTGGCTATAGGTGGCATGAAAATACGCAGTAGTGGCCGAGGAGTTGATGTCTTGAAGGTGGCCTTATCAGTGGAGTCATCCATGGTGTTAAAAATCAAATATGACGCCAGCGGCTTGGCTTTACTTAGAGTTTCCCGGTGGTGCAAGTTGGTGCGGTCGATGGATTTGATATGTACATCACAGAGGCGCCAGAATTGAACTTACGGATGGCGAATAGCAATGGTAGTGATCTTCGCTAAAATAAAAGTTCAAACAGTGTGAAAAGCACTGAGCCGTCATTATCAGAGTCACAAGAGATGCATACTAGAACAGTAGTCTGGGCAGGCACAACAGTGTCGTCACAAACTGTGATTTTGCAACAGGTTTTCTTGTCATCGATGACGTCTGTCAATAACGAAGGAACTCAAGTTCGGCATGGGCCAAGATGTGTAGAGAGGAAATCCCACCCTAATATGATATCGTGAGAACAAGATGGCACCACGATAAATTTCATCATCATCATCATCATCATCATCAGCCTGACTACGTCCACTGCAGGACAAAGGCCTCTCCCATGTTCCGCCAGTTAACCCGGTCCTGTGCTTGCTGCTGCCAATTTATACCCGCAAACTTCTTAATCTCATCTGCTCACTTCACCTTCTGTCTCCCCCTAACCCGCTTGCCTTCTCTGGGAATCCAGTCAGTTACCCTTAACGACCAGCGGTTATCCTGTCTATGCGCTACATGCCCGGCCCATGTCCATTTCTTCTTGATTTCAGCTATGATATTCTTAATCCCCGTTTGTTCCCTAATCCACTCTGCTCTCTTCTCGTCTCTTAATGTTACACCTACCATTTTCTTTCCATTGCTCGCTGCGTCGTCCTCAATTTAAGTTGAACCCTTTTTGTAAGTCTCCAGGTTTCTGCTTCGTACCTAAGTACCAGCAAGATGCAACTCTTATACACCTTCCTCTTGAGGGATAGTGGCAATCTACCTGTCATAATTTGAGAGTGCTTGCCAAATGTGCTCCACCCCATTCTTTTTCTTCTAGTTACTTCAATCTCGTGGTTCGGCTCCGCGGTTACTACCTGCCCTAAGTAGACATAGTCTTACAATTTTAAGTGCACTAATACCTATCTCGAAGTGCTGCTCTTTTCCGAGGTTGTTGTACATTACTTTCGTTTTCTGCAGATTAATTTTAAGACCCACCTTTCTGCTCTCCTTGTCTAACTCCGTAATAATGAGTGGCAATTCGTCCCCTAAGTTACTCAGCAATGCAATGTCGTCCGCGAAGCGCAGGTTACTAAAGTACTCTACATTAACTCTTATCCCTAACTGTTCCCATTCAAGGCTTCTGAAAACCTCCTGTAAGCACGCGATAAATAGCTTTGGGGAGATTGTGTCTCCCTGCCTTACACCCTTCTTGAATGGTATTCTGTTGCTTTCTTTATGAAGCACTATAGTAGCAGTTGATCCCCTGTAGATTTCTTCCAGGATGTTTATATATACTTCATCGACGCCCTGATTCCGCAGTGTCTGCATGATGGCTGATATTTCTACTGAATCAAACACCTTCTCGTAATCTATGAAGGCTATGTATAGTGGTTGGTTATATTTTGAGCATTTCTCTATTACCTGATTGATAGTATGAATGTGGTCGATTGTTGAGTAGCCTGTTTGAAATCCTGCTTTTTCTTTTGGTTGATTAAATTCTAATGTTTTCTTTATTCTGTTAGCAATTACCTTTGTATATAGCTTGTATACTACAGAGAGCAAGCTGATCAGCCTGTAATTTTTCAAGTCCTTGTCATCTCCTTTCTTATGTATTAAGATGATGTTAGCGTTCTTCCAAGACTCTGTTACTCTTCCCGTCAGGAAACACCTCGTGAACAGGGTGGCTAGTTTTTCTAACACAATTTGTCCTCCATCAAATGTCATGAGCAGATCAGATGTTACCTGATCCTCACCAGTAGCTTTGCCCCTTTGCATGCTCTCCAAGGCTTTTCTGAGTTCTTCTATCATTACTGGTGGGGTGTTATCTGGGTTACTGCTCATAGTATTAAGGTCGTGGTTGTCCCGGCTATTCTACAGATCTCTGTAAAACTCCTCCGCTATTTTAACTATCCTATCCATATTGGTAGTTATTTTGCCTTCTTTATACCTTAGTACATACATCCGATTTTTGCCTATCCCAAGTTTCCTCTTCACTGCTTTGACGCTTCCTCCGTTTTTCAGAGCGTGTTCAATTCTCTCCATGTTATACTTTCTTATATCGCATACCTTACGCCTATTAATCAACTTCGAAAGCTCTGCCAGTTCTATTTTGTCTGTTGTACTTGAGACTCTCATGATTTGATGCTTCTTAATGAGCTTCTTCGTTTCCTGGGAAAGCTGATGAATTTATCTATCAAGAAATCTTGAATGACGTCACGGACTGTGCATGCACCACACGGTTCGACGTTCTGCACATTGGCTGTATGAAGAGATAGTCCAGATACAGGCATTGTGGCTTTTCCTATATGGCGGCAAATGCGGGCATCAATCGCCAAAAGGGCAGAGCCGGTGCCTACAAGGGTTAGTATCCATGGTTCTCTTATAGCGACTTCAATAATGTTTAGGGGAGAAATTTCAGGCCTTATGCATATCGCTGGAACCGCAGTTCTTGCCTCCTGAACTGCACTACTTAGTTTTCCTGGCGCACAAGGCTCCACCATAGGCGCATGGGGGAAAGGGGGGCGGTGGTGAGGAGAAGGTGAATGGTGAGGGAGGATGGTGTTCCAGAGGTAGGAGCAGATCCATAGTCTGAATAACTGTGGCGGAGTTGACGTGGTGCACACGTGACCCATGGTGGACGCACATTGTTGGAGACATTCGGTACACGAAAACGACAGTAAAGGGCCACATCTCCAACAAGGCCACAATGAAAACAAATAGGACGGTTGTCTTACATGTGCCAAGGGTCGTTAGCTCGTGCGTACTGTACAACTGGTCGTACAAGTGGTGATACTGGCGCGCGAATAAGCGGACGACATGGGCCGTATCCGTGTAGCACAGGCCCAGAAACAACTGCGACGTATGTCAGGGGAGCAGCAGTCAGAGCCTGATAGAGGAAAGGCAGGACTTCTTTGGCGACCTGGTCCTTGACAGTGTTTTAGAGAGCGGGCGCGAGCGGGAGATTTGACTGGTCGTGAACAAGCGGCATCAGCGAAAACTGGTGAGCGACCTCTTCTTGGTCAAAATCCTCAATATGTAGCAGCAGAGATGAGTAGTCAGGAGCAGCAGCCAATCCCGAAATTTAAGTCACCTGTGGATGAGAGGGGTGGGTGGCTGCGCGTTATTTGCGCAACTCATCTAAACTTTGGCAAAGACGGACATGTTTAAACACTGTAGACTGGTTCTTTGCCAGCAGCATTTGAAAGGCATCGTCTTCAATCTCTTTCAAGATATTCCAGATCTTATCGGCATCGGCTATTGCGACATCAAGGCGGTTGCATAGATTGATAACGTCTTCAATATAGCTTGTAAATGTTTCACGATTCTGCTGCGCTCGGCCACGCAACTGTTGCTTGGCTCGAAGCTTGCAATCAGTGGGGCATCCGAATACCTCCATTACGTGCGTTTTGAAAACGACCCACGTCAGGAAGTCGCGTAGGTGGTTTTGATGCCACACGCTGGCCACGTCGCTCAACAAAAACGACTTGTAGTTGAGCTTTGCGGCGGCATTCCAGTAGTTGGACATGCTTACCTGTTCATATTCAGCGAGCAAGTTTTCACCATCGTCCTCTTATGTACCGCTGAATATTGATAGGGTACAGTGACGCGTTGGGCCAAGGCAGACCAATTTAGACACCGGGATAGCAGGTTGTACCTGTGGTTCAGTTGGTACTAAATCCAGCATAGGCTGGCTTGAGTTTCCGGATGCGAAGTTTCAGGTTTTCGGCACCCAGCGCCTCCACCACTTGTTACCACCGATACGATAGCAGCAACAACATGCAAGGCGTAACTAGGGAATGAATAGCCGAGCGAGCCAGGCGATGTTGATGCACTTCTGCACGTGTCCATCTTCTTCCTCGCAGCGGGTTAAATGAAATGTGCTGACTTCTTAATTAGCCAAGTTTGGTGGTTATTATCAATGGTGAAGTTGTAGCCCTGAAGAAAGCAATGTCATGTGTAAAAAAAACAGTAGTTGTTTAAATTTTTGCAGTGTGAGAAGTCCCGACGTTTTTTTTTTTTTTTTTGCTATTTCGTATTGAAGCTGGTGCAAGAAGAGTTCCAGAAGTCTTCATCAAATGCAATGACTGCTGGTGAAGTGTTACAGTGATTCCAGCTGCCAATATATAATCCAAGATTTGTTATCCCTAGCTAGAAAACCTCTATACTCGGCATACGCAGAAGTCTGTGTTATCTTTTTTACTGGCAGGGCAAAAGGTAGAGGCTAGCCATCACCTGTGAACCGTCCATTTAACATGCTGTTTGGCATCGGCCTGGTGCTCTACTTGTGCAGTTATCGTCAGAATCAATCCTTTAATTTCCATTCACATTAGGCTAGCTTCATTGAATAAATAAAGTCGTGCTTTTGGGGCAGTGCAGAGTTGCTTAGCTGTGCTTGTGTCATGGCTTGTCATTCTCAATAGTTATTGTTATGTGCTATCGGCTTGACAGCTTAAATAAATGATAGATCCATAGTGTACAACTTTGACATCATAATTCTTGTACCAGCTCCAGTCATCTTCAATAAGAAGTTCCCGCCTAGGATTATGAAGTCTTAGCCTTCATATTGTGTAGAAGTTATGGGTCATGTAACAAACATCAGTGGATAATAATGGTTTATTTCGATGCCTTATTTGATTTTAGGCTTATTTGAGCACTCCACGAAAGAATTTATTGTGGGTAATGACACAGAATTTTACATAGTGTGCTCAAATTGCTTTACATCTATTGCGATGCACAGATGAAGACCCTTTTTGATGGACTTCACTGACGCACCTGTCTGGAAATCTTGAGAGACATCCTCACACGTTTGACATTCCCGAGGTTGGCTGGTTTCATCTTGAAAACCTCATTTTCAACGTATCCCCAGAGAAAGAAGCCCAAAGGTGACTAATCAGGCAACTAGACGCCCAGTCCACTGGTTGAGAAAGGATTCGTCAATGAATTTACAGGCCAATGAAAAAAAAACTGCCGTGGGGCTCCATACTGTTTGAATCACATTTTTCTTTCAGTTTAGTCAGTTGCAACTCTGAAAAAATCTTGGTGACGAGGCCCTTGAAAACATACTTCTGTATTTCTTTCCAGTAAGATCTCTGTTTATGAAGTAAGAAGCATCGATATGGCTGTTATAAATACAACACCATATGTTCGCTGACCACTTTGTGCTTACTTACACTAGCAAAGCTAGGGGGGGGGGGGGGGGGTTCGATTGCACCATTAATGTGCATTGTGTAAGTTGACACTGCATCTCTATGAAATAAAACCTGGTTGGCCACAAGCACTTTGTTAAGAAATTAAATTCTCATATTCATAAAACTTAATGAGGCACCAGTTTCAGAAACCGAGGTGTTTTTGTAAGTTGCTTGGTCTCTGCTCTTGATGAAGCTGCACATGTTACGGGTGACAGCTGTGTCTTGAGAGACACCCCCAAACTTAAGCTGGAGTCGCTCAATATGTGCTGGTAGTTTCCCTGATTCTTGCTTCCTACCTCACGGCGACGTATGCCAGCACATTGATGTCAAAGTCATAAATTGCACTTGCTTGTCACTTCCTTTTCTGTCGATAGACTAATCTTGTGGTCCCAAGTCAACCAAATATGAATACGAATATGGGGCAAGCTGACAGACAGAGGCCAGGATGTTGAGCAGCATACAGATCAATGCCAGCTCTCTTTTCTTCTGTGTGCTCACATAAGCCAGCACAATGTCTACTTTCTTGGTAACGGAATAATTCACCTGCACTGGCATAGCCATTTGCACAATTTTAAAGAGACACTAAAGAGCAAAACTATTTTTGCGTTTTAGTGAAGTAGAATTTCACAATCTTGAAACCACCGATCTTCTGGGGAAACGATGCTTAGTAAGCAAGAAAATTTGCGAAAAGAAAATGCGGGTGGCAATGCCATCTTGCGATTACCACCCCGAACTTTATGATGTGAAAAGTTCTGAAGGCATCTGCTGGGTCCTATGTAGCTTCCAAACGATAAAAATGAAGTACATTGTAGACTTTGAGCGCCATAGGCTTAGCATACGAAGTTTCAAAAAATTTTGTTGAGCAAATGCAACAAAAATAGCGAAAATACATTTGAAATGTGTGACGTCATGTGCGGAGATTGAGGCGCGAAATTTTAAAATGAAACTTTAACCTTGATTTTCTCTGCTAATGATAAACTTGTGATAACGAAACATATGGCATTAGAGCTCTCAAAGTGCAGTTCGTCAATCTAAACCCAGATATTGTTCCTCTTTAGTGTCTTTTTAATGCTGCAGTATCACAACTGAGTCATGGATCCACACCAGTGGTTCTACAAAAGTTATTTGCATTCATATATCCAAAACAAGCATGTTAAAGGGAAATGTCAATGCATTTATACAACTGCCACCCCAAGAATGACTAACAAAGTGCAGCCACTGTCATGGAAGCCTTCCTTGCTCCACAAACAAACCTTTTTTTTTTTTTTTGTCTAATTCACTTCCTTACACACATTTATCTTAAAAGAGCTGTAGCTCTTTTAGTGAATGGATTGAAACAATTTGAAGTGAGTGCTGCAGCAACTGCGACACGTCGTCAAGGGGGTTGCACTATATTTGAAGGACACCATGTGTGCAGAGTTTGTTTTATGTGCAAAAAAAAAATACTTGATATTCATAGGCTTCAGGGCTTTACAGAATGACTTTTCTTGCTTCAGAAAACTGATGGGGCATCGTCACTTCCATGACTAACACCAGATGTCTCTAATTAAGAAGTTCATGAACCTGCCACGATCGTGTAGAGATTATGGTACTAGAATGCTGAACTGAAGGTAGCAGGCTTGAATCCCACCAGCAGCAGCCACATTTTGATGGAGGTGAAATGCTTGAAGCTCATGTACTTAGATTTAGGTGCATGTTAAAGAACACCAGAGGGTCAAAATTTTCTAATCTCACGACTACGGTGGCCCTCATAATTAAATTGTGGTATTGAGACAGAAAACATGTACAGTTGGTTTAAAAAGTTCATTAAGCAATTTGCATGTTTCTCACAACTGCTCATGTCCACTGAACCTGACAGCTTGCTTGTTCAGAGAATTCTTATATTTCTTGAAGACTTTATCTTTAGAAAAGTTTTGAAGCGTTTGCTGAAACACCATGTGTTTTTCTAAATGGAGGTTATTTCAAGAAATGTGTCTGCTATTATTGAAAAATTACAGATGGAAGGTATCTGCATTTTACCTAAGAAAACTTGTTGTTGGGCTAGTTGGTAGAGCATTCCGAAAAGTTGATTCGAGCTCGAAAACTTGACACGATCACTCACACACGCACACATGTTTGATGCATGGGTGTGTGCATGTGTGCGTGATCGTGTCAAGTTTTGACGCTCGAATTAACTTTTCGGAATGCATGCTACCTGCTGCGTTCTCTCTACTGTGGCACAAGGCATATTCAGATATGTACAAATAATAATTACAACAGTAATTAGAGAAGTTAATGCAATTAACTTTTCAGCCAGTGGAAATAAGCAGATGAGTCAAATGGGCAAATTGAAGTACTTCTTGTGAAGTGCATAGCCACTTTGAAATTTTCAAAAGGTGGCCAGAGGTAATTATTGCGGGGTGATGAAAGATGGCTAATTTAAAAAGCAACACCGAAACTGACGCACCGAACAGCGCATCTACCATTAATTCCTAAAGTGCTCTCAGTGACGACGCGGTTTTTCTCGCCGTTATCAACCATTAATATACATACTTTGTTTCGTGACTTCATTTCGAGACAGTGCTTTCCTGCCGCATGGTCGTTTATTGATGCTCACTGATCGTCCTTCCTCTATGCGAGGGAAACACGGTCATCATTGAGGGCATTTTCGGAGTGATGCACTGCTGTAGGCGGCTGGACTATTGCTGTCCTGTCTTGGTGGAGTAGATAAGATGGTTGGCCTAAGCAAGCAACAAAGGGAGAACAAAAAGGAACAGAGAGTAATTGTCACTTCTATACAATGCACATGTGAAGTTCACGTTTCAATTCTAAAATATGTAGTTTTAATGTTATAGTTTACATGGGTGAGATAATAATTTGGCGAGTTGGGTTTGCATAACTTTCCTTCCATTTGTGCTGAGGTGATGTTCTAACAAGAAGAATCATCCTCACAAAGACTGTCAAATTTGCAAGCTGTTTTGAAAGGTTTACCCTTCTGTCATGCATTTCCCCAAAGTGGAGGCAAAAGCATGATAAAAAAGTAATCCGTAAAATTGCAGGCAGACGAGTGATAAAAAGTAATCCGTAAAAGTAAATGCAAAAATGTGATAAAAATGTGATTCTAACGAAACTACAATAAGAAAAAAAAAAGAAAGAATCAACAAAAATCAAAGCCTGTGACGTTGGTTGCTCTACAACTTCCTGCATGAGCAGGAAATTTGTTTTTATTGCTGCTTATCAGTGTTTAAACCTAGAAGCAGCCAGCTATGGTGAATTGCGATGGTTTTTCAAGGTTCTAATGCAGTTTTGTTCTTGCAGAGCTTGCACAGTGCTTGCATTGCAGTGCAGTTGATTAAGGGGTGGGGGTGTAGCATACCTTATTTTAGTACTGCTAGAAAGATCCACGTGAAACTTTTCGCTAAAATTTTTTGTATAATAAGCTGGTTTAGCTACTAGTTCGAGCTGTTTGACGTTTACATAAATTCTCCTTATCATTTCTGCTACTTCTGTTTGTTCATTTTTGCTAGGTCTTTAATAAAAAGAATACAGAGTTAATGCATAGTATTAGTGTTATGTCAATACAAGTATCAGCTTTTGCTTAGGCAAATGTTTAACTCTTTACAACATGGTGGTCAGCCCAGGTAACCACCTTTTTTTCATTTTTTCTTCTTGAAACAAGTGATAGATTTTTAATCGAGCATATTTTAAAGCTTTCAGTAATCTGACAGAGGTGACCTACTTTGGTTGGGCCTAAATAAGACATGTTACACTTGCTTTCTACTGGCTGCCCTCATCCTCAAGGCGCGTAGACTGTGTACTCGAGATAGTTTTATACATATAAAAATATGTGCTGTTTTTATAATGTTGATAGTGCAGGAAACCATTTTGTATAAGTAGCTATTGCTAAGGCCTGTAAAAATGAAGGGCTGTTCTTTTACTGAAAGTGGCCAGTAGCCTCCTGCTGCATGGACCACCTCAGACCACCTCATATCTTTTGAACTGAAATGGCCAATTTTCTGTTTCTTGTGAGTAAATCAATTGCGGCAAAAGATATTGCCTTTTTTTCCCAATGAAACTCTGTGTCTCGCCAAAAATGGACTTCTGCACATGAAAGGGTTGAAGCATTCTAGTGTCCTTCATATAAGTATGTGAGAAAGGGAAATATTTTAAAAAGTTGTCATAGGTGGCTAATAGATTTATGTCATAGTATGTATCCTTTTATTTCTCCTACCACTTTTTCTTCATTTCCACTTATACGGACATTTTGTTTTATGAAAACTAACTTTTTGCATTCTTGGTCTATATCGATAAATGCCAGTTAAAGGGGATTTATGTAATATTTAGCACTCCTCTTCTTTTGATCCTATTCATTTGACCAGCAACTTGTTTCATTGCACAAGTAAAGAAGCAAGTCAATGTAAAATACATACTTGAAGCTGGGTGACATCCACACTGGCATGTCAAAAAACGTTTTTGCAATAACTTGCCATACTTTTTAAAATAAAGTTGCTTCCTCTTCCTGTAATGTAAGGCTTAATTTTGCTAGTCCTTACCTTGTCACCAATTTATTTACTTCTTTTTATCTTTCCAGGCAAAAAACATCCCATTCCCAGCCATTACAAGCAATTATCCTCCCAGTGGCTACCCAAGTGATTCTAGTTATCCCGGACCCAAATAAGAAGACTGCTGGTTCAAAGGATACTCTTGTGCAGAACACTACGAAAGCGCCTTCACAATGGCGAAGCATTGTTCCCAAGTCAAATCATCTCAGTGACTTGCCTTCCTGTGGACTAGACACAAATACTAGAGGCTTATCTCTCAGAAAAGTACATCAAAGTTCCCAAACCACTGTGTCCTGCAGGTGTAAGCGTACAAAGGATTCATGCATTCAAGCTTGCAGTAATGATGGTTCTAGGAGGGATGCATCAGAGTTTGTTAACCTTCTACCAAAGGCATGCAAGCGCTCCAGAGCCATGAAAGCAACTGTGCACACGCAAACCATCAACTCTGATGTTCAGCATAGGAGTTTGCAGCCCTTTCTGTTTAAAGGGGTCAACAAGAAAACTCTTGAGATCTGCAGCATTCAAACTCAGACAACTGAAAGTGCTTTTACGGATAAGGCCCAAAAGGCACACATGAAGAGTCCCTGCTTGAGGCCAGAGCCAGATAAATTGGACAAGGAAATTGCCACTAGTGAGCTGTTGTGCGATTTTGACCAGCTATTGTTCAATGGTTGTGCAGCTGCTGCCAAGGAGTGGATGGACTACTTCTCCAGGAGCTCTTCGTCTACGCAAACTCTGGAGCCTGATGCACTTCTGAAAGACTTGAGTAGGTCTTGCTCACCTTCCGGCTCCCCCATTTTAGATGGATCAAGGCACAATCTTGGTCAAATGGAGCTATCAGATGTCCCGCTTCAGCAGCATTGGAGCATAATTTCAGAAAAACCAACTATGATGCCTGATTTAGATTCAATCTGTGAGTCTGAGGAGACTCGTTGCTTGGAGGACAGCTTACGGGATGTCAATCACATCTTGTCATCTCACACACAGACAGACAATCATTTTGATAGCCTTCTTATTGAAAACATGCAACAAACTGCTGCTCAAACAGATTTTCCAGCTTCTTTGCACACTGAGACGCAAACTAATGAAGATCTATCTTTTGAAGAAGGCACAGATGTACTGCATATGGAAACTCAGACATCAAAGTTTTTGTTTTGCGACTTTGAGAGTGTTGATATTGAGACACAGACACCATGGAAAAACGTAGATTTTAATTTAGATGACTTCGTGGTCGACTCCAGTTTTATTGAGAAAAAAGATGCGGAATCTCAGATCGAATACCATCAATTTCTCGCCTCATGGCTTTGCATGAAAATTCCAGATGGGGAGGGCTTTAAGGACTCCAACAACATGCACACTCAAACTAGTGGACTAATTTAGAAACTTCAATTGCACTCAGTCAGCTGTGAGCTTTGGTGTTTTTTGGGTACCGAGGCTATATCTTCTTTGTGGTAGCAGTTCATTAGGGAAGCAAAGTGAAACAGCAACGGGAAATGGAACGAGCATTTTCCGGACCATTTAGAACTCTTGAACAAGTCGAGCATAAGAGGAGAACCTCACACGTGATGTCTTTTGGCACCGTTTTCCTAGGGCGACAGAAAGTGAGCAGTGTGTCGGGTCGCCCCATTTTCTGTTTTGCTTACAAACATCTTCACAGGCCAAGATATGAATTGCTAAGGATTAGTAAGTGCAAATAAGCCAGCATTGAGGTTAGCGACTCGCCTGAGTCAGAATGCTTCGTTTCGCTTTGCTAAGCAGGTTCCGCGCAATAGCTCTTCATACCAAGCAATCGGGATGCTACCTGCGCGCCGCGAACCTTTCCTACCTCTAGCGCTTGTTGTGACAAAACATTGTAGCGGTACTGGCAACTCTGCTCATAGGGCTGCCATGGATGGCATTGTTCATCATAATGACATTCAAAACTTAATTACGTGTGCGTTTATTGAGATGTCTAAAAAATTATTGGAGGGGTTTAGGATCCTTCAAAAACATACAGGGAAAAAAACGAAGAAAAAATGAAAGCAATTAAGTGTGTGGCTCGGAAGCGAGGTTGTTAAAGTGCACAAAGAGAGAAAGAGTAGAATTCACTTCAGTATACATGTATATATTTCTAGTATACACCAAGCAATGCTTCTGCTGTTTTTCCAGCTGCTGCCCGTTTTCTCACTGCCTACGAGTTTTCGCCTGCCTGGCTTTCCTCTCCTTCCTGTAAGGCATTGACGTAGGCAGTGGGGGGGGGGGGGGGGGGTCTAAGCACCTGGATTTTTTATATTATTGTTTTCTATATTTATACATTACATGCACACAAGCGCATACGCAAACATATTGTTGCGGATGTATTTACTACTTTACAGTAGAAAAATAGTCCAGCAGTCAAGATGGCGGCTGTTGTATTTTTCGAACACCAACACGTCGTCGTCCTCTTCTTCGCATAACCCCGCATAGAGATAGCCGGAACCCTGCAACGATATTTTTGGGGAGGGATGGGAGTAGGGAGATACGAAACCTGCGTCTTCCTCTCCAAAAAAAGAACCTCGGCTGTGTTCCTATTGCAACAGAATCGAAAGTTGGGCTAGTTGGATATGCATGGTATAACTGTCAGTTCAAGCGCACGAATAATCGGAAAGGAAAAGAGGACAAGCGCCTTTTCACAATTAAACGATTTATTACAAAGGGAAGAATATATAAACGGGCAAACAAAATTGTAATAAATCCCGTTGTAATAAATCGCTTAGTTGCGAGAAAGCGCTTGTCCTCTCTTCCTTTCTGATTAATCGTGCACTTGAACTGACAGTTATACCATGCGTTCCTATTGTAAATATTCCGTAAAAGCTGCCCTTGTACGTGCTAAATACGTGGACACACACGACAAAGCGTCAATTACCTCTAAGCAGCTGCTATCGCCAGTTGTATTCGGTGACACCGTTAAGAGATCGCCGCAGCTCTGCCGCTACGAGGGTGCAGGTTTGATGCCTGAGCATAGCAGGCAACATTGGTTGGTGGTGACAAAATGCAACAAACAGTCACTATCGGGGTGAGTTCGAATTGAAATAACACACATATAGCGTCTCGTTAGGCAGTTCAGGGAAAGGTGTAGCATGTAGTTAGTATTTAGGACTACGCAAATGACGAGAAACAGGCCACATAAAGTGCAACGCTGTCTTTCTGGCACGGATCTCCCGCCGTGTGCGCTGTTTTCAATCCGACGTATGCCCTATCAACTAGTCTAAGCTTTTACTTTAGCCGGGAGGTGAACCCTTGAAATATCAAGACGTTCAGCCAGGAATGTTCCTGCAGCCAACGTTTCGACAAAAGAAACCTTTACTTTAGCCTGAAAGTGAAAGCTTGAAATGTTAAGACGTTCAGCCTGGAATGTTGCGGCAGCCGACTTTCGACTTTAGGAGGTGAACACTTTAAGTGTCAAGACCTTCAGCTAGGAGTGTTGTGGCAGCCAACGTTCCGACAAATAGGCTTGAAATTTTAAGACGTTCCGCCACCGCGAATTGTTACGAAGAAGAGGCCCCAATAGTCTCTCGGGTAGCGTGTCGCGAGGGCCAACGCCGGGTAGGGAGCATCTAGGCTGGGGCAAAGCAAAAGGCAGCCAGCAGAAAACAATGTTTACATTTACAATGTATGTACAGAATGTGGACGAAAAAGCCGCCCGACGCCTAAATGCGCTGGCCTTTTATAGGCGCCGGAGGAGGAGGCGGCAACCCCGCTGTAAGATGCGCGCAGCGTCTCTGATGGACGCTTCCGTTGTCCGTAAAAGATGCGTCGAGTGCATCTTCGAAAGCACCCAGTGTCCTTGATGGACGCATACAGTGTCGGCAGGTGGGTCATGCGGCACTTTTGCTGGCAGTCTGGTGGCTCCAGGTACAGTTTTGTGGGAGCCTTTAAAGTAATGGGTCGCAGCGCACCCGTGACAGAATGTTCCGGCAGCCAACGTTTCGACAAAAGAAGTTCTACTTCAGCCGGAAGGTGGAGGCTTGAAATGTCGAAACGTTCAGCTAAGAATGTTGTGGATAGTCAACTTGTGTTCCTGGTAGAAAGTGTTTTTTTCGGTGCCTAATTGTCGTGGAACATGTGACGAAGCGCGGAGAACTAACACCAGTCATATGGCATAATGTTCCACAATGCTGACCTTCCCGACTAGCCTGTCTTTTCTTTATTTTTTTTTTTTTGCCTTGGTAAATACATGGATGGATGTGGCTGTATTCTTTAGATCGGGCGGCGGCTAACGCCACGTAGCCATAATACTTAGTGAGCTAACCACTAGATTTATCTTTTTTTTTTTTTCCTTTAAATAGTGAAATTGAGGACTGGTACTTTGCAGTGACGGGTTTAATTTTCACTCGTGCCTTGACTTTAGCCACCAATCAGATAACCTTCTTGCAGTTAAATCTACCCGCCTAAAGTCTATTTTGCCCTCCCTGTCCCTAAACCCCAGTGCTTTGAAAAACTCTGCGCCATCATCCTGAACTATAGGGTGAAGCCCCTTACAGAACATTACCAAGTGTTCGGCAGTTTTCCTCCTCCTCTCCGCATGCACTGCATACAGTGGATGGGGAGGGACTGCCCTTCGTATTTGGCCTGATATGTCTTGGTTGGCAATACTCCCGTCCTGGCCTCAAACAGTAAAGAACTACCCGAGTATGATCATAGATCCTTTCCTTGGAAATTTCCTGCTGAAAAGTTTGATAGATCTCTAGCGCGGACTTCTTAATCATGCCAATTCTCTTCGTGTCAGTCTCCGTTTCCTTCACTTTCTTCTTAACAGATAGTTTTTTTTTTTTTTTTTTGGTTTGGCCACCTGCTGTTTTCTAAGTATTTACCAGTCAATTTCCTGGTTCGCTTCCTCCATTTTGTATCGACATTCTTCATGTACAAGTACACTCTTAAAAAAAGTTAGTAAAAAGGTAGCAACTGCAAGCAAGTAGGTAGTAACTGCAGCAGTTGCTACCTTTCTTCGACAGTTACTACCCTTTCGCTACTTGTTTACTACCCACGTTAGTGAACAGTTACTAGCTATAACCATTACTAACTTTTTGTGACCTCTTTGCGACCTCCATTTTGTATCGACATTCTTCATGTACAAGTACACTCTTAAAAAAAAGTTAGTAAAAAGGTAGCAGCTGCAAGCAAGTAGGTAGTAACTGCAGCGGTTGCTACCTTTCTTCGACAGTTACTACCCTTTTGCTACTTGTTTACTACCCACGTTAGTAAACAGTAACTGAAACGAAATAGGTAGTAACTGCAGCCGTTACAACCTTTCATGCCCCGTTACTACCTCTTCGCTACCCGGCTTTTGACTATCTAATCCAAAATAGTGTGTGAATGCTATTCTGATATTTTATGAGAGGAATAGTCTCGACGTATTATCATTGAACTGAAAAATGACGCAGACGGTATTTATAGATCAAGAAAATATATTTTGTTTCAAATTATGCAACCGAGATATGTAAACGTCATTCTGATATTGTCGAAACGGAGAAGTACAAGTTAACGAACCATAAGCAAGTGCTACATGCATCGTAATAGACAATTACAACAAACTTAGTAAATACTGCACATATTAACAAGACCGGCAGATCAAAATAACCAGACAGTCACATATAGCCTTGAGGGCAGTCACAGTTAATCCACTGTGGCGTGTCTCCAAATAATATCATTGTTTTGGCACGTCAAACCCCCAAAACGATTATTACTTTTAAGCGCTGATATATTAGTCCTGTGAAGCATTAAAATTCACTGGGAAGGAATTCGGTACTTTGTCCGGCCACTGTACATAATGCCTTTTTATGGCCTTTTTATAATGAATAAATATAACATAATTGTCTATAAGTGAGGCTTATTTGAAAGTCTTGTGCTACGTCACCAAACAAACGTAACCAGGTAGTGTATTATAGTGCTAACAATTTATATTTGTTAAAATTCATCCTAAAACGGAAGTGCTCCCATGTGCCAGGTATGCCCCTGCGAAGTAGGGGCTATATATACCCCACGCTTACTTCTTTCTACAAGTATACATAAAAAAATAGTGAACTTGTTTGGTCTATGTATTCTTCGCATTCATGGCACACCCCACTTCTTACCTGAATTTGTGTAGTTATAAGACATTGATTAGCCAACATTACCAGTAGAGAAATAATATGCCAAAATGAATGAACTGGGCAGTATCGGTTACTACTTTTTTTTCTTGAAACCTTCAAAGTTACTACCCATAGGTGGTAACAGCTAGGGCAGTAACAGTTACTAACTCCTGGTAGTAACAGCAGAGGTAGTAACTCTTACCACCCTTGCCGTTACTAACTGCACTTACTACCAGAGTTGTAACATATGTGACAAACCATTACTACCCCAAAGTTAGCAAGTACTACCACCTTTTTTTTAAGAGTGTAGCTGAAAACCTTCCTAGCCCAACGCTCCTCCCCCATTTCTCTCAATCGCTTCTCAAATTTTATCTTGCTGCTAGTTCCCCTGCCCTCAAATGATGTCCATCCCATATCACCTTGTCCTCCCTGATTTGGTGTATTCCAGTGAGCTCCTAAAGCAAGCCTACCTATTCCACATTGCTTAATTTCTAATCTTGCTTGAACTTCTGATCTCAAGCACAAGGCCGCATTGCCAAACGTCAGCCTAGGAACCATGACCCCTTCCATATTCCTCTCACAACATCATACCTATTGTAATTCCACAGTGCCCTATTTTTCATTCCTGCTGCATTCCTGTTACCTTTAGTCGTCACGTATATTTCGTGTTCCCTTAGGTACTCGGTCCCATTGCTTATCCATACGCCCAGATATTTGTATTTATCTGTTATCTCTTGCGTGACCTCCTGTATTCTAAGCTCACTACCTTCGTTATCATTAAAAATCATGACTGCCGATTTCTCCTTACTGAATCTAAAATCTAACCTATTTCCCTCGTTACCGCAGATGTCCATCAATCTCTGCAAATCTTCCTTGTTGTCGGCCATTAGCACTATATCATCTGCGTACATTAATGCTGGTAGTGCCTGATCAATGAGTTTTCCTTGTTTGACTAAAGAAAGGCTGAAGCCAAGTCCACTTCCCTCTGATTTGGCCTCTAATCCTTGTAGGTATGTCATGAATAACAAGGGTCAAGCCTCGCTTGGAAACGCCCTCTTGAGGGTCTTTATTATTATTAATATTATTATTATTATTATTGTTGTTGTTGTTTTGCGAAGATATGCAGCGTTTTGTAACCTGCCGTATAGCAATGTCGTATGTATACTACCAGCAGCAAAATAAACAATGTCCTAATGAGGTCTATGTGTGTGTGCATTTATAGCGCCCTTAGGGAGGTGCATCTCCTATACGGAGAAAAGCCGAGAACCAATCCACCTGTGCACGCACTCGAAAGCAGTTCAAGAGGTGGGGGCTAATTGGTGGACAGTAAGTGTTCTTGCACTTTTCTGTCATTGAGTGAAAGAAAAAAAAAAAACTAGAGGCACATTGAAGTCGATAGTTGCCACATGTGCAGAAGATTGTCAAGGTGCTTATCCGTTAACGAAGGAAATAAAAAAAAGCTTATCTACCAGAGAGATAGAAGCATGGTTACGGCACTGGCATTCGGTAGTGGAAAATGAAACATGAAGGGTTACGACCGCTCTCTCTTGGTAAACGTCTTGGTAAAATGGGCTTCTGGTTAACTACGCACATGGTGGTGTGACTCGTCGCTGTCGTTACAAATACGTACTTGCTGTTGACAAGACTCCTTGAAAACAAAAAAGAAAACATTGTGACACCGACCGACTTAAAATCTCAATGGTACCATGATGTAAAAGAATAAGAGGGAGCTCCTAGTGACAACGTCATTAAAAAAAATTGTCTGGGCAAGTCGGTGGTTGATTAAATACCAAACTGCTAACACTTACTAGCCACAAGCAAACATGTCATGTCAACCCGCCGCGGTGGTCTAATAGTTGTGGCGCTCGACTGCTGATCCGTAGGTCGTGGGGATGAATCCCGGCAGCGGCGGCTGCATTTTCGATGGAGGCGGAAACCCATGAGGTCCGTATACTTAAATGGTTTAAATTTCAGGAGCCCTTCCACTACCGCGTCTCTCGTAATGTGCTTATGTCGTGTCGCTACTCGCACCAACACCGGTGGTGCGTTCATCTGAGCTGTGCAAACCGTCACATTGAAACGATCACTCATGTATTCTACAACACTGTTTCAAAGAAAGTGGGGGCAATCTTAAAGGAAACACCAAAAAGCAAAACGTTTTTTTTTTTTCTCGTATTTGTAGCCGTAAGAAGACGCCTGCTAAAGGAGAAAACTTGCCAGAACAAAATGCCGGGACCGACGCCATCTTGCCAGTGAGTGGTACATTATTCTCTAAAAGGGCAGAGAGATGGCACACCAATTTTTGGGCTATAGAAATACGAAAGCAAATGAATTATAAATACATGGCGTCACATTCGGATATTTCAGCGCAAAATGTTCTCTTCCTGGTGATTCCGCGCAAGATCGAACAAAAGAAGGCTGGTCGATCTCCTACATTTCTTTCAAATTTTATATACTGTTGCCTGATAAGTGGAAACAAAAGATCTGCAATTGGTTTTGCTGTAAATTTTTTTTCGAAGCACAGGAAATCAATAATGACGAAGAGGTGGAGTGCCCCGCTTACCTGCTTTGCTGGCCTTTTTTTTTTCAATTTGGTAATGAATTACACAAAATATGATAAAGCTGCGTACCTCAAATGTCTTGAGGTTATTATAGACGTACTTGCACTTATGCTCAATTATCTTTCGATTGTCTGTGGAGTGTATATTTTCCTATGAAAACTCTCAAATTTGACCTGAAAAACTTTTGCCTAGTTTGCAGGACTTTTTTTCAAAAGGGGCCCATGAGAGGGCGGTGAAAATTTCTAATTACTTTCTCAGCATGCTTATTTATAAAACTGCCAACGCCTACATTAATAACACTTTTGAATAAAGAGATATAATCGCGCTAAAAAAGAAAAGAGCATGCAATGGAAACTTCTGAAGACGATTAAAAACATTTTTAAAAATTTTATACAAGTTTCCCCATTGATTCTTCTGCTCATCAGCTTTCGCAATCAATGAAAATATGTTGCGTTTATAGTTTTACTTCCAGTTACGGGCCGTCAAAAAATGCCCTAGCGCAAGGATAGGCAACGTAAGATCAGACTTCGTACCCGCTAAGTATGGAGTTTCTCAAAGGGCAAGCAGCACTAAAATAGCTGTCGACAGCAGTGAGGACGCAAATTTCGAAATTATTTGGTCACGGCAGTGGCCATAAGTACGGGATACGTATTCATGTTAGAAGCTTGGCGGTAATCGTACTTGAACGCAACACAGGAATTGCAAAATACTTAGCGGGATTTCCCGCTCAGCACTTGAGGCAATCAATTTGGTTGGAAAACAAGGCGTTGAGCGCAGCTGCGTTGACTGCTGAGTCATTCGTGTTTCGCAAGACAGCCATGGTTTTTCCCACTGGGCAGTCCCTCGCGCTGCATTCAAATAAAAAAAATGCGTCTTATGAAGGTGCGGGCGATGTCCATGGCGTTGCCTAATAACCTGTTTCCAGCGAAGCCGAACGGGAGGAGGCCATAGGAAGGACGGTACTCCAAAATCAAGCCCAGGCTAGGGTGGCTTCCCAAAGGAAAGGGCGGAGCGTCATGGTATTCTGCCCTCTACGTCGGCAAAACCATCGGTTAACGGCCCCCCGTTAGGGGGTCCTGTCAGTCATTGAGTTTCCTATAAATACACTAGCAAGAACTTCCTGCCGTGGCGGTCTGTCTAGTGGCTAAGGTACTCGACTGCTGACCCGCAGGTCGCGGAATCGAATCCCGGCTGCGGCGGCTGCATTTTCGATGGAGGCGAAAATGCTGTGGGCCCACATTTGGGTACACGCTAAATAACCCCAGGTGGTCGAAATTTCCGCAGCCCTCCACTACGGCGTCTCTCATAATCGTATGGTGGTTTTGGGACGTTAAGCCCCACATATCAATCAGAACCCCAGGTGCCCGAAATTTCTGGAGTCTGCCACTACGGTTCCTCTCATAATCATATTGTGATTTGGGGCGTTAAACCCCGCATATCAATCAATAAATCACTAGAAAGAACTTTGGCGCTAGTGTCTATGGGAGCTGCAACGCACGTTGCTTCGGCGAGCATCAGTCTTTTTTTTTTTTTTTGCAATTTGTCAGTTCATTTGCTTTACTAAGCTTGGGCAGCGCCGGTACCGATATGAGATTCTCTCAGGTGATTTCGCACTCGGGCGGGTTTTTTTTTTTTCAGTGCAGAGACAAAATCTTCGCCAGCTTACAGCTACGGCGTATACCTCTTATCAGCTGCTTCCAGCATCACCCAATAAAACACCCAGTAAGCTGCGTCACAACGTCGGCTTTACGTGGCACCGACATGCATGTCGATGAATGTAAAATGATCTGAGGGTGGGTCAAAGGCGATTATGAATGTCTCGCAACAGAAGCGATGAAAAAAGAAGAAAAAGAATGACTTGTCTTTATATGTGGTTAGAGGGCGTGTATGATGTGGCGGGTGAAGTTGAGAAAAGATGGTCGTTTTGATTTTTTTATTGTGGGGAGGAGTCCAAAGTGTTCAATTGCTTATGAAATTGTCGCTGGACACAAACCATTTCAACAGCCAGAAAGCTGATTGATTGATTGATTGATTGATATGTGGGGCTTAACGTCCCAAAACCACCATATGATTATGAGAGACGCCGTAGTGGAGGGCTCCGGAAATTTCGACCACCTGGGGTTCATCTTTATAAGGATATAGCGCACCATGCACGACAGGGACACAAAAAGAGAGACGCACTCACACACACAGCGCTAATGATGAAGCCCAACCAACTAGCCCGGCAACGTGTCTTCGCACCTGGTGTTCTTTAACGAGCACCCAAATCTGATCACATGGGCCTACAACATTTCAGCCTCCATCGGAAATGCAGCCGCCGCAGCCAGGATTCGATCCCGCGACCTGCGGGTCAGCAGCCGAGTACCTTAGCCGCTAGACCACCACGGCGGGGCGCCAGAAGGCTGAGCGTTTCGTCAGATATAGATCACCAATTGGCTCTTGTTTAGGGTTAATAAAGGATTCCAGCCGGACTTCAGGGACAGAACAGAACGCCGAGCACGTCCACGAGTTCTCCGAGAACTGCCTCGAACGCTGGCGAACGCTCTTTCACCGCCAGGTGGTGCGTTCTTCCTTAACGTCGTCCCTGGCGATCGCACAGTTTCGGTTTCGTTTTTCTACCCTATATCACATAGGTGTACTTGCGCTGTTGGGAGCGGTTGTTCACCGAAGCTGCGGAACAACACACTTGTCATGTGACCAAAATCTAGCATGTGTACCTGACCAAGAAGCAACACGTTTCTGAATACGAGCAAGCTTTATAAGAAAGCATAAATAAACAATAAAATAAAGTCGGTTATTAAATCTCACTTGTGTGTCCAACTCCAGTGAACACCTCGTCCAAGCCCGGATGCAACTATAATAAAGATAGTGCATATCATGCTACAATTCTGGGTGGGCAGCAACAATAATTCTAATGCTTTGGAGCAACCGCAAGACTGATTGATTGATTTGTGGAGTTTAACGTCCCAAAACCACCGTATGATTATGAGAGACGCCGTAGTGGAGGGCTCCGGAAATTTTGACCACCTGGGGTTCTTTAACGTGCACTCAAATCTGAGTACACGGGCCTACAACATTTCCGCCTCCATCGGAAATGCAGCCGCCGCAGCCGGGAATCGAACCCGCGACTTGCGGGTCAGCAGCCGAGTACCTTAGCCACTAGACCACCGCGGCGGGGCAAACCGCAAGACTGTCTACCGGAGGAAATGCAACCAAAAAAGTCAGAATAACGAAGGAAACTTATGCGTTATCACAAGACGAGTAGTACAATACTAAACAAAATCCCCGCAATCTGCGAGCTACAGGCTAAAAGACAGCGGGAAATAATATATTGTACAATCGGCGACGCTATGGTAAAGGAGCCCGAAATATGTTGGGGAAAAGGCAAAACTGTGACTGCAGATGTGAGCTATGAAAAATATTCAAGTAAAAAAAATAGACGATAGACCTTGAATTCTGTGAGCGGTTGGGTGTTGGTAAAGACAGGCGACGCGCTGCCTAGTGGAATTAATGGTGCTGACCCGAAGGTCGCGAAAGCAAATCTTGGCCGTAGCGGCCTTATTTCTATGCAGGCAGATATGCAAGACATCCTTGCGCTTAGATTAGAGGCGCTTGTTATAGAACCCCAGGCGACTTGGAAACTTACGCGAAATCGGGTAAGTAAAACGACAGAGAGGGTCAGGGTAGGTTACAACAGCGTGAACGAGCATTAATTAGCGAACCAGCGCAATTTGGTCGGCAGTGAAATGAAGGCATTGACACTCGAGCCCATGGCTTGATGCTAGAGTGGATTCCATGCCATGCTTGTTGCTAGAGTGGATATGCATGCCATGCACTTTAGCGCATGGCTTGATCTGAACTTTCAAGTGCAGTGAATTGGGAGAAACCGGCCCACACAGTGGCCGGCAAGATCGCTCAACCTTAACCCTTTTTATTTTCTTTTTTGTGGGTCTACATTAAAGATCTCATATACAACACGGGGACGACAACCCCAGAAGACTCGCACGAAAGAGTAACTGAACTATATGCCGTGGCATTTCACCAAGGTTGCACGGCGGGCTTGTTGGTTATTCATGTTGTTCGAGGTATAGCGAATCCAGGACGGGACAGAGAAGAAAATGTGTATGTGTTCTGTGTTTTCTTCTCTGTCCCGTCCTGGATGCGCTATACCTCGAACAGCATTTCACCAGTCGTACTCAAGGCAGCGACAGCGAACTTGTTCAAAAGGTCCCAGTGTTGTATCGCAACACAAGGTGACTTCTTCGAGTACGTTTTGTGAAAGAGCATGTCACCAAATGAACATAACTAAAAAAATCGGTCTATGGACACCGAGGTGTCCGTTCTTCCGCCATTATCAGCGTTTTCAAAAAGTTTTTTTTTTTGGGGGGGGGGGGGTGGGGAGGGCATATTCATTATCGTGCAATGACGCAACCGTTCCTCACGGCAGCGCAAACGAGACTCATTGCGTCTGCAGTGCTTATCGCAATCAAGATCGAATCACAGTGAGGGAGGCTATATCGCTGGCTTAAATCACAAAACCAATGTCTTCGCCTTCCACCTACCGTATTTTAGGCGGCGGTACAACCGACTAAAAGCGATGCTAGTTCGATGAAGTTTGAGAGCACTGCAATCTGAAAAACATCTAATATAAATAGATATGTAAAGTTAGAAACTGTTTATTTGGGTGTTTGACAAATCAATCTACGACTGTTTTATTGAAAATATTTACGAAAGGTTGGTGCTTCAAAAATTAGTTAATTAATCTTCACACTAATGAACCAATTAGATGGAACAGAAAGAAGTTTGACTTACTCTTTACGACGGTAAGTAAAATGCATTTGCTCTCATTATTTTCGGGCGCATCGGAGTAGTTTTATACCCTGGCTGAATTATGTGGGGCTACTCATATATGAGCTCAAATATGCTCACGCCCGTTCATTTTGGCTATTTCTAAATTTCGAATGAATTAAACTTGTGTCAATGTGAATTCCAATACTGCAATACTCGTCCGAATCTTTGAAATTCCCTAATATTTGCCCAGTCCTTGTCATAGAACGTATCGCGCCAACTGTTACCCTAATTAAAAACTGCTCAGCCTCGTTCATTTATTTTAAATTTGAACAACGCTGGGTGAATTGGTGCAGTAGTGCTCGCTGGGATGCTCACGTGTCCGCAAAGACGCACGAGTAGTTATTAGTTTGCGCCGATTTAATCTAGCACCGTCTGCTAGCCGCGTCCACAAGACGATGTTGGGGAGAGTTGTTTAACGTTGGGGTCATAGTTTTAGAGGCGAAGCCCGTTATGCTGTGGGTTGGGGGTCCGCGATGTACATAGTAGTAGTCGTCGTCGTAGTAGTAGTAGGTAGCCACCTGCAGGCATCCGAAATGGCGGGCGCGCGGCGACACGCTGCGCTGCCGTCATCTCGGAGGCCAATGCCATCTGTCGTTTAGTCTTCGGAATCTCCGCTGGATGGCGGTACTTCTATATGATGAATATGATGAAAGGGTCAAGCAGGAGTGCAAGGAACATTTATGGCTAGAAGGGAAAGTGGCGGGGAAAATGACGCTCCTGGGTTTCGTATACTTGTGGACAGGGGCAAAAGCCAAAGAGGAAAATGAACAAATGCTGCAGTGCATAGGAAATGACATTGAAGAACTAGGAGAAGAGTGCGAGGTAGTTATATTAGGAGATATGAATGCACACATAGAAGACATGGATGGATATACTGACCGTACAGGCAGAATGCTAATGGATATGTGTGAAAGGCATGATTTAATAATTTGCAACAGCACCGAGAAATGCGAAGGGCAGATAACATGGGAGGTAGGAAGGCTTCAACCGACGATAGATGACGCAATAATGTCGCATAGGATGTATGATTGGCTAAGGGTGATGAACATAGATGAATATGGGTCCAGAAGCTTAGGTTGCGATCACAAACGTATCAAGGGGAGTTTTGGAAGAGCAATGAAAGTGGGAAGGCGACAAGATGAAACTACAAAATAATATTTATTCAAAAAGGCTAGTAGAAACAGCAACTAAAACGATTGAGAAAATAACCACTGAGGATACTAAAACAGAGTCGACGTACACAAATCTAACTCGGTTGTTTGAGTTAGAGCTTGCAAAGGTACGAGTCCAATCAACCGCGAAAAGCAGACACAAACCCAAGAGCTGGTGGATGAGGAAGATAAGGGAGCCATAGTAAGACGTCAGGAAGCCTCCAGGGAACACAGGTATGCTAAACAGAGGGGTGAACCGAAAGGTGATGTCAAAAGAAAATTGGATAACTTTTTGAGCCGCAGAAGGGAAGCGTCCAATTTGATCAGTGAAAAGATGAGAAGAAAAGGGGCCCAATGGATGACGGAAGTAAACAAAAAGGATAGAAAGGCAGCTGCAAAGTTTTAGAACCATTTCAATTCTCTGAGTAATAAGACAAGCATGAAACAGAGGTTTATAACTACAGTTCAAGGATCAGACTAGAAGAGAATGAGGCAATGGAATATATAAAAACAATGATGACAGAAAAATTTAAACACCAAGAAAGCGTTGCATGCACCGTAGCAGATGAGGATGGACCAATTAGTTTAGTGGCTCCACTGGGACAACGAGAGTGGGAAAGGGCAGAAAAAAGAGTTCCCAATAGCACATCAACAGGCCCTGACGGCATCCCAATCATGCTAAAAAAGAAACTAGGGCCAAACTCTAAGCAAGCATTAAGAGAGGCAGCGAGGAAAGCAATAATGGGCGGTCAACCTCCCAATGGGTGGAAACTAAACAGGATGAACATTCTATAAAGGAAAAGCGGAAAAAGCCGATAAAAACAACTACCGTCCTATAACAGTGACATCAGTAGTTTACAGGCTGGTAATGCAGACAGTAAAGGAAAGACTACAGACATGGGTGGAAAATGAGGGGTTGCTGGGAGAACTACAAAATGGGTTCCGTGAACGAAGGAGGTTGGAGGACAAAGCTGTTTTCATTGATCCAGTGTATTGAAATAGAGAAAAAAGAACAAAGTCCCCTGTGACTGGCATTTCTAGATATCAAGGGAGCTTACGATAGTGTGATTCAAGAAGACTTGGGGGGAATACTGGATACACTAGATGTGGAAGATGGAATAACTAATCTTCTAAAGGATATCTATAAAAGTAACAAAGTAGTTATAAAATGGGAAGAACATGTATCTGAACCAATAGAGATACAACGCGGGCTTCGACAGGGATGTCCCTTGTTACCTTTGTTATTCATGCCGTATCTCCGGACTAGAAGCCAAATTAGAGGGGAGTCGATTCGGATTCAGCCTTTCTTTTGCCAAGCAAGGAAAACACATTGAACAGTCAATACCAGCATTGATGTATGCAGATCATATAGTAATAATAGCCGACAACAAGGAAGATCTGCAGGAATTGATAGACATCTGTGGTAATGAGGGAGATAGGTTAAATTTGTAGTTCATCAGGGAAAACTTGGCAATCATGATTTTTAATGACAACAAAGTCAGTGAACATAAGATACAGGAAGTCACGCTAGAAATTGCTGATAAATACAAATACTTAGTCGTATGGATAAATAACGGGGCTGAGTATCTAAGGTAGTACGAAAGATACGTAATGACTAAGGGCACCAGGAATGCAGCTGTAATGAAAAGTAGGGCACAGCAGAACTACGTTGTGAGAGGAATTGGAAAGGTGTCATGGTCCTGGGTTTGACGTTTGGCAACGCCGTCTTGTGCGTGAATTTAGACGTTCAAGCAAGATTGTAAATTAAACAACGTGGCATAGGTAGACTTACTTTGGGAGCACACGGGAATACCCCAAATCAGGGGGTAGAGAGAGACATGGGATGGACATCGTTTGAACAGCAAGATAGAATTTCAGGAGCAACTGAGAAAAATGGGAGAGGAACGTTGGGCTAGGAAAGTTTTCAGTTACTTGTACATGAAGAAGGCCGATACTAAATGGGGGGACCATACTCGAAAATTGTCAAGCAAGTATTTAGACAACAGTAGAATACCAAGCCAAAAGGAAACATCGGTTAAGAAGAAGGTGAAGAAAACAGAGAGGGACATGTGCAAGATGGGAATGCTTATCACTGGAGACCTACCGATCTTTTAAGCAGGAAATTGCAAGGGAAAAGATCTACGATAATTCTCTGCTCTTCGAGGCTAGAACGGGAGTATTGTGGACCAAGACGTACCGAGCAAAATACGAAGGCACAGGCACGGTATGTAGTGAGTGCGGAGAGGAGGAGGAAACGGCTGAACTTTGATAATGTTCTGTAAAGGGCTCCACCCTGTGGTCGAAGATAATGGCGCCGAATTTTTCTAAACATTGGGGTTTAGGGACAGTGAAGACAAAATAGAGTTTAATAGGGTAAAAATAACCAGGAGGGGGCTAACTGATTGGTGGCTACAATCGAGGCGCGAGTGAAATTCAATCCTTAAACACACAGTGAAAGTACTTCACTTTATGGCTAGGTGGCGTAAGCCACCACCTGATCTAAAGGGCACAGCCGGATCCATCCATCCATCCATCCATCCATCCATCCATCCATCCATCCATCCATCCATCCATCCATCCATCCATCCATCCATCCATCCATCCATCCATCCATCCATCCATCCATCCATCCAACCATCCATCCATCCATCCGAATATATCCGTCGGCTTCAGCGTAACAATATGATGAAAAGATGCGTGATGGTGGTACTTTAAATGTTCACTACATGGATGAACGGACGGAAAGCCAGACACGCAGACGGACGCGCACATAGACAGGCAGATGCACGGATGGGCGGACGCATGCATGGATGGACATACGGACGTACGGACGGGACTGGCGCGCAGATGGACGCATAAACGGTCGTACGGATGGACGGATGCACGGAAGGACGGAATCAAGAACGAACAGACGGACGGAACTGCTGACGGATGCTTCGCCCATTCATCATCATTCAGTCCGTGGATATGGTGTGATTTTTTATTTATTTTTTTTTGCTCCAGACACACGGTGGTACGAGAGGTAGTCTGTAAGCCACGATCGACGATCGAATACAGTAAACACGCCCAATGCTCACATTCTCCGCTGTAAATTAATTGATAATCTCGGCGAACGATGAATGAGAAGCGGACGCGCGGGCGATTCTTTTTTTTTTTTCCGGTCGAAGGTTTGGGTAGAGTGTACTATAGAACAGAGGAGTGCTCGGAACCAACGTTTCTAGAACTAGGTAAGTTGCAAAACTGATCGAACCAGCGACAAATGGGGCGCTGCTCTCGCGTCCGGATTCACTCACTGCATGCTCGCTCGTGTCCCTCTCGTAACCTTCGCCGGCTGTGCATGTTGCAGTGCGTCGCTATCCGTGGAGGCTCCTTTCTGCGTGAACAGTTTTGTGCTCCAGCGTGCCCTGTTCTGCTTTGTATATGTGTTGCGTGTTTTCACCATGCTCACAGTTGCGTTCCCGGCTGTAGGAGTGGCTACAGGAAATGAGAGACCCAATGGCATTTTTTTTTTTATTTTTTGTGCCCCACGTGTACCTGAGCAGCGAGAGGCATGGGACCACGTTATTCTCGTGCGGATAAGAAACTGCCCAGCACATCACGCGTGTGTGATATGCACTTTCATGAGGAGGGCATCCTGAGGACTTTCACTCGCGTCATCATTAGTAAGAAGGTACAAGTTGCAAGAGGAAAGTAGGACCTCGTCGCAGGATGCGTTCCGCAGATAATCCCGAATTTGCCCGCTTACCTTTCAAAACCCGCGACAAAGAAGCGAAAGCTGCCCGATAGGAGTGGGGTACTTTCCATAATATCATCGGCGAAAAAGAATAGACTATCTCCGAGCACCGAGCCGTAAGACAGTGAAATAAGTTCCGACATGCCGTCAATGGTTGGCGTCACAATTTCGGTTCAAGACATGAAAAAAAGTTTGTTTGCCTGCTGCATGCTGGCGGAAAGTTGCTGATAATGGCGAGACAAGACGTCTTGTAGTGTTTATAGTGCTCAAGGAAGAAAAGAGAGCACTATTTGTGGAGAAACGCGTAGTCGTCGCAGAAGACATGACAGTCACCATTAGCAGCCGTCACTATCGCTTAGCCAAGTCGCCCGGCAACGCAGATACCATCACCCGATTAGCCGAATTTCTGGAGGACACAGAAAAGCTGAAAGCGTGTTCATGTTGTCCCAAAGCGTCAGCAGGCAGCCTCGTGAGTAATGACTACGAATTGTTCACCGATACCCCAAAGTGCGGTCCCTGCTCGAAGCTTTGACTTCATCAGCTTCATCAGCTGTGTTAACAGGTTTCATTAGAGGAACTCAAGAAGAAGCAGAGGGAAGACATGCTTCAAGGAAATCGCCGCACGCGAAGCTTTTCGATGGTCTAAGTGGCTAAAGAATGTGACTGAAATGAAAAAAAGAAAGAAAAGAAAGCTGGCTACAGAACCAGACAAAAGCGACGGGATGGCGCCACATAGTTGTAATTTATTTTTAAAACATGAAAAACGGTCACAAGAGAGGATACAAGACATTATATTTGGGTTTTTAGCACGTAAAAATAAATTGCGAACGTACACCAACTAGCAACTAACGGGCAGACTCGAATTTCATGTCATGCTATTAAGCGTCGTTTATCGTGGGTAGTTCAGAAAGCCATAATTATACTGCATTTGTCTTACACTGCTAAATATTACGTAGTATTAAGTTTCTGTGGGAGCACAACATGAAATCCCGGTAATATACTGTTGGCAAAGCTCTTTCAGAACGGCCGCCACGGCGTCTTGCCACGACGACTGCGCGTTTTCGTCTGCTAGCGGAAGTTTGTTGCGCCGCCAGCGCCAATAAAACGGAAGTTGTCTCGGCGCTGTTTGACGGGTGGTCTGCTGACGAGGGGAGTTTTGACACTCACCTAGTTCTAGAAACGTTGCTCGGAACAGCCGCAGCAACAAAAATACCAACAATGCATCAAAAGTGAAGCCTAAACAGGGTCAATCCGCTTGTGGCTCTGCGATCGGTAGTCTGCAATGTGTCATTGTTTTAATGTTGCGCACGGCTCTGTTGAAGTGGTTGAGGGGCAGAATGGGCCCAGGTTTGAATCGCGGCTGTAAATTATAAGTTTGTTTTTGATGATTCTTAGTTTCACTGGTAAAGGGTATTGGTCTAGTTTTTTTTCTAAATCTAGCTTCATTTGCTATAAGACGGTAAGTTGGGCCAGTTGGTTAGGATCCATCGTGAACTTACTTACAGCGCAACACCAGAAAAAATACAGGACAGGGAAGGAGCAAAAGAGAAAGAAAAGACAGCGCTGCTCCTTCCCTGCTGTTTTGCTCCTTCCCTGTCCTGTATTTTTTCTGATGTTGCGCTGTAAGTAAGTTCACGATGGATCAGTTGCTATAGGTTGTTACGAAAAGCCACGCGAACTATTCAGTAATAGAGAAGAATTTGACAGCGTGCGTATGGATGGATGGATGGATGGATGGATCGATGTGGCTGTACCCTTTAGATCGGGGGCCGGCTGACGCCACCTAGCCGTAATACTTAATGGACCACCAGCTGGATTTATCTTTTTTTCTTTAAATAGTGAAATATAGGATCGGTACTGTGCAGTGAATGGTTGAATTTTCACTCGTGCCTTGACTTTAGCCACCAATCAGATAACCTCCTTCTAGTTAATTCTACCCGCTTAAAGTCTATTTTGCCCTCCCTGCCCCTAGTGCTTTGAAAAACACTGCGCCATCACCCTGAACTATAGGGTGAAGTCCTTTACAGAACATTATCAAGTGTTCGGCAGTTTCTTCTTCCTCTCCACGCGCACTGCACAAATATTTATATATATATATATATTGTCACAGGTAATTGGTATGAGCCATCAACTGTAGGTGGAATCCTTTCGAAGTGAGGAAAGAAGAGGGATTTTGCGTCCTGGTCTGAGGGCAAGCAAGACGTCGTTTCGTCGCTGTCTGTAAATACGTTCGTGGCACCGGTGGAGGTGCTGGGTAAATGCGCCTCGGCTGCAGATTTTCAGCCGACACACCGAGCTACTTGGAGACAGCTACAGCTCCCACGGCAAGAAGCAGTCGCCGCCTGCGAGGACTATCTCCTGAGTACGGTCCCCTCTCTCAAGACGAGATGGCAACTTCAACTAACAACCAGGCGAGTCAAACCAACGACGCCTATTCTTTTCTTCCGCATGTTTTTCATGCGCCGCAAACACCACGCTCATTTCATGGAGACATTTATGAAGATGTTGACGACTGGCTTGACCACTTCAATCGAGTTGCCAACATCAACGAATGGGATGAAGCTCGCAAGCTGCGGAGAGTTTACTTTGCGTTAGAAGACTCTGCCAAAACGTGGTACGAGAATCACGAGGGTTCCTTTGCGACGTGGCATGAGTTCAGCCGACAGTTTTGTGATGCGTACCACAGCACTGAAAGGAAAGAGAGCGGAACAGGCAATCTCGTCTCGGAACCAACGACCCAACGAGAGAGTTTCAATGTTTGTCGAGGACATGCTTCGACTCTTCAAGCGTGCTGACCCTGCAATGTCCGAGGAAAAGAAGGTGCGGCATTTAATGCGTCGGGTAAAAGAGCAGCTCTTCGCCGGACTCGTGCGCAATCCACCGACGACTGTGGCAGAGTTCATAAATGAGGCAACCACAATGGAGCGTACTCTCTAGTATAGGACGTCACAGTATGAACGCCACGACGTGACCCCAGCTGCATGCTTTATCGGGGCTGACAGCGAGAGGCATGTCCTCGCTGAGTTCATAAGAAGCGCCGTGCGGGACGAGCTGCGCCAACTCCAAGCAGCGGGACCCCAACCAACCGTAAGTGATCTCACAGACTTAATCCGAAATGAGATCCGACAGGTGGTCACCCCGCTCGCGCCAACAAGGCCTGAGGCCCCTGTGCTGACTTATGCGGCGGCTCTGCAATCTCCTGCACCACATGGCCCTGATCCCACCATGGGGAGAATGGAACAGGCTAGCCATCGATTCCAGGGCACCTCTTCGACTCCGCCACCCGCCTCAAGGTTTCCGAGTGCACCAACTTATGGTCCGTCTGGATCGCGGCAGAACGCCACAAAGGCCAGCGTGTGGCGTACGTCCGATAACTCGTCCACTCTGCTACCACTGTGGCGAAGCGAGTCACGTCTACCGTAACTGCCAGTACCGCCAACTTGGTCTCCGTGGCTTTCACCCTGATGCTCGGTGCCCGCGTTACGGTGAGCGTCCTCGCGACATCGAAGCGTACATTACGGGCCAGCAAGCTCCTCGCCTTGGTCAACGCCCCCAATCACGATCACCATCACCTCGCCGCCCCACGTCACCTAGCATTCCCTCGTCATCTTATGCTCCTTTCAGAGGCCGGTCACCGAGTACCCACAGGGGAAACTAGTAACTGTGGCTCCTGGGGGTGAAGCCGCGTCCCAACGAACTGTCAAAGAGCCTCCTTCGACGCAAAGACCCGACGAAGACCGTTCTGACTTTCCAGTCGTTTCCGAAAGTCATAAGACTGTTTCCGCCGACATCACCGTTAACGTCGATAATCACGTCGTCACTGCCCTCGTCGACACCGGCGCCGATTATTCGGTTATGAGCAGCGCCCTAGCATCCCAACTGAGGAAGGTAACTACCCCTTGGCAAGGACCGCCGTTGCGCACGGCAGGGGGCCACCTCGTCACGCCGACTGGAATGTGCACAGCCCGTGTTCGAGTCCGTGCTTCGACGTTCATAGGGTCTTTCCTCGTATTACCTGTGTGCTCCCGTCCACTCATTCTGGGGCTGGACTTTCTTCGCGAACACGGCGCAATTATTGACCTACGAGACTTGCAGGTGTCGTTCGAGGACCCGTTTCATCCTGAACCGGAAAACGCCCGCTCATCGAAGGCTGCCCTACGTGTATCCTCCGAATCTGTTACTCTGCCTCCCCGCAGCAGCCTTTTTATCAACGTTGAATGTGACCAAGACGTCCCCGATGCCGTAATTGCAGAAGGAAATTTGTCCCTACTTTTTGCACAACAAATCTGCGTTGCCCGAGGTATTGTTCAGCCCAGTAGAAAGCAGGCTTGCCTATTAGTCACGAATTTCAGCGAGGAGTATCGCCATCTTACCAAACACACTGCGATCGCATACCTTGAGGATATTGCCGACGTCCCTGGTCCCTCAACATTATCTGCTCTTTCGTCGTGCGACGATTCCGCCATGACATATGCAAGCACTCTCGACGTAAACCAGGGTCTACCGTCTGCACAACGGGAATGTCTTTTGAAGCTACTCGGCTCATTTCGAGACTGCTTCGCTACGACTTCGAAGGTTAACTAAACACCGCTTGCCAAGCATCGTATCATCACCGAGCCTACCGAGAGACCCATTCGACAGCATGCCTACAGAGTCTCGCAAAAAGAACAAGACGTTATACGCCAACAGGTCCAGCAGATGCTCAAGGACGATGTCATCCAGCCATCGACCAGTTCCTGGGCGTCCCCTGTTGTGTTAGTAAAGAAAAAAGATGGTGCTCTGCGATTTTGCGTCGACTCCCGAAAGTTGAATAAGATCACGAAGAAAGACGTGTATCCTTTACCACGAATAGACGACTCGCTGGACCGCATTCGCAATGCTCGTTACTTTTCTTCCATGGATCTACGCAGCGGTTATTGGCAAATATCTGTTGATGAGCGCGACCGCGAAAAGACCGCCTTCATTACTCCTGACGGACTCTACGAGTTCAAGGTCCTTCCCTTCGGCTCATGCTCGGCACCAGCCACTTTTCAAAGAATGATGGACACGGTTCTTTCTGGGCTAAAATGGCAATCATGTCTTGTCTACCTTGACGATGTAGTCGTCTTCTCGGACACGTTTGAGCAGCACGTCCAGCGCTTACAGGCAGTTCTTCAGGCGATTCGAACAGCTGGACTTTCTCTCAAACCCGAGAAATGCCACTTTGCATTCGAGGAACTGAAATTTCTTGGTCACGTCGTCAGCCACGCCGGTATACATCCAGACCCTGAGAAAACGAAAGCTGTTGCCGCATTTTCTGTCCCAACGAATAAGCGCGACCTCCGCCGAGTTCTGGGACTCTGCGCATATTACAGACGCTTCGTCAAAGGCTTTTCTAAAATCGCTGAACCGCTAAATGAACTTACGAAAGACGGCGTACCGTTTGTTTGGGGTCATGATCAGCATCACGCCTTTGACACGCTACGAAACCATCACCAAGCCCCACCTGTACTCGGTCGCTTTGACGATAACGCTGCCACAGAGCTACACACGGATGCCAGCAACGTCGGACTTGGAGCTGTACTGGTTCAATGGCAAAATGGCGTAGAGCGCGTGATTGCCTATGCACGTCGAACACTATCATCTGCAGAGAAAAACTACTCTGCAACAGAAAAGGAATGCTTAGCCGTTGTTTGGGCTATAACAAAGTTTCGCCCTTATTTATATGGTCGACCATTCAGGGTAGTTAGCGACCACCATTCTTTATGCTGGCTCGCCAACCTCAAAGACCCTTCCGGTCGTCTAGCACGCTGGAGCCTTCGGCTGCAAGAATTTGACGTTACAGTCATTCACAAGTCAGGACGCAAACACACTGATGCTGACTGTCTCTCACGAGCACCAATTTAAAGTACGAACGCGGACGTTGAAGAGGACGATACATTCCTTTCCTCTGTGTCAGCAACCGACTTGGCTCAACATCAACGCGACGACATGGAGCTAAGCCCGCTGATTGACTACCTCGAAGGCCGAAAACGCAGCCTTCCTCGAAACTTCGCACGTTCGCTGGCCTCGTTCTGCGTCAGGGATGGAGTCCTCTATAAGAAAAACTTTGACCATACCCAGGCTACTTACCTACTGGTTGCGCCGACCTCGCTTCGGAACGATATTTTACATGCTTGTCACGACGAACCATCATCCGGACACCTTGGCTACACGCGCACATTGGAATGAATTCGCCGCTCATACTACTGGCCCCGCCTCGCGAAGACAGTCAAGCAGTACGTCCGCACATGCCGCGACTGTCAACGCCGTAAGACTCCACCTGTCCGACCAGCAGGACTACTACAGCCTATCGCCACGCCGAAGACACCATTCCATCAAATTGGCATTGACTTGCTCGGATCATTTCCCACCTCTTCGTCTGGAAACCGGTGGATTGTGGTTGCCACCGATTATTTAACGCGTTACAGTGAAACAAAGGCCCTGCCCAAAGCTACCGCAGCCGAAATCACACAGTTTTTTGTCACCAGCATCGTACTTCGTCACGGAGTGCCAGCTGTAATAATTACTGATCGTGGTACAGCTTTCACCGCAGAGATGCTTCAAGAAGTGCTGAGACTAAGTGGTACAGAACATCGGAAAACCACGGGTTATCACCCCCAAACAAATGGACTCACTGAATGGTTGAACAAGACCATTGCAGATATGCTATCAATGTATGTGGCCGTTGATCACAAGAACTGGGATGATATACTCCCTTACGTAACTTTTGCTTACAATACAGCAGTCCAAGAGAGTACAGGTTTCACCCCATTTCGCTTAGTTCATGGTCGAGAGGTCACTACAATGCTCGACGCAATGCTCCTTCCCAACAACTTGAGCATGTTCAACACGGACGCTGCATTGTTCGCTCAACGCGCCGAGGAGGCCCGTCAACTCGCCCGATGCCGTATTCAGGCTCGCCAAACTGCCGACGCACACCGCTACAACCTTACACACCGAGAGGTTACCTTCAAACCAGGCGATGAAGTTTGGGTGTGGACTCCCAACCGACAGCGTGGTCACTCTGAGAAGTTGCTTCGGCGCTACTTCGGCCCTTACAAAGTTCTGCGCCGACTCAGTGACGTTACGTATGAAGTTCTCCCTGAGGGCGCCTCAAGACGTTCCCGTCGGTTTCCACAAAGTGATGTGGTGCACGTGTCAAGACTCAAGCCATATTTTTCGCGTCATACATCTAATGTGGACTAACTTACCATGCAATGACTATTTTTTTGTCACTGGTTTTTTTTTTATTGTCTTGTGTACATACTCCTTTCTTTATTGAGTACTTCTACGACGCCAGCCTATTTTTTTCCCCTTACGACGGAGTTGTTGGGTTCCATGGTAGCATCTTTTCTTTCTAATTTTTTTGAACGCTCATTACCAGCATCGAGCCGATGCTTTTCGAGGAGAGGGAGTAATGTCACAGGTAATGAGTATGAGCCATCAACTGTAGGTGGAATCCTTTGGAAGGGAGGAAAGAAGAGGGCTTTTGCGTCCTGGTCTGAGGGCAAGCAAGACGTCGCTGTCTGTAATTACGTTCGTGGCACTATATATATATATGTGCCGGGTGTCCCACGTAACTTTAGCCAGAGTTTAAAAATATGCCGGAACACGCAATTACGATGCAACCAATTGCATGTTGCTCACCGTTGCCTGGAGTTAGTCAGACTTTTTTATTGTGTTCTCAAATAATAATTGTTTAATTAGATCTGTATAATGAACTAACTTTTGAATGACCGAGTATAGATAATTAATTTCAATGAGAAAGTTGTAGATCGGTTTGCAAAACGTCCAAATAGATAGTTTTGAGCTTTATATCTGTTAAGTATTAGTGTTTTTCTGCTGTGGACAAATGCCCGCAAAATACAAAAAAGTACTACGTGACAAACTCGTTCGTGCGCTTACTCTTTTTTCGCGGCTTGGCGCTTGGGTCGGCGGTCGTCATCTCTCGTGGGAGGTCAGTGGGAACGATTCCGTGCCGCGGACTCTCATGACGAGTCGAACGTCGGCGACGCCGCATTTTGTGAACGCCATTAGGTTGTGCATGCGTGTTTTATTGGCGTTGTCATTTGTCATGTGAAGTTAAATGTAAGATTCGGCTGGCGAGTTCGCCGTTATGTAAAAGCTACACTCTAAAAAAGTATCGAGTAAAAAGGGTGTTTCTTTTTGTCCCACAACAATAATCGTCATCAGGCTTGCGTGCGCTTCCTTTCTTGAAAACTCGGCACTGGCCACTTTCTTATCGAGAATGCAATGTAACCCTGAGAATGGGCATGTCGATCGTGACCGGAACGTACCTGGCGAGGGGGGCGATAGCGCAAGGATGGAACGCAATGTAGATGACGATTATTGTTGTGGGACAAAAAGACACCCTTTTTACTCGCTCTTTTTTTATAGTGTAGTAATAAGTGCATGCGCATCGGTTTGCTGGATGGCCTCGACAGCGTCTGTTTGTAACATGAGCGCGTCCTGGCCTGTCCTTTAACAACCCCCGACTCCAGAAAGGACTCTTAGATTATCTCGAGACTCCGAAAACAATTGAGCTGCCGCCAGGTACTCCCTGTCGATCTCTACGTGGGAGACGCCCGCTACGCGCAAAGCGCGTCCTCCAGGACTGAAATAAAGTTTTTTTTCATTCCATTCCATTCTTCCTATAGCAAACATATGATCGCAAAAGTAACCAACCTAGAATTTCTTAAAACATATGAATCGAAATTGATTTAGTTTTTCTCTTTAGTCTCCTTTTAGAAAATAAAAAAAAAGCCTCATAGACAAACAAAAAGATCTAGCGTAAAAGTGGCACCGTCACGTGGCATTCGCAATAGGCACTGTCCGCTGACCAGAGGGAGCTGACCAGATGGACACTAACCCATCCTATAAGTTCGCTTACGTTGACCGTTAGGGGCACGCAGAAAACAGACGCGTCCCCGTGTATCCCTGCTGCAATACGTCCACTCACACGGGATACGCGGGCATCGCGTTCCATTTTGACTGACCCCAACTTATTATCGGTGTTTTTTTTTTCTCCGCTAGGCATTGGGTTCTGTGCGGTGCAGCCACACTGGAAAACTTTACTGCACGGTGCCTATATGCTTTATATTCTAACGAAAAAAAAATAACATCGGTATTACACTATGACGAAGGACCATCCGAGCAGATGCAACTTTCAACGTTTGGCCCTCATGGCGGAAAGTTGTCTTCAACTTCTTGGGGTTTTTTTTTCTTCTTTTTTAGGCAGTGGATAGGGAAGCGTGTGGTAAACCTTTTTTTATACTCGAATCCAGCTCCCTTTTTCCTGAAGGCTTATTAATCCCAGTATGGGACACAAAGCCTCGTGCCCCGAGATGGAGCATTCCAAATGATACAGCTGTATGGCTTATGAGCGCACCATACGAACAGGTCCTGCAATCGCCAACTCTCACAAGATTTCAGAAATATTGCAAGAGATATATTCACTCTTCATTTTCCCCACTCGTATTGCACGCTCATCAAAATCATCATCATCGAGACCTCTATCGTCATCTATCGGTATATACTCATCATCTGGCCTTCGTTCGGATCACTGCTTCTAAAATTTACGAAGATGCAAAGATAAGCTCACGCTGACATAACGACGGTTAATATTGCACATGGGGTCCGTTTATAGACGAATTTTGAAAATATGGTTTATAGCATTACATAGCGTTCGTTGGGTAGTATATTCGCTCTTTCGTAATTAACGTGGCTGCGCAAGGAGGTAGCATACGTAGTGACGACAAATGCCAACTCGAAACTCCGCGTTGCGTACTCTAAAATTGTCTAATAAGGAGTTTTAGTGTCGTTCCTTTGTATTATTCTCGAATGCGGTGGCACCAATGAATATAAAAAGGTGTTACGCAAGTGGCTACGCTCTCCGCCACTAAAGCTCCCTAATAAGTTACCGAACGGTCAGGCCGCACAGATTACGTGGTGACGCTAATTGAACGGCGATATAACATTCACGTGTAATCTGCGCAAGGGCCAAGTGGGAGCTATAAGGTCTGATAACGCGCCTTATGCACACTAATCCCGAAAGAGGGCACAGGCTCACATGCCATTTACTCCTTGGGGGATGGTGCGGGGCAGCGCCGTATGTGTGCCGCGAGCAACCTGTTGAGAGAGAACACGGCGCACTTCCCCTGGTGGGATAGCGCCCGGTGCTGCCGCCCAGCAAGGGGGCGCTGTGCGGCCCCCGATCGAAAGTGCTCGAGCGCGCGCAGCGGTGTTCCCAGAGAGTTGCCGTCGATTAATTGGGCTGCTATCGACCCTCTTGCAGCGCAGCCAAGATGGCGGTCGGCGACCGCGGAGGTTCGCTCGCACCCTGGGCACGACTGGATTTGCCCCGAGCCCGCAACACTGTGAGGGCCTAGATGTGAAAATAAATGTATCGCAGCTACCTCTGCGTCGAGGTAAGTGGCCGCTTCTGTGCCCAGTGGAGTACCACTGGGGGTATGCCACCGGGACAACGCTTGTTTACCAACAACCGTGTGCGTGCGTCATGGCAGCACTGGGTGGCGGCCCCCCTCTCTTAACCGCGACGGCAGCGCCGTCGTTCGAAACACGGTGCTGCTGCGACCCGAGACACCTGAATGCGACTCGGTTTCGCCTGTACGTTGGGTCTCCCGCAAAAGATTCTGCGCGTCGTTCTGATTCCTTAAGCATAGGTGCATGCAGTGGAGACTGACACGAACCTGCTGCGATGACCCAATTCACTTCCCCCCCCCCTCCCCTTTTATTAGTTAACGTTTCCAGCCATCTCTTAAAACGCTGATGTGAAATTCACGCCAAGCTACAATTTTAACGTTGTTCTGCGACATTCCGTTACCGTGACAAAGCATCTCATTTTGCCTGAGAGGCACGCGACACGAAAGCGCACCTCGAACATCGATGCAATGGTCTTTCGAAACAGTCGGCCAAATCTTGGCTTTTGTATGAACTCCATTATCGACCTGCGATGTCGCGTCGCGAGACGACCCCGTCACGTTGGCATCTCCGCAAGCAGAGTATTTTTGTGGAGAAGCCGAACTCAAATGCGTAAGGAAACTACAGTTGGCGGATTATAACGGGCTGCTGAGTGTCGGGTTACCAAGTGCCCAAATTACTTGTCTATCGTATTTATCAGGTGACTGGTTTTTCATTAGTGCGATTACTTTCAACCTAAACTAAAATGAAGAGAAAGAAAATGTTCCGCGCTGTGGGAATGAGCTGTTGTTTCTCGAAGCCAGCACCCGCTTTCCTGCTTTTCCTTGAGTACTTGTGTTGGGCACAACATTTATGACCGAGTAAGCTCATTAACTGCACGTAAAATTTAATAACGCAAGCATCAGGCTACTTATTTCGACTAAGCTGAGAAATTCCAGGCTTTGAGCTTTTTGGATAAGTTGTTTATGCTTGTGAGATCTGTGTGGTAGTGCGGCGCAGTAAAAATTGAGGGATCGTGTCGCCTCACCGTTACAGAGCTTTTAATGTGCAGTTTTTTTCTACTTCACCCAAATAAGCTTTTTTTAATGGTGCTACACACACTTGTGAAAGAAGGCAGAGACCTCAAGCTTTTTTCACGAGTGTGCTTTGGCTTCATGGTGCGGGGCACGATGTTTTCGTTAGCGAGCATACTTAACGATGTGTTGTGTTAAAAGACGCTATTCAATTCCTCTTCTCGAGAAGCGAAATTGAGAGTGTGTTGCTGCATATGTCTGGAGAAGCCATGCAGCACTCTTACCCACGTGTCATTCACCGTGATATGCTCAAACAAATAGGACGGGAAATAAATGAAGAAAATTAAGGCAAGTATATAGTGCAAACAGCGTAAATGTAAAGATGTTTTAACTCTGATCTCATAATTTGCACAGGTGGCTGCTACGCTTCAGCACAAACCATCTCAACGCTATTTAAACTACGCGATAATGATTTTGCATCTTGTGTATCATGATTGTCTCATGTTGCTAATTATTGCAGTTGTGAGAACTCTGCGATCAGTAATGAAGTACCAACACCCCGCTATGATAGTGTAGGGGTATTATTATTATTATTATTATTATTATTATTATTATTATTATTATTATTAAACGGCAAATCAATAGATAAGCGCGTGGCTGTCACCAGGCTCCGATGAGCACTCGCACGTCCTTCCGACCATGATCATTGGGAGCATGGCGTCTCGACCACTGCATGGAACGCAGGTGGTAATCCTGCTGCTCCTGTCGCACGTGGGCTGGAATGGGCCGTCCTCGCCGCGCGTGCAGCCCTGTTCGCGGGCTCAGTCGCGCGTGGCACGCCAGCTGGTGCGCCGCAAGGTGACTGCCGTGCTCCAGCGCTACCGCGTCTCGCTGGGGCCCGAGTGCCCGCTGCACCCGAGTCGCGACCTGTTCTGGTGGCCGGCCGGACTGATGGCGGACGAGGCCACCGAACAGCCCAGCTGGAGCTGCCCCATGTGTGGCCGCTCTTTCTTCTGCCACGAGAAGCTCACCAGCCATTGGGACGAGGAGCACGCGGCCAGCGTGGCCCCCAAGGTGACTTGCCACGTGAACCGCGACTCATGGCCCACTTGCCAGATTCTCTCGTCGTGCATACACTTCCTGCCACGAGAGAAGCTGCAGTGACCGCACAGTGGTGCTTATGTATCAGTAGAAGGGAATGCTGGTATATTACTATGTTAACGAAAGGGGGCTCTCGCGCCCTGGTGCTTGTGAGAAATTATTCTCACGCTTTGTATCCAGCGTTCAATACATTACTAAGCACAGTAAAATCATCCGCATCGCACCGCATTGCAGGACAGTGAAACGGCACAGGTTTTCGATCACAGCCTCTTGCCACAATCTTGCTTCTCACCTCGCGCTGCAGTCACCGCGAAGGAACGGCGACTGCCCTGCATACTTAACATGTCGCGCGGAAATCATTCTCTAGAAGGTGACCGCCGATCAATAGAATGTTGGAAAATAATGCCCAACAGAGAAATGCTCGCAGGCGGAGCGGGGGGTGTGCCTGGCTGATTACTGCGACATCCTGCGCTGCGATGTGCTGGGACCCCGGCTGGCGGCCGCTGAACGTGCCTCGGCCGGCGGATCGGCGGTCGCAGCCACCTTGCCCGACAAGCCCAAGGAGGCGGAGGTCCTCGGCGGCCGCTGTGGTGAGCCGCCCGCCGACCATCCACGTTGCTCTTGCGACCAGAAACACATGAGCGCCTTGCAGCAAAAGTGCCGGGTACGTGTGCTCGCGGTGGGAGCTTCCACGTTACTCGGTCCGTGAACTCGAAAACGACGGTCCCAGTGGTTTGTTCCAACCTGCGAACACTTTGCGGAACCAACATTTTGCAGTAACACTCCGTCTAACGGCGGTCGTCGTCATTGAGAGATAGACGATTTTCCTTCCATATTCGAAATCATTCTCTTAGAATTCCAAAACACCACGCTTGCCCGGAGAAGACACTTGGTTAGCGAAAAAAACTCGCAAAAGAAAATGCGGATGGCGACGCCATCTTCAAGTGTCCTATCCATGCACCATGACGCCATCTATTTGAACAACATCTACAGAGTTCCTAAAAAGTAAAAATGAAGTATATCATGCTCTATCCCTAGACCTAACATACCAAGTGTAAGGAAATTTAGTTCAGTCAATGTCACCAGAATACAAAAAAAAAATTCTTTGGAATCTGGGAGTCACGTGTGGTATTTATCAGCGAAATTCAAAAACGACACTTTGAAGTTGATTTTCTCATTTGTTATAATGCTTTGAAGGTAAAATGAACAACGTCAAAGTTATCAAGAAGTTTATCAATGTAGAGTCTTCCTTTGTTCAACGTCCAGCTTCTCTAAAGGGGGCCCCCTAACCCACACGGCTTGCATCTATATACATACATACATGTGTGTGAGACAGGCATCCATTGCTGATCACCAGGCAGCTGCGGGGAGCGGGAATTTCCTTCAATATTCGCAGCGAGTTCCGCACAGTCGTCTTTAGGCCTTTCCTGCAGTTGTACTAGGTAGGTCTCAGCCACGGTATGCTGTGCGTACAGTGCTCAGAGATCGAAACGCGACACTTGGACGTTGTGGGCACTCGTTTTCGACCGACAAACAGCGTATAGTGACAAACGCAACTAAATCGCGGGCTTTTGAGTCTATAAGCGTTTGACACTACACGAGCTGTCACCCAGAGTTCATTTATTGCGCGAAGAGCACCAGCAGCCTTCCAGTATAGGCCCGGCCTATCACGTTTCATTACCTGAGCACTATAGACTTTATGCATATGCGTTTGAACTTGCCCTGAATCTCTGGGCGTCCGTGTATCCGCATCCGTATCATGTAGAAACAAAACAAAAAGCCTCCTCAACGTTTACATCCAATTTAATAACTTTTTTCTTTATATAAAGCGTCTGTTAAATTATTTAGCACCATCGTTTAAGAAACATTTAGAGACCGAAGGTCGTGGGATTCGATCCCACAACGCTTAATGCTAGAGGCCTGTGGACTTTGATTTAGATGCACAATAAAGGACCCCAGGTGGCTGAAATTTGCGGAGCTCTCTACCATACGGCGTTCCTCATTATCATATCGTGGTTATGTGACGTAAAATTGTTAGAACTAATATATTATCATTGAGGAGACTACCTCTGTCCGCAGTATATGTCCAAATACAGTATAGACACCTCCTGCAAAACTTCTGTTGGCTATAGTTTGTAAACAGTCTGATAATAACACGATGTTTAGACATTGCTGAAGTTATACAGAAGCAGATATAGCGTCAATTTTACATCAAACATAGCAAACGTACACATAACTTGTATACACATAACAACCTGTTGCTACAACGTCGAAGGTTTCCCTGTGCTGCTCACTAATCTGCTGTAATGCAGCAAACTATTCTCTTAGTGAAATAATTCTTATATTAATCATAGCGTATATATATTCCGAGGCTTCAACCTGTGTTTGTAGCATTATTCCATCCCACTTCTTCCAGATCGTTGTACAGCAGTGCGTCATTGGACTGCTGTCTGTTCTTTCAGTCAAAGATTTCCAAGACATTGAAGGTGAGTCACCGTTGACATTTCAAAATGGCTCCAATGCCGAAATGCGCATTGAAACTCACATGCGACCGATGTCGACAATGAAACCGAAGCATTTCTTTTTTATTTCCTTCTCCCGTCCTCCCCCTTGCACGCAAGAGAACGCTTCTGTAGCGCTGTTTTTTCTTTACATTTCTTTCAGATGAACTCAACAATAACATCTGCTCTTACCTCACCTGCAATAAGTACTGGGACGATTCCCTGAACGAGGTCAGTGATATTCGTTTAGTCAGAAAATATGAAGACAGATCAGTGCCGCCTTTCATCTGTGCTCCTAATCATAAATAAGTTTTTTTTTCATCCTCTTATTATGTTTCAGGAGAGACGCGTTCCAATATTGTTCAGCATGATAATAGGAATAATACTCGTCGGTGGGTTTTGCCTTTGCTACTACATCGTTTGGATACTTTTCGAGTAAGTACACGTGAAAATTTGTGACTTTATGGTTTTTAAAACTTTCTTGAAAGTTCACATCGAGGGCTGATGAAAACCTTAAGTACTAATCATCATCATCATCATCATCAGCCTGACTACGTCCACTGCAAAACAAAGGCCTCTCTTATATTCCGCCAGTTAACCCGGTCCTGCCAATTTATACCCGCAAACTTCTTAATCTTATCTGCCTACCTAACTTTCTGTCTCCCCCTAACCCGCTCGCTTGCCTTCTCTGGGAATCCAGTTAGTTACCCTTAATGACCAGTGGTTATCCTGTCTACGCGCTACATGCCCGGCCCATGTTCATTTCCTCTTCTTGATTTCAAATATGATGTCCTTAACCACCGTTTGTTCCCTAATCCCCTCTGCTCCCTTCTTTGATTTGATTTGATTGATTTGATATGTGGGGTTTAACGTCCCAACACCAGCATATGATTATGAGAGACGCCGTAGTGGAGGGCTCCGGAAATTTTGACCACCTGGGGTTTTTTAACGTGCACCCAAATCTGATCTGCTCTTTTCTTGTCTCTTAAGGTTACACCTACCATTTTTCTTTCCATTTCTCGCTGCGTCGTCCTCAATTTAAGCTGAACCCTCTTTGTAAGTCTTCTGGTTTCTGCTTTGCAGCTCAGTACCGGCAAGATACAGCTGTTATATACCTTCCTCTTGAGGAATAGTGGCAATCTACCTGTCATAATTTGAGAGTGCTTGCCAACTGTGCTCCACCCCATTCTTATTCTTCTAGTTACTTCAATCTCGTGGTTCGGCTCCGCGGTTAATACCTGCCCTAAGTAGACATAGTTTTTTACAACTTGAAGTGCACTATTACCTATATCGAAGAGCTGCTCTTTTCAGAGGTTGTTGTAAATTACTTTCGTTTTCTGCAGATTCATTTTAAGACCCACCTTTCTGCTCTCCTTGTCTAACTCCGTAATCATGAGTGGCAATTCGTCCCCTAAGTTACTCAGCAATGCAATGTCATCGGCGAAGCGCAGGTTACTAAGGTGCTCTCCATTAACTCTTATCCCTAACTGTTCCCTATCTAGGCTTCTGAAAACCTCCTGTAAGCACGCGGTAAATAGCACTGGGGAGATTGTGTCCCCCTGCCTCACACCCTTCTTGATTGGTATTCTGTTGCTTTCTTTATGAAGCACTATGGTAGCAGTTGATCCCCTGTAGATTTATTTCAGGGTGGTTATATATGCTTCATCGACGCCCTGATTCCGCAGTGTCTGCATGACGGCTGATATTTCTACTGAATCAAACGCCTTCTCGTAATCAGTGAAGGCTATGTATAGTGGTTGGCTATATTCTGAGCACTTCTCTATTACCTGATTGATGGTATGAATGTGGTCGATTGTTGAGTAACCTGTTGAGTAATCCTGCATGTTCCTTCGGTTGATTGAATTCTAATGGTTTCTTTACTCTGTTAGCAATTACCTTTGTAAACAGCTTGTATACTACTGTTAGCGTCCTCTATCCCGCTTTTGGTAAAATTTAGGGTGTCGCCGGTATGGCCGTAAAAAAGTAAAAATTGATAGAAGACACAACACACGACTCACACACTGTTAAGAAAATGAAAACAAAAGAAGGTTGTATTTAATTAAGAAAACTAGGTTACAATATTACTCGCGCAACCGTTCAATTCCGCACAACGCACAACCGCTCAAGTCGCTCGCAATTCGCAGACTCCCGTTCGCTCGCCGTTCTCGCTGCGTCTCTGGCTCTTTCCGCGCTTTCTCGCTCTCCTCTGTCGACCACAGATCCGAGTACACATACGCGCACGCTGACACAAAACGCGCACGCACCAGACACACACACACACACACGCACGTGCACAAATTGTTCCACGAAGTCAGTGGTAGAGGTCCGTCGCTTAGCCATTCGGGGAAACAGAGTCGAACGTCCCACAGGCCACGGATGCACAAAGGGACATGTTTCTCTCTTCTTGCACCCGAACTGCAAGGTGCATTAAAGCGGGCCGCCGCCTTTGTGCTGACCCGGCGCCCGCAGGTCTGGAAGGCTCGCCGATCGCTGCTGCCCGTAAACAAGGAGGACGGCCCCCTCGAGTGACCAACGGACACTCGCACGGCACAACACACGCAAAAAGAAAGAAATAAAACAAAACTTAGAAGATTTGAGGCAGTCGCGTACACTCGGTCGTCCTGACAGTCATTAACGTCCTCGTTAATGGAAAAAAAATCATAAACAAACCCACACGCCAATACACAAACAGAATTGTTTCCTTCGTCGAAGAAGACAAGAAAAAAAAAACAACTGTTTCAGTACGCACAGTTCACTCGGTAAATCCCGGCACGCACTGAAGTTCTCAACAGACGCCAACGCAACTATGGCGCACTCGCATAGGGATGGGTCTTGGCGAGAGAGATTGTGGTTATATCAGTAGAAAAGAAAAGAAAGGTGCCGACCCGTAACTGTCTCTCCTTACGAGGACACCTCAACAGGTCAGCAGAGGAATGGGATATGGGGAATAAAAGATATAGGGAGATGGAAGGAGGGATAAAAAGAATAGAAGGAAAATAGAGGGATAAGAAGCCGCCAGCCAACGAGAGGAAAAAAGAAGGAGATAGGAAAGTGGGGATCCGGTCGAAGCAGTCCAAGGGCGGGGTGCCACAATGCGAGAGCTGCACGGCATCAGGAGACCGCGGAGGGCGAACCAGTCGGCGGGAGCTACGCTGAAGTCGGAGATCGCGAGGGCACAACCGTCCAGCTTGAAATCCTCCGAGCGAATGAAGGGGTCTTGGCGCAGCTACGGGCCGAACGTCTCAGTCGCTGCACCTCACATTCGGGGGCGTCCGACTCCTCCGCAGACTCTCCGTCGTCATCAAGGTGTGAATGCGGATTGGTCGTTGTCCAGCACTTCAACTGCGACACGTGCGCAGTTGTCGCGAAGCGGCTCGCCCTTGTTTCGTCAAGGTCGGCAACTCGATACGTGTCAGCTGGCAACACTGCCGTGATTACAAGGGGGCCCCTATATTTTGGCTGGGCTTTGGCAGGCCTTCCCGTCTGTTCTGGAGCCCTCGTCATGAAGACCATGTCACCGACACCGTACATTTTAGCCGGGAAATGGCGCTTGTCGTAAGCGACCTTCATCTTCTTCTGCTCGCTCACGAAGCGCTGCCGTACACGTTCGCGCAGCCCGCCGGGCTCCTCCCACTCTGACGCTTTAGATTCAACCAAGCGCTTCAGTGTCACGCTGTGAAATTCCGGTCGATAACCGTGTAACGGCTCGAAGGGAGTCTTCCCAGTCGTCTTGTTTACAGCGTTGTTCAAGCTGCACTCTGCCTCACTGAGCTTTTCGTCCCAATCTCGCTGCTCTGTATCGACCATCGATGTAGTAATGACTGGGCTCGCATACTCGGAATGTGTCTCAGTTCCGATTCCCTCTCTTTTGCACTCTCCGACGATGTCACGTATAGCCTCTCGCTTTGATGCATTCGTGCGGTAGGGCCGAACAGCCACGGGTGCGCTACCAGGTATCTCCTGTATGTCCATCGAAAGGGCAGGTGTGCAGCCAGTGCAGCCAAGTTCGCTGAGATTGGCGGCGAAACAATCCCGGTACCCAGTTAGGAGGCACGCGAGCTCACGACGCTGCTCCTCTGTTACGGAGGGGCCCATTTTAATTTCCTCGCACCCAATCGGCCATCGCGCCTCCGTAACAAGAATTTGCTCTGGCTTCGCCGCGCTGCACTCCTCTCTGCACTCATTTATTTCCTTCATCTCGCAACCCGGGATGTCCACCTCTGTCGCGTGGCCAAGTCTTTGTCCTTTACCTAGAACCACGTCATCATTTCCGCTCGTAAACACCGGCACAGTAACCTCTCCGTCCTCCATGTCAACAAGAATTTCGCACCCACAGTTGTTGAATAGCACTGCACCAGTGACGTTAGACTGCGATGACAGTCTCACCCAGTTTATAACATTGGCCTGCAGTGGGGTCTCTTCGGCAGTTTTCGAACGTAATTTCGGACATGAAACGAAGGGTTCGAGATGTGAGAATGGGCACTCGTCTCTATGCCAGAATTGTAAGCTGCCGCCCAGCCCAGCGTAGGTCACATATGGCAGCTCGGTAAACGTGCGACCGACAAGCAAATCGACCGACTGGGCCTCGTCGGGTACAACAAGTATCTGTATGTTCTTGCCAACGACGCCATCTATCAGCAAGTCGGCCCGGCACCTGCCAATCGCACGAGCAGCTGGAACGCCCTGGCTGCCGAAACCATACAGAGCTGTAGCATCTTCCAACACTTCCGCTCCGCACCGCACCGCCGCTGATTCGCGCAGTAAGCAACCGGAACTGCCTGTGTCTATCATGCTAATCAAAGTCACATTGCCATTCCATTTAACGTGCTTCAAAAGCACGCCAGGGTCAATTTTCTCTCCAGAGACAGCGTTGGTCTCATTTCTGGGGCCTTTTGCTTGGCAGTGTTTTTGGGTATGCCCAGTCTCCCCACATTTTATACATTCTTCTATTCGTCTCTCCTCTGGGCAATCCCGCGAAATGTGTCCAAATTTGAAACAATTATAACATTTTCGCTCACCGTACTGATTTATGACGGCTGGCCGCTGGTCCCGCCCGTCGTACCCGGACGCACCCTGCAACGGTGCCTTGGGTGCAGGCTGCATACTAGGTGCATCGCTCGTCGCTCTTCGCTCAGCCGCTGTCCCGAAGCGTTCTCGTCGCTCACGGTCGATCCTCTCAAATTCCTGAATGTCGTGCAACAGGTCATCCGCGTCTTCGTGCGACCTTCCAAGAAGCATCGTGCATAACTCCCGCGATCGGAGACCGATCAGCACCTGCTCCCTCGTATCACAGAAATCTAAATGCGCCTCTCTGCAAAGGCGCACCTTCTCGTGGAAGTACGCAGCCGTGTTCTCATTTCGCTGCTGCATTCGCTCTTGCATACGCCTCCATCGCTCCGCCGCCCGTTTCTGGCTGTAGAAAGTCCGCCCGAACATCCGCTCGAAATCGTCCCACGATGAAATTTCGGCAGCTCTCGAACGGTACCAATCTCTTGCGGCGCCGACCAGGTGACACTTGGCAGTTTCAAGCAGGAATGGCGTTGGCCACCGGTGAAGCGTAGCCGTCTGGCGCAAACTTTCCATCCATTCCAGGGCTGCTGACGCGCAACCATCACCGGAAAAATCTGCAATATTTCTGCTCAAATCGGGCATCACCTCAAACGTGTTGATGGCCGCCTGGTGTGGAGCCCCCGACGACTCCGGCTGAGGCAGCCGCCGCAGCAGGTCCGCCAACAAGCGGTCTTTCTCGCGCAAAGCGTCGAAAAGTTCCCGCTTGGTGAGCCCAGCACAGTCGTCGTCATCACGGTGACCACTCTCCTCCGGCGATGATCCGTCCAGCATGGCTGATGTTAGATCTCTGGAAGTGCCCGCTCACTGGAAGTCCACCATTGCTTTGTTCTCGCACTGACGCAATCGCACTCCTCGCTATGGTTTTTCAAACTCGTTCCGAACGTTTTCTAAAATCGGTCAAATCCCACTTCTGATAAATGTTAGCGTCCTCTATCCCGCTTTTGGTAAAATTTAGGGTGTCGCCGGTATGGCCGTAAAAAAGTAAAAATTGATAGAAGACACAACACACGACTCACGCACTGTTAAGAAAATGAAAACAAAAGAAGGTTGTATTTAATTAAGAAAACTAGGTTACAATATTACTCGCGCAACCGTTCAATTCCGCACAACGCACAACCGCTCAAGTCGCTCGCAATTCGCAGACTCCCGTTCGCTCGCCGTTCTCGCTGCGTCTCTGGCTCTTCCCGCGCTTTCTCGCTCTTCTCTGTCGACCACAGATCCGAGTACACATACGCGCACGCTGACACAAAACGCGCACGCACCAGACACACACACACACACACGCACATGCACAAATTGTTCCACGAAGTCAGTGGTAGAGGTCCGTCGCTTAGCCATTCGGGGAAACAGAGTCGAACGTCCCACAGGCCACGGATGCACAAAGGGACATGTTTCTCTCTTCTTGCACCCGAACTGGCAAGGTGCATTAAAGCGGGCCGCCGCCTTTGTGCTGACCCGGCGCCCGCAGGTCTGGAAGGCTCGCCGATCGCTGCTGCCCGTAAACAAGGAGGACGGCCCCCTCGAGTGACCAACGGACACTCGCACGGCACAACACACGCAAAAAGAAAGAAATAAAACAAAACTTAGAAGATTTGAGGCAGTCGCGTACACTACAAAGAGCAAGCTGATCGTCCTGTAATACTTCAAGTCCTTGTCATCTCCTTTCTTATGTATTAAGGTGATGTTAGCATTCTTACAAGACTCTGGTACTTTTCCGTCAGGAGACACCTCGTAAACAGGGTGGCTAGTTTTTCTAACACAATTTGTCCTCCATCTTTCAACAGACCTTATGTTACCTGATCCTCACCAGCAGCTTTGCTTCTTTGCATGTTCTCTAAAGCTTTTCTGACTTCTTCCATCATTACTGGTGGGGTGTCATCTGGGTTACTGCTCCTAGTATTAAGGTCGTGGTTGTCCCGGCTACTGTACAGATCTGTGTAAAATTCCTCCGCTATTTTAACTATCCTATCCATATTGGTAGTTATTTTGCCTTCTTTGTCCCTTAGTGCATACATCCGATTTTTGCCTATCCCAAGTTTCCTCTTCACTGCTTTGACGCTTCCTCCGTTTTTCAGAGCGTGTTCAATTCTCTCCATGTTATACCTTCTTACATCAGATACCTTACGCCTATTAATCAACTTTGAAAGCTCTGCCAGTTCACTTTTGTCTGCTGTACTTGAGACTTTCATGATTTGACGCTTCTTATTGAGATTCGTTGTTTCCTCGGAAAGCTTGCCAGTGTCCCGTCTAACTACCCTGCCTCCAACTTCCACTGCACACTCCTTAATGATACTCGTCAAATTATTATTCATTGTATCTACGCTGTGGTTGGTTTCCTAAGAGCCAAGTACCTGTTCTCAAGCGAGACTCTGAACTCCTGTACTTTCCCTTTCAGTGCTAGCTCATTGACTGGCTTCTTGCGTATCAGTTTCTGTCGTTCCTTCTTCAAGTCTAGGTGAATTCGAGACCGTACCATACTATGGTCACTGCATCGTACCTTGCCAACCACTTCCACATCCTTTCACGATTCCTGGGTGTGCACTCATCATAAAGTCTATTTCGTTCTTATTTTCCCCATTATGGTTTCACCATGTCCACTTACGGTTTCCTCGTTTTTGGTAGAAGGTATTCAAAATCCGTAAGTTATTGCGTTCTGCGAATTCTACTAGTAGCTCTCCTCTGGTGTTTCTAGTACCGATGCCATAATCTCCTACTGCCTGGTCTCTAGCCTGCTTCTTCTCTACTTTTGCATTAAAGTCTCCCATCAGTATAGTATACTTTGCTTTTACATTACTCATTGCCGATTCTACGCCTTCATAGAAGCTTTCAACTGAAGCGTGATCATGGCTGGATGTAGGCGCGTATGCCTGTACCACCTTCATCTTGTATCTTTTATTCAGTTTAATTATGATACCTTCCACCCTTTCATTAATGCTATAGTATTCCTCTATGTTACCAGCTATCTTTCTGTGAATTAGGAACGCCACTCCCAGTTCTCTTCTGTCAGCCAAGCCCCGATAGCAAAGGACGTGCCATTCTGTAGCACCGTAGTACAGGCCTCATCTGTCCTCCTAACCCCACTGAGCCCTATTATATCCCTTTTAACACCCTATAGCTCCTCGAATAGTACAGCTAGACTTCCCTCACTAGATAAGGTTCTAGCGTTGAACGTTGCCAAGTTCAGGTTCCAATGGCGGCCTGTCCGGATCCAGAGATTCTTAGCATCCTCTGCTGCGTTGCAGATCTGACCGCCGCCGTGGTCAGTTGCTTCGCAGCTGCTGGAGACTGGGGGCCGTGAGTTAATTGACGAATGTATGTGGGACGTAGGGGTCAGATACTGCACCAGGGTGGCGAATCCTTCTCTGGTGAGAGAGTGCGTTACCGGCGGTGGTTACCGGTGAGGCCGCACCTCAGGACCTTTCAATGCAGTTCCATCACCATGCGGATTTTCTTTTTCTTTATCCGGTTGGTAACTGCGCGGCACCGGAATTCGAGCCACAGACCTTTTGCAAGTGAGGCTCTAACTACTACGCCATCGCCGCTCTAATACGGTGGCGCTTTATCTCAGTGTCGTCCGCCTCGTCAGATCAGCGGCTATATATGCTGCTCGTCTGCCGTCCCGAAATTAGCGGGTCCTACCCCGGCCGTGGCGGTCGCATTACGACGGAGGCCAAATGGCCCGTGTACTGTGCGATGTCAGTGACGTTCAAGAACACCAGGTGGTCGCGATCTCTGGAGCCATCCACTACGGTGTCCCTAACAAGTCCTGCTTTGGGACGTAAAATCCCACATTTCCTTTTTTTCCGCTCACACTAAACATGTTGACATGCACGTTTAGTATGCCGTTTAGTATGCTGCCATGCACATCTCTCGGCTGTGCTTGCAGAATCTCTCAAGAATTCAGTTCTCCTACAGCCTTCCAGAAGTTGTACACCGCAACATGTCTTCCTCAACTTGAATATGCATATTTCATCTGCAATGGCAATGCTAAATCTGGCAGTGACGCCATCAAGCGAGTCCAGAAAAAAACTTTCATAAGCATTTGTAATCATAGTTTCGCTAGAAATGACTCTGGATCTCGTTCCAGCGTTGCCAGATTACTGTCTTTGTCACCACTTCACTGCCGTTAAAATTGCCCTGACCTGTTATTTCTTTACGAACTAGTAGTGCACGGTATGATATCCTGCCCTTACAGTTATGCAATTTTTCAGATTCCGCGTAAGTTAACCCGAGAGAATCAACCATTTCATGTACCTGCCAACTTCTTTCAACAATGTACTGTTCACAGAATACAAATTCTCTACAGTGTGAAATTCCATGATCTTGATGTTTTTTTTAACAATCCAATGTCATTGTTTTTATCTCAGCTTTGCTCTGTCTTAACGTAGTTTATCACAATGTAGAGATTCTTCCCTTTTCCGAAGCCGTCCACATAGTTGTGTATATTCTCTTTTTTTTCTCTCTCATTCCATGATTCTCGTCTTGATTTTTATTCTTCTCAGTTTGCACTGATTTATTTTTGGCTGTATGCTATCGCTCTTTTTAATTTATTTCTTTCTCTGAAGGCTGTCTGCGTTGTGTTTTTATTCTTATTGTTTTATTTTTGCGTGCGCCTGTACAAAGACTTTATGGTTGTTCCTGGGCATCTTAAATAAATGATAGATTATTATTATTATTATTATTATTATTATTATTATTATTATTATTATTATTATTATTATTATTATTATTGTTGTTGTTGTTGTTGTTGTTGTTGTTGTTGTTGTTGTTGTTGTTGTTGTTGTTGTTGTTGTTGTTGTTGTTGTTGTTGTTGTTGTTGTTGTTGTTTAAATCACGAACCTAGAAGTGAGAGTCGTCGACCTCCATATGAGGTATAGACGAGTCTGCCTCAATGACTGAACTACTTCACTTGGGGCAAAGATGGGGAGAAATGTCAGTGTGTAAATCGGCAGACCAGGGAGCATTGCTTGACAACAATTGGTGTGTTGTTCTTAAGGGATATCTTATAAGAGCAAAACATTAAAACAATCCGCCCCCTCATCATTATCATTTGCAATAACTCGTTGCACAAGTAATGAGGTTGAAGCCAGTGACATACTTTCTTTACGACTATCCATCACTTGAAGTCAGCATCTTTTCCTGAACGTCTGTCTTTCTTGCACCACATTTTAAAAATTCTACATGCAGATTTTTTTTCTATTTAATACGAAATTGTTTCATGCCGGGGTCCATCACGGCTGTGCTGACGTACTTCCGTCACGGAAATTCGTTGAAAATTGTATACTGAGAAATCGCTGAGAAAAAAAGAAAACAGAAGGCAAGTATGCGTTGCGCTGAATCGAACCACTAACCTCTCGATTCAAGGCGCGTGACGCGATCCACGTGTGTTAACGGCAACTCATTTATATACACCGCACACCGTTTGGCAGTCTTCAGAGCTTCGAAACGTTAGCGCGTTTTCGTTATCAGTGGCGAGATGGTGAGACGTGCTCGCGTTAGGCGTGCTCTGAAGTTCGTCGCCTCGCCGAAGCGCCGCCTCCACGGAGCGTGGTCTCTCCTGCGCGCGCGCCTATCTGATTCGTAGTTCGGGGGAAGACGAAGGTCACTTCGCACGCTGCCGCGGCCGCGTTTACGAAAGGAGCGCGCTGACACACGACGCAGGAAGAATTGTGACAGTTGTTCGCGCTTGTACTGTGTATACTTGTGGACTCGTTCACAGAACGACAGCGCACTTTAAGTGTCGAGCTGTGACAGTTGTTAGTCTGCGCTCGTCCTGTGTATGCTTATTTCATGCGTGCTTTCTGCTTGAGGTGGGCGCGAGAAGTTTCGAGCTGCTTGCCGTTCTTAACGTGACGTTACTGAATTCGTTACTGTTGCTGAAAAAATGCTCAATAAACGCTCAACTACCTCTGTAAAGACACGTTTAGCTTTTGTGTTATAACGATTTCTATGTAGGGGGATCAGCCACGTTTTCTTTTTTTCTTTGAATGAAAGTCAGCGTCCTGACTCGAAGTAATGTTTGAAACTACGAAATTTCGCGTGCAGCCATGTCTGCAATGACGGCCTCCAGCACAAGTTTCACTCGCTCATGCACCAGGGAACTGGTTTGATTGATTCGCACGTCAAACTAAACGTTCCTACAGAAACCGTGCGTGGATATAGCTTTTCAACTCGTCGAACTCCTCACCCTGTCGCTGTACGCAGGTCGATTCCTCATCCGAGACTGAGCAGCCCATGTGACGGGGCGCCGTACGACGACGTCTACTGCGACAGCCAAGTGCGCTTTTCCAGCTTCGGCTTGGCGTCCGACGGCCGCGACGGTGGGCACGCGCGCCAGTGCCACTGCCGGTTCGTGGGCCGCCACGCGTATCACAAGCACAGCGTGGCCGCCAGCATGCGGTGACGCCGGCAGCGGCCAGGTACGTCCGCCAACGCTGGTCATCCGGGCCGGCACGCACAGACACGGCCGGCCTAGAGAGTAGGACTGCAGCCGGGCCCGCGCAGCCGCCGCTGCTCCGGCGTGCACCCCTTGTTTGGCGCCGTGATATGGAAGCTTCGCAAGCCCATGTTGTTCGTTCCACTCTCTGCCTTGGCAGCGTAGAATGCTGCAGGCGAATAGCGGCGTCGGCGAGATACGTGTCGATAGGAATGCCACCGGGAGCAAGCGAAATCTCCCGAAGATGCCTGTGCGCTTGCACGACCGTCCGTTTAGCATGAGTACTCGTGAGCGCGGGTGAACTCGTAAGCTTCTCCAATGGCCGTGTCGGCATGCCGACCCTCGTCTGCTTCCTGAGGGTGGCCGCCATTGGCTTGTCGCACGCACTCTGTCCTCGCTTCTATGCGACATTCTGGAGTTGCCTTTTTACTCAGTGGGTACACACCGCAGCGGGGTTGAAAACAAACAAAACCAAACTAACGGGGGGAGCTGCAATATCAACAGATTCAGATCCATCGTTGATGACCAGGATTGGTCGAATGAAATAATACATGACCGTGAGCTTTCCAGAAGGCATTCCACGGAGGTCTGAAGTGTAGTCTATACGGTAATGAGCCTTTAGAGTTCGTTTTATCTTTACTGTAGCGTAATGATTGCATGTAGAAGCACGGTCGAGAAAGCAGCCGGCATGCATCACGTTGCATTTACCATGAGCACGATGCCGCTCACCTCCAAGGCGCCTTCTCTGATGACAAGGGTAGTTCATAAACGCCGTACTATCGTCCCAAAAAAATTGGAACCAGGAAGACGCCCATGACAGGTTATACAACGGAAACCTCTGCGCATCACAAGCATTCCACTTTGTATGCTTGCGCAGAGCACTGTCTGGCCATTAATAATGAAGTTGTGAGGCCAAAATGTTTCCTAGTCGTGGACATTGCGAGGAAAATTAACTCTTTGTGTTCAACTAGTTTTTGTCGAGAATAGCTGGGTGTAACGCTGTGATCCAGGCGAAAATTCATAAAGCGAATGATTATTACATGAACACCGTGTCCCGTTCGCCATTGTTATCGAACCAATCATTTTTATTTTTTTGCACGCAATGAAAAAAATATCGTGCTTAGGAATCGCGTTTATGTAAACCAACGAGTTCGTTTTGTTTGTTTGTTTTTTTTTCTGAAGAGAGGCTATTCTGGGACACCTAAAATGAGGTGGTCTCAGAGAGCATCCTTCATTTTTCGCAGGAAGATGTGCATGGTCTCGAATGGCATTGTGCTCTAGGATATAATACACTTTATGACATTTAATCTGGCCTCGAGATGGGTGCATGCGTTCCTCCTAGCTTCGTGGCTCCTTCGCGCATTGCCATAGCACAAAGTTTAGAAATGACCATTGTACGGACGAGTAACTTCCTTTACTTTCTTTTTTTTTCACAGTAGCCGTTACGGCTGCAGCCATGCAGATGGTTGCATTTCAAGTGCACGCTACCATGAGTGCATGGGACGTACTTCAGCGCCTGTTGCACGATTAGCGTGCCTGTGTACAGACCAAAGTCGATCTATTTTTCTATGCAGATGGAATTTCTACTTGCCCTCATGGCCTATCAGCCGATCTGTGCGCCTCAAATTTCCACACCCACACAGCCAATAACTCGACGTAAGTCGAAAAAAATATCGATCAAAAAACAGAACAAAATGGCAGCCGCAGCTTGGACTCCTTCCACAATACTAGCAGTAGAGAGTACGTGACGGGGCAAGTCTTGTTCAGCCTGTACTGAAATAGCAATAGGGCTTAACTTACACCCGCCGTGACGTGTTGTGCCGCGTGTTGTCTCTCGCAAAAAAAAAAACACTTTCGGATAAGCTAATCCAGCCAACCCCGCAATACGACGTGCTAAGTAGAGGTGCTTACTTATACTGCAGTGTATACGCCTATACATGTGACTGGCTTCACCACGCACTCCACTAAGCCAGGGCGAGGTTCAGGTGCTACTATCCCACCATGCTTTCGCAGGTCGTCTCGTTTTCGCACGTGTTGGCATTTGAATGACATGCCCAGTGGACATGTTTTTACAAATTGTCTCATCCACATGGCACTTTTCGTCGGCCACGTCTAAGCAAGAAGGACGATCGGGTGAAATATATACCGATGACTTTCGTTTTTCTCGCTAAACGTAGCCTGCTAGAAACGTTCTTGGTAGGCTTGTCAACGTGGAAGTTGTCGTTCGGCGTGACATCGCAACTTTGCTCGCGTTGAAGGCCACTCGACAAACTCGAGCTCCGCGGCAATAATAAACGCCTAGCGGACACGGCTCTCGCAGTCGGGCCATAGCATTTCCGCTCTCGCGGGCTTCGCAGCAGTAAACACATGAAATATCTCTGCAAAGACGAGGAAGTTTACACTTCAATTGCACGGATATACACAGTATATCATTACACAGTCTGAAAGGTGGTTTCTTAAATAAGCTACTCCCTCATTTCCCACGACGGCTGATCCAGCACCGCCTAAGCTTCACAATGTTTACAGTCACCGTTTAGTCGGCGCATCATAGCAGACAAATAAAAATAAATAATGGGTAAGGAAAGGCGAATGCGGCTATCCAATCGTTAGGATCGACTGAAACAAAGAACGGTTTGGTTGGGCCAGAAATGACATCATTATTTTTTCACACAACGCAAGTAGCGATATGGCGCTACTTGCGCGCTACAAAGTTAATCATCGTTCTTAGCAGAATATCGAAACGCGGCAATCCGTGTCCTTGCGTTTATTGCAATAGCAGACGAGGAAACCAGGCGCTCAACCAGATTCTTATCTGCATACTTTGGATGAAAATATTTTAGATAAGCACCTTGCTACACCTTAGCACTGAAACTGTATACTATCGCTGACGATATAATGCAAGCTTAGCGCGTGATAACCGATCCGCAGCTAGCTTGGGGGCCAGGTTTGCGGATTAGCCGTGTCGTGCGTTTGCGCACTTTATAAGTGGCCGAAGTGCTGCTAACGGCATACGGCCCTCACGTTACTGTATCCGCCGGCAACATACAACATCCTATAACCTCGCGATGCTGAAACTCATTTGCATTTCAACATCACAGCGTTCTCCTCGTCTTCTTAAGATGTTGTTCACCGCGTCAACGTTCTGTTTGTCCACAGTACTATACGACTTACGTGAATCAATGCATCGTCGGGAATCGAGGGCACCGCATTTGTTCATTACAATGCGGGCGCGATTCTCTGCGGAGCGTATAAAGTGTTCGTTTCAATCGCTCTTGACCAAAGCCGAAAGTTTACTTTCCATAAGTGTCTTCGGTCTGTTCGTAATCACAGCACTTGTGCCCCGCCGCGGTGGTCTAGTGGCTAAGGTACTCGGCTGCTGACCCGCAGGTCGCGGGTTCGAATCCCGGCTGCGGCGGCTGCATTTCCGATGGAGGCGGAAATGTTGTAGGCCCGTGTACTCAGATTTGGGTGCACGTTAAAGAACCCCAGGTGGTCAAAATTTCCGGAGTCCTCCACTACGGCGTCTCTCATAATCAAATGGTGGTTTTGGGGCGTTAAACCCTACATATCAATCAATCAATATCAATCACAGTACTTGAATCACAAGTATTTTTGTTCGCAACACCAACCTGTGATTGAGCACCTGCCTTCGCCAATATCTGTTCATCTGAGTCGAGCCCAGTTTGAACACGGGCATTGTTTAATTTCTCTTTAAAAAACCGTAATTATCAAACGTTTTGACGAGGTTCTATCGACGACCAGATACTGCTTCGCTATACACTGCGTTCACTTCGCTCCTCGTCCTCCCCAACAAAGTCAAGTGAAGGCCCTTGTCCCTATAGATAGAGGGAGATGGTGTCGCTTGTGAGATTGAGATGGTTTATCATGTCCTGATACTACTTCCACTTTTAAAGCGCTGGCAACGCAACTAAGTAACTTTGATGCGGGCGCCTAGATTAACTATACATGTGTTCAATAAGCCAACTGTCAAAGGGCATCTATCTTTATTGGTCTACAAAAAGTGCCTCGAACGTTCTCCGCATGAGCACTTTTCATACGGATGTCCCCTTTGAACATTTCTTCAGTCTATAGGTTATGATGATTGATATGTGGAGTTTAACGCCCCAAAACCACCATATGATTATGAGAGACGCCGTAGTGGAGGGCTCCGGAAATTTCGACCACCTGGGGTTCTTTAACGTGCTCCTAAATCTAAGCACACGCGCCTACAGCATTTCTGCCTCCATCGGAAATGCAGCCGCCGCCGCCGGGGTTCAATCCCGCGACCTGCGGGTCAGCAGCCGAGTACCTTAGCCACTATAGACCACCGGGGTGGGGCCATGTCTAAGTTATAAACCTCAATGCTATTTGTTAAGTTAGGTTATAATATTCTACTCAGTAAGCCACAACTAGTAAAAAGTGTTGACAATGCCACACGGCATTGGCCCCACTAAATATTTATATGAACCATAGCATACAGTTCAGTCTCGATATTAAACTGCAGCAAAGGAACTTTTCAAAAAAAAAGTATAGCATAAAATAATGTGAAAATTTTTGACGTCACTCGTTACACAAGACATGAGTGAAGGCTCGCAATGAAACGAACTATACGTACATTCTTTACTGCAAAGTACACTGGCCCACATTAAAGAGCATTAAAGTTTAATGTTTTTTTTTTTTTGTTGCACCGATCAGCAGTCATATATTGAAACAGAATGTCAAACCGGGATATTTTATTCTTAAAGTCAATGGACGGCAACACAAGGCAAAGAAGTGCCTTGGCCTGTGGTCGACTTTGTCTTGTGTTGCCACCTTCTGCGCTGTCTTGAATGACCGAGAATACTGGGTTCTGCTCATGGCCCAGCGGTAGGCGCAGTCAGCTATCCGTCCAGCCTATCGTATACGATGAACTGAAAGGGCACACCATCAAATATGAGCATCGATTGGCCTATCTGCCCCCCCCCCCCCAACTTCACGCTAAAAGCGTCGCTTCTTAAGTCATTCGCTCGGCACCCGCATTGGGCGCTGACGAGTTATAGCGCTCTTACCCGCCGGGGCCATCCATCCGAGCTCTCAGCGAGTGCCGCTGCACAGACTGAGAGGTGCTGATGAAACACTGCAGCCCAAGTCTCTTCAGTCTCGCATCGCGACTTTTCCAAGCTTGCGCTAAGAAGCAGGGCCCATTTCCTCGTGCATTGGAAATTGTGGAGTGACCCTACGCCTCCCTTAGCTGACGTCGCCCGCACAGCGGCACCGTCGAGTTCTGGCTAGCCTCGCTGCTCTCGAGAGCGCCATATCCCCGACATAATCGACTGTCGCCATTCTGGAGGCCGCTGTGCGTCGCCCCTGTGTGTCTCCCTTGGGCACCTCGTTAGATTAGCTGCACTTTCGAGCTGGTATAGTGATCAGGACGGACCTGGTCTGCGCTAGTGCGGTAAAACGAGCGCGACTATACACACCGCGCGGCCACGAGCTGCTTCTAACTGGAATGCTCACTCCGGTTTGAGCTCGAAACACGCCCTATAGTACCACGAGTCAGACAATAAACGTGGCAGTTTTGCTCGTGTTGCATACAAAGTGTTGCTACAAAAATCGGGTCACCTCAATTCCGTTCCAACGTCTAGGCAAGACGACTAATCGTCAGTAGACTTGACAGTGACCAGTATAAAATGTTTTAGAAGCCTGTACGCACTTGTAAGGCAGGGATAGGTCGATCGCCTTTTGCATTCTATTATACCGGTGACACAAGGGCACTCTTGATTGCGATTAGGGTCGACCAGAATCAAATTTCTCGACTGCTATTAGCAATCATCGCAGCTAAACGGTCCAAACCTATCCACGTCTAGTTTGGCGTGGACGTCAGTGTAATCGCACTCTGGGAGCCAGATTTCGAAACGCAGATCGTGATCAAAATTTTAATAAGAGAAAGCGAAATTTTCCCAATGGCGTGCTCTTTTCCCTTACTCCGCATAAATAGTTACCGTATGTTCCACAACGACCTCATTCGCACGCCTCATGAGGACAACGTTCTTCGTCTCATACATCATCTGCAACGTTGAGGAAGCTATGCAAAAAGTTCGGTCAGCATAATGTATATGCCCGCACATCTCGCGCTTGGATTTCATTGTTGTAAACGTAGCCTCCGTGATCGGCTCCAGCTGCGCGCAGCCGGAACTGATCGAGGATGCCACAGGTCGAAAACAGGGAGAAGCCAATCGATCACGAACAACATCTTGGTAACCACACAACCATGCAGTGGTTCGTTTATTTTCAAGGCATGGAGCATCTTTATTTATCACTTATCTAAGAATGAAAAAAAAAATATAACGCGTGATAAATTAAACTATCGAACAATTTCTAGGTTTTAAAGCAACTGATACAAGACGTCTCACTAGCTTCCATCACGTTACACCTGGTGTACGAAACGAAGTGTATACAATAGCAAAGCCTATATACAGTGGAATCTTGGAGCTCCTGTTGGCAGCAATTTGAGTTCTGAAAGCGCACTTTTCTTGTCCAGTATGCAATTCCTACCTTGAAAGTGAATTATTGTTGCTTATTTTACACGGCAAGAGTATGACGTGTTCAACCTAACGAATGAAGGTGAATAGTCCCGAGAAATCTGTCGTCAGGGCAGCGTGAAAGAGCGCTTTCTTAGAAAGGTGGACCGAACGCTGCAGTCGCCTCTCGCTCTCTCGATCGGGTCTGTCGCGTGTTTCGTTTCTCGGCCGGCATGTTTGACTGCTCCGCTCTGCTTGCTCCCCTGTCCCGTCCCGTGCACAGCACGCTGCGCTGCTCACTCCCGGTAGAAACGCTCGGGAGAAGCCGCCGGAACTGGCCGCGCGACAGCCGCGGACTGTGGCCGCGTGGACGCAGCTACAGAACCAGGGCCGACCATCGTGGCTCTTTTCACTGCTACCCCCTGGACACACCACTGTCGCACCGCATCACTGGCGTGCCTGCGTGGACCGTGCATGAGGACTCGCACCCTGCATCATGTGTTGTGGACGCAATAACTGGCGCACGTGTAGCCGTGCACGTGGCGTGGCTTCCGAGAGAGGCGGTGGGCTCTCAGCCGCCCCTGCTCCGCTTGCCGAATGACTGCGCGGCCGCTGTTGTGTGCCCGCTCGCAGTGCGCCGAGGCAACTGTCTCTTGTGTTTGTGGGTAACTGTGAACCGATCAAAGCGCTAATCTTCTTGAAGTGTGCGAGGGCCGTGTTCGCTGTCTCGGGTTGCCTCCCAGCAGGCCCCATGCTCCAACGGCAGCCGCTGCAGTGCAAAAATCGCGTGCACCTCCTCAAGGCGCAGAAAAGGTTCGTGCGTCGTTCTCCATAGCGCGTTCACGGTGCGCAGACGAACTTTATACATGCACCGGTGGCGACCCCTAAGACGTTATACGTGTCAGCGTAACAGTGAAATTTCGCGGCACTGTAGTCTGCTGTAAAACGCGTCCAAATCATGCCAGAAAACAAGCACCTATTTTTTATTAACAGGGAGCTGATCTAGTTGTTACCTATCTGCACACCCTGTCTTTTGAGAATGAATAAGCACTTAATTTTTATTAGTGATTAATTGCAGTGTGCTTAGCTACTCCATTAATAAGTAATTCTTTCCCCAAAGCATATAGCTAAGAGAAGCGTGGGGAAAAAATACAGACGGTTAAAGAAGCCAAATGCGATCTAAACTATAGCCCAGCAGTGCTCTCAGTGAGGAATTGTTCTGTCCATAGAATACCGCTCTGCCGCAATATTCCCTCAATTGATTTCTTCGAGCCAATGGAGAGAAATAGTCTTATCTCTCTCTCATATCCATGTACGCACTTGTCTCTTTACTTGTCATCTTTTTTTATCTCTTTGACTGGGCCATTCAGTTCCATCTTGCGATAATCGTTTCATATACCACCCCATTCTGCGGGCAGCAAGCTTCGTGGTCGAGACACGCATTCAAGTGATAGTTTCGGAGCCCATAGCGTTATATATCGGCTATAACTGCGAGACGGCGCCACGTTTTTTTTTTTTTTTACTTTAGGTGGAAGGGGGGTGGCACCCATGACCGGTGAGGGAGGCTGCCAACTTATCGGTTGTGTTCCGGCTATGCTTGATTTTTTTTTTTTTTTTGTGGGGGGGGGGGGGTCAGAATTTAGGGGGACTTCCCCCCTTCCCCCGCATTTCCCGCTGGTACCGCCTTCAACTGCGTGCTGCGTGCGATTCACGACGGAGCAAAAATGCATTCCTCTGGTAAGATTTGCGCAATTTGACCATGAACCAATCGAGTGCTCTCTCTGGGGAACGACGAGTGGGATTCACCGCGAAATACCACGACACGAGCACCCGCGTGTTCCGACCCATTCAAGACCATGTGATAGCGTTAAGTAACCTCTGCGCGAATGAAATTCAATGTTATATGCTCTGCATTTTCAGGGAGATGAGAGAAGAAGCTCGAGAATCGTTGACCAATACCAGCGGCATCACTGAAACGTTTCATTACTTTACTACGAGCCCGTATAAATGGACTCGATCAGCTTTCATAGCATGAGGTGCACACATGTGTACGTCACTCGGTAATTCTTTTCTCGGCGTTCTCGTCACCCAGAGCGAATATGTGGTCGTGCTGCGAGTTTTTGTGACTCAGTTGTTTCACGGAAAGCCTATATATTGAGAGTTTGGCGATTGTGCTCATACATACTATATATGTGTGCGTGTTTGACACCCAACTCCACGACGTTCTGTTTGCCTACTGACTTGCCTCGACCGCTGGAAGAAAATGTTGATTTTTCTCGATGGCTTTTATAACTTGACATATAAAAATATATATCTGATATCTATATTGTTCGTGTTCAACTTGCAGTTGTTATTTTCAGCGGAAATGAAATGAAAAAGTGTGTTTGTGCAATCTGTGCGCCTTGCTTGTTTTTTTTTTTTTTTCACGTGAGTGCGCCGTTATCCCCGCCCCCTTTCGTCATGCTTGCGTTGTGTACATAACGAGATGGAAGTCTGTCTTGTCGTGTTTGAGGGACTTGAGACGCTTCGCAGATCACCCGAGTCTACAGGGCAGAAGGACCACGCAGGAAAGTTGGGGTGTCAGCGGTTCCTTCACGCCGCCCGTGCATCAATTTACCCTTAAGAGGAAAGAGTACGCTCACAATACGCTTCTGCACGAGGCGGAGTTGAGCGTGCACGCACCTACCACTTACTGATACCAAGGAAGTAACTTATGGAACTATATAAAAAAATGTAGTTGAACGCCGCACAAGCGCTTATTACGCACACCCAGAGGAGAAACCATAAGCACTTCTTTTGTTGTCACGGTTGGTGAGCGAACATTTTCCCCATAAGTAAACAATGCGAAGAGTGCCATTTACGCTAACTTTTGTGGCTTCGTTGGTACTATACGAACACAGAAGTCAGGTCGGACGCGGGCGCAGGATTAATATAAATTCAGGCTTCCAGCAAGAAAACTTCCGGACTCTGAGAGAAGTTATTTTTGTATCCCGCGCGATGAAAGCTTTGCCAAGTGCCGACGCGGCGGGAAAAAATAAAGAAAACGTAGAAAAGCCCAACGGCCTACTTGTAGACTGTGTACTTAGAAACTTACGCATGCGTGCATGTATACTCTGTGCAGCGTGCGGGCACAGCGCTCGTACATACATGTACGCGGTGTATTATTGTACAGGTATGATATCTGCTGAAAACGGAAGTAATCTACAACTAACTCGAAAGAGGTTGTTGTACATTACTTCGAGATAGGTAATAGTGAACTTGGAGTTGTAAATGACTACGTCTATACTTATAGGACAGGTAATAACCGTGCAGCCTAACCACGAGATTGAAGTAACTAGAAGAATAAGAATGGGGTGGAGCACATTCGGCAAGTACTCTCAAATTATGACAGGTAGATTGCCACTATCCTTCAAAAGAAAGATATATAACAGCTGTATCTTGCCGGTACTTACCTACGGAGTAGAAACCCGGAGTCTTACAAAGAGGGTTCAGCTTAAAACAAAGTCGACGCAGCGAGCAACGGAAAGGAAAATGGTAGGTGTAACCTTAAGAGACAAGAAGAGAGCAGAGTGGATTAGGGAACAAACGGGTGTTAAGGATATCATAGTTGAAATCAAGAAGAGGAAATGGACTTGGGCCGGGCATGTAGCGCGTAGACAGGATAACCGCTGATCATTAAGGGTAACTAACTGGATTCCCAGAGAAGGCAAGCGGGTTAGGGGGAGACAGAAGGTGAAGTGGGCAGGTGAGATTAAGAAGTTTGCGGGTGTAAATTGGCAGCAGCAAGCACAGGACCGGGTTAACTGGCGGAATATGGAAGAGGCCTTTGTCCTGCAGTGGATGTAGTCAGGCTGATGATAATGATGATGATGATGATGATGATGATGATGATGATTACTATACCTATACTATACCCAGAACATGCTATGCCCTGCCAAGCGCAGTCATGGATGGCACTTTGCTTTCTGTCCTGAGCTTTTTTTTTTCCTCTTGTTTTAAAGCATGTACGCTACTGGGTACTCGCAAGCCCACTTGTAGGTAAAATATCAGATATCTTCATTTCCGTGTATACGTAGAAGACGCTGCTGTCCCTTTCCTGGACGATGTGGGCTCCAACGCGGAGTGCGAAGTGGCCGAGTGCACTTTGCGTGCGTTCACCTCGGAGCGAAAGTGGAAAGAGTGTGCAAAGCAGCAGTGGGAAAAAAAAAAAAAAACTGGTGAATCCTATTGCAAAGACGCGTGCTCAACGTGAGGTTCTGTGGCGCATTGCATCGGTCGAGCATGCGGATCTTCATATCAACGTCCGAGCTGAGTCTGGAAAAATAATGCCATTATTGTTTTTTACCGCTTAAAATTTGTAGTCTCACGTATAGCTCTCAACCGCACATGTGCCATACAAACCAAGTGAAGCGAATCGCGAACCGAAGTGCCTGCCTGAGCGACGTTCTGTCGTTTGTGCGGTATATCGACCGTCTAGATCCCTCGCAAGCTGCCGAGCCTGTGCTGCGAGTCAGAATCCGATGGAAACCTCGTGCTGAAGCGGCTTTGTTTCCACAGGCTCAAACGAAGCTTTATCAAGCTTTCAAAGTGGTTTGGGGGAGCGGGTTTTCGAGTGTAAAACACGCTGTCGCGCGTCTACAATGCCGCCTGTGCGGCGTTATATTCAGCCCCAGCCTTGCCTGGCTCCGTACGTCTAGGCATACCTAAGCTGTAATTTGCTAACGCGAACCACCGCGCCGCCAGGAATGCTGCGTTGACCGACTTAATTCGTTACTCGCATGCGTGTTGACCTCCGTCACCAGCTGCATCCGTGTCGGTGCGCGCAGCGTATCGGCACGTGTACGCCGTGCCATCACGCTTTTTTTTTCTATTTCTTTTTTTTTGTCCGCTTGATTACAAGTTTACGTCGAATCGAGAAAGAGCAAGCGCCGATTGGTCATCTCCGGGGCAATGCAGCCAACTTTTTTAAGCGAACCGCAACGTACTTCGCTTTGTTTAACATGCGTCGTCTCTGACGCGTATTTCTCGACGTTTTGCGACGCGACTCGGCTAAGATCGGCGGTTTCCTACTTCCCTGTCATCTTATTTCAACCTTACCCGACAAACGAAAAGCAGCAACAGAGAGTGAATCCGGCGCATTGCGAGAAAAAGCCCAAGGACGACAGTGAGATTTTCACACTCGTGTAAAGGAAAGTGGGACAGCAGACCGGAATCCTGACGCATGCAGTCGCTTTCTCTCTCTCTCCTTAATAGTCAATTTACACCACTGCCGGTCGACGCATCCCGGCAGCACGTGCAGGGCAAGTGAGGGCCAGATGGAGCGTGCACGGCACTTTCGATGCGGCGGGCGAACCGCGGTGATTGCAGCCGAGTTTCTCATAGAAAGCCGTGAAAACCAAAAGATATACGCAGCTAGAAAACCAAACGCATTCATCGGTCATTGTACCCAACGCCTAAGTCAGCCGAGTAGAAGACGCAATTGGCAGGGCAAGCATGTTGGACATGCAGGACTCATACAGGTGTGGATCCAGCCAGTCATTTTAGGGGGAGTGGTCGCCTGAAGAAAAACTTGAAAGGGGGGAGGGCGGCTTTTTTTATTTTTACTAGGAGGAAAACCCTTTCATAGCATAAAGAATGTTAATGTATGCTCACAGTGGTTTCGCTCATTTGTAATAATTGGCGAGGCAGACTACGAGCACTAAAGTAAGGGGGGGAGGGGGGACGATCACCCATACTGCCGCCCCCCTCGGAATCTGTTACTGGACACATAGGTATAGCCAAAATGCGCTGTGTGCCCATACCTTGGCGCTTCTGCAGATGTTACCTAAACGCGTATCGCTCTGTAGTTCAGCAAGAAGCAGCCACGCCCAAATGTACGAAATACCAGAATCACCAGAGATCGAATCCAACAAGATTTTTTCTGCCTAAGCTTTTTTGTTCATTAGGCGGCCACCTTGGCCTTGTTCTGCATCACGAAGTATACGGCAGACGGCGTAAGAGCTTTTTTCTTTCTTTTTTTGATCCCAACGAAGACGCTTTGTCATACGAACGAGTAGTCTGAAAAAGAATAAATAGAAATTTGTCTCTGACTTATGTCCAAACACGATTCGGAACACTTATTCGTCCATTACCGCCCCCCCCCCCTCACTTTCTTCTTTGAGAGTAGGTCGCTGACAAGATGCGCTGTGCGGAGGGGGAGGGGGAAGCCAGCGTGTCGGTGGCTTTCTCATTTTATTTTTATTTGAAAATAACCTCACAGTCAATGGCATTACAGAGGGGAGTGGGAAGAAAGCTAAATAAAATCACAAGTGGGTCAGAAATGGCTCACAAGTAATTGCACAAATATTAGCGACCCAGAAACTATAGAATACTTAATGTTGTTTATCATTATCTATAAGGCCCATGATTCGGTATGTATAAGATATTGTGTGAATGAAGACGTGCAGAGGAAGTAAGTGATCAGGGTGCTAAATTCGAAAAAAAAATATACTGCGAGAGGTTTTCTAATAGCACCTAATGTGCTTGAATGGAAGCAGCTATAGCGCTCGCGAGCAGCTGCGCGAGACAAACGAGGGCAGCAAGCCGCTCAGCTGCGTCCTACACAAGAGGTGCGGTTACGGCGGGGTGCTTTAATATTTTTATCTTCGCACCGTGCGAAAGGTTGAATGACCCAGTCACGAGCATCGCTCGCTGCCGAAAAACAAAAAAGAAAGCTCCACCAGCGAGGCGAGGATTGATGGCGTGGCGCTTTGACGCGCTTTGTGGCGGCCCGAAAAGGAAGCGGTGGGGCGGGTGTGGGTACAAAGCTTAAATGATTGACAGGGAAAGTGGCACGCGCTCTTCCGGGGGCACGCATGATTATTTCGAGGGGGCGCTTACCGCTATATTCTTGACCTCTCAGCATAGGGGGATATGGTAGCGTATTTCGTAACGATTCGTACATTAGCTATTACGGCCTTCGTCGTTGACTCGCTCGAAGCCATTGGTTATCACTGTCGGTAGAGACTCTGCCATTCGGCACCATGGTAGACGATAAAAAAGAAAGTGTAACCACAGAATGCTCACGAGATATGGGCAGTCAGTGGTGCTGCTGAAATGAGCGTATACTGTCGAAGACGACAATGGAGGCCTACTTCAAATCAGAAACAGCGCGATGTGCTCATCCACGCTGCAACGCGATCAGGCGAGTTACTTGGCATTCGCTGAGTGTAAACACGCGAATAACCAAGTTAACATATGTTACTATAACGCGCTGCTGTTAAGCACGAATGCGTCTTCATCTTTCTTTTTTAATTTTCCAAGGTGGAAAAATTCAATTCAAGTGGACTAATTGTTTGTATCACTTACATACATATCAGAGTTACAGATATTGGGACCCCTATCACCACCCTTCAAAGTTATTTCAGAGTTAAGGAGCTTATAGTTTGAGCTAATAAGAAAAGACGTGTAAACTTAAGCGCGTGTCATTATTCCTCATGATTTCGTTTTCATATGTCACGTCACATCCTGCGATCACCGAACCTTTTCTGACGAAGCTTCGCTGCTCGTGGTTCTAACGAGACATTTAAATAGTTTCATTTTGTGACGCTCCAGTGTTGATATTCTATCTTAGAATTTATACCTAGTGATAGCGCGGACGAGGCAAACTCCAGCTCGTGAACCGCGCCACCGTCTTGTCTGCGTCACGCTCTGTACTCCAAGATGGCATATCCCAACAAGACCGCACTGCAAAACTGTTCGAATGGCTCCGCCCATTCCAAGGCACTACAACATTCATTGCAACACAAACCTAATATGGGAGCTATCTATAGGGGGGAAGGGGTGTATCAGACGTCATGCACACGCATAAATTGGTGACGGTCTATAGAGTTTCTTATTCCATTCTCACACATTTCAAATGTCGGTGGCGAATCACTTGGTGCACCTTAGAAGGGCTGGACAGTCCGGGACGATAAGCCGCAGTCACCCAGTAGTAGCCACGGCAACGGCGCACTTTTAGCATGTCTCGGCGTTGTCCTCAGGTCAGGTGTGGTAGGTCCGCATAATTCACTATCACATTCGCGTCTATAATCTTGACCCTATGATATCAGCCGTAGGAGTGGCTTTCATGGTATCTGTGGTTTCCTCACAGCTGATGTCGAGTAAACGCTGGCGGCAAGCATCTCTGTCGTTCCTTCCTCCTGTTCCACAGCACTCCAGCGATCACAAAAAAACCTGGTCCACTCATGGACGGCCATGCAGCACAAAACGCTCGCCGCACGAGATTGCGACGGGCGGCCCACTTTTGTTGAGGCCATATCCTCCCTTTTCCAACATGTAACCCGCACCGGTGACAACCGAAGTACAAAATCGCACGCAGTACAAACGGAGGATTATTTTTTTTATCCTTCGCACGTATAAGTTTGGCGAGCTATATAGCTGATTTCAGTCATTAGTTTCGTATATGAAGCATGCGCATGCGCCAGGTTGTGCGCGTATACGTCAGCCGCATCGTTTCGAAAACGTAGGCACGGCTATCGTTTATCGACTGAGCTAAGCCCCGTTCCGTAAACACCTGCGAGAATAAATTAGCGCCGTTCGGAGGCAGATCGTGGCTAACATTTATACGGCGAGCTGATATTTATCCATTCATGGCCATTATATCAACTGGAGGTATGGGCCGCTAAAATATTTTGTGAGGCTGACAAAAGGGACCCCACACCAAACTTTGAAAGGCTATTGCTTCTGAAGGTCGTTTTTTTTTTTATTGCTTTGAATAATAAATGGGAGCGAGGCTTTGGAAGCAGCATGCGGTTCGACATGAAAATTTAGCAGAATATGTTGTCCGCACATTAAGGGCGCTCATGAATTACCTATATACGACGCGGCTACACACAAGAAATATCTCTTGTACACTCAAGAATAAATGTATAAGGATACGCTATAGCATAATCTGTATAAAACGTCTCTACTGACGTCATCAAAGTCACCATACTGGAGCGCCGGCAAGACATGCTCATTGATATCGCGTAAACCATCAAGACCACGTCATTATAGCCCTTGTTTGCAAGAACCTTCAGAATTACAGGCGCGAGAAAATAAGAGAACCGAGATCTATATGGTTCCATTCTTCTAACAGAACAGCTTTTCATAGAGTTTACGCTTACATGTATACACGTGGGCACGTGAGATATAAAAGTATATAGAGCTTGCTAGCGTTCGCTTGACGTCGTGCATGAACGCTTTTTCATGGTCCTCGTCGCGACAGCGTTGTTATATACCCTGTACACAGACACACACACGCGCGCACACGCACACACACGTGCGCGCGTGCGCGCGCGCGCACGTGTGCGTGTGTGTGTGTGTGTGTGTGTGTGTGTGCGCGCGCGTGTGTGCGTGTGTGCGTGCGTGTGTGTGTGTGCGTGTGTGCGTGTGTGCGTGCGTGTGTGTGTGTGTGTGTGTGTGTGTGTGCGCGCGTGTGTGCGTGTGTGCGTGCGTGTGTGTGTGTGTGTGCGTGTGTGTGTGTGTGTGTGTGTGTGTGTGTGTGCGCGCGCGTGTGTGCGTGTGTGCGTGTGTGTGTGTGTGTGTGTGTGTGTGTGTGTGTGTGTGTGTGTGTGTGTGTGTGTGTGTGTGTGTGTGTGTGTGTGTGTGTGTGTGTGTGTGTGTGTGTGTGTGTGTGTGTGTGTGTGTGTGTGTGTGTGTGTGTGTGTGTGTGTGTGTGTGTGTGTACAGGGCATATTTCGGTTCTGTTTACTTTCGAAGCAACAATGCTTGAGCAGAAAGCCCACTATGTATATTAATTAATTAATTTTTGTATTTATTCATTTATTCATTTAAGACAACCCGTATGCACAATTTGCCTAGGGGATTGTCGTAAAGGCAAAGAAAACCCGACAAAGCACCAACTCCCAGTGTACACACATACATATGCGGTTATATATAGCAGTACACTATTGAATGTATACAATACCGTAAAACATTTGCTATTTTTTTCTGAGATCGAGACATTTGACAAAGAAATGTACATAATTGTGATTAGCACATAAGGAAATAATGAGAGACTATTTATGCACAACGATGGCAGCCAAGATAAAAAAATAATAAAAACACAGGTATCAGCCGCATATGCAAGTTACATAAAATAAGAAGGTAAATCGAAGAGGTATGAAAGTACTGTTTGAGTTTTTAGGAGGAATGTGTGTATCTTCTTTTTTGAACACATAAATGGAGGAACTTTGTTCAATTAATGTCATCACAGTGGGGTGTTCATTAAGTAAGTGGGGAATTCGGTAAGTTAGTTTTTGTGTACCGTAGCTTCTACGAAGCGTTTCTTTCTTGAAGCTGATGTGTCGTAAATTATGACTGTGGTTCCGCTCGTTAAACTTCCTCAAAAATTCAATTCGATTAGATTTAACTTCACGATATATGATCATGGCTAATTTTTTTCATATCGGATATTATTAATGACTAGCAGTCCATGTTTTTCAAAAGAAAAAAGAGGGGGGGGGGGGGGCGTGTGCGAACGAAAAGGCACGAGTTCAATTGATACGCAGCTTTCGACGGAAATTTAATGAGGGTGCTCATAGATGCATGAATTTTGTATACTCATCTATCTAAACACTCGAGTATCATCGCATTCACTTTCTATTGCAGCCCTTCGTTCAAGCGACGCTGTCCGAAATCCCCAAGTGCTGGTATCTGCACAAGGTTTTGTAGAAAAGCAGTCGGTTACGCAGGAGGATGGTGCTTCTGGCTCTCCTTTCGGCTTAGTATAGCTTCTTCTGCATAAAATTTATTATCGGTGGTATTTACATTCAGTAGACGTTATGGACGTTAAGAAAGATCGGCAACGTCGAACATTGCTGTGCTTGCACGGTCAAGTTGTGGGCAAGGACACAAATAAAAGGCACACATGATGTGTCTGTACTATCTCGAGTGCCCAGAAAGGAAGCCTGTCAAAGGAGTCCGTTTTCGATCCCTTCATATAATTCTCGAAAATCTTCAATTGAGTTTCCATCAAGTATCGAGACAGCATATCCTCTATTGGCGAAACAAATTGCGAGCGAGATGTCTCACAGATTGCGGTCGAAACTTCGTGGTCGTGGACTGCGTGCAGCTCGCTGTTCTGTCCGCATGCAGGAACGCGTGCGACCTGGCGACAGCGCAGCGTCTTCTTTCTATGACGTCATCTTGAGAGAAGACGAGGAGGCGCGCTTTGGCAAGCTCCCATCTCGTGTTCGCTTTTGTGCGGGAGATGACGAACAAAAAGGAACTGTTCGTACGGTAACCGATGGCTCGTGATCGATTATGCACGCACGTGCCGAATCTGCGTGACGTGTATCATGCAACGCGCCCGTCGAAGCGCGTCAGCATTGGGTGCTCGACGTGGCGTCGCGCCCTCTCTATATGTGGAGAGAGCGGGCGCGCAGCTCCACGTAGATACGCGCCCTCTCTTTATATAGGGAGAGGGCCGCGTCAGAAGGCCACGCGATGCGACGGGTGCTTGGGGTCAGAGCTTTACCTTCGAACGTAATGCAGCCGACGGCAAGCACCGCAGCAGTAGACAAACAGCAAATGATATCTCTGAAATGTTAATGCCAAGGACAGGGGCGGCACCAGTGGGGGTAAGAAAAGACTGGAGCCCCCCCACCACGTAGAAATATCCTGGCGCCACCCCTGGCCGAACGGTCAGACGACGCAGAATGCTCTACTCATGCTCTCTCACCTCATTCATGCCAATAAAATGCGATCCGACAGTGATGACATATCGACACACTGGAAACTGCTTCAATTAATATACGCGTGGGTAGATTCATCTGCAGGTGTGCTGCGCAGGGTTCTCCATTATGGTGAGTGGGCGAGTCTGACCACTGTGTCGCCCTCCTCCCCCCGCGCACTTTCCCTCCGTTGGTCAAGTCCGCAAGAAAACAAGCTCCGATTGATTTGATTGATATGACGTTTAACGTCTCGAAACCACCATATGATAATAATAGCGAAAGTTGGGCTAGTTGGTGGTTCATACTTGGGAAGTAAAAACAGCGCAAAAATATAGACAAGGTCATTGAAAAGGGGGAAAGGTGTGTAAGTAAACCGTCTGTGCCTCTTGGTGAAAAAGAAGTTCGGTGCCTGGGTTCCGCGCTGTCATGTTAAAGTGAATATTAGTTTGTTATGGACTCTTGCGTATGTTTTTGGCAAGTATGAAGGTGTGGTTTTTTTGCTTTTTCTCGGTTGTTACACACGTGTTGATGTTCAATATGATTAGGCTTCTTTCGTAGCTTGTTTGCTTTGATGCGCAGACTCCTTTGGTTTTCCACGTGACCGGGTCGAATGCTTGATATATGTGCGTGTGTCTTCCGATAAAGTTTTGTTGCGAGTTCAGCGCGGTGTCGTCTCTTCCTCTCTCCTTGTCTATATTCTTTGCGCTGTTTTTACTTCCCACCATATGATTACGAGAGGTGATGTAGGGGGGGGGGGGGGGGGGCTTCGGAAATTTTGACCACCTGGGGTTCTTTACCGTGCACCCAAATCTGAGCAAACGAGCCTACAGAATTTTCGCCTCCATCGAAAATGCAGCCACCACAGCCCGGATTCAATCCCGTCACCTGCGGGTCAGCAGCAGCCGAGTACCTCAGCCACTATACCACCGCGGCGGTGGACAACAAGCTCCGAAATGGATGTAAACTGAAAACGCAGAGATGACGGACTTCTTGCAAAGGTCTGCCATTGGCCCCCAGCTTACCGGGTAGAACTGCGGGAAGTATATAACTTCCTCGGATTCCACGTCAGGGATCCCTTTAGGTCGCCATTGTTGTCAAAAGACATGTGTAGCTGTAACCATGGACATTAACAATTGACTTGAAACATGTCGACAGTTGGAAACCTTGTTGGGCCTTGTTGCAATAACGCTGATCTACGACAGTGCACTAAGAATACACGTATATGTACGCGCATTGACGGGTGCCGGAAACGTTCTTGTAACTATAATTAACTTGAAGTTGAGCAAGATCGCTCCCTACTGCTGACGCCGCATCGTTTCAGCCGAGGTTTGATGGGGAATCGTCAGTGGAAAACTGGTCAGATGGGGGTCGGGAGCGACGCCATTCGATTCTTTCGGCTAATGGGCACTGTTACGCTCAATGTGTCGTGACCGTTACGCGAACATTTCCTCACGTTTGCCTGCTGTGCTCATCGACCCACCTTCTATAGGTGCGCTTCTGCGTATTTTTTATGCTGAACGTCGCGCCATCTCGGTGAGGGGGATCGTTTGTCGGCAGCTCGAGATCGCGACAGCCGCTGTTCTCGTATGTCCACTTGTTTTTATTCTCGTAAGCAAGTGAAGGACTGACTGCGCGGGTCGTCCTACTCGATGCCTTTATATCCGATAGTATGGTCCAGTGCAAAGCTATCACTGTGTCTCCGTGAATCCTTCACGCATCACGCTATACTCGTTCGTCATACAAGGTCTGCATTCACTGCACCCGTCACCGCACACTGAGCACAAGTTACGGTTCCTTTACACTGCGTACTCGAGTTACAGTGCCATTATGTGCTTACTTACACATTTTTCAATATAGCCCTCAATTAAGCAAACATGCCAGAATATAGACGCCCCTATCAGAAACTGATTCCCCCCCAAAAAGAAGACAAAGAACACTCAAATTAAAAAAAATGGAGGAAGCGGGTTTAGTCCATTTCGTTTTGCTGTCTGTAAACGGTGGTAGGTGCCGTCGACATACTAAGGCACTCGCCGGGCTCCGCCCAGCTCAAAGCTCACCACCAAGTGACAACTGACACAGCAGCTGCAAAGCTCCCTCTGAGCACAGAGAGGCGGGGAAGGCTTTGGCGCGTAGGATCCGCCCAGCTTTGGTCTGAGCGGAGCCTATACGTGCCGCGACGTCGCTATAAGCGCCTCAGTATGTCGACGGCGCCTACCCCTATTTACTAACACGGAATGCAGTTGCAGTTTAGGTGATATTGTCGTGCCTGATCACCTTCTGAATTGGCCAACTGAGTGCGACCCACACACATCATAAAGAGTTGACCTGTATGCTCCAGTGCCGACTGACACGCTGCGTCCCGAATACGTTCGCGTCGCTACTCTCTTTGTTCTCAAGGTGCTCACGTGGTTCTCTTTGTGATGATGTACAATAGTGAAGCCTATGGCGATGTTTCAGCCTGTTGATATTCTCACCCTCAGAGAATAAAAAAATATATATCTATATCTCTCTCTCTCCTTTTTCTTTCCTTTCGGCTAAACGAGTTTCTCTCATGATTTCAAGTGGCGAATCGAGCAACAGTCTGTTCACCTCTGCGTAGCAGCCATCGAATGAAGAGAGAACTAGCACGGTGAGTGTGGGGGCATGCCTGTAACAACGTGGCTACGCGCCTCACTTGGCTTTCGCTTGGAAAAGCACAGCCGCAACGCCGACGAGATGGTCTGAAGCCACCCGAATGGTAACGGTATTTTCGACCTTTCTTTCTTCCGCATATGCCTTGCCCTCTGTCAGTGGGATAGTGTTACGATGCCTACTTCACGTTCAACGTATTTATTCACACGACCTGTTTGGCATTCTTTTTCCATTGTACCCCGCGGTGGTTTACTTTTTTTCAACTTGACTGGAGCTGAGAAGACAACATTCAGCTCAATTTATGGGACGCTTTGTAAACGTATGGGACCACAACCGGCTTTTTGTCATGCTCGGTGGTTTCAATCCTACTATCCGAATGATACGTGGCAAAGCACACGAGGGGCAGTCTGGAAGATGCCTCAATGAACTGCTAAAATTGCATCGCTATGCATGCCAGCAAACAGTAATTACAGGCGACATTTCAATGTACTGCGGGGAGTGTGTGTATATATAGCCCAATGTTGAAAAAGAAAACGTCAGTTTTGGCAAACCTAAATAATAAGACTGGACGCGAAATATAGGAAGCCGTTCACATATCTAACCAGCAAAGCGCATGCGTCAGTTCAAGCTCCATTCTACTAAACCCGACAGAATTCTAACTCATCAGAAGCAACGTGTATCAATTGAGTCAGAATTTGATCACCATATATAGTAATCACCCCACGTCTGGCACCAGAAGGCAGTTACAAGATTACCGTCCCCTCACCCATCGTAAACGTATCCTTCCCTTTCCTAATTATCAGTGGGCTAATTACTAACGGTGCAGAGTAGCATAGCACAAAGATAGATATCTATACGTGAAGCGCTCCTTCCCGCCTTAAAGAGCCCTTAAAGCATCTCCCATACTTTTTTAACATCCAAGAAAACGCGCGCATCAAGTTCAGAATGCAGTCATGAACAACAACGTCGAACGCTGAAGCGCTACGAGCCGCTGGCGCGCCTCAAGCTCCAAGAAACAAACCCTCCCGAATCCTTTCGCTAATTTGCAGCGTTGGTCGTGACGTCAACATTCGCGTCTGGTCATATCATCTACCAAAATAACCTGTTTGCAACTTTGTCTGCTCGCATGTACGCATGCTCACCGCTCCTCGCAAGGTGATCGTAGAGCACTCAGTCAGGAGGAGATACGGACGAGGAATCTCTCTTGATCATCAAATGCGTGTAACTCCGCTATTACGGCACTGTTCCGGAAAAATTCTCGTAATTGCGTGTTTGCTGAAGACCCGTGCGCAGCTGCAACACCACAACTGAATTTGGACATTTGGGTGGTAAGAGGGGGGGCTTTAACGTGTCCCGCACGCTCAGTTTTTGCGAAGCACTATATTCAATGAGGTTTAGTGTAAAGTAAGCAAATATGTCTCGTAACGCTTTCATTTGGACCTGTTGCTGCATTCTCGAACACTTAGCAGGGCAGCGTGAAAAGACAAAGGGGAGAGCAACGCAGGACGGAAGCCCATTCTGTGGGCCACTCGTCTTTGCCCGTGTCTTTTCACGCTGCCCTTCATATAGGCATGCGAGTGTGCTGAACCGCGGATCGATATATTTACCAAGTGTCCAGACAAGTGCATTTCATTACATTGCACTGACAAGCAAAGGTCAGCTTTGCAAACATGTCTGCTTACAGGAAGGAGTTAAGTATACGCGAAGATATTTGGGACGTTGTTTTTTTTTTAACTAAAAGAGCCAAATGTACCACGGCCACGTCTGTGTAGAGCGCGCAAGCAGCCGGTTTTCGCTCAGTGGGGCGAAACCTTGAGGCAGTAGCGGGCTCTCATGTGGTCAGCCTCACAACTATAGGGACACGAATGTTCCTGATACACCACTTCAGAGCCCGAAACTGTCTCAAAGTTTCACGCCGTGGAGCAAATACTGGCTGCTCGCATGCTCGTAGCCGCGGCTGTACTTTAAGTTAAACTGATAAAAACACGCTTGTCCCCTAAATACCTCATATCTATACTGTAACTAGAATCTATATAGCCATTTATCGTCGGTATTCAGGAGTAAAATTTTTATTTCACTCTTATAGGTTGCAACATTTCATTCGGGCTTGAATCAACTCGTAATAGAAGTATAAAACAACTCGAATGTACAGTATATCAATGTCTTGCGATAAAAGTAACATCATACCCTTGTGATTTGTCGGTGCCGTACTTCGTCGCTTAGGCTTAATGATGATTTAGATAGACTTGGAGGCCTAGTGGTCTTTCCTGGCTAAAGGCGCACTATTCTGGACTGTTAGCAGAGCTTTCTTGTTCTTGGAATCTATTGAGGTCCTTGAAAAGTGTTACAGCTCTTCTTCTTCTGAGCTCGTCGTATGCCTTGCCGTTTGTGATGGCTTCTTCAACGAATTAATTGCTGCGTAATATTTTCATTTAATATGGCTTTTATTTCAAATGTACATCTTGGAGTGAAAAAAAAGGGCACAGTGTAGTGCTAAAACTCGAAAAGAAACACTAAGGGCAAAAAAAAAAGTTGGCCTCTTACTTTTTATATTCGAGTTTTGCCCTAGAATATCATGTCCTTCAGTAAGTGCCAAGTCGTCTTGTAATAAATAATCATGGAACGTAAACACAATAGCAAAGCAACTAGAACAGCCCCGCCGCGGCGGTCTAGTGGCTGAAGTATTCGGCTGCTGACCTTCAGGTCGCGGGATCGAATCCCGGCTGCGGCGGCTGCATTTCCGATGGAGGCGGAAATATTGAAGGCCCATGTTCTAAGATATCGGTGCCCGTTAAAGAACCCCAGGTGGTCTAAATTTCCGGAGCCCTCGACTACGGCATCTCTCATAATCATATAATGGTTTCGGCACATTAAACCCCACATATCAATCAAATCAAAGCAACTAGAACAAAACTTAAAAGAGATTGGATGAGACCATGTTGGTCGTTTTGGTCGCGATTGTTGACGCAACGCTGGTTAAACGAACGTGGCTCAGTTTGATTGAAACAGGTGCATCATTGAAGTGATTTGTATTAGAATCAAGCTGCCTTTTTTTGAGATCAATTTACAAACAGGTATTGCCCCATGTTGATTCCAACTGTTTTAGAAGTTAGAAATACTTAGGCGTGCTTTACCCTCCCGGGAAATTCAGCAAAGTTTTTGTTTCTTCATTTGGCTTTGTAAAAAAAAGAGGAAGAAAAAACGACAAATTTATTGGTTGCGTTTTGGTGCCGCCATACTAGGCTGTTAGCCTTGCCCTTTTCTATTTTAACAAAGGCATGAAAACAGTTCGGTTGGTGCATTTTATGTTTGATCACCTTAATTCATGTCACGATATAGCAAAATAAGAGAATCTTCGTTGGCGGCGCACATGCGTGAAATGACCTATAGTACCAACGGACCTATAGCGTATATATAGTTGGTTGTACGAGTTGAACTCGGAAACACCAATGAGAAAGGAGAAACGAATACGAAAGAGAGATACATTTGGAGACAAATTGTGGCGATGTAACAAAGAAATGGAAAACATTCTTTTAACACACATGGTCAATTAAAAGCTCGCAAAACGATACAAAGGGACTAATATTTGCGAGAAGTTCCGTGGATTTTGAACTGGTTCCTAATGAGGCTCCATGTATTTGCAACATACACTTCATCACACGCTGTTTCGTAATCATACTATGAAATACGACGGTATATATAAACAAACGCTGATCATCTATTGAAAACTAAGCAATAGTAAATACAGGGAAATGTTTAAGAAAAAATCACAGCATATCTACGGAATGAAAAATTATTAGTGGGGCGAGCGTCCGTGAATACGGCCGTGCATCCGTCCATCCGTCCGTCCGTCCGTCCGTCCGTCCGTGTGTCTGCCTTTCTGCCTGTCTGCCCGTCCGTGCGTCGATCTGTCCTTTTAGTGAACACTTCATGTATCGCCATCTCGCTTCTTATCATGTATTCATCATATACAAGTACCGCCATCCAGCGGACAATCGAAGGACTAAACGAGAGTATGTACCACATTTCTTCTGTCAGCGCTTAGTTGACACCGAGAGCGTGATAACGGCGCCGCGCTACGTTTTTCGTAACATGCGGCATGTGGACACGCGGATATGTGCCCGCGGGCGGGCATGTGCCACTGGTATGCGGGTATGTGCCACCGGTGGTCTCGCACAACGAAAACAGGGGACGCACAAGCCACGCCATAAGGAGCTTCGCCCCTAAAAGAAACTGTCCGCCCTATGGAAAGCCAGTGACAACCAACAGAGCATACACACAAGTGGCCAATACAATATATGTACATATATTTCCTTTTTTTAATATAGCATGTGGTTTGGCATGGCCATGTCTATAGGCTGGGTCAGTGGAAGCCTGCAGCTCGACGGCCACGTATAAAGAGAGGAGAAAAGTGCCGACACGTCACTGCCTCTCCTTACGAGAGCCCCTCAACAGGTCGGCAAATGCATTGGGAAATGAAAGGCGGTGGAGAGGTGAAGAGATGACCGGAAGAGGAATTGATTGATTGATTCGTGAGGTTTAACGTCCCAAAACCACCATGTGATTATGAGAGACGCCGTAGTGGAGGGCTCCGGAAATTTCGACCACCTGGGGTTCTTCAACGTGCACCCAAATCTGAGCACACGGGCCCACAGTATTTTCGCCTCCATCGAAAATGCAGCCACAACAGCCGAGAGTCGATCTCGCGACCTGCGGGTCAGCAGCCGAGAACCTTAGCCACTAGACCGCCGTGGCGGGGTGACCGGAAAAGGAAAAAAGAAAGATAATAATGAAGGAGTGGCTCTGCATGTTGCCCGAAAGCGTGAGCTGCCACATGCAACGCGCCGCCCGCTGGAAAAGCCGCAGCTGGATTATAGACTTCGGTCAGTTATAGGCAAAAAAAAAAAAAAAGCTCAACTTTAGAAATGTCAGTGGGGGAGAAGTTCTTTTTATTAATTTTATTAGTACTACATGGGGGGGAGGGGTCACCAACCTTGCAATCACCGTGCATGGAGCGCTCCTTTTCTGCTATGCTGACAGCATAGCAAGACAATGCCGGCTGTTCAACAAGGGACCCTGACGGGAGCCGATATACCACCCACGCGATCACTTCTAATTACACCGAATGTCTCATTGCAGGCACTAATAACCGCGGTCCCCCAGTGCGGTGAATTGACGCTATGCCTGTATCGCACAAGGTGAGGTTACACTTAGTTTTTTTTTTTTTTTAGCTCCGATAAAGCTAGCACACGCAAGGATGGTAACAGCTGAGGTTCTCGCAACGGAGAGTACTTAGAATGTGAACGCGACTTCATTACTATCGGCATATAAGCTTTTCAGCTCGTTACAGTTAAATAAAGAAAGAAAAAAAAGGAGAAAGAAAAAATTGTTAATTATAAACGGCTTGCGTAAAGCACTTTACTGTCGTCTAATCTCTGGTAAATTTATGTCATTGCATGGGGCCGTTATAGTTGAGTTACCGCTTTCAAAACACCGGGACACATTGGCACGACGTTCGGGGGAAATGCAACCGTCCATACGTTCGCCCCTCAAGCGGGTGGGTTTGACCACATACATAAAATTCCCTAAGCTCCAGTTCCACGCCACAACCGGCAGACCGAAATTAATCTCTTAAGATCTGGACAGACGGCTCTGCTGAACAGTGATGCATTATATTCGCATCAAAATTAAAGCAGACAGCAAAAACAGACTAGTAAAAATTACACCAATGCACATGCTACTGCACGGGTTTACTCGTCAACAAGAAAGCTTTTTTTTTTTGTTTTTTGTAACAAAGTTATGGCCAACACCGCATACGCATTTACACACTTGCTACCTTGCTATAGCTTCGAGTGAAAGTGCACTTCTACGCGATGCACAGACTCCCGGACGCTGTGCCGAGCAAATTTAGGACATGTCATTTTTTGATATGCACCTGGTTCTCATTATGGCACATTCGGCATCGGCTGGACGCTGACATAACTGCTCTATGGAATTCAACAGAGTCTGACAATGAAGCAGAGAAAGCTCTCGCGATATGCAGTAGTAAAGGTGGCCTCTTAGCAGTGGTAAAGGGGCCGTCGATTGACTATACGGAGGCGTTTGATCTGCTTTCACCCAGTAAGGTGAATTCATCCATTCATTATATGAAAAATAATAATAATAATAATAATAATAATAATTTATTTACCCGCCCGTAAACAGCCATGTAGTTCTTTGCGCACTGATGATTGATATGTGGGGTTTAACGTCCCAAAACCACCATATGATTATGAGAGACGCCGTAGTGGAGGGCTCCGGAAATTTCGACCACCTGGGGTTCTGCAACGTGCACCCAAATCTGAGCACACGGGCCTACAACATTTCCGCCTCCATCGGAAATGCAGCCGCCGCAGCCGGGATTTGAACCCGCGACCTGCGGGTCAGCAGCCGAGTACCTTAGCCACTAGACCACCGCGGCGGGGCAGTTCTTTGCGCAGGCGCACGCAAAAATAAAACAACAAAAATAAACAATAAGATACAGTCTACAGAAACAATGTCAAATAATAAGACCGAAAACGTACAGACAAAAAAGATTTCAGCGCAGAATGGGGAGAATAAAATACAAAACGAGAATCATGGTGAAAAATAAAGGGGAATATACAGGGTGTTTCAAGAAATGTGTCCAATATTCTTCAACAATTACAGATCTGCGCGCTGCTTGCGGCGTTGCCTTCCTGTGCCAGAAGGCATCTTCACATGGGTAGAAGCATTAGTTACGGCAGTAATTATGGAAATTAATACAATTAACTTATTAACCAGTGGTGATAGCCGGTGGAGTTAAATGGGCGAATCCAAGCACTTCCTACGAACAGTCCATAGCCACTTCGAAATTTTGGAAAAGCGGTCACTGGTAATCACCGCGGAGTGATGCAATCTGGCCAATTAAGCTGGACAAAGCAAAACCAATGGACCAAACAGCGCATCTACCATTCATTTCGAGAACGTCCTCAATGACTACATTATTTCCCTCACCGTTATTAACCGTCAATTTAGACGCTTCGCTTGGAGGCCGCTTATCGACACTCGCTTATTCTTCTACCACAATGCGAGAGAAACAGTGCCGTCATTGACGGTGTTGTTGAAGTTAATGGTAGATGCGCTGTTTGGTGCGTCGTTTTCGATTTGTCCAGCTTAATTGGCCAGATTGCATCACTCCGCGGTGATTACCAGTGGCCGCTTTTCTAAAATTTCGATGTAATTATGAACTGTTCGTAGGAGGGGCTTGAATTCGCCCATTTGACTCGACCGGCTATTACCACTGGTTAAAATTTAATCGTGTTAATTTCTATAATTACTGCCGTAATTATTTCTTCTACCCTTCTGAAGATGCCTTTTGCCACAGAAAGGCAATGTCAAAGTAGCCCGCAGATACCTCGTTTTTGTAATTTTTAAAGAATATTGGTCAGATGTTTTTTCAAACAGCCTGTATATATTTAAAGCCTAGCGAAAAGAATCGTTTCTCGTTCAATACAACAAAAATATATTTTTGTAAATTATTCTTGGTAAAAAAAGTTAGATGAATTAGCTCTTACTGAAATAGAAATGAGTGACTGATATCAAAGAGAATGTCCCTGTAGCGCACATTGGTTTACTGAGAACCTTTGGTATTTATGTTATTGAGTATAAATCTCTTCGGCATGTCAATAATACGGCCTCACACACTTTCCCGTTGCTATGCCCAAGGGTATGTGCACCTAGGTATCGTAAATTTGACGTTGTCAAAGCTAATTCAAGGATTCGTAATGGCTTTTCTAGAGATATCTTTCTTAATGTTGAAGACAAGAGATCAAGAAGTGTACTCTCCTCTTCTCCACAAAAAAAAAGAAAGTGGGGAGGTGGTCTAGTCTGCTCTGAATAAATATAATTGAGGAATACTGCAGCGTAATCTAGTGATTAAAACTTCCAAGCCTCTGTTATTACACGAGGAAGATTTACAGGGTGTTATTAAATGGTTTAAATACGGGGAATTCCTTAAAGATGGTGTAGAGAATTCTCGCATCATCATTCGCCTCCAAAATCTAACCGCTACTATAAAAGCTGCTGTAGGGGTAATGTTGATAGCTGGTCCGTCTAACGCCGCTTTCAACAGGGCGTCTGCTGTTTCTTTTACAGTCATGCATCTACACCCAGGCACCCATCCTAATCGTACCTGAGTTAAGTTATTAGGCACTAGGGTATTCAATTCGCGTAATGCTTTCAAACCACCGGACACCGTGAAAGCACTGCAGACCGATAAAAAGTCTGTTATTATTACGGCAGAATTTATTGATGTTGTCAGTTTTCGAAGGGCCAATACGACAGCTAAAAATTCTGCAATGAAGATGGGTGTGAAATCTGGAATTCGAAGCGAAAAGGACCAGTCTGGAACAGGGCAGAATATACGAATGTCATACTTTTCATCTCTGTGAAGCAACCGTCGTAATGATGATGATTTGCTAGCATTCTTAGCAGGTAGACCTGTAAAGTAGCTCTTAACAAATTACTCGGTAGGTGTTTAGCACTATTAAAATGAATGTCATCGAAGTATATTTGGAGAGAATTGGCTGAGTTACAAAGCGAAATAACCTCCCTAATTTGCACGAACAGTGGATCGAGAAGAGACTGTACAAGCTTTACTTGAAGTGTGTGAAGCCTAGTTCAATTACAATAAAAAAATAAACCAGGTTGCGCAATGAAAACTGTTTGTTTACGCGTTAAAGGGGATTCAAACGCCCCTGAATATGTTTGTACAGCCAATATTCTGAATCTGGGTATGGGTGAGGGAATTCCAGCTTCCATATATAAAACGTTATTCACTACAAATTTAGGTGTCTCTAAGTACATACGCAGTGCCTGCTTCTCCAAAACAACAAGAGGACACAGCTTGTAGGCAGGTGCCCCAGAGTATAAGACGCATCCAAATTCTATCAACGGTCTCACATACATGTGGCATATTGATAACAACTGCGCGTTACTGATCTCCTGTTGCTTATCCTCCGTAATATGCCGACTGCCCGAACACCCTTTGCTGCAATATATTCGACGTGGTTTCGCCATACTAGAGAGCTGTCGTATATCACTCCTAGCTATTTGATGCTTTGAACTTCTCGAATAATACCAGTTTTGTATCAGAAAGATGTGTGTACTCGGTCTTTCATAGGAAATGCTAATAATGTAGACTTGTTCACGTTTAGAGAAAGATGAATAACGTCGAGCCAGTGTTCTATTTCAAAGTACATTTGGAGGTTTTGATAAATATATCACGAATGTCATGGGCGGACGAAAAGAACGCGTTATCATCAGCATAGACATACGTCTGAAAATTCTCGTTTCACGGGATTGAGCTTAAAAAAATATTGAATAGTACCGGAGATATAACAGTGCCCTTGGGGAACTTCTTTTTCCTGTTTATAAGTATTTGAAGAAACGTCATCTTGCAAACAGTAAAATTTTCTATTTCCTGAAAATTCCGTAATCCACGCTTCTATATAATCCGGCAAATAGAGTTCTCTCAGACGACCGACTAGCACACTATATGTGTTCGACACTATCATGATGATGTCCAGAGTAATTGCAGCTGCACACTGCCCTTGACGCCGCGCCAGATGTGTCCGACTCTCGAGGTCAACATACGCTTGCCATATGGAACATGTCTGCCTGACATGGGCGAAGAGTCCTTTCTCTGTCTACAAATTTCATTATGCGAACGTGCACTACTCTCTTTTTTTACTTTGACAAAATTGGACGTTAGTGCAATTGCAGCCTGATATTGTCTAAAACGTAGCCTTCACCTGTTTTTTTTTCTTTAAGAACAAGTATGATTTTCGTTATTTTCCATTATGATTGATTGATAGATATGTAGGGTTTAACGTCCCAAAACCACCGTATGATTATGAGAGACGCCGTAGTGGAGGGCTCCAGAAATTTCGACCACCTGGGGTTCTTTAACGTGCACCCAAATCTGAGCACACGGGCCTACAACATTTCCGCCTCCATCGGAAATGCAGCAGCCGCAGCTGGGATTCGATTTCCATTATGATGGAACCCAAGTTTCTCTTATCGAATAATTTATTACATTAGGTACATCCTCCCGTGACTCTTTGAATGAAATTTTCAAAATTGCTGAAGTGACTTCATCCAGGACTAGAGCTTCCTCCGGAAGTTTCCTTATAACCTCTTATTCTTCCTCCATAAATGTTTCGTTAAAACTGTCACCTGATCGTGAGATTACTGAAGGGGGATAAACCTTAGACGAAAATCTGTTTTCTAAATCTTGCGCTATGCTCATCAAAGACTGTTTCGATTCCTTACATGATAAAACTATGGATTCAGGGTTTACTGCTCGAGGAATTGGTTCATTATGTCTGAGAAAGCGAAGTAGCACTCTTTTGTTATGTGATTTCGAAAGAAATTCAAAATGCCTTTCATCACACTATGTTTTCGCTTTCGCCACCGTACGTTTAAATGTATACCTGCAACGTGTTTATAATCTGACCAGTTTTTAGGACATTGATTGTGTAATAGCTTCTTCCAGGCAGCTTTTCTGCCTGAAATCCCGAGTGCAGTTATCATTCCACCATTCCGACACAGGTTTTTGTTCAACTGAGTGACCCTCAAATTCTGCTTTGCCCCGCGACCCCTGTAAAACTAAACAAATGTTCAATGCTTTTTGCTTTACTGTTGTTTCTGACAGAGAACACTTGGAGCATCGCAAGCTCATTTTAAACGTACTGTAATTTATACACGTGGGCCTTTTAGATGGAACAGATATTAGTGGGCATACAATGTCAAGTACCACTGGAATGTGATCACTATTATTGTTGAAGAGTCAACAGTCGACCAAGATGAGATGCGAAGTGCTGACCCCAAAAAATACCAAGTCTCGAGATGAGGACGCCATCCCTCTGATAAAAGTGGAGATGCCTGAGTTATGACAAGTGAGGCTATTACCCTGAGACCAGTACCATAACCAAACACCACTCGAGTCTGTCCTTAAGCCCCACGTTAGTCCAAAGGGTTTGTCATGAATTCTTGACGGATAATATATATTTGCTACGCAAAATGTTCTGTAGTATACATGAAGGAAGACTCAACGCGATTACTAAAATTTTGTACTCCGACGACAGATGCTGAAGTGTTATTTTTGCCTCGTGGCAATATTTGGTTGAAACTTATGTAAGCAACTCGCCCCCTCTTGACAATCAATCTACACCAAATGATCGATAACTTTTAAAGAAAAAAAAACTGATTTCAAACTAACCAAGTTTCTTGTAACAAGAAAAATTATACCAATGTTTTTCTTCCACAATGAGGCAAGATAAATCTGTCAAAAATGAAAAAATGGAACGACAATTCCACTCTAAGACTAAACGGCTAAATGGTGTGATTACCGACAGTCGAAACCATAGAGTTTCTCAAATTTAACTAGAGGGCACTCTGGCGCTGCGATCGTTCAGCGACCATGGGAATGAATGACGGGTAATACACACATTTGCCTAGTCTTCATAATTGCGGGCGGCTTCGTTTATTGCTAGTTACGGTTTTGTTTTAAAGAAAAAGAACGAACCCTTTTGAACTTTGTGACCTGATTTGGAAAGGTAAGTCTATAAAAATAAGATGGTGAAGCGCAACCGCTGAACATTTGCTAATATTTGTTTCGTAAGAAAACAGCTCCAAGCCACACGAACACACACGGATCTAAAAGCTGTCCAGAAGTATGAAAATTAGACAAATGTGTGTACCACCCATCATTCCCATGCTCGCTGAAGCGCCATAAGTTGCAGCTCCCATAGACACTAGCGCCAGAGTTCCCTATAGTGTATATTGGGAAACTCTATGGTCGAAACAACCTTCTCTAGTATGCTGACCTTTACAACCTTGCTAGGCGGAGCCTTTTTTTCTTTTGTCTGTGAATTGATTTACACGCCACTCAGATTTATAGTAGGGAGGCAACCTTCTCTCTCTGTGGGCTTATTAACCTCCCGAATGTCTTCTGGGAGCAACCTATCGACACTCGTGCTACATCCTGCTGAGGTGTCAGCGTAAAACTTATCTGAGGAGGAGCTGCTGAGTTATTCATGAGCTGAATTAACTGAGCATTCACTATTTGATACAGGCATTCTTAGAGGCCGGTAAATAACCTCTTCATTGCTTTTGACATGGCCTTTTCTACTGCGGCCTCAGTCGTTTGGGCAAAACAAGCATCTGCCATTGCATTTTGTCGAGCGGTAATGCCAGCATAACCTTGTGTCCTTTCCTCGATAACTACCGTTGCTTCGCTCCTTGAGCATCGTCTCCTGTCCATTACTTCCAACAGTTGCTTCTCTTGAAAGTGAATGAAACAACTAGAATAATCCGCTCGATGAGCACCCTCACAGAGGCAGCACTTCTCAGCTTGGACCGTGCAGGCAGCGTGTGAGTGACCCTCACCACAAATGCAACACCGTATTCCACATTTACACCCACCAGCACTATGGCCAACTCCAAACGATGGCAGCTTTCTTCTTTCTTTCACTTTCTGGTGGAAGAAGAATAACAATTTAACAACAACAGCAATAATAGTAATAAATATTTAGATGGAGCAGTGGTTACGGTGCTCAGCTGCTGACCCGAAAATCGCGGGTCCTATCCCGACCGCGGCGGTCGAATTTCCGGAACCACTTTGACCTTATAGCTTCCAGGTGACGCGTCATTGTTGCTGCTGTGCTACTGTGGCGGCCATATTTATGAACCGCCTCTCAGACCAACCGGTGCAAGCCGTACCGGTACAGAGCCGCACTGCCACTGTCGCTATCTTCCTGTGGATCGATTTTTTTTTTTGTGCGTCATGCCACCGGTTGGCACAAGGCAGCCGTCAAATGCGGCGTACTACTCAGACTTGTTGGAAGCGCGTTTTCACATATATGAGGAGAAGGTGCCCTTGTGCGACAGAGTAGATCCGCGTACACACTTCGACCCGGAACGGGCACTACTTCAAATATATCTGCCATCTCTGGGGTGTCACATGGTGACATCGCGAACTCTTTGGTTTTCAGCACCAATTTTGTAACTCACCAGCGGCTGGGAAAAAGCCTGTCTGCTAAGCTGCTTCGCGACCGTAGTGTGATATCGTCTTTACAGAGGTAAGTTTATAGCTTGATCAAATTCAAACGCCAGCCTCGAGTTATCAAACATCGATGCATGAACGCTGCCTAATCAACAAATCCTGATGTTTGCGTTCAGTTCTCACGCGAGTACAGCGAGGTGCTCACGCGGCAGCGCATTTTTCGATCGCGCCTCTCCGTTTGCGTGTTGCTGTTTCTTTTGTCATAAACATAGACGGATGTACGTGTGTGTGAGCGTAGTACTGAGAATTTAGTCACTGCATGTGGATTGTCATCGAGAGGGAGCCGCATTCGGATTCATCTACAGGAACGGATGCCTTGATCTTGTTCAGCAGCATAAATGCGCGATGAAATTTCAAGTGACAGAGGGACAATGAAGGATATAGATGAAAGTGCGTGGAGATGAACTCATTCACGTAGGTCATGGAGAATTTGCCCAGGAAAGGAGGGTTCGTAGTGCAGCATTGTTTCCTTTTCCGTTAACCGGTGAACGGGCAGCGGCGACGCGGAGGCATCAGCGGCAGCACACGTCTACGACTCCAGCTCAGCTGCTGTGTCCACGATCACCGCGACGGCATGTCGTCGGCGCCGTTCGAACTCCGCTTGCCGCTTGTTGTAATGGCGTTCTTCGTCGCGCTCATGCCACACTGCGGCTGTATGCTTGGAGCCGTAGCCGAGTTGCAGAGATGGCGCCCAATCTGGGTTCGTCTCGTCGAACAACGCGGACGGTTTTTCTACGAACACGAGAGCATCCACGTTAATTAATGTCTTTATGCTTCCTCTCTCAGTCACTTATTTTCTAAGAAGTGAGCTCTTCACACACTAACGTTGTCGTTTTGTTCGTCGAAATGCGCACACTTTTTTTATGCGTGCCAGCCAAGTCCTCCGCTGGTTCGCGCTGAGCATTTTCGCACGCTCGGACTGGTCTTCAATAACCTTCGGTATTTGGAAGAAGCTCGTACAGTGGGCTGCTTTCTTGTGCAATTGTCGCTACGATTATAACAGCCTACAATTGCGCATATAACCATCGCGGAGGAAAAAACTCGTAGGTCCAATGAGACGCAACTGAACAAGGCCTGACCGCGGTTCATCGAAATGGCCAACTCGCCCCGAGCAGTAACGTCGAGTGACATAGGTGCAAACCACTTGCTACAAGTTTTGCCTCCGACGATGATAGATGCATCGCTGATAGGATCAAACCTTTTTTTTTTCTTCAGTACAGTATAGTTACATTGCGCTGTAAACATTTTCGTCAATATATATTGTAACGTGGACTGAAAGAGCGAGTAAGAAGAAGAGGTAGGACGCTCTCGAGCGATGGTGATTCAGCAGTGACGGTTGAGCGCTGGCATTTTCACTGTAAATATGCCCATCTCATCCATAACAGCTTTGGTGGAGCGGTGCGGGGTAACTTGCCATCCTGTACCCGGCAGCAGAAGTTCTTCGAAGAAGCAGACGCTTAGCTGGCCTACCCCCGGACAACATCAGCATGGACGACGACACAGCAATCCCGTTGACGTCCTACGCTGCTGCATCCACCAGTGCCACCGACACGGCACAAGGTGGCCGTCGACCTCGACAACCAGACTACTGGGCACCTGAGCCACGGATATTCTCAGGTAAAACTGACGAAGACGTGGACGCTTGGCTAAAACATTACGACAGAGTGAGCCGCAAAAACAAATGGGGCGCCCCGGTGAAGCTCGTGAACATAGTATTCTTCCTTGCCGGAACAGCCTTGATTTGGTTTGAGAACCATGAACATGTCCTCCCCACTTGGGATATATTTGTTAAGGAACTGAAGGCCTGCTTTGGGGACACGAGTTTCATGAAAAAGAAAGCTGAGCAAACGCTGTCACGTAGGGCTCAGTTGCCCGGCGAAACGTGCACAACCTACATTGAAGAGGTATTGAAGCTTTGCGAGATTGTCAACGCAAATATGTCTGACAACGACAAAGTTGGTTATTTGTTAAAATGCATTGCCAAGGACGAGTACAATTTTCTGATAACGAAAGAAAACTTGAACACTCCTCCTATTTTAAGGCAGCAGTTTCGCACATTCGAGGCATTGAAGACCCGAAGAATTTTACCCAAGTTCGGGCGCTTGGACAATGTTTATACTGTTGCAAATATGGACGTCGCCGCCTGTGAAGACATTCCCTTCCTCGTACGTCGGGTAGTTCGAGAAGGGCTCGTACGACTTCAAGCAGGTGACGTTCACCACCAATGCTCGTTCGCCGCGTGCCCCGAACCACCTCCCTACTGGATGCGAGAGCGCCACGTCGAAAACCGACCGCGCACAGACACTGCAGATTTTACCCCGCGGCTTCCGTTTTCCCCGACGGGTCACGGCCACCACCGGATGTCATCATCTCGACGTGCTACTGCGGACCTCAGACCGTCATGAACCAGGCCTCTACCAGAAGATTACTATGCGTCATCACGAAATGTTTCTGCGGAGCACTACTTGTCTCCGCGTACTTCTGCCACCTCTGCTCCTGCTAATGTAAGCCGACAAGTCCCCGTTTGCTACACATGCGGTCTCCCAGGGCATATTTGGCGCTTATGTCCCAGCCGGCCGCCTGCACCGCCACGTTTTTCCACGTATCTGGCTCGTATGCACGAAACGCCTGTGCCACCGCGTTTTTCGACGTACCCGCCTCGTATGCACGAAACCTAGACCTCTCACCTGGCCGACCGCCGTCCCCGACAGCAATGGCCTAACGAATTTCGCAGCGAGCCCCCGCCTCCGAGCAAAGCCTGACGCCGCCTCCGACACGTTCTCGCCGGTCGCCGTCTCCACGTAGTCGGTCACTTTCCCCGCATCAGTTGGGAAACTAGCTGGTGCAACTGATGGAGGTGCGGTCGCGGGACGGTCAGTTTCGCCAATTCCTCCTCCTTCTGTGATGTTGATGAACAAAGTGCGTGTGTGTATAGACGGTGTAAATACTCTTGCTCTTGTAGACAATGGTGCTGCTGTTTCGGCTATGAGTCTTCGTTTCAAACATCGTTTCTTGGGTCACAAAGTTATGTTCGCGTGGAATCGTAAAGAAACTTTTCGTGGAGTGGGAGGCGAAGCGTTATGCCCTGTTGGTATTTGCTCAGTTGTGCTCACAATTTGTGAACGAAATTTCCGAGTTGAATTCACTGTACTGCCTCGCGCAACTCATGACGTGGTTTTAGGGATAGACCTCTTTCATGAATGCGGCGCTACGCTTGACTGTGGAACTGGAGAGATTCTTCTACAAAGTACGTTGCCCGCTGCAATAGTTGACGATTTTCCAACTCTGCCCATTGATGCGCTTTCGTTGTCTGAAGATGTGACGATCCCTGGTCGGACAGCAGTGTTTGTACCCGTATGCTCTTCTCACGTCCACTCAGGACTCTGCACTGAACTTGTCGAGCCTGATCATGCAAACGCCATCCAGAAGAATGTGCTGGTCCCACGGTCTGTCCTTACAGCCATCGACGGACATGCTTGCTCGTGGGCGCTCAACGCAGCCTCAGAGCCTGTTGTTCTACCAGCTGGATTCAAACTGGAAACGTTCGAGGAGCAGGCCACAATTGACGTCGGAATGGTCTCAGAGTCTCCATCCTTTAGGTCAGACTGCACCCAACTACTCAGCCGAGATTAAACGTATGATCAATAAGTCGTTGCCTTCTTCCGAGCAGAATGTCCTTGAGGAGGTACTTACACGCTACGCGGGAGTCTTTGATTTTGCTCGAAACAAGCGTTGTTCCATGTTGCCCGAATCCCGTATGCACCACCGCATCAACATGGGAGATGCTACACTGATGCGCAAGAAACCCTATCGCGTATCCCCGTCAGAAAGGCAAGTGATCACCGATCAGGTCAACGACATGCTGCAGATAGGCGTTATTCAAGAGTCAAGCAGTTCCTGGGCCGCTCCTGTTATATATTGGTAAAAAAAAGACAACTCTTGGCGATTTTGTGTAGACTACCGCCGTCTCAACGCCATCACAAAGAAAGACGTGTATCCGCTACCATGCATCCATGATGCTGTTGGTTGTCTGCACTTGGCCGCATACTTTTCGTCTGTCGACCTAAGGTCTGGATACTGGCAAATACCAATGCATCCGTCTGACAAAGAGAAGACTGCTTTTGTCATGTCTGACAAGTTATTTGAATTTAACGTTATGCCATTTGGCTTATGTAATGCCCCAGCTACCTTAAAGCGATTCATGGACTCCATCCTTCGTGGTCTCAAATGGGAGATATGTATGTGTTGTCTCGATGATGTAATTATTTTTGGCAAGACATTTCACGAGCACAATCATTGGCTTAGCGTTGTTCTAGATTGCGTCAAACAAGCTGGTCTTGTTTTAAACGCAAAGTGTCATTTTGGTGAGCGTCAAGCTCTTGTGCTCGGATATCTAGTCGACAGGGACGGTATACGGCCAGACCCGCAAAAGATCAATGCTGTCCGAGACTTCAAGACACCAACGTCTGTGAAGGATCTCTGTGGCTTCGCGGGCCTGTGTTCTTAATTTCGCCGGTTTATCAAAGACTTCGCCCAGCTTGCTGATCCTCTGACAGAGTTGCTCCACAAAAACGCCCTATTCCGATGGACCGATGGCTGCTTTCGAGCAGCTGAAGTATTTGCTTACTTCCGGGCCACTCTTGCGCCATTTCGACCCGGAGGTACTCACAGAACTGCATACAGATGCTAGTGGTATCGTTGTTGGTGCCGTGCTAGTTAAGTATCACGACACCCGCCAGCACGTCGTGGCGTATGCAAGTCGTACTTTGACTAAGGCGGAGAGGAATTATACGGTCAACGAACTGGAATGCCTTGCGGTTGTTTTCGCCGTCCAAAAGTTCAGACCTTATTTGTACGGCCGGCAATTCAAGATTGTCACAAATCATCATTCTTTTTGTTGGCTCGTCGGACTACGCGACCCAACTGGCCGGTTGGCTCGTTGGGCCTTACGGCTTCAAGAATATAACTTTTCTGTGACCTACAAGAGTGGTCGATGTCACGCAGATGACAACTGCTTATCTCGTCTTCCATCTCCGATTGCGGATGCTGATGATGATGATTTCGATAACTACTTGGCTGCAATCTCATCCAACTTCCCAAATTTGGATGTCTTCCGTCATGAGCAACAGCGTGACCCTTCACTGAAACCAATGATCGATGTGGCTCGTAGTTACAAACGCGCCACGCCATTCGTGATTCATGACGCCTTACTATATCGCAAGAATTACTCTAGCCATGGTTCCGCACTACTCCTTGTCGTGCCAGAATGCTTGCGCCTTGCGGCATTCCAAGCCATGCACGATGACATCACATCTGGGTACCTTGGATTTGCCTGAACGCTTCACCTATCCGACAACGTTTTTACTGGCCTCGACTCTGGAAGATCACCAAGCACTACGTCGCAAGTTGTGATGTCTGCCAACGCGACAAACAACCTACCACGCCATTGGCCGGCCCACTGCAGCCAGTCAAGCCACCGACATCATTTGAAAAAGTCGGCATAGATTTACTGGGCCCATTCCCCAAGTCTACCACCGGCCACCGCTGGATTATTGTGTGCGTAGATTACCTGACGCGGTATACTGAAACGATGACGGTTGATTCAGCCACATCATCTGATGTGTCATGGTTTCTTCTGCACTCAATCATACTCCGTCACGGGGCCCCTCGTGTGGTGATAAGTTATCGCGGCTGGCAGTTTACCGTTGACGTCGCCGATGAGTCGCTACGGCTTTGTGGGTGTCAGTATCGGCATTCCGCGCCATATCATCCTCAGACCAACGGCCTATCTGAGCCGTTGCTTCGGCCATGCCAACCAACGGCCATGCTTTCAATGTACGTCACAGCGGATCACAAGAACTGGGATGCCATATTACCTTTTGTTACATACGCCTTTAATACCACGAAACACGAAGCCACAGGTTATACGCCTTTCTTTCTCTTCTATGCTCGTCATCCCCAGTTTCCTTCACACCACACTCCCTTTTTCGACGAACGAAAACGCCAGTGTCGCGCAGACTTTGTGTCGCGCAGAAGAAGCTCGTCGACTTGCTCGGCTCCGAACTCTTTCCGCCCACGCTCGCGCGAAAGACCGTTACGACGCAAAACACCCGCCTGTGACTTTCGCTACAGGTGATTTCGTCTGGCTGAGGACGCCCGTTAGAAAGAAGGGACTTTGCCAGAAGTTTCTTTCCAAGTACTCAGGACCATTCGTCATTACTCAGTACCTAAGTGACATCACTTACGTTGTCGCGAAAGTGACAGCTCAGAACCGGCGTTCGCGTAAAACGAAAATTGTGCACATTGCCCGATTGAAGCCCTACAACAACCGATCGCTTCTACTCGCTCGGTGAGCTTCGTCTTGCCCGGAGGAAAATATAACGCGGACTGAAAGAGCGAGAGAGAAGAGGTAGGACGTTCTCGAGCGATGGTGATTTGGCAGTGATGGTTGAGTGCTGGCATTTTCAGTGTTAATAAACCCATCACATCCGTAACAATATATTGCCACGTTCCATTTCCCAAGTTTTTGTTATCGTCCCAAAACACCACACGGTTCTCAGCGCAAACCGCGCCTGCAGTTTTCGAGAAGGTTCCGCAGAATCGGCGAGGGCGAAAGCACTGGTGGCTTCGACAATTTCTTCGATGTATGCGATCGTTGTTCCTTTGTTCACATGTTTGTACTCATTGCTTAAATTCGTGAGCATAACCGTTGCTTTGCCTCCCCGCAGCTCTGCAATTCCTCTTGCGACGCAAATATTTCGGGTGACCAACAGATTCTGACTGCCTTCAACGACGCCTTCCAAGTCAGGTGATTTAGGAGCGCCGACTGAAATAATGACGCTTGAGCGAGGCGGAATGGTGACTTGTTCTTCCAGCACATTCAAGGCATGGTGTCGTGATGGCGTGCGCGGCGGTAGTGCTTCTTCTGTGAATAACGTTATCGACTTTGTTTTTAGGTTGATGACAGCACCATGGAGGCATAAGAAGTCCATGCCAAGGATGACATCTCTCGAGCAACGCTGTAGGACTACGAAGTCTGTAGGATAAATACGGCCGTTAATGGTGACTCTCGCTGTGAAGATTTCTGCAGGCGTTACGAGATGACCTCCGGCTGTACGGATTTCAGGGCCTTTCCAAGCTGTCCTAACTTTCTTTAACTTCGCGGAGAACGACCCACTGATGACAGAATAGTCGGCTCCAGTATCGACGAGAGCGGTCACACTGTGGCCGTCGATAAGAACGTCGTGGTCGCTAGTTCGCCGTCTCGCATTACAGTTAGGGCGTGGCGTCGGGTCACGGCTGCGTCGGCTTGTTCCGCTGCTTCCATGTTGCGTCGTCAGGCCACCTTCGGTAAGTGAGCTTTCGCCGTCAGGGCTTTGCCTGTTTGGCGTTGTGTTCGGAAAGCTCCGTCGCGGCGTCGTTGTCGTCGGAGGATCTTCGGTAGTTCGTCGCACAGCAACCGCACCTCCACCGGTTGCTGCCCTTAGTTTCCCGGATACGGGCTAGGAGACCGGCCCCGCGTTGGGCCAGAGTACTGCCGGTGGTGTGGTGACGTGCGGCGGCTGGGCGACGGCGAACGCGAAGGGCTTCGTGGTGTCCACCGAGTTCCTGTCAGGTAGTCGGCGATGTCACGTGGTCGTTCTCCTGGCTGTGGACGCGATGCATTCACAGCGAAGCCACGCAGTCCCATCTGTCGGTACTGGCAACGGCGGTATGTGTGTCCGGCCTCGCCGCAGTGGTAGCAGAGCGGGCGATGGTCAAGGGTGCGCCAGACGTCAGTCTTCCTCGGTGCACTGCGCTGGGCCGCTGGCGAACGGTATGACGTCATTGGGGGTGGTGGCGGCGGTGGCGTCTGTCGACGGAAGTGCGATGGGGCGGCGTTTTGGCGTGGACGGGAGGGAGCGTTGTGGCGCAGTGCAGCGGCGTAGCTCATAGCTTCCGGCTCGGGCAGCGGTGCGTGGGGAATATGAAGCGATTGCCGAACTTCTTCTCACACAATGTCGGCGATTGAATCCACTTGAGGTTGTGCCGAAGGCAACAGCTTGCGCAGCTCTTCCCGCACGATCGCTCGGATCGTTTCACGCAGGTCACCGGAGTTACTGGCTTGAGCAGCAGCGCAGTCTGCAGTCAGGCGACGATTATACTGTCTGGTGCGCATGTACAGGGTCTTTTCGATAGTGGTCGCTTCGGCTACAAATTCTTGGACGGTTTTCGGTGGGTTTCTCATCAGTCCCGCGAAGAGCTCCTGTTTGACCCCTCGCATGAGGAAACAAACTTTTTTCTCCTCAGGCATGTCTGGGTCAGCGTGACGGAATAGTCGGGTCATTTCTTCTGTGAAAATGGCAACATTTTCATTTAGTAGCTGAACCCGGGTCTCTAATAAAGCAGCGGCCCTCTCTTTGCGAGCGACGCTCGCGAACGATTGCAGGAATGCGCCGCAGAAAACATCCCACGTTCGGAGCGTGGACTCTCGATTTTCGAGCCAGGTCCTTGCGGTGTCTTCCAAATAGAAGAACACACGAGGCAGCTTTTCGTCATGGTCCCAGTGGTTGAGGGCGGCCACATGGTCGTATGTTTCTAGCCAGGACTCCGGGTCTTCGAATGATGACCCGTGGAAAATTGGTGGTTCCCTGGGTTGATGCATGACCATCGTGGGCTGGGACGCTGCGGTTGTCATTGTCGCTGCAGTCGCGGTCATGGCCTTGGTCTTCCGCGCCTTGTCTTGTAGAAGCCCGTACTCCGGTGGTAGCCCTTGCTGTCGGTGGCTTATTCGCTGTTCCTGGTTGGCGTCGGTGTCTTCTCCGTGACGTGGGCTGGGTTCACGGCTTGACGGGGGCGTCCGGTACATGAACGAAGCAGCACCTCCACCAGATGTCACGGGGTCGTGACGTGGCCGAAGACAGGAGACTTCGTGTTGGGATTTAACTGTTTATTTGGGCGAACCTGTGTCCGGTAAACGGAAAATCCAAATACAGCAGCAGTCTCGCACAGATAGCCGTCTCGGACTGATACAAAGAGAAGTTTAATAACTTCAAACTAAAAAAAACTCTTTACATCATTTATTCATACAGTGCTCGTTTAGACACCCCTCTTGTGCACTATGGGGCATACAAACTCCATTATCCATAAAGGAAACTAGCGGCACATACACAGATCTATATATATATATATATATATATATATATATATATATATATATATATATATATATATATATATATATATATATATATTGACGCGTGTGTACTGGTGGACCAAAACGATGATAAGGGGATTTGGCGGATACCAGGTAGTGGAGCTCTGGCTGATTGAAGATAAAGAAGGCGATCTTGCTGTTTGGCTGCTGAGAGTCCCTGTGTCAACGTTTATCTGCCTTTGGTTCACGCTGTACCGTGACACTGGTGGAGGTGCTGGGACGCAACCCTACCTAATGCTCCATACTCCCACTGGGAGCCGTTCATCTAGCTCGGACGCATTGTCACCCATTGCAACTCCCGTGCACCGGTTCAGTCGGCGGCTGGTAGGCCTCGCTCCAGAGTTCACGCCTTCCACGGAACCTCGCAAGTGCCGATTACCTCTCCAAATGGCCAACACCAGTCCGCAACCGGCGCCCCAAGGCCCCCCGCCAACACAGCCTTCACAGGTAACCATTTTTCAACCGCTGGTTCCCTATCACTTTAGTGGCGGCGCACATGAAGACGTGGACGACTGGCTTGAGCACTATGAGCGTGTCGCCAAGATTAATCTGTGGCCTGAACAAGAAAAGCTCTCACGCACCTATTTCTACCTTGACGGCGGTGCGAAAATTTCGTATGAGAACAGAGAACCCAGTCTGTTAACTTGGGGCGACTTCCGACAACAGCTTGTCGATACGTTCACCAATGTCGATCGACGCGACCGTGCGCAGCAGCTGTTGGAGCTACGGGTTCAACAACCCATTGAAAGCGTTACTATGTTTGCTGAAGATATGACTCGTCTTTTTCGTCGAGCTGACCCGAACATGAGTGAAGATAGGAAGTTGACCTACCTCATGCGCGGCGTTAAGGAGCAACTTTTCGCCGGGCTACTGCGCCACCCTCCAAGTACCGTAGTTGACTTCATCAAGGAGGCTACGGCTATCGAGCGGGCGCTCCATCAACGATGCCGGCAGTATCATCGAATGTCTAGCAGCACCCCAATCAATGCTGCCGCCATACCTGAGGATCAAAGCTCCCTGCGAGACCTCATTAGGGAGATAGTTCGCGAAGAGCTGCAAAAGTTCCGAAATCCAGTTGCTCAAACCCCCGTTGCGTCCGTCGCTGAACTGGTACGCGACGAAATCCGCCACGCATTTTCTACCACTGGTCCTGGTGACGAGCACCGTCCCATGAGCTATGCCGATGCTCTGCGACGTTCACCATCTGGTACATCGCCGCCATATCACCCAGTGCCGACGGCCCCTACGTCACCACGGCAAGAGCAGACCCTGAGCCGACCGCCAAGCCAACCGACGTACCACCAGGCGTCCACAGCAGCACCATGGACATCGTCGCAAGAAGGGAGGTTCAGACGTCCACCCCTCCGAAGAACAGATGCATGGCGCACAATCGATCGACGTCCACTATGCTTTAACTGCGGAGGTGCAGGTCATATTGCCCGTCATTGCTGGCACCGCAGTGATCCGTTCCGCCCTCTTCGAACATGGTCTGACGATCGACGGGCGAACGAAGAATACATACCACGCCGGGAGGACGCCTCTTTCCATGGAGCCCGTTCTCACTTTTACGAATACCGTACTTCTGACGAGGAGGCAATACCTACCCGCCAGCCAGGTTTGGGACGTCAATCCCGCTCTCCTTCTCCTGCTTATTCACCTTCGTCACACCGACGTACCTCCGCAGACCTTAACGCAAGAAGGTCACCCAGCCCGCGACGGGGAAACTGAGGGCGGCGACCTCCGGGGGTAAGGTTGCAGGCCATGAAGATGACGACGAAAAGCCCCCATTACACGACGCTGTGAATCCAACAAGACGTGAGAGCGACGACATTGTGACCGCTGACCTGAGTGTTTTTCTTGACGGCCAGAAAGTAACAGCCTTAGTCGACACCGGTGCCGACTTTTCTATCATCAGTCAGGACCTCGCCATCCGCCTCAAGAAAGTGAAGACACCGTGGACAGGCCCTCAAATAAGGACGGCAGGTGGTCAGTTATTGATGCCCTCTGGAAGATGTACAGCGAGAATTGACATAGGAGGTTCTTCTTTCGTTGCGTCGTTCGTCGTTCTCGCCGCGTGCTGCAAGGATCTAATTATTGGTATGGACTTCTTACGAGAGTACGGCGCCGTCATCAATATCCCAGACAGTTTGATTACATTCCGCAACAGTTCGGGCGCACCTGATTGTACACAGGCGCGACCAAACCAATTGCGTCTAACTGATGACGATGTGGTTCTCCCTCCTCGGTCATGCACGCTTGTTTCTGTGGCAGCCGCTGTCCAGTTTGACGGCGAAGGAGTAGCAGATCGAATAACCTCGCTCCTTTTCACACACGGCATTTCCGTCGCAAGAGGTATCGTCAGTGTCGCCGCTGGACGCACGGACTTGCTTCTGACAAATTTTAGTGATGAGCGCCGGCACCTTCCAAAAGGCATGGCCGTCGCTTTTTTCGACGATATCACAGACGCAGAAGGCTGCTTGGCAGTAGTCGACGAGGCACCAAAACTTGATTCGACACCAGTCCTTGACGTTAGCACTGCTTTGCCTAAGAACGAGCGAAAGAGGCTTCTTGAGCTACTGGCCGAATTCAAAGACTGCTTTTCGACAACATCAAGAGTTGGCCGCACGCCTCTCACCAAGCATCGAATCATTACCGAGGACATGGTGAGACCACTTCACCAAAACCCCTATCGCGTGGCTGCAAAGGAACGCGAAGTGATCCAAGAGCAAGTCGACAAAATGCTAGAAGATGACGTCATTCAGCCCTCAAAAAGCCCCTGGGCGTCACCTGTAGTCCTCGTTAGAAAAAAAGATGGCAGCCTGCGCTTCTGTGTAGATTACCGAAAACTCAATCAGGTGACAAAGAGAGACGTGTATCCACTTCCTCGTATAGATGACTCTCTCGACAGACTTCGACATGCTCGTTACTTTTCATCGATGGACTTAAGGAGTGGGTATTGGCAAATCGAGGTAGACCCAAGGGACCGCGAGAAGACTGCTTTTGTGACACCAGATGGCTTATATGAATTTAAAGTCTTGCCCTTTGGTTTATGTTCAGCGCCTGCTACCTTTCAAAGACTTATGGATACCGTACTTTCTGGGTTGAAGTGGAAAACCTGCTTGGTCTACCTTGATGATGTCGTAGTTTTCGCCGCAACGTTTGACCAGCACCTTAAAAGACTTGAGGCAGTTTTACAAGCCATACGGTCTGCGGGCTTGACGTTGAAGCCTGAAAAGTGCCACTTTTGCTATGAAGAGCTGCAATTTCTTGGCCACGTTGTCAGTCACGCAGGCGTTCGTCCTGATCCTGAAAAGATCGCAGCTGTTGCACAGTTCCCGGTGCCGACTGATAAGAAGGCTGTCAGACGATTCCTCGGACTATGTGCGTATTATAGGCGATTCATCGCAGACTTCGCACGCATCGCATCACCGTTGACCCGCCTCACGAGAGAAGACGTTGCTTTCCAATGGAGCAACGAAGAGGAAGCTGCTTTTAAGAACCTCCGCCAGCGACTACAGACGCCTCCAGTGCTTGCCCACTTTGATGAGAAAGCGCCAACGATGCTACACACTGATGCCAGCAATATTGGTTTGGGAGCTGTGCTTGTGCAGCTGCAAGAGGGCACAGAAAGAGTAATCGCCTATGCAAGCCGAACACTAACACGCGCCGAGACCAATTACTCCACGACTGAGAAAGAATGCCTCGCCGTGGTATGGGCGGTCACAAAATTTCGTCCGTATTTATACGGCCGCCCTTTCAAAGTCATCAGCGACCACCACTCACTGTGTTGGTTGACAAATCTTAAAGATCCTACCGGGAGATTAGCGCGTTGGAGTCTCAGGCTGCAGGAGTACGACATGACTGTCGTATACAAGTCGGGAAAGCGCCACATGGACGCCGACTGTCTATCCCGCTCACCCATTGAATCGGCAACTCTATCCGATGAGGAGGAAACAGCATTTCTCGGCGTGCTTGACTCAACCGCTATTGCACAGCAACAACGTGGCGACCCTGAGTTACATGCCCTAATTAATTACCTGGAGGGAAGATCTCAGAAGGCACCAACTGTTTTCGTAAGAGCGCTGTCATCATTTTGCTTACGGAGCGGAGTACTATACAAAAGAAACTTCTCTTCGACAGGATCTGCGTATTTGCTCGTCATCCCAGCAGCCCTTCGCTCCGAAGTACTCGAAGCATGCCACAACGAGGTGACTTCAGGCCACTTAGGTTACACAAGAACGTTGGCCAGAGTACGGCAGCGCTACTTCTGGCCAAGACTGACCATAGCCGTAAAACACCATGTTCGTACTTGCCTCGACTGCCAGCGACGGAAGTCACCGCCGACTAAACCAGCTGGCCTCCTGCAGCCCGTGCAGGTCCCAAGAACACCATTCGACCAGATTGGCATGGATATTTTGGGCCCACTTCCTACTTCTACTGCTGGGAACCGCTGGGTTATTGTCGCGACTGATTACCTTACCCGTTATGCTGAAACAAAGGCTATCCAGAGAGGTACAGCAGCGGAGGTGGCACAATTTTTCATCGAGAACGTTGTCCTGCGGCATGGTGCACCAAGCGTCGTAATCACAGACAGAGGAACCGCATTTACGGCAGCTCTTTTGGAACAAGTCCTCATGCTGAGTGGAACAACCCATCGTAAGACCACCGCCTACCACCCGCAAACGAACGGGCTTACAGAGCGTCTGAACAAAACAATTGAAGACATGCTTTCTATGTACGTAGACGTCGAGCACAAAAATTGGGACGAAATCTTGCCATATATCACATTTGCTTACAACACTGCCAAGCAAGAAACAACTCAGATGACCCCGTTCAGCCTAATTCACGGAAGGGAAGTACGAACCATGTTGGATGCGATGCTAGCGCACGAATGCGACGACATCGAACCGGACGCCAAGATGTTTACAGAACGAGCGGAAGAAGCAAGACAACTAGCACGCCTGCGAATCCAGCAACAACAAGAGTACGACGCGAGCCGCTACAATTCTCGCCGCAGAACAGTCGTTTACCAGACCGGCGACAGAGTATGGGTTTGGACGCCCATACGGAAACGAGGACTCTCTGAAAAGCTCCTAAGGAGATACTTTGGGCCATATCTAGTACTGCGACGACTGAGTGATGTTACCTACGAGGTCGTCCCCGACAATTCACATAGTACGAGGCTTCGCCAGCACCGTCCAGAACTAGTCCACGTTGTGCGCATGAAGCCTTATGAAAGGTAGTGACTGCGCAAGAAACTTCTTAAAGAACAGAAAAAAAACTGCACTACTGGTTTAGCATCGGGGCGATGCTCATTAAGAGGGGGGGCAAATGACGCGTGTGTACTGGTGGACCAAAACGATGATAAGGGGATTTGGCGGATACCAGGTAGTGGAGCTCTGGCTGATTGAAGATAAAGAAGGCGATCTTGCTGTTTGGCTGCTGCGAGTCCCTGTGTCAACGTTTATCTGCCTTTGGTTCACGCTGTACCGTGACAATATATATATATATATATATATATATATATATATATATATATATATATATATATATATATATATATATATATATATATATATATATATATATATATATATATATATATATATATATATATATATATATATATATACGCATACATACATACAAGTTTGTGCTAAACTACGCATACATTCGTAAAAAAACCACAAATATATATTTACAATCACATATACATATATTTACAACAGATCGTGAACATGGGTAGGCATATTTACAATACTTCGACTGGCGCTATACATACACTTGTAACACAATGTTTTGGGGAGAAGGGGCTAGTAGGGGATTATGGGGGTACAGAGTTTCGCACCTCTGACGAAAAAAAACTTTGTGTGCCAGCGGCGAAGGAACTGGTCCTCCCCGCCAGCTTCCAGTTGCTTGGCCAAGTACTGCACTATTTTCTGCCTGATCATGGCTATTGCTGGGTAGGCCGCTCTCACTGGGGTGTTCTTTACCTCAGCAAGGCACCGGCGTTTCCAAATCACAAAGAGTGTGATGGAAATCACCAGCCTTGCGAAGCAGCCCCTATTCCTTTCGAGGGCCGGGGGAGGGCGGATGCTGAAGCACCTCGCAACCAGGCGCCATACCGACTTGGCCGCCCCGCATTCTAACAACGCGTGGGAGATCGTTTCCTCAGCGCGGCAATTAGGACACTGGCTATTTGGCGTGATGCCGAAACGGTGCAGGCGATGTCTCGTGGGCAAAACTTGCCACTTGCGCTTCCACTCGAAGTCATGTACTTCGCGTGGTCGGTACTTATTGATTCTTTGTTTGCACAGTCCTAGCCTTTTGATGTGCTCCTTTTCTTCTTCGGACAACTGGTTTTCTGTTATCGCTTCGACAATTCGGGCGGGCGGGTCCTTGTCAATGTCGCAGTTCGGGGCTTCTTTTTCTATGATCTTTGTCGTAGTTGCCGCCATCCTGTAAAAGTGAGAGGGCGCTTCCGCGCGCGGGCCAGTGTGTTTGTGGTTTTCCAGATAGTGCGTGATGGTGCTTGTCCAGTAGTTGGTTAGATTCTTCCCAACGTAACTCGCTGCGTAATAAAGCGTGCGGGTAATCTTGAGGGCCAGAATCTGGCTGGTCATTTGTACGTGTGGGAGGCCGAGGCCACCTTTGTCCTCGGGTAGTTGAAAAAGGTGTCGCTTGACTGGTGCCGGTTTCCCTTCCCATAGCAAATCGGTGATCACGGCGTTCAGTTGGCTCGCGGTTTTCCTAGGAATCACCGCTACCCTACTGGCGTAGAACGCAAATGCGCAAACAGTGGTCCTTGCTGCCAGTGCTTTTTCACGTAAGGTAAGGTTTAGGAGGCGAATGCGGGCAGCTGCCTGCTTTGCCCTCTCGAGGGCTCTCTGCCACGTGGCTGGTGCCACCCCTTCACTGGAGAAGTAGATTCCCAGTACTTTAACGATGGACACCACCTCGATGTTTCCTAGGGTTTCTCTAGGGAAAGTTCCAAATAGCATCGCCTTGCTCTTGTCCATCGCCGCTCCGGATGCCTGCGCGTATCTTGTGAACGTCGCACTGAAGGCTTGGAGGCTGCTTTCATTCCGAACAAACAGGGAAATGTCGTCCGCGTATGCCAGCACTTTCATCTGCTCCTGGCCCGTCAGTGGGAAGCCTTGAATGCCTTCATGCGCAATAACACTTGTGATCAGCGGACATGATTGCGCCGAACCCGTCTCGATATCGCTAGACACTGTTTCAGTCGACCTGGTGGTAGTCTCGTCAAAACTCCCGGGCCTCTCCCCCTCACTGGCGGACGGATCACCCACGCCACTGCCTGAAGTCAGATCGGAGTCTAAGTCGCGGTCCCCGGAAGGGGATCCCCTCTCGGTTGTGCGAGATGCGGACCTGGACGTAAGGACCTGCATACGCGGCGAGTTCGTTGCTCGGGCAGAGGCGGGGCCGCTTGACTGAGAGTGCGACGAAGCGGATTCAGATAGCGAGGGGAAGCCGCGGGCGGCCGAAGCGTATGAGCGCTTACGAAAGCACTCGCGTGTTCCGTGGTGACTCCCGCAACGTTTACAGTCTGCCGAGCAGCCCTCAGTATCGTGGCCGAAGGTGCCGCACCACTTACAGTACGCCGTGTTGCACGCAGTCGCCATATGCCCGACGTGTGTGTGTGTGTGTGTGTGTGTGTGTGTGTGTGTGTGTGTGTGTGTGTGTGTGTGTGTGTGTGTGTGTGTGTGTGTGTGTGTGTGTGTGTGTGTGTGTGTGTGTGTGTGTGTGTGTGTGTGTGTGTGTGTGTGTGTGTGTGTGTGTGTGTGTGTGTGTGTGTGTGTGTGTGTGTGTGTGTGTGTGTGTGTGTGTGTGTGTGTGTGTGTGTGTGTGTGTGTGTGTGTGTGTGTGTGTGTGTGTGTGTGTGTGTGTGTGTGTGTGTGTGTGTGTGTGTGTGTGTGTGTGTGTGTGTGTGTGTGTGTGTGTGTGTGTGTGTGTGTGTGTGTGTGTGTGGAAATGCTTAAATTTAACGTGGGTGTGGGATATCACGCAGTCCGCGGTCAGACTTTTTTTTTACTTTATGCACTCATGTTGCGGTGAGTGGCAGTTCAGAATTAAAGTTCTAGTACAGTGCATGATTTCAAAAATGAACATATAGAAGTATAAATTTTGACGTATCTTGCGCATCATTGTATTTACACAAAGGGTGCAAGCCCCGATATATAGACAACTCTAGCGAGAGTTTAAAAATGTGTCGACGCGCTATATGACGACGCGATTGAATACGCGTTGTTGGCTGTTTCACAGAGTATGAAACAATATTGTCGCATTTTGATTAATTGCTTTATTAGGCAATGTAAAATTTTGAAGCAATAAGGCCGGGAAATAATTTTCAGTTCAAAAGTTGTTAGTAGAATTGTAATACGTCTGGTCTTTTAGTGGTTTTCCACCGATTGCCCACTAAATGTATAAAAATAGCACGTCGTCGGCAGATAACTTTCCGGCTATCCCCTAACCAAAAAGAAATGAGGAGGGAAACATTTTATGATAACTCAAGGGGATGCCGTTCGCAGTCTTACCGTTCCCAGCAAGGATCGGTCGCCTTAGAACGCGTAGTTTAGAGCGAGATTCAGTGAAGAAGACGAAAATTGTACATGCAGTGGCAAACAAGAAATGGTAGCGCATGTTTTAATTGAATGCAAATACAGTCGAACAAACTTATAACAATACTTTTTGAGGCTGCAGCACCATCAACTTTGGTGAATTCTATGGTGAAATAAAGTCAAACCGATCGCTATATCCAAGCTCATGTACGTGCGACACGAAATATGCTTTTATTTGCGTACATTCGTCATAAACGTATAATTATAACACCATTTTAATGACAATGCTGTCCGTAAACATAGTCGCAACAGAATGTGCATTATTTCCGCATTGGTTGAATTGAACCTCCTCACTTCAACGACCCATTAATGCGGTCATAACTATGAAGTTTGGCTGCTGGGCGCCGAGAGGAACACTAAAAGAGAAAATAAAATGACAGTGCGAGCCACTGCATCCCCGCCTGCCACCCCAACAAGCACCACGTGATACAGTTCCTCGGGGCCGGGCTTTGTTTTAGCAAGCGACCTTCCGCTGCATATCAGTTCACTGACTATTTTTCAGTGGTTGCAATAATCGGCGGCTCACCCGAAGTTCACGGCTTTGATCCCGGCGGGCGGCCCCATCTACTGTGAGATGCTCAAAATATCCGGAACGGAGTTTCTCATGATCATATCGTGGTTTTAGGACGTCCACATATTATTATTATTATTATTATTATTAGTAGTAGTAGTAGTAGTAGTAGTAGTAGTAGTAGTAGTAGTAGTAGTAGTAGTAGTAGTAGTAGTAGTAGTCGCAAGCTTATTACCGATGCGAGTTAGCACAACACATTTGATGTTATACTTTTCTCACAACAGCCTGCCATCCCAATTGTCTTGGCTTTCACGCCACTCTTTTATAATAATTATTGGTTATAACATTGGAATTTCCGTGGCGATGGTAATATATTGTTATATGTGGATTTTATGTGGAGTCATTAGTTTCGGGGACAGCACGGATAAGTAACCAAGCCCAATACAGAAAATAGGAAGAAGATGGGGAGAACGGATTAAAATTATTGGCATGAAAATTATAGTTAATGAGCCATAAGGCACAATATTCTGCGCTAGACGTTTTTATATGGGAAAAATATTTAATCCAAGTATGTATGCAAGGCATTAGGCTGAATTGCAGTGGTAACCACTGGCCCCGATATCATACATGGGAGGGGAGATTCCGACAAATGGTAACCCACTTATGAAAAGCAGACTTAATGCGTGACCCTTCTCTGCTTCACCATGACAACTAAAACCAGGAAATTTTATAGACAATACAGATTTTTAATAAAAATCCTACGACAGCTAGGCTCCATTAGTTTGTACCCATGGGCTCAATGCCAAAGCAGATATACTTTCTCGCTGCTGAATTGACGACAAAGACTCGTTAACAAACTTTTAATTTCAATTGTTAAAAATTTGTAGTGCGTGTCAAAGTATATATTTATTATTTAGAAATTTCAAAAGTTGCACGTAATGAGATATATTCCTTATCTAATTTTAAGGTCGATACCGAAACTTACCGCGCCTTTGAATCACTGCGCCACTACATACCATTATCATCATTATCAGAAACGGCGACCCACCGATCCGTCACCAATGGCGCCACCTTTAAAAAAAACTGTTGCTGTGCTGTCACGCGGTTGTCACCCGCTGATAGATAGCGTTAAAGTTGAATATCATGAGCCCAGCATGGGAGTTCAATTGCCCGAAACATTTTGATTTTGAACTTGGAGGTGAGAGTAACGACCCTCCACCGGATGATTACTTCGGTTTGTATTTCCGTCTCGTGCGCGATTTGCGTGCTACTCCTCTTGTGCTTGATCCTTACAGAGAGTCACACTACCGGGACGCAAGCGAAGCCGGTCAAACCTGCACAAAGTATACGTGAATTTTCGCATGCCCTGACGATGATACGTAATGACCCTCGCCTTTGCAGCATTACGGTGGTCACTGAAATGAAGAAATCTTGCTGCTAAGATGACTGCCGGTAATCATCTTATTCAGTCGGGATTTTTCTAGTTACGCTTTTTAGGTATTCAGCGACACGCATAACATCGCTTCGTATCTCCTTAGCAACTAAACTTTTCTCTGTCATGTGTTGTTGCGCCTGGGACTCGAACCGCCGCTGCTTTTTTTTTTCTTTTTTTTTTCAGCGACTTTCAAAAAAGGTTACGGAAATAAAGTGTGTGCACCTGCTTCGAAACCTCTAGACAAAGCAGCATGTAAAGGCAACCCAAGCAAGCCTGCAACATCGGTTCACGTGAGCACCTGCAATTGTTTGTGCTTAGCTGTGTGTAAATTGTTCGTGATCAGCTGATAAGCTTCTGGAATTGTGTAACCTGGTTACAGTGCTAAGAAACTCAGAACACACAGTACGGGTGCCTACCCTGTGCGTTTTGTATGTACTCTTCATCAGCGCATATTTGTATTACAATCACAGACATAATCTTTATGTCTGTGATAATCACAGACATAACTGCTACATTTTGTTCACCTTTGTTTTCTGAATATCTTCGTGCTTCTTGTCAAGTAAACTAAACTGGAAGCAAAAGGCATTGTAGCACATCTCTTAGGTAGACCTGGAGTGCAATGGCAGTTGAGTTTTCTTTCAGTACTTATTTATTCTTATTATTTTGTGTGCGTGTGTGTCTGTGGCATGAATCCACTGTTGGCATATAGTGTTTATACACTCATTATTAGGTGTATGTGCACAACACCGACAAGCCTTTGTTGCAAATTCGAAATAACCAGTCAACACTGAAGAACTTTTAAATTTGCAAGTGTTTTTTGCTATTCAATAGCATGGTACTCGCCATTCAATAGTATGATGATTGGCCTGCGTGGCAGCCCGTGCTTTCTGGCACCACAGCTGTGTGCAGGGGATTGCCAGCATTGTGGTGGTGTTTGATCCTCCGGTAATCGCCCTTCACCCACTATAGATGGCACAAAAAAGTGTGTGCTGCCATGTAGGTAGACTAAGTTGTTTGTTGCCAAGTGCTCCATATGTGTATGCAAGGAGACTGTATAGGCTATTTGGATTGTTCAATAGATAGATTATACTAATCTTTCACTACAGCCACACCACGTCAAAAGCCCCGCCGCGGTAGTCTAGTGGCTAAGGTATTCGGCTGTTGACCCACAGGTCACGGGATCGAATCCCAGCTGCGGTGGCTGCATTTCCGATGGAGGCGGAAATATTGTAGGGCCATGTGCTCAGATCTGGGTGCACGTTAAAGAATCCCAGGTGGTAGAAATTTCCTGAGCCCTCCACTATGGTGTCTCTCATAATCATATGGTGGTTTTGGGATGTTTAAACCCACATATCAATCATTACCACATCAAAAGTTGTTAGTACTTCGAAGTGCTAATAGTTTTCATAGAATTATTAAGTTTAGAAAATGATATTTTGCTTACTGTCTCACTTTTTATTTGCTGTTTCACATACTTGTGTATAACCAAAGGCATCAGCTTTCTAAAATGCACACTATTACATGCACCGAGAGTGCATGTGGTTAGTTACAGCCTCTGAAATGGAAAGTTTGTTCATGCTAATAGCTTCCATTTTGTGTAGATAATTATATAAACAAAAGTAAATGTGTATCTGGCCAGGCCATGTTATCAAGAACAGATGACAGTCAGTTAGAGCCAACAGAATGGATACTAAGGAGCAGCAAATGTAACTGAACACGGCTGGGGGTTTGATAGGGTGACGAAATTGAGAAGCTTGTGGATATTAAATAGAACTAGCTCACTCAAGAGGGGGTGAATTGAAGATGTGATGATCTTGCATTATATTTTAAGTTGGACTGCTGTCATAAAAATGAGTCTTAACACTTTGGTTTCTAGCCATCACTGTTAAACGTGCATTCTTGCTGTGTACCAAGGACTGCTAAACATGGATGTTTGTGGAACAATAAAAAGGCTTTTTAAGTTGTCGCAGAGTTCTTAGTACCAAGAGACCCTGATAAATTTATGTTTACTGGGTGTCTCGAGCATTGGAAGATTTTTCTTAGTGATGATTAATGAGAACTGTCTTTATGGTAAGGAAGTAGTAAGTAGAGTTTGAATATTTTCTGTTGCAAGTTGTGGGATGTTTATATTGTAATGTTAAATTATTATATGCACCATTAAGAGAAAAAGATAGTATTAAAACCCATGTCACCAGGTAATGTCACATTTCAGTGCTGAATAAAAAGGGATAGTTTTGCTGCAAATTCTACACAAAGAATGTGTCAACTGGTACACAACCTGGAATCTTATATGAAGTAAAGCTAGCAGCTCAGTCTTTTAGCGTGTGACCTTGCATAACTCAACAAAATGCTGGTGTTACAAAACGTGGCCACTGCAGTGAGGAAAGCTACTTTTGTGCTGTGTGTGGCTTTAATGGAAACTTTGCTATGCGAACACAACACATGCAAAGGTATGAGAAGTCTACTGATCCCTATAAACATATCAAGCTCATAGATATTAGATACCAAGCTGTGCCGATATTCCACTATCACAAAGGAACGTACTCATTAGGCATCATCCTTGCAAACAGCCACACAAACTGAACCACCAAGTATTGCCATTCACAAATAAATTTCTTCTTCCAGACTACACAGTGTTAAATCTTGAATACTACAATTTGCTTCATAGATGAAGAGGAAAAGTCTGTCTGTAGGAGCTGTGAAAATAGAAGAATTACATGTCTCTAAATTGCACTGGATAATAAAGGTTCAAAACCTTATTTTATTATTTTTTTTCATTTATTTACCCTAAGGGCACAACATGGGCTATACATAGGAGGGAGCATAACAATTCATATGAAAATCGAAATAGTGTAATAAAAATAAATGGGGGTAAAAAACAGAAAACATTAAAGAAAAAATAGAAATTTCTAGTAGTACAGAACAGATCTTCAACTGACATCTTCGTACTGAATTTCCTTCGTTATACAAGAAATAAATGCACATATTTGTCTTACATATACAGGCATCGCGACAACATGATTAGGATAGAAATTTTCGGTAATGAAAATAATTTCTAGTACTTATAGGCTAAAATGTCACTCAAATGCCTCATTTAAAGCATTTTTAAATACTGTGTTGTCAGCTATTTCAGCTATGATACTGGGGAGACGATTCTGTTCTGAGGTGGCTAGATGTAGGCATGAAAACTGTAATAGGTCAGTACGTGCAAAAGGTTGTTCAACCTTACATTTGTGATTGATACGTGAAAAAATCCTTTTGGCGGGTAAAATGTGTGCTTGAGAGAATGTACTTAGTTGATGAAAAAGCTGATGAAAAAAGGCTAGCAGGCATATTTTTCTTCTAGTCTCAAAGGAGGTGAAACCTGAGTCACACTTTATTTTTGCGATGCTTAATTGCTGTAAATAATTACCAGCCAGGATAAAATGCACTGCGTCATTTTGCAAAGCTTTCAATTTGTTAGTAAAATACGTGTTGTGCAGGTTCTATATAACTGAGGCCTACTCAAGTTTCAGGCAGAGTATGGTAGTGTATGCAAGAAGTTTAGTACTACTGTCAGCCTGACGAAGCGTACGACGAAAGAAGCCAAGTGATTTTCATGCCACAGAAACAACAAAATACACATGATTTTGCCAAGACAAATTAGTAGAGAGATAGATACCTAGATATTTAAATGATGCTGTGCTTTCTAAGGCTTCACTATTGAAAGTTTAAGTTTCCTCTGTAATTTGGCTGGAGGTGGTCAATCTCATAAGCTTAGTTTTAAAGTAGTATTTGCACTCATTTGCCTTTGTAAACACCCTCTTTCAATCGTATACAAGTATTCTTATAGCTTAGCACAGTCATCCTTACACCTTATTGGTTGGTACAAAACGCAGTCATAGGCATATAGCCGGATTTATGATTGTATACTTTGATGAAGATCCTTTATATAAATAAAAAATAGAGTTGATTCTATAATGGAACCCTGGGGCACTCCGGATATAACAAATTGAAATGATGAAGAAACATTGTTAATCACAACGGCTTGCTGTCGGTCGCTTAAATATTGTTTGACCCAGTTGAGTACTTTTTCATCAATGTTTATCAGCCTCATTGTACGTAGCAGGCGATTACGGGGCACATAGTCATGCATCTCTCAACCCATTCTGCTCCCACTACGGTTGCCAGAACCACTACTGCAGCAAACAATGCTCCCAGCTGGGGTAAAGCATCAGGGCATTCACGAAACAGGTAGAGTGGATTGAAAGGAGGTGGAGAAAAGGAAGAGGAGTGGAACATGTGCACCCTGCATGTGCTTTACAGATTGTGACATCACAGCTGGCACTCGCGTGCAGCCAGGCTGAACGCTGACAATCGACCACAAATACATCCAACTGTTACAAAATACGTGAAATAAACTGTTTATCAAAACAGTAACATCTTAACAGTAAAATTTCGATGTTTTCATCAGCTTTTCCTACTTTTGTTCACTATCCTTATAACTAATGTAGAAGCTGTGATCATCTCCTATCCAATTACATATGTTTATAGATACTTTCAAGATTTGGAACCACTCCCTGGCTTACTTTCTCATCGCAACGTAAATATCTACACTTCTTGACCCAAATATAGACCAGATTACAGAACAATGTCATGCCCCCAATAAGCAAGCTAGAGCAACTATAATATTATTCGAATTTAGGAGCTCAATAGAAGGATGGCAACACAAGATGATATTCTTTGAGTTTATTTAGTGAATCACTGTTCAGTGTGGCCGTTCAGCCCCTTTGCCCACTGATATCATACATTTTGTGAACTTCAGCACATAGGGCACTTTCTTAAAACAACATCAATAAAGAGGAGGACAAAATTTCTACCTGTTTTCTAACCATATAAAGCAGCAGCTACCGACATGGTTGGGGTGTAATATAACCCCTTTTAGATAAATAATAAACCCCTTTTGCTATGCATCGAGAGGCTTTATTTTCTTCCTTTATATCATCAGTATGCTGAAAATCTTTTTTTTTTGACGCACTTCAAATTCATACAGCATTACAGCTGTATCATTGGATTGTAAACTTTCCTTCAGCTTGACTGGAATCTTGTTGCATGGGACCTTATGAGCATGATTTCAAATGTTTCAATTCTGCATGTGATTTGCTCGTTAATTCCAATCCATCTTTTTCACTCTGCAACAGTGCATGCGTCCTTCCCCAAGCAGAAAATTTGAGTTATCTCTTCATCTGAGTGACTTTCCTTTAAGCGACCAAAACCCTACCAAAACAGCAGAGGCCAGTTCAGAAAAACTTTCTTTCACTACAAGTACTTGAGTTTGATACTGCATCGGAACTGTGGAGTGTAGATAGTGCTGACAGGCTTAGCTCCAAAATAATCATATCGCCATTATTGATGTGCTTGTGTGTTAGTGAACTGCATTACTGTGTATGCAAGGATTCAGCTTTCAGGTCTGCAGCTCACTTCTTTGTTGCCGATAGTCTGCAGGGCCTCTCATCCTTCATGGCGGACAGAACATAGTCAAGTTTTGTCCCACTAGTGGATCAGACTTAGACAGAACTTAGGCACGGTAAATTCCAGCAAGCCTGTTCTCCCATACCTCAAATGAGAAGCGAGTTGTCACCAAGCAGTAAAACAGATGCACTTGTCAGTGTTAGGTACTTGTCCGTCTCTGACTGTGTCCGAAGGTTTGCATCTCTGGAACAAAGACACCATGCCACTGTCACATGCTGTATCTTCAATGCACTTGGGAACTGGCAATAACTGCAGTGGAGAGAAGTCTGAACAATCCCTTTAGGCATTTGTGGTTTCTCCATCTTCTTGCACTTACTAGTAATATGCAATCCATTTTGAAGGACCATGATCTGCAGTTTTAGAAACTGTTTGCACAGCTCAAGTAAGTCTCGCATATCTATAAGTAAATTTTTCTTTTCTTGTTAGCCAGCCCTGCCAACACACTGTTAATAGAATATTTGCTTGCTTGCATTTTAGAGTACTTGATCATGCTGTGCACAAAAATAAGCAGCACACTTATTCTCACTAATTCAATATTCTATCATATGTGTGTATGCAGGCACCCAACAGTACAGCACCAAGCAAAGCACAGCCCACAATGGCAGAATTCATCCACAACTATTTCTTCAAAACCCCCACTCATTTTCGCTCAAAAATTACTGGAGAGTTTTTTAAAGCCAAATTATTGCAGTCGTAGTATATTAGGTGATTGGGAGTCTTAGTATATTAAGTGACTCTAACACTGCTCTGTTATGATGGCTTAACCTTTCTGCCTCAAAAGCGTTGGTTAGATACACCTTGAAGGGACATTAAAGAGCAAAACAATTTTTTTTGTTATTAGTAAATTTACCTTTCATAATTCTACTATCACCATGCTCGCCCTGAGAAGGCACTTGGTAAGCGAAAAAATGTGCAAGAAAAAAATGGGTAGGGACACCACCTTGAAATATGTGCACTAATTGCCGTGGCATCATGAATTTCAACAGTGTTTTGTAAGGCCTACATAGCTCCTAGTTAGTAAAAATGAAGCATAATGTCTGCTGATACTCAACATACCAAGTTTTGGGAAATTTCGTCGAGCGAATGTCACTGAAATACACTTTGAAATTCATGACTTCGTGCGTGCAGGTTTCAGCACAACATTTTAAAATGGTACTTTGACTTCTATTTTCTCCTCCAATAATAAACTTATGATGGTAAGATTAATGGCATTCCAGTTCTCAAAGAACACTTCATCAATGTACAGCAATTCATTGTTTCACCTTAGTGTCCTTTTAACATGTTATTATTGAAAGTATGAAGCCCTGGCTTTGGTCCCTATAAACAGAGGCATTGCAGTTTCAACTATATAAATGCTGGCTGCAGGAAGATAAAATTTTGTCCAATATTTTGTTAGTACAGTTGTATATTTTCTTAAAAGGGTACTGACACAAAAATTTTCATTCCTCAGTTTCTTTCGTCAAGTGAAAGGCCAAGCACTCAAGAACCTAGAAAATGTACTGCTAAGCACAAGTACGCCCTGAAAAAGTAATTACAGTGTGTTTTTAAAAGCTAGTTTCAGTTCCTACAGTACCCTGACATCACAACACAGTACGAGCTTCTCATCACATGCTTACGCAAGATATAGCGACATTTCTGCGACCCCATCGCCCCGTAGCTTCGTTGGTGACGTCCATGTGGCTATTTTATGTTTTGGTGACACACAAGTGGTCATTTTGGAAGTTTTGGTACCTGACGTTATCACAACCAGCCAGACTACAGCATGAAGTTACCAGAATTAGTACTGTAGCCTGACGTCAAGCTAGTGTTCATGTCTGTAGGTGTGTCGTGAAAAAATTGACTTTAATATCAAAATAAAATATCTTATTAGCATTTTCCAAGTGTTACACTGCACGGGTGTCATCCCTGTCTACTCTCTTTAAAGAAAAGAGGAGGGACATCACTATCCTTTTAATATGCTAAGCTCCAGGACATGCATTCCATTCTTAGCCACAGAGGCCACATTTCGACAAGAGAAAAATGTAAAAGCACCCTTGTACTTTGATATAGGTGCATGTTAACGAACCCTGGGTGGTAGCAATTAGTGTAGTCCCCATTGCAGTGAGGCTCATAATCATATTGTAGTATTGGTGAACACTTGGGAGCACAACCTGTAATGCTTTCTGCTATATGAAGCTAAAAGCATAAAAACTTGAAGTGTTGTAAGGAGATTCTTTCCTTTTTTCCTCTACAATTTATGTGCTTCTGTTCTTTATTATTAGTAATTGTTCTGTTAACACTGGATTTTAATTGCCCACTAAATTGCTAATTGTTGAGCTCAGGCTTGTAGCCACAGAGAGAGAAATAAACGTTTATTTAGAAACAGCGTTCCGAGCGAGGACCGGTATCACCCAAGGTTAGAGGGTTCCCTAGCCAAGGAACCCTCTGGCTTCGACTGCCCTCTTGGCCCTGGCGACGAATTGTCGCTGGTCTTCCAGGTCCTCGAAGACGAGCTTGGCCTCCCATGTTTCCATTAGGTGGTCGTCGTTTATTCTTGGGGCTTGGGCCAGCATTTTTTTTTTTTTGAGGGGGAGGGGGTACTTATTGAAAACCTTAAAAAACACCTAGTTTATTATTTTTTTCTTGGTAAAACACCCCCTTCATAGGAATTTCGCAGGGAGGGAGGGGGGTGAAAGAGGCCCCTAACCTTCCCTCCTGGCTATGACACTCATTTAATTTAAAAACTGCATGCAGCATTTCAATTCTTTTACGTTATGCTTTCTACTCACTCACTGAAAATAACTATTCCCACTTTATTATCTATTCTCTCTTTGACATGTGCTTACTTTTATAATTAATTACACCACCAAAAAATTATTACACTTTTACAATCAGCATAAAAAATTACATGGATAGCAGTGCTTTTAAACTGAATTTGGTTTAAAAAATTAACAAGATAGCTCTAGGTATCATGTCTCCTCTTTTGCACTCAGACCCACAAAGTGTCATAAACTCAATAAGCTCACTTTACCTCCCTTCAACTTCTAGGCTCTTGAATGGCTTTCCAGCTGTAAAATGAAAACAGTGGTCAAAATGTGAAATATTGTGCAGTCAAATGCAACTAGTATGGCCAGCAGGTTTACTTTATGGCAAAGAAATACATAGCCTAATTGTATAGCTATGGACTTCACGAACATTCAGGCTGCTTTTGTCTGGTTGCACTACTAGCTTTTCTGCTTGGGAAGGCTATAGACCCTTTCATTGTTTACAAACCCAGGCCCTTGATGATGTTCAGTTTCATCCACCATTGTGCTTTAATAGCATCGGTGGACAACAAGAGCTTTAGAAAATAGCCCGCTAATTTTCTACAGTTTCCTTATTTGGCAAAATATGTTCAAATAAATGTTATTTTGAGCTACATAAAAGTAGTAAAACATTCCCTTGCACTTTACACACGATTCTTTTATGTGAAAAACGAAAGAGAGGCTTTCCTTACCCTTGAAAAGAACTTGAAAACGTGCTTTCAGTTTCGACATTGGGAGCTGGGAAATGAGGTGACCGGAAGTTTTTTGGGGTACAATGCTTGCAACCTTGAAACTGTCTATAATATAGAATAAATAAGTCTCAAGAAAACTTGGCCACTTTTGTAGCTCCAGAATTCACTTGCTCTTAATAATTACTATGTTTAAGTTAAGTAAAACTGAGCCTTTATTTGGTTGAATGAACTTGTATGCACTAGCAGCAGCATTCATACATGCAGGCACCACTCTCATGTGATAGTAAGACAATTTCTTTCATGTGGGTATCGTCGTCCTGCGCCCTCAGTGCCATGCTATCAGCAGTCGTGATAAGCGGCAGAGCACACGTACCTTTTGGAGCCGTTGTTTCAGATAAGAGTTACTAAGGTTCATACGAGGGATGTCGCGCTAGAGGATGTAAAAGCATGTTTTGGTTTTTACATCAGAATGCACAAGTATTGACCCGGCAGGCTTGTCATTTCTGGATGTATTCACACGCAGGGTCTTGTATTTGGTCCTTCGCTAAAGCTTTTGCAAGAAACGGACCCTATTTCTATGCCTTACTTGTTCTTGTTTGCTTCATGTATAGCCACAACCAATCCAAGGTACTGCATGAGGCCAACAGTACCAATATCACTGAGCTAAGGAACGTGTTGGGAGCAAAGCGACAATCAGCTGCCATGAAGACTTCAGTTTACTTCATTGCTTTTAGTAATCAACTTTTTTATAAGAACTCTATGGAGCTAGACAGGAGCACATGGTTAACCATGAAGTGACTGTGCTTTGGAATAATTCTTGTCATTGGACTGCATTAATTTCTTATCGTTTGTCCTGTTGAGTTCCTGATACAGGCAATTAAGGAGCCAGAGCTTTGTTAGCTGACAACAGACGTCTGAGAAAATGAGACTTCTTCTGTAAATGGCACCAAAGATGCTTCTACGATTAGTTCAAACTGTAGATTCTTACTTCTGATAGAAAAATTCCTTCTGCCAGCAATAGCATCATCACAATACTTCTGCTTAGTAATCTGAAATCTGTACACACTGGGGGTGTCCAAACATCCAAAAATTTCAAATAATGAATCGAGTAGCGTTCTATTTGATTCGATAATCAGATTGAATAGTGCATACTCAAACTATCGAATATTTTTCAATTAATCAGTTCTGACAGTAGAGCGAATAAAAAAACAGGTGTTTTAATTAATGAATTACTAAGCAGGTCAAGCTCTTACGGAACTATCGAAGCTTTGCTCTTCACCGATTGAAGGAATTTCACTTTAACTTTCCAGAGGGAATGTGTCCTCAATCCACCATTATTATTTATTAGTCAGAAGATGTTCCTTAACAAAGTACTCTTTAGCTTTTTGGTCTTACTGTTAATTAGAGGCTGCTGAAAAAGTACCACCTCTAAATAAATACTGAAGTTAATGCTGTATGCAACCTACAGTTAAAAAATACCCGAAAGATTCTCGTCTTTACAGTAAATGACCTTACCTCAGTTTACATTATTACCACATCTTTTGTTGGTTTAATGTAACTTTATTAAAGAACACAAATACCCTATTTAAAAACGTTTCAGAATTCAAAGCCTGTCTTGCAAATGGTTTCCTTATCATTAGAAAATAAATTGTATTCAATAAGTATTCAATTCAGTTCTCACTATTTGTACACAACTAATACACAAAAACTTGAACATAAAAGTACTCTCCGAAAAGGGACACAGAAAGCAAGTAACATCAGCATATTTACTTGTAGCCAGAAAACGAAACAATTACTGCATAAGTGCAGCTTGCACTTACATTGAGTCTATCTCTGCTGCAAACCTTAGGCTTGAAATATTGTCTTTTCCCTTACTAATCAGAGGCAGTCATTGCACCAGTGTGACATAAGCAACTAATAAGGACAAAGCCTGAAAGTGCAACGCGATTCAGTATGCTATCAATACAAAACAAGTGACGCGACCCATGGTGGGAGGCAGTCGCTAGTGAATGATAAGACTAAGCATATAAGTGTCCCGCGGGGTGGGTCCCACACACAAAGCGAGAACTCGGCGAGCCCAATATTTTCCAGAGAGCTGTCGTGACCTGAAAAGTGTTGCTGCAAAGGTATGCATACCTGGTCTTTGGAATTATGTTGTCATTCATTTTGGTCATCATCAATTGCCAAGTTGTTGCTAACTTGTAGCTTAACAGTGTCAGCTATGTAGTATATTCACAACTAAAAGCTGCATGGCTGTAAGCACTTAATGCCATAAAAGACTATTTTTTTCTCCATTCTGCGTGTCAGTGTGTAATGCTAATGTATAATACTGGAATAAAAAAATATTTTTACACAGCATATACATCTTCTGATATATTTGGACTGCAATCGTTGAGTTAACCAATTTTACTATACACTCGCATTATAACTAAAAATGCCACTTATGATTGTTTTTATGATGCCTGTTCTTTTATTGTGCAATTTTAATCATCTTGAAACTTGTACATTGGACATGAAAATCGATGTACGGTACGTGCGGTTACTATTGCGACATATTTTAATATAATGACTGGTATGTGCAATAGCTAGAAAAAAAAAAGCACATCATGTTGCAATGAATGTGGTTTCACTATAACTTTGTCTGCCATCTGTGCACGAGTGAAAATTATGCCGACATGACCTAATGACAGGAACAAAAGTATCTGCGTTACGTAGTCCTAAACTGTCCTATTTCAATGCACAAGTACTGTACATGGGTCACAGGCATGTTGGAATGCATTCTGGTGACTGCACAGAGCTTGTGTGCCACTCCAAGCCAAGCTCTTCGGTGTACACGAAGTGCACTGTGCCCAGCTTCTACGATCTGCTACTCTGAAAAATAAATTTTGCAAAATGTGGCACACATTTTGATGCTGCAGTACCTGATTAAAATGATACAGCTCAGCTGAAAAATATATTGCAATGTACTAAAGCTGGCACTGACATTACAGTGTGAACAGGCAGCCCCATTCCATTTTTCAACAATACCTGCTTTCTTAAACTGGATTCTAGGAAAAAGCTCGCTGTCTTGTATAATTTTTGTGTCTACCTAAAAATAGTTAATTTTGACAGACACTTGAGGCCTGTGATATGCGCTCAACTGCAATGGACCTTTTTCATGATTGTAAAGCTTCTTGTAAGGCTGTTTGCCAAGCTAATACTAATAGTCATTCTTACAGCCGGAAGGTTCAAGCATGCTTTGTCGTGAGACTTGAAAATGCCATAGCTCTCGTGGTGAAGCATGCCAAAGAGATGAGCCTTGCATTAAACCGCTAATACATTTAAAAGACAGATAAATGCTATTCAAAATTAGGAAAAGGGGGCCATTCAAGCTACGTAGTTTGATGATGTGCTTCTGAAAATAATCCATTAGAAGTTTCCGTTTTCTCCTCCCTTTTCCTTGCAGTATTATACATAGATTGTTCACTGATCCTTAGTAAACCTTTTGCACAAAATTTAATTTCTATGTGATGCATTGTTTGTTTTACTTCAACGACGTTATGCATAAGAGAATGATGGACGCTCTTTTTACTTTTTGGAGCAGAAAAAATATCACTTTGAAGCAGCCACAAGTGTTTTCGTAGCAAAAAAAAAAAATGCTAGTTTGGAGCAGCTATTGGTGTTTTAGGAGCAGATTGCAAACTATGCCATACAACTCCTAGAATTCAAAGTGTCGCCGAAGTGTCACATAAATATAAATGGTTATTTACGAAAGATGTTTTACGGCCTACGGTCAACGTAAATTGTAAGAAAAGGACGATTAGGTTGCTTATCGAATGCTTGTGGTATGAGCTATATATTTCAAACACAATCTACATCATTTTTACATATCACTGAAATAGCCTGCATGTAAAATTGAAAAGAGCTGAATGATTTGAAAGCTTGATATGCCAGTTCTTGTTGCATAAATAATATAAGAGCCAATAAAGTTGCATGTTAACATGATAGGGTCACAGTACACAAATTGCTTTGTTTCTTTAGGGCTTCAGCATTTAGCAACACAAACCACAATATGGAGCAGCATGTAGCAGCATTTCTCTTTTGGAGCAGTACTTCCATCACAGTTAACAGCTACTCCCCAAGTTTTAACAGTGCAGTGTGAAATAGTATAGTGAAGTGCTGCTATTAAAAATGTCAAGAAGATATACAAAAGCAGCGGCCGAAGAATACTGCCTAAAAGTGGTCATGAACCAACCCACTGGCTTGGTGAAAACGACATCCCGGAGAAAACAGGCACTGCTATGTATAGCTCGGCCAAATCTCGCAGTCGTGCGCAGCAAGAGCATCCTAGAATTGAAGCGCAAAGTTGCCATTTTTTAGAGGCACTCTCTCTTCATGCCTGTGCTCTCTGGAGTCAAACATCAGTTGGCATGGTATTTATTGGCCAATAGCAGACTTAAATCAAGAGCAGTGCTTGGATCAGATGTGCGCACTTCTCGCCATGGGTTGCCAACACATTCCGGTGCCATTCTTCATAATCTGCTCTAACATTACGCACTAGTCACACTAACGCACACAAGGAACAACAACCGGAGAAGGCAATAATATTTCATCTTACGCACTCGAAAGTAATGAAATGCACCGCCGTAGCTTTTTTCCCCCATGCCATATACAGCCGTGCCATCCCTCCAGACTCGTCGGGACGAGAGAAAGTGCTTACAGCATGCGTCGTATCACTGTAACTCCGCTCCACCTTGACGAATTCAAGAAATGTTTTTGCGGCAATAGATTGATGAGGCAATAAACTCTTACTAAAGTCATTCAATGGTTACCTTGAAAAATCTAGCACATGCCTGTGAGGGAACCATGAGGAGCATGCAATAGAGTCAAGGAGGCGGCAGGAGTTTCGTAAGAGTTTGTTAGAGTTTCTGTTGCCAGATTCAAATTGCTCGTCATTGCATTTCTGCCATTGAATGCATTGGTGTTGTGAAAGGCGCCTATGGTTGGGGTTATTGTTAGAGATACGTTTGTACGGTTGACACTCTGCTTTTTCTTCTTTATTTATTATTCATCACTGTAGACCACTTAGAGCAGAGTCGAGTGGGCGAGGGCCATTTTGTACCGTTGAGCTACCGTGAAGCATCGGATAAACCTCGAGCAAAATCGGCGCGCGGGAGCTGAGCCAGGCGCAGCTGTGGGGCATGAGCAGCACAAACAGGTGGTACTGGTGTGGATGGCAGAGTGATGGAAGGAGGTAGGGCCAACCATAAGCTGCTTCGCATCTAAAAGTGGTTCAGGGAAAGCACTCTAGGTGTTGCATCAATGGTGGCAGAGGCAGCCCAGCTGCAACCAATCAACTGAGAGCAAATCAAAAGAAAGCTTGAAATATAGCTGATGTTAAGGTGAGGGTTATTAGGATTCGACATGATAATTTCTGAGAAGTGTAATGAATTATGCACACCTAATGCAGGTACCCAAGTTGTACCTTGAAAAACAAAATATAATGAATGACATGCGGTTGCCACTGTTGCAGGTAGCCATGGGAGCAGGAAGTGGAGGCAGCTGCCTGTGGTCCCTTTTCTGGCTTGTAGTACTCATTATCCTATCTGTTCCGGTGGCTGGGATCTGTGCCATCTTATACATCATTGTGTCGATCTTCACACCCTGCATTGCACCACTCAAATCCTTTGAAGACCTCCTTCACAAGGGAGTCAATTTCCCACACACATGCTCCCAGAACATGGTGCATGGAAGTTCACTATGATAATGACCTTTGATGAATGTAGATATATTTTGGCAATGTTCAGTAGATACAATCCGATAAAATTACTCATTAGCAAACACATTGTTTTTTATTGTTGTACTGAGAAAACTGTGATCAACTGCAGTATCTTGTAACAAGACTAACAATTAAAATGGCTGAAGAATTCAGTAAAAATCCACTAAGTGCCTTATTTATTGTGGCTTTTGCTCATGTTGGATTGATTACGGTACATCATGAAAGATTTGCAACATTTGCCCGGGCAGGGTTATCAGTAACACGTATGCAAAGATTGTGATAACTCAGTTTTTTATAAGTAGGAGTAATGAAATAGACATGAATATTGGTGGTGGGCTTTAATGCCCTGCATGTCATGATAAGGGAGAGGAGATAATAAGATAGCTTGCTTTTTTGTTTGCCTCCATCACAAAAGTTTCCAGTTGTGCTGATGGTAGGCCTTAGATTTGAACATGTAATAGTTTTGATTGTTCAACATTTATACATCATTTCTTCAACCCAGCAAGAGGCTATAGTCAAACAGGTTTAGGGCTAATAAAATAGGCAGTGTGCCTAAGCACTGCAATGCTTAAGTTCAAAAGGCAATACTATTTTGGGCCATGTGTGAAGCTTCCTCCTAAGTGATGTGGATATTTAGTTGAACCCCTTTATAAGAGGCATGCTCCAGGCTTCTTGTCTTTTGTACGAAATGTCTCTTGCAAGCCAAGTACCTCGTATGCATTTTTTCATCAACCCATATTTAACAGTAGGCATGCTGGTGTCATTTATATCAATGTCTCTTATAAAGAGGTTTGACTGTAGACTAGTTTGAGTAAATGTTTTAGATATCACTATAAATATTAAGCCATTAAAGTGCTGTTAAACACAACTCCTTGGTATGACCTTGGGGATTCATTGACACCAACCTCCAAGACCGTAGTCAAATATTTGTGCCGCATCCACTAAGCAACTACAAAGGCCATCAAAAGTTCCCAGGCCGCTATCCCATGTTATTCCTAAGGCAGCGTGGCCTGGGAATTTTGGATGAAGCCTGTACATAAGTCATCTACTTAAATGCTACTGCTTGTTGCCCCATCCCCGTGGCTTTGCTCAGGTTGCATCTGAGTACCATATCTCCAGACTACATATGTTTGTTTCAAAACTGCTAATATACTTGCTGAAAAACTGCTGGTCATATCAAGTGACTATACTTTACAGCAGGTTACAAAAACTTCCAACACTTCACAGTTCTATTCTAAACGCAATTATAATTTTTTTTAATGCACACCTTATGTGAAATTTGGTCTACTGAGGCAGCAGTCAAGCATTTGGCCATCAGACTTGAGAGAGACAGAGTTAGTTTCTTCTATTACAATACTACAGTAATCGACTGGGATTCTGGCAATGAATTGAAAATATTTTTTTACAGCACAGGCACTAGAGCATGTCCCATTTTTCTTTGTGCTCGTGTATAGGTTAGTTCAGATGTCAAGAATCAATGGCATGCTTAGCGTCAGTTTGCAATTATCTCATCTTGCAATACCATAGAAAGAACACTTGAGGGGAGTTTTCACGCACTTTAGTGTTTCTGCTCTAGCACTGAAGAGAAGTTAATTGTCAGGAAAATAAAGTGCTTCCCTTTTAGAATAACTTTCTCATGCAAGCAAAGTACAGTACTAACTATTAACTCAGGTTTCTGTGCGAATATTTATTTACTGTTCCTGCATGAGCTCCTCAGTCTTATACAATCAGACATATGCTGTTAATTTAACAGTTCTTTCAAAGCACACTAATGCAGTACACATATTATTTTCTGCCATAGCATTGGGGAGCCAAGTGAAATGCTCTAGAAAGAGGGATAAAACGTAAACACCGGGTCAATTACACCATTAAGTTCCACAGAGAAAAGCGACGGAAGTATCACAGCACATCAAAAATGCTATGCTTGTGGAGAGCAAATGAACCCGTGTACTGTAGGCAGCTCTATGGCAAAGCAGAATAACTGGTGGTTCAGACACTTCCAAAGGAGCTTTTATAACATGCATGGAATTGCTGCATTGTCAGTGTGGGTGTTTTAGATGTTAGGCCCATGAGGTAATACCACTGTTTGTAAAGCAAGTGCCACGATCTATTCCTTTATTGCTAACCACACCGAAGACAATTCTTGCTAAATGGAAAGCTTAGAGGCAAACACTACTTCCTAATAATAATAACGTAGTAACAGGCAATTGGGCAAAATAAGAACAGCTACGCTTCAAAAATGATACAGTGCCTGAATTGATGATATGTGGGGTTTAACGTCCCAAAACCACCATATGAATATGAGAGACGCCGTAGTGGAGGGCTCCGGAAATTTCAACCACCTGGGGTTCTCTAATGTACTCCCGAATCTGAGCACATGGGCCCACAGCATTTCTGCCTCCATCGAAAATGCAGGCGCTGCAGCCGGGATTCAATCCCGTATCCTGCCAACCTGCGGGTCAGCAGCAGAGTACCTTAGCTACTAGACCACCGGGGCGGGGCACAGTGCCTGAATTGCAACATTACTGGAGTGACATTGCATTACACCAGATTTTACAAGTACTTTTGTACCACTGTAAACAAAGGCAGCACTTCCATGCAGTGTATATCCCAAAGGCAAGTAGCTGTCTTATGAACAGAAGTTTTATTTTTTTGGCAGTAAATATTGTATACATGCCTAGAGCTTTCCTGCTTAAAGGCTAGCTCAGACTAGTAGCTTTTTATTGTAACAAAGCCAAAAATAGTGGCTTTAAATGAGCTTTAAAGAGAGACTGAGCACGAAACGAATGCTTGCAAAGGTGTATATTTTTCACCAAGGCTTACAACAATAAATTGTACAGTACCAAAAAATGTTGACACGGTATCTCGATTACATGCTGGCCCCAATAGTGAAGAAAGCAAATGCCGCTGACAATAAGCTGTTGGTTGCCTTCCGGCCACCTGGTCTGTTTGCCCTCATAGCCACACACAGGTTTCACTGATGAGCGCCATAGGACAGGAAGAGTCGGTACAAAATGGAGGCAGCAGCTGCCACTCCAACAGGAATCAGCCAGCTCATCCAGGAGCTGAAAAAAAGCACTCATTACGACAGCTGCAGGGCTTGCACAAGCTGTGTGCATGCTTCTGCCATTCACTGCTGTGCTTAGGAAAGTACCACAGATAAAGGCAAAAAAACCAAGTCTAACCACAAGAAACAAACGCTATGAAGCACTTGGGCACGGTGCCAAAGGAAGCTATAGCGTCACTTAAAGTTGACAAGTGGTCAATGGAACTCCAAAACTTATCCCAAAGCCTTCTTTATAACAATACCTTCAGAAGTCGTTGCCCAGAGCCGACTTATCTGACCCTAAAAACCTATCTACTCAAATGCCACAATCAAATGTGCTGTACCCTGATGCAAATTAATGACAGACAGCAAAACATAGTGATTCAACATAGCTAGAAAACTTCACATACAGCGATAAATCGTGCAAGCCGAACTACAGTTGCTTGCATTTTGTCAGAGGGTTGAGCGAGCAAACACCTCTTGAAGTTCTATCAGCTAGCACTTACAAAAACCCTATGAGCATATATTAAACCAACATGGACATTTTTCTTGATATCACCAGGTATGATATCATGCTCATTAAGCATTTTTACAGAGAAGCCATACGAGTCTGCAAGCATGTAGGCAATGGCCACTTTTTTCCCTATGTTAACAGCTTTGTGCAGTCAATACACAAAATATGTTATATGGGCCATTCCATATCAAGTGTACCCGGTCAATTTTCGAGCACCTCCGATTATGCTGAAAAAAATCATGCAAGTATATGTGAATGCGAGAAGTAGGTATTGAGGCATTATAATTCGCAAAAATTTTGTGTTGCCTTAAGGGCGCTTCGAATTTTGTGCACCGAAGTGAAACTGTGTCGTGCTAAATTTATATAATGTAACTAGTTTGAGCAACCACTACGAAACAATTTTTTTCTTCAATCTCAAGGTGCTAATCTTTCATGGCTATGATAGTTTAGTCATTTTTGTTTCAATTTTCTTTCTTTTTTACGTTGGGAAAAAATTGCAATACACTGTATGTTTAGAGTTTTTTTCCTAACAAGCACAAGCTTTATTTGCCAGCAATATATTTACGTTTTGTTTTTTTATGTGTTTCTATATTAGATGATTAAAATACTTCGGGAGCAAATAAAGCAAAAATATTGCCAGAAAATTGTGGGTCAATTTTCTCAATGTAGTGGTCAAAGTAAAAGTATGGCTTATGTATTGTTGCATAGTATACTTTGTCAGTAAGACATGCAGAAGGTTTCAAAAGTAGTTTTTGTTTTAAGAGATAAAAAATTTTTCCATCTGAACAACCACAAGGTAGAAGGAAGCTTGCAGTTGCCTCGCCTCCACTGCATAGCACGTCAGCACAAGGTTCCAGCAGGGGCTTTTCGGTAGCGATTGGTGCACTCCATACAACTGATTGTCACTTGTTTTAGCAATATTGTAGCATAGAACGCCAAAGAGGGCCCATGTTTATTTTATAGAATTGTGTCTTCCTCTTTGGACCGTCAAAGGGCAAGTTATATTTAACCACTTCTTAGTCCCAAGGGGCAGAATTATAATGCGTTGAATGGCCTGCAAGACAATATTAGGGCGCTGTGTTCTGACAGTTAGTGCATTTGGTCTTAATAACAAATAATGAGATAATTTAGGTGTACACGCTATAAAAGGTCTGACATTGTGCCCATGAAGGACACTTTATTCACCATTTCCGGATTGATTTTAACATTTTCATACCCCTCTTTCTTAATGATCCGAATGTGCTGAAAATGTTTTAATTGAAAGCCCGTCCAGTGATGGTGATGAGCTTGCAGTGTTTTCAACACCCTAGGACCACCAAAAAAAAAAAAGATGGCTGAAACATTTAAGTGACAATCGGAAATGGCGAATGAAGTGTCATTTAGGGGCACGATATCGAATCATCTCCAATGCGTACGCCTAAGATACATCATTTCATTATGCACACCAGTGGTAAGTGATCGCATCTATACCAGAAACATCATAAAAACAGCTTAAACTATACATTATGTCTTAAATTATTATTGAAGCCTTGTGCATTTTTTTAAATCCGAAACCAGACATAACGCCCCAATACTGTATTCATCGACTGCATTATAATTTTGCCCCTAGGGACTAAGAAGCTGTTCAATATAACCTGCCATTTCATTGTCCAAGAGGGAAGACACCGTTCTATAAAATAAGCACTATTGCCTCTTTTTGACACAAACAAGTGACAAGTAGTTACTTGTCACAAACAAGTGACAAGCATTACTCGCTGCCAAAAAGAAGCCACTGGAATCTCGCGTTTATGTGCTATGCAGTAAAGGCGAGGCAAAGGCAAGCTTCATCCTTATTCGTGGTTGTTCAGATAGAAAAACTTTTTCCCCCTTAAAAGAAATCTACTCTTTGGAAACTTTCTGCATGTCTTACTGACAAAGTATGCTATGCAACTTATATAAGCCATATTCTTACTTATAACGCTACATTGTGAAAATTAAGCCACAATACAAGTCAAAATACTGTTTTTCCCGAATCTGTCCCAACATGTTGGTGATGTTTTCACCTTATTCACTCCCAAATTATTTGAATAATTTATTATCGAAACATGTAAAACAGAAAATGCGAATATATTATAGGCAAAAAAAATTTTGCTCTTTATAAAAAAAATGCTAAACATGCAGCACATTGCAATTTTTGGCCAATTCAAAAAAGAAAGAAGATTGAAATAAAAATAAATAAACTATCATAGTCATGAAAAAGTAGCGCCTTGAGATTTAAGGAAACATTTTCTCATATTAACTCCTCAAACCAGCAATATTATATAAATTATTTAGCACGGCAGTTTCACTTGGGTGCCGAAAGTTTCAAGCGCCCTCAAGGCAAAACAAAATTTTTAGCGAATTATAATGCCTCAATAACCACTCCTCACATTCTTCATATATACCTGCACGACTTTTTTTCTGCATGATCATTGGAGATGGTCGAAAATTCATTAGGTACACTTGATATGGAATGACCAAATATATATATATATATATATATATATATATATTTATATATATTCGTACTTAATGTAGTTCACACACATTTTTTCAGTGTATGATGACATGATGGTGACATACAAATATATGTAGATTTTAACACAGGGCATAAAGAACATTAATTAAGGTGTAAAAAATATAGACTGCTGACATACAGCACTGTCATTACATAAGCCATATTAAATGCCTCTTGCCAGGTTTGAGCACTGCAAACAGTAGTGGCAATCATGTCCACAAAGTTAGAAACAAATGTACCATGGACACAGTCAAAAAAAAAGTGCCTCTTTTCTCCCTCGCTTTTCGTGGCAGCCATAGTTCGACAGCGAGAGTCAAAGTAACATGAATGCACGCTGCGCAAAATGCTGTCGACCATGCTATGTGGCTTCGCTTGATTATGCATCGCAAAACATGGTTAGGGGCTGCGAGACTCATAACAGAAAGCTAAGGAGGTGGGACTGTACTGTGAACATGATCCAGTCCCTCCAATCTAGCAGGTTTAGGAACACAGAGTAAATATGCCACTGTGTGAAACTAGCCATGCTGAAGCTGTGTACACATGACGGACAAAATCACGATTTGAGCCTGCGGATTGCGTACTACGTTACCATACTTCAGACGTTCCCGCTTCGGTCAGCACAGACTGATTCGTAAGAGAGAGAGAGTGAGAAAGGAAAGGCCGGGAGGTTAACCAGATATTAGCATCTGGTTTGCTACCCAGCACTGGGGGCGGGGAAGTAGGGGCAAGAAAAAGGGGGTAGATAGAAAGAAAAAAAAACAAAAAAACGCACGCACACTCATTAAAAAAAAATGAAAACACACACAGGAAGGGCGTCCTAGCTACAACCGTTCAGTAAGGCCGGTCGATCGCAAAAAGTTTAGTAGCGCTTTCAGGGCCCTTTTCTGTGAAGTCGCATCCTGACGATACTGCAGAATTCCCTGCTCCGACAGAGGTTGATCATCTAATTTGTTGAGTTCCTTGCGAAGGCATAGTCGTTTACTGATTCGTGAAATTACAGAAGCTCGAATTACTGTTGGGATCCTAGAGGAGCAATGCCGAAATCCTCGCTTGTAGTGCGAATTCTCACCTGCCGTGTGAATGCTGGCTACAGAGCGATCCGAATTGCGTCACATGTCAAGTGACTGATCCGTCCGCGATCACCTCCAGTCATGTGAATACAGCTTAAATGAGGGGGGGGGGGGGGGGGTCTACACGGTCTTGCACCTACTCGCCAGCATGGTAACAGGACAGTTGATTCCTTTTGGCTCTTTCAATAGTTACTCAACTTGAAGTTAAGTCTACTGACTTTCGAAAGAATTTTCTTGACAACATAATTCCTAAACGGCACCTTACCACTTACAATGCATAATCAAAATTTGTAATGCTGCCTGGTGAGGGTCTTTCAAAAAAGAAACACAAAGCTGCACAGCTTTAGAACTAATAAATCAGGTCTGAGAAGGTTTAATGTTCAAAACCACTTGGGTTCGATGAAGATAGGCACAAATGCAGAAATACGTTTGCAAGCTGCTTTTTATTTTGCAAATTTTTCAGGCCTTCATCAATTTATGTTAAATGATATGAAAAACCAAGCTGACAAAAAGGCAGTATGTGTACATGAACACTAATTATAATCTTGCATCTTATATATGAAACATGCCAAAATTGTACATTTTATATATAAGTGCCCAAGACTGAATACAAAAATCGACAAGATCTCCGTCTAAAAAAGGGTCACAATTGGAGTGAACCTGTCTCACTTCCTGTTTACTGCACAGGAAGCCAAACACCTGTTGGAACCGAGGAAAGTGATCCGACAATGATACACCTTGTAGATAAAACTGTGGGCGTCTTATTACAAGAAGTACTTATGAATGTATGTAATCAGAAGTGACCACTAATATCGTGAACTGAAGGAACAATTGGGCTGACTATAACAACTTTCACTAAAAGGCTAGAATACTGCCATTTTCAGTTAAGATACAACTCTGAATTAACAGTGCTTAACGAAACTTTAGGTAGGTAACTGAACTGTAAGAAAGAACAAAAAAATTTCCATCTTACAAGCTGCATATCTGTATAGAAACTGCAAGAAGTCAGAAACATGCACAGAAATTTAAAGAGAAAACACTGTTCGAATGCAGACAAGCGTGATTACACAGCTGTGTACATGCACTTTATTAAATGTTCGAAAATACTGTTAAACTGCGAGGACAATGAAAAGGGACTAATTGTAGGGATTTCACTCAAGCAGAACTATGTGTACAGGATCTAGAACTTTTTTTATAGTTTTTTGTATTTTAGCTGCATCACGTACAAGTGAGACACTACTTAGCTACAAGTTTGCACTGCTACCAGATGAAAACTTTAAATATCTTTTGGTAAATGAACTGGTACCTTTCGTTGGAGGTGGTAGCTGCCCACTGAGTTTTCTTCTGCAAACACAAAGAAAAGAGGTTACATGACAATTTAGAAGATATTATGCAATAATTTTCACACTACATATTGTATAACACACTCACAGCAACCTGACCGATTTTCTTCTGGTCCTCCTGTAAAAAATAGATATTGATGACCACATTAGAAACTTGGGTGAGTAGGATTGACAGTCTGGCTAGTTTAGAAATAGGTTACGTTTTTTTTTTTTTCTACAGCACAAAGACAGGACTATTAGCACAAAAAAAGAAATGCGTTTTTTGTACGGGAGAGTAGTAAAAATGCCACCCCGCTGTCTCTCAATCCATCCGAGTCCTCTTTTCGTGTTGCATTATCAATCGAGTAACTAATTTCACTGAACACGTGACAAGTACCTCACAAAGATCACCAATCTTGTACTGTTTCATCAACTCTCTGGCATCTGTGGAATGTCCAACATCTTCAAATGCTTCAGTTGCATGCTTTCCTGCGGAATAAGAAAAATCATAGGTTATACTTGCGATTCAATTATGCCAACTAAAGATCACGTAAAGCAAACCACACCATAAACATGCAAGCAAAGCTACACGAAGTATTTACCAGCCTGCTCCAAAAGAACTTCTTCACCGCCTGGGTGCTGAAATAATAAAATGCTGCAATTTGTATTGATTCTTTGTCCCATTGAAACATCAATTGTGTAGCACATCCTGCAGCCTCAATGGCAAACAATGGACCTATGCCAGTCCCTGCCCTCATTATGAGATAAAGGTGCGGGGCAAAGTTCCCTGCACGAACTACCACGGCGGGTCTTCGAACTTGCCAACCCGGCTCGTTTCTCAGTCCAAGGACCCGCGAAACCCTGCACTTCTGTGAAGTGTCCGGGCAGAATATGCAATTTCTTACTCCGTGACCCTCGATTTAGGTGAAGTAAGTAACACGATAAGATACGGCGCCGACGTAGAGCTACGCAGTTTTCAGTTCCGAGGAGAAAATTACTATTTTTCCAACAGTTTCCAAATCTTTACCCTGTTTCCTGATGCAGGGCTTCGGGGTAAAGTTTTGTCAAGGCCTTTCAAAGCTATATCGGTACAGGGCTGTCTGCCGTTATCCTCAAGGAAAACCTTGTCGAAAGCCTTCCCGCCAGCAAGAATCCGCTCACGGTCGACACACACGCGCCCACGTTAGGTTAAAGCCCTAGCCGTTTTTTTGTTTTCTTTTGTACAGGTAACAGGAAGGAAGGGGGAAAAATACACGTAAACCAAGGGAGAATGCAGATGAATTAATATGGAGACAAATGATCGCGATTAGATACCTGCATGCTTTAAAGAGCGCTACACTGCCATGCATCCGCCGGCGAAGAGCTAATAACAAATACTAGAAAAAAATACATGCAACAAAGCCCGACCGACAATCGCGCAGCTGCGTTCAGTATGGTTCACCTGACAGATGAGATCAAAGAACTTAGACGCATGGCACGCAGCCGAGAACATCCAGGAGGCCGCACGACGAGCTATTTCATACCCAGTAGCGAGGCCATATAAATCGTGCACACGGAGCGATGCCTCGTGAAGTGTCACAAATAGTCATGAACGGTTCACAAACGCCGTATGAGTTTATGCAGCGGTCGCTACTGACAATGCAAATAAATGTGGACGCCTAGTAAAGACGGTCACACTTTCCTTCTACGTCTCAAGGACGAAATTATCTGGGATCACGTACCTCTTCCATGAATTTCGTCACGTCGTACACTGCGTTGTGGATTAGTAACCATGCAGAATACTTTTCGTTGTGCTTCTCGATTTCGTCTAGCGTGTAGGTTTTCGTCGGCGTGGCCATAGCTGCAGTAAAAAAACCGCTGATCGCCGAGCGAAACAGGAAAGCTACTGGCGAACGTTCGCTAGTCACTACTGCTTGCAAGATATCGCCCGTCAGGGTGGCTCCGCCGCTGACTCCGCCTCGCACGTCGCGACTGCTGCGCTTTCTTGCGGTAAAAGTTAACAAATATAGTATAATTAATTATCACGCCTGTAAGAAACGTGTCACCTATTTTTCATTCGGAAAATGGCTGCTGTCATTTTAATTTTGTTGTAATCGCTCCAGTTTTTTTTTTTTTTTTGCTTTGGCCGTAAAAAATCAACTGGGTGCGGGAATAAAGCTAGAGCGGCCTGTCTGTGGGCCTGTGATTGGCTGCTGCTGCATGCGCTGGCTACCCGCATCCCCGGATGAGAACGTCGGCCTGCTGTCAGGCCAATGAATAATGGCGAGCAAGTGGTTTTCCTCGGCTTGAGGTGATCTGGTTATTTGCTAAAGAGGTATTCCCTCGCTGCCCGGTGATGCACCATGGTGTGCAAAGAAGAAATATACGCGTGGTTTAAACAGTTAAGCGGTGCGGTAAGGATAGATACCATGTGTGGTTTGCTCAACCTGTGCTTACCGTTAGAACTTCGGTTCTTGGGTACTTTCCTAGAAGATTTAGCTAACAAGGATTACACGTACTTCCGAGAAGCGGAACAGCGCGCAAATAACTTGAACGAGCTGTCCAAATATACCGGTGTTAGGGACATTGTATGGCGCAGTAGGGTGATCACTTCGCTAGCCTTGCTGCGCCTTTCCAACCGCAGTTGCTCCCATGCTCTCTTCGAAGCCCTGTTCGAAGAGATGAAGAGCGCCAAACACGAGACGTACGACTCGAGGACCCTTGACGAGATGCTGCTTCTGTTCACCATGGCCACGCATCATCCATCGTTCAGCTTTGACGAGCGCTCGGAGTTGGTCAAGTTTCGCGAGAAGCTGGAATCTCTTGGGGCGGCTCAGGTGGGTGCGGACACTTAGCGGTTTTTCGCGGTTCCGGAGGTTTCGATAGTTTGACAGGGCTTTCTCAACAGCCGTTTTCGTCGCACCTTTTTAATTATATCCTCGTCCGTCTTTTTTTTTTTTTTTCACGTTGAACGATTAATTCGGCATGAGGAGCCATCGCAGGCTACATCGCGTTGGAGGAGTCCGGTAGTCACCGACACCGGTGCTTTCGGCGTGCGGAGATTGCTACAAATGCGCTACTGTTTCGTTAAGCATTCTTCACTTAGTGTGTACGCGTAGTGTACTCTGGGCGTAGACCGCTGTCAGTAAACTTAATGCATCCTTTTGGGACTTGCCTGGTTATGTAAAGTTTGTTTAGCTTGTTAGTCACCTAGATGATCTGCTCGCCTAAATTCGAAGATAATTATCCCTCCTTCGTGCTTAGAAAGAGGTAATTCCCTACATCGATGACGTTTAGCTCTCGCTATTTGCAATCTGCGACACACTATAATTCGTGCATCGCGTAATTGATTCACTTGCTGAAAGTGAAATCACAAAGCCTGTTTTTGGCGCTGTCATATGGCAGATCAGCGCGATCGTGCACGCTTATCTGAAACGAGAATGAATGAGATGTTAGTGGTTAGCTTTCGACTGAGCCGTTAAGAAGGTATGCGTTAGCAAAAGCTTCGCACTAGCAAAATTCATCTTCTCTCTGTCAAAGTACCGCCCCGCCCCCTTTCTTGCACCACGGCGTATTTGCTTTATCGTTTGTCCCAACACAGTGGCATGAAAAATGTTCTTACCAAGATAATTTTACCGCAATTTCTAATATTGAGGTTGCCCATTTTTCAGCATTGCCTCTGCCTTCAGACTTTCATGCATTCAACTTCTGTCTGAGGCTCTTGGGACTCGCTTAGCAAACTTTAGAATACTGCTTGCTCGCAAGTATAATTGGACGTATGCTTTGTTTACAGCTTGCTCACATACATTTTATTCTGTGTTTAAAGTTGAATTCATAAGTGTTCTGCACTAGCCACTTTCATATGTCTCCTGTAAGCAGTCTGAAGCATTCCAGCTACCCTTAGGGATTGTGTGCACACAAGCTGAAGTGCAGTAGCGATGTGTGTAGCTGTGACTGACACTCAAGACCAAAAAAGTGTTGCAGTGGTGAAGGGTTTTTGGGTTCTGAGCCGTGTATGGTTTTTTGCTTTTATTCAGCGCTCTTTTAAGGCTTGGAGATGTACTCAAAAGCTTGTTAGGGGTACACAACCGGTACCTCTAGCAATATTTTGGTGTCCGTATTTCACAGCAACTGCAGTTCTGAAAAACATGTTGGACTACCTGATTTTGAGGCTGGACCTATTATATACCTTGTTTTTGAGAAGGTAAAGGGATACGAGCATTTACTTTTCTAATACCAGTGTCAAATGGTAATTTTTTATTATGATTGAGGCCACTTGAGACCGGTTATTTTCATCATGATTGTCTGTATTCTTCAAGCTGTGGGAGAGAGCAAATGACAGCCGAAAAATCGATTGCAAGTGCATTTTGTGACGCCGGTTAACATATTGTGATGTGACCCATGCACCTCGCATTGTTATACTGTCACATGCAGGATGCTTCGACATCAGTTAACTTGGGCTCGGGCTACTAACCACTCATTATAATTTTGCATCATCAGCAGTTATTGTACCATGATTGTACTTGGCTTACTTTGAGAGGAGCCATCTCATGAGTAACAAGCCTTACATGCCCCTAGCATTTCTGTCTGCGAAATTTAGCTTATGTTCTTAGCACAAAATATTTAGGTTCAAATTTAAAGTGCTAATGAAATGCTTATTAAAGGTTACTCATGCCCATGCTTTTTTCTTTGTCTACAGTGTACATAATTCTGGTTTCTACGCATTGAACAATTCACATCATTAGTGACATGTGATCTACTCTCGAGTGATGAGCTTGTGGAGTGTTCACTTAGTTTTGATGTTGTTTTATTGCGAGAACTGTGCATAAAGGACTAGAGGCACCCGGAATTAATCAAGAGCCTTCACTGGTGAAGTCTTGAGCATTGCAGTGAGCCATTAAAAGCCATTTATTGGTTTTGCTTTGCCAGTAGGAAAGAGCACTGCACAAACCTCATGAGCACATTTGAATGGGGACAGCTGCTGCTAACCACGATTCAAAAGCCTAAAGCACCATGAAATGCACTAATTACAGGGTGCGTACAGGTCCTTGAAAACCCTTGAATTCAAAAAATGCATTTTCAAGGCTCTTGAAAGTCCTGAAATTTTTCCCGTCCTTGAAAATCCTTGAATTTACTGAGTACTCCCAATCGACATTTTGTCCTTCTTTATGTGTGCATCAGCATACCTGACAAGTCTCCTGGATGTCGACCAGTTTTTGCGTCTGTACAGTTGTCGGGAAAATCTCCCGGGAATGGAAATTTCTAGGCGTGGTCTGGCCGCATTGACAAAAATGTGGCTCAATCCAATCTAGATTTTTTGCGAATCCATCGCATTTTATTGTAAATGAATTTAGGAAGTGTTCATCTAAACGTCCATTGGATTGAAATTCGTATGTTCTGAGCTCTTCTCCTCATCTCCGCGAGTCGTATGAACTTTAGTGCCGAAACCGTGGAATGAAGGCCAAGAGCAGCGTGCTCAAAACTTCGGAAGGACACGCGTGGCCAGTGCACGCACTGTCAGAACTGACGTTATCGTTTGCCACAACCGCTGTGAATGAAACCGCGGTCACTCTTGACACGATCATGTGTGGCGGCGACGTCATTGACTGAAAGTGCATGCACCTGGAGTGCTCGACCAGTTAAAGCGACGTTGCTTTCCACAAATCCTGTGAACAAAATCACGGCAGATGTGATCTTGGATAGCCAAAAACTACATAGTTATGAAGGCACATGTGCAGCCAGCGCATACAGATTAAAAACAACACTACCATTTTCCGCAACCCCCACGTGCGAAACCGCGGTTGCGGTGATGCGATCTAGCCGAGGGCATGCGGCTAATGCAGCAATAGAGGCGATAAATCTTTGGCACTCCTGTCCAAAGAATCTAGTGACGTTCCTGTATAGGCACCGTTCAGTTGAGTTTTTCAGTCTAACTGTAGCGCCAGAATACATAGCTTACCGGATGAAAAAAGCAACCTTGAGATGGCGTCAATGAAAGTAGAACGCAACGCGCGTCTCGCACCGTGCAACTGTCTGCGGATAGTGGCCGGGATACATGGGGGACGCGCACACGTGTCTATTCAGTGTGCGGTGCCTATAAGGCACCGCACAATGAATAGGGTATCGCACACGCAACTCCCTCTGGTCAGTGTGCAGTGCCTACCGCACACCGACAAGAGGGAGCTGCGTTGCTCACTCTGCGCAGTCTCAGTCTGACATTTGCCTTTAGGGACACGCAGAAAATAGACACATGTACACGTCCCCCATGTATCCTGGCCACAATCCGCCGATAGTACACAGCGCGAGACGTGCGCGTCGCGTTCCATTTTCGTTGACGCCGTCTCAAGGTTGCTTTTTCATCCGGTAGGCTATGTATTCTGGCGCTGCAGTCAGACTGGAAAACTCGACTGAACAGTGCCTGTGCAGTGGAGTTTTTCAATCTTAACTGCAGCGCCAAAAAGCAAAGCCTAGCTGATGAAAACAGCAACATTGAGACGGTGTCCGTGAAAATGGAACGCGGCGCGCGCGTCTACCTCCCTGCACGAGTGGGCAGATTGTGGCTGGGCTACACGGGGGACGCATGCGTGGTCTGTTTTTTGCGACCCCCTTACGGCCTATACCAGTGAACTTGGGACAGGGCAGGGCGAGGAACGCAACTCCCTCTGGTCAGTGTGCGGTGCCCATACTTTGGCATAAAGTTTTCAGTTGGCTTGAGCGAAGCTTTGACTCGCACTTTCCCGGCAACCGGCTGCATCATCCAATCCATTTGTGTGTGTCCCAGGAAGACATACACAAGTTCTTTTGACAGAATTAGTTTTTGCTAGTTGTTTTGATGACGTGAAATTTTGAGAGATACAAGTATGTCCGTCCCCCTTTGAGACTCGCACTTTTTTACTGTAGTAGGGAAACCCTACCTCGGGTGTTCAGCCACTCTAAGTCAGTATGAGACCGCACAACACGATGTTTTTTTAGTGTAAAAATAAGAAAGGGGAAAAATTAATCAGCATGACACCTTCCTCCCACACTTCCTGTTTCGGAAATCTGCGATTCAGAATTTTTGAACTTGGAAGTTATGAATCAGCATTGACCTGACCAACTCTCCATTTCTGAAACAGTAATTTGGCGTGATTTCATATGGTTTCATTTTCTAAAACTGCATGGGGAATAGTTTTACTGTGTCAAACCTTGAACAAAGTGAGCGATTCTTAATGCTCTTCGGTGCTGGCTCCTTTCCTATTGTGCGAGTGGTGAAGCTAAAGTGCAGACTAGGATGTTTGTTATAATTGCAGTATGCATGTACTATATAAGTGCAATAAAAATGAGTCAATTTTAAAAAATTTAGAGTAAAAAATTTTCAACATTGCATGTCACTTTTAGTCCTTAAAAAACCCGTGGCAGGTCCTGGAAAGCTCTTGAATATCCTTGAATTTTTCACTTACCCGTACGAACCCGTACGAAACCCGTACGAACCCTGTAAGTATTGCAAAATTCAAACGGCATATGTAAACTTCAAGGGCTGTGTGTACCAAATACAAAATGGCTACAGAGACATAAAGGTTGTGATCACTGCTTGTAAATATTCTAATTGGAAGTGTTTTAATTGCTCAATTAAAACATACATAAGAAATAAGGGCACCACCTCAGCATTGGGGTGATGGTCTTCGTTCTTGTTCATGTCCTATTTTTCGACTTGTTTGACATTAAACGAAACACCTGTCTTCAGTATCTCAAGTTAGGGTCATGCCATATGCGGTATCAAGTCCTGTCGAATTTTTAAGCTGCCTCTCGAAACCTATTTTTGCTTACATATTTAGCTAGGTAATTTTGCAGTTTTCAGGTAAACAACGCAGTTTAGACCCATGAACAATTTACGGTCTATTAGAGTAGTTGTGGAGTAAAATGAATAACAGTGGCTCCAAATTCTTGGCACAACTTAAAGCACAAATACTTTTTAAAATATAAAGCAAACCTTTTTATCTGTTTTTTTTTTTTCAGTACTTTTAACAGTGTTGAATTTACAAGTTTGTTTGGTAGCCTGCTGAAGATTGACTGAATCAAGTTTGTATATTTTAATTTGGCTATTGTTTACAGGCACCCTCATCTTTATAGTCTAGTTCAACCCTCTAAAGAACATATTTGGGACCCAGCAGAAGTCCCTGATTTGCTGCTGTATGCACTTGTGGCTTTAGACAAGTAAAAAAATTCTTGATGTTTGTATTCAGCATGAATACAGAGAAAGAATATGCGTCTTACTCAAAGTGACTTTATAGCAGAACACATCTACTTTTTTTTTTTAAATACTTCCTGTGCACCTATAGCTGATGTTCATTGCTGTGGCCTGTCTGCCATGTTTGCTTGAGATCTTACGCCTGATGCTGACAAACTTTTTTGTTTTTCTGTACTGATAAATGGCAAGATTTGTGCATTGTACCTGTGCTGCTAAAAGGAAAGTAAGGACGTCTTCTTAGTGCAGCTTGTAAGCTGGAAAATTAGAATTATTCACAGCTCAGCAGCCAGACAGTGCATAAGCAGTGCTTTATTTGATTCACTTGGCACGCGACTGATCCGAAGTTCATAAACTGGCATACTTGATGTTCGTTAGGATTGCTATTGTTTGGAGGCTGTTCTGCTGTGTCTGCTTCTTCAGTGAGGCTAAATTGGTTCCTTTTCCAAGTGGAAGCGTGTAACAAGTTTGCTTCTCCTTACTTTCCTAGGGCATGGCTGTGGCAGCCCCCATGGAGAGTTATGTGGTTCCTTACATGCCCTACACTGTGCCATTCATGCCTCCCTATCCTGTACCGGCAGATCCAGTAGCACCTCCACCTTATGTGCATGCCCAAAGTGTGCAGAAAGGTAGTGCATTCATTTCACATCTGCTGTGAGATTTGTCGATTGTTGCAACATATTGCTGTAGTTATGCTCTGCACCCATATGCCTGCGCTACATTATTCCACTTTCATTTTATTCATCATACTGCTGTGGAAAAAAAAAAAACTACCTTCAAATTATCTTCAGTGTAATGGACATCTCATGTATACTGGCATTATTAGTATTGAAGTGCCTGTGTATTTTGCATGCGTTATTGGGCATGGAACTCTGTGTCTTGATGTATTTTTCTATTCCACTTTTCTATATTCTATGCCCTGTCTAGCAAATTTTCAATGTACAAATGCATTACTTTCATCTGTGAATCAAATTATTTCATTAAAGGGGCCCTGAAACACTTTTTCAAGTAACCATTGAATGAATTCATCGGAAGAGCTTATTGCCTCACGAATTCAACGTCGCAAAAATTTTAAGAATCCGTTCAGTGTGAGTGAAGTTACAAAGATTCGTCGCATGCTGCAATTGCATTCTCTCTTCTCTCGTCCTGACGAAAGCTGTGGAAGCTAAGCAGGGCCACAGAAAAACGTCATGGGCGCCTCGCGACCTTGAGCAAGTACTTTTTTTTTCTTTTTTTTTTCTTGGAATGTGCGGATTTTTCAGTGTGATCAAGCGCGTACGCGTGGACTTGTAGTGGCTTCCCGCGGCGATCTCTGTAACAAGCGAGCGCACCATGTTCAAATCAGCCATTGGCTGGTAGATGGGTTTTTAACGTGTGATTTTCGGGCTTATAACGTGATATGTCGAGAGAAGAGAAAGCAATTTTTAGCTGACTGATAATTTATTGTGAGTTCCAGGCCAACGTGCTGTGCTATAATATTTGGCTCGCGTGTTGTCGAGAGCGTCTTCTACTGATCAGCAGCGTTTTCTGACCATGCTCAAAAAGTGTTGCAGGGCCCCTTTTAAGCATTTTGTTTATTCCTGCACAAACTATTTCAGTCACATTTAGTCTGTGTTCCTATGGCCTAAATGTTTATATTTCTGTGGAAGCACATTTAAAACGGCAGAAAAATGTTTGAGCCTGTCGCATCAATATAAAATTCTGATCATGGCCAGTCTTCATAACTACACTGGTTGATATGCAATTAGGGATAATTAAATGATAGAAAAATAGCTGATTAACAGTTGTGATACAGAGCAACGCATTCAACACCTTGTTGAGCATGATAGTACAATTATTTGACATTAAATTTCCTGCAGTGAAGTGTGTTACTGTATGATGTTTGTACATAGTGAACTGAGGAGAAAATGGCAGTTGATGTGGAAAAATGAATTCGATAAGCTACACTTTTTATAACCTATGATAAGCAAATGTAAATCTTGCACATACAAAAAAAAAGTGCTACAGAAGTGATACCGTGCAGTTTACGCGTAGGACACACACACCTCACATGCAACTTCATTCTAACCAAATAAGATAAGTCCACATGAGAAGCATGTGGACATGACCTGATATTGAGTCACATTTTATATTCTTGTACGAAACTTGAAACACTACGAAAAAGAATTTTTAATGCCAATCTCTAATGAACACATCCCTTTCTTTCAGCATTAAGTTTAGGCAAAAATAGCTTTTGTTTATGCATCATGGGTTTTTAGGTTAAGAGAAGGAGGATTTTTAGGAAAACTCCAAGTCTACCTCCAAGTCTACTCTCTCTCATTTTTCGGAAAAGTAATGAAGTTTTTGTTCTTATCAGTTGGAGACCGTCAGGGTCTTTGCTAAGGCAAGGTCTCACTGTGCAGACCCAATTTTTTAGTGCACACCTTGCATTTAGCGCATGATAGCCGTAGTTGCTTACGTGCCATTTCAACAAACAAACAAATGAAGTTTGCGCTATGTGTGTGTGTGTGCTTTCTTTGTGTTCTTGTTTTTGGTGTGCTATTACCATGCTTAACTAAACAAATGAAGTGTGTTATGTTGGTTTTTTGGTCAGTAATGGTTACACTTGGCACTATTCCATCATGTTGTCACAGATTTTAAATATCATAATATAAGTTTTTATTATTTGTCAGGCTAAAAAAAGTATTGATGACACAAACTCTGTCAAATTTTTATTGACGAGTATTTGAAAGATAGATTGGTTTGTAAAACATCTAGGGAGTATGCATGTCTTCCATGTGCTGTAGAAAACCAGGTGTAGATGTGGCTGCTTCTTTTGCTTTTCAGCACGTCTCTCTAGTATTGAAGTGAAGCCTGAGCCTCAGTGTAAGAGGTCAGTTAAACTGAGCCTACAGTGGTCAGACAGACACCAGACAGAGGTGGTGCGTTCATTTCAGGAGATCTCTGGCCTTTCTCAGAAGGTATGCTGTCTTAATATTACTAGTGCTATGTTGACTAACACTAAACCATGATAGTCACTTGCTTACAGATAGTGTTCTAGCTTTAAAACTGGGTTGCATTTAACCTTCATTGATGTTTGATTTTCCAGCTTTCTCGTCTGAGTGCTTCTGATCCATCGTGTAGTGGAAAGGCAATTCCACAGCTACCGGGTATGTCTGAGATTTCCTAGCTGTGTTGAAAGATATTGAACATTTAACTTTGCATGTGGGAATGTTTTGGCCTTCTGCCTTGGCTTGTTTTCTTAACATATCTTGTGAAGCTACTTTAAGATTGAGTGAAATTAATAAGGAATAAAGGCCCACTAGACAACATGTAGGCTCTATGACCTGAAATGTGTTCCACCATCATAGAAATCTGAAGATCCGTATAATGGTAGAATGAGAAAAAGAGGAAAAACGAGAAAAGGAAACACATTTTATGAGATAGAGGAGAGAAAAAAAAATGTGCGTGTTAAGAGTTTTATTGCATACGAAGCCTGATAGAAGTTTCCTGACAGCTGAAGCAACAGATTATACTACCTTGCATGCTTGTTTGTGAAATATATGGACCTGTAATATCTTTTATTCAAGCAATTTACCTGAAGGTGCAATAAAGACATACTCAGTTTAATAAATTATTTTTAAAGAGCTTTGTTTTCATCTTTTTTTTTTCTGAAACCCCCATGGCTGGTGCAGCGTTCTAGTGTTTTTTCAGCTTTTTAAAGTTATGGTGGAAAAAAAAATGTTTTTAACTTCCCGTTTTTATCTTTTAACAATGTCATCCGATTTTACTTGTAAAAGTTTAGCTGCCATTATGAATGTTTTTTGCAAGCTGGTACAGAAACTTCAAGGTGGCCATAATACCTTCTTTTGTCTTTGCATCTATTAGTGGTAAGAGTGGTTGTTGTAGCATTGTGGAAGCGTAATTCATTAACACAATATTAAAGTGTGCCCCAGTGTACGCAGCATACTGTGTTTTTGGTGCCCAATTCTCGTGTGGCAGTAGTGAAAGCTTTACTCTCTACTACTGCATTTGTGATAGACCCAGTGTTGCCTTTAAAATTTTGGACCTTGTATAGTATGTGTGTCTGCTGACATTCCAGGAATGTAATTTTTTAGCAGAATGTAATGAATTATCTGCATTTGTATAAAGGCACAGCTGTTTGTTGCTAGAAACTGTGGCAGAAAACTTGTGGCAGACTTGTTGCCCATTTGTTACATTAACCTTTTCTTTCATTTTTCAGCCTGCGTAGAAAAAAATGAGGAGCTGGATGGAATGTTCGAACTCTCGGAATATTTCAAGTAAGATTTTAAATGCAGTGTATCGCTCAGTTTGATATCTTTGCATAGTTTTGTTGAAAGTTTTCCGTCCATGACATGCTAAATATGCTGCAAATTCTTTCTTAAGACACCGTTCAGAATGAGAATTAAAAACAAAATTTGGTACAATTACAGGCATGCAGTATACAGGAGGATGTCCCACAGTCAAGAGACTGTATCAAAACCTTCTGCACAATAAACACTTTATAGTGAAAGGTATCTATAAAACAAAAAATATAGTAGAAAAATATACAAATGAATGCATGAAATAGTACTATAAAGTTAACATATCAAATCAAAATGAAAGGTATAAGAAGAAAAAAACCAAGTGATACAATAATAATCTTTATCAAAAAAAAAAAACTAACAAAAAGCACATCATAAATGAAACAAACAGTAACTCTTATGGTTAATCTGCATGAAGCAAATAAATTTTAGCTTTTTCTTTTAAATTAGTGAAATGAGCTTATAGTTTTTATGTTACATGGAAGAGTGTTCCGTAGTGAGATGGAAGTGAATCTCTGTTTAACCTGGATATAACGAAATTGATAAATTCCTGGAAAAATTCATCTTGAAGAGGATTTCATTATATGCAGGTTCGGTACAAAAATTGTGAAAACAAACGTGCAAATTAAAAACAAGAAAAAAACGAAGGCAGAGCTAACCCAAAACACTTAATTTACAGTAAAAAACTGTGTTACTATTGCGATAGCAATTATATGGATGCTCTCGGCGGGTTTTTACTGTCGCCGCCATGTTCCGTAAGAACTCCAAATTGATACCCCCCCCCCCCCCCCCCGCACATCGCAACTTTCACGAGCGGGCAAAAGCGCGGGAGCGCTGCTGAAGCAGAGATCAAATGAGTTGGCCTATCTCCATCTCCCGGAAAATGCATGAAATAACATCTCCCACGTGTTTGAATTGCCGTCGAATGCTCAAACGGAAGGTAAACAACCCGTCTTGAACGAGCATGACACTGCGGGGAGTGTGGCAAATCGCTCGAGTAGCAATAATGAACTTTGATTTCAAAGGCGGTCGCGATCGCTGGCGCGCTTGCTATGTCGGCGAGTATCAGTGCGGTTTCAATGCGAAAGGACTGTGTGAAAAGAGCACTTCCTCCTAGAGTGGCCTTAATTGCTCACACCAGCGTTTTTCAGGAGTTCCGCAATATTGGATCCAAAATTTTGAGTTCGCTGCCAGCCTTACTTTTAATGACATTACAATTTTTCGCTATTGCGTTCATTGCGTTTCATTGAACGCACCGTCGTGTTGCCCGAACTAATCACTTAATCGCGAAAGCTACCAGCCTGCAAACTCGTGGCGCAAGACAGAAGCGCTTGCCGAGTCTACCTCTGAAGATCTATCATCACTGTGGTCTCGGAGAGTTTTCATCAGCGCCTAATCTGACATCTCCTAGGTGGTGACGACACGACCGTGTTGTTTCGGACAACTGCTCGTCTGATATTAAGGAAAGAAAAGTCAGTTTTGCCGCAATGGTGAAGCAATGAATGTGATAGCAACAACTTCGAATGTAACACTGAGAACGGCAAGCAGATCGAAACGTGCTGAGCGCTGCTCACGCACAAATGATGCACGAAAACAACATACACAAGATTAGAGTGAACTAACAACATTTACCGCTCGACACTTAACGCGCTGTTGAAACAAAAACGAGGCACGAAACATAATCACCGCTACAGATATAAGTGCGAACAAGTGCCCCAGTTGTTACTTCGCTGAGTTTAAAAGGCACACTCTTTTCACAAATGGCGCCTGTCCAGAGAGCAAAGCGATCTTTGTGTAACCCCCCCTCCCATCGCGGGGCAAAGTACGCGTGGAAACAAAGTAATACCTGGGCACGGAGTGCGGGCCTTTTTTTTTTTTGTTCTTGAATGTTCATATATATATAGTTGCGTATACATATACGGTGAAGGACGGGGGCTGCAAAAAACCAGCCGAGACTGTGCATATAAAAAAAGCAAATGCAAAGCTAAATGTCGTCACGGGCCACACCACGCGAGCGAGCGCACGGCGTCAGTAAGAGCGAAGGACACAGACACGGATACCCCATAAAACTATTCGGTAAAGCACCCTATATGCAGTGCAGTCCCACATATGTGACGTTGCACTGTCAACGCGCAAAAGTAGTTTTCTTTTTTTGGTTTGGAGAGGGGGGGGGGGGTCATGCTCACGTGGCGGCGAGAACGACGGCAACGCCAGCTCGTGGGGTGCAGGCCCGCGTCACACTCATTTGCGCATAACGAGCACTTGCTATCGCCTGGTGCGTTGTGCGTGCCGCCACCAAATATAAGATACATGCTCATACAAAAATGCTAAATGCTGAGCAAAGTTTTTAGATTGTCCATGGGGAAAATTCGTAATATCAAGGTTGTCTCCCGCTGTGTACTTTGTGTTATATAGAGGTCGCAAATATATATGCTTCTAAGGAGCAACGGCTGGGAACAGAAAAACTTTGTTATATCAAGGAGTTCATTACATAGTTCATTATAAGCATGTTCATTACCAGCAAATACAAGCATTTTCTTTGGCAGCAGCTTGTAGAACAGTCCAGTTTCGTCACAGTTGAAAATATTATTAAGTGGTAACTGCTGAAGCAAGGACTGCAGCTTTCTATTCGATATTCGGCGAAAACGGAATCGTTGTCGGCACTGCTTTCTTCGCACATCTTCTTTAACTTTAAGTCATTACGGCTCTTGAAATTACGAAGCCATCCATCGCTAAACTTGAAGTCCTTCACGTCCATCTGAAGCACGAAAACCTCTGCCTTCTGCTTCAGGATGTCGCTTGACACCGGGATTTTCTTAGCGATCATGGCACTGAGCCACACGGCGAGCGCTTCCTCGAGCTTCGGGTAAACACCCTGGCTCTCATTCTTCTTTCCAGCCCGAAACAGTTTGCTTCAAAATTCCAAACTCCCTCCCCACCTCTGCCTGCGACCGATCGCATTGAACCTGATCAATGATGGCGGTTTTCTTCTCCATCGTGAGCCTACGAGGCGGCTTTGTGCACTTCAAATGTGCGGACGAAGACGAAGGAGCGGTCGGTGCCATTGCTGTAAACGGCAGATCCGCTCGACGAAAACCGCAGCACAAAATGAGGGTGCTTTGTACGCTTCAAGGCGCGGACGAAGACAAAGGAGCAGTTGATGCCATCGTTGTAAACGGTGAATCTGCTCGATGAAAAGCACAGCACAAAACAGCTAGGAACTCTGTAGATGGCGAAGGTCGGGAAATGTGATCACTAAAGATAGCGCGCAGCACCAAACGATCAACTGCAGACACGACCTCAGAGCTGACAAAAGAACACAAGGTTTGGCTTGTCTCACTGAACACAGTGAGGTTCGGCTTGTCTAAACCGCTAAGCTACGGTGGCAACGGTTTGACACGTGCGGTTTCGAGGTTACGGCAGTCGCAGGGCAGTGCGACGGTTGGCGGCGGTGCTGCTGGCCATACCTGGGTTGCGAGTATGGCGGGTTTGAGGATATGAAAACAACCAAAATGGCGGCATTGCTAGTGACTTTGGGTCGGCGGTTAACAGTAAAAAGTCTGAAAAATCGGATGCCGAAGGCTATAACCTTCTTGAATTTCGGACGTTTTAATACATTGACTTTATGGGGAACTTGACAGTGCCACAGATGAGTCCGGGAAATCGGGCATGTCCGGAATTTTGGGCGTCCGGGAAACTGGACGTTGACTGTATCACTAACATAATTTTGTACTCTATACACATTTTTAACGCTTGCATATAGCACTTGATTTTAGAACTCCATATAGCCACAATGCACCCAGTGATCATCATCATGAATCATCGCTTACATGGCATGACATTTTTTGTCCACTCGTGGTCCTTGCACCCCAAAACTTCACTAATCATAACTCTTGCCCATGGACTTCATTATTGAGCACAGACTTGGTCAGTTGGTCCTTTTCACTACAAAAGGACGCTTTGGCCTTGCGGTGGTACAGTTTTGGCAGTCTTGACTGCGCAGTCCACTCTCATTTTCCTGTGCTGCCCTCTGCTGTTTTGGGAGCCCCGAGACTACTGGGACAAGTGGTATTGCCATAACAAAATTGTCATAGATGAAGAGTTGCATAGCGACCTTTCCTTCTGCTAGGGCAAGAGTCTCAAACATGCGGCTCGCGAACCTTGTGCTTGTGGTCCGTAGCCCACACATGACTGGTTTCACCCCATATTTTTTTTCAATGGGCCTTGCAACACTTTTTAACTATGGTCAGAAAACACTGACGACACATGAACAAAATATTGTCACGTGCGTCCCGCGAAAAAGACGAAGGCGACAGCGCATACGCGCATCTGCACGCTTTTATGCAGAACGCAACAACGAGAAAGATGAGGAACTCTCTCTCACGCGGTTAACAAAAAGACCGACCCGCTGCTGTTTTCTCAGCGTCTTCGAGTGCGACCTCTCTCTTGACGTCGCGACACTGGTGGAGGTGCTGGGGCCTGCAACCTGATGCAAGAAAGCGTTGTTCGGGACCGTACACCCAGTCCGGAGCCTCAACGTCTTGTTGCGACTCCAGTACACCGATTCAGCCGGCGCCTATTAGGCCTAAGCCCAGAACTCTTGACGGCATCTCCTGTTACCAACATGGCGGCCCCTTCAGCGTCTGTGAATCTTCCCCCGGCCCAGACGACTCACCCTTACCAGGTAACTTTTGAGACTCCTCGTGTTCCCGAAGTCTTCCGTGGAGAACCGTATGAAGACGTCGAGGACTGGCTCGACCAGTTCGAGCGGACCGCTGTGGTGAATCGTTGGAGCGTGCAAGAAAAACTTGGCCGTGCCTACTTCGCAATGGAAAATAGCGCTCGCACATGGTACGAGAACAGGGAGCCTACTTTCCAAACCTGGGACAATTTCCGCCAAAAGCTTCTCGAGACGTTCCGCCAACAACAGTGGATGAATTCATCAAAGAGGCGACTGTCATTGAGCGGGCGCTCCGGCAACGATACCGCCACTTTGACCGCCTGCCCGACCAAACGCCTGTTGGTGCCGCCGCTCAAAACGCTACCGTTTCCGAAAACTCTTTACGGCAAATGATTCGACAAATTCTGCGGGAAAAGCTGCAGGCCCTCGGCCTTCCGTCTACCGATCCCCCAGTTGCTTCTGTTGCAGAAATCGTGCGCCAGGAACTACGGCAAGCCTTTCCATCATCGGCGCCACCACCCGAACCACATCCACTGACCTATGCTGATGCCGTCCGCCGTCATTCGCCTGCCCCAGAAGAAGCACCCTTTCAGCCGCGGCCCGTTACCTTGCCGTGGTGGCAGCGTGAACCTGTGCGGCGACCACCAGTACGTCGGACCGACTTGTGGCGCACTGCCGACCGTCGACCTCTTTGTTTCCACTGCGGCGAACCAGGCCACATCTCGTGCTACTGCCATCATCGAGAAACCCAGTTTGGAAACTTTTCTCGGCCCGCTTCTTTTTATTCGGAAGACCCTCGTGACCATGGTGCTGATCACCTACCGACCAACCAAGCGTCTTCACCAAGTCGTCGCTGGCGGTCTCCCACACCTGCACGAGGTCAGAATTCCCCGAATCGCCAAAGATACGGGGACGCCATCAGAAACCGCTCCCCAAGCCCGTGCCAGGGAAACTAACTGCCGCGACCTCCGGGGGCAAGGTTGCCAATTGCCGAGACGCCGAAAAGACCCCCTTGCCTCTACACAAAGACGACGTGACGACGGTGATGACGAAGACGACAACAACCACGAGTACTACTGCCAATGAATTTGCACGTGCCGACCTCAGCGTTATTATAGACGGGCACCACGTAACAGCACTGGTTGACACTGGTGCTGACTTCTCTATTATGCGACAAGAGCTCGCCGACCGCCTTAAGAAGGTTAAGATGCCGTGGAGTGGGCCGAGCATAAGGAGTGCTGGTGGGCAGCTAATGACGCCAACCGGTAAATGCACCGCTCGGCTCGTAATCGATGATTCGAACTTCGTCGCCACTTTTGTCATTTTACCGGACTGTTGTAAAGAGTTGATTTTGGGTATGGATTTTCTGCGAGAGTACGGTGCTATCATCAACATCCCAGAACGTATCGTCACCTTTTCCGCCCATCCTTACGTCGACGCCACCACTGAAGAACAACTGCAACGTTTACGTGTAGCCGATGATGTGATGCTCCTGCCGAGATCTTGCTGCCTTGTGTCGGTGTTGTGTGAACGGCCGTGCCGTAATGAGGTGATAGCGGAGCGAATAGACACGCTATTGCTTACACAAGGTGTTTCAATAGCGAGAGGCATTCTGGCACTAATTGATGGGCAGGCAGAAGTCCTCATCGCCAACTTCAGCAACGAGCGTCGTCACATCCAGAAGGGCACCGCGATTGCCTACTACGACGACGTGGACCAAGCCAGAGATTGCTTCGCTTTGCAACTGGACGAGGCGACCATCCCAGCCTCGACACCTTTGTCTGTCAACATTTGCTCAACCCTGTCAGCCTCGGACAAACAGCGCCTACTAGAGCTGATACACCAGTTCAAAAATTGTTTTTCGTGCACGTCGAAAGTCAAGAAAACACCACTGACCCGGCACCGAATCATCATTGAAGAAAATACGAGACCGATCCGTCAAAACCCATACCGTGTGGCTCCGAAAGAACGTGAGGAGATCCAAAAGCAAGTTCAGAAGATGCTCCAAGATGACATAATACAACCTTCCAAAAGTCCCTGGGCATCTCCTGTGACATTGGTTAAAAAGAAAGACGGCAGCTTGCGTTTCTGTATAGATTACCGCAAGTTAAACCAAGTAACGAAGAAAGACGTCTACCCACTGCCACGTATAGATGACTCTCTTGATCAGCTGCGGCATGCACGCTATTTCTCATCGATGGACCTGCGAAGTGGCTATTGGCAAATAGAGGTCGACGAGAGAGACCGTGAGAAAACTGCTTTCGTGACGCCCGACGGTCTTTATGAATTTAAAGTGCTTCCATTCGGGTTATGCTCAGCGCCAGCCACTTTTCAGCGTTTAATGGACACTGTGCTATCAGGACTTAAGTGGCAGACATGCTTGGTTTATCTAGACGACGTTGTCGTCTTCTCAGCTACATTCGAGGAACACCTAAGTCGATTATTCGCAGTTCTACAAGCTATACGTTCGGCTGGCCTGACTTTAAAGCCAGAGAAGTGCCATTTCGGTTTCAACGAACTTTGCTTCTTAGGCCACGTGGTCAGCCACGAAGGTGTTCGACCTGACCCGGGCAAAATCGACGCTGTCGCAAAGTTTCCCGCACCGCATGACAAAAGAGCAGTGAGACGCTTCTTAGGCCTCTGCGCTTATTACCGGCGATTCATCGCCAACTTTTCGTCTATAGCGGCGCCTCTGACGCGGCTCACACGAGAGGATGTCCCCTTTCTTTGGAGCAAAAAGGAACAAACAGCGTTCAACGAATTACGCCAACGCCTCCAAACACCTCCGGTTCTGGCGCACTTTGACCAGGAAGCGCCAACAGCACTTCACACCGACGCAAGCAATGTAGGCCTGGGCACCGTACTGATACAATGGCAAGATAACTCCGAGAAAGTGATAGCATATGCCAGCAGAGCTCTCTCTCGCACGGAAGAGAACTACTCGACTACCGAGAAAGAGGGCCTCGCCGTGGTTTGGGCGGTTCTCAAATTTCGACCGTATCTGTACGGCCGCTCATTCAAGGTCGTCAGTGATCACCACTCGCTTTGCTGGCTCACTAACTTGAAAGACCCATCCGGCCGTTTAGCACGCTGGAGCCTTCGGCTTCAGGAGTTTGATATGACCATTATTTATAAATCAGGGAAGAAGCACACCGACGCAGACTGTCTCTCGCGGTCACCCGTTGAGCCTGCCTCTATTAATGACGAGTCTATGGACGCCGCATTCTTGGGAGTCATCAACGCGGCCACTATCTCACAAGAGCAGCGCCGTGACCCTGACCTGCTTTCGCTTATCGATTTCTTAGAAGAACGACGGGAAGACGTGCCGCGAATTTTTGCGAGAGGAGTGCCATCTTTTTGTTTAAGGAACGACGTCCTATACAAGAGAAACTTTTCTCCCACCGGCAGCCCATACTTGCTCGTCGTCCCTGCATCACTGCGAAAAGAAATTCTGGAAGCCTGCCATGATGAAGTCACCTCTGGTCATCTCGGTTACACTCGAACATTGTCCCGTCTGCAAAACAGTTACTACTGGCCTAACCTACCTGCTGCTGTGAAACATCACGTCCAAACATGTGCCGACTGTCAAAGACGCAAAGCACCACCCGGCAGGCCGGCAGGCTTATTACATTCCGTTCAAGTACCAGCAAAGCCATTCGCCCAAATCGGAATGAATTTCCTGGGCCCATTCCCAACTTCTACCACAGGGAACAGATGGATCATTGTCGCCACTGATTACTTGTCTCGCTACGCAGAAACTAAAGCCATGCCGAGGGCCACAGCAGCAGAAGCGGCTCATTTCTTCATAGAAAACGTCGTCCTTCGGCATGGTGCTCCAACAGTTCTCATCACGGATAGAGGAACTGCGTTCGTGGCAGAACTTTTGGAGTCTGTTCTCAGGCTCAGTGGTACAGCTCACCGGAGAACAACGGCGTACCACCCACAAACAAACGGACTAACAGAGCGGCTTAATAAGACCCTCGCAGACATGCTCTGCATGTATGTCGACACAGAACACAAGAACTGGGACGAAATCTTGCCTTATGTGACCTTCGCCTATAATACTGCCCGGCAGGAAACTACCGGAATGACGCTGTTTAGTTTAATACACGGGCGCGAGGTCACTACAACGTTGGACGCTATGCTGCCGCACGAGTGTGACGACACTCACGCTGACGCCGAAGAATTTGGTCAGCATGCCGAAGAAGCCCGACAGCTAGCCCGCGTGCGTATTTGTCACCAGCAACACAAAGATGCGAAACGGTACGACCTACGACATAAATTAGTAACCTACAAACCAGGCGACAAGGTATGGGTCTGGATCCCAATACGTCGACGCGGACTTTCAGAAAAGCTATTACGACGATACTTTGGCCCATATCGAGTCACCCGACGATTGAACGACATCAACTACGAAGTTATTCTCGACGGCAATTGCAGTTCCAGTCGCCGAAACTGCTCACCCGAAATCGTGCATGTCATCCGGATGAAACCCTACTTGTCCAGCTAACTCTCGTTTGTCCTGTGCGTGCCGGTGCATATGTGCGTTTTTATAAGTAGAGTGCCTTGGCTGTGCATCGGGACGATGCCATTTTTGGATGGAGGCAAATGTCACGTGCATCCCGCGAAAAAGATGAAGGCGACAGCGCATACGCGCATCTGCACGCTTTTATGCAGAACGCAACAACGAGAAAGATGAGGAACTCTCTCTCACGCGGTTAACAAAAAGACCGACCCGCTGCTGTTTTCTCAGCGTCTTCGAGTACGATCTCTCTCTTGACGTCGCGACAATATCATAGTGCAGTATGTGGCCTGGAATTTGCAATAAATTCTCAGTCTGCTAAATATCACTCTCTTCTCTCGACGAATAATGCTATATAGAGTGAACTCTCAATACAACGAACCTTAAGGTACTACTAAAGATTGTTGATTGTTTAAAAAATTTGTTGTAGTGAAAATATTGAAAACTTGTGCAAAAAGTGTAAACACAAACACATGAGGCGCCCACCTGTGTGACCGCATAATGCTTTAATGAGCGCAAAAAAAAACACAATATATGATCGAACCAGTACTCGTTTATTTGAGGAAGAGCGTGATCTATCCTAATGTGGGCAGCTTGACTGCACTGCCAAGCATCGGCATTAAATACCGATCCTGCTAGTTTGTTTGCACGCACTGTTTCAGTGTCGTATTTGCTCTCGTTGCTGTTTCCTTATCACGACATAATATGTGGATCTTGTACGTCGTCAGCTAAGCTCACGTGCATCCATCGTTGTCGCACTGTGCATAGTGTTCGAGCGTTCGTGAAGCATTCACGGGTAATCATGAGCGACTATATCCCATAGGTCACTTGCATCGCATTTTCACTGTTGTAGCATTCCTTTTGGGCTGCTTCCGGAGTTCATCTTGTACGTTCAATCACCAATCAAAAGGCTAGAAAACAGCCGTGTAACAAGTGCGCAGGTAAAACTGCCCAACGAAAACGAAGGCCATGGGCGAAGCCTGACACAAAAAGCAGGTACCAGGTGGTGATGATGATGGAACTAGACAGGGCTATCACACATTTGAATAGGGCAGGCAGGGTGTTCGGATGGTGATCATAATCGTAGTACAGAGCTGGGCATTATTTTTGCTGCGGCGAATAATGTTTTAAAATCTCTATTTGTTATTTTCAAGTGTCATGGAGATATAATTCGATACATTATTCTGAAACGTTCAGTATTCAGAAATTCAAAGTGGTGGAATATATTTACATTAAACCAATGGACATTAGGAGGGGGATTTTCAAAAAAATTTGTTAATCTAAAAGAATCATTAATATGAGGTTTGCTAAAACAAGATTTGACTGTACTAAAAAATTATTGCATCACAGGCCCAAGTATCATTGCCATTGGCTGAATTGAGCATGGTGCACTCCGGAGTTACTGGGGCCACTGTGGGAGGCTGCAACCTGTCCACGCGAGTGCGTGTGATCGCTTTAAAAAGGTGCCCATTCAAATAAAAAAAAAATGTGCTATAGGTCACAAGACATGCGTGACTTACCTTCTCCCATGCCATCTGTCTCTTCAGCATTAGCGCTTTACTCGACACTAGAGAAGAGAGAAGGCGATTGCAGTATGCGACTATTTTCTGTAACTCCGCTCGTACTAAACAGATTCTAAAAATTTTTGGGGTGGTCAGTTTATGAGGCAATTATAATTACCTCCTTTACTGAATTCATTCCATGGCTACTTGGAAAATCGCTGCAGGGCCCCTTTAAGTATGTTTGTGAGCTACTCAGGTATAACTGGTCTAAAGCAATGCCATTGCGAACCACCTCATGGGGTCAGCCTGTTTTGAAACATAACTGTAAAACAGAAACAATAGAATATAACATGCCTTGCACATACGTCACGGCCTGAAATTCTGGGATACAACTCTATTATTTCAAGGAACACTGTATTGCTCTGAAAGCGCACAAGCGTTTCTGCGATCGCTCATCATAGGGCAGTGTGCTATATTTGGGTGCTCGAACCGCAGCAAAACGAAGAAGGGACAGGATTTTTCAAACCTAACTCTCTTCTATGGCCCAAAGGTTGTCCTCAATCCGTGGGACTGCATGAGAACGCTAAGCACGAATCGGTGCAGTTCGTGGCTGGCAGGTATCAGGCACGCGGTTCTCGGCATCGATCGTGCTGTAATGTGAGTTTGTGGCAGCCACTTCACATTATGTGAGCTCGAAAACCTTTCTTTGATATATCGAAATGCTGGAACGCCACAAAAGAACGGAACAAAATGAATTTGTAGGCAGGCCGTCTAAGCTGTGGGCCGAGATGAATCCCAATTGAGCACCGATAGTTCTGCTTGGATGCTGATGCAACGAAGACTATACACACTACGACCTTGTGAAAGTCAAGCACCTACGAAAAGATCAGACTGATGCAGCGGTGGCAGCAATTGCAGAGTGGATCGGCAACACAGTGGAAGGCCAGCTCCCACGAGAATATGAAACCGGCGCATACGAAAATGATCCTGGCCAACCCCTGCAAGAAGACTGATGCCGTATGGATGAAAATGAGCCTAGTTTGTAGCCTTCTAAAAATTTCGCGAGCTTGCAACTTTCATTAACTGTAAGTAGCCCAGTCCTCTTTTCAAAGAGGAGCAATGTGTTTGTTTTTGTTTTCCCAACAATTGCTTGGCAGACAGACCGAACTTGTGAAGCTCAAGGAGTACAGTAGGTAGTTCACGATATCACTGTGCATTACTTCAGGCAGCATGTTTGTGTCCAGTCCATCGGCGTGCGGTCGTAGGGTGTACAGATAGATGCTATTACACCCTTTCTTCGTATCGAATGTGCATCGATCTAATAAAGTCACTGAGTACGACGTATGTGGCCCTCTGCTGGCAATGATAGGCATAGCCTTCCTAAAAGACTTCGATTTGACAAGCGTGTTGACAGTACATCTCCAAAATGGTGGTTGCCGCTCCAACAGAGACGGTAGTGATATCACGTGCAAGGCATGTTAGAATCTGTGTCCAGATTTTTGCTGTTTTTTAGACTACTATCGACTTTTGGTTGGAATCCTGGTGTCAAATATTGCTCAGAAATTACTTGTTTATGAGATGAATTTTTTTCTTTAATGTTTGTGGACGATTTGTAAAGTTGCTTACTGGCCTTTATTTATTGTTAAGGAATTTTTTTGTTTGTGAACTCTCTTTTCTTAAATACGTACTACATGACAAAACATTTAAGATACCTTGTATATGGGCAAAAGGCAGTTATTTGAATAATCCTTGGTTGAAAGTTTTTATGCTTTGGCTGTGGCCTGCTTATGCAGCTGGGTTGCGAGCCTTCCACCAAGCTACCTGGAGAATGAATTGGTGGGCCCCTTCTTTGAGCCAACACCATGTGGCAAGCCTGGCTTTGTGCCCTCTCCTGTTGTGGTGCCGGAGGCGAGCTTGCCCATGGCTCCTGAAGATCCACGTGTGGGGCTGCTCGCCTTCTATGGTGGCAGTACAGATGCTCCCATAGCCACAGGACCGCCTATTTTGGCTCCTGCTGTTGGCTCCATGATGCCACCCATTGTGGGTCCCAGGTAAGTTTGTGTGGGTCTGGTAAATGTGAAATATCGTATTTACTCGCATGTAGGCCAATGTTCTTTTTTTTTTTAACTATGTGTGAACGAAGTGGGGTTTAGCTTAGATTCAAGTACCTTGGTTTGATTACGGCCACCACATATGTAAAGGCCCGGCTGCATTAGTGGCATGACAACTCGCTGTGTGCCGATCTCTCGCTGCTGCGTGCTTGGTGTTCTACATGCTCGCCTGAGGCTTATTTTCGCGGCATTCTACGGTAGTGACGTGTGGTGACGTGGGTGCTCAGGCTCGGCAGTGGATTGGTCCCACGGCTACGTAGGCAAGTCACGTTGTGTGCTTCGTACCGTCTATTGTTCCAAAATCTCTGTTTCATGTTCATGCAGCTAGGGTCGTTGAGCTGGGAAGTTTTTATGCAGACAAGGGCAAGGGTGCATTGTGTCAGGTGATTACGGCACCGGATATCACCATGTACTTTGTGCTTTAATATTCACTCCTCTCCTCCTCATGCTTGCACGAGTGCAGCAGGGCGGCAGTGATGGTAGTATAATGTTGGCAGTTTTGTGGAAGCAATTGTTCAGTGAACTTTCCATGGTGAAGTAGTTCTGGAAGTGTCAAGTCTTAACCTCATGGTCGGGAAATGCCTGCGCCAAATGTGCTTTTGAAAAGATGGCACCAATCGAGTGGGGCTACTACAGCACGGCCTTCAAGGGAAGATGCGAGCCAAAAAAGACAAGCTTTTTCCAAATTTACTTACTTTTGTTTTATTTGTTTTTCACAGATTCAATTTCTCTACTCTAACAACAAAACATACTGAAGATTTTAATTAAACTTAAAGTAGGTTAAAATTGCTTTTAAAGAGCACAAGGTGGCTACCAGAAACTAAAGAGCTCATTGTCTAGAGTCCCCCTTGAAATTGTCAGCTGGCTGGCTTGCCATTGCATTTCGCATCAGGATTTCACTTAAGCCACTTGTTCAAAATAACAATTATTCCCAAGCTCTCATAATGAAAGAAATCATTTTAAAAAACATATTTTTGCCCCATCGATTAGCATTGACTTATACCTTTAAACTGCATTTTTCTTACGATCCTTTTTTGAACAACTTCTTGGGATTGGACATCATGTTTTGGTACTTTAGATGACCAGATCAGGATGAAATTTTGTCAAGATATTCCATAACATGTGAAAGGTGCAAGAGTTTTTTTTGAAAACTGGATATCATCTGTAGGGTTATTATGAAGCCAAAGCAATGCAGTAAATATGGGCTGAGAATTTTAGGAATTCTCACAGTACAATTTTTCTTGTCAATTAAGATGTCTTATATGAACTTTCTTCGTAGTTATCTGTATTCTACAGTCAATAAGGAGCAGTATGAGCCATTGATGGCTCTAAACCATAAAAGTTGAATGGCATAAAAAAAGTTTGTACAAAACGAACTATTATTTTACAAATTACAATAGCACAAAACGAAAACTGTGGAACTTACTACAAAACTAATTGCATATTTGAAATCTGCATAAAAGCTTATATATACAGTAGAATATTTTATTGCTCTAGGTTACAAATAAACAAACATTTTTTTAATCGCACCTCCCCTTAAGGTGGCAGTCCCACTCCAGCAGCACCCGCTCCACATTTCAATTATTTTTTGCTGATGCTCTATGCTTACTGTGCTCACTGTATAGATGTGCATTGTATTGCATTAGAAAGCTTGCATTCTCCACTTTCCAATGACAACTAGTATTGTTGCCTAGTCTGAAGCGGCGTTGCATAGTGATCAAGACAGTGTGAGCAAAAACCACTGTTTTAGTTGTACAATCATCCGTTGTAGTGGCAGTGTGGCAAAATTGTTCAACATGACCAAATGAAATTCGCTGAGCCTCCTAATGAAACATTATGCAAGGTTTTCATGAAGATATATCACTAGTAAAGCAATTAGAAAGTGGTTCAGGCTCCAATCAAAATGGGCAAAGCAATGCAAGTTCATGAGGGGATAACTTTTTCCTTTTTTATGTAGAACAACAATATTGAATGGGTTTCCAGGCTATACTGTACTTAAATCGGCCCTGAAACACTTTTTTAAATAACCATGGAATTAACTCACTGGAAGAGCTTATTACCGCACAAGTTCAAGGCCGCAAGAATTTCAAGAATCCGTCCAGTACGGGTGAAGTTACAAATATTTGTCACATGCTGCAATCGCATTCTCTCCTCTCGTCCCGAGGAAAGTGCTGAAAGTTAAGCAGGGAGGGATGGGAAGGGCAAACAAAAAATGCCGCATTCACCTCCTGTCTTTGAGCACTTTTTGTTTGTTTGTTTTTTCTTTGAATACACGGCTTTTTCAGTGCAATCGCACGCGCATGCGTGGACAAGTGGCGGCCTCCTGCGGCGATCTCTGTAACGACCGAGCGCACCATGTTCAAATCAGCCGATGGCCGATAGATGGGCATTCTACGAGTGATTTTTGAGCGTCTTCCATCATCTGTCGACGGAAGAGAAAGCAATTTTTAGTTAACTTCGATCATTGTGAATTTCAGGCCGCATGCTGCGCTATAACATTCTACTACCAATTGGCAGCATTTTCTGACCATGCTCAAAAGGTGTTGCAGGGCCCCTTTAGTGTCACGTGAAGTTGTTTTGCATTCTGACGAATATTTCATGACTTATTACTACTTGAATTCAGCAATGTATGGCTGCACTTGTTCAGGCTTTACCGACAAGGGGGAAAAGCATTCCAAGTTGAAACTGAAATTTTCAGTATTCAAAGCAAGCCTTTCTCTGGGTTCCTATGAACAGGAAATTGTCGTAAGTTAACGAGAAAATTTGTAGGACATCAGTGAATTTAGCTCATTTTCCTGCTTGCCAAGTTCGTGCAAATTCGCTTTTATTTTTTTATAGCTAATTCACAATAATTATCGCACATTACCAGGACCATGTCATGTCTTTTAATTACCAGTGCTCACTAACTTTACGAATTAGTGCTTGAAACAAGATTTTCAAGAAATAATAAATCTTGCAAACATTTTTTGGTGGTGGCGCCATCTGTGAAAAAAAGCATAAAGTTGTCTCATGTCAGTTCTGATGTTTGTCAAAAGTGACACTGCTAAACATGACTATGCCGCAGAAACACGTATGGGTCATTTCTCCAGACTTCAGTGTTTAGCCTAGTGGCTAAATCTAATCGCTACGTCTTCACTGCACAATGTATAAACCCAAGAGGCTGCTGGAAAAAAAAAGAATAAAAGAAAGGGAGTGACAAAAAGAAAGAAGAAAGTGTGTCAGATTCCTGACTAAAAAGCGGGGCTATTGTGTCGAGGATTTCAGGACTTGCTTGGTTGCTCGCCTTTGTAGCCAGGGGGACTGCAGAAGCATTTGGCAGTGTGTGTTCGACAATTTCACGTGACACTGGTTGGGCGATAATATAACAATGGACCTTTTTCGAGAGACTAGCCTGCGCATGCAAAGGGGTGGTGACATGATATGCGTAGTTTTTTTTTGGGGGGGGGGGGGGGGTCATAAGGTTCAACAGCTTCTATAAACATTGCACAGGGTGGCGATGGACGCGAACTAAGAGGTACCTTGCATTATTTGCAAATCATTCCGAAAAATGCCAAGCTCGTGAGATTTTTTTACCGGTGCATGGCGGATAAGTTCGGAGGCCACAGACCAACAGTTTCGATTTCGGTGATCTCCATAGAGGTGCTGTTGAGACTTGAGAAAGGCCCATTGACAAGTTTGGAGATAGTTTGGGTAGTATAACTATTTCGTAAGCCATGAGTTTGTGTGCCATATTTTGCTGACTGCAGCGAAAAGTGTGGATGGCTGTGTAAGCTCTGGCATTCCCAGCAGCGCGCAGCAAAGGAAATGTCACATGTCCCAACGCCTTCTGAAGTTTGGAAGCATGATTTTCAATACATCGTCTTCTCGATAAAAGAAGTGCTTGCTAGCATAATGATTACACTCTCATAACGGTAACACATGTTGCGATTGATCGTTGTGTCCTCGAAAATCATTGATGTGACGTCACTTGCTTATTGTAGTGACCTAGCAAAAAGGTAGCAGAAATAAAGCTTAAGTGCAAGAAATAAACAAGACTGGCCCCATTTACCTCTAGCAAAGCTAAACTTAAGCAGCTAATTTGTTTGCTCATGTAGATCATGTTATATCTTATTTTCTAGGCACCCAGCCTTCACTGACTAAAGGCAACATAGCTAATTTACTATCACTGATGCCGGTGATACTATCTCAGTATCACCGGCATCGGCCACCATAAACACCTAGAAAATGAGACATTCGCAGGAAACGTAGACGCGCTCAAGCATGTTCAAACGTAGACGCGCTCAAGCAAGCTCAAGCAAGTGCTCCATGGGTGCAGTCATAAATATGAGCTGCCAATTCCCCCCCCCTTCCCCCCCAATGACAAATGCGATACCAGGACTGGTTTTGCAGCTTCGACTGGCTAAGCCAAGAGCCTCAATCAGCTAGCCTGCTGTCAAGACACTGAAAATGGTAAAAGCACAAGGAGGGGGGGTGGCAATTTTAGGGGGGAAAAAAACAAACAGTAATGCCTCGCTAATTCGAAGTCACTGGGGTTGCGAGAAATCTTCAAATTAGGAGGGTTTTTTAATTAATAGAACATATAAAAAATGAGAGGCAAGTAACTTGCAATTATTCTAAGTAATCAGGGCTGATGGTTTGCTGTGCTGGCTAGTTCTTGGCTCCAACGGTTGTTTTCCCACAATGCCTGGTCTTAATTTTTGCCGCAAAGCGGCACAATGCGGAGGAACAGCGGGCCTCGCTGCTGCCACTATTAAAAAAAAAACTGCCGCCATATCCACAAAGTTAATGATGATGAGTGGGCGAAGCTCCGGAAGTAAACCTGGTAAACCATGAATACTCCGTACATTTTGCCCACTCGATTTTATTACAACGCTCCCCCTAGCGTACGTCGCCACACTAAATCGAACGATTGCCTTCCACCGATGACACGCTCCATATGCGACATCATTCCTATTTTATAACATCTCGCATCTTTCATCATCAACTACAAGTACCGCCGTCTAGTTAATGTCTTGCATCTTTTCATCATCAGCTACAAGAGCCGCCATCTAGTGAACACTGCAAGAACTAAATGAAAAGTGGCTACATACAGGGGATGCACAGCCCACGCCTTAAGAAGCTTCGTCCCTAAAATAGGGAAAAAGATAACACTGTCGTAATCAACTAAAATGTGTGCCTGCGGGAAACAAAACGTGCTTTACTGCAACCCAGTAGCGACACGTGGGCAGCATGTTGTCTGCTCCTCGCTATGTCTGCACGTCATGATGCGATCATTCGCCCATTCTTTCCAGTAAAGTAAAGAGCTTATTAATGGCCAGTGTGATGAAATTCGTGATATGTTTTGACTGGAAAACATGATCATTAAAGCTTTTGAACATAGTTTTTGAAGTAGGCATGGCAGGCAAGAATTTCGCGAGCAATGCAAGTTGGCAAATTGCTAGAGCTGCCGGTAATCAGAGGTTCGCATACATGGCTAATCCCACCAAACTGCTCTTTATTAAACTTTTTTACAATACCAAAAAGAATGGGTATATCATGACACACATTGACGTAGCCAGAAACATGTGATATGCTACCTGCGCGTCACTACTCTATTGCAGTGAAGCACATTTTTTTTTCGCAGGTACATGTATTAGTTGACCACAAGACTTTTTCTTTTCTTTTTTTCACTGGAAGTTGTAGGGCTGGAGGGCTTAAGCTGCCACTCGTTAGTATCGCTACGGTACATTGCCTGATGGCTTCTAAACGCCATCATTTCCACGGATTCGCACCAAATTCAGGATAGCGAATCCTCACATATGGCACCCAAAGTTTTCAAATTTACCGGACTGGTGCTGACTGCCGCTTCAAATTATCTGCTAAGACTTGGATCGCAGAATACGGGACCTCAGAAATATTTTGAATTGAGTGGGATTTTGAAATAACTGAGTTTCAATTAATGAGGTTTTACTGTAATTGGAATCTTGAAGGAAAAAAAAAAAAGGGGGCTGTGCACGAGTTTTCACAATAGTCATTCCATATGTTGGTGTTATGAGTATTCATATCGGTGAGCACTCGTAAAGCAACCATTTCGTGTGATTGCTTTGTATACCACACCACTGTGATGCGGTTCTGAAACAGGAATGAAAAGATTTGGTTTGAGGACGTTCTTGGAAACATTTCGGCGTGCATACAATAGACAAAAAAAGCGCCCATTTGTCTTCTCGCCTTTTGTTTTTTCGCGTATTGTGTGCGTGCCGCAATTTTCTAAGAAAGTCATATAAACAAGGTTATGGTAGAGGTTTAGTGCCAGGGACCCCTAGCCGTTGGGGCTCTGCATACTTCTGTGCTCTTCCCATGTTTCTGCTGTTCAGCAGCTGTACCCGAGCAGTGTGGCAACTTTCTGCTAAGCTTCTTGTTGAGAGAGTAAAAGAAAAACCAAAGAAAGAAAAGGCAGGATCGACTGCTAAATGGTGAAAATTTTCTGGTCTGTGGTTGAGGCTGTTCGTTAAGCTAATGTAAAGCCCCTCCACATGTTTTTTGCCGGCTAGGTTACGTAAAGCCAACTATTCTCCCCCTGTTCCTTTACACCAGTCCTCCGACAAGCGGAAGCCGAGGTGCGGCCACGATGTTTCCGCTGCTTTTCCGGTTCGTAGACCCACCTCATATGCTATGCACCCCATGAGTAGGGTGAATTAGAGAAAGCTCATACCACTTGACGCACCCACCTCTCCCACCGCTCGACCCCGTTGGGCTGTATGGTGCGCAGCAGCCAGGTGGCATTCCTCACGAGCTTAAGATTAAACTCAAGACAATATTTGCAGTACAAAGAAGAAAATATTTACTTTTTCGCGTGTGCAGATACAAGGTGAAAGAAGAAAGCAGAAGGAGGTGGCTCAATAACTTCCTCTCGGAAGCTCTGGAACCGGAACTAGGTGGCACCAGTGGAACAACCGTGTCACTAGCAAAGAACCCAGGCGTAGCTCATGCAAGGTCAAAGAAGGTCGTCTTAAGAGAAAATTTCGGTTTCCAATCAGAAAAATACCAGGGGCAGAATTTGCAGGGGAAAAGGGTTTCAGAGGTGGATAGCTTGAATTTGACTTTGTTGGTGCCTGGCTACTTGCGTTCTCGCAGAAGAAAGATCACTAGAAAATTTCCTCGACGGGTGGGTGTTTTTTTTTTTTTTACTCTTTTTAGCTCTGTGATGTGAGGGCCAAGATGCCCTGAAATTGTAGTAGCAACCATCTGATCAAAAGGCAATACTGATTTGTAGTCAACTCTGATATATTTAACTGTATCATTTGTTGGATGCAGAAGGTGTAACGAATCCCTCTCATTTGCAGTGTGAATTGTGCCGGTCAAGGCACTGAGCATGGAGGACCATCGCCATGCAACTCTCCTCTCTCCTCGACACCAGCGTCTCCTTACGAATCGCCGCCAACATCAGGCTCCAACTCGCGTGCCACATCGCCTTGGACTGGTACTGCTGTGACAAGGATGCATTGGGATGGTGCCCCGGCATCGGTTGAAGAGCTACTGCACCGAGCTCATCTCAAGAAATATTATCACATGTTTAAAAACTTTACACTCGATGATGTGAGTTTCTTTGAAACTAATAATTTTTTTTAGCAGAGTTGCTTCTTGGTTGGGCTAATTATGAAGCGTGTGACATCTCTAGCAGGAGAGTCGGATTTGTTATATGTACTGTTTCAGAGCCAAGCTGGCTTTAAAATAGACAATGAATGCTTCCTTTCATTGACATACCGTATTTACTCGGAAAATAGGCGCACTTTTTTTTTTTCAGTAAATCCGGCTCCTAGTTTGGGGTGCACCTATTACGCGGGTTAAAGTTTCAGAAAATTTTTTTTACAGTTACAGCGTATATTGCTGATAACATGAGCCACCGTAGTCACTAATATCAGCACTACAGTTAAAACAACCTTCTTCTATGCAAAACGTGCTGACCATGCAGTGTCGCATGTCCAAAAAAATCACATCGAAGGACCTGCGTTGCCTGCAAAATGAATTCTTAAAAAAAAAAGAAAGCTTCATCGCGGGAATTCGCCAATTATGTTTGAGACCACCTAGATTATGTGCATTAATCACAACCGAAATTTTGTGCACTGAACGGTACCAATCATTCGATTTCACGGGCTCGCACGTCATAACCAAGACATTGCAATCAAACTGGAACCGCCATTTGTGTTACAAGTGCCACCAATGGCCCCTTTTCTTTGAGTAGAGCCACCACAAAGAGTTGCGTTGATTCTGTACAGAAAAACACAGCTTCCATTGCCCGCCACCGCCACCAAAAAGCAACAAACACTGATTAAGGGGGGGCGCGGCAAGTAAAGTGCCGATTTTGGTCAAAATATGCGATTTTCTGATTTATTTTTTTTCGTAATCTTCAGACCTTCAACTTCCTTGTTCTAAAATATTACAGCGAAACGTGCGCTACAAATCCCGCAAATAGTGTTTTTGCCGAGGCTAGTCGCCGAAAAGTGCGAAAAAAAAAGCCCCTGAAACGGTGTTGTTCACGCCGCACAAACGCGCCAAGTTGTTGACCGTGGGCCGCCATTTTGGTAGCTTTGGAAAGAGGAGAAAGCCGGCTTCCCGATGGTCGCGGTCTCGTATTTCGCCGAGTGAAAATAAAAGCGCGAGGAGCAAGTAAAAAAACGAAAACGAAGAACGGCAATTGGCTGCGCGGGTCACGTGGTAGCAGGCGCGACCTCTTACTGGTCAAAGCTGCGCCGCGCACCTTGGCAACCTTGGAAGCGCGAGCGCATCTGCGGCCGCCGAGTCGAGAATCATCCGGCGTGCGCTTCGTTTTTTGCCAGTTGGCTGTTTTTGTGATAGTTCGCGTGCTTTTTTTTACCAAGCTTTGTTTACATCAGTGGTCTCTTCTGAGTGCTTGCTCATACTGCGGTGCTATGTTGTCGCAAAAAAAGTTCCGGAGCGTCCACAAGTACGGCAAGCGTCGGAAAGCTTGGAACAAAGGGCAGACGACTGCGGCTGCCGTCCCAGTCGCAGTTCCGAACGGAGCATGCTCTTCAAGCGTCACGGAGCCTCTACTCAGACCCTTCGCTGATTGTTGTGAGGCCGAGAGTGTGGAATGTGCCACATCGTCGTATGTCAGACCGCCGGATGCCGTCGACCGTGATGGACGCTCTCGCGAACCCGATTGCGGTGGCACCGCGTCGGCAGCCGTTGCAACTCCGGGCGTGCGCGCGTCGAACATTCTATCGCGAGTTTCGGCCCAGATTCCGAGCAGTGAAGAAATCGCGCAGCGGGCGCAGACAAGGCGGGATGTTTTGGATGCCGTAGCATCGAAGTCCGCTTCAAAGCGGAAGCTCGAGCTTCTGAACGAAGGCTGCGACGAAAATGACGGCGGTAAGGACTCCACATTCTTCATTGTAAATAAGAAGATGCTGAACGGTCTGCTTTCGTCAGTAAAGTGCAACAAGTGCGACGAAGGGTCGATACGCCTCGAGACTACGCACTGCCTTGGACTCGCGGCGAGGATGGAACTTTTTTGTGACAATTGTGGCATAGTGAACAGTGCGTGGTCGTCCCCGAGGTGCTCCGGGCAACAAAAAACGAACCCCTTTGAGGTAAACGTGCGTGCTTTGAGGGCTGTGCAGTCAGTTGGCAGAAAACAATCTGCCATAAATGACATTTTTATGTTTTAAGAGTGCGCTGCAAGAGATCACTGCTCAACTGGGCTTCAATCCAGGAGACTGCTCTTTGCGGCGAGCAGCCGAAAAGGATGCCAAAAGGGTGAAGAGGGCTCAAAAGGCGCATTGTTCCACGACAAAGAAGCGCAAAACTGGGTTGCGCTCTACAGAGGCCAAGGCCACAGCATCTCAGGATTACTGCCCAGGAGGATTCTGAGTGTTTTAGGCATGTTGTGAACTTCCAAACAAGAGTGAACTTTCAAAGTCAGTTTTCTCAACTCTTGATTTTCGCCTATGTGCCTTCGCTAGAACATCTGTCATTTTTTAACAAAGACTGATAGAGTCGTTCCGTTTTTTGCACTAGGCTCAGGAGGCCTTTAGCAGTGCAATAAAGCTTTATCTCTCTTCTTACTCATCATTTAAAATTTTTAGAACACATTTTATAATTACTGCGATGTGTGCGCAAAACAACATCCATGTTTTGGAAATTTTATTTATGGTTACAAGAACTAGAAAAATCAACTAATAGCTTCTTTGCACAAGTTGATGCTTTGGGAACATAATAATATGAAAAAATAATTTCATTTAGCAATAATTATCTCTTTAAGTGTGAAGAGCATTAATTAGTATAATTATGCTTGTAACTCAAAAAGTACAAGAGGTATTTGAAAACGGTTTTCATATTTGGAATCCTCACAATCATCCACATACACACACCAAATTTCATCACAAACAGTACATTAATAAAAAAATTAGTTTTACTTGCCACGTCCCCCCTTAAGCCTAGCTTACGGTTTGGCATGTTGTCGTGGTAAGTTAGTACAAGACATGAAGATTGGGTGTCAAAAAGATCGGATTCTAACTCCAATCCATGAGCAGCATGTGTGATACGATGCTTAGGTTTGCGGCCAGCAAATCTACGATGACAAAAGTCTGCCAAGCTTCTGCAAGTCCGCGTAGTGGCAGCAAAGTCGAAAGCTCGCGTCGGAAAGCGAAGAGTTTTTATATTTGTGGACGAGGTAGCAAACGTATTACTGAAGTTGCTTTTCTTGACAGGAAACTCAATGCGCACTTGACGAGAACGCGGTCGCGCGTTCCATGCGGAGCACGCGCGTTTGTGCAGTGGCCGTAGCCGCGAGCTGGTGCAGTGCTGTCGTGGTCTTTCTTTTCATTTTCCTCGCTTCAGTTAACATAAGAGGGCGTCAAATTGTAACCGGGGAAATAGGGTACAGAACTACTGATCACAGCCAAGTTCGGGGCGCACCTATCATATGCAGAAATAATAATCTTATTTCTCACGACCAAACTGGGGGTGTGAGCCTGTTATGCTAGTGTGCCTAATATACGAGTAAATACGGTATAAGTATATACCAGTGAGGTCGCCGTGACTTTGTGGGGCATTGTAAAAGGTTATGCATGGGCTGTTTAATATGTGCTGATTACATATCGTCTACTTTCTATTGGTACTCTTACATCGGCCATCTTCTGCTTTACGACTGGTATGCTGATGATGAAAACATATAAGACTGTAAATATGATAATGCATTGCATCGGTCTTCAAATGACAGAAATTGCATTTTATATTTTTGCGGAATTGTTTTACACTTAAATTATGCTACCTGAAGTTTCATCTTAAATTATGCTACCTGAAGTTTGCTCAGTTTTTACCAGTCTAGGTAATTAATGGTAATATGTGCAGTATTCATCAATTGAAATGTGACGATTGGCCAGGCAAATGACCAGGCAGTGTGCATGCTTTAGTTTCCACTACTTTCAATTCATGTCATATTGGCATATTTTCTACTCCTATACACGCACTGCCGGCTGCAAAAGCTTGCAGGAAATGCAGCACATGGCCGAGTGATGAAAAACTGCATCACTGCATCACCTACCATGATGCAGCGGGTGTTGAGGCTATCGGCCTCAGCAATTAGCGATGGCACGTTTAGATAATGCATTGTTGCCGGATATTATCGCAGAAGCTGTTGTTGATATCCTCAACACCCTCCGTGTCATGGTAGGTGATGCAGTGATGCAAGTTTTTGTCATTCGGCCAAGTCCTGCTGATCGCGCAAAATTTTGTGGTCGAGAGTACATAGGAGTCAAACATTATCTGTTGTGGCCAAGTTCATAGTAGCATGATGTGGTTAGCTCAAGCAGCTGTGCATACATCTCGCTGTGCTAAAAAATTTGATGTTGCATTTCAATCTGAGTACTATAAATAGCGTAGGTTTGATGTCATTGGTGCATTTGTATGCTGTGTGCTATGTTTACAACAACCTTGGCATAATTTACTCTTGCTTAATATTTCAGGTGCTTGCCATGAATGAAGAGAGTATGAAGGCTAAGGGTCTTCCTGCCAGTTGTTCAAGGAGACTGCTCAAAGAAATTGCCTCTTTGAAGTAAGCAACCACCTATAAAAAAGTGCAATTTTCTAGGATCGACGCTCGCGCAGTTTGCATGTACAGTTAAACCTAGGTATAAGGAAATGGACAAAATCCCGGAAAAAATTTATGAAAAAAATTTCGTTATGTGAAGTTTTGGTATGAAAATTTTAAACATAAATGCGCAAATTAAAAACAAAAGAACTGAAGGCAGAGCTCCTCCAAAACACTTATTCAGCGGTAAAAACTGTGTTATTATGCGATAGTAAATATATGAGCATCTCTAATAGGGTTTTCCCATTGTCGCCATCTGCGAGAAGTACAAATTGATCTAATGCCCCCACGCATTGCAACTTTTACAAGTGGGTAAAAGTGCGCAAGCACTGCTGTAGCAGAGATCAAATGAGCCGGCCCATCCTTATCGCTTGCAGGGCATATACGATAACATTCCCCCGCATGTTAGAGCTGTCGTCGTATGCTCAAACGAAAAGGAAAGCACCCGTCTTGAACGAGCATGAAAAAATGGCAAGGATGGGGTGGGTGGAGGGGGTGCTCGAGTAGCAACAGTGAACTTTGATTTTAAGGGTGCGGTCACGATCGCTGGCGTGCATGCTATCTCAGCAAGCAGCAGTCTACTTTCAATGCGAAAAGAATGTGTCAAAAGAGCACTTCTCCTAGGAGCAGCCGTATTTGCTTACACCAGCGTTTTGTAGGAATTCCATGATATTGGATCCAAAAGAGTTGACTGCTAGCATCACTTTGTATGGCATTACAATTTGCTGCTATCGCATTCATTGCATTGTATTCTAGGGGCCATTGTGTTGCCAGAGCTAGTCGGCTAATTGCGAAGGGGACGGTCCCACGAACTCGCGACACAAGACAGCAAAGCACATGATGAGTTGACCTTCAAATATCCGTCGTTACAGTGATCTCCGAGAGTTTCCACCAGTGCCTATTGTGACATCTCCTCAGTAGTAATGACACAGTTGTCCGCAAACACATACCGCGTTTCTCGCGGTATGTGTTTTCAGCTCTAATAGCTAGCGTGCATGGTTAGAATATACTATGAAGTGAACAAAACAAGCAGCACTCTCTGCTCAGCGTTGGCGTTTCACAGTGGCATCTCGAGCTGTTGCTGACAGCTGCCGACGCTGAAGCATCACATGGTGGAGGCTCCGGTTGCTAGGGGATCTTGACGGACGCCTGACATAGCCTAAGAAATGCAATCACATTTAAAAACAAAGCTAAACGTGATTAGGAGCCACTCCATGTGTGCACTGCGAGACCATACACGCGGGTACAGCGTCTAAAGCAGAGCAAATGACACGGCTACAGCGGAAAACTACTATTCAGTAAAGTGCTGTCCATATGCAGCGCTGCTCCACATATGTGATGCTAACTAAAAGCATAACGCGAAATGGCATCACCTGTGTCACTTCAGTGCAGTTCAGACTTCTGCAGCAATTGAAGAGTGGCACTGCCAACACACCCCTTTTTTTGATGGAGGAAGAGGGCTTATCCGCACATGCGCCCGGGGCATCAAGAATGGCGGCAACACTGGCTTAAGGGGTGCAGGCCTTCCTGCCCACCTCGCACACACTTGCGCACAATAACGAGCACTCGCTCTCGCCTGGAAGCCGCTGAGACCACGAGCGCGCCATGCGTGCCTCTGCCTACCGCAAGAGATGCATGCTCGGACCAAAATGACAAAATCTGGGACAAAATTTCTAGATAGTCTATGGCGAAAAATTAAATCGAGGATGTCTCCTGCGTTACGTTGTTACACAGAGGTCGCAAATGGAGTAACGGCGGGAAATAGAAAAACTTTGTAATATCGAGGAATTCGTTATGTGGAAGCTCGTCATAGGCAGGCTTAACCGTACTCACTAAGAGGTGGAGCATGTATGTGTAGGGGTTCCATGTGTTGTGTATGGTTAATTTTGGTGTCATATGCAATTGCTGAGGCCACATTGCAGGCCAACTGACATTACCCCACAAACAGGCATACAGTAATACCTCGTTAACTCGGAGTTGTAAAAAACCAAGGAAAATTTCTAGATAAGCGAAGCTGCACAAATCGCCAGGAAAAATAACTTTTTAGCAAAATTACTTCTACTTACCGGCTCATCAGCAGCAGTTTCTAATGTATCTTCTCATTGAATTTTAAAAGACACAAGAGACGTTAACCAGCTGGATTTTGTAGCACTGCCATTTTATTTAGGGGAAAAAAACTCCCAAATGCCACACCATCTTTGCTGCTTCAACGTCCGAGAACTTTGAGCCTCGAACCCGCTTCCATTGGCTGGAGAAGCTCTGCTGATATTCATCTAGCACCTTCTGTTTGTTCTTCAGCACCGTCGAAAGCGTAGACAAATGGATGCCAAACTCCTGCGCATTGGTTGACTTTGTTCGGCCTCCTTTCTCCACTTCTTTAACTATGACAACCTTCCTTTAGCATTAGTGACTTGCACTGCTTTTATGACGCCATGCTTGCCACACTCGCGCTAAGTCGCCGCTCCTCTAAGTCAGTGTTAAATTTGTACCACGTGCGTTGTGCAGATTGAACGCAAATTAAACCTTAGAAAAAGAGCACTGCCAAACCAACAAGAAAAACGACGTGACTACGCCAAGCGTGGGGCAAAGAGCAAGGCCTGCTGCGTGGGAGTCGCATGATGTGCCACGGGGTTGCTCAACAAAGTTGATATGCCACTATGCTCAAACATCACGTTCGTGGAAAGTATCGATGTAGCGGCAGGCGCAGCTAAAAAAATAAAAAAGTAAAAATTTGATGGATTTCAGGCATAGGAGCATTGTGCGAATCTTGTATAATGGCCCGGTGGCGGGATTTTTGTTCCACTCCCACTCAAGATTTTGAGATATCCGCAATCCGATCCAGAAATACTTCGAGACAAAAGGAAAAAATTACATGGGACGTAACCGCGGCAACGGTTGGCACCGGTGCCGCGGAAAATTTCGACTTGGCCGTTTTTTTTTTTTTATATATATGAGAGTTCGAGTTGACGAGGTATTACTGTACTAAGTGGCAGAGCCCATGAAATCGAACGATGCACTCGAGTACTGAAAGTTCGATTATACGTCCCCCGATTTCAGGACGACCTGCATTTTACAACGAATCGGTTTGGTCCTGGCAAAATTCTTATCGAAATCATGTATTAAATACCTCGGTTGTACGACGCAGCTTTATGAGCACTTTCAAATCCCGTCTGAAAGAAAAAATTAATTTCCTCGAATCAAACGTCAGCCACATATTCAAAAGCGCAAAATATGAACCTGCGTTTCCCTAGGTTGACTTACTAGAAAAAGTACAGTGAGACTGGATGTTTTTTTTTTTTTAATGAAAAATTTATTCTCCTGGAAGTTCACGCGATTCTACTTGCGCCTCCTTAGTGTGCATAAATATCCAGGGTCGATATTTTGTCAAGCTCCGTCTATACAGAGTAGCTTCAGCCAGTCGGAAAGCTGATATTTCTGTTTTTCGGTCCGTTGAAAACTTTTTCTGGTCCACATACAGCTGATCTCCTCTCTTTGTCGCACTCGCAGTCACAGGCTGCTGCACACGTAAGGGCGCAACGCAGCTGTTTTCACCGTGCAAAATCGCGTTCACGTGACGTCAACGTTCATAATAACAGCGGGACATCACTAGTTGCACTTCACAAGCCAACAAATTACAACGTGCACAGCTCAGTCACACATGAAGGCATTCTTAGCAAACTTTCGGTCCGTAGCCACTATGTGATAGCAATGACACTGTGTCTGATCCTTCTGACGGGAGGCTGTTGCCAACACGGTTTCATTTCAACCGCAGGCAATTCTCGAATTCTGCTTAATGGTAGAAAAATAAACGGAGTCAATATTTTTGAAGTAGAGAATAAATGTTCACTTGCTCCTCCTCCAACTATGTAATGCTGCCATTAACTGCCACTGGCAAGACTAATTTAATAAGCAATCTTCTTTGCAGAAGCACAAGGTCATGCAGTGGGCTTTTTCTTTATGCTTGTTCAATACGGGTGGTTTCCTTTCTGTTTGAGCATTCGACGGCAGTTCTAACACACGGGGGGGGGATGTTATCGTATGTGCCCTCCAGGCGATAGAGATGAGCTGGCTCATTTGATCTCTGCTTCAGCAGTGCTCGCACGCTTTTACCCACTCGTGAAAGTTAGGATGCGTGGGGGCATGTTATCAGGACTTGTTTCGAAACATAGCGGTAACGGAAATATCTGCCAAGAGTGTTTTGGGTTAACTCTTCGTTCAGTTCTCCTTTTGTTAAATTTGTGTATTTATTTTTTTATACTGAACCTGCGTAAAACGAAATTCTCTTTATCACAAATTTTTCTGGCAATTCGTCAATTTCATTATATCCATATTTAACTGTAGTCATATACGTGGCAAGTCAGGACTAAGAAAAAAAGTTTTTTCTGAGAGTGCATGGTCTTTCATACGCTCTCCTCCAAGTCTGAATTTCTAGACCTCCATTGGTGTGGTGAATGTGCTAAGTAAAATCTAGGAATCATTTCTACAGTGGTTTAGTATTGCTGAATGTGAGAGTAATTATGTGAAACGAAGGGTGCTTTGGTGGAACTTGTATGTGCTGCGAAACAGATTTCAATTCACACCACGCACTCGTGTGCAGTAATTCTACGAGATATGCAAGCCCGATAAATGTCCACCTGATGCTTTTGTATGCAGGAGCCACACCAATGGACTGCTAAGCAGCCGTGCTGTGAATGCTGGGACAGCAGCTGCTTTTAGCCATGCTAGTGGGGAGAGTTCTACCACATCCTGCTCATCCGAGTGTTCCAGCCCTTCTCCACCACCTGCGCTCAGAGCCGTCCGCGCACAGAGCCCAGCCAGTTCCGGCTCAGATGACAGCACACAACCATCACCAGGTAATAAAAAGCATATACAGTCGAGCCCGCTTATAACGAACCTGAGCGTGACGCGGCATCCGTTCGCTGTATCCTGGAGTTCGTAGTAAATGAAACACAGCTTTTTAATAAAGTTGCGAGTGAAAACACAAACTTTTTTTGCCCCAAAAAGCCCGTGATGCACGTGTTTCAAAGAGCAGATGCGATAAGGGCGGTCTCGAGTTCATTTAAAATGGCAGGGTGCTCGTCCGCCAAGGCCCGTGGCATAAGCTGCGTGAGGCACTGGCTCCAAAGTTTTGTCATTCTCGCAATCCGATTCCTCCAAATCGCTCTCGCCACGTACTTCATTCACAATGCCCCAATCTGTGCACGGTTCTGCAGTGTCGGCATCACCATCGGCCGTAATTAAACCATTGCGACAGATGTCCCACCCGCTCTCCCAGGTCAGAAGGGAGTCGACGACGCGCTGCCACAAATCGCCGCCTCAGTGGTCCTGTTCGGAAGCTTCAAGCTCGGCATCGGGCCCGACATCAACGAAGTCGGCCTCGCGAAAAAAGTTTCGCGCGCATATAGCTGTCAACGCCGCCCACGAAATAATCACCATCTCCACAGCTGAATACCCAGACGCTCGAAGCGGCAAGTTGGCTGCCAGGTGGTCAACAGCTATGAGCAAGCGCTCTGCAACGCGGCACCTAACGCGCGGATAACGCTCAAGCCAAGTCACACTTTCGACGTTTTGTTGAGCGACAGGAAAAAGCGTGCTAGTCCTCCCGTCGGCCATCATGACCACACAAAGAGCGAGCAAGACACGCACAAGACATGTGTCATGCACACGCGAAACACATACCAAAACGCTCAGGGCCCGTTTCCAGTCAGAAATCGAAACTAATTCGAGCCAGCGTGGCAGGCGTCGCAGAGCGGTAGAGACGGGCGAAGCGGTTGTGATCAAGAGAGGAGAGCAGACTTGCGAGAGAAGGGCAAGGAGTTGCGATAAAGAGAGGGGAGGTTGCGGCGGAGGGCAACCTTGAAAACCAAAACACACGGGAAGGAGGCAGGTTGGGTAGCTTGCTTGAAAGGTACGTGAAACTTGCACATAGGAAAACTTGGAAAGAGTGCCTGCACGCGCAGAAGTCAAAGCATGGCCACCTGTATCGGTGCGCGCGGCGGTGTTCGAAGAATCGGCGGTGTTCGAAGAATCGGCGGCCGTGGTCAATAAATCGTTTTGTTGCGCCAGTGGGTTTGCGTGGCCTCACGAACTTCGATATTTCGGGATTCATTGCGCGCATATTAACAGCCGTTTTCGCGCTTCCACACGTGCGCGGAAGGCATGCTGAGTTGAGTGCAAAGGGAGCGAGAACAAGTCCTAAACACGAAACGAATTGCAAATTAAGAGTTGGTGGGGTAGCATACGCGCATGCACTAGACGCAGACTATCGGATATAGTTGGTGGCCGACAATGTTGGCAAATGGTCTGTTCACTCCAGGCCGGCGACGCCAATGACAGTACCAGCGGCAGTACCAGCCGACCGGTCTTCGAAAGATCGGTGGCAGTGTGAAAACACGGGCCTCGTCTGGCAATGCGGGGTGCTCAGAGTAGCGGGGGGACAAAGGACAGAAGGGTGCTTTACAAAAGGCAGTCGGGGCATGAAGGAAGGAAACAGCATGGTTGGGGAGAGCTGCAACTAGAGGGTCGTGGAGGCAGGGTCGGCGTTTAAAATAAGAATGTATGGGCACTTCACCGATTCCTGATCGGTGGTCGAAATTAGTTTCCCGGGAAGTCGGCAGACCGCTGACTCCGTTCGCTGTAACCAATAAGCAGCGCTAGGAGACGTTCGTTGTAAGTGCGATTTTGTGCCATTGAACCAATGTATATTTTCACGGTCATGCGAATATCGTTCATTTTAAGCGTAAGTTCGTTTTAAGTGAGGCCATTATATGTGGGCTCGACTGTATTGTTCGGCTGAAAGGATGGTTCAACTGATAAAGTTAAAGCCCTTTATAAGAGACATACTCCCGCGAGCGATTCGTGCCTCTTACACGAGGTCTCTTTTAAGCAGGGTATTCTGTATGCATTTTATATCAACCCTTATTTCAATGTGGGCACTTTAGTGTTTTATACCCTACTGTCTGTTATATCAGCATTTCTCATAAAGGGGTTTGATTGTTGTTGTACCAATATATGAAGGGACACTAAAGAGTGAAAGAGTGATACATGTTTTCTCACATTAGTAAATTATTCTGTCACCGGTGCTGCTCAAAATTTTGTTTGGCCTTGTTCTTAGTCACGTTCCGCTGGAACAAAATAGTCATTCCTTCCTTGTTAACCCGTGCAGAATGCGATTTTAGCTACCTTTGCTGCAGTACACCAGTGCCCTATGGATAAGTGCGTTATGATTTGGAAGGGGCTGTTAGCACTAGTCATGAAACACGGCACATTTTGTTCACTTATTCATGCCGATATGCACTACATATAATCTAGAGTGCTAGTACTATAATAGCTGACGTTTAATAAAAGTTACTGGCAATCATTTTGAGCACTAAATGACATTTCTGCTGCTTTTAAAAAAATTGTGCTCCAGTAATTTTTTTCGCCACCCTTACTTCTTGGTTTTCCAATTCTCCCGAATTTCAGGGTTGCCAGATTGGCAGAGCCTCATTTGAATTCAGTCTGTCAAAGGACTTAAGGGGTGTGACAAATGCTAATGTGGTCTTCATCACTGTTTGTTTGCTTAGTGGGGTCGCTCAAAGCACTACTTTCTTTGAAAAAGCGGTGCTCGTGTTCACTCTGCATAATTCAAGTGAGGTGGAATGGCTTGTACGTACTTTTTTGTTTTTCTAAATTTAAGCCTTTTGTTTCATACTGCTTCAAATTTGGTCTTTCATGAGAAAATATGGTTGTCCTTTTTTCCATAACCTGCTTGAAGTATGAGTGTTAGTGCTCCAAAAATAACATTTTGCTGCTCTAAAAATTGCTCCAAATTTTATTTTGGCTGTTGCACCCCTGCATATGTGCCGATTCTCTATCCCAATTTCAGCGCGATAGCGTGGAAATGATAGCCTTTAAGAGCCATAAGGCAGCAATTTGCGCACTTGCACTGCTGTCTACTCGAAAACACTGCACTGCAGTGCCTACTTGCACTGCAGTGCATACTTCGAAAACTAAGTTAGAAAGCTTCAATCATCTTGTTTTCCAGCCATAACATATCGCAAATTTTACCACACTGGCCATTATTAAATTTTTCACTCTACCAGAAAGAATTAGCGAATGGTCGCATCATGACGTGCTGACGCAGCGAAGAGCAGGCGACATGCTGCCTGCGTGTCGCTATTGTGCTGCAGTGAAGCATATCCTATTTTTCGCAAGCGCATATTTTAGTTGATCACAAAAGCATGTTCTTTTTTTTTTTCTCACTGGTGTCAGCAGTGAGGCCTGTCATTCCTATGTGTTTGCGGCAAAAATTAAGATCTGGTCTTGCGAGAAAACATAACGGTTGGAGTTGCAAACTAGCCGGCACAGCAAACGATCAGGCCTGATTACTTTGAATAATTGCAAGTTCCTTGTCTCCCATTTTTCGTGTGTTCTGTTAATTCGAAAACAAGGCTGTGGCACACATCGTACGGAGTATCGTCTGCTCTCGCACAATTTGTGTCACACAAGCACCAGAAAAACAATTAAATGCACCAATAGTTCCCATGGCGAGCTACAGCAGCCACGAGCGGTGGAGCAACCGGTGCTTTGCCAGTATGTAAGTTGCGGTGGACTGGAGATCACTCATGTCACTACAGATCTGGTGTGGTGTCGCTACAACTTTCGCTGCCTCTCTTATAGAGCTATGTCGGTGTTGGCGCACTAGCAATGGGTCTCAATCGAGAGAATGAACATTTAGGTACAGTTTGGAAGTGAATTAAAATATATTCTAAATGTTTGCTGTGTCTGACCCTTCATGTGGAATGTCCATGCATGCAGAAGAAACCCACAAGAGGCTTGTTAAAGCCTCAAAATTTGATGGCACTAGCTATTTAATTTTTTTGTTCGGAGCACTATGGGCGAAAATGCCTTTAGCTGTGGCCTTCTGTGACTTCATAGTCTTAGTTTTCTGGTCAGAATGTGACTGATGCTGCTGTCAACCCTGGCTAATACAGCTAATATGTCACCAAACAGAATGGTTGAAAATTTGATTTTTTGCCATTACTGACAACAGCGTGAATGTTATAGTTTAGCGAGATTAGTAGTATAGCGGGCTTACCGGAGTAGTGGGATCTAAAGTGCATCCACAGTAAAGTAAACAACCCGTAGTATGTATCGTATGCATGGTATTTTTTATATTTAGCGTTACCGTGTTCACGTTGTCTACATAGTGCACAGATATTATGGTGGCGGTTTTAGATGCCCGCTTCAAACTAAATTAAGTGGTGGTAACGACAGATGCACTTATTTGTGGCTAACGACTGCACAAAGTGCCTTCACTTGCCTTCAAGTAGCTTTGACAGCAGAGCATTACAGATAACTCAGCTTAGTTTTTGAGATAGCTTTCCATTTTGAATGTCCATAGGTCTAATTAGAAGATTGCTGTAAACAAATGTGCCGTATAAAAATTTGAGCTTTTGGGGGATAGTTCATATTTATTTACTTTTATTATTACTAAATATAGCAGAATATCACCGCACACGGCAATACAGGCAAGAATTCTTAGTTTCTTTTTTTCACTACATATATAATATATTCACCCTCCACTAGGCCACGTCACTGTCCCAGCTCGAGCACGCAAACGTTACCCAGCTAAACTATAACACGCTGTCCGTAATGAACGTTTGCGGCATGGTGACGCTATTTCCTTAACGTATGAGGGCAAGTGGAAAAGTTATTTTTGTTTCACAATGTCGTTTTTCGGTTTTTGGCTATGTTGGATGTGCAATTTATTGCCCATCATTTTGCTACATAAACATCAGTCTATGCAGTTTCTTTCAAAAGATACGAGTGAAAATGTTCAACCACTCATCATCTGCGAATTTGAAACTGAAAGTGCCAGTTTTGTGTGCATTATAAGATTAGCTTGATGTGTAGTATTTTGTTGGTTATTTAGCTCACATATCACGAGTGAACATGTAATAGTGCTCTGAAAATGATGTCAAGACATCATAAAATTCATAATCTTCTCACCTAATGAACGCATAACATATAGATGTGTTTTCACACTCAAAGGCACTACTTGAGCCTTTAAACTATCAAATTTGCTTTGTTGACGATGTGCATTAATTCATTAATGGCAACAAAAGCACATTAATTATTTTGAGCAAATTGGGACCAAGCGTGACCCTTGCACGGGAAAAACGTGCCTCTCAAATGATCCGCACCCTAGCGTGAGAGCACTTCGTCATGTCACTGTTGCTGCAAAACAAGCTAAAAAAATAGAATTGTCGCTGGAGAAGAGGTACATTATAGTCCACATTGGAACTAGCTACATATATTGAAAACTGTACCTCTCCTGAAAATTTTGTGTAAGCACTGCACCTGTTTCAAATTTTTTTGTCGATTTTCTCACAACCTATATTTCTGTCATTTTTACGTATGTGAACAGTCGTAGCTCTTTTGCTCATTAACATTTTTTCATAAAATTTGGCACACTTTTTTATAACAATATTGTTATGGGGAGTATTTATTTAAGGGTCGTGAGTCCGTAGGAGAGCGGGATCACGGCCCCACAACACCAATGTCGTCGTCTTCCATTATAGGCCATTTAAGCTGCTCCACTGGAGAAGTATTTCCACACCCGTGACATTACCCCGGCCTGTAAAGCCACCGTCTCAATGCCAGCTATGACTAAAAGGGCTTGTCACTATTTTAGGCCTTCAGGCGAGAGACATGCACTATGTCGGTTTTGAGAGTAGTAGTCGATGAGTTCTGTGATTTGGTTATTGGAGAAATCTCATAGGTAACTGGTGTCACCTGGCGCACTACTTGGTAGGGCCCGACGTATCACAATAAAAGCTTCTCACTGAGGCCAACACGACGAGATGGGAGTCACAGTAGAACGAGAGAGCCCAGGGAAAAATCGGCGTCCCTGTGTCGACTATCATACAGGGCCTGGGACAGTGAGAGCAGAGTGCAGGCTACCGTGCGTGCAATGACAGCTTGGGTGATGGCATCTTCAGTGTATGAAATCATCGATGTTGGATCACATGGAAGCAGAGTATCAAATGGTAACGAAGGATCACGCCCGAAGAGAAGATAAAAGGGTGAGTAGCCGGCATTTTCGTGGTGCGATGAATTATAGGCAGAGGTAACGAACGGGAGAGCAATGTCCCAATCGGTCCGGTGTGGTAGTCAGAAATGTACATTAAAAGCATGTCTGTCAGTGAGGCGTTCGGTCAGCCTGTTGGTCTGGGGATGATAAGACGTGCTAAAGTTATGACGAGTAGCACAAGACCGCAGTAGGTCCTTTACCACCCGAGAGAGGAAGCAGTGACTACGGTCTACGAGTAGGTGAGAAGGAGCACCATCATGAAGAATGACGTCGTATAGGAGGAAATCGGCAACATCGGTCGCACAACTGATCGATAGCGCTCGGGTGATAGTGTACCGAGTGGCATAATTCGTGGCTACTGCGATCCATTTATTTCTATTTGTCCAAGTTGGAAAAGGACCAAGCAAGTCCAATCCCAGTCGATGAAAAGGCTTAGCTGGGACTTCCATAGACTGAAGGCTGCTGGCAGGGGGAGTCGTAGGTTTCTTTAGACTTTGGGAGAGGTCGCAAGCCGCAACGTAGCGACGAACAGAGCGATACCGGCCTTTCCAGAAAAATCCTAATCTAACATGGTCGTAGGTTCGGGTCACGCCTAAGTGTTTTCAAGTTGGGACGTCGTGAAGCTCTTCAAGGACGTCTTTTGCGCAAATGATGTGGGATGATGAGTAAAAGTTCTGCACCCTCTGGGTGTTAATTACGGTGATACAAAATGTCTTGCAGTAAGAACATGCAGAGGGAAGGGTCGGCATTGCCGGCTTGAAGGCAGTCAATGATGAAGAGTAGTAGCTGCCACGTGCAGAAAGTCTGTGATGGCGAAAATACAGGCATCAGCTTCGAATTCAGTGGAGTCGGGTGGTGCAACCGGGTGGCGGGATAAGCAGTCGGCATGCTGTGCAACTTGCCAGATTTGTACACCACCAAGTACGTGTACTCCTGTAGTCGTAATGCCCAGCGGCCGAGTATTCCAGTAGGGTCCTTCAGTGTTGACAGCCAGCACAGTGCGTAATGATCTGTGATGACCGCAAACGGGCGTCCATACAGGTACGGAGGAAATTTAGCGACGGCCCAGACGAGAGCTAGACATTCCCGCTCAGTAATGGAATAATTAGTTTCCGACTGTGACAGAAGGCGACTGGCATATGCTATAACACGGTTTGTGCCTCTCTGTACCTGAGCGAGTATAGCCTCAATGCCATGGCCGCTTGTATCAGTGCGAAGCTCTGTTTGGACAGCTGGGTCAAAGTGGGCCAGCACTGATGGTGAAGGCAGAGCGGAAATTATTGATGCGAAGGAATGTGCTTGGTTCGCACCCTAGGAAAAAGCCACATCCTTTTTGAGGAGATCCGAGAAGGGTTAAGCAATATCTGTGAAGTTGGCAACAAAGCTGCGGAAGTTGGCAACAAGGCGGCAGAAGTATGAGCAGAGCCCCGGAAAGCTGCGGACCTCTTTTGTAGAACGCAGCACAAGGAACTCGCGAACAGCACGAACTTTGTCGGGGTCGGGTTGGACTCCAGTAGCATCGACAAGGTGGCCAAGTAGCTTAATTTACGGCACCCAAAAGTGCACTTAGACGAATTCAGCTGGAGGCAAGCACGCTGAAATACATCAAGAATGATCGACAGACGAGAGAAGTGGCTCTCAAACGTGGGCGAGAACACGATAATACTGTCCAAATAGCAAAGGCAGGTTGACCATTTAAAACCGCGTCGGAGAGAGTCCATCATGCGCTCGAAAATTGCAGGAGCATTACACAATTCAAACGGTATGACCTTAAGTTGGTAAAGGCCGTCGGGTGTGACGAATGCTGTCTTCTCGCGGTGGTTCGTGATCATCTACTGAAATTTTCCAATATCCGGATCGAAGATTGAGTGACGAAAAATACTTGGTACCATGGAGGCAGTCGAGCGTATTGTCGATTCAAGGCATGGGATAGACGTCCTTTTTAGTGATTCAATTTAGATGGTGATAGTCGACGCAAAAGTGCCAGCTGTTGTCCCTTTTCTTAACTAGCACCTCAGGTGATGCCTAAGGGCTGGATAAAGGCTCTATGACGTCTTTTTCGAGCATATTTTCTGCCTCCTTCTAACTTGGTGCTCAGCGTGCAACGCACGGTAGGGGCGTTTGTGAAGGGGACTGGCATTGCGGTGTCGATACTGTGGGCTAAGACAATTGTGTGGCCTAGTGGACGGTCGTCAGTGTCAAAAACATCTATGTAGGAAAGCAAAACGCTGCACAGGGCTTCAACTTGCGAAGGCAAGAGGTCCCTGTATATCATTTTGTCCAGGAATGTCGTATTGTGTGCTGCTATGGGAAGAAATTGTGCATTCTTCGACAGTTGAAAGCTCTGCTAGTGAGATGCCTTGGGAAAAGACTTAGACTGACGTGGAGAAGTTTAAGACAGGAAGCAGCGTCTTGTTGTTGGCGACAGTCACAACAGTATGTGGAAGGGCTATGTTGCGGGAAAGAGTAAGGTCAGTGGGGGGGGGGGGGGGGGGGGGGCTACCAAGTAGTCGATATCAGGGACTGATGGAAAAGGTGACATAAGGACATACACAGCAGCCTGAGGTCGAAGTCGTAGGGACTCCATAGACCGTAGCTGCGTGCAACTTGCAGGAGGGGCATCGTCATAAAAAGGCAACTTGAGCCTTAAAACACCGGATGAACAATCGATGAGGGCAGAGTGACTGGTCAAGAAATAAATGCCAAGATTAATATCGCGTGGGCAAGTGGCAAGAACTGCAAAGAGTACTGAAGTTTGGTGGCCGGCAACAGTAACATGAGCAGTGCACATACCAAGGACTGATGTTCGGTTTCCGTTAGCTACACGCACTGTTGCAAACACAGCAGGTGTAAGGACCTTCTTGAGGCGGCATCGAAGCTAAAACTCATCACAGATAAATGAGCGCCAGTGTTTATCAGTGCTGTAACGGCCAGGCCATCGATGAAGACTGCAAGTAAATTTCGTTTTGGATCAGGGGTCGGTAGAGGGTTTCGGGAGCTCGTCGTCAGTGCAGCGCCATCTCCAGGAGCTGCACTTGTTAGTTTTCTGGGAGGTGGCTAGAATGAGCCGGCGACAGAGAGCGATTGCACTGAGGAGAGCGTGATTGGCGACCCTGAGGTGACGGCGACCGGCTGGAGAAGTTCCTCTGAGCGCCGATGTCCGCGTAAGTGGGTTGAGATCGAGTAAATGAGCGACGTGGTGGAATGTTCTGAAGGGTTGCCCTGTTGTCTGGCATTCTGTGTGCCCTGTGCACTGTGATTCCGCTCTCCTACGGACTCACAACCCCTAAATAAATACTCCCTGTAACAATATCAAGCGTGCAATGAACCTCAATGAGCAAATCGTGCCACAAGATTTAACATGGATGCCTGTTATACAAAGGTGCCCCCAGTGTTAGTGCATACTTTTGTGGTAATTTAATTACAGTGTTTTTACTATCCATCAGATCTCATTTGTTTTGGTTCATTGCACAGGCCCAAGCTTCTTATATGTGCCTGCAAAAAATAAATTTTTTTATCAAGCGGAACTTGAGTTAGGAATGTTCATGTAAGACATACATTTAATGAAATTTTTAATTATGCAAAATAACATGAAAGATGACTTGCTATATAACGCTCACATGTGCCTAAAAAGATGTGCAAACTAATAATTTCTAGTGTATATTGCTTTTTAAAAAGTTTTCCCGTCATTTGGCCTCATACCTTAACACCCGCTATCACTCTAATGCTAAACTATTACCTCACAATAAATGAAAAGTGTAAAGTAAGGGCATGCACCTGTCTCTTCATGTGGCGTAACGTAGACTGCTGACAATGTAAGGCACCAGGGTTATGATTTTCCTCACTGCAAGCAGTACCACTCTATAGAAAAAGAGCATTTTTTAAAGGCTGCGCATATGTAAAACATGGACAGCCCCACAATACCGAGCATCAAAGTGTGTCTGGGATGTAAATTTCCATCTGCCTAAATTTTCAAAATGTTAAAAAATAAATGCCAGTGCGCCGGAAGTACAGATAAAATGAACGTAGGGATAAAGAAAGGGCTGTAGCAGAATAGTTGCCAACCAAGTTTTTCAGTCCTCTTTATTTATGTTGACTTCCCCTCAGACCACACTGCGCAGGAACTGTGTAAATTTCGCATGTTTTTGCTTTTCCAAGTGCTTGCACGATATAACCACATGAGTGTTGCACGCATGCTATGCACGTCCTTATTTTCGTCGACTATGCGAATCGCCCCTTTAAAACTCAACCGCTGCAAAGTGTTTCGTGCACTTGGCACCAAACTGCAATGTTAATTGACTGATGAATGCTGTCTTATTATTGCATACACTGCATGAGAGCCAACACTGATATCTGCAAGCAGATGAACCAAAAGTTGTGGTTTGTTAAACCAACTGAGAGTGTCAGCCCTTTGCTGACATCACCATTGCACACTGGCGACATCAGGACAAGCAGTGGTGTTACGGTAAAGGAGCACAGGATTGTTTTGACGCAGTAGCACTACAGAGCTGGTTTCTCGGAAATTCTATCGTCGGTGTGGGGGCGGTGGTTGGGGACAAAAAATAGTGATCTCGTGCGTGACAAAAAAAACGAGAAAGATGCACATAAAATAAATAATAAATGTTTTAGAATCTGAGTAAGGATCGAACCCAGGCCGTATGCATGGTAAGCAGGTGTTCTACCACACAGCCAGGCGTCTGCTTGAAAGTACAGTTAAAGCAACCTCCTCTTTTTTTTTTTATTTACGCATACTGCAGGCCCTTCTCAGGCTCATGCAAAAGTGAATACAAATAATATAAACAGACAATAAAAACAAATGCACAGTATATCTTGGCACAGGTAAAAAAATGATACATAGAAAATTAACAAGTCGAAAGTTCTCCACATCTCGACCCGTTCGCCAAGCCTAAGTCGATCTGTTCTGTCACCATGAGTAGCGTACGGCGGCAGGCCTTCACGGCACAGCGAAAGCTTAAGATCATCATCGTCGCCGAGGAATTCGGAAATCGCGAAGCGGGAAGACGGCACGATGTGGACGAGTCCTGCGAGCGACTGTGGAGAAAGAAGAAAGAGAGCCTATAAGCCGCGCACCGCGACCGTAGGTCGTTTCGTGGCCCCAAGACCGGTGCCTACCCTGAGCTGGAGGCGGAGCTAGTAAAGTTCATCGAAGATGTGAGAAGCAGGGGTTACGCCGTATCGACCGACATGGCCCAAGTGGAAGCCCGGCGACTTTCGAGGGAGCTAGGCCTACCTCACGAGTTCCGTGCGAGCCACGCATGGCTGCACCGCTTTATGAAACGGCAAGGGCTCTCAATCAGACGGCGGACTACAACATGTCAACGCATGCCGGCTTCTTATGAGTAGAAGCTGCTCAAGTACCAGAGATATGTAATTGGCCTGCGAGAGCAGCACAATTACATTTTCTCGCAAATCGGCAACGCAGATGAAACTTCTGTTCATTTTGAAATGCCATTGGACACAACGATTGAGAAGACGGGCAGCAGTTCGGTGAGCTGACCGGCGGGAACACGAAACTGCGCATCACAGTCTTGCTTTGTGCCCTCGCCGATGGCACGCAACTGTGATCGTACGTCATCTTGAAAAGGAAAACTCTACCAAAGGTTCATTTGCCTGCCGGTGTGGTGGTGCGTGCACACGAGAATGCATGGATGAACAGTGACTTGTTCGTAGACTGGATCAAGATGGTATGGGAGAAGAGGCCCGGTGCGATGCTCGCAAAAAGGTCCATGTTCGTTCTTGACTCTTCCGCGGCCACACAACTGAGGAAGTGAAGGACCGCCTTTCACGCAACGGCACCGACTTAGTTGTTATACCTGGTGAAATGACGTCAAAGTTGCAGCCTCTAGATGTGTCGCTTAACAAGCCCTTCAAAGCGCATGTCAAGCGCTATTACGCCGAGTGGACGGCCGAAGGCTGCTACGACTTGACGCCGACAGGACGAGTCCGAAGGCCTGATATTGCCTTATTCTGCAAATGGATTGTCGAGGCATGGAAGGCCATTCCAGGTGAGATGGTGCGAAAAAGTTTCAAGAGATGCTGCATCACAAACAACATGGATAGAACTGAAGATGACCTTGTGCATAATAGTGAGGACTGCGGCTCAAGTGGTAGTTCTAGTGAGAGCAGCGACAGTGAGTGAATTGTGACTGGCCTTGCAGACAGTGTATTCTGCTTGCTAAATAAAGCTTTTTGTGTCTACATATGTGCTATGTTGCTTGAGCAGTAGCTTTTGTACAGCCTTTCCTGTATATCAAATGTGCGGGCAATACGCGAGGATTTTTTTTTTTCTTTCTCGGTGAGCTGAAAGTGGGGGTGCGGATTATATGCAGGGGTGGGTTATGCGCACAAAAATACGGTATTATGAGCCCAACGGCCAAGTCGTTCAGTGGGGTCCTTTAGAGAAGAAAGCCAACACAGCGTGTGGTGTGACGACACAGAAAGGGCGGTCATACAAGTGAGGACGGATTTTCGAAACCGCCCAGACAAGGGCGAGACATTCCTGTTCTGTTATAGAGTAATTTCGTTCAGACTTTGAAAGCATACGGCTTGCATACGCGATTACACGGTCATTGCCCCACTGAATTTGCGCCAAAACTGCACCGATTCCGTGACCACTCGCGTCTGTTCGCACTTCTGTAGGAGCATCGGGGTCAAAATGTGCAAGAATAGGTGGTGTCATTAGAGCGGTGATAAGCTGAGAGAAGGCATCGGCTTGCAGAGGGCCCCAACAAAATGGAACGTCTTGTTTGAGAAGGTTGGTGAGTGGCCGTGCGAATGCCACAAAGTTTTTCACAAACCGGCGAAAGTAGGAGCAGAGGCCCAAGAAACTGCGAACATCATGGGCAGAGCGTGAGACTAGGAAGTTTGCTACAGCGCGTACTTTCGCCGGGTTTGGTCGTACGCCGGCAGCGTCAACAAGGTGACCCAACAGGGTAATCTGACGAAGACCGAAGTGGCACTTGGAGGAATTGAGCTGCAGGCCGGCCCGTCGAAATATGGGTAGAATGGCCGAAAGGTGTTCAAGGTGTGTTGCGAAGGTAGGTGAGAAAATGATCACGTCGTCCAGGTAACACAAACATGTCGACCATTTAAATCTTTGTAGGAGCGTGTCCAGCATTCTCTCGAAGGTCGCTGGAGCGTTGCAGAGACCGAAGGGCATGACCTTGAATTGGTAAAGACCGTCAGGGGTAATGAAGGCGGTCTTTTCTCGGTCCATGTCATGTACAGCAATTTGCCAGCAGCTAGATCGGAGTTCGAGAGATGAAAAGAAGGTGGCGCCATGGAAGCAATTGAAGGCATCGTCAGTGCGTGGTAGGGGGTACACGTGTTTTTTGGTAATTTTATTATGGTGGCGATAATCAACGTATAAACGCCATGAGCCGTCTTTCTTCATTACTAACACCACGGGAGATGCCCAAGGGCTCGATGATGGTTCAATTACAATTTTCGTTAGCATTTTGGCCACTTCTTTTTTAATCGCTTCTCGCTCAGACGCTGACACGCAGTAAGGCAGACGGTGAATGGCCGCAGTCACCAGTGTTAATTCGGTGAGTGACAATTTTAGTCTGGCCCAAGGGACGATCGTCGTTGCCGAAAATGTCACTGTATGAGGTCAAAACCTGGCAGAGAGTGTCGGCCTGGTGAGGCGAAAGCTCCGATCCAATCATGCTTCGAAAAATGGCATCATCTGAGCTGGGTGACCGTGAGACTGCGCTTCGATCAGGAGCAGATACAGGGACAACACTGACATCGTCCTCTGTTATGGCAGTTAGCTGGGCTAGAGACATCTGGCAGGACAACACTTGTGGGGTGAAACCAAAGTTAAGGAGCAAAAGGAACACACAGTTTTCCACTATGGTCGCGATGGTACGAGGCACAGTAACACTGCGCGTCAGCCGAACGTCAGTAATCGGCGTAACGATATAATCACCGTCAGGAGCAGGAGGGGCCGATGAGAAAGACACGTACGTGACGGCACGAGGTGGCAGGCGAATGAGTGGTTAGGCTCAAGCGGCTGGTGGGCTTTGCAGAGTAGCCGGCAAAGATTAGAAGATTGAGGCTGAGGGTACCAGACGAACAGTCAATTAAGGTCGAGTGTGTCGAAAGGAAATCAAGGCCAAGTATGAGGTCATGAGGGCAACAGGCTAGCATGGCAAAAAGGACCACGGCGTGACAACTGGCAATGCTTACACGAGCAGTGCACATTCCGATAACTGGTGCAGTACCACCATCGGTGACACGTATTGCCTACGTCGTAGACGGTGTCATAATCTTTTGCAAGCGGCGGTGTAGAGAAGCGCTCATAATAGACAGGTGCGTACCTGTGTCAATGAGGGTGGTGACAGGAACATGGTCGACTTGTACTTCAAGCATGCTGTGGTGCGTGGGAAACGTCGGTAGAGAATTTTCGGCCGTCATTGGTATTGCAGCTTCATCTCTATGAGCTGCAATATCTAGTTTTCCTGCTGCGATCATCCAGAGAAGCTCGAAGAGAAAAAGAGCCGAGGCGGCGGAGAGTGGGATTGGCGACGTAGCGGCGACGGGGAGCGCGAGCTGCGGCGACCGGGCAAAGGGGTTTCAGTGGAAGGCTCGTGAGATGAGGACGAATAGAAATCGAAGGGTGTGGCGGCTGAACGTCGAGGGGTCGTCGGGTGTATGTCCGCAGAGGTAGAGAAGGTCTGACGTGGTTGGTTTGACCAGCGGCGGCGGCAATAGCGAGAAACGTGCCCAGGCTGGTGGCAGGAAAAACAAATAGGCCGGTCGTCGGGTGTTCACCATTCCGAAGGGTTACAGAAGGGCATTGTTGGAGGTAAACGGCGAGCGTGTCCTGGGGAGTAAGACGGAACTTCAGGGCGAGTCAAGGGACATGCTGATGGAAGGCCGAGGTTCGCAAACTCCTGCCTCACCAGAGCTTGTATTAACGCCACTGATGACTGTTGTTGGTCAGAGATGAGCGTTGCGAAAACGGCTGGCTCATGAGGAGCCGGACAGGCGGCTTCGATTTCCCGACGAACAATACGCGTGACGTTATACGTGGGGGACTGGCGGGCGGCTTCACACGATGAGGTTGCGGCCGTGTTGGGCAGCCGGGTGAATCGCTGAGTAATACAGCGGCTCTTGGCTTCTTCGAACAGCCGGCACTCTTTAATGATGGCATCGACCGTGGCAACGTTATTGTACACTAGAAGATTAAAGGCGTCATCTGCTACGCCTTTCAGCATATAGGCCACTTTCTCAGATTCACTCATGTGCTCGTCAATCTGGCGGCATAGGGCGATGATGTCGTGAATGTGCGCAACGTACGACTTTGTCGATGTCTGTGCACAAGCCGCCAGTTGATTACGCGCTGCGATCTGCCGCCCAACGGTGTCGCCAAAAAGTTCATGGATCTTCTTTTTAAAGGAATCCCAGCTTGTAATATCCGCTTCGTGGGTCAAACCACACCCGCGGTGGGCCATCGAGGTAGAAAAGCACATTGGCAAGCATAAGAGTCGAGCCCCGCCTATATCTTGCGCTAACCCGTTCGTACCGGTTGATCTATTTGTCGACGTCAACGCCATTCTGACCGGAAAAATACACCGGGATCACGAGCAGGAAGTAGAATGACATACGTTGAAGTCACGAAAGGGGAAGGCGGTGAAGACGATGGTTGTTCAACCTGTAACATGGTTGGACCTATGATGACGCGGCCATTGCGGAGCTTTGTGATGAAGACAGAGATGTACCCCGCACCTCCACCACAAAGATGTTATGTAAAAATGACGCGAGGCGTGTCTATTCAGAATCTATATTCACACTGATGTGTATAGCATTGACTAAGATGGAGGACAGCACGCACAACCGACAGAACACTTCCTCGTTGTCATCTTCTGACCACCGATATGTCAGCTACGTAGCAATATCTCCTGAACAGGTGTGTGGATAACATGGTGTTTCAAGGGAACCATGCTTATAGTCTGCCGAGTGCAGGTCGCTTGTTAGCTGTTTTCGCACTCACCCCTTACACATTTGAAATATAGGAAGTGCCATTATCCTGGTGACATAACATTCCCGCCTGTCTTCTTCTTTACCCAATGTTTGATAAAGTGCAGAAAAGGCTAAAGGTTTGATGTCAAAATATAATATTAATGCAATGTTTATTTTGTTCTCTATAGCATCTAAATTCACTAAATAGTTTTGAGCCTCTGAGTGATTGAGAAGGAGCTATCATCAGTTCTTTCAGCTTTCAACTTTACCGTGTGAATAACTTGTATGTGGGAAAATGAAAAATCCCTGGAACATGCATGCTTGTCTTCAAGGCTGGAACTCGAGTTGCAGCCTTGAAGTGGCAGCTTTCAAGTTGCAGCTTGAACTCGAGTTGCAGCCTTGAAGTGGCAGCTTTCAAGTTGCAGCTTGAGCAGCAGCCTTGAAAAAGACAAGTCTGGTGGTCGATACATTGGCTGTTGCGACACCCTGTGTTTCAAGCATTTTGCATTCCGTCGAGATACTATCTCCCCTGCACTTTAATGTCATTCTTACGTGGAAGGAACATTATCTAGCCTTGCAACTAGAACGGTTCTCTTGCATATTTTTTTTTTTATGAGACAGTTTTCCTGTTCTAATTATTCTTTTATCTGCTCCAAAAAGTTTAACAAATGCAATCCGAACTGTCCCATCCTTTAGTCCTTTGTGTAACTTTGAGGATCGCTCGAAGCATGGCTCTTTCAGGAGAAATGAACATGCCGTCTCCAATCAGCACATAGCTTTCAATTTAAACCGTTTCTGCGCTACAGAGCTGTTTCGTGCTTTGCAGATGGGATCTTCACCGAATAATCTACCTACCTTGCTTGTTACAACGCCCAAGCCAAGTGAGGGCCCCGCCACGGTGGTCTAGTGGCTAAGGTACTCGGCTGCTGACCCGCAGGGCGCGGGTTCGAATCCCGGCTGCGGCGGTTGCATTTCCGATGGAGGCGGAAATGTTGTAGGCCCGTGTGCTCAGATTTGGGTGCACGTTAAAGAACCCCAGGTGGTCAAAATATCCGGAGCCCTCCACTACGGCGTCTCTCATAATCATATAGTGGTTTTGGGACGTTAAACCCCACATATCAATCAATCAATCAAGCCAAGTGAGGGGCACAGCTTAGGTTAGGTTAGGTTTTTTCCCCATTTTAACACCTGTTTCATTTTTCAACTTTATGGGCTGTTCACAAATTACCAATTCAGATGTGAGTATCTCTCCTAATTACCTTTGTCACAAATTTCGTTGCGATCTCTTTAGTCAGGTCAGCCAGTGAACGTAAGGCAAGTTTACCGTGGAGTCTGCTGGGAAGTTTTATTGTTACAACAGCATTGAGAAAGCAAATATTCTTTGCTGACTAAGGAAATTGTATGGGCCGTAGTGTGAATGGGAATAGCTTTGTTCACAGCTATGATGCTTTAAACAATGTCAACATGAGCTATGCCTGACAATTTGAATGATAAATGGTCATGATGCTGAAATCTTCAATTATCGATACAGCTTACAGTCATGCTTTGGGGGCATTACCCGAGCAGGCCTGAAAATTAAGTTGGTTGTTTAACCATAGTTATTATTGTATTAGTTGCACAATGCCGGTCTCCTTTTCACAGGTAGCTCCTATGGTCCAGGTGTTACGAAATGGCCTGCTGCTTGTGAAGTCACTGAAGCTACTGCTGCCAGTGTGATACCTCCTGAAGCTGCTCGCTTGGGAAGCCAGCCACCATCAGTAATGCCCCTTAGGTACCCACCCCCCCCTGGCTCTGTCCTGGTGGAGCCTCAGCACCGGTTTTTGTTGCTCACTGATCGGCCAACCTATGGCCCATCTCGTGCGCCAGTGCGTCCCTTGGCACCTGTCGTGAAGACTGCCACAGATGGCGTCTCCCATAGTAACCCTGCAGTGACAACCTCAGCAACCTTCGGGCCTATGTACAGTGTGGGAATCATGCCCGCAGGCGTGTTTCCACAGCACTCATTTCCCCCGTTCCTGCATGCGGGCCACCAAAGCAATGGCTACTTGTCATTCCTGTCAGGTGCGGGTTATGTGGCCCCACCCACAACGGCAGCAGCCTATGTTCCCCTAGCCACGTTTGGTGGGCCCTCTGTGGTGGTTCCTCCTCCCCCCACCAGTGCCAAGGTGGCCAGCTGCTACAACTGTGGCATGGTTGGTCATCGAGGCCATGAGTGCAAAGAAGCCACAGTGGAAGAGGCTACCAAGGCCCGTAAGTACACAGCTGGAAGCTCATGTGCAGTCTTGTGCTCACAGTGCCACTTTTTTTTTTTATGCAGCCCAGTTCCGACTGCACTTTGCACCTGCTGGAGCACCTCCTGAGGCGCAGCCATAAATCCAGCTTTAAATATACCTGTGTACATATGCCCCAACTCCTAGATCGGTACAGGAAGGACTGTCATGACAACTGCTGTGCAGTGGCAACCAGCCAGTCTCCCCATTCATCGTCTAGTACAAACTGTGGACTAGTTCACTTTGTGTTCACAGCATGCTTTGCTGCCTTTCCACAGGATCCCATTCCGTGCTCTGCCAAGTTGCTTAATGCTGCTACAGGGAGACATTGGCGAGCTGCACTAGTCTACTGAAGTCTTCGGCGTATTTCCAGCAGCGCTTGTTCGGCGTATTTCCAGCAACGCTTGTTTCATGCCCAGTATTTTATGCTAGCAGCCATTTTTAGCTACTATTTAAAAGCTTTCACCCTCGGTTGCCTGGCTTAATGGGCTCTGCAGTGTCAGTGTTTTTGTCAGCTGTGGACACTGCATTTTTAGCTTCAAGTTTCTAGGTTAGCCCGTCATACTTTTATTGTCACAAGTCTCGCCATCATTTCATCAGCCAAATTTTGACCCCCTTTAGTTGCAGGATATTTTCCTGTATTGTGTCCTCTTCTCTGCATTGCCAGTGAATGATTGGGGGGACTGGGTGGTTTGTCATCTTGAACATGTGATGAGAATTACTTAAAAAAAATACCACTCAGCCAAAGACATGTTGAATCGTCACATCGGACTGTGCCCACTGGAGAAATACCTTTTTGATGCTGCAGTGCCCATACTCTACATCTGCATCTCTTCTCCTTCACTATTTTTCACTTGCGTCCTGTTTTGGCTCGCAAGTGTCATTCTGGATTTCTTTTGCGCTTGTTGGTGTTTGTCTAGTCAGGCGTTTCCATTGATAACATCAAAAGCATTCCCAGTTTTATCACTGGTATGTTGCAGTCTGATCAAATGTTTTTGTAAGCAAGAAGTGCTGTGAAGCAAGAACTGAGACACCTACTACCGACCACCACACCTTTGATTTTTTTGGGCTATTTAGCACTTCAAACCGAGAGGCGCTCTCGTCAGCGAAATGTGCAAAGAAAAATACGTAAGCAGCAGATATGCTTGCACTGCGCTTGAGTGGGATGCTGCCTGTCTCGACGAACGCAAAGCCACAACTCATCTTGTGGACTAGTTCTTGTATGTTTTGGATGTGCTCGTGTGGCCGGCATTGTTTTTCTGCCATATTGCACTATTCCAATGTTAGTGACACCAGTGATGCGTATCTGCTAGTGTAGCCCACATTGACTACGTGACTCTACCATCTGAACACCGGGTGCTCTCTGGACTTGAGCTGTCTTTTGTGAAATGTTTCAAGCACTAGACCTGTTGTAAATCCTCAGCTTAGCGTTGCCACGCTAAATGGTGAATGCTGAAGGTACAGTCATGTTGCCTTTGTAAATGGTGTTATTTTTGCACATTTTGAAGTGATGACACTATAGTGTGCCAAAGGCATAAGAGCAATGTCGAAAATTAGGAACACTTAATTGGCTGTTCTTTGGCACTTTATTTTGAGGTAAAAAGTTGAAAGTTCTGTGACCATACATGCCTTGTGTTTGTTTTTCATTTGTTTGATGTGTTTCCAAATCTGCAGCTCTCACTGATGCGGTAGACAATGCTTCGCTATGATTGGATGTGCTACCTGAGCATACATATCATAGTTGCTTTTGCTGTTGAAGCTTACTGTAGTTCCAGTTGAGCAGGCATGTTTTCTGGTCTCACTTGGAGTTTAGTTAATGGTACTGTCAAGTGCTTCATGCAAGATATGTTGCAATGTTCTTGCCAGGAAAACAATTAAAAAAGATGCCTATCTGCTTGTGAGTTCTGCTGCTACTCCCTCAGTGAGTTGATTGTGTATGTGTGCTTTTCCAATTTGTTGTGTGGAGTTTGTGGTTTTATTTTTTTTTAAGCTCAATACTTGAATTTAACATATTTCATTAAGCACAATTGACATCTATAGGGTTCTAGTGGCCACAAAATAACTCTGCGGACTGTTTTGACATCACTGTTGGTATAATGGAGGGAATTGAATCGCTGAGAATGTGTTGATTGCAGTCACATGTCCATCTACTCCTTGCCCTGTGATCAGAATTATACATGTCCTTGACAGTAATTCACCCCTTGGCAAGCCCACTGTACAACCTAGAGCTCATCTGCTCAATTTTTTTTTTTCTCTCAGAATATGCAGGCTTCCATGGGGCATTACTTGTTTGAGTGAGTATTCTGAAATGTTTCTTTTTTTCACTAATGTGCTATTATTGGACTTAATGGCTGCCTACGTCCCTTCCTTTCCTCTTCCAGGAAATATTTTTTCCTGAATACTAGTACAGCACCAGGAACAACTGAAGGAGTCTTGTTTGTAGTCGGTCCAGCTAGTGTCTTCCTTTCACTTATATAGTAACAAGTAATTGGGCTTTCATTATTTTTCATGGCATAAAATACCAATCTACTGCTAAGAGTGAAAAATCTTTGAACAGGGAACGTGCTCCTGCTCTGCAAAACACTGAACCTCCATTTGTCACGCCAAAGTTTCTATCTACAATACTTCCTTTTTCAAGGGCATAGCCAGAAATGTTTTTGGAGGTGAGGCGGTTCAACTGTTCTCTATGTATGTTCATGCGTGCTTTTGTATGTTTGTATGTGTCCTGGTATATACACAAGCAAAATTAAAATTCTGTAGGAAAGTGAGTGGACACCCCCCCATGGCTACATCGCTGCCCTCCTTCCCTTCTTTACACACACCTCTTTCCTTTTTTCCTCATTTTTGAGGTTTAGAGACATTGAGCAAAGGGTATAAGAACATGTTGCGAGAAAGCAAGTTGCTGCTCTGGCAATGACAAGTCCTTTTATCGAAAACATTTAACTCGAGTAGTATACACTGTTTGATATTTTATCGCTTAAAGCCTCCGCCTTCCTCTGAACTTCTGTCTCGAATCAATTTTGTTTGCTACTAGTGATATACGGGATGTCTTGAGTTCTTGAAAATGTTTGCCAGGAGAAAGATGCTGTATTTTCTTAATTACTGGCAAACATTAAAGGGACATTGAAGTCAAATAATTTACATCAGAGTGAAAGCTCAATGTATGACAACATCTAAAATGACAATAATAACAGTGCCCTACTTACCGAAAAATTAAAGTAAATGCACAAGAACACAAGCGTCGATCTAACGGCCCTAAATAAAGAACGTTCCGTGCATTAAGAGACGCAATAAAATGCTGTTTGTTCGTTTATTTGATTCATGGAAAAAATAACCGCTGGACGTTACTATGGTGAATGGCACAAGTGGTTCGAAAATTTAATTTTCGCGTGGTTACACAGAACAGGTGGTGCCATCTAGCGGGGCGCAGTTAAAACAAGTGTCTGAGATCTCGAAGCCATTGGTGAGGAAATTGATCAATGGCCGTTGCTACTGCTGTGGCTCCCGCTGCTTTTGGTCTGCTGCTACTAGTGCAGTAAAGCCCGCCAACGTTGTGCATGGCAACAGTGTTGTGAGAGGGTCCGGTCGGTCCGCTTCATGAGGCGGGTAATTTGAAGTGTGCTAACCCGATACGGAGCACTAAAAGGTGATTTTATTTCAAAATAAACTCTTCCTTGCCACAAAAGTAACACTACGAGGTTTCTGGACAGCCATTTCAACAATCAACGTCGACCTAATAGTTGACTTAATGTCCCTTTAAGTTGGTGATAGAAAATGACCTATTGGCTTGTAGGATGTAAACAAGCATGGTGAGAACACATTTTTCTTTGTTCAGTTTTGATGCCTACAGTTCCCTGTTTCAATTGACCCTGCCTGAATTCAGCTTGTGCTGCGCATAAATGGTGAATTATGTACCTTGTGTTGGTGCGTATAATAGACTACAGGACACATTGTAGTAACAGTAGTGGAAGCAATTGTGGCAACGCTTAATTGAACATCTCAACATTTCAGTGAGAACTAGCTTCACTTGGCGACTAGTGAAAAACAGCTGAGACGTCAAGTGCACTCATTCTCAGTCAATACTGCAGCTGAAAGGCTGTTGAGGCTACGAATGCTATTTTCTCATTATAGCATTATGCTGGTACATGATTGTGAAGCAACAAGGTAAAACTGCATAGCCAGCATAAGTGAGTGCACCCTTGAATGATGTAGTTTCAGGGATGGCAGTGAACTTTGTAAATGCTCTGTGTCATATAGTTTTATGGTGTCTTGTTTTATTAACTGCCTGTTCATCAATGCACAACAAAACTGGAAGTGCAGTGGTGGCCTGTTTTTCATTGAAATAAAATATGTTGATGTCATTGTGAGGGTTTGGTGCTGCCTTGCTTCTGTTAAGCAGAAAATAAGCTTCCCTGTTCTTTTCACAAGCACATGTGGTTATGGTAGCTTCACACCTTTATTTGATCTAATTGTTTCAAAAGGTATATTTGCATTGACACTTCATGGCAAGTTGTGCTGGCTCATACAGTTTTTTTCATACAGATTTACATGTCCATTACATACAACTGTAAGACCTATCAGAATGTGGCATGCAAAGATCTTGCTTGTAATAGGTATCGCATGCCAGTGGTGCTGAATTTAAACAGATTAGCATATTGGAGTGAATACTAGAGCTCTTGCAGAGTGCTGGAATTTAAACACAGGTTAGCATATTGGAGTGAATACTGCAGCTCTTGCAGAGTAAACTAGAAAAATGTGCCCTTGTATTTTTCAAGTACGGATTACTTGAACCAAGGATTACTTGTGACTTCATAAAGGTCCAGTGTGTACTAATTGTTGAAAAGTATGCAGACCAAATATTAAAATGCGTTGATGTTATATAGTTCAGGGGGAGGAGGGTACACTAGTCATAGCCCAAAATTCGCTACTGTATACTTAGATTTGGGTGAATTTTAAAGAACTCCAGGTTATTGAAATTTCTGGGGCCCTCTACTAATGCATCCATCGTAATCAAAACGTGGTTTTGGGACATGAAAACCCCAGCAATCAAAGGAAGGAAGAATTTTCTGCAATTGACTTGGCTTATTCTCTTTTGTTTTCATAAAGTGACCATTGCATGCATTAACAATTTGCAATGATTTTTAGGAAAACCTAAAGTTTGGGCTTCCAGATGACATAGCACTTATTTCACGCCAGTTTTAGAGGATGTGAACTTCCGCCTCTTAAGCCAAGAAATCTGATAATAAAAATACCGTATATTACTGACAACACTAAAAGCTGCCTTGGCAAGTTTCAAGAATTTTGTACCAAGGTAAAGTTTCCTATACTCCCTTACTCCCTCACAATCGATATTGCATGAATTTGCCTAATCTTCGTGATTGCGGCTTTGTTTCAGATAAAAGAATGGCTTTGGAGGAACCTCCTGAGCTGGTTCGGATTGCCTAATCTTCGTGATTGCGGCTTTGTTTCAGATAAAAGAATGGCTCTGGAGGAACATCCTGAGCTGGTTCGGATTGCCGAGCCTAGAAGGGTCAAAGCGGTAAAGTGGAAATGCTGAATTTTTAAATTGCTGAATTTAAAAGTGTAAATGTCACAAAGATCCAAAGGAACAATGCTTCGGAAAATCCACGCGCTAATCTGTCGCGAGTGAATTCAAGCTTTGTGAAATGCAAAGCTTGCGAACTCGAAGTCCAGGAGATCAATAAAACGCCAACGACAGGGTTCAATTAGCAAAAGGCGCCGCGCGTCTCCACCAAGAGGTAAAGAGAAACGCTCCTCGATCGCCGCGTTGTAAACTTTTTTTCACCCCCTCTTTCACCGAGCCGGCGCATCTGCAGCACTGAGTGGCTGGGACGCGCGCAACCAGCAAATCGGGTGACCCCGACGTTACGTCAACCGCGCGCAGACGAACTAGGCGCGCTTTTCACTCACCGCGCATGCTATGACTCCCCACTTCGAACCATAGAGAAACTTTGCACTTTGAGAAACTACTCACTCATATTCACTCGCTACAATTTTCTCAGCCTTCGCACTCACTCGCGTTCATACGTCTGCTCACACTCAAAGGCCCTCATTCATATTCCTACTCACGACTACTCACACTCATGAGTACTGACGTTTCATACATACGACTCACACTCGTGTGCTCACTCACGTTCATATACTCATGCCATCTCGCAATCGTAGGCCCCCACTCACATTCATACTCGAGGCTACTTACACCAGCAGGCACTCACTCACTTCACACCCACGACTACTTACACCCATTAGCACTCGCTCACTTACTCGCGACTACTTACACTGACAGGCACTCACGTTTATACTCGCGCAAACTCACACTCATATGCCCCAACTCACATTAATACTCACGACTACTCACACTCATGTGTACTCGCGTTCATACTCGTGACTACTCATACTCATGAGTACTCACTCGCGTTTGTACTTACACAGACATTCATCCACGTTCATACGCCTACACACAGTCATGAGTCCTAGGCACTCGCTCACGATCACACTCACGCCTACTCACACACATAAGAACCCGCTCAAGTTCATACTCGCGCCTTCCCACACTCATATGCACTCACTTTCATACTCACATCTACTCATCATCATCAGCAGCAGCAGCCTGACTACGCCCACTGAAGGACAAAGGCTGGTCCACTGTTCCGACAGTCAACTTGGTCCTGTGCTTGCTGCTGCCACTTTACACCCACAAACTTTATAATGTGATGTGCCCACCTAACTTAATGTCTCCCTTTAACCCGCGTGCGTTCTCTTGGAATCTGCAAAATGAATCTGCAGAAAACGAAAGTAATGTACAACAATGTAATGTAAGATGCTCTGTGGCCTGTGTGCCAAACTGTATTTAGGAGCAGAGGCCCTTTGTCTGGCTGTATAGCCTTAAGTTTATGCTCCTGCTCCTGTAAGTTCTTTTTTTTTTTTTTCAGGGCAAATAAACTTACAATTCAACCTCGGAGGAGAACAGCGCTTTGATAGGTAACAGTGCACTTGAAGTTGCAAAATAGTACGTCTACTTATGACAGGTAGTAACTACGGAGACTAACCACGAGATTGAAGTAACGGGAAGATTGAGACGGGGGGGGGGGGGGAGCATATTCGGTAAGCATTCTTAAATTATCAATTTAGATTGCCATTATCTCTCAAGCGGAAGGTATATAACAGCTACATCTTACCTTTACTTATATACCTATAAAGCAGAAACCTGGAGGATGCAAAAAGGGTCGAGAAGGACGCAGCGAGAATTGGTTGGGAAAATGATAGGTGTAACCTATAGGGACAAGAAGATGGCAGCGTTTTATCAGGGAACGAACTAGTGTTCAGGACATCATAGCCAAAATCAAGCAGAAATGTCATTGGGAAGGGCACGTATAGAGTAAAGGCAAGATAACCGCTGGTCATTAGGAATTGCAGTCAGATATCTACCCATACTCATAAATACTACCTAACATTCATACTTGCGCCTACTATACTTAGAGTGCTCATTCACGTTCACACGACTACACACACTCGTGTAAGTAATCACTCACATTCATGCTCATGACTACTCACACTCATGTGTACTCATTCACGTTCATACACATGCCTACTCAATTACACTCACGACCACTCATACTCCGAGTGCTCACTCACGTCCAATCACACTAGTTCTCACTCACGTTCATACTTGATCATAATCATACTCATGAGTACTCACTCATATTCATACTTACTTCTACTCACACTCAGAGTACTCACTCCTACTCACACTCATGAGTACTCACTCACGTTCATACTCACTTTAACTAACACTCGGAGTACCAACTCACTTTCATACTCGCTCGTACTCACACTCGAAGTACTCACACACGTTCATACTCACTCATATTCACACTCATTAACACTCACTCATACTCACCACGTTCAAATGAGTATGAGTGTACTCATGAGTGAGTATGCCGAGCTATGTTCTGAATGTCAGCAGCACGTCATAGAAAGGAATAATTTTTTATATATTCCCCGAGGCGAAAAAAAAATGTGTGCGCGGGAAGCAGTGCATTCACAACATCATAAAAAAATAACTTCGTCCCTTACAAGCATGTCGTTCTTTGCTAGGTAATTGTTAGCAATTTCCTTATAGCAATTCCCTGGATACCTGGATGAAGTTTTATGGAGACTATAATGATCATTGCATAAATGGACTGGCCGTTAAGTTCCATAACGAGCACATATAAATGTGGATTTAGCTTTATCTGAGTGAGTCACTATGCCATGCTGTTTTCTCTGTGCCTTGACAAGGCTTTGTTGGGTTTTCGCACGTGCGTTATTTTCAAGATGTTCACTTTGTAAACTAACGTGTGTAATTCCCAACTTGTAGTTGTGAACGCGGGTGTGTGCGCGTGCTCGTTTATGTATGTGTGCGTTTGTGTGTGCCTGCGTTTGCTTGCGATTGTGTATGTCAGTATTGGCACCGGTGTGTGTGCGAGTTATGTGTATGTTTATATGAGTGCATACTTTTGGTATGTTTGTATTTGCGCCTGTGTGTGCATGTGTGCTCGCATATATATCTATGTATGTCTGAATTTGGGCGTGCGTACGTGTGCTTGTGCATGTGTTCACGCGTTAGCTTGCACGTGAGTGTGCGTACGTATTTTTCGGGTGTATGTATACACCAGCATTTGCATGCGTTTGTGTGTGTCTAAACTGTAATCATAAGATGCCATAGTACCAAAAGCTTTTGTATGTGCAGTCAGCTTCTCTTAGGGGCGAAGCTCCTTAGGCCGTGGGTCGTTCCCTCCTCTGTAGTCGTAATAGTAGTATGTAGCCACTTCTAGTTTGAGTTGCTCAATAGATGGCATTGTGATTATATCCTTGGGAATAACATAACTAGATCGCATTAGTGGTCTTCACAGAAGGCAGCCCTTTTGCTGCCTTCTGTTCTATTGCAATATTCCCATACGTAGTCCGTATTGCAAGGTGCTTGCTCCAGGTCCCGAAGATATGTCTCCACAACCCCATACACCATCAGCTCCTCCTGTCTTAGCTGCTCTTCTATCTCTTCCCACTTTAACCTATTCCTGCCACCCTGCATGTTAATATAGCCTATGCCTAACTTCGCTATGCCCTTGTGCTTACATCGGTTTCTTCTCACACGGACCCTGTGTGGCTTGAATATTGGTGCCCCTTTAGAACCGTCTTTGGCTACACTGTTGGCCTCGGGGCTCTGGGTCCCCCTAAAAAAGCTGCAGTAGTGTCGGGTGTGAGTGCTGCTTGTGGAGAAAGCACTGAACTATGAGTAACCTCCAGTCCCCGTAGGAAAGCGTGCGATGTCGCAGGCATCTTTCTAGAGAAGGCATTGCCTGGGCAGAGTCTCCTCCTTCCCTCTCTCTAACTGTTGTACATTACTCTCTCCACTCCTACAATCTGCTTGCGTTCCCCATTGGGCATGTGCATCCCCTCTCCTGCCTCTCAACGCCGACGCAGGGAGTGTCTGCAAAACTACGCTCGCTCCCCCTCTACTCTAGGCACAGAGGAAGAAAAAATAAATGAGGGAGCGTAACGTCACACAAGTGAAGGACACCTTGTCAGCCCAACTCGTGACCAAAACGTCAGAGCATGTGGTAGCTTTAGTACTCTCGGTGATGTTTCGTCTTTGAATTACCTGCGTGAGCCGGACAGTCTACGCTGAACCAGCGCGTTTCGATTAAAAAATCACAACCAAGTACAATTGCGTCGATGAAGTTCTCTCTATCGGCAAGTCTCGTTGCTGGCGTGACCTTGCGCAAAAAGTCATGTGTTGGGCCGACAATGCTGGCTTCAAAACGGCATGGCGGAAATGTAGGCCCATGTGCTCAGATTTGGGTGCACATGAAAGAACCCCAGGTAGTCGAAATTTCCGGAGCCCTCTACTACAGCGTCTCACATAACCATATGGCGGTTTTGGGACATTAAACCCTACATATCAATAAATCCTTCTAACGTACGCACATTATCATATCTAAGTAATGTTCGCCCAAAACTGCAGTATGCATCATCGACAAGGTCACCCCATCAAGATTACCTTGTGCGTATGTTGCAAGCCGTCCAGAATAGGACAGCGAGATCCATCGCTGGTAAGTACGATTATCGTTCAAGCATCACCCTAATAAAACAAGACCTTGCATTCATGTCACTGGATCAATGCCGCGTCATTTACCTTTTATGTTTATTTCATTTACACATTGTTTACAACGCTCGTAGATTCATGCGCATTCATAGTCAAACACAGGCATTTAACTCATCACCATTACCTCGAGCCATAGCACATTGGAACGGCCTTTCAGATCGCATATTGTGTCCATCTCTAATCGTGAAACTTTTTGTGATAACCTGATTTCGTTGCGTTTTACTATTGTATAACTTTGTTGCACCTTGCTGTTTATTATTTGTTTTCTTTGTTCTTTTTTACTTTTTGTCTGTATTTTTTGCAGTGCATTTACTGATGTCCCCCTTACACAATGCTCTAATGGGCACGTAAGGCATTTTGAATAAATGAATAAACACTATTGGCGTTCAGTATACGCGAACGTTAACTCGTCTTCTCTGACCCCGTTTCGGCCCCCATTTTCGCATTCACGTCACCGAAAGCGCCGTGTTCGAGCACCAGTGGCCGCAATGTTCGCGTTCACAAGTGCTGTGGTCACACATATTCGGCTGCGTTCCTAGCTAGTCACATAGACAATGCTTCATGTGAATCTAACTTTTGTTTAATTCCGTCGTCGTCTACGAAAGCGACCTTCCGACCCCAGGTGGTGGAAATTTCCGAAGCCCCCACTACAGCGTCTCTCATAATCATATGGTGGTTTTGGGACGTTAAACCCCACATATCAATCAATCAAGCGATCTTCCGCTGGCACGTTTGTGGACTACAATGACAGCCTCATAAAGTGCTCCGCAATTAAAGAAACACAAATGACAGTTTAGTTCCTGACACTGGGGAGTTTCTGAACGAGAATAGGTCACGTGACGGGCCAGGCTGAATGTCCAACAAGCCTACATGTCCAACGAGCCTGAATGTCCATCGAGACAGAATTAATGTCCAATGAGAGTGAATGTCCTACTGAGACGCAATGTCCACTATTGGACATTTTGTCTGTGTGGACATTCCGTCTCGTTGGGCATTCAGGCCGCAAGCGCTTACGCCAAAGATACCTTTCTTTTTTTTTTTGGGGGGGGGGGGGGGGGAGACCACTCGAAGCACCCACGTCGTTTCATTCTCCACCGCCAGCTATTTGAAAAGAGCGTGTTTTAGCGTACCGAACCTTGAGCGCACAAAGTCTCAGGCGCTGCTACGCTGTGGGGCGCTAGTTTCTTATGGTATTTAGACGGCCGTTTCGAACTAACGCAAGATCGTTCTGAATTAATACCGCTAGCATTAATTGTACGATTTGTTCGAGCATTTATGATATAATTTCGGCATTACCAGACGCAAAGCTACAAATTACTGTAAAAAAACTCACAAACGAAACTTTCGTTGTCAGGGGTCCTTTATAATGAACGGTTGTGCAGTGCAAGCAGCCGGGTTTTTTTTTTTTTTTTCAATGAAGAAACTCGCTAGGAGACACTGCCTGGGTCGGTGCTGCGAAGCGATGGCGGGGGAGGGGAGAGAGAAAACATTATTTAGTATACAACCAGAGCATGTGGGAGGGAATTATAGTCCGGGTTCTCTGTGATGATCTCGGCGATCAACCGCGCTCGTTGAACCAAGGCCTGGCGGACCTCGGGAGGCCCGTCGCAGAGGGCATCGTCCCACAGCTCTTTGGTGCGGAAGGGGCGCAGGATAGCGAAAAGAGGAGGAAATAATTTTGTGGCGCACTCCACCTTGATATGAAATACTGTTGGGGAGCTGCCACAACCTGGGCAGGAGGCTGCGTAGCGGTCAGGGTAGAATTTGTGCATGCAGAGGAGGCCGGGGAACGTATGCATTTGGAGTTGGCGGAGAGCCACCTCTTCCTCTCGCGAGAACGACAGTGAGGGCGGATACATGGTGCGCCTAACTTAGGTGTAATATGCCAATATGTCTCGGTATGTGAGTGGAGGGCCTACTTCAGATCTGGACTCTCGGCCTCGCCATGCCGGGCGGCTCGGTGGGTAAGTTTTCGAGCGACCGCGATCGTTAAGCTAGATTCACACGAGAGGGCAAAATCCCGCTGCTCTGCGGACCGAATAGTCACGTGATTAGTTTAATTCGGCGCAGCAGCGGACACGTCGCATGCACTGCGCTCGCGGAATCTTCGTGCATGCTCTCGACTACTATGCTTGGGCAGCGCCCTTTTTCCGCCTTCATTTTCTACGTGGAGCTATTTGAGACAGGACGCAGCTGACACCAGTCAGATATTCTTATTTTTTTTTAGTTTATCGGTTGTGACTTCGCGTTTTTGGCCCCGTGAGAAAGTCTCGCCTTTTTACGTGCACCTCAAACGGTAAGCGGCGTCTGCGTCACATGAAACGCTGATAGTGCACCCCCTTTCCACAGCGTTACGAGACGCGCGCCAGAAGAGACCAATTCACGTAGTGCTACATGCGCAGAAGCTCCGCCTCCGTAGCTTTCCCTTCATGCAGTCTCAAGAAAATTTGTCGCAGAGTGTAAAACACGTGGCTTTTAAACCAGCTCTGTGCTTCCGAACAGCCGAACGTGGTGGCCGATACGAGCATTCGGCGGCGAGGTCGACCACGTGCTGCAGAAGTGCGTCGATTGCCGCGTATTATTCTTCTCTTCCCGATCTTGTCAAACAAACAATCACATTTACAAAGTTTGGCCACAACGTGGTGGCTTGAAGATATAGTGAAATATATGGTCTACTTACTTTTTTGCTGTTTTTCGCGTCATTCCGTGGGAAGAAGGTTAGGAGAAGTGGGCCAGGTCGATGCGCTCTTCCACACTTCGTGAATTAAGTGTCCGCCGCAGTAGCATTAGCACTCTTTCCGTAATTGTGTGCCAACGCAAAGTATCCTCGAAAGGGTTCAATGCAAGAACTTCTTCGAGGATCATTTTATCGTCTGAAGACAAGTAGCGTGTCCGCGGCGCCATGCTGGCCTCAAAGTAGCCACTTTGTTTTTTACGTTTTTGTTTGGCTCGACTTGACTCGGCTCAAAGGGTAGCCGGTGATGGCAACTTTGAGAGTAACCGGATCGCATGTCGGGCGTTTGAGCGTGCCCGGGAAACGCCCGTGAGGCCCGGTAAACCGGTATCCGCAAACTTTTTTCCGTATAGCGGTGCGCCGGACAAACTAAAATTCTTGACGCTCATTTTTCTCGAGCGAGAACAGACGACCGTATTTCCATCCGTGCCGCGAGAGGAGGAGAACGGATGAAGCGAGGAAGGCACGTTTCGACGACGCGCACGTCATGTGATGCGCCGTCCGCTGCGAAAATTCCTCCTCCGTTCCCTAGTGTGAATCCACCTTTACCCGGAGTCCAGAGCAAGTGGATACGTTACGGGCTGGATGTGTTGATGTTTGGTTCCTTGAGTAGGATGTGGAGGGCCGCCTTGGTGAAACCGCGTCCCATCAAAAAGGCTCGGCATGCATGTTGTGAATGGGTTAATATATAAACTTCCCCAGGAATGTCAAGAGCGTGTCGGACAGCGAGCGCAACATCAAGTACTTCGCCGTCTGCTGGAGTAGAACTCTGCAAAGAGGCTGCCGTAAGTAATGTTGCGCTGCCATCTAACACTACCGCGGTATACCCGTTGCGGCATCGTGCAGAATCGGTGTATAATGTATTGGCTTCAGCAATGTCACTGAGCATGCGCATCAGGTACCCGATACGGGCGCACCGCTATCAGTGTCTCACCTTGGGTACGTTGAAGCTTGAAGGTGCATCCGCTCCACCGGATAATGAGGGGGTGGGGACGCGCATGCGCAATGGGGGGAGAGAGGGGGAAGGGCGGGCAAGCACAAAAAATGTGGTCACGCCGCACACCGAATTGAATTCGACCAAAAGATTCTTCGCATCTAAAATGGCAATATCGAAGATTATTTTTGCTTATAGCCCTTCTAGTTGAAGCGTCATTACTCAGTAGCGCCTGCAATCAAGCCACGTACCATTCAAAAAAAAAGAGGCCAAATCCCTGATAGGTGTAGAAGATCCCTAGATCTATGGAAAAATGCTGTTTGGCATCACTGCACGGCTGAATAGACACGGCAAGTCCCGCGGCGCTTACGGACCGACGCCAACGAGAGGGTTGGTGCCTTACCCAGGCAGGGGGGCCACTCTATTGTGCAGCTGCCACATTGAATATGCAGCGCGAAGAGGACAACGAAGAACACGCGCAGCGAGTGAAGAAGACGAGGTTCTCTCCCGATCAGTTTGCCAGTATTCTAATACAATTAAAGTGAGTTTCCTGGATTCGACTGCTGCTGTTTCAGCATTGTGACACTGGTGGAGGTGCTGGGTACATGTTCGGGACGCCTGACAACAGCCCCGCATCTGGTCAAGAAAGACTTCCGCGCATCGACACCCCCGTTCACCGCAGCAGCCGGCGCCTGTTAGGCCTCAGCCCGGAGTTTGGTCCATTGCCGGAAAGCGTGACTGTGCCAGAAAGCATGACGGCACCTGGAAGCACTGGCCCCAACATGTCCAGCCCAAGCACGACACAGGTGACTGTTTTGAACCCTCGACTTCCGGTTGACTTCCACGGAAACGCATATGAGGATGCACATGACTGGCTCGAGGAATTCGAGCACACAGCGAATGTTAACGGTTGGAACACCACACAGAAATTGGGCTACGTTTATTTTCCGCTTCAAGACGGAGCCCGAACGTGGTTCACGAATCGCGTGTGGTCGTCTTGGGACGAGTTCCGGCAGAAGTTTCTCGACACGTTCGCGAGCACTGAAAGACGAGAAATCGCACAGCGTCTCCTCGAGTCACGGATTCAGAAACCAAATGAATCCGTTACGATGTTTGTTGAGGACATGGCGCGGCTATTTCGTCGAGCAGATCCTAATATGCCCGAAACCAAAAAGATTAGCCACCTCATGCGGGGCATTAAGGAGCAGCTGTTCGCTGGTCTCGTACGAAACCCGCCTACAAGTGTGGATGAATTCTCCAAGGAGGCGACATCTATCGAACGCGCACTGCATCTACGTTATCGCCAGTATGACCGCCCAACCCACAGTGCACCGATCAGCTTGGCAGCCTCTACCACAGCAACAACACCCGACGAAGATTCTTTGCGCCAACTAATACGAGAAATCGTACAAGAAGAGGTCAAGAAACTCGTCGCCAAACCGAATGACTGCGCGATCGCCTCAGTAACGGAAGTTGTACGCCAGGAGATCAGGCAAGCGCTCTCGCTTCCTGAGCCGAACACGAGCAGTCCCAGGGCAAGCTATGCAGACGTAGTCCGCCGACAGCCAGCGAACGTGCCGACACCACATCAGTACCACCAGCAACATCCGCCGACAGCGCCTTGGTACTACAGAGAAACTTCGATGCCGAGGCGGCCACCACTTCGCAAAACTGACATCTGGCGTACCCCTGATCATAGGCCCCTGTACTTTCACTGTGGGGAAGCAGGCCACATCGTTCGGTATTGCCCGTATCGCGCCGCAGGGTACCAAGGGTTTCCTTCTACGGTTCCTCGGCGCCATTTCAACGGAACATCTGACGTCGACACGAGTGTCATGACCCCGCGGGATGTTCCTCCTGGGTTTCGGTCACGCTCACCCTCTCCTGGGCGTTTTTCTCCATCCTCTAGACGGAGCACCACTGACATGCCAAGAGGGAGATCTCCTAGTCCACGCCGGGGAAACTAAAAGCAGCGACCTTAGGGGGGAAGGTTGCGAATCGTCGAAGTGCTGAAAATCCCCCATTACTGCCGAGCGAAGAGAGACAAATTTTCAATGAATCGACGAAAGATGGGGTTGTTACTGCCGAAGTTGCAATTACGATTGACGGACATGACGTCATGGCATTGGTCGACACTGGCGCGGACTTCTCGATAATGAGTGAGAGTCTGGCAGACACGCTCAGGAAGGTTAGAATGGAATGGACAGGACCGCAGATTAGAGGAGCTGGAGGGCAGCTACTCACACCTACCGGAAAGTGCACCGCAAGAGTGAAGATAGGGGATGCATCCTTCATCGCAACTTTTGTTATCCTTTCTGAGTGTTGCAAGCAGGCAATCTTGGGAATGGATTTCTTGCGTGAATATGGTGCCATCATCAATATTCCGGACGGTGTACTGACCTTTTCAGCGGATCAAAGCGCGGCGCTACACCGAAAATCCCTACGAGTTATTGACGATGTGACCGTACCTCCGTTATCGTGCCACCTTGTTCCAGTCACGTGCAGCGAGCAGAATACTGGAGAAGGAATCGCTGAACAAGTATTGACGCTCCTACTCTCTCGCGGTGTTGCAATTGCCAGAAGTATCGTCAACGTTGTGTGCGGTGAAGCAGAGGTTCTGTTGACGAATTTTACCAACGAGCGACGACACATTACACAAGGCACTACAGTTGCCTACTTCGACGAGATCACCGAAATCCGCGAGTGCTGTGTAATACAACAGGACGAGCCGCAAGCCACGTCAGCCCCACCACCTATTGACGTAAGCTCGGATTTGTCATCAGCGCAGAGACAGCGTCTAGTAGATCTTCTTCACCAGTTCAAAGACTGTTTTTCATCGACCTCGAGGGTCAGTCAAACGCCACTGACGAAGCATCGGATAATAACGGAGGAGACGGCAAGGCCAATACGACAGAACCCATACCGCGTAGCACCGAAAGAGCGTGAAGCAATCCAGGAACAAGTGAAGAAAATGCTCGATGATGACGTCATCCAGCCGTCAAGAAGTCCTTGGGCATTGCCGGTAGTGCTGGTTAAAAAGAAAGACGGAAGCTTGCGATTTTGTGTCGACTACCGCAAGCTGAACCGTGTGACAAAGAAAGACGTGTACCCATTACCGCGCATCGATGATTCACTCGACAGGCTGAGGTATGCACGCTACTTTTCGTCAATGGACCTCAAAAGTGGGTATTGGCAAATAGAGGTCGACGAGTGAGATAGAGAAAAAACGGCTTTTGTAACGCCTGACGGGCTTTATGAATTTAAAGTCTTGCCATTCGGATTGTGCTCAGCCCCCGCAACATTTCAGAGACTGATGGATACCGTTCTGTCAGGCCTTAAGTGGCAGACATGTCTGGTCTATCTGGACGACGTCATTGTTTTTTCAAAAACATTTGAGGAACACCTGAGCAGGCTTCTATCGGTATTTAGGGCAATAAGGTCTGCCGGCCTGACACTGAAACCCGAGAAGTGTCATTTCGGTTTCAAGGAGCTTAAATTTTTAGGCCATGTGGTGAGCCATGAAGGTGTTCGACCTGATCCCGATAAGATTGCGGCCGTCAGAAAATTTCCGGTACCAAAAGACAAGAAAGCAGTCAGGCGTTTCCTTGGCCTATGCGCATACTACCGAAGGTTTATTGCCAATTTCTCCAACATAGCCTCGCCGTTAACACGACTCACAAGAGAAGACGTTTTGTTCACATGGGGCGACGATCAACAGGTGGCATTTGACGATCTCCGACAACGCCTGCAGACTCCGCCTGTGCTTGCTTACTTTGATGAGGATGCTCCTACCATGGTCCATACAGATGCCAGCAACGTGGGTTTAGGCGCTGTACTCGTCCAGTGGCAAGACTCAGCGGAGCGTGTGATCGCATATGCTAGTAGGACGCTTTCCCGCGCCGAGTCCAACTACTCCACAACGGAAAAAGAGTGTCTTGCTGTCGTATGGGCGGTTATGAAGTTTCGTCCGTACCTCTATGGCCGTTCCTTCCACGTGGTCAGCGACCATCATTCCCTCTGCTGGCTGACCAACTTGAAAGACCCGTCTGGTCGGCTCGCACGGTGGAGCTTACGCCCCCAAGAGTTTGATATGACGGTCGTGTATAAGTCCGGACGGCAGCATGCCGACGCCGATTGCTTATCAAGGTCACCGATAAAGCGCGACGATGACACAGAAGATGACAGCATGGCGTTTGTAGGAGTCGTTGACACCACTACGATTTTGTGCAAGCAGAAAGAAGACAGTGAGTTGCTTCCTCTTATTGAATTTTTGAATGGCCGGACAACAACCGTCCCTAGAAGATTTGCAAGGAGCCTGCCGTCATTCTGCTTACGTAGTGGTGTTCTCTATAAGAAGAACTTTTCTCCCAGAGGAAGTACCCACCTACTTGTCGTTCCGACGTCACTTCGTGAGGAGATACTTTGTGCTTGCCACGATGAGCCAACGTCTGGTCATCTCGGATACACACGCACATTGGCCAGAATCCAACAGAAATACTACTGGCCAAGACTTCCAGCTATTGTGAAGCATTACGTGCGCACGTGCCTCGATTGCCAACGACGAAAATCGCCACCGTTAAAACCAGCTGGGCTATTACAACCAATTCAAGTGCCCACGGTACCTTTTGCCCAAATTGGAATGGATCTCCTTGGACCATATCCGACTTCCCATGCTGGCAACAAGTGGGTAATAGTCGCCACTGATTATCTTACGCGCTATGCGGAAACAAAGGCTTTGTCAAGTGGCACCGCCGTTGAAACCGCACGATTCTTCGTAGAAAATATCGTCCTGAGGCACGGTGCTCCAACAATCATAATAACGGATCGAGGTGCCGCTTTCACGGCCGCGCTCCTGAAGACAGTGCTTGAGCTCAGTGGAACCGCCCATCGGAAAACCACTTCCTATCATCCACAAACCAACGGCTTAACAGAACGCCTCAACAAGACTATTGCCGACATGTTGAGTATGTACGTTGACGTGGATCACAAGAACTGGGACGACATTCTACCGTACATCACGTTCGCCTATAATACAGCGCAGCAAGAAACTACACGAAGAACGCCGTTCAGTCTCCTTCATGGCCGTGAAGTGACAACGATGCTTGACGCCATGTTACTGCACGACTGCAATGACATCGATTTGGACGCTGCATCTTTTACCCAACGAGCAGAAGAAGCGAGGCAGCTTGCGCGCGTCCGAATCACCCAGCAGCAAAATTATGACGCCCAACGTTATAATCTGCGACACCGACATGTCGTCTATCGGGCCGGCGACAAAGTTTGGGTATGGAGTCCTATCCGCCGCCGGGGACTGTCTGAAAAATTGCTGAAGAAGTATTTTGGCCCCTACACAGTTTTACAACGCCTGAGTGACGTTAATTACGTGGTCGTTCCTGACAACCCCTCGACAACTCGCCAGCAAAAACCAGAAATCGTGCATGTTGTGCGAATGAAGCCCTACTTTTCGGACTGATTTACACCATACATCTACTACACCGTCTTTTGTAGAAGAACATCGGGACGCTGCTCTCTGGAGGGGGGCAAATGCCACATTGAATATGCAGCGCGAAGAGGACAACGAAGAACACGCGCAGCGAGTGAAGAAGACGAGGTTCTCTCCCGATCAGTTTGCCAGTATTCTAATACAATTAAAGTGAGTTTCCTGGATTCGACTGCTGCTGTTTCTGCATTGTGACACAGCAACGGAAGTCACTGCACACGGAGCTGTGGCCAATCCATACAATTCCTGGAGGTTGATGGGTCACCGAGGCTCCCGTTCTACGCGTACGGGTAAGCTACAGTCTGGCTTGGCGAAAAAGATCAGCGCGTACCCAACAGACGTAGCAAAGACATGCTTGCTGTTTTTCGGCCAGTGATCGAGAGGCGGGGATTGCAACCGCAACGCTGTTGCGCAAACAAGCAACGCGAAGAGCGGACGTTGTCGGGGTACGTACGTGCACCTTTCTCTCTGGTATCTCTGGCTTGTATGTAGGGAGGTGGTCGGGAGGCAGGTCGCGTCTCCTCGGCGCCGAGCGGTGGCCCCCTTGTCAGGGTAATGGCCGTACTGCCCAAAACAAATCTTCCCTTTTACCAACCCTGGGAGGAAGGTAGTACCGGCACAGACGTACGGATGATGATGGGCAATCGATAAGTTATGCAAGACGTCAAAGTGCATCCGGGCGCCACGTCTCCTTCCTATCTGACAACAGCACTCTAGTTCACTACAGTGGCAGCTGGGAGGTCGACCGTCGCCATGGAGGAAGACCGTCGCCATCTCTGTGGCGCTGTCCATCCTTTATGTTTTCTGATTCCCTCACGGCCGTTCAGTCGTTTGACGCCTACCAAATCCATGTGGCGGCTCACAGAGTTGGCATGGTTCTCTGCCCAGACGTACGCCTCCGGAGACGCATCGTCAACCCTTAACGGAAGTGGCTCACGCTCGGGAGTGAGGACTCATTCTCGGGCAAACAAGCCCCCCCCCCCCCCCCCCCCGCCCGCTGCGGCGAAGTAGAGTGGCGGTGGAGCCTACGGGGACAGGCGTTGACCACTTTTAATGAGATAAGTTCGCACAACACGCTAAGCAGGAAATCCTCTCCGGATTGGTAGAGAGGCAACTAGAAGCAGGAGATAGCCCTCAGACACCTCCAAACTTTATCCTTCCGTCGCCGCCATTGCGGGTCTGTATACGGACATTTCCCCTAACTCCTAGGCATGCGATCAACTTGCAACATTTCTTAATTTGATGTGGCGTTTGTACGAAGCATCACATCAAGGAGACGGACTTTGTCGAGTGTATGGCGAGTCTATACATGGCGCAACAACTCCGGGCAGTCCAGTGAGCCTGCGATTTAAGTGATCGGGAACCTTTGGTTTCCGACCCCGTCGCGGGTTAATCTGTCTGTCTGTGGTTGTTTGACCGAAGAAGCGTGAGCTAGGCGCGTCATTTTTCTGCAAGTCATTGAAAGTAACAAAAGGTGTAAAAATATCTAGGATTTGAGTAGGATTCAAAATCAAGATCTCAGCATGGTGGTTCGATATACTGCCGATATTGGACGGAGACCTGGGAACAGTGTTCCTTGAGAACCAGCTCGCATGTTGAGGTGGGCAGAACGTGAATACACATCATTAATTTTGAATGGTGAGTTTCTAGAAAGATAGTCTGCGTCTGGTTGCCTGCGTGAGGACTTCCGACTTCAGCACTGCGACAACTTTCTGTGGCAGCACAGCCAAGGCTACGGGGGCGGAGCTTCTGCACATGTGTTACTACGCCAAGTAATCGGTTTCGGTGCGATTTAGGTTTCGCAAGCGCATCCAACATGTCCTTTTTCGCACGACCACCATACAATAAATCGTACATTTACTTGGAGGAAATAAATAGCATGTTCATTTTTTAAGGTAAAGAACACGAAGCTTCTTTGAAGTGTTGAGATTAATTCAGAAAAAAAAAAGGTACGGCCGAGAAAGTACTGGGCGATTGGAACAACGCAAAGCCAAGAAACCATTTCCTGAATTTCATTGCATACTTGGTCGGCATCATTGTTTTTCTTTTTTTAGAGACGCAAGAAATTTCTGCAGACAATCACGTTATTTTTTTTTTAGGGGACGGCAAAGCAACAAAGTGAAACATAAGAATTTTTACTCAGCCAAGACGCTGTTTTTCCACAGTCAACTGGGTATTATACATGAACGCGTCTGTTACACCAGCACCATCTAGACGTACACAGGCAAAGCGCAAGGAACGACTCCCTCCGTAGACGCCGACGGGAGCGGTGTTGCGGTACGCGATCTTCAGCGTTGTTGTATCAACCATACTATAGGCAGCCGAAATGCCGACAACGTATGCAACACAACTTAGGAAAGAAGTCATCGGTTTTACGTACTGTTTCCAATCACACTTCTTCGTCCAAGCAGCACTGTTGGTGTTGCTGAAGACTGGCAGGTCGCCGCGGTGTCACTTTTGAGGTGGCTATAGCCCTACTTTCGCTGATGATGTAACTCGCACACAAATTCTCGGCGATTGCATATGCGGAAAATAAAATATTTCACGACACACCTCTGTCTTCGTTTCTCCCCGCTCTATGAATACAGATCACCTAATGAACACGCACTCATGCTCGCTCACAAGCTTCGATGTGAACTTGCTGCAACCGAGCGACGGCATCGCAGTTTACCGGGGCAGAAAACTTGTCAAATGGCACCAGAAAACTAGAAACAACAAAGAACGAAAAACCTACTCGGGTGATCCTTTCTAACAATAATGCGAACAATCTTGAATATAATGTTAACATCTCTTTAGCTTATATTTCCCATTATGCTATGCAGTATACAAAAGCTAGCGATCGTATACATCCAGAAGCGTAGTAAAAAAGGGTGTACGTGTGAGGGCTTCGTAGCCCTGTGCTGCCACAGAAAGTTGTCAGCGAGTATAGGTGTGCTGCAGTGCATTCTCTACAGAACAGCGCATTAAACCTGTGTCATACGATATTGCATCAAAGCATAAAATAGAGTTGGAATGTATTCATCGTTACCTTGTTCATATTCCTTGTTCTAGACAAAACTGCGTATATAGTGGTGGCCTCCCCCTTCCCCCACATCACAGCCTCAATTCCCTTTCCCGCCCCCTCCCCTTGCTATACTGTACGTACTACACATATCTGCTGTACTTTACCCTCCCCCTCCTCTTTCACCTTCACATATCTCCTAACTATTCCGTCACTCTTTCCCAACCCTCGTAATATATGTACCCGGCTTTACCCTTTCCCTCCTCCCTCACACATCACTCGTCATTAAAGTTTTGGCGCTACCTAGGCCAGTCAAAAAAAGCCGCACAAAAAGTAAACATTAATGGTAAAATTATAGAAGACCCCCAAGAAAATGCAGAACATTTCAATGATTACTTCTGGAGTGTGTTTTCTGAATTAGACTGTTATGAACTAAGCAATGCAAGACGTGTAGTGCACGAGATTACAATTTCTCGACAAGGTGTTTGGGAAATGCTTCTTAATCTTGATTTACGTAAATCTGCAGGCCCTGGTGAGATACCGAATGTTTTTTTACGGCGTTATGCGGAACAGATTTGTGTCTTTTTAACAGAATATTTCAAGTTATGTTTACGCTTGGAAAATATTCCATACGACAGGCGCAAAGTCAGAGTTGTCCCAATTTATAAAAAGGGAGACTATCTTGCAGTTTCTAATTATCGACCATTTTCTATTACAAGTACTTGTAGTAAATTATTAGAACACATTGTAGCAGGTTTTATTTGCCAGTGTTTGAGTGATCACAAGGTCCTCTCTCAACGACAGCATGGATTCCGAAAGGGGTTATCGACTACAACTCAACTTGTGTCAGTTGTTCATGATACCTCTGAGGTACTTGACTCGTCCGGACAAGTCGACATGCTATTTTTCGATTTCAGTAAAGCCTTCGATAGGGTGCCTCACAGAAAATTAATCTACAAACTTGAGTGCATTGGTCTCCCTTCAAACATTATATCATGGATCCAGGCATACCTACGGCACAGGCAACAGTTCGTAGAAATTAAGCAATGCTCGTCCGTTGCGCGCCATGTAACCTCGGGCATGCCGCAAGGCAGCGTACTGGGACCACTCCTATTCCTGATCTATATAAATGATATCTCGGAAAAACTCCCTAGTGACGTGCATGTAAATTTATTTGCGGATGACTGTGTCACATTTAAAGAAGTTATCTCGCAGGATGATCATCAAAGCTTGCAGCAATCAGTCACAGCTATTTCAGAGTGGTGTAGATTTAGGGGAATGGAAATAAATCTACAAAAACAGTTTTGATGTGAGTAACAGGGAAAAAAGAACCTAGCATATTTTCTTACGTTCTTAACGACACCATAATCTTTGTTTATTACGACACAAACTCAAAACCGCTCCCTCTGAGGTTAAATACTTAGCATATACTTCTATAGTTAGACCTAAACTTGAATATGCCTGCGTTATTTGGGATCCTCACACTAAAACCAATATCGAATGCCTCGAAAGAATTCAAAGAAGGGCCGTCCGCTTTATTTATGGTATGTACGGTCCAACAGACTCCGTTTCTGCCCAGATGGAACGACATGGTATCCCAACATTATAATCACGACGTAAATCATTTAGGCTAAAATTACTGCACCAAATGGTTAACCGGAAGCTCTTATTTGATCACAGCCCCTACATTAGTCGCCTGGAAACACGGCGCGGTCGTCATTCACACTCCCTTGCCTTAACTCCGTATTTCTCCAAAACTAATCTCTTCAAATTTTCGTTTTTCCCGCGCACAATCTGTGAGTGGAACAATTTACCGTTTGCCGCCCTGCTATCGACAGATTCTATTGACGCACATGTTTTCCTGAGGATGTAAAAATGTTTTGCAGTTTTTCTTTCTCTTACTTTCAGTGCCTTGTTGTTTCCCTTTGATTCCCTTTGCGATTCACACATTCCCACCTAAATCATCGCTGTTACGATAAGTTTGGTTGCATTGTTGTTGTATGTGTGTGATGATTGAATAATTGTATGCTGTGTGATGTTTGGCTTGATTGCCTTACTGCCTGTACCATTCCTGCTTGGGCTCCATGCCTGCAGTATCTTGTAAATAAATAAAATAATAAATAAATAATAACCAAGGTTGACCAGTATAAATACTTAGCCGTCAAGTTTAATAACAAACTTACTTGGTCAGATCATATATCTTCTACATGCGCTTCGGCCTTGCGCGAATTGTGGTTTTTGAAAAGAAAGCTTAGCAAAGCTCCGGCGAGTACAAAGCTTTTGGCATGCAACGCAATTGTGCGCTCAAAACTTGCCAATATGCAGCGGTTGTATGGGATCCTCACACCAAAAAAGAAATCATGAATTTGGAGCGTGTGCAGAGGAAGGCTGTTAGATTTATTTTCTGATAATACAAAAGAGAACATTCCCCTTCACTTCTAATGCTTATTAATAAAATAAGTTCACTGGAACATCGCCGTAAGCTTAGTCGCTTACAGTTCCTGCAAAACATAATAAAAGGAAAAAAAATTGGCCTTCAGAAGCTTCACTTTTTAGTACCCCTAAACACACGGTTGACTAGACACAGACACAGCTTTTCTCTCACGCCTATATTCGCCAAAACCAAATCTCACATGAACAGTTTTTTTCCGCGCACCATAAAAGAATGGAACTCTTTACCTGTTCACGTCATACAATCGGAAAACTTTACAAAAGAATTGGAAAACCACTTCTCTTAATATTTGGTATAAATATGATCAGTGTTTAAACATTTTTTACAATTGTGTCGTGAATCCCATGCTGTGTGTATACGTGCTCTGTTATTGTCTTAATATTTTTTTTGTGGTTATCACTTGTGTAAATTGTTTTGAGAAGCAAGCGTCTTGCACTTTACGTTTTTTTTTTCTTTTTGCATTGTTAGTTTTTTGTGAATACCTTGTCATTGTATTATTGTATTTGCCCCTCCTGCATGGGCCAGCATATTGGCCTGCAGTATCGATAAATAAATAAAATACGGCGTGCACACAAACACAAGAATTGGTGTCCCGACTTCCTTCTTGTCGATAGTTATAGCGCGAGACCAAAAACGACGACACGGAGACAAGAAGGACACGAAAGTCTCTGTGTCGTCGTTTTGGTCTCGCGCTATAACTATCGTCATGCCATACCAACTAGCCCAAGCTGCCACACTTTCTTCTTGTGTCCGTGTTTGCACGCCCTGTTCTTTATGCCCTCTTTGGTCGTTTCGGAGCGCTCTACTGAGAGAGACGCTGAGGAAAGGAAGCAACCTCTTTCTCTCCCACAGGAGAGTGCTCCTGAACAGTCAAAAGATGAATGAATACGTGCCAACTAACTCTACTCTGTGTTATTTTAAACTTATCGTCACCCTTGCTTTCTTTTCCCGCCCCCTTGATATTTATTATACCCGTGTGTATGCTATGTTCTACCCTCCCCTCCTCCTTTTCGTTGCTTTTTTCCCGGCTGCTTGCTATCATCAACTTAACTACACCCACAACAGGGCAAAAAGCTTTTCTATGTACCGCCAATCAAACCGATCCTGTGCATTTTGTTTTCGCAACAGCATACTGTGTATCTATGGTTGTGCTCTACATGCATGGCTATGCTATGCCTTACCCTCCCTCTTCCTTCTCGCCGTCACTTTCTTTCTTATGCTCGTTACACGATGAAAATTGAAGTGTTTTCAAGGACTTTAAAGGTTGTTTGTGAATATTCAAGGACCACTTTGTCTGTTAGAAACCCAATTAACACATAATAAGGGTAACAGCGCTCGAGCAGAATCGAAAACATGGCTCCGATCTCGTTCTACACAACTTTCAACCATAGTTTAGTTGCATAGATAAACGCTTTCATTATAACACAATATACAAACTTTCATTATTGTAAGGAAAAGCTAAAGAACAATTATTATGTCTCACCTTGTTGCTTCTCCTGAATTTTCATATCAATGTCCATCTACTGCGGTTTTGTTTGACGAGATGTTGAACATCAGGTTGCTAGTTGCCTCTATATTTTTTTGCATGAGTCTGCTGTAGCCGTGAATTCCTAAACAGAGACTTCTACTTTCTTTTTTAAGGACGATAGTATTTCTTGGGGACCTTCGACGCAAAAATTTTGGTCTGTTTGTCCACTTTTAACGGTACCCTAAATGTCATCAGAATGACCAGACGATACCCCAAACGGCCGACCCCATCCGCAGCGCCCACCAATATTGCTCAAGCCTCAGCGTTCATACTTGTGGGAATGTCAATCAAAAAGCAATTATTGCGCATATCTGAGGCACCATAACAACACGTTAACATTCTGTATGTGTATCTTTTACGAGAAAAGGCATACAAGTAATTCCAAGGATCATAGCGTTTATCGCGCTGCGCTGACCATGCAACGCTAGCACGAAAAGGCAAGTATTTCCAACAACGCTTTCCTAAGATGAAACGGTGGTGGCACCTAGCCGAGCCTTGCGTTCTACACTTTAGTTTATCACCCCCGAGACGGACGCGCACGCCGCGCGCTTCGTTTTCCAAGAGAACTGCCAGATAGCGCTCATATCTCACGTGTGGCGTGACTTGATGCGCTCGTTCGCCTCCGCTGCACGCTCGAGGCACTCTAAAGCAGAGCCTCCCGAATACCATTCACCAATTTTCTTGCGGGGAACATCAAATAAACGTTTTGTTTACTCTCTCCAGACGCAAGACTATCGTCTTTCGACGACATTTGCAGTGTAACATGCAGATACGGCGCCAATATTTTGTAAGCATTTCGACTCCTTCAATGCAACATTTCTTTTTCTGTTTCTCATCCTCTTGCTCCTGCCATTTCAGAGTTCCCAAAAATGCAGTGTTATCTGCCACTGTGGAGGTGCTCATGATGCTTGGCTATCATTGTACTCGGGAGCAGTAGCAGCAGACCTGACAGTCGCAGGTTTGATCCCGGCAGCGGCGGACGAGCCTTTCTTTTCTCACGAAATCCATCCGGGTAACTTGGATCTGGGGAAGCTTTCGTGCCAGGAGTACACAATAATAGACACCTCGCCGGCAGGACACCATTCCCGTGCACACAAACTTCGCGGACAACACACGCTCCATAGGTACCGTTCAGTCGAGTTCTCCAGTCTGACTGCAGCGCCAGAATACATAGCCTAGCGGATAAAAAAAGCAACCTTGAGTCGGCTTCAATGAGAATGGAACTCAACGCGTGTGTTTCGCGCCCTGTATCTGTCGGCGGATTGTGACTGCACATGAGGGACGCGCGCACGCGTCTATTTTCTGCGTGCCTCTAACGGCGAATGTCAAAGACATTGAGACGGGGCAGTGTGAGCAACGCAGCTTCATCTGGTCAGTGTGCTGTGCCTATACACATTTTCACAGGAAGGAAAAAAACAAAACACCGCCATGATGGGCTGTGCGCGGGAGTACAAAGGCTAAGGACGCAGCGTTGTCAGTGCATTTTCGAGGGGACGCGCCAATTTGCACAGCCAGAGGAAGGCTATGGCGGCGCCCAGGGAGGAGTTTATGAAAATGTGAATAAAGCAACAGGCGTTCCTGGGGACGAACACAAGATCTTTACGGAGCAAGCGGGCCGAAAGCTTCCCCAGATCCAAGTTACCCGGATGGATGTGAGGAAAGGAAGGCTCGTCAGCAGCGGTAGCATTTCGATGGAGGTGAAATAGTAGATGCCCGTGTCGTGTGCTGCCAGTGCACATCAGATGGTCAAAATTTCTGCAGCCTTCCACTATGGCATCTCCCATAATGTTATCTTAGTTTTGGGGAGTAAAACCCCAGATACTGTTATTATTAAAAATACACGATGATGCTTCCCAGCAAAAGCTATACTGTTGTCAACTCTTTTATGATGGGCACACTAAATATACTCCCTGCTACATTTAGGGCATCACAAATAATGGGCTTTAAAAAAATGTGCACCAATGTTTACTGAAAAAAAAAAGCACATTCAAGGCTTTTCAAAGATTTCCCAAAATTCCAGCACTTTCAGGGCCTCGATAACGAACTCAACAAATTCAAAATGTTTCCAAGTGTTTCATGAAAACCGTATGAACCCTTGTGCTATACATAACTCTACATGGTTTCGCTCACGTGACGACAGATCATACAGGAGATGAAATGAAAACCGGGGCCCTAAAATGTTCAGCACATAAAAAAATCTTTTGACACTGATTCATAATAGACCATCACGCACTATTTCTTCCTTCACTCCCGAAACACGTACAACAATTCGTCCGATGTGGGTTGTGGCTGATGGGCGAGGAAATTAGTAGAGAGAGACAGAAATGAAAGAAAAAAATTACAAAGACAAAGAACTGCAGTGCTTAATTGCAGCTCTTAGTAGAGGCTGCTAAGGTAAGCTGCCTAGGGCAGTGAACAGTGAAAATTCCAAACTAAAGTACAGCGATGCACTATGTGTATATAGTCGCCACTTGCCTACACATCTGACACGTTCAATGCTGCACTACACCAATGCAGGCATTCTTCTAACTAGAGCATGAATACTTGTACCATTTAAAATGTCCATTTTGACAAGACAGTACCAATTTGACAGATGCTGCCAAACAGGGTGTTGAAATTGAACGACAGTACAAACCATGAGTAAGGAACGTTGACTAAGTTAGTAGAAAGGTGCATATCTAAAAAAATAGCGATGGCCATAGGCGTATCAGCCGGGGGAGGGGGGGGGGCAAGGGGGACATTAGCCCCCTCACTGAGAAAAGATGGAAGGGGCTGAGCCCCCCACTTTCAACAGTGCACCATGGTCCCTCTTAGCTCCACGCTGGGGAAACTAACAAGTAGGGCGAAGTTTTCCGTCGCAACAGTAATCACTCAGTTTTGTTCTACGGGAGAATGAAAAAAATACGAGGCAATGCTACAACAGAGCGATATTTCACCAACGTTTCTGCTGTGATGATTCTCCTTGCAGGCTTTTTGCGGTGCGGGTCACCTGTGTGACACTTTCGCGTCTCGTCCTGTAGTATTGCAGAGCAGGCAAGCGCTGAACAGGGGCTCTATATTATTACATCACTTCTTCATGCTCTTATTCTGCTGTCACTCGTTGATTCAGTTACCGATGGGAACGAGCAAACTATTTATGGACAGGTCAAAACATTTTTTTTCGAAAAGGATGTACCATCACCGCTGCTCTGTCGAAACAGTTGCGAGCCGATGAGTGTGACGAATTGTTTTTGATGTTTAAGCTTTCTGTACTAAAAGGCTAAACATTTTTTCCGCTTTAGTCTATGATGAACCTGATCAACCTTGCTTATGGTAACTTGGAGCTATAGCGGCAGCTTGCAAAGTGGCCACGAATAAAGCAGGGAACTCTAGCGAAGTGAGAAGCTCAGCTTTTAAGCTCGCCCCTTAACTTGACCCACCGGACCAAGGAGAAGAATAAATACTGTGGTTTTACAGCGAAAGCTGTTAATGAGATCAAAACTCGGATCACGCACGGTGCCGTGGTTGTCTGCCGCCACTACCGCCCCCACCGGTGTCGGTAACCACATCACACGAAATAAGTAAAAAAAATTAGTACCAATGATACAGTGGGGCTCGAACCTAAGTCGTCTGGGTGGCAGCCAATATGCTACCACTGAGCCACGCCGGTGCTTGGGACGTTTTGGCAATCTTGCCTTAGGTATGCTTGATGTCGGGAAAGCAATCGCGTTAATACGACTCATAAAATGTTTTAAAACAGCGAATGAACAACCAGTTGTCGCACAATGCGAATAGCGTAACGAGTGGGTAGTAAAACGCTGCAACCTTTTACAAAAGCTTGTTCTTGTTCACCTATTATTGTGGCGCATACCCACTTCAGGCATAAATAGCATAACGAATGCCAGCCTACTACCCAAAAATTATCATTAATGCCGTAGTGGGTATCAAGCAAGTGTGCTTGCAGCAGTTACCCAGAGAGTGTTTAGAAAAAGCTTTGAAAGGCCGCTCTTCTAGCTGTCGCTGTGAATGTGCTGCTCCTTCCGTGCAGGCCTGGCATTTTTTAGCACTATGGAGGCTTATTTAGGAATCAGGCTAATTGGTTTTAACTCAACTTGATTTGTCTTTTATAGCTCAAAATACATCTCGGACAGCAAAAAAGCACACATGTGCAGCGCTGCTTATTTCTCTCTATTTCTCTTTCTCTCAGCAAGTATGAGCTCGCAGAGATATATACACGTAAAAAACTACTAAACACCGTTATGTTGCATGTGGAAATATTTTAATAAACTCATAATCTATCTCACCAGCTGCTATATGTAGCCGCTGCTTATGAGATTGGCAGCTAGCCTACTGAATTACAGTTTGAAGGAGACTCTCTCCGGCTTCGTGACGTCATAACAAGCAGGCGATTTTGTGCTACACAGAAAACTCTAAAAGCAGAAGAACTAATGGAAAACAGTATGCCGTATCAAAAATGGTTTATTCTCTTATTTTTTACGTGGTCGTGCATACGTGGTCATTACGCAATGGGTCATTTTTGCGTCACATGTTGCCTCCTGTAACAAGCTGGTGCAGTGTGCATGACAAAGGCTGTTTACACCAATATTCCCTCAAGGTTCCCCTCAAGCTGCTCAGTGCAGCTTTTTCACCTGGTTTCCGCGCAACCTTGTTGCACAATAAACTCGATTGAATTCAATATACAGCGTGATTATTTCGAAAGGAAGCAACAAGGAATAGTTTAATGTTATAATTGCCCACACTTTGCTCTTTCAAAGGAAAATTTTTGATTGATATGTGGGGTTCAACGTCCCAAAACTACCATATGATTATGAGAGACGCCGTAGTGGAGGGCTCCTGAAATTTCGACCACCTGGGCTTCTTTAGCGTGCACCCAAGCCTGAGCACACGGGCCTAAAGAACAATTTTATTTAGACCGTTTGTGTTGGTGTATTTATGCAGGCGCCTGGGGGCCCGTTAAGAAATTTTGATACAAATACAATGAATGTAAACAATGTACTACGCCCCTGACACCACAAATGATACATTTTTTAAAAAAGGGTTGAGACATTGATAAGTTAATAACAGTTATATAACAATAGCAATATTATTAATAATTGCATGCTTCAGAAACAGTAATTAGACTATTAGCAAATAAAGCAAATTGTATTACACACATGCCTGATCATATGCAAGAAAGTGTAATATTAATGAAAAAATATAACAGAAATCATTCCTTGAAAAATCATGGTTGGTCCCTCCATCATGGGAATCGGCATATAACACGAAAGTAAAACAGGGCTTTAAAGTGGTAATTAAATGTTTATAAAATATCGATAAAGGATCGAGGGTTTGCCTTATGTATGTTTTGGTGTTTGACAGCTATATCCCCGTTCAGCGGGGATGCATCTTCGTTGACGCTTGGTACATCTCCATGTTGACGGCTAATATTCATGATAAATTGATTAAACTTTTGTGGTATCTGTAAATGTTAACTGCTTAAGCTTAATTTGAGAAAGAGACGTGATAGCAAGATGAGCATCACCTATTGGACACGAAAATTGGGCTAAGAGCGCCATTCCTCAGCCTGTTAGTGTGATTGAACTTCGTGGTACTTAATGTGCGTCGTGTCACCTCTGTGTATGCAAATTTATATTGACAAATTTATATCAAAGGGTGAGCGCATTGATAAAGTTCTTTATATATATATATATATCCCATACGACAGGTGAGGTAGGTTTGCTCCCTCACTCGTGAAAGAGTTGGTACGCCACTGGCGATGGCTATCATAAGTCATGACAGATACCATACAGACGTACTTGCTTTTAAGCATTACCACAATAGAGCTGTGTAAGGCAGTGAAGAACACTATTCAAACAGAAAACCAACCACTTAGCATGCTACCTGTGACCATTGGTCATCAGAAGACGAGTACGCTGCTTTAAAAATGCGAGAAGGTTCCCAGTACAATGCATACCTCCCAGATGAAGGCAAGGATGGTCAATTAGTGAAACATTTATGCTTTTGATGCAGTCACACAATAATAAATTCGTAAAAGCTCGTGTTTCACAATTTCAAAAAACACTCCAAGGCATGTGGAGCTTTGTGTTTAAGAAAAGCTACACATCACCACAGAACCCAGGTGCATGGCATTTGCAGAGTAGCATATGGTCCCACATACATAATAAAAACTAGTGATGAACTTAGCATGCAGCTATATGCTACACTATTCCTTGCATATAGTTACCACTTCTTAGACACTGCATAATGTTGAACATAAAAAAAAACGATTCCTCGGCACAACATAACAAGAAAACTCGCCACAGCTTTCACATACTTTAATGGGTTCTTGTCAATTGCAAATTTTCAGCAATCCCACATTTACTTGTGAAGAGCTTGTACACATAACCATAGAAAGAAAAATTTCCCAGCCCTGATTTAGCCTAAATACTTTAACTGTAGTTCTAACAGAATACACTGTGTCCTGTTTGGCTTAATTATCACATTAGCACACATTTTACTTTGGATTCCAAAACCAGAATGCTAGTCGTTCTGCATTGGCATGCATATTGCAACAAATAGCTTGTGTAATCATCAGTCATATTTCTTTTGGTACAAATAAGATAGCCAAGATGTTTTGCTAGACATATGCTTAAATGATTTCACCTGTGCTGCTCTTATGAGTGTGTTCAATTTCTTCGTTTCTTATGATTTCCTGTGTTGCGTTTCACTTGGTTGGGATTTCGAGATCCTTGAGAATTAGCTCGCATGTTGAGGTGGGCAGAACGTGAATACACATCGTTAATTTTGAATGGTGAGTTTCTAGAAAGATAGTCTGCATCTAGTACATCGACACGGCTCATGGCCATTTTCGATAACCGGTTCTGCGGGACTGGTTGGTCTTCACACAAAATGGGATCTGTTGAATGTTTCCCTCCTTTAGGCATGGGGAGAGAGTACTGCAAAAGGAGAATGAAGCCAGTCAGGGAAGACATCACAACCATTGCAACTCTAAAACAATATACAATCAGTTTGAAGGCCTCAAAATGTATGAGCAATATTCCTGAAATTGAAGACGCCATTCATGAAGATGTAAAAACGCACTTATGCACTCATGTATGGTAGCCCAGCATACAGCAGCTCTCTTTCAGCGATTGTGACAAAGCCTCATGAAAATATTTAGCCGACCCGTGTACCTTGGTTACCAATCTGAACATGAAAGCTGTTCAAAATTTGCACGTATTATTAAAGTCGCCCATTTTTTTCCCACATCAGACTATGATGCCAGCACATCATCTTTCTCAATCAAGCACCACAAGGATGCAATTCTATTAGATTTTATTTCCTTATGATTGTCTATGCCACTAAACAGCCCATCATACCAAAAATGGTTGTGAAGCCAATTTTGGTGCGGAGCCAGATGTCACACTTAAACTCTTTATAGACTCCGTAATACCCCTGTTACATAGGGCAACTTAAGTGCACTATGAACGAGCGTACTTAAGCTCAGGAGTGTCACTTTGGCAGAGTGCTGCTACACGAGAAAGTGAAGCGTACTATGAAAATGATGGCAATGGCAATTGGCAGATTAGCAGCGCAACATTTGTTATTTTGGCACCCATGCCTCTGTGTCAGTCTTAGTTGCCTTCGTGGAAGTAGCACCACTGGCACAGGCCAACACAAATGACTACGAGCGCTGCTTTATACAATAACATACCTGCCAAGTTCAAGGATGCTGAATCCGGGAGATTTCCGCAACAGAGGGGGGGGGGGGGGGATTAAAAAATGAAGAAAAAACAAACAAAAACATCGCGAAAAACAAATGGGGATGGGAGGGGGGTCTCAATCGCAAGTGCCAACATCAGCGTTGCGGTCTCATAGTGGCTAGGAGTGGCCGAACACATGAGGGTAGAGTTTTTCACTGAGGTGAGAGTCTCAAAGGATCAACGCAACATGCAGAATCTATTTCAGCTATCCTTAAAGGCCAACTCCAGCGATTTTTGACCACATCAGGGTAATGGTGGTTCTGTGTTCCTAAGACACTCTTGTAGACGAAATGCTCAGCAAGGTTGAGAATAATTTTTAATAAGAGAAAAGGCGCATTACCGAAACCCACCCGAGTGCACAGTCTACGTATGACATAAGATTTGGTAGAAACCTAGAACCGAATGTTGTACAAGGCATGCTGGTCCTGCTGGCTCAGTGTATTAAAACTGTGAATGCTGGGCCGAGCAGACGCTCAGCGTTTAGCTTGAAGCAGAAGTAAACGCGCCGAGCGTCAACTATGTCTGAGACCGACAGTGTACCAGAGCTGTCAGATAGCGGCGACTCTGATGCAAATGATGCTTTTACCTCGCCGTTTTAAGGGTGAAGCTCCTTATGCCGTGGGTCGTACGTCCGCATTGTATGTAGTAGTAGTTCGTTGGATGGCGGTACTTATATATGATGAATATATGATGAAAAGATGTGAGATGGAGGTACTGGAGTGTTCACTAGATGGACGGACGGACGGACAGACAGACAGACAAATGGATGGACAGACAAAAGCACGAATGGACACACGTACAAACGGATAGACACCGGCAAAACGCTGTCCTGATATGACACCGGCGAGAAATGATCAGAACACACACATACTGTTTTGTTCGGTAACTAGTTGTTCTGCCCAATCACACTGATTCACTTCTCATGGAAGGCACTGTGACGTGGAAATACATGATAGCAAACACTCTGCATCTTGTGTGAGTAGTTTCAGCAGCCCACAAAGCAACACCAACTACCGCTATCTTGAAAATTGCACACCATACAGCTAAACGCTGACCAAACACCACCAAAGAAAAAAAACACCATCTAACACTGCCACCGTTGCCTGCAGCGGCCGAAGTTAGCAATGCCACGAACTGTGTCACTTCCGTTGACATGCCAAACGGGACAACACACAGACAGTGTTGCCAATAATTCTGGCAAGCCAGATGAGCCGTTTCGAGGCAATCTTTAAAGTTCATTTTCAAACAATCAAAGCATCTCTAAAGCCTATAATTTGGCATAAATGTCGGTAATGTGCAAAGAAATGTACCCAGCGAATTTCACTGAGATACATTGACATCGAAAAATAGCCGAAGTTGGCCAAAGGCTAATGGTTATCTCACCTACGCGCTACATGTCCGGCCCATGTCCATTTCTTCTTGATTTTAACAATGATATCCTTAACCCCGGTTTTTTTCCTGATCCACTCTGCTCTTTTCTTGTCTCTTAAAGGGCCACTCACCAGGTTTGACAATTTTGAGCTTACAAGCGCAATGCGTAGACGAGGCGTTCATGATCACGTCTGCCAAAATTTTCAACGCTACGCGCCGCAAAAATGGGTCAAATTTTAAGATGAATGCTGCTCCCCCTCCCCTCTGCCGGAGCACACCTAGAGAATGAGAGCATGACGTGGGCGTATGAATGGCCTTACATACACGGCAATGCAGTGACATTGGTACTCTACGTAGACGACCCTGCTCTGACGTTGTCAACAGTATACCACGTGACATGGCAACACAACATGCGTAGTTCATCTATTTGTTGCTTTAAGAGATTAATAAAACTTTAAAAAAAAATAATGAGACGCAATAAAAATTGTGCGCGTTTTTCTTTCATTTTTTCCCGTGAAATGTGACGAGATGCGGGGCTAATGTGCCAGCGTTTCGCATGCGTTCGTGTCCCCGCGGTCAGCGCATTGAGCAGACGACCGCCATGGAACACTCCTACGCGTTCGCGCACTCATTGTGATCATCTACTCAATCGCGTCTAAGCCAGCATTTCCAAACCACCCCGCAGAAACAGGCAGAAGACCACAAAATAACGCTGGTCAACAAAGCAATGCTGCTCGCGTGTTCAGGGGTTGGACTTGTTTGGGCACGTCACACGCACGTCATCTCATGGTCAGATGCTGGAGAGGGTGAGGAAGAGATTTGGCTTGCGAAGGCTACGCAGAGGAGCAGAAAGGGTTTCGAGCTCGCCTCCTCTCATGCTCGTTTTGCGCCGCTTCAAAAAACTTGCTTTCTCCGCTCGTGATGAACCGATTCGAAAAATTTTTGTGGCAAAATGTTCCTCATCGGACACCCAGCAACTTCCACTGCCTAACTAAAGTTCAGTATGGGGCCTGGTGAGTGGCCCTTTAAGGTTACACATATCATTTTTCCTCTCTATCGCTCGCTGCATTGTCCTCAATTTAAGCTGAACCCTCTTTGTAAGCCTCCAGGTTTCTGCTCCGTAGGTAAGTACCGGCAAGATGCAGCTGTTATATACCTTCCTCTTGCGGGATAGTGGCAATCTACCAGTCATGACTTGAGAGTGCTTGCCAAATGTGCTCTACCCCATTCTTATTCTTCTTGTTACTTCAATCTCGTGGTTCGGCTCCGCGGTTATTACCTGTCCTAAGTAGGCGTAGTTTTTTACACCTTCAAATGCACTATTACCTATCTTGAAGCGCTGTTCTCTTCCAAGGTTGTTATACATTACTTTCGTTTTCTGCTACTTTTTTTGCTTTCCTTGCTTAATTCAGTAATCTTGAGTTATACTCAAACCTCAAGTTACTCAGCAATGCAATGTCAGCGAAGCGCAGGTTACTAAGGTACGCTCCATTAACTCCATATACAATATACACAATGGCTAATAAAGAGTAAAACCAAGTAAAGCTGAGCAAATCCTCAGAGAATACAGTTAAACATGGATATAACGAAACTGGCAAATTTCCAAAAAATTCATAACAAATGGGTTTTTGTTTTATGCAGTCTCAGCATGAAAATTTAGAAAACAAGCACACAAATTAAACAAAAGGGGTACTGAAGGCAGAGCTCGTCCAATACATTTACTTAGCAGTAAAAAAAAAACTCTTACTATATTGCCCTATTGCTTGTTCGTGAGGAATGATAACCCAGGACGTTCATTGTACACCTATAGAACTCCATTCCTTCATTGCCTAGCTCGGCCTTTGCGAATAGCTATGGCAATCAGCTAATCGCAGAGGCCATGGTCTGGCAAATTCACGACGCAAAATGGCAAAGCACGTGACAGGTTGACCTCTTTAGACCTCAAGGAGGTTATACTAAGATGTCTGTAGTAGCGTAGGTGCTCCGTGGCTGATGCCAATGCATTGTAGCAACGTGGTGCCTCTAATTGAACAAGACCACGCTGAAGACATCTGTGATCACTTTTCGAGATGATGGTGGGCTCTTGCGCAGCACTTCGCTGCACAATTGCAGGAAGCAAACACAGGGAAAAACTCCATGTGTAAGTAGGCATGCTTCGCTCGATCGCTTTCCTTCACATATGTTTGCTACTACGAATGCATTTGTGTATACAAAGATAATTTTTCTTTTTTTGCATACGGGTGGCATAAGGACACTTTGAATCATTTTAAGCAAGTTTTAGGTTTCCCAAAGACATAAAATTGCGCAGTACATGAGATCCCGCTCTGAGATGAAAAGGTCAAGCGCCAAAAAAGAATGACGACTTTTGTTCAATGAACATTGAAGCAGGCCGATTCGATGGGACAGGGTATATAATAAGAAGATGGGCTGATAACATCGCTACTGTGTTTACACTATTTCCAGCACATCCACAAAAGCCACAACATAAGTACACTTCGCACAAATCAGCACTTCATTTCTGAAAAGTAGTAAATGTGACGCCAGCTCCACATTTCTAGGATTTTCACTTTCCTGTATTGCATGAGTACTGTGCTCGAAATGCCAAAACTTCTGATGTTGCGATATGCCTCACTTCACGTAGGGGAAAAAAATAAACTGAGTCCACTGAAAAGTCACAAAACACCTTTGCCTGAAGCGCCCGTCATTGTTGGAGCTGCTGAAATCCCCCCCCCCCCTCCCTACCAACTTCATCATGAAAGAGTGGTGACGAACTGCCATTACCTTGCACTCTGTCATTAAATGAGAAACTCCAAAAGATGCATGAAGCTCCTGCTTGTGCCACAATTACTAAATTCAGGGCAAAAACCTAAGGACTTCTTGGCAGCAAAAATTCGTTCTCGCTGCCACTTCATTACAAAGAGGTCACAAATACATGTTCTACTATGCAGTAACAGCGGGAAACAAAAAACTTCATATTATCAAGTGATTCGTTGTATGGAGCTTTTTATGGGCAGGTTTAACTGCGTTGGCAACTGGTGTAATAAATATGACATACATTAACACCGATAAAACAATGCACATTATGATTATTAATAGAAATACAATTAAAATAAGTAATGTATGTTAATTATTTAAAATAAATATTTATTAGAAATTAAATTAATCAATAGACATTAAAATACAGGGTTCATAGCACCTGAGTGAAACGAAATTCAAGTTTTTTCAAGGACTTTCAAGGATCAAACGAATAAGACCTAAAATAACAATTGAAATCACAGAAAAAGACACCATTTTTACAGCATAAAAATTTGGAGCACAACATGCTCCAGTGTTGTGCTCCAGAGCCGCAAGTGGATGTCTCTCTCTTGCTTCTGTAAGTAGTCGTTTGAGGACTCGTCGAAAATAATAGTGTATCCATCCAACTACCCCCGCTTTGCGTTTTAAGCTGGAGAGAAAAAATTGCCTTAAACCATGAGACACAACATACGCGGACTTGTTCTCCCCACATAAGAATGCCTTAGCAATGCTGCTATCTGGGAACATTTTCCTGAATAAGCCTTCTAAGTGGGATGATTAGTTGTACGAATAGTGGGACGTCACCATCTTCCGTGTCCACGTATCTCTTCATCGGTCACACACTCGTGCGCTTGGCAGATGCTGCTCACATCCCACGACGATAGAACTGACTTTACGCGTTGCTCATAGACAGTTGGCACCATGAACGCACTCAAGTTACTATGGACTGTAGTCGCTTTTATCTTTTCGATGTGTTTCGAACTCTTCACGTGACTTTATGGGCAGACTCCCGCATTGATGACATGTCGAAGCTCTTGCCACATAGCTTGCACTTTGCCCGATGCGAGCTTGATGTATCCCATGCAATCCACTCCCTATAACCAGCAACACATAACCAAGACAGCTGAAATTGGCACCAGCCTGGCATAGTTCTACCATAAGGGACCCGACTGCGAATCTCCATGCACACTTGCAAGGTGTCCACCAAATGCCAGGCTTAGATCCGTCGTTGCTGCTATAATTATACGAGCGCTATCACAACTAGAGTGACCTAGAATAGGGAGAGTGTCCAAAGCACCAGCTCCCACGTGGACATTTTGCGGTGAACTGCTGGGCCGCACTTCTGGTGCGCCAGACCCGTGGACATTCTGCGCTAGGGAACGTGCGGAAAGCGAGGGGCGTCTGCTATGCACTGCAGTTTTTCGCGCTGTGTTTCCACACAGGGCACTTGAAGATCGCTTAGCTTTAATATTGCAGGGTGGGAAGAAGCTTACCACGTTTAAGCGCTGTAGTAGTGCCTGGGGCAACAACAGAATGCAAAAACTTGTGTGTCCAGTGCCATCAGCGTTGCATATTTGTTGTGATAAAGCTTGAGAACGTTGGTGCGTTGGAAAAAACGCACAAAAAATGAATAGCATAAGGAAGGAACGAAGAGAAACTATTCTCACGGCTAATCGAGCGTGCAAGAATCAAGAGTAATAAAAAATGCCAATTACACATGCAATGACTACTTCGCTCACCGCTGTATATGAGCACCAGTGCTCATGATTGCCAGCGAGTTTCAAGCCAAGTGAACGCTGCTTTACTCAATAATTTGTTAGCCTCGACTAGTGCTTTATTATGAACAGAGTACATCGGTAAGACATAAGAGAAACAAAACAAGGAGTAAGAACGGCCCCACAACCTCAATACTGTTGGCTTATTTTCGCTTTTGAGGTATCAAGGCTCGCCAAGTGCAAAACCTGAGTCAACTTTCGACATTTAAAAAAAAAGAAATGCCAGGTAAAGTTACAGTCCCCCACAAGTTTCTGGATAAAAGACGTATTTTAGAAAATGCTCTACCAATATTTAGTTAGGATCTCTAAACGTCACTATGAAACATTTCCGCGAGGTGCGTGCGTTGCTTCAAGCCTTACCTGACACAATGAAGACAGTTTCAAACAACTCATTCTTAAAGAGCACTGACATCAAATTTACTCATGTCAAGATTTTTGCATTAAGGGGTAGCAATCGACCCCCTAGTAGCGATTCGCAACCTAAAACGCATCTGAGTGACGAATGAGTATCTGTAATATTGATTAATATATTCGCTATCTAACATGGTTCAAAATGGGTGGAAAACCTGCCAAATTGTAGTGCTGGCAGCGCTACCTCGCGGCCACGTCGAGACCGCAGCACAGCTGATGCCGCTTTCACAAAAAAAGGGTGATGTCACACTGGCATTTCCTCTGCCAGGAGCGCACGTGCAGTCAGTCTAGCTGTGTCTCTCTGAAGGCGTAGACATGCCTCTGTCGCCAACATCATTTTCCACGCCGTCGTTTCGATCAACATTGGCAAGTGATGATGACAGTGACCTGAAATTGGGTATCGCCGTGATTCACGACGATCCTTGCTTGACAAGCTCCGAGTTAAATGCAATGTATTTATCAGTCCCGGCCGTACTGCTGGAACTCAGGAACACCAACTACAACCTCATGTCCCGGACGTTTGGTGAGTGAATCGCTGCTTTCAGCTGCAACAGGGCACACGGTAGGAATAGCCCCGGCCTCGAGAAGAAGCCCAGTACTGCCAGTGAAACCCAACTGGTTCGCCAACACAGGATTTACCCTATAGCAACTCGCTGCAAAGTGAAGGGAGCAAATGCGGCTGTTATTCTTAGGTGTCCAGTCCCTCTGTCCAACGGCACATACAAAGTCAACCCACTGGCTGCAATGAGGTTCATTGCTTGGAAAGGCATGAAATGCCACGCACTTTCCGCTTTTTCTGCGCCTAGACGTGTAGGTTCTCACTGCGCAGTAGTTCCCTGACATTCTGGCACGTATTGTCACTTTGAATGATCGTACTCATGCTGTGGAGCACATGTCAAATCAGTCGATGTGACACGATCAATCACGTGCACTTTTCAACACAGCAGGGAGAGCCATTAGTGAGAGCATGGCTGGGAGTCGGCTCCAAACACACTCAGATCGTCGTCATTGTTACTAGCGTATTGTCACTCAGGATGGTATTTGTGAAGTGTATCACATTGAACACGTAGCACTAGTGTCGATGTCGCAGGGCAGTCTATTTTCCGTTTTTTTTCTCCTTAGCTTCTCTACGCTGTTTGACGTCGAAATAAAATAACTTCGACGCAACGGATGCCATTCAAATTTGGCCAAGAAGACCTATGCATACTAAGCGATCGAATGATGGACACATCTCAATCTTGAAATTTGATGTCAGTGCTCCTTCAACTTCAGACATTTTGAAGATTCATGGTGTTTAGTGCTGGCACAGCTCAGATCTTACAAAAAAATGCATACGAGTAATTACATGAAATACAATTGTTCCCGTGGCAATTGAGTGCACCTCAACAGGGCATCTGGCTGCAATTTACTGCTTTTAAAAGCGAACCATTTCTTAGCGAACTTCTATGACTGACCATATCTATCTGTCAAGCTGCCTACGACTTTTTCCTGATAAGCCCAATATAGGATACACTTCATTTCCGTACGTAGTAATGTGGCACAGCTCAAAATTTTCTTATTAACTCATATAGCGTGCCTGTCTTATTTTCAATAAATATAAAGACATTACCTGTTATGCAAATCAACCTTTTTGTGTACCACGGAAATATAGCTGATAATCACGTTTCTTTTTAGCTGATCACTTGCAACATGAACTGAGACATACAGTCGTGGCCACGTCTGTGTAGAATGCTCGAGCAGCCGGTTTTTGCTCTGCGAGCCAAAACCTTGAGGTTGTTTCGGGATCTGAAGTGGTGCATCAGGAGCATGCATGGTCTAGTTGTCAGGTTGATCACGTCAGAGCCTGATAATGCCCCAAGGTTTCGCCCCGCAGAGCAAAAACCGTCTGTTTGCAAGCTCTACACAGACATGGCCGCGGCTGTACATGGTGGTGCACTGTTATCGAATAATTTACTTTGCTTTCTCCTGTTTTTTTTTTATGATAGCTGTCTCATCAAACAAGGAAATGAGCTTCCAGCATCCTGCGCGATCATGAGTGATGCAAAAAAATTATGACGTGATGACATTGCAGATCGATGAAACTGGTGACGGCATCATGTCATCATTCAGTGTGCGCCATATGATGACGTCATCGCCAGACATGGTCATTTTCTGTTGCCTCCAATCACGGAGGCCATGTAAAACTAGGTGGCATGCATAAAACTTGCAATGTATTCCATCATGATGGCAGTGTGCAACCACATTAAGTGCAGAAACCTTTCAGAGGAGGAGGAGGGTCGAGGAAGATAAAGAAAAGAACGTAGCTTTCGCTGTCGAGTCATTTTAGGCGAATGTATAAGGGGCCTTATGAGTTTTTTTTGTATATTTTACTTGCGCGGTCATTTTCCCAAAATGTATAAGTAATTCCTACATCTTGAGATCAATGTTGCTGATCACCTTGCTTTCAATTCCTGGCAAAGACAAATCACCAGACCGCGAATCGTCAGGATTACTTCTGGCCAAAGAAAGTGTGTTTGTGTGCCACACACCATATCGTTACTGTTCTGTATAGGAGGCACTGTCAATGAGATCATTGGTATATAAGAGATTGCCATCAAAATAAAAGGACCATGGTTTTCCGGCAATGTATCATCTTGTCTTATCATTCAGCGCTTTGCGATACCACAATCTGGCGCAGTTGGCGTGCTAGCGACGAACTATTTCTCTTAGCTAGCTCCCTACCGTCCCAAGGGGCGTCACCTACGAGATGGCATCGTGCAGACTACTGCCTAGACTACCGCCTTTTCTGGAGACTCCCAGAGGTGCAACAATTGCATGAGAGCAGTGGCACGATGATTTCACAAATATCCTTGAAGTCAAGGGGATGGACGCCCAACTGCCACAAGAAAAAAAGGCCAATCTGCTGCAATGTCTTGGGGTCAAGGACGCCGTGTTTTTTGCACACTGGGCCCAGAGCCGGCACGGACGCCAGACATGACAAACGCCGGGGTGGAGGCAAGCAAGCCAGCAAAAGAAGACAAGACAGAGGGAAGTGAAAGGGATAGTTACACCAAGGCGTTGGGCTTATTGGAGTGGCAATACTCAAGCACCATCAGCGTACTGGTCGGGTGACATCGATTCACGTTATGTCTGCAACTGCCGAACGAGCCGATACGAAAGTACGTCAGTGCCCTCCGACAGTTGGTGAAGACGTGTGAATTCGGGGATTTTTTCGGAGGCAGCTCTGCGAGACAGGGTTGTTCACGGAATACGGAGCACTGAGTTGCGACAGAAATTGCTCGTGAAGGGGTCACAACTTATGCTGGCAGGGGCCGTGGAAATGTTACAGACGTACGAGCACGCAGCGGACGGCGTGGCTATCTATAAACAAGGATCACCACAAACAGACATAGTACAGCACATATCCGAAGGCAGAGGCCCAGGCGGCAACTCGACAATGGCATCGATGCACAGGTGGTACCGGTGCATCACTACGAGACACCCAGCTAAGTCGCCAGAATGTAAGGCACGGAGGAAACATTGCTCCGAATGTCACAAGATGGCACATTTTCAAGCGGTGTGTGGCAGGTGGGCGGAGCGAGACATAAGGACGGTCAGGAACTACGGCACTATTGAAGAAGGCGTGCTCACTGTGCTGGCGGCCAGAGAAGTGAAACGAAAAACCTTGGCAGTTGATGTTGTTATAGAGAACGAGCCACTTCAGTTGCTGGTGAATATTAGGTCGTCAGTGTCTATTTTACCAAATAATGTTTATCGAGCCAAGTTCGCCAAAAGGTTCCCTTTGACTGCGGCTACAGCGGCACTGTGGTATTTTTCACAGAAGAAAATTCCAGTCTTGGGATGTTTCACAGCCAGAGTTGTATGCAGGAACAACTCTGCCTATTTCCGCTTTTAGGTTGTTCCCCAAGGCATGGCATTACTGGGACTAGATGCAGTGCACCAGCTACAGTTGCACATCGTTGGCTCTACACTGGAGTGCCTACAAGTCATAGTCAGCCCTCAGTCACTTCCTCATGAATTGTGTGACATTTTCTTTCTTTTTGCTGATAAGTTGGAACTAGTGAAAAACTTTGTAAATTCTGTGAAGCTGCCCGCAGATGTAAAACCAGTAGCAGCGAAGGTTCGACGCTTGCCCTCGACGCTGCGAGATAAAGTAGCGGCTGAACTGACAAGATTATTGGATGCAGGTATTATAGAAAGAGTTAGTGCTGCGAAATGGGTGTCTCCTATAGTGCTTGTGCAGAAGAAGGATGGAACTGTTCGCTTATGCGTCGATTTGCGCGAGCAAAACAAAGCAGTAGTCATTGATAGATTTCATTTGCCGCACACAGAGGAACTCTTGCATGCGCTGTGCGGAGCAGCATGGTTCTCAAAACTCGATCTTGCTGCAGCCTACCATCAAGTGGAATTTGCCGGAGAGAGTCGCTAAATGACGTTTATCACGAACAAAGGCTTATTTAGGTTCCACAGAGTGTGTTTTGACCTCGCATCAACACCAGCCACGTTTCAGCGAATGATGCAAGAAATCATGAAAAGCTGCAAGAGAGTGTTGTTCTATATCGATGATAACATAGTTTTTGGAAAGACTAAGAACTAACACAACCATAACCTTCAAGATTGCATCGAATTGCTGAGGCAGGGCTGTACCAAAATCATAAATGCTTATTCGCTGTCAAGGAACTCTCCTTTTTGGGTCATCATGTGAGTGGAAATCATGTTGCCCCACTTAAGTCAAAGGTGGATGTGGTGATGAAAGCACAAACGCCTGGCGATGTAGTCTCGCTGCGGTCTTTTCTTAGGCTCGTGGGCTATTACTCTCATTTTCTTCCCAATTATGCAGAGATGGTGGAGTCCCTGCGACGGCTTTTTAGTAAAGGACAGAAGTTCGTGTGGGACCAGAGCACTGAGGAGAGTTTTTGCAAGATCAAGAAGATGCTGTCGTCATGTGGAGTGGTGGCCATGTTCATTGAGTTTTTGCCTGTACAAGTAACCACTGATACCTCAGCATATGGACCGGGAGTTGTGCAACAGCAGGTCTTCAACAGAGAAGTACGTACAGTGGCGTTCGCTTCGTGGACACTAAAGCTACCAGAAAGCAAACACTCTACCGGTGAACGAGAGGCACTGGAATTTTTACGGGCCTGCGAACATTAGCATGTTTATCTGTGGGGTCGCAAGTTTGTCTTACCAACTGACCATCAGGCTTTGGTGACACTACTGTCCACAAATGGGGTTGGAAGACACCCACTTCATACTGAATGCTGGTGTGCTAGACTTTTGAGATACAACTTCACCGTGCTGTACACAAAGGTGATTACCAATGTTGTTGCGAATGCGCTTTCCAGGTTACCTTTGACCCCTGCAGAGGATGACCCTGTGGAAAAAGTAGTGGCTGTGGTTTCCAGCATGATTACAAAGGGTTGGTTGCAAGCAGCAACAGCTGAGGAATCAGTGTTAAGTGAGGTGGCGCAGTATGTTATGTTCAGATGGCCAGATAAGGGCTATTTAGCTTGAAAGCTAAGGTTGTTTTTTCACGTACAAGAAAACTGTCAGTTATAGGCAGACTGCTGTTTCACGCTGAACGGGTCATTCCTCCAGCAGCACTCACTTCCAGGCTGGTTATGATGGCACATGAATCGCATCAAGGCATTGTAAGGACCAAACAACGGCTAAAAGAAAAGTACTGGTGGCCCGGAATGGACCCAGTGATGTCGAATCTCTGGTAAGGAATTGTGCCATCTGCAAAACATCAGTTAAATCTGCAATAACTGTAAAGGCCCCGTTGGAGCCTGCAAAGTGACCCGAGAAGCCGTGGGAAAAGCTCGGCATCAACACCGTTGCACCGATGGAGCAAGCCCCTCCAGAGTGCAGGTCTGCAATCACTGTAGTTTGATTACCACAGCAAGTGGCCAGAGGTGGCATTTATGCCCACGATAACTGCACAGGCAGTAGTGAAAGTACTCTTTGATATTTTTTTGAGAAAAGGGTATCCGAAAAGCATTGCGACTGATAATGGGCGTCAGTTCATATCGACATGTTTTAAGCAGTTTTTTCATGATCAGGGAATTCAGCACTGTGTTACAACATTGTGCTACCCACAATGCAATGGGCAGATTGAGCATTTCAACCATGTTCTCAAGGAGTATATTCATGACACAGCATTAGAGCGAAAGCCCCTGAAGGAGGCAACCTGCGACTACCTCGGTGTGTATAGGGCCACCCCGCATGCAACAACAGGGATGTCACCAGCTTACCTGCGGCATGGAAGAAAGCCCAGAACAACACTAGATGTTGTTGGCCCCCAGAGAAAGAATTTTTCGAGGAGCAACCCCGGGTGTTGCCATGGAAAGTTTAAACACCGAATTAAGGAGTAGCAAAAACGAACAAAGAAGTACGTCGATGAAAAACGAGGTGCAAGAGCGTCCACCATTGAGCCAGGAGATTGGGTCAAAATAAGACAAGACGAACCAAAGACGAAACACAAGTTTTCTTTGCCGATCCAGGTGGAGAGACGAGTGGGCATTGAATTCGTTTTTGCTGGCATACAAGACGAAATGAAACGCATTAAAGCTAACAGTAATTGACAACGTAGGGACAGGACACACACAAGCACTAGCTGACGCAGTTACGGCGCGACGCAGCCTCGAGGTTTTCCTGCGACCTGGATCTTCCCATAGAGAGGTTGGCTAAGTAGAAAAACTATCGTGAAACGGAAGTGGGGCCATCAGAAGGCACCCAGGAAAGTGCTACCCTTTCTGACAATGCACAGGCCACAGTAACAGAGTCTATGCTAGAGGTTCCTGATCATCACGACATCTCTCGGTCGCAGTTGGCCACAACCACAGCACCATCAGTAACGGAGCCTTCGTTGGAGGTTCCCTATCAGCAGGTCATCTCTTGGACACAGTTGGCCACAACAACAGCACCATCACGCACCAGGCCGGAACGAATACTAAGAATACCAACACAATATCAAGACTACGAGCTTGCCTGACTGAAAGAATGTCATTTGTGTCATGTGCTGTCAAGTGAGTGCGCAATAAGTAGACTGACTTTTTTTGGCGTTTTTTTTCTTATTATGAGGGGAGAATGTGTTGTGTATAGGAGGCACTGTCAATGACATCACTGGAACATAAGAGATTGCCATCAAAATAAAAGGACAGTTGTTTTTCAGCAATGTACCGTCTTGCCTTATCATTCAGCGCTTCGCAAGTTACCATTAGTCGTTACACAAATCACAAGCATGTCAAGTTAGTGATGCCATAAGCTTACCAGTGAATGGGACCCGTGAGTTCCGCGAGTTAGTTTTTACTGCAGCCAGGCTGACGGAGAACATTCCGCTTCGCACGAAAATGTTTGAAACAGCGGAGCGCAAAACACAGCCGTGTAAAGCAAATCAATTGCACAAAGTAAAAGAAGTGATATGAAATGTGGAAACGCCTTAACATGGGATAGCCATTTGCCATGAGAATATGTATGTGTGAGGAAGTGCATTAAAGCGAGCCAGCGAATGCATACACATACAACGGAGTGGCCGATCACTGGAAAACGACGAACAAGAAAGAGCTCGTTATTCAGAGACAAAAATAAAGGGGAGGGTGGACTTGTGCAGACGAGGCAGTTTGGAACGTGGTCAGAACAGGCGGGATGGCTACCGAACCCACATCGTGCCGCATCGTACGCTTTCCTGGAGTTAACTTTGCGATCTGCAGGTTATTCTCTTCTACAACACGTGTATGTTCGATATTTCACATGAAACTAAATCAAGCACCTTCGCTCACGACGCGTGCGTGCAGAATGCATTCTTCAAAGGGGCGTGTAAGTGTGGATGTGTGTCGTGACAAAACAGATGAAAAAAAAATATGCAAGATCCCTGCTCCAGAGCTACCGAAAGTGTTATATGTGTCTTGAGCCGCTATAGTATAGTGGTGGAGTAACACAATAATAAATCTTGTCCATATTACCATGACGTTTGCTAACATCAGCCGAAATAGAGGGTGCGTAGCAAATGCCCGCCGCTTTGACATAGCCCTCACAGCGGGGAAAGCACACGTTTCTGGCACGGCAGCACCGCGGGAGTTCACCCCAAAGGCCCTCACTCTTCCCATGTATTGGCGCGGCGCTTTGGACACTCCCCCTATTCCAGGTCACTCTACCACAACACTTTGGTATGGCTAGAGCAACTAATTAGATTGGATGGTTTCTTGGCTTGAGAGCACATAGTTGCCAGTTGCACAAAAAAATCGACTAAATTACGGCTGAACGAACTTCGATTGATGAAATTCAAGGACTTTTAAGGACCTCAAATAAATTTAAGAGCTTGCAAGGCCTCGAAAATGCCATATTGAAATTCAACGGTTTTCAAGGGTTTCAAGGACAGCTACGAACCCTGAAAATACAATGAAATACAACTTTTTTTTTTTTGCAAAACAACTGCTAGGAGTGATTGCTCATGATAGTCATTGTGTTAACAGTGCAAATACAGCTGCTAAAGGTAATGCTGGCTCTCATGAACGTGTTAGTGAGAATTACACCAATATGACATGAACTGCAGACACGGAAAATTAAAGGACAATAATCTTACCCGTGTTCCACGAATATTTATAGGTCTTTTGTAGTTTATGTAGAGCTTTGTAGAGCCATCCTCTGCTACAGCCACTGAGACACGCTTCAGCGTCTTATTGCCACAAGCAGGACAAAACTGTTTAGTCATTATTTTTGTGATGCTGCAATAGGAAAGCATACAAGTCATTCATACAAGGCTGACCAAAAACAAACACGAATGGTCATCCTGCACATTTAACGACTGCGGCAACAAAGATAACTTCTAATGAAATAATTTCATTCATGAGTAAGCAATAAAAGCTGCATACAGAAATATAGTAGGGTAACACTTATGAAAGCAGGTGATGTCCCGCCAAGGTGACCCAAGTGTGCCAACTGATTGTCCTGACGATGTGACCACATGACTGCATTCATGTGCCATTATATTGCAACAATTTCAGCTGAACAAGAGCCTTGTGCATGAACAGTCAACTTATCACTTATCAGGAACGATGGCAATCCCTATCCCTGTGCCATCGTTGCAAACGCCAAAGCACTGTTAAGCCAAGGCCAAGAGCCGTGGCCACTCATTTCGCCACGATCCGTGCATACGTTCTTCCACTTTAAGCATGGTTGAGAGCGCTGCAATACAGCAGCACACGAGCGCAGTCACATGGTTTTATTTCATAACTCTTGGCCTTTAAACGCTAGAAAAAATTCCCGTGCAGCATTTATATTGCCACAAAAAAATTGCATTAGTCAATTTGGAGTGCCCTCTACAACGCAAAATAGACTTAAAGGAGCACTGACATCAAATTTCAAGATCGAGATGTGTCCATCATTCGATCGCTTAGTATGCATAGGTCTTCTTGGCCAAATTTGAATGGCATCCGTTGCGTCGAAGTTATTTTATTTCGACCTCAAAAAGCGTACGGAAGCTAAGGAGGAAAAACGAAAAATAGACTGCCCTGCGACATCGACCCTAGTGCTACGTGTTCGGTGCGATACTTTCCACAAATACCATCATGAGTGACGATACGCTAGTAACAATGACGTCGACAATCTGAGTGTGTTTGGAGCCGACTCCCGGCCATGCTGTCACTAATGGCTCTCCTTGCTGTGTTGAAGCGTGCGTGAGATTCATTGTGTCGCATCAACTGATTTGACATGTGCTCCACAGCATGAGTACAATCATTCAGAGTGACAATACGTGCCACAATGTCGAGGAACCGCTGCGCAGTGAGAACCTGCATGTTGAGGCATGAAAAAAGCAGAAATTGCATGGCGTTTCGTGCCTTTCTAAGCCACGAACCTCAATGCAGCCAATGTGTTGACTTCATACGCGCTGATGGACAGAGGGACCGAAAGCCCAAGAAGAACAGCCGCATTTACTCGCTTCACTTTGCACCAAGCTGCTCCAAGGCAAATCCTGTGTTGGCGAACTAGTTGGGTTTCACTGGCAGTACGAGACCCCTTCTCGAGGCCGGGGCTAAAGGGAGAGGGGAAGAACGATTTGGCGCTACTTAACCTAGCCGGTGGAAAACACATGGAGGGGCTTAAGTCTACCTCATCAGAGACACAGCTGGACTGACTGCACATGCGCACTCCTAGCAGACGAAATGCCAGTGTGCGTGACGTCAACATTTTTAGTGAAAGCAGCATCAGCTGTGCAGTGGCCTCGATGTGGCAGCGAGATAGCGCCGACAGCACTACTATTTGGTGGGCTTTCGACCCATTTTGAACCACGTTCGATAGCGAATGTGTAAATCAATATTAGATATTCATTTGTACTTCAGATGCGTTTTAGGTTGTGAATCGCTACAAGGGGGTCGATAGCTACTCGACGCAAAAATCTTGAAAATGAGTAAGTTTGATGTCAGTGCTCCTTTAAGTAACATACACTTGACCCTTAAGTAATTACTAAAAAACTTGCGTTATTATCTTAGCTAATTAATTAAATACAATATAAGAGCACATTACTGAGCATGATGGCAAGCCATGTTATTGGTTTCAATCAGCCATGGTTAACACTTTTATTTTAACTTTTGGTTCTAGTTACACGAAACACTCAGCATAAAAGTTACAAAGAAAAATAAGCCTCAAGAACATTTGTACCAGGGGCATGACCATGGAATAAAATGACTTATACCTTGCACGATGGCGGGACGGCTTAGCAATTCAGCCAGGAGTGCATTTATACTGCTTTGTGCAAATGAAGAGCTATTCAAAAACATCTTTTCAGTTGGCGATGTTCACCTTTCCGAGCCACTTCAGCGTTGCGGGAACAGGTGTAGGTAGTTGCAATGAAGGCTGATAACTTAGTGTTTGATGTCTTCTCACTTCTCAGTTCGCATTCAAGTGCAAACACAAATGTTGGCACTTGCTCGTTAGAAGACCAGCAATGCCTGAAAGTTGCATCTATTGTGGTAAGGTGTGGTGGTTTTACTGCAAGTTCTCACACATGTCAGCAGTGGTTCAGGGTACTGAATAGAATACACTGACATCATCCTACAGCTGCCATTTTGGAGTGCCAGTATGGTGGGACGCTGTTGTCTCACGTCATGTGCAAGCCATCTTATGCTTTACAACCTAAAATGCTCTACCCATGGGCTTGACATAGTCATTGAGTGTCTCTGCAAATATGGCCCTGGCCATGCTGCAACACTCTTGCTTACTCACCATATTTACTCGCATAATCCTCGCACTTTTTTTTCGCAAAAAGTGGACGTAAAGTTGGGGGATGCGAAAATTATGTGAGAAAAATGTACAGAGTGGGGGGGGGGGGGGGGGGACAAACAAACAAACAAACAAAAAATTCAGTGGCCACAGATAAGGATTTTCATGCTAGCAACTAACTACAGTAAAAGCTCGTTAATTCGAATTTCACGGGACCGGAAAAACTGTCTGAATTAACCGAATGCCGAACTAACGAATGAACAGGGGAAACAACATTTAAAATCAAGCTGCAGAAGCATACCTTTATTTGTTGAAGTATTTCGTAATTGTTGTCTGCGTTTGCGCGCAGATTCCGGCTGAGATCACAATTTTTTTTAACTGTTCCAAATGGCCAACAGCACGCAAGCTGCCGGGAGTGTTCAGGCAAGCGTCCTCTAATATTAACAGCGCCTCCGAGACTTCCCGTGAGGTGCGATGAGGTCGCGGCTGTATCTCCTTGCATAATTCTTCATCGGAATCGTGGTCTTCATGGGCGCCCGTGACATCACTAATAATCTCTTGATCGGTCAGGAGACTACTCGTGGCGACACCATGATCAATCGCGATGTAGTCCTGAAAGGTCATATCTGTGGGAAGGACAGCATCGAAAGTCGGGCAGTCATCGTCGGTGGACTCGGCTGACACCTTTTCGCCGCACACACTCCTGAAGACAAGTTCGTGTCTCTCTCGAAACCTCGCAAGCCACCCTTCTGACGCTTTGAACGATTCAATGTTCATCATTGCAGTGTACTTCTCACCTTGCGCCATGATGAGAGGTCCGCTCAAAGGCAGATGCGCGTTGCGACAGTCAGTAATCCACCGGAGCAAAGCTTCTTCGAGCTGGGGATGAGCTGCGGTTCGCAACCGCTTTCTAGAGGCATGAAACTTCTCGCTTTCGAAGGCTTGTCGAATCTGTTGTTCATTTTTCACGTACGTTCCCAACGTGCTCCGCTTGACGTTGTACTTGGTCATAACCTGCTGTCGCGATTCGCCGTTCTTCAGTGCTTCCAAAATTTCCACTTTAGTCGCCAAGTTCTTCGCGTCGTAGTTCTGCCGCTTTTTCGGCGTTGCCATCACTGTAGTGCACAATGGTGGTGGCATGCAAATACGGTCACAATGGAAGAAAAAGAGAACTTCGCAAGAAGAGATGGTTCCGACACGACAACACAAGGGAAAATGGCGTCGGAGGCACTAAGTGGAGAAGAAAGAAGACGCCGACGTTCGGTGACGCTGCGATCGCCCCCACTAGTTGATGATGATGGCGATGCCACTCAGGTTTCGGTTTCACTCAAGTGGTGCCAGCGCTGCTTTATCACACTTTTGTGTGGCAGCAGCCGTCAGCATTTGTCCGAATTAAGCGGTGCGGAGCCGAATTCCGACGAAATAACGAAGGTTTGGTCCCATAGATTAACATGCACTTTGGCCGTGACCAATAGAGCCATCCGAATTATCCGAATTTTCGAATTAACGGGTGTCGAATTGATTGATTTGTGGGGTTTAACGTCCCAAAACCACCATATGATTATAAGAGACGCCGTAGTGGAGGACTCCGGAAATCTTGACGACTTCGGGTTCTTTAACGTGCACCCAAATCTGAGCACACGGGCCTACGACATTTCCGCCTCCATCGAAAATGCAGCCGCCGCAGCCGAGATTTGAACCCGCGACCCGGATGTCGAATTAACGAGCTTTTACTGTACAAGCTTTGAGAAGTATTGTACAAGCTTTGAGAAGTATTGATCAAGACTTACCTTAACAACAAAACCACAGGTCACTCAAGGCAAGATTTATTTGTGACAAGAGCTGCAAGCAAATACAGTTTCAGCATACCGTACGCAAAGCTTGAGGGCGTAGCGTTAGTGTTCGTCACTAAACTGAAGCCCACAAAAAATTCGCGCAATGACGTCAACCTTGGACTGATTGACCTCTAACGAGGAATCGTCCACGATAACTTTCTGACGAAATAAAGGTTTACCATGCATCCCAATCTTAGGCACACGGAAGGCCCAGCATGTCTTGGTGGCGCTCAGTTGCTTGTACTGCCGTCGCCAGTAGTGAACACAAAACTCTTCGAGTCCAAAGTGCATACTAGCGGCACTGTTGCCATTGTTTAGTGCATGATCAATCACTTTAAACTTGAAAGCAGCCGTATAGGTTCCGTATTGCTCCATAGCATAACCACAGGACACAACGTACACTAACACCACGCAACGCGCACTTGCCACTTTGGCTTGGCTTAGATTGAACTGGGGCTCTGCACGTTAATAGTCCACATTAACACTTGACAGATGGTGCCGGGCTGTCGTGCCCTGTCATCATCAGTGGTTGGAAGGAGTAGACGACATACGGCAGCAATTTTTGGCAGTGTGATAATTGCTTGCACAAAAAAAAAATCGCATTTTTGTTGGGCAATGTGGGGGTGCGAGAATTATGCGAGTAAATACGGTAATAAGTTCACATTTACTACAATACAAATTATTTCAAAAGCTGCTAGCTTTACTTTGTATAACATTCCAATTTGTTGTTATTGCTTTCATTGGTTTGCCCTTACAGAGAAACAGTGATTTAAAAAACCTCCAAATCTGTTTAGAGGTCTCAAACTAAAGTTTGATGCTCTGCACGTGACAATGAGACAAGATGATACAAGAACATACAAGCATGGAGTACTATGAATGTTTTGTGCCCGAGACAATGTGCAAAAGTATAATGAAAAAAAAAACATCTGCTTACGTGAAGCATGCATGGCAGCGCAGGACGAATGTTCTTGCATGCCTGATAGCCATCCCATCAACAGAAACTGCTTTTAAACCCATCTGAATCAAGACATTCTGAAAAAAAAAAAAAAAAAGATGTTGATGGCTTTAAGCACAACTACCTGCATACGCACAATGATGACAGTACTTTAGAAGAATTGTGGAAAAGTGCAACGAATAGGACAAAAAGGCAGGCTGAGAGAGACTAAGCGTTGTATTGTCAGTCTGTCCTATTCCTTGCACTGTTACTCCATTCTTCTAGTATGCATCAACAAGCCCAAGTTGACAACGTATTGAGCGTTTTTCCTTCTTTTTTACCCAAGAATATCACGTTGCTCTCACTTGAACCAGACAAGTTTGGCAGACATAACAATTATTCATCCATAAGTTGAAACATGTAATAATAAATTGTTTTACAATGTATGCATAATCTTTACATATACCACATTTGCATCCACATGAAATATTGATGTCTCTGCAACATTATGTGTACCTTTCAATGATAAACGAATGCTAGATGGCTTTGAAGTTGAATAAAGCTGTTTTTTCTCAACACCTGCTCATTAATACGCAAATCTAGTACCACCATGGGGAATATAATGTTAAGGCATTTAGAATGCCTTGACATCTGCCACTGCAGTTACTGCGATTTGGGACACCTTAACATAAGGTAAAAAAAATGACCTGTCATAAATGTCAAAGATGAGCTCTTTCAAAAGAAAAATGAGTACATACAAATGAAAAAAGAGGGGGATGTTTGCCAGACAAATAAGGAACATACTGTATCTGAATTTCTACATACAACAAAACATAATCTCAATACTCCCCTGTAAAATTTGCTATGCAACTTTTTCATTTATAGACAATCCATATACAACTTTGTGCAGAAACACCCAAGGTTTCTTCATATTTCCAGCACTGTTTTGTAAGACTTTTTCAAGACGAAACATAGACACCTCATCAAATGCAAAAATTGACTGTTGGCAGGGCCAACACAAGTAATGCAAAAAATCACTAGATGAAGCCACCACGTGATGTCACCGTGACGTCACATACCTTATTTACTTGTGTGAACCGCCCTTTTCTTCAAAAAAGTTGGCGCCAATTTGGTGAGAGGATTCATTATGCGAAAGAAAAAAGTCAAGAAAGCTATGGCAGCAAAAATTTCGCATGACGGTTTTGCTTGTTTAGGCCCGCGAAATGCGCAATGAATCATTTTTCTAGCCTGAAGATCTCGTTTTCTTCTTTAACCAATGCGCACGGATAGACGCCGAAGTGTTGTCAAGCCGCTTGGTTCCAATGTTCCAGCGCATGCTCAACCAACTTTAAGTTTAAAACCAGCCATGTAGCTAGCATACTGGCCGAATGCGCCCTGCAGGTATGCCAAGTTCACTACGACAAACCCGAAAACAAAAATGCAGCATTAGATGGCAGCACAAAAACGTTGCGGGCAACATGCCATCGGCGTGGTGGGCACTTTGAATGGCCTCCAAGATGGCGGGTGCGAGTCTGTATATTAAGTTTAAGGTCATGTTTTTGTATGACTATGCACCAACTAGCCCAAGCTTCTACTCTTGTAACTCTATGGTGGTGTGTTCTTATGCCGCGTGTCTGCCATCTCAAAGACCATGCGTTTGTTTTCTGCTTTGCTCTCGTGCCATTGTGCTTACGTGGCGCAATGAGCAAAGAGGTTCCTCCTGCATTCGACAGATGGCACTCTGCCGCAAAAAATGCAAAAAGTGCGACTTTTAAATTTCGTTTGATGTCGTCCACGTTCGCACTGCTCACAACCGTTTAGCCATAGAATTAATATACAGACTCTAGAGGAAAACCTGGGCCACAAAAGCTATAACCATCAAAGCGCTGACATGTTGGAACACTGTCACTGTTGCCATTACAATACTTGAAAGAAGTGCTAAATATATCAATTTAATACACTCATATTCTCGCAGTATAAGTTATAAGCAAGTGTGTTCACATATTAAAAACAGAAATGGTGTGCTATTTCTAAACTACTATAAAGGAGATTTATTAAGCAGAAAGGTTGGTGCTTGGAAGGCTTGGAAGGCGATGCACCAGCCGCAATTTCCGAGCTCGAGCCGCTGCTGCACACTCGATGCTGCTGCCTCTGCGCCGCAGTACTTCCTCTTCTTTACAATGGCCCCACGGAGAAAAAAAGGAGCCATCCTGGCGACTTAGTCCTGTGCAGGCGGCGTTGAACCGTGGTATTGCTTGAGCCTCTGTACGTGTACAACGTCGCGGTTGCGACGTCGCAAGTCTGATGGTGGCGTAAGAGGCTCAATGAGGTAGTTTACTGGCGAAGTTTGTTCGACAATACGATATGGCCCATCGTACTTTGGCAGAAGTTTGGAAGAGAGCCCAGGTGTGTGATGCGGCGCTGACAGCCATACAAGAGAACCCGGAAGAAAAACGGGAGTTGAGGTCTGGGCATCACGAATTGCCTTTTGCCTGTTTTGGTCATCGCAGGTAAAGCGACGAGCTAACTGGCGGCATTCTTCTGCGTGTCTGGCGGCGTCCAAGATCGGTAGGCACTCGGACGCGTCTGGTCGATAGGGCAAAATGGTGTCAATGGTGTGGGAGGGGTGACGGCCGTAGAGGAGGTAAAAAGGGGAGAAGCCTGTTGTCGCTTGCGTTGCCGTATTGTAGGCGTATGTAATGAATGGGAGAACTAAGTCCCAGTTAGAGTGGTCAGGCGTCACATACATAGATAGCATGTCACCGAGAGTACGATTAAAGCGCTCGGTAGCCCCATTGGTTTGTGGGTGGTAAGCGGTACATGTGCGATGTACAATAGCACACTCAGCGAGCAATTTTTCAATGACCTCGGACAAGAAGGCGCGGCCGCGGTCACTGAGGAGTTCTTGAGGGCCTCCATGACGCAACACAAAATGACGTAGTAGGAAAGTGGCAACCTCTTGTGCTGTAGCCGTTTTAAGAGCAGCGGTCTCAGCATAGCGCGTTAGGTGGTCGATAGCAACTATTATCCACCTGTTGCCAGTCGGAGTCAATGGAAGTGGCCCATAAATATCTATTCCAACGCGTTCGAAGGGTCGGGAAGGGCATGGTAAAGGTTGCAGTTCACCGGCGGAGGCGTGTGGTGGAGATTTTCGGCGCTGGCATTCGGCACAAGAGCGGACGAAGTTGCGGACGAAGGTATACATGCCACGCCAGTAGTAGCGATGTCGAAGCCTTTCGTAGGTCTTGAAGACTCCTGCGTGGCCACATTGTGGGTCAGCGTGAAAAGAGGAACAAATCTGCGACCTCAGGGTTCGTGGAACGACGAGCAGCCACTTGCGTCCCTCTGGTGCGTAGTTACGTCGATAGAGAAGCGTGTCACGTATCGAGAAGTGTGGAACTTGGCGCCGAAGCGTTCGCGTCTTCGGGAGTTCAGAAGTGTCGGAGAGATGATTGAGGAGAGACGCAGTCCACGGGTCATTGCGTTGTTCGATAGCAATGGTGTCAAAGTCAAGCGATGACAATGTGGAATCGCAAGCGGAGTCAGCTGTGGCATTCTGGGACAGGGGGGAACGGGAAAGGGCGTCGGCGTCAGCATGCTTCCGTCCTGACCGATAAACCACGCGTATGTCGTAATCTTGAATTTTCAACGCCCAGCGAGCGAGGCGGCCAGATGGGTCTTTTAACGTCGAAAGCCAGCACAGCGCGTGGTGGTCGGTCACGACGTCAAAAGAACGACCATATAGATATGGGCGAAACTTTCCAAGGGCCCACACAATGGCCAAGCACTCCTTTTCTGTGACGCTGTAGTTGCTCTCAGCCTTGGTAAGTGTGCGACTAGCGTATGCCACGACGTATTCCTGATGTTCCGGTTTACGCTGTGCGAGCACAGCACCCAGGCCTACACCACTGGCGTCGGTGTGGATTTCAGTTGGCGCTTCAGGATCGAAATGGCGTAGAATTGGTGGCGTCGTAAGAAGCCGTCGCAGGGTGCTGAAAGCCTCGTCGCAGGCAGGGGACCACGATAAGAGATCTTTACAGCTGCTGAGAAGTTCCGTGAGAGGTGATATAATAGACGCGAAGTTTCGGACGAATCGCCGGAAATACGAACACAAGCCGATGAAACTTCGAAGTTCTTTGATGGTGGCAGGTTTAGGAAACGCCGTAACAGCTCGCAATTTCTCGGGATCCGGGAGGATGCCTTCCTTGGAAACAACGTGGCCCAAAATGTTCAGTTGACGCATGGCAAATCGCCATTTTTTGAGATTTAATTGCAAACCGGCGTTAGTTAAGCAAGTAAGGACGTGCTGAAGGCGACGTAAGTGTGTGTCAAAGTTAGGGGCGAAGACCACGATATCATCGAGGTAACACAAGCATATCTTCAATTTTAGTCCACGCAGGATGTTGTCCATCATTCGTTCGAACGTTGCAGGTGCATTGCAAAGTCCGAAGGGCATGACGGTGAATTCATATAAGCCGTCTGGCGTGACAAAAGCGGTTTTGGGGCGATCGGCCTCCGCCATAGGCACCTGCCAGTAGCCTGACCGCAAGTCTAACGAGGAAAAGAACTCGGCACCCTGCAAACTGTCCAAAGCATCGTCAATGCCCGGTAGTGGATAGACATCCTTCAGCGTGATCTTGTTCAGTCGCCGGAAATCGACACAGAAACGAATAGAACCGTCTTTCTTTTTTGACGAGAACCACCGGAGACGCCCATGGGCTCTGTGAAGGTCGAATGACGCCTCTGCGAAGCATGTCGTCTACTTGGTCAGCAATGACGCGGCGTTCTGTAGCGGACACGCGATATGGTCGTTGTCGCAGCGGTGAGTGGGACCCAGTGTTGATGTGGTGTTCTACTGCTAAGGCACGGCCGAGAGATGTTTGTTCAACGTCGAAAGAGTGGCGGTAGCTCTCAAGAATGGTGAGGAGTTGTGAACGCTGCGAAGATGTCAAATCTGCAGAGATGAATGGTTGAAATATGTTTGCCGACGTTGAGTCAGGCGCTGAGACGACAGCCAGTTCACAGACGTAGGTAGAAGGCACCTCATCGGGGACGGATATAATTCTGGAAGAACTGATTGTCTCGACGTGGCCAAGGCACTCGCGACAAAGTAGAGATAAAGACGACGACTCATGATTATAAATTGGCAGTGTGGTTGACCCTTCTACCAGATCGAGAGCAGCAAAAGGCAGGGGGAGAGCTCTTCGGGCGACGAATATTGGAGATGGTGTGAAGAAGACCGTGCCGTCGGATATGGCGCTGCATGAAACTGGCACGAACGCAAAAGAGCATGGAGGGATGTAGGTGTCATCGCTAACGACAAGTTTAGCGGCAAACTGGGTGTCGACGGACGCTTGGTCATCCAGTGAGCAAAATTCGACCTCAGCCCTAGCACAGTCGATTACGGCGTTATGACGCGACAAAAAGTCCCATCCCAAAATAATATTATGGGAGCATGATGAAAGAACAACGAACTCTATCGTATACAGAACGTCCTGAATTGTCACGCGGGCTGTACATACTGCGGTCGGTTGAACAGGTTGAGCACTGGCTGTGCGAAGCGATAATCCGGAGAAAGGCGTCGTAACCTTACGAATTGAGCGGCAAAATCCAGCATCTATTACCGAAACAGCTGCACCGGTATCTACAAGAGCGACAGTAGGGATATTTTCGACGAACACATCAATAACATTGGTAGGTGACAAATGAGGACTTGGGCAAACCGAAACTTGCGCAGTTCTTGCCTCAGGAACTGCGTCGTCTAGTTTTCCTCCTCGTTAGGTGCGGGCCGTCGACGCATAGGAGAAGGCGAGCGGCGGCGTGGAGAGGGTGAGCGAAGACGTCCCGGCCGAGGGCGGTGGTCGTCCTGGTAGTGGGCTGGCATTGGAGTGGAGGGACCGTATCGCGCGTTGGAGTCAAGCGGGAAGAAAGGCTCACGGCGGTTTTCATTGGTGATATGCATCCGGCGGCGGCAATACCTTGCGACGTGTCCGGGGTATCGACAAGTGTAACATATCGGGCGATTATCGAGGGTGCGCCACGGGTTGGCGGTGTTAGTGCTGGTCCAGTGAACTGGAGCTGGGGGATAGCTCGCGCGAGGCTGGAACGGAGGCGCAGGCGCCTTGCGAGTTGGCATGGCTGCAGCCGCGGCGTAGGTGAGAGGAGCAGCCACAAGATTAGGCTCGCGAGCAGCTGGTAAGGCCTCGGCGACCTCTCCTTGAATGACGTCACGTAGAGATGATGGTAAAGTTGTGGTAGCTTCTGGTGTGAAAGGCACCAAGGAAAGCTGTCGTGCAACTTCTTCGCGGACAAATGCTTTTATTTCGGCCATTAGTGACGCGTGGTCATGACCACTGATCGCACTAGACAGCGATGCCAAATCGTGCGCTGGAGGACGTCTTGTCAGCGCTCGCTGCTTCCGCAATTCATCGTAGCTTTGGCAGAGGCTAATTACGTCGTTAACAGTGGTCGGGCTTTTCGCCAAGAGCATTTGAAAAGCGTCGTCGTCAATCCCTTTGAGGATGTGCTTACATTTTTCAGCTTCCGTCATTTCGGCGTTCACGCGTCTGCACAAATCGACGACGTCCTCTATGTAACTTGTAAAGGTTTCACCCGTTTCTTGTGCGCGTGTGCGTAAACGTTGCTCGGCACGAAGTTTTCGGACGGCAGGTCGATCGAAGACTGCTACAATCGACGTTTTAAATTGCGGCCACGTTCGGACGTCTGCCTGGTGGTTTCTAAGCCAAAGGCTGGCTACACCCGTGAGATAGAACGAAACGCGTGTCAACTTGTCCGCGTCCGTCCATCTGTTTAAAGCGCTCACCCGTTCGAAAGTCGAGAGCCACTCTTCAACGTCGTTGTCATCTGTTCCACTGAAGATTGGAGGCTCCCGCTGAGGAACACTGCCTGGACAGGTGGCCGGAAGAGATGGAAGCGTCTGCTGATCGGCGTCCGGCATAGCAGAAGGTAGCCGTCGAGAACGGAGTTCCAGGATGGTAGCGGGAAGATGTAAGGGACGGTACCCGGCACGTCTCCACCAATTATAAAGGAGATTTATTAAGCAGAAAGGTTGGTGCTTGGAAGGCTTGGAAGGCGATGCACCAGCCGCAATTTCCGAGCTCGAGCCGCTGCTGCACACTCGATGCTGCTGCCTCTGCGCCGCAGTACTTCCTCTTCTTTACACTACTTTTACGGAAAGATACAATGGTCATTCATATAATTTGCTGCAAGCGGAAAAAAGTTTGCAGTTTTGTTTACTAGATGGCGCCACCATCCTTGTATTGTTGCAACATTTGGTAGGGGGGCCGTGCGGCTTGGGGCAGATTCCGCCGGCTTGCTTGCACGTCGTCTGTGTTTTCTGTTGCCATGAGCCAACAATTCGACTTCATGTGACATTCTCTTACTGCAATGCAACAGAGGTCATCGAAACGCTAAAAAATACCAGGGGTTATTGCAGCATGCAGTTGCGATTGCGAGCGTACATCCCTCGAAAGCTGAGTATCGTTCCATCATGGCGGCACCTAAGTGGTTATAGGTTTTAATGCATGGGCCCTATGGGCAGCTTTTCCTTTACAGTCTGTATATTAACTCTATGTGTTTAGCATGGTTAAGAAACTATGCTTTGACTTTTATTGCATTGTTACTTTGTGATATAATGACTCAATTTAATGCTATTTCAATGGTCAACGACACTGGCTATCACACCGAAATAATACGAACAGATACATTAAATTTTTTTTTTTTTCTAAGAATCATGGTAGGGTGTGGGTTCATTACGCGAGTAACTACGGTATCATTAAGTGATGCATTAAGAACCCTGTGAGGTTTTTAAAAAAAAATAAAAAGAACCTTAAATGTAATATCATTGTTGACAGTGAACCTGTAGTAGCTATGCAGCTATGCATAGCTTTTAGAGAATTAACTTATTTATTTGAACAGGTAAACACTGACTCACATAGAATAGATAAGCAGTGCAGTCCTGGATGAGAGATAGAGGCGGATGAAGCAAACTGTGGTCACGCCAGCCTTAACAACAATTACAGTGTTTTCCTTTCACACAGTAGGAGCAGAGAGGGAAACAGAGGTGCAAGCTTTCGTTGTTGGAAGTGCAAGCTTTCGTTGTTAGCACCCAACTTATAATGTGCACATCCAAGCAATTCGTGTTTAAAGGGATGCTGAACAAAATTTTCGCCGCTAATATTTTCAGCCAAATCGATAGATTGGATCCCGACATTGATAGCGACAACCTTCATTCCAAGCAGAAACTATGGTAAAACGATGAATTTAATGCGTTTTTCACAAACTGTTGCATCACGCGGCAGCGCCAAGAACTAGAGGATATGACGTTGGATGACGTCATACTCACTGGAAACTGGCAAGCCGCGGCACGCTCACAATCCATCAAAAATACAACCAATCGTTCAAAAATATGGGAAATAAACTCGTTTTATTAGAACAGTGGCATCTTCTAAGTAGAATTTCAAAGTTTCGTCAGTATTTCCAATTTTGGTTCAGTATCCCTTTAACATTCAGCACTCGACCTGAATAAATTAAAATAGCATAGAGGGCTGGCAGGAAAATACCATTACACCCAAGGACCCTGTGACTAAGTGTTTCATTTGAAATGGCTATCTGATACAGCTATAAAGTTGATTGTCACTACTTAACTAAAATGGCATGCATTTTATTTTTCGAGCGTTATTGAAAGCTGGAACGGTTAACTCAGTACTGTTTGTGAATCAGCACTGTGATATTTTGTAAAATGATACTTTGTCTTTCCTTATATTGCTTTTATTTCAGCCTTGTAAACTGTGTAGCTGTGTGTCCTTTATTAAAATGTCCTTCCCTCCTGCAATAGCCTTACATAGAGCTGGAATATTGAAAAATACTAGAATAAATAAGTTTCTTGCAAATAATGAACTCGGCAGAAAAGCAACATGAAATGTTAGAGAACAGGACCGAGTTACAGCCACAACTAACTTGTAAGCGTGCCAACAATGTTATGCGACATACCTGAATAGCAAAATCTGTTGATATACATGCCACTGGTATGGACACCTCTTCCAAAGTTAGCAAACCCATTTCTTTTTTTATCTCGCTGATATTGCTTGGCGTTATCCACTCATCATCACTTGAGTCTTCATCTGCTGAATCTGTTTTATCCTCACTGCAGTTTTCCTCACTGCGGCCATCCGGAGATCCAGCAGGCTCCACAGGGTCAGACTTTTCTGCATCTGCCTACATAATATTCATACAACTATGTTCAGCAATAGGTATGCTTTCACAACGCACAGGCCATATGATGTGCTGCTTTTTAAGACTTGCTTGACCAATTTAGCCAAAACGAATATGCAAGCACACTACGTAGACGTGCAGAAGTGAGTCAATCTGCAATGAATAACAATGACACACTGCGAATAGCTGACCATTAAAATAGTAGCATGCGTATCCTTTTCAGAGCAGCTACTCCCTCTGCGAGTAGAGGTTACATCGCATATGTCATCGTTGCACCACACAACTCGCCTGCAGTGTAAAAATAGCCAGCAAGCAATGCGAGCATGCAAAATGAGAAATGCTGAACAAACACGCTGCCGAAGGCAACAGGAAAGAGCCCCTGATGTACGAAGGGCAGCTTGCATCCTTGCACCACTACACTGAACTATTATTATGCTTGAATCTCTGCTATTATTAAATCATTTTAAAGAATATTCATGGTAAAACATTCCTTGCATGATGCTTCACAACTATATAATATCCCCTTCAGGCGCCGCGTCCACATCTGTGGACACAACTTGCTTTGGCCAGTTTTTCGGACCAGCGTGAAAGGAAGGGCACGGCACATAAAATCAATTGAACCTTCTACATAGTCAAGGCATCTTAATTTAACCCCAATGTGCTGGGTAAGTATGAAGCTAATTATTTTAGTGAAAGCACTGCGATGTTCGGCGCGTCGCTCGACGTGTAATGTTCAAGGACCAACTTAATAGGTATTAATTTCCTTTGCTCAAAATGAACACAGCCCAAAACTAACTGCACATGCATTTTGGGCCTAAGATTTCCATTTTTGTGTGTAAAAATCACACATGACTGACTGCAGAAGCAAATAGTTGATTATATGCAAATTAAAAATAATTAGCAAAGCTCACTAAGAACAACCAATTTCTTAAATTCCTTATGTGGAATGTAATATCGAGCATCTTAGAATCTTGTGCAAAATTTAGACATTTACGGACAGTTCATCATAATTCGTTCCTAAAAGGATTATAGCTGAAATTGCAGGTGGTGCCTTGCGAGGAGACACTTCTGAAGCACCTATTTTTCATTGACCATTTGCACAAACTGATGACTGAGGATAAATTTAGCATAGGTCAAAGAATCAATATCATTAGATTAAATTTTTAATTATGCAATGCCATCACTATATTGCTGCCGACCACATGAACACACAGTGGCGCACACCATGGGCAGAAATGATGAAGAGTGCAAGTCATTGATTGAATAAATCTTAAAATAGAAGAAATCAAGGCTACACACCACATTAAGAGATTGAAATAAATGGCATTAAAAAAAACTGGGAGACTTGAAAACAGGAAGGGATGCTGCCTGCTTTTTACATAGTTTTCTTTTAGCCTGCATACCTTCTTGAGCAGCCTTGTTTTACGTATCTTGTGCATTTGTGAGTCTTGCAGCATTTGAAAAGTTAATTGTTTTCACCTCAATGAACTGTTATTGGTCTTGCCCTTTTCCTTGCAGTGGGAGGCCACATTGTTTGACACTGTGGTTAACGGCATGATTGCTACGCTGGATGCAACAGGCAACAATGGTGTGCGAGTTTCCTCTACAGGACCTTTCTGCTCATTCCATTGGCAATGCTTGGCAATGTTAGTGGCAAGTAAAAATGTGGCCATGTGAACCCAGGAAAATAAAACTGAGGGTTACACAATTTGGCAACCACACACAGGAATTAAGAGCAGCCTTCTTGCATCAAAAGAACCCAGCACAAATGATTGAGAACGCAATTGAACGCGCTTGCTCTTTGGACCGAGAAGTAAAAATGAAAGAAAAATACAAAAACAAACATATAATGTCAGGAGAAAATTTAATCCTCGCATACTTTACTGCCGCCCTTCGGGTAAACTCTATACTCGGCCGCCACTTCAACACACTTACACAGCTGTGCGCTCTCTGTAGTTTTTCAAACTCCACCCAAACTGGTTCACTGAAGTAATAAAAACCTGAGATTATTTGTCAGGGTGAAAACACAAATCCAACCACTATCAGGGCTGTAGACCATGTGGAAAACCTTATTGCAAGGTGTGCACACACATGGGGACCACAAATACGACTGAAGCCTCCTATTCAGACTTTGTTTATAAAATTAATAACTGTAACCGTGTCTCAGCCAATGTGGTATACAAAATTTGCTGTGTGTGCAACCAGGATTATAATGGACAGACACACACCACGTTCCGTTTAAGTTTCAACAACCACAGGGCACACGTAAAAGGCCTCCCTCATATGCCGCTCTCCAAGCACATTAACCGGCCTGGTCACTTTTTCAAGCGAATAAGTGTCATACTCTGACAATTCGGCTTCCAGAAAACATGGGTGCGCTTACAGCGAAAGTCCTACTTCATAAACAAGTTCAAATCACACTCCCAGAGAATCAGCGAGAGCCCTGGGCAACTGACGTGCCTCCTCTGCAACCTCTCATATAAATCAAAAAGGCAATTAATTTATTTACACAAACATGAACTTAGTCGAACAGAATCATCTAGCGCAGGAATATAAATGCAAGCATAATAAATGTTCTTATGTTATACACTGTGATTGTCTTTTATATATTGAAACTCGTTAGCCAGGAATACTTTTTTTGAAACTGTGTATGTCACACACACACGCACGCACGCACACACACAGTGTAATGTAGATGTAGTGGAGCTTGGGCATGAGTGTGTGTAGGACTGAGTGGAAGGAAGAGGAGAACAAAGGCAGAGAATAAGAACAGCCGGTCCGCAGCAAGGGTGTTGTCTCTTTGTTCTCACTCTCTCTTTTTATTCATAATGGCGCAGTCGTCATAAACAAAGCCTTACAGCAGAGGTTATCTGTGTTGCAGGGTTTTGGCGTCTGGCGAACCCCAGCCGCTAGCCTGAAGAACGCTCCCAGGCTTCCTCGTGGATTGAACCTGCAAGTTGGCCGCTGCCACAAATATCCATCCCACCACCAGCCGACAGCGTATAGGCCTCCAAGATGGTCCCAGAGAACTATTTGACCAGTGGTGTGCTACTTCCCAATGGGGAGGGGCTCCTTTCTGGGAACGTGGTTCACGCTTCCGAAGGCGTGGTTCGTTTTGGAAACCATGCCTTGCCATGCTGACTTATCGACAGGTAGCATGGCAGTCTGCCCTCGAGCAACCATTGGAACATACTTAGTTTCTTCGTCTTTCCAGAGGGAAAAACGCCCGCTGTTTCGGTGGTTGGATCGACGTTATACCATCCGATTCCAGACATCACCCAAGCATCACCAAAAGTGGTCCCTTCTAACGCTACAGGTATGCGTCGTCGGCATTGGCAAGCTTAGTGTTCTAGAGAAAACTGGAGCACCACACACGGTGCTGCATCGACGCCATGGCCCAGCCAACCTCCAACTATGGCGTGCGGCGCCCCCGAGTGTCCTCGATGGCTATGTGTTGCCTGTCGGTGCGCTTGACCTGCACCTCGAAACGAAAGCCGGGAGCATGTTCTTTGCCAGCGTTCTCGTACTCGGGGACCTACCCGCTGATGTGATTCTAGTAGCTGACTACCTCCTCTGTGGTGAAGTTCAGCTCACCATTGATCAAAATGGAGTCAACCTCAACTCCTGGACTCAGAGTCCCGCATCAGCCCAAAGAGCCCAAGTCGACAGATAACTATTTCAAGGGCCTACTGATACGAAGAGCAGCTACTGTGACCAGACCGACACGCATCAGCTGGCTTCGAGAGAATCATTAACGGAGAGTGCAAACATTTCGTTCAAAGAATCCAGCAAGGAGACCATTGATGCGCCCACGGTGTAAGAATATACTGGTGCTGACACTCTCACCGCAAAGTGTTGAAAAGCGCAATCCTAGCGCATCCAGATAATGTTCGGGTCGATATCAGTTATCTCCCAGCTTTGTCGGTGCCTCCATAGATGGAGCTACGAGCGGGGTCGGCCGTCTTGGTCTCGGCAACACACTCAGCAGAAACGTGCATGCTGCTGATTCTGAGTCTTCTGGTTGGCATGCGTGGCCGCACTGTTTTGAAGCCATTTTTTTTTTTTTGTTGCTCACGTTTGTTTAATGTTATTCTACCGACGAAGGTGACATCAAATTGCTAAAAGGTTCTCGAAACGGCTTGAACGTTTTTTGCACCAAATTGCTGTTCTGGCTTCGGACTTGTGCGGAGCGTGTGCATCTCTTCAAAGTGTCGTCTGACAGTGATCACGTGATGGTGATCGTTAACATAAATATGTGAATTCGCAACATAACATCTAGCCATGAACAACAGCATTGCTTTAGCGTACTGTATATGAAATACTTGCATGGTTCAAATATATATATATTTCGTGGAACAACTGCATTGCTATTGTGTGCTTGATATAGAATACTTGCGCGTTTCAAATATTTATATCGCATTTACATTGAACAAATGCAACTATGCTTCAACAATTTCCTGTGCAAATGAAAGCAGTGATACACATGAAATACATTTCTGGTGCAGTAACAATTTTCTTTTAATAGATGGGTAACAATTATTAATGAGGTTTGACAAGTCAAAACCATGATTTGTTTACAAGGGACGCCATAGTGGAGGGCTCCTGTTTAATTTTGACCATCCGGGGCTGTTTAACATGCACATCTAAGCACGTGGAAGTTCCTAGCATTTCTTCCTAACAGGGAAGTATTTTGATGGAGGAATAGCACGCTGGGCTAAGGTTTCAAGTTATCTTGCGCGCCTTCTGCCCTGCGAAAGCATTTACCTGCTCAGCACGCGAAAGTGGGCTCCGACTGGTGCTTCTAACTGCAGCACTAGAATCATCTCCTATGCGCACTGCAGCCACATGGAGGCTGACCGTGGCGTACACCACAAAGACCCCCCAAGGCACAGTCAATACCCTCCACCAAAGACAGTATCGCTAACGATGACAGTTCACAGTTTAGGGCCGCTGGGCCTTCGACGACCACTGCGGCACAGCCAATGTCATCTGCCTGAACGCATTTTTGAAGCACCCCGTGCACGTTCGCATCGTGGCCGAGTGCTATGTAGACATAGTGGAGCTCGGGAATGGGTGCATGTGGGGCTTAGTGGAAGGAAGAGGAGAACGAAAGCAGAAAATAAGAACAGCCAGCCCGCAGCAAGGGCGCTATCTCTTTGTTTTCTCTCGTTTTATTTACAATATATATATTTTAAGGAACCCCACCATGGGGGTTTAGTGCCTAAGGTACTGCTAACCCGCAGGTCATGGGATCAAATCCCGGTTGCGCCGGCTGAATTTTCGATGGAGGCAAACATGCTGTAGGCCCGTGCTCTCAGATTTGCGTGTACCACTTACTCTAAATTTCTGGAGCCCTCCACTATGGAATCTCTCATAATCATATGATGGCTTTGCAACATTAAATCCCACCAGTCATTCAATTATATATTGCAAGGATGACAGCGCCCCTGAGGCACAGGCACACGCTAGAGGCTAGACGGCGAATAGAAGGACGACGAAGTCAGATAATAGAACAACCTGATAATAATCAAGCATTGTGTCTATTTGTCTCATTAAAATTGCACAGTTGACATAAACAAGCCTTGCGGCAGAAGCTGTCTGTGCTACAGAATCTTAAGCATTGCAGATTCGCCACTCGAGGTACGCTATCCACGCTTCTTCGACTATGAAACCCACCAACTTGCCCGGCACCAAGCACAGATCTAAGACAGCGTGTATGCCTACTCGGTGCCCTATAATCTAGTGCTGCTGCAAACGCCATCCGGAGATGGCGTCCACGCCCCCTTGGTGGCTCAAGAACATGCTTATTCCGGCGCCGCCAGACTACTGTGACCCGGGGATGCTGTTCACGCTACCCACTGCAATAATGCTTCGCTCAGTACTCTATCAGCACCTCAGCTGCTCAAAAGTGCTGGTGAAGATCCCCCGGCCAAGGATACCGCTGCAGTGAGTACACTGCTCGAGGAGTACTCCTTGGACGTCACCACTGGCTTTATGTGTGAATCGCCCAAATGCGCCTCCCAGCTTTCCTGCACCCTTGCATGACTCCGCATTATTGTCAACGCCTTGACATCATCGACGTCTGTGCCGTCTCCTGTGGCCGTGCCAGGACTGTACACGATCGATGCAGTGTTGGCCGCAGCCACCTTAGAAGACCATAAAAAAGCTCATCCGAGAGCCGCAGCAAGCCACAGTTTACCCTCACAGAGCTTTCACACTAGCTCGGCGGCTTGGCATCGACAGGCTTCAGAGTTTCAACAGCCGTGTCACCATCGCTGGCTGCCCACGAACTCCCACTATTCCATGGCTTCCAGGACGACGCCGACGATTGGGTATTCATCCAGTCGCAGCGTGGCTAAGGCTGAATGCGATGCAACCAGTTCCGACCTTCAGATATACTTCTGGTTGATACCCGGACCAACCCTCAGCGTGGCCGAGACCTGCGGCCACAACGAAGCAGCCAATGTCGGCCACCCGAGTTTTCAGGACATTTTCAAGACAGGTCATGGCGTGCAAAACAATGACCGTCCCGGCACAGCCAGCACCGCCCAGCAGAGACATTTCGGCAGCCCGTCATGCTGCGCCGCAGTCACAGCCCAGTATAAGGATGACAGCCCGCTGATGCGCGCCAGAGGCTAGACTGTGAAGGGGAGGATAACGAAGTCAGATAATAGAACAACCTGACAACGATTAGGCGTTGTGTCTATTTGTCTTATTACAATATATATATATATATATATATATATATATATATATATATATATATATATATATATATATATGCACACAAGGCAGTAACACCACAAGTCTTATATCAAAGCTAATTACAGTGCATATCTTGTAATAAATAAGTTGCTTATCATTAACAGCAAACATAAGTTACATGGAACCTTTAGAAATAAAATACTTACAACCGCGTGGGTGCTGAAAAAACCCGGAGAACAAACCAAGTCTCTTGGGTCCCCAGTTGTCTTCACCTACAAGAAAGGATACTCATAATAATTTACCAGTCTTATTCCAATCTTAGGAGCGGGAATTGGCAAAGTGTGCAATGTACTACCTCAATACTCTTCGGTTTTTCGGAAAGATGGTCTGTCCCCACGTGCTCCTTCTCCAACATGTACGTGAGAGCAAGAACCTTGATGTCAACTGCTGACAAACTTGGATAGTCTCCAGTGAGCTTAGAAAACTCCGTCACTGCAGTAAGTAAAGTGTAATCGTGAGGACGCTGAGCTGATGCATAGGGGAATTGTCAAACGGTCTGCCAACTCACTGATCTTTATTGCTTCCGGCGATGGAACTTTGTACACCAACTTGTACGGAAGAACTTGGAGCCTCTGTTTTGTTGCTTTGTCCTTTATTTCATTGACAACTTCGGCCAGTGTGTAGATATTTTCACCGATTTCCTGGATAATAAATTAGTCATAACCCACCTCACGGTGATTACAACACTACTTGTCAATACAATCGCAAACAAAAACAAACTCTTTCCATACCTGCAAAGCCGCATTCTTTATGAAACCTCCGGAATCAACGACCAAATGTTTCACGCGTGCACTTGATGACAACTTGACAGGCTCCATCTCTAACTCAGGATCTCACTCACACCGCTAGCTCCGATCCCACGCAGAACACGCTGCTGTCGCAAAAAGCAGCTACTCGACTTGCACGTGGCTTGGCTTAGTTCTTGCCCTCCGTGGTTCTTGCGATTGCCTGTAGTGACGTCAAGGATGAATGGATGGATTAATATGCATGCACCCTTTAGATTGGGCAGTGGCTAACGCTACCTAGCCGTAATACTTAGTGAACAAAAACTAACTTTATCTTTTTTTTAATGGTGAAGTTAAGCACTGGCACTTTGCAGTGAAGTGTTTAATTTTCACTCGCGTCTTGATTGTAGCCCCCAATGAGATAACTTCCTCCTAGTTAATTCTACCCACTTAAAGTTGATTTTGCCCTCCCTGGCCCTAAACCCCAGTGTTTTGAAAAACTCTGTGCCAAAGCCCTTTACAGAACATTATCAAGAGTTCGGCAGTTTCCTCCTCTCCACACGCACTGCATACCGTGTCTACCCCTTCGTATTTGGCCCGATAAGTCTTGGTTCGCAATACTCCCGTCCTGGCCTCAAACAGTAGAGAACTACCCCGAGAACTATCATAGATCCTTTCCTTGGAAATTTCCTGCTTATAAGTTTGATAGATCTTCAGTGCGGACTTCTTAATAATGCAAATTTTTCACATGTCGGTCTTCGTTTCCTTCACCTTCTTAACCAATAAATATTTTCAGTTTGGCCCCCTGCTGTTTTCTGAGTATTTACCAGTCAATTTTCTGGTTCGCTTCCTCCATTTTGTATCTACATTCCTCATGTACAAGTAGCTGAACACCTTCCTGGACACCAACGCTCCTCCTTCATTTCTCCCAATCACTTCTCTCTTCGCGCCCTCGGCGGCCAGTCCTTTTTTTTTTTTTTTTTTTTCTGCGCGGAGACGAACCGAGGGCCATTAGCGAACGCCAGAATGGCAGCACTCTGCAACCGTTTCTTTTATGACTCATCGTTTTTGGCCTCCGCACAAACGAGCTGGAGGGCGGCTTCCTTGTACAGATGAGATGCCCGCTCGCGACTCGCTGGAAGGACCCCGCGGCGCTAGCTGAGGATGTGTGTTTGGGTGCTCGCGGCTAAGCCCGCGCATAACGGGTTTGCCCCTGGGATCCGCGTGCACAGCTTCCCCTCGGTGCTGTGCCACAGTCATTCAGTAGCAATACCCCCGTCCTGACCTCAAACAGTAGAAAACTACCCCTAGTATTATCATATATCTTTTCCTGCTTAAAAGTTCGATAGATCTCTAGTGCGGACTTAACCATGCCAACTCGCCACATGTCGGTTTCCGTTTTCTTCACCTTATTCTTAACCGATAGTTCTTTTTGGTTTGGCCCCCTGCTATTTTCAAAGTATTTACCCGTCAATTTTCTGGTTCGCTCCCTCCATTTTGTATCGACATTCCTCACGTACAAATAGCTGAAAACCTTCCTAGCCCAACGCTCCTCTCCCATTTCTTTCAATCGCTCCTCAAGTTTTATCTTGCTGCAAGCATAAGTTTCTCAAAATGAGAAACTCTATGGCTGCAAGCTTCCCTGCATGGAGGAAGGAAAAACTTCCTCTTTGCGTCAAGATATGGTCCCTAGAATAAGCATAGTCAGGGCATTGGCCGAGTGTTCCGAAATCCGGACACGCATTTGAAAACGTTCGCGTCACCTGCTGGTAACAACAAAACAAAACACAAAAATTAACACCGATAGTTATAGCGCGTGAACAAAACGACGACACAGAGACAAGGACACGAAGGACACGCTGCCACACAATTAATGCGTTCAATAGTGGGTGTCATGATCAACACATGGCGCGACAATCCGAAGTCGCGAATGACGTGTTCGGATTTCGATACATATAGCCTACGGGGAGTTTGGCAAATCATATGATTGAATAAGTCTAGTTAATATGAGCAACGCCCAAGGAGGTTATACTAAAGCTATAACCTCCTTGGCAACGCCTTAGGAGGCGTTGATGTGAGACGTTACTGGATCGTTGATAAGAGGCAAGGATGAGTCGCCGGGTCACGACATAGAGCATGAAAGCCAAAGCGTAGCACACGAGCTACTACCGGTCGCCTTTGCATCTATGAGCACACATTACTTCGCCTCTTGGCAAGCGCTAAAAGTGTCGTAGTTATGATTAACGCGCTCAACACTACCGAACGGAAATATGCTGAATTGCCCGAACGAGCAGTTGCAGCTTGGTCTACTCAACTACAGATACAGCTTAGCATTGTAAACAGACCTTTCGGTGTTTTATTTTCAACGTTTTCACTCACTGGCCGAAGTTGTCAGTGAAATAAAAGGCAAAGCAACAAAACAACGGTGCCAGTTAACGCAACAACGTAGAACGCTGCAAGTGGCATTGGCCGCATTACAACTACCGTGATTGCAGCCATTTTGCAGACAACAACGCACAATACGAGATTTCGCGAGATGTTTTCTCAGAACAGGAAGTCGAGAATAATCACGTGATAACAAATGGTGGGTTCTTATCGTCTTACGAAGGGAGTGCGATGATGTGACCATTTGTTCAGAATTTAAATGGTTCGGAACTCGACCGCACCGTTTAGGCCCATGTTTTTGAATTGCCCGATGATGCAAGGTAAGATGACGGTCAAGTTGCGGTTTTCGCTTCTGATCGGCGTTTCGCTCAGTCTTCTCATTCTGCGGAATCCAAGGTTACACTTTGGCGATATATTTGCAGCTTTTTTTAATTTTATATAGTATCGACGGCAGTGGGTGTAAAATAACTTGCAGGTTGTACGTGTTTTGGATTTAGAATTTTTTTTCGAGATCCCACGCGAAGGAACGGTAAATCAGGAACGGTCAGTATCGCGTAGCAGAAGTGTTCGCGATTGTTTTTTTTATTCGAGCCGATTGGAAGGAAGGGAAGGGACGCTTCAGGGAGGCCGCGTAGCACCGTTGTGTTTCCGCCTTGAAGCGTAAAAGCTAGTGAGCTGAACAGCTAAGCGTTCAACCTTTCACCTAGGGCCAACGGTGGCGATCTTGGCGCGCCCGTAGCACCACTTGCGCATAATCGGCGCCCAACACTTTCGTAGCTGCTGGCATTGCGGCCAGATTAGGCCTAAACGATGTCAGGATAATCTGCTTAGATTTCTCGATTTTTCATCTTTTAGGCCGAATCGACACGACTGCTTGGACACTTTGCTATACTGGTCGTGAATATTTGGTTAGTTATTGCACCCAGTGAAGCGCCAGATGCTGTCTTGTTGCCGTAGTTATAAAAGTTTCAACGCCTGTCACCACCGCGATGAGCAGCTGACTCGCACGGGTACGTTATCTGCAAACATCCTTCATGAAATTCTCGCCGACCGATCAAGATTCGTGGTGGGCATGACATTTCTCGCTCCATCGTAATCGCGACGCTTCAGCATCATAGCCGCTTTCATAAGTTTACGTATGTAGCTTGGTCAATTTCAGTTGTGTGATCTCTGTGCCGAATAAGGTCGTATTTGTTCAAACTATGCAAGTTGTGAAAAGGAAACCGTTATACGTGTAACGGTTTCCTTTTCTATACTTTTATGCATGTGGAATTGGGGGTTCTGGTTATTTGATGTGAAACCAAACTACTGTTATTCATTTTTCACTGGTAAATGCTTATGGGTGTCAATAAGCGAAGAGTGACGTGTGATCTAGGCAGATTTTATTTATAGGAGGGAAACAGTAAACGTACTTAAACCAGTAAGATGTAACAGTAAAATATAGACTGATTAAACTGCTCGAAGAAGACAAAACGTTAGGCACATAGAACACGCACACACTGCGCTTCGTGGGTGCGTCTTCTGTGTGTCTAACGAGTTGTCTTTTTCGCGCTGTTTAAACATGTTGTCAAAATCAATTAGCCAACTAGCCCAACATCATGCATTACTTCAGAAATATAGCGATTCCTCTGCTGAAATAATACATCTGGAATTGGTGAAGTACTCGGCTTTTATTGTTTTTGTCAAACAGTGCATAGCCTGAGAAAAGGTTCAGGTTTCAAAACCCCTCCCAAAATGTGCTTGCATGTGTGCAAATACATCTGCACATGCATGTGCAGACTGCAACACTGATGTTCTGCTTCACAACAGTTTCCCATGTACTATATATTAGTGTCTGTGACTCTTCTGTAAATTTCTTATTTATTTATATATATCTACATATATCACACACTGACATGCAGCTGCTTCTGTAGCTACATAGGTGAATTAATATTGTAATTTAGCGACAGTGTTGTCAAATCACTTGAGAGCCTAGCCTTCACATTCTGTTATGCATAAAGGACAGAACATGTATTGCTGCACCCTTCCAAAAACTTAGATCTTCATAAATTAATATTTGTCTTTATGTGAGTGTTTTTATTACTGACATGCATAGCATCATGTATCAGCATGTGTATCATCGTATGGTCGCTTTTTTCCATGAAATTTTTCTGTCTCCATAAGGGCTTTGTTTTTTTATTTTTTGTAGAAACTTGTAAAGCTAATTCCTGTTGCATAGAGCAGCTCAAAAGATAGTTAAGCTAGTGCTGTCATGTAAACCAAGTTTTTGGCTGTAAAATCTGCAATTTTTATTCTTCAATTGCACCTTATACTTCTCCAATATGAGGGTATAGTGATAAGAGTGCTTGTATAGTGTGTATAACAGTGCTTGTCTGCGTTCCAACTTCCAAGAAAAAAGAGAGTTTTTGGGTGTATTTCTGCCGCACGACTATAATCATCTGGCTTGCTCGCATTAACGTCATTAAAACCCCATCTTTTGCCAATTTCCTATCAATGAATGCTATGTCACCCTGATAGCAGCATGGCATTTGTGACTGTGAAGTCTTGGGACCATGGTAATAATGCAAGGAAAGTGTGCTAGGTAGATGACAATTGAACTTGTGTGGCGGAAATGCTCCATTATTTTTTATAGTGTGAAGCAGTATTTCCAACTACAATAAGCATGCTATTTCTGGCAATTGCAAGAGCCTGTGAATTTCAAACAATACATGTGTATCAATGCAGCTGCTTATTATGGTTTAGCAGAAACCATGGTCATGGTGGGCAATATATTCTAAATGTGACCTACCACCTTACACCTAGAGAGAATTTTAACCACTTAAAGGGTACCGACACAAAATTTCTTGACCGATATAGCCTGTGGGATTGATTCCCGTGAATATGCGTAGATCGTCTACAAAAATATCAACAGCAAATATAGCTTAGAAGGTATTTTAAATTAATTTTAAAGTTAGCGTGAGCGATCAACTCCATTCTGCTATTGACAACCTCAAAGGGGACCCTTGGGGACCCTTTACTTATGCACGTGACCACGCTTAAGCAAGTTATGACGACATCATAGCTGCCTTCTTTCTTTGGTCGCGTTTGTTCCAGCAGGCTATTACTCAGCAGCTGTTCGAGAGTCCGTGGCCACGGCGCACAAGTTGAAAGTTATGTTTTTTATTGCGTTGCTGTCCTGTTCAAAAAAACTTCTTGGTGCGAACCACGCAGAAGTACGTCACTGTTGTGTGCTAACATGATCGAGCGTTGCACCCGCTTAATGGTGATAGTTGCACTTGGTGGTTTGTTGTTTTTGAAACCGAAACAGACACTGGTTGGTAATTATCTGTCACGTGCTGTAGAAAACAGTGTGTCGTGTTATGACTAACAGGCCTTCAGGAACGCACTGCAGCAAAAAAAAACGCTAGGCCAAAATTGTTTCAGTACCCCTTTAAGCACTTTATTTTTTGGAAAATTTCCCAACCAAAATAACATTTTTTTATTACTGATTTTGAATCTGATTATGTTAAAGAGCAGGCAGTTGAGGTTGAAAAAATATTTGTACCTCCATACTAGGTCAAATCAATGCAATAGTGTTTATTTTGGAATGATACACAAAAAAGCAGTGACTTGCTGCTAATAAAAATAAAACCATATGAAAAAGCAGTCGCAAACTTTTTTTTTTTGTTTTGACTTGTGTAGGCTGAGACCTCTTGCGCTATTTCTTTCTGGAAGCTTTGGGAATGCGTGAAAAATTTCAAAACATTGACTAAAGTGGCTTTACTGGCAAACACTTGCGATGTTCGCTTTGAGCTGTCATCATTGTCATCAGAGGAGCTTTGGGATAGTTGTTTTGACATCATTCTTGCTTTGGGGAGCGGAGTTTTGCTCGGGAAAAGAACACGCGCCAATTTTTGAGCATCCTTTCTGTAATGTATACTTTTCCCAAGCAAATCTGCGCTCCCCTATGCAGGAATGATTTCGATTCGTCAACGCGATCTTCACTTCTGGGCACAAGACTAACATCTGTATCAGATTCACCATCACTCAAAAAGATAATGAAAATCTTCTTTTTTGTGTTGTCGGACAGCCATGCATGGGTCACACCCATCGCATGCCATCTATAAAAAACCGTGCTCCTGGTCCAGGAGAAAACTAAATCGTTGAGTGAGTGCTGCAATCTAGTAGATGACTTGCAGTCTTAGCTTTAGACGAGTGCTTCTTGTTCTGAACACTACAGGGGAGTACCTATTCCGCTGGGATGACCTCTGCTCGGCCAAAGCACTTGAGGGGTTAAGGCGATTGAAAAGAGGAGTGTCCTATATTGTAGTGAGGCCATTCCATGTTCTTCTTTCTCCAAGCCTGTTCATTCAAGCTCTGCCATAGAAATGTGTACTCCCCCACCACTTCTAAAATTTTCACTCTTCGTGTATGTATATGTACATGAACACTGGCATAAGTATTTCTTTTTTGTCAATACTATGTAAACTAACGGAGTAAAAGCAGAGCTTATATATTCATTGAAATGTGTTTTATGAAATAGTGCATATGTTTATTATTTTCCTTCATGCAGTTTTTGCCCCTTTCTAGCTTGCTGGCCAGTATGAACTACAGCTGTGCTCAATTCCCTTTGGCAATACTCCTGCTTTACTGACGGAGTTTAGGCAAGTGGTACTTTTCAGATTTCTATTGTGTGTTTTGTCTGACGCGATGGTGTAGTGGTTGCAGTGTATAGCTGCTGATTTGAAGGTCGAGGGTTCGATCCCGGCCTCGACAGTCGCATTTCGATGGTAGGTAAATGGTAGAGGCCCATATACTGGTCTATGTCAGTGCTCATGAAAGAATACCAGATGGTTGAAATTTTCTGAGCTCTCCCTCCACTACCTCATTCCTCACAATCATATCGTGGTTTTCAGACGTAAGACCCCACGTATTTTAAGATTGTCTATTTGCCCACGCTAAGCTCATGAAATAGAAGACAAGCTGTTTAGAGTTGTCTCTTATGCACTATATGAGTCCTAGCAATTCAGACATTGACAAGGCAGTAGCTACATGTACTTGTATTGTGACTTGATGTGTAGGCTGACGTCACTATTAAGGCACAAAACAAACTCCTCCTTTTGGCTTGAAGACAGGTGTGTATGCTGAATGTAGTAGTTGCACATTTTATTTGGTGTGCAATATTTCCCAAGGTACAAGTAGACTACGTGGTTCCCCAGGTGTTTCTAAATGGTTCGTTGTTTTTATAAGAACATAATAAATGGGTGTAAGCATGCTTTTCTTTAAAAAAAGAAACTTGTTTATTTATTTATTTATTTATTTATTTTACCCTCAGGGCCAAAAGGCATTACAGAGGGGGGTGGGTTATTTACAATAAAATATTGAATTTAACAAAAAAAGCAGTGAATACGGTTAAATCGTACAAATAAATTTGGAAGAGCACAATGTTTGTTAATATGCTGTATAATAATACATGTTAGGTAATACAACAACAAGCCTAAATATACAATGTTAGCTGTTGCAACAAAACACAAAAAAAAAAAAACTTATTACACAATGTTAGCTAAAGCATCACGGAACAAATTGTTATCAGTAATAGCAACAATGTCACCGGGAAGTCTGTTCCACTTCTTTGATGTGCGAGGCAAAAAAGAATTGAAAAAAGTTTTTGTGTTGCATGAAGGGATGCCTACTTTGTGATGGTGGTCAATGCGGTGGGAAATGTGCTGTGGGCGAAGTAGTAGTTGGGCATGCAAGATGGGATGATGGTAGATCTTGTGAAATAGAGTTAGACGGGAGACTTTTCTGCGAGATGCTAAGGAAGGAAGTGCAAGTGAAGTTTTCATGGTTGAAATGCTAGCGGTTCTGTTATAATTGGACAATATAAAACGAACGGAGTTATTCTGAACAAGTTCAAGGGAAGTTACCAGGTTATTATAGGTAGGGTCCCACACGGTTGTAGCATATTCTAGTTTAGAGCGTATTAGTGTTTTATAAAGTAGCAGTTTTAAACCATGTGGAGCGTTAAAAAAGTTACGTCGTAAATAGCCAAGCATGCGGTTAGCATTGATAATGATGTATTCAATATGAGTTGTCCAGTTGAGGTTAGTTGTTATGTGAACTCCAAGATACTTATAAGAGTTAACAGAATCCAAAGGAATGTTATTAAGATAGTAAATAGGTGAAGTAGTGCAACTTCTTGATACACGCATGATTTTACACTTTTTAATGTTTAGGTCCATTAGCCATTTATCACACCAGTTAGATATAGCGTTAAGGTCAGACTGCAATATATTAATGTCATTATCGGTAGTAATTTCTCGAAAAATAACACAGTCGTCAGCAAATAGATGAATTTTTGATGATACAACTGATGACAGGTCATTAATATAAATGAGAAACAACAAGGGACCTAAGACGGACCCTTGCGGAACGCCAGAATGAACTTCGCGAAATGGAGAATTATGACATGGTTCGTCATAATTTATACCTCATTTGTTAAATGAGGTATAAATATTAATGTCTTTAAATATGTAATACTTCAGCTAAAAAATTGTGGACCAGCATGCAATTTAGTTCAGTGCATTTATTCCTTTGATTGTGCTTGCCATGATGTAGTTTGCAAATGGCTAAACTTTTTTGTTGCGGCAGCTGTCTTCTAAAGATAATGGAAGGGGGGATGTTTTTCAGTCATAGAATCGCATTTTTATTAATGTTAAAATTTATGCATGTTTCATGAGCATTTCTCCATATAGGAAAAGTTTAATATTATTATTTGACTGACAGTCTGCTTTTTTTTCTTTTTTTTACCTTCTCTGGCATTTGTGAAAGCCCAGCTGTTCTTTTTTTTGTAGTACTTTTCATGAGAGTTCTATATTTGTATTTTATATTGCTTTTGTTGTTATATTTATATCTCTTGCTTGCATTTATCTCCACAAATTTCAGTAGCAGCAAATAGTACAAATATATTGCATATGGTTGGTGCTGTACCACTGTGACACAGCTGCTACCATTAACTTATTTACGGCTGTGTCACATGAGCTTTCATGGAAGGCCTTGCAGTTGATAGTCTTCAAAACGCTGCAACTTTATTATTTAAAAGAAATTACAGCAGTGCTACATGGCTGTGTTGAAAGGCCAATTTTTTTAGATGTTTAGATGTTTCTTGTGTATAAAGTTCAGCGCTGCAGCTCTTTCGTCCCGTTTTCATGTGGCTAAAAGTTAAATAATATTGAATCTATTCAAGTGGGTGGACAACTGTCCAAAGCATGAAATGAGATGACTCCACTGATGAAAAGATTGATTGTTGCATTGACTCAAACCAACCCTGTTGTTTTTCCGTGAGAGATGGATTTATATTTTTATTTCTTCATTGAAAGTCGCCAAAAATGACCTGTGGCATTTCTGATGGCAAAAACATAAATGATCCGATGTACCTGGCCACATGACGATTTACAGGGTCAACAATATTTTGTTAAGATTGAAATATTTTGTTTCTTTTTAAAAGTGTGCATATAGCCCTCTGTTAGTAATATGCATTGAAGTGGTGCTGCCTCTATGTGACGTAATGATTCCATGCTCGTCAGTGCATCTTGAGCAACTTTTTAGTGTGCTCAAACAACAGTGCACATAGTTTTGAGGTCGCTAAGGTTTTGGAAGGACATACTTTTGCTACCTACACTTTGTCCCAGAAATTACACGCACTGCTTATTGCCGAAGCCATGTAATACATAGTGAAATTTTTGATGACTTAGCTTGGCTTGTGTATTGACAGAGAAATAACGTCGGGACAAGCCATCTACAACATGCTCAAATTCATTGCACGTAGCTGCCGAAAAAAACACACGAAATTCCAAGATGATTTACGCACTGAGCGTATTACCTAAATGTGGTCTCCTATGTGTTCTTTTTTTTTAAAATAGCATATCTTTTTTGTTCGTCTTTGTGTACTTCCATGTAGATTTTGGGCATTTCATGTACCCTGTTTGAGAAGACATTCTGTAACTGCCTTTTATGCTTGAACTTCTAGTTTTTTTTACCACTTGTGTCTATTCACGTCAGTTCCAAATTTCCAAGTATGTTGTAGTTTGCATTTATTTCTTTTCTGTTGCCCCGCCGTGGTGGTCTAGTGGCTAAGGTACTCGGCTGCTGACCCGCAGGTCGCGGTATCAAATCCCGGCTGCGGCGGTTGCATTTCCGATGGAGGCGGAAATGTTGTTGGCCCGTGTGCTCAGATTTTGGTGCACGTTAAAGAACCCCAGGTGGTCGAAATTTCCGGAGCCCTCTACTACGGCGTCTCTCATAATCGCATGGTGGTTTTGGGACGTTAAACTCCACATATCAATCAATCAATCATTATTTCTTTTCTGTTTTTATTGTTGTTTTCTTGATTGATTGATTGATATGTGGGGTTTAATGTCCCATAACCACCATATGATTATGAGAGACGCCGTTGCGGAGGACTCCGGCAATTTTGACCATCTAAAGTTCTTTTTAACGTGCACCCAAATCTGAGCACACAGGCCTACAACATTTCTGCCTCCATCGAAAATGCAGCTGCCACAGCCGGGATTCGAACCCACGCCCTGCTATTGTTGTTTTCTTGCCGAATGTACACCAGCCAATTGTCAGAATTGTACTTTTTACTATTACTTTCACTCCATTATTTTTCAAATTTATTGTTATATGTCCCCCTATGTAATACCCTTGTCGAGGGCCTTTCGGGGTATTTTGAAATGAGAAAAATAACAAAAATAAAGGGGGTTAAGCATAGTTACAGGAACTCTTGCGAAAGCAGAGTGACGACAGCTTTCACAAATCACGAGAAGGGCTGGCGGCATCGCTATCAATTCTCAGCATTGCTGGAGGAAAAGTATATCTGTGTTTTTGCATGCTTTTGGGATTAATTACTGCAGCCACAAACACTACGTAGGGTCCGCTTTCTGTCACGCTGAAAAAAAAAAGGTATACGAAAGATGAGTTGTTGGTGCGTTCAAGGGCACAAAAATTTATAATATAGGTGTCTTTTGAAATGGAATAAGGAAGAAATAAGCGCAGTTCTGTTACTGCCTCTCTCTCAATGGAGGGCCATCCACAGTTCTGCGCAGGGGATGGGGGTAAGGAGGGATTAAAAAAAAAGGATGCACAGGGACAGCCTCATACAGAAGTAAGGAGAAGATAGGAAAGATGGACACGGTCGCAGAAGTTATACACCAGTTGTCGTGATCCCACCGCTGATCACCAGTTGTTGTGATCCCGGGGTGCTGTGGTAGCGTGGTGTAGCTTCGGGTTTTGGAAACGAGCGCTTACAAGATGGGGATATGAAAAAACAAACAGGTTTATGGCACTATTTACAAATATTTACAGCATGAGGTTAAGAGTTCGCAAACCACGAATGTGGTGGTTGAACCGCTACACAGTTCAGAGCCTTCACAAATTACGAACGTGGTGGTTGAACCTTTACTTGGTTCAGAGCCTTCACAAACTACGAACGTGGTGGTTGAACCTTTACTTGGTTCAGAGCCTTCACAAACTACGAACGTGGTGGTTGAACCTTTACTTGGTTCAGAGCCTTCACAAACTACGAACGTGGTGGTTGAACCTTTACTTGGTTCAGAGCGACGTCCTGCACTCTGCGGCGCCGTTATAAGCCCTGTCGGGCTCCTCCTTCTTCAGTGGAACACCAATCACACACACACACGACAGGTGAAGGGTACGAGCATGCCCGGCGCACGTGAACATCCAATTTTGAGTCAAGATCACTGCACTGAAAGGTGGCGCCAGAGGGGCTCTTGCTCGTCGTGTGTGTCACTGGTCGAGGGGTCCCAAGCTTCGGACAGCAGACATCAAACGGTCCGCCAATCTGTCCGCTCAATTAGCAGGGCACTTTGTTGCGGCGGTCGCCGTTTCATCAAAGGAAGACGCTGTCTTTGTTGTCCCCTCTGGAACGGCTTATAGCTTCGTGGTGACACGACGACTCATCCGCCGGTTAGCAGCGACAATACCTGGCGGGCATAGGCAGCCGAAAAAGAGCGCCGCTCCCCCGTCATCTCTGGACGCTGGTTCCGAGAAAACTGGGTTCTAGGCGTGGGAACGCTGCCCGGCCACACTTCTCAGCGACAGCATGGCGCCTACTGATGCCGGTCATAACAGCTTCCCCCTCGCCAGATGAGTCACGGAGGGCAGCAGTCAACACTGCTGCTCGCAGGGACGACGAAAGGGTCAGTAGTTGAATGCCAGGAACTGGCCTTCGCTTGTGGCATGATCCGGGAGATTGCCGAATCTTCGACAGCATCTCTGATACTCGACCACATGTACAAGCAAGCACTCGGCGCCCTTCGAACAAACCAAGCCAAAAGAGGGATAGCAAACCAATTTTAATTACTAGCTTTCACAAAAGCTCACACTCAAAACTCTCAGAACTCACTTGAGCTGAGAAAGCAGACTCAGACGTGCTACCTTACAAATTTCACATAATAAGTTGCACGAAAAAAACTCAAATATCAATTTTGATACATCAAGAGCACCCCAGAATGGCTTAGAAAGAGCGGCTGAGCGCGTCAGCGTTTCCATTCAATTTGCCCTTTTTTTTCCTAATGTCAAAATGATATTTTTGAAGAATCAAGCTCTGCTTAACAAGGCGACTGTTCTTCGATGTCATGGTTTGCAGCCAAGTAAGGGGAAAATTGGTCTGTTCCTACTTTAAATTTAGCCCCTTTGAGATAACACTGCCACTGATGAATGCCCTACACAAGGCAAGCGCACTCCTTTCCTGAAGCGCAGTACGTTATCTCCTGTAGCCCAATTTCTGGCTCAAGTAAAGTGCAGCTTTGCTTGTTACCACTGTCGTCCTGACATAGAACGGCACCTAGGCCTCGATCTCTCACATAACACCGAACCATTAATTCTCGGTAGTCAACATAAACTTTCAAAACCGGATGACGATCAGTATTGCCTCTTCACTTAAGGCTGCTTCCTCCTTTTAATCACTGACTACTTTCATCGGTTCTGTCCCGCTGAGAGCATCAGTCAGGAACTCGGATTCAGTGAGCGCTAATTTTGTCCGAACGTCCGTCTTTGTTTACGGCCGCCCATAATTGTCTACCACTGAGACATAAAGCTCACCAGCCTCCCGAAAGGTTAACCTAAGCTGTGACCTAACGGTCTACCTCAGCGGTTGGAGAAAGCTTGATCTGCTCATATGATCACTCAATCGAATATTCTTGGCAGAAAACATCGACAAAACTTAGGCGGCAAACGCCTTCTTGAAGGTTCATTTGGTTAAAGTTACCTGCTTATGCAAACGCTTCTGAGTAAAAAAAACCACTGGGCTCGCCTGAGCTCTTTAATTACTCCCATTCCAACAGCGTTGCAAGGTGCACGGCACTACTAACCAAAACGCTTAATCCATCACAGTTTGTTTAAATTCTTTCAAACGTTACGTTGTAACACAACGTGTACAACACAAAAGTAATTCTAGGTAAAAACACCTAAAAAGCAATTGCATAGGTTTTATGCCAAAACCGTGCAATAATATTCTCAATGCGTGCAACGGAAACTCTACCATGTCGCGCCAAACTTAATCATTTTACGAATCACTTGGTCTGTGTTAACATCTTCCTTCAAATGCTCGTTCACTCCAAATCCACTTGACAGTGAAGGCATACGATATAACACTAAACCTTAAAAACACTCGAAAATAACACTTTTTCTCGGTTTTTACTTTACGCAAATTTTCGCACTCGTGATTAAACTGATTCAATGCTGACTTTCAGCCTTTGGCTCGGCGGTTTTCCTTCTGAAAATTTTCCACCGCATCACGTAACCTACCAAATTTAAAGTGGCTCAAATCTGCATTTCCAATGCAACACTGAGTAACAATATTTGACACGCCCGTGCAAAAGTTACTCGAACTGACCGTTCCCCCTTTTCTCGTGGTTCCTTTAATCGTACACGATGGGGTCGCGGTCCCGGCGGTTTTCCTGCACGTCTGAGGCTACTAAACAAACGAACGTTTGGCTGTGTCCTGCCGTCACGCCTCATTCTGCACTTCGTCCTATTCCCCGTAGGAATTTGAACGTGACGCCAGAAGCTGGGGGGGAGCCTGTGCCATTTTCTCTTTGTATTCACCCCTGCGCGGTATTTAGCCACTCTGCCCTTTCGACTTTGACCCTTCGGGCAAGGCCGCTTTTCCGAAGTCGTCGAGCTGAACCGCGCGCTTCGTTGGGGTGACGCACCTCCCTTTCTCCCTCCACACCTGGCTCGCCGCTTGTGCCTCCATGAACAGCCCCATTGACGTTTCCTTAAACGGATTAGTGGCCTACCCTTTCGTCTTTCGCGGGACGGTGTGGGACTAGTCCTATGCTTAGGCAGTGCCGAACGCTTTCGTTTCTTCCTTTTTCTGCGATGTTTGCAAACCTGCTCGGTGTTATCGCTGCTCTGCTGAAGCGTGGCGCTCTTGCTCTCATCTGCTACTGCGCTAACCATGCCTAAATTTGACAATGTCGAAAGGTCCCCCCGAGGCACGAAGAAGGTTTCCAGCCTCTTACTGGGCCCATTAGGGCTGCTGGCACCCTCTTCATCCGCGCAAGGAGCGTCTTTCGACATCGTCCCCACCTCCAGACTGGCCACGGCCTCGTTCTCTACATCATTTACTTGGATGCATTCGAGAATATGCGGGCCCTTCTCTGGCGCGATCTGTTCCTGTCGCGCTTTATGAGGCGCCTCAACTTCTGGCGCTTTGCGACGCGCCTCGCTTTCAGACTTCGGCGTGAGTCTTTCTTCCTTTTTGCTAACAGAGTTTACAAATCTCCTGATTAGCTCTGCTTTAATAACCTCATAGTTGTTCGCGTGCTGCTCACTGAGTCGCGCAACAACATCCGCTGCCTCGCAGGGCAGAACCGTGAGTAGCTTGTGAGACCACGTGTCTCGCTCACACTTCAGTAGACTACACTTTCGTTCAAAGAGTCTAAGATACAGGCCCATATCCCATGATACCTCATATGGCTGCATGTACCTAGACATCTCGAACTCTGCCTCATTTTCGAGAAGTACTCCTTGCTGGAGTCCCATTCTCATACGCAACTCATAGTCTTGTTTGAAAAACTTTCTCTTGAGGCCTTCTCTTTCGTGTTCACTCTTTCCTTCCATCTGAGCTGCTCTTAGTTTTCTTTCGATGATGAGGTCCCAATCTTCACTTAGTTCCTCATCATCAGCCCCCAAATCATTAATCGTTTGAATGATTATGGGTTTTCGTGCCAAACCCTTTGTATCAATCCCCAATTCTTCACACAACAGCAACAAGTCTGACTTCTGCAGCTCCCGTAAGTCCATGATCGTACTGAGTGCTCGCTACTTCCAAAAATAACTTCCCGAAACGGCGAAACTGAGTCTTTCGGCAAAGTTAACTACCAGTTCTAAAATTTAACCCTCTTTTAGAACCTGGTTCACTCAAAGGAAAAGCCAAGCACTCACCCATACGTGATCCATGTCTCGAGCCCGCTGCTTCTCCTGGGCCGACTGTTGTTGTCACTTGTAGCTTCGAATCCCACCGCTGCCAACCAGTCGTCGTGATCCCACCGCTGATCACCAGTTGTTGTGATCCCGGGGTGCTGTGGTAGCGTGGTGTAGCTTCGGGTTGAGGAAACGAGCGCTTACAAGATGGGGATATGAAAAAACAAACAGGTTTATGGCACTATTTACAAATATTTACAGCATGAGGTTAAGAGTTCGCAAACCACGAACGTGGTGGTTGAACCGCTACACAGTTCAGAGCCTTCACAAATTACGAACGTGGTGGTTGAACCTTTACTTGGTTCAGAGCCTTCACAAACTACGAACGTGGTGGTTGAACCTTTACTTGGTTCAGAGCCTTCACAAACTACGAACGTGGTGGTTGAACCTTTACTTGGTTCAGAGCCTTCACAAACTACGAACGTGGTGGTTGAACCTTTACTTGGTTCAGAGCCTTCACAAACTACGAACGTGGTGGTTGAACCTTTACTTGGTTCAGAGCGACGTCCTGCACTCTGCGGCGCCGTTATAAGCCCTGTCGGGCTCCTCCTTCTTCAGTGGAACACCAATCACACACACACACGACAGGTGAAGGGTACGAGCATGCCCGGCGCACGTGAACATCCAATTTTGAGTCAAGATCACTGCACTGAAAGGTGGCGCCAGAGGGGCTCTTGCTCGTCGTGTGTGTCACTGGTCGAGGGGTCCCAAGCTTCGGACAGCAGACATCAAACGGTCCGCCAATCTGTCCGCTCAATTAGCAGGGCACTTTGTGGCGGCGTTCGCCGTTTCTTCAAAGGAAGACGCTGTCTTTGTTGTCCCCTCTGGAACGGCTTATAGCTTCGTGGCGACACGACGTCTCATCCGCCGGTTAGCAGGGACAATACCTGGCGGGCATAGGCAGCCGAAAAAGAGCGCCGCTCCCCCGTCATCTCTGGACGCTGGTTCCGAGAAAACTGGGTTCTAGGCGTGGGAACGCTGCCCGGCCACGCTTCTCAGCGACAGCATGGCGCCTACTGATGCCGGTCATAACAAGAGGGCGGGGCACCACTCAGTGAGAGTTCTTGTCGGCGTCAGAAGATGGCGTAGGGCAAGCCAGTCGGCCAGAGCTGTGCTGTCGTCAGAGATCGCGGGGGCATAAACCGATCGGCACGAAATCCAGCGAGTGAGTCTGTACAAAAATTTATTTTTGTTAAGACATACCAAGAACGGTGTGTAGTGAAGTATTATGCGCGAGACACGTGCACCATAAGGCACAAACACCTTTACAGGGGGTGTTAGAACCCCCTCGTTTTCCCAACCTTAATTCAAACTATATCCCGAAAAATAAAAATAAAAACACGATAGAAATCAGCTACACAAGCTCTAACAAAAGATGACAACACATGTCCCTAAAGAATGTCCATGCACAACGAAACCGCTGCCAGTCGACACTGCTGCACTGTCCGGCTCAACGACTTCACCACAGTATCATTCCCACAACAGCAACGTTGCCGTCGGCACAAGGAACCATCGCTTGCGCCGACACGTCTTCTGGTTGCGACTGCAGGCGGTTGCGCAGGTCCCAGGCATGTCCATTGCCTGAACTCAGGCCTGCATTTCTGGCCACTGGCACTGTTGATGTGCAGAAGACATACAGCCACGGGTTACATCACTCCTGCTCCATACATGCAAAACACTCGAAAGAACAATGCATGGGGAAGGGGGCTTCAGGCTCCTCACCCACATGGTACTATGGTCAGTACTGCTAGCTAACACATAGGCGGCCGAGACGCCCAACAAAAATAAAGCAAAGGTCACTTTTCTTATCACAAGAATAAAAAAAAATTGAGGGAAGCAGAGTGCAACACCTCAACGCCAGGATCCATTAGGATGTTGTTGCCAACAACATGCCACTAGCATTATTGTTGTCTATAGCTAACTGAACTTACTTGAGAATTGTACACAGCTTGCACTTGCTATAACTAAAGCATTAGGGAGGTGCAGATTCATATGTAAATAAGTAATGTATTACAGGGGAATGTTAGGTGACCTAACATGTTACGCAGGATTACAGAATCTTAAAGGGCCAGTAAATAGGCTCCGACTTTTTTTTTTACAACCCCCATACAAGCTCGGCAATTCGTAGATTAGACCAGTGATCACGTTTTCTGAATGTTACAGCGCTGCGTGCCGTGCAGAGCCTCTATTTCGAAAAACAATTCCCACGCATCTTTCCTACGCCTGACTGTCTGACGGCGCCGTGACGTAGCACGCAGCTCGCCGATTTTCTAAATGAGGTGTGAAAAAACAGTAGTGAAGTCAACGTCAGTTCATGTTCCCACCCACAGCTACGAAAGTGCCCCTTGTTTTTTGGCACTGTGGTGAAAAAATGAGCCTCGCAGTTGCACTCTTCGCTCAACTACAGCGCCTGTGCGCACGTACGAACTACTTCGCCCTTGACATGAGCAACACGGGTGAAAAGCATTGCTCTGTCGTTGGCTGCAAATTGAGCGACTGGGGCAGCGGAGAAGCATTGGCACCGGGTGCCTCATGATGGGGCCCTGCGCACTGCATGGCTGAAGCAAGTCGGCCATCCAGTGATGTACATCGGGGACCTGATCATTTGTGGCCGACACATTTGTGGAGTCACAACGATGAGCTACGCCTTCCTCTTCATGGAAGGGATAAGGGGGCGAGGCTGCGCGAAAATTTGAAACCAGCTTAGACCGATGTTTTAACCCCTGTAACTTCCTTAATATAGCACGTATTTGCATAATTCTTGTGGCAGCATGTACGAAAAGAAAAACTGCACATATATCTCTTTTAAAAATTTTTTGGACTTCAGGGCTGTTTACTGGCCCTTTAAGGCTCTCCACAAGAAGACAAATAGTAGCAACTTACCTTCATTTTTTGGGTATTCTGACTAAACATGAATGTATGTTGGAGACATTGGATATTTGCATTCAGAAATTTTGGGCAAGTAACTGCTACAAGAGCTGTGCCTAAATGGTATTGCTCAATCATATTACTAGAATCGTAACTGCAAGTAGGTGGCCCATCTTTTTTTGAAAAATGAGAATAACAAGGGATTGGTTAAACAAGGGGGAAAATATAAATAGGTTCAAGAAGTCTTTATGGTTTCCTAGCCGTTATGGTTTCATTTAATATTATGTATTGCCACGTATCACCCTGTAAAAGCCAGAGAACCACATTGCTTGGCCACACTGTACATATGTAGTTAGTGCCTTGGACATGATGATGGAGCGCGACCACAAATGGGGTCTGCTCCTCGGCACTGCTCAGCATTCACAAAGGCATAAGTGTGTGTTTATGAAGTAAAAGCAAGATAGGAAAGACAAAAGAAAAGAAAAAGTCTGAAAGATATATTTTTCTTTTAGTCAGTTGTGCTTAAAGAAACTTATCAGTGACCTCCTTTCAGAAGCATTCTGAGTTAGGCTTGCTATTTTGTTCTCCTATAAGTAATGGAGAGAAAATAATTTTTTAGCACTCCTAATGGCTGGTCATTTAGTGACAGTTAATGAACGCCTGTATCTGACTTGTGGCTCTGGGAGAGCAGCAACACCACCACCTCATGGGCTTAAAATGAAACATGGCTGCTATTGGCTGCAACACAAACAGCTTCTTGCCAGGAACGGCGTTAGCATCTACCACATAGTATACAGGCACTTTTTGGGCAAAGATGAGTTCATAAGGACAAGTAAACACCAACCTTGAATGCATAAATAGTAGCAATGGCTTTTGCACAAGAGTTTTGTTCCCAAATGAACTGAGTAGATTCGTGGCCATTCATTTTAATTGTCCCCACGCCTTTTTACGAATAGACAGATTTCCGTCCGACTCTCCAATTCAAACATGAGTATATATTACCTAAATGTCCTGGCATCCGCTCTGGCTTTGTTCATTGATTTTTTTTTCTTCTTTTTCAGTCGTAGGTGGAAATTGGAAAATGTCAGAAGGCTCCTCAAGTGGGTCTCTTTTTGAACTTAATGTGACAGGCAAGTCTTTGGTTCCAATGTCAGCTTAGCCTGTTTCTCTGCCCACTAACACTTCTTTTTTATTTGTGCCATGCAGTTGTTTCAGCAAAGTTGAATTCATCTGGAATACTGTTCAAACCAGACCCTTATGTTGAGCTCAGTGTTGATGGTGGGGTGCCTGTCAAAACAGAGTACAGCAAAAGTACCTGCAATCCCAAATGGGATGAGCAATTTCCCGTGTAAGTACCTCTTTCTTGCAATTTTCTCTCCATTTTTACATTTTTTAAGTATACAGTGCAATGATTATTGTACGGGTATGATGTGGTAAAGTTATGCATATTTGGTGGAAGGCTAAGCATGATCATTGTACAAAGCCTTTTGTCTCGACAGATCAGTTCCATCACTTTCTTTCTGCAAGGTTTTTAGTTCAACCACACCTCGTTTCCTTACGTGCCTCACAAATAATTCATTGCTCCCTTGTATGGAACATGCATCAAGTGGCTTCAGGAGGCTTCTAAAGTGAAAAAAGAAACTTGGGACATCACTGAAAACAAAGCTCGCCTCAGCCCATTGTTGTAGTTAAAGGCCTTGCAACGTGGGGCCATGAGTGATAGAAGTGCTGCTCGAATCGCTCCAAACGGCTCCAAAAGAGAAATATTGCTCCATGCTGCTCCAAAGTGCAATATTTGTTAGTAGCTGCTGCAAACCTGCTCTGAAATGGTGTTGGGGAAACTAAAACAATGAGGTTAAACCATTTGACCATCCAGTGAGTCTAAATGAAAACAAAAACAAGCTGTATACTGTTATCTAGGGTACAGCTTGTATAGTAGCTGGATACTAGAACAGTGACAATATTACACATACTAGCATTTTTCATGTACGTCTTATATAGTGTATTTATACCTTATACAAGCAGACTATATTGATAAAATGTGTGCGAGACTTCTTAGTCATACTAGCTGCTGCTGTGAGGACTTTGATATGTGACTGATTACATTCAGCACTTTCATCAGCTTTGACCTCGTTTATACCACAAGTGCCTGTATTTTAAATGTTAGTTTATTTAGCTTATATGATTTTTAAAAATATCAATGCTGGCTACTTTTGCAAGATATCAAAATAACACTTACTAGGTTTCAAAAACCATCCATCTGTTTGCCATGATTATTGCTATGATTATTGCTATGAATTTGCTATGATTATTGTGTGTGCAATATATTTAATAATAAATATAATATTTATAAGAGGCTTAACTGATGCAATAAACTCCAGGAGTCATTTGAAATATTTTGCAATTTGCTCCGAAAACACCAATACACTCAAACCTCAATGTGATGACATGGATATAACGAAATATTGGTTATAACAAAGTAATTTAGAAATGGTCTTGCAGTAGATACCAGTGTTAGGGATAACCTTTATAACGAATTTTTGGATATAATGAACTTATTTTCTTGCAAGATGCAACTTTGTTATAATGAGCTTTGAGTGTAGCTGCTCCAAAGATCCATTTTTTTCTCCTCCAGAATCCGCTCAAAAAATCAAAAATTTGCTTCCATCACAAGTGGGGCGTTAAAATTCGTTGAGTATATCCAACTTACTACAACACTGCGCCATAGTGTGTGTATGCATCTGTAATATCTGGCACCATGAGAATGTCATAAGGAAGTTTTGACAACTTTTGAATTCTTTTTTAGCTATTTTTAAACTGGTCATATAAATATTTATGATGCTTTGAATTTAGGCTTCGTAGCATATTCATTCATTAGAGGTTCGAATTCTGGTGAGCAGCTCTTATAAAAAGCATACAGAAATGAGTGACACACATACTACAATTTGTGTCACTCTCTGCATTTTTTTTTTTTCTTTTTGCAACACTTTTTTTTTCCGAAAATTTAAATCTGCTGTACCAAGTGGCCCAAGTTTTTACTGAATTGACGTAATATCTGAGTGGAGAGCTGTCTCGTAATAAAAATGAGACCGATTACTCATTGATACTATTTTGAAGCCATTCAGGACATGTCTTGATTTATAAGACTCTTACATCAGTAGTATAGCTGTGCTTTCAGCTCTCGTAACACCCGAAATCGTAACATTCGTGTAACACCCGAGCCTTAGGATTGTGCTTTTATTTTTTCTCTAATAATTTACAATTTGAAAATGTGTGTTTTATTGGCTGCTGGTTATGATATACACTCAAATTTAAAAAAATACTTATAATGGGAGCTTTCCTCAATTTATGCCATAGTAATGGAATACAAAATATTGAAAAATTCCAACTGGTGCAAACTGGTAGCTGCTACATCTTGTTAGCATTTCTTAGTAGTACCGTCAAATCCTGAGCAAGCACACTCTTCTACCGGTGAAAAATAATTGGACAAGATTTTTAGAGGCGGCACTTGCCCAGTCACTCACCCAAATTCAGCATATCCCAAAGGAGCCGCTAAAAATAAAAATGCACGCCTGAGCTTCTAATGAAAAGCTTTATTCAACGTTCATGAATTTACCTTTTTTTTTTGTTTAACTGGAAGGAATCATCATGTGAAATTCTATATGTTGTGACAAGGTGGGAAAGACGTTCTTCAAATGTGGTAACAATTTGTGGCAACTCTGAATGCAAGCCTTAGGCACCGCACTTAAAAAGTGCTATGAAATCATCCGCACGCTTAAAGACTCTCAGAACCTGTGTTACTGAGAAACACTGCTACAGGACCCTGTAGTGGAGAACAAGCCAGACAAAAAAAAAAGCAGGCTAATAAACACCAGATGATCAAAATTTCCGGAGCCTTCCACTATGGCATCTCTCATTATCATATTGTGATTTGGGACGTAAGACCCCCAAATAATGTTATTAAAAAATTTCAATATAGGATGGGGGGGAGGGCAGTGCGCTTGCTCAGTTACTAATGCATATTTCATACCTCTTGAAATGGGGAAGGATGCGTTTCCTCACAAGTTCATGGTAGTCATATATTTTTACATTGTGTATTCGACCGTGCATATTTTCAACATTTGCTTAATTTTTTCACTTCAAGCACTGTGGTGGGTGATGTGTGTCCATGCTGATCTTAATGTGGTGAACTGCAAAGTGAGGTCTTTTATATTTATTTTATTATTACTTTTTTGCTTGATCTTGCAATTCTTAGGGTGGTTGAAATATAAACTGCAGAAATTCAGGTGTACCTCTATTTATTTTTGCAGGTTGGTGACTCCATACTCGAAGCTCCATTTTCGTGTCTTCAACCACAACTCCCTAATGAAAGATGCACTCCTTGGTGAAGGCTGTCTTGAACTCTACCATGTTTTAGAAAAGGCTGATGGAAAATGTAAGTTATTTAATTATTAATATTTTCAATGTCATGTTACTATGGATCACTGTAAAATGTTTAATTTTGGGGGGGGGGGGAGCCTTTTAGTGTCATTAAAATAGACTGCAGAAGTAAATGATGGTAGGCCATTCAGTGTTTAATAACTAAAGGAAAAAACAGCACTTACACAATAATAGGCAATTAATTATGCTCAATCTGCTAACTATTTTATTGAAGCAAGGCCATAAAATCTCGAGCAAGCATCTCCCTCCCTCCCTCCCTTTTTTTTTTTGAGAAATGTCGAATATGTGGCTTCTTCTTCCTTTCCCCTTTTTTCACAATTTCATTCATTGTTTTTATTCACCTGCTGAGGGCGAGTGCAAATCGTGAATGCATGCATGTTGAATAAAGCATTCAATTAAAAGCATGGGTGTGATATACAGTAGAACCTCGTTGATAGGTTTTTGAAAAAAGGCAGAAAATAAACATAGGAAGTGGCAAAGGAAGTGGCCGCATACATATCCAGGGTATGGTGTCTAGATAATCCAGGGTTCGATGACGTTGTAATTCTGTTTATTCATAGGGGTAATTCAGTTTATTCATAGGGCTTGCTAGTGCTCGTCCCATCGCTGTTATCACCGTGGCTTCCCAGCAGGAGTGGTAGTACCAACATGAGTAACTGTGAATTATCTAGCAATACAGAGAAACCTTGATAATTTATACCAGCCAGGAATGCAGCAAGGTCATGCACTGATTGGCAGTGCGTGTAAACAAGTACAAATGTGTATCTCCTGATGTGCGCCTCAGCCACCAATAAAAAAATGCAGCAAAACAGCAGATGTTGCCCAAAGTACCCACCAGAAAGTCTTTTCTTTCCTTTTGCCAGAGTGCGGAAAAGATACAAAGCTGGCACTTTTGCATGATCGTTTTGTAGCGTGTAATGGCGACATCAACGAGCATTTTAAAAGTATTACAGGATGAGGAATACGCAGTGATTCAGATAGCGACAGAAAGGACACTAATGGCTTTCCCCAATACATATGTGCGCTTCTCTACCCCGAACTGATACTCAGCGACAAGTTACAGTTTTCTTTAAACATGGAGTGGTTACGTGGGCTCTTGTCATCTTCTGGTTAGTTGCGTGCAGAGCGGCGCTTATGCTGTTCACACCATCACTGTCGGACGGCTCATTGTACCGTACGCGTGGATTTGCCATGTGAATTGCTTGTCGCCACTTCCATCCATACTGAGCACAGAGTAGTGTGTTTAATTAGCATGGGGATAAGAAATTTCTGCCAAGCGGATTGTGCTGTGATTATCAAGTGGTCATGAACATAATAGATAAGGATCGCTTGTCTCTCTTTTTTTTTCTGAGTTGTTTCTCTGTCAGTTGTGATGTTCAATTATGGCAACGTACACACACCCACACACTTGTGGGAGGTAAGTCTGGTAAGCTCATTAGTACTGAATGTTTAGGGAACCAAATTGGAAATTTTTTCACCAGAAATAATTTCAGTTGAATATGATGTTAGACTTTAGGTCAAAGACACTTGTATTACTCCAAAACATACGTTTTGGTGCTCCGAAATTTCCATTTTACTGTGCCAAAGCTGCTCCAAGACAGCGTTATTTCTGCTGCCTGAGCTACTTCAAAACACTAAAGTCTACTACAACCCCTGATTATCTTTCTGCTCTATTTCAACCTGATCCCCTCCACACGCATGAGAAAAGAGCTTTTTTTTACCACCAAGCCTTATTTTGTTGCTGTTTCACAGAGGATAAGTTGTACCTTCATGTTCAATAATAAGATGTAAAACAATAATCTATCAAGCTGCTACATGAACAATATTAAATTTTAGTAAAAGAGGCATCTTTGCGCAAGCATTACATTGCATCCTGCTGCCTAAGTGAGTGGGCCTAATTCTAACCGAGTGGGTCTTCCCCATGGAGTTCTCACAAATATACCTAGAGGGAAGGGTAGTGGCACCGTCTATGCGCATTTTTTAAGAGGTTGGAGCACTGGGAATGACGGTATATGTGTCTGCGAGGCTTGTGTTATCTGGTGTTGAGTGAGGCTTCGACTCAAAAGCGAATACGACTGCTTACCTCAACGGTACTTACATTGACGGCACAACGAAACTGCGAAAGAAGCAGACATCATAAAAGTAGCAGACATAACACTCTCTTTGTTGTCTGCCTGCCAAGTTTAGCGGCCGTTGGTTACTTCTTACGCCTCTTAAAATTGTACATTGACGCAGAAGGTTCCAGTGTTAAATAAAACATGTTTCTGTGCAATGAAAAAAATAAATAGCTTATTACGTGCTGTTTTAGTAAGAAATCAACCATTTTAACGTGAAGCCATACGCATTTTGAGGTATTCAAATCCGAGTCAAGTTCGAAGCTCACATATCCCGTCATTCCCTTCTATCCAGCAGCTCACTAGCACCAGATTTCCCTCTAGCTAATTTTGTGAGAAACTGTATGGTCTCTCCCACCTAAAGATGTTTCTTGCACATAGATAGAGCACATAGATTGTAATTGCTCCAGGAACATGCCAATAAATGAGTGTTTCTGCACAATAATTCATAACGAGTGCATCACTAGAAGTCTCAACATGCTGGTGCCTTGTAAAATACACTTACATTAATTTATTTTAAAAGCTTGTGGAAAAGCTATGCATGCATTCGGTTTTACAGTCGGGCCGTTTTTTTCTACAAATCATCTTCTGTTAGTATTCGAAATTGCCAGTATTCACACACTGATAGTTTTGATCATTAGTATGTTTTGACCATTGAGGCTTTGCAGTGTACCTCAGCACTATCTTTCTTGTAGCCATTGTTTTTCTACACGTTCTCAGCAAAGGCTTGCATGTGCTGCAGAAATGGGTGCGAGGCGGTTTAGAAACCGTACTGGGTGTGCCATCTTTATAGAAAGTTTTACTTGTTTGGACTATCATTTTGCCTTGACTGCATAAGCACCTATAAGTTGCCTTTGAATGTGCAAACTTGACACTCTCGTTTGCTTTATTTCTTTCCTCCTTAGTGGACAAAGTGCCACAACCATTGGAATTGAGCTGTGGCAGCAAACCTGGCCGTAGTTACAGCTACTTGTTGACCATTCTGGATGGAATGAATATTGACATGAGCTGGTACCCACCAAAAGAAGGACTGCCCACAGGACACTCTAGAAGAGAAGGTGACTCCTGAAACGATTTACTTCCTGTAATGCTAAGTGCCAATTGCCAATATGGATTAGCCTAAAGTCTCGAGCAAGTGCCCTAATTGCTCGTCGCTATATTCAGTTCTATTCACTGCTTTTAATTGCCAGACGAGGATGATTAAGTGAATTCATGCGTATTCGATAAAGCATTTCATTCATTTCACAAGAAGTCTGAGAACAGGGCATTTTTTCTTTATATATAGAAGCTGTTCTGGCATGTGCATGCCACTCCGTATGCACAGACGCTATTTTCTAAGCCCAGCTACTTGAATCAAGTTCTCTCTCAACCAAAATACATGCTTTTAGCTCGTTGTTAAATACTTTTTACTGCACTATCTTTTGAATTTGCGAAGAACTGAATTGGGGCCCCCAAATGCTCTTCTCATTGAGGACCAGCCCAGCTCGTCTTTGACAGGAATGGTATGAATGGCGTGGGCGAGGTCAGCTCATATTCGTTAGGAAAAGAGTTAAGCAATAATCTAGAATTTCCACCATATTTTTAAATTGCCATGTGCACACATCATCTCCTTATATACTATATTTACATTTTTGTAATACCCAAACTTATTTTATTTCAGCATTGTTGTCGAGATTGTTTTGATAGTACAACTATACACATAAATCTAATTTACCTAAAGTAAAATTTTGGCTTTGGTCCAAATATTCCAAAAATATTGCAGCAACAAGCAGGCACGGATACTTGGAAAACATTTTGGGCAGTGATACCAAAGTTATTCACGCCAGACAAGGTTCCTCTTGTCTGGATTATGGCACCTTTGATCATTTAGAAAGTTTGATCATTTAGAAAGATCATTTAGAAGGACAAATATTGCTTTTTGTATTGTTTTGTTTCATTAGGTTATATTGTATAGCACTAGGGTGCTGTAAATTTAATGTAGAGCGTTGAATGTACAGAACTTTCCAGACTTATTATAGTGCCTTCTGTATTTGTGTACCACTTCATGAAGCAGCACCCAAAAGCTCATCATCTGGGTCCATCCATCAACAACACAATGGATCTGTGTCTGGCCATATGACCGTTGTAAATGACCAATTGGACCATGGTAGCCGGCAGTGGAGCACACCTGCTGGAGCACGGAACCGAGGGCGCAAGACCCATAACAGCAGTGAGGCCCCTGTGACCACAGCTGCGGCAGCACCTTTGTCTTCGTCTGCAGCAGAGGCAGCAGGTAATGGGCCCACTTCTGACCAGCCATTACGCCAAAGCACCTTAAGTTCTGCAAGCAGCAGTGGGAACTCCAGGCCAGAGGGAACGTCTCAAGGAGTTCACTTGACCATGCCCAGCTCTTCATCGGCAGCAGTGGAGGAGTCGTCCCAGCTAGGTATACTTCTGTCATCTCTCTGCATCTGAAAAGGCACTTGCCATGTGGTCCTTTCCATGAGCCTACTGTGCTGTAGTGCATATTATTTAGACTCATTCTACCAGAGTTAATGCACAACTAAATATTTGATTCACCTTGGGCTTGTGGTCATATTGCCAATAATGTGCTTGAAGAGAAGCTAGGAGTGACTGCAGAGAAAATGCCTAAAAGTATTAAAATGTTCTGCTGTCAAATCCCACTGTGACGAGCAGTCATTGTGGGATTTGACCAAATCCCATTCTGAATGCCTACAAACTCTACTGACACTTAAGCATTTGAACATAACCTCAGAATATACGTCGGCAATGTAGTGACATTGGGGGCCAACCCCCATTGTCAACCTATGCCTTTCGGGTGTCATGCATAAAATGGAGCATGGCGTTTTGGCAGCAAAGATGAGCTGGGTTGTGTGCAGTATTTTACTTGTTCACGGTGGACAATTTTATTGCGAGCTTGTATTTCTTTGACCCCAATTCTGTAACCAGTTCTGCGGCAATGTGGACGATTCAACCATGAAACTGTGTTGATAAATCTGCCCAGCCAGGCCGCTTCTCCGAAATCTAAAAGCGGCAGTGGGTTCTTTGCATGAAGCACTTAACTCTCCCATTTGACTTAACTACCTAGCTCCCCTAATAAAAAGTTAATTAATTTAATTTTCTAATTACTGTTTTAAATGATGTGTTCAATCCTTTTAATATGCCTTACACTACAGAAAAATGAAATGCAAAGACTGTGAGCAATTAGCGCCTTTTCCTGATTTTTAACAATATTGGACACATTTCTTGAAACACCCTGTATACGTACCGTATTTACTCGCATAATCCTCGCACTTTTTTTTTTGGTGAAAAACTGATGCAAAGTTGGGGGGTGCGAGAATTACGTGGGGAAAACTTTCCACGAAAACTTACAGGGCTAACAAGAAAACGAAGTGGCCGCAAATCGGTATTCTCACACCAGCAACTACCAGCAAGCTTTGAGAAGTACTAATTAAAATTTACCTAAACAATAAAAGCAGAGGTTCAACACAAGGCAAGATTTATTTCAGACACAAAAAGTTGAATCAAATAGTCGAGAATTAAAATATCATAGGCAAAGCTTGTGGGCGTTGCGGGCGTAGCGGTAGCGTTCGTCGCTCAACAAGAGCCCTCCCTCAAAAGGTAAGCGTAGGATGTCAGTATTGGGCTGATGGCTATTTAACAGAATCGTCCACAGTTTTCTTCTGAAGAAATAAAGTTTACCATAAATCCCAGTCTTAAGCACACGGCAGGCCCAATGCGTCATGGTGGCTTTCAGCTGCCATCACCAGTAGCGAACACAAAACTTGTCGACTCCGAAGGGCCTACCAGCGGCCCTGTTGCCGTTGTTTAGTGCATGATCAATCACTTTCAATTTGAAAGCAGCCGTGTAGCTTCAGTATCACTCCATAACGTCACAAGATTACCGACACAACATACAAAACACGTCGCAATGCGCACTTGCCGCTTTGGCTTGGCTTAGATTCAATCTCTGTGCAATAATAGTACGCTTGATGCTTAAGAGATGGCGCCAGATGGTGTGCACAATCATCATCAACGGCTGGAACGAGCAGACGACATTATTGCGGCCATTTTCAGGGGTGGAATAATTACTCGAGAAAAAAAAAAAGTCATATTTTTGTTAGGCAATGTGGGGGGTGCGAGAATTGTGCGAGTGCGAGTAAATACGGTACATACATAAGTCATTTCATATCAGGTGTTCGGAGTCAATTTTCGACCATCACCAATCGTGCAAAAAAAAAAATTTTCGGGTATATGTGGATGTGAGAAGTAGTTATTGAAGAGTTATAATTCGCAGAAAAATTTTGTGTTGCCTGGAGGGGGCTTCAAACTTTGGGCACCGGACTGAAACTGTGTCTTGGTAAATAATTTGTATAGCATTACTAGTTTCAGCAGTTACTAGGAAACCATTTTTTCCTTAATCTCAAGGTGCTGCTGCTCCATGACTATGCCAGTTTATTCATTTTTGTTTGAATGTTCTCTGTCACCTTGGAAAAAAATTGCAATATGCTGCAGCATGTTTAGCATTTGTTTAAAAAAAGTGAAAATTTTGCCTATAATATATTTGTATTTTCTGTTTTACATGTTTCAATAATAAATGATTGGAATAATTTGGTAGCAAATAAATAAAGCAAAAACATTGCCAACATATTGTAAGAGTTGTAAAAAACAGAATTTTGACTTGTATTATGATTTAATTTAAAAATGTAGTGGTATAGGTAAAAACATGGCTTGTATAAATTACATAGTATACTTTGTCACTAAGACATACAGAAAGTTTCAAAAAAGTAGTTCTTGTTTTAAGGGAAGAGAAATTTTTATAACACCTAAATAACTATTGCTCACATTCACATATACCGGCACGTTTTTTTCCTGCTTGATGCGATATCGTAAAAAATTGACTGGGAGCACACTTGGTGTGTGTGTGTGGGGGGGGGGGGTCTTCGTTTGCTGTAAACAAGTAGGAAAAAGGTGTAGAGGCCGATCTAAACCAATACCATGAAGAATGAAAATAAGTTTTTTAGAAGCGTACACCTTTTGCCTACGCACACGAACTCCAAGAAAAACAAAAAAAAGTATTCTAGAGAAGTAAAAATCAGATTATACATTTTTTGGCGTGAGTAAGATACACGGGAGGGAGAAAGATAAGGGGGTCATTAACCACCCCGCGAGTGCTTTGAAGACGCCGCTGCAACGTAGCCCCCCTGAGGAAGGAACCAAGTCGGTTCCAAAACATCGGGTTTATGCATCTTCACATACTTTTTGGTTGGAGCTTAAATGGTTTCCCAGATTCATTCTGCATTTTTGCATTAAAATGTTTGTTGGTTTTAATTAGAAAAACCTGGGGGGCTCTAATACTGATAGATGGGTAAAATTTCCATGGAAGATGGGTAAAATTCCCATTGAAGGGCGCAGGGTAGGGCAAAATTTGGGGAAAAAATCGCTTGTTTTTTTAGCAATTAGGGAAGAAAGTTCCTGCGTGCATATTTTCCAGTTCGTGCTTTTCTTAAACATAATTTTTTGTGGCTCAAAACCAGTTTTTCTGAAAGAGAGTCGCGAATGAAAACGCATCCTAGCGCAATCCCCTTGTATGCGCACTGTGCTTGCAGTCTATTTTTCTGAAGAGCTTCATATACAACATTCAAAATACTTGTCAAGAGTCAGCTGTGTATTTTAATTCTCGAGTAACTTCTTAAGCAGTCTGAAGACACTGTGTGCCGTCATATTCACACTTCTTCTTTAAAGCGCATTGTTTTGAACACTTTCAGCTCCTAGCTTTATTACACTTTGCGTTTGCCGTGTTTTTTGATAAGTTTAGTTGCTGAAGGTAAAAAAGGTCTTCAGCAAGTGTAAATTTCGTAGCAACACATAGAGTTCTCTTGTAAATGTGAATAAATGCCAGTGATGTACTGAGGTGCAGAGTGCTGAACCAGCAAGTTCTTTATCATTAAACCTCTCAGCCTTTTCAGCCTCCTTCAAGGTGAATTACACGCCTGGGGACAACGGGTATTTGTTTTTGTTTCGGTTCGGGGGTTTTAAGGATTGTGACATTGCTATTGTTCTTGCATTTAATGGTCGTAGTATCACACGAGTTGAAATTCTGAAATAGGGAGGATTGAAAGCTGGCCGAACTACAGTCGATTTGCTGGAAAACATTGACCACGCTCGACGATGAAAACCGGATAAAGCAGCATCGCATCTCACGAAAAAAAGCAAGCCAAGCATTATGAGAGGCCCCAAAGCGAAAAATTGACTTTGGCAATCATTACCAAGCTTGTAGCAATTAAATAAAATAGTTGTACGCTGTTTGTGACTAAGTGTGATTGCTTTTCAGTGGTTTTCTAACTTGAAACTCTATTATCTGAAAACAGTATTTTCATTAATTAGGTACTATTATTCCGTATGTACTTCAATATAACCAATTTATTTTTCTTGTATTCTGCATAAATAACCAGAATTGAAGTTATGCACTTTACAGTTTTTATGCTACAAATCTTTATAGATGCCAATTAACTAAAAAAATTTGGTTCTACTGGTAAAGAATTTATTGAAACGATACCTCAAGATGACGAAAAACGCGTAGGATGTGTAGGGCCTGGCCGGTGCCTTTAAATCTTAAATCAAGCGAACTTCACCTATTCCCCTTGTGTTGGCTCTTTCCATGGGCCACCTTTCTCTGCTTAAATTGGCATTCCGAAATATGCATCCAAGCATATTATATTTGTGTTTTTGTGGACGGCACTGGTCACATCTACTGTGAAAAAAAAAAAATGACGAAATCGCTTACAGTTGTAAAATTTCTCTCATTGCTTCGTTGTTCAGGGCCGAGGTTTGCTTTGCGCGGCCTTCTCGGCAGGACAAGAATTGACATGTGGACCTTCCACTGGAGTAGCTGTAAGATTGTGCACAAAGGTCAGCAGCTACGCATGCATAGTGGAGTAGACCAATTGAGGCTGCAAATCCAAACCAGCTGTTAAACAGCTGGCGTTGTGATGTGGTACATCAGAGCTTGAAGCTGAAGTGTTGCCCCGCTACGGTGGTCTAGTGGCTAAGGTACTCGGCTGCTGACCAGCAGGTCACGGGATCGCATACCGGCTGCGGCGGCTGCATTTCCGATGGAGGCGGAAATGTTGTAGGCCCGTGTGCTCAGATTTGGGTGCACGTTAAAGAACCCCAGGTGGTCTAAATTTCCGGAGCCCTCCACTACGGCGTCTCTCATAATCATATAGTGGTTTTGGGACGTTAAACCCCACATATCAATCAACCCTAGGTGGTCGAAATTTCTGCAGCTCTTCACTAAGGCATCTCTCATAATTATATGGTGGTTTTGGTAGATAAAAACTCCACATATTGAAGCTGAAGTATTGTCATCTTCGAAATCAAAGCTCATGCCTTTATTGCTCAATTGAGGTGTCGTTGCAAGATAGTTTCGAGTGGCGTGCGTTTCTCAAGATGCTGCACGTGATGCAAGCACTCGGGATGGCCCTGCAATGAAACAGGACTAGTGATACTGGATGCGGCCCTCTGTTGGATTTTACAAAAGAAGCTAAACCAAAACTGCTGGAAACTGGCTAAAAAGGCCAGCTTCACAAATCATAAATGCAGAAGACCTTCGGAACTAAGTATTGGTAAAATAAATCTTCTCAGTCTCCATGCAGCTCTCTAGTGAAATGCTAGCATGGATTTCTGGCTATTATTACTGCTCAGGACTGTCGCATTGCGAAGCTGATACCATAATTTGAATTTGAATTTAAAGGGTTCGTTTCATCAGTTCATCATACCGTCTGAATCAAGCATCAATCACCATTGATAGATTTGAATAGGCATGGTAATCAAAGAGTCAACAAATGGCGCATTTGGTTGGGTGTTAAGAAAGCTCTGGAGTGCTCTGAAAAGTGGCTGGTAGAATTCGAGCGCTCTGACTACCTTCAGTTGGTTCTTTTGGAGTGTCAGCCTTTGGCTCGTAGTGCTCCCGACTGCTCTGACTTCGTCGTGAAAGCGTGGCACAATCTGACTTGAAGGACGGATCAGGGGACACAAGCGAGCAAATCGCGTGGCTGCCGGCAGGTGAACTAGGTGATAAGCGCTAACAGCGCGAGTGCACATTGTGGAAAAGGACATCGCCGGGCGCGTAACACTTCGTGCTCGTGCCTTGTTAATGGCGACTTCACATCTACGAAGCCATAAATGCATCATGCAAATAAGGAGGCGGCTAGCGAAGATGGAGGAAATTTCACTGATGTCATTACAACAGCTCGTAGACAGCCACATGATTTGCCTTGAAGATAGCAGCGTGAACGATAACAATTGCCAGATTTGTGTGCTGAACTCGGAAGGCTGCCGTTGTGTCAAGACATGTCGGAATTGTCCAGCAAACTGATCGGCGCCATTTGTCGATGCGGTGCAGGAATGTTTGCCCTGCAGCTTTCCGTTGTGGCTGCACGGTGGCGCTGCAGGTGTGGTGCGCTGCTCTGAGATCGCCTATGTATTGGGTTGGTACACCGCTTTACACGCTCTGATTGCGAGCGGCCTCGACATCTGTCGACTCCGAGTCGTGATCGGAACGGCCAACGGAATACGCCAAGAGACTAGTCTTCTGATTGAGGCGTCGGCTCCAGCACTTTCCCTGCTCAACAGTTTATCATCGCTTAAAACAGAAGTATAATTGAGAGGTATGCTGTAGTGGGGGACATCAGATTTATTTGGCCATCTGGGGCGAAAAGCGGAAGTCTTTTTCATGTTTGACCCCCATGAAAATTGTTACTCTGTTTGGAAGTCAAATCAACACTCTTATGTTTAGCAGTATGGCTGCTAAGCCACAACTGCTTGGTTTCGATTAGCTGGTGCAGACTGTGATGGACGGTTATTTTTTCAGCTCTTCAGGGCTATTGAAATAGCATTGGGAATTTCATGTAAAAGCATCATTGATTTGCATATTCTAGATTCGTCCTTTCAAGTGCCGCACAGTACTTTTTGTGGTAGTTCGGGGCATGTATTTTACGTTAGACTCTACTGTTGATTACACTTTTGTAATCTGAATGCAGGTGTAGGCACTGGTAGCCAGGCCTCACCATGGTCCTCGACCTCTACCATGGTTATCCGCATGGACAATAGTGGCGGGGAAGCAGGAAGCTGGTTGACTGCTACGGAAACGTTTTCCGAAGGAGCTTCAGGTCAGCAGAGTCGCCAGCGCAGAACCGGTGTTCCTGCCTCGCCCTGTGGTCGTGCAAGCCGCACGACCCCAGCCGCAGGTGCAGCTGCAGGGGCGGGCCCTGCAGGCACTCCACCCGCTGCAGCTTCAGGGGCTTCCACCGATGAGGAGCAGTTGCCCCCTGGGTCAGTGCAGCACTACTCAGTCAACACGTTTATTCAAAAATAGCACAAGGGCACAAAGCTTTTGTATCTAAAACAAAATAACCTTTGCTCCAATGGTAAAAGAATGCCTTATTTTGTTTTCCACATTACTGCTAAAAGAAACAGAAAAGATCAACGTTGATCTGGGAGACAGAGTAAACTACAGCAAAAAAGCAAACTAACTGAAACAAGTTTAAATCAGTTGTAAATAAGTTATGTCACTGAAACGATCTTGGAAATGCTACAGAGCTTGTCACTTTATAGCTTTCTTGTTTGTAACAAATAGGTGTTCGCATCACCTAAGTGGATATATGTACCTTCTGGTTGTCCTTTGGTATTCCCAGTTGGTGATTGATGTCCAATTTTTCGCACCCCCCTAGAAGCCAGTAAATCGGCCGAAAAGTCTGGCTTTCTAAAAAAAAAAAAAGACGTCATGATTTTTTAAAGTCTGCCCATGTAGTCAAATTTCCACAGCCACAATCAAAATAGTTTCAGTGCCCCTCAGTACACTTATCAGGCATTTTGGTGCATTCCCAGGCTCTTGTAATTACATGCGATATCTGCTGTGAATCTCACTTTATGCGCCAATTGCAAATTTTAGTTTGTGGTGAGTGTCGTCAATGCTAATAAAACATGGAAAAAAATTGCTGTGTCTCCTGGAGCGTTGGGAAACGATAATGCAAAACATAAAGGCAGTGGTGCAAGAGCGGACGACTCTAGTAAGTTTGTTTTGAACCAGCAGTTCGTGCAGAAGGTCTAAAAAGTTGGACGCCCAAGAGTGTCCTTTTCCAAATTTTCAGACCTTATAGATTGCCATCGATAAATCTTGTGACTGCGCCTTGAAAGCATCCGAATATTTAAGCATGTCTGAAAAATCAGCAGTTGACTAACTCCTGTCAGAGATATCTTCCGAGGATAGGCTGGACCTTGGAAATTATGCCAGAGTCGCACATTCTAGGTCAATCATCTCTAATACTAACAGCATTTCACTTGAGGTTTGGTATCAAAAACTGTTGTTTTTGCTGCTTTAAGGCGTGCTATTTTACTCATACAGTTTTGCATGGAGCCGTTTTTATACAGCTGTCAGCACCTTAACTTGCTCAGACGCGTGACCTCGGCTCGCTTGGACTGAGGTCACCGTTGCCAAGCGTTGAAATTTATATGCTTGCTGCTGGTAACAACAGATGGAGCACGCTTTGGTTCCACTAGCAAATTTCCCACGTTTATAGTCTGCCTGATCGGCGGGTCGAATGCACTGACTTTGCATCCCATTTTCACCACGTTTCGCTCAAGGCTACATTATCGCGCTCACCTATGGCATTCGATGTCATATCCTATCTCGATAATAAATCATTGTCCCAGTTCCAATTCGCGACTGTTGCTCAAAACAAATCACATGTACAGTAAACGCGCATTATTTTGAACTCGGTTATTTCGAAATCTCACTTAATTCGAAGTATTTCCACAGTCTAGTATTTTGCAACGCAAGTTTGAGCCGATAATTTGAAGCGGCGATCAGCACCAGGCCAGTTGATGCAAAAACTTTGAGTACCAGGTGCCGATTTCCTATCCCGATTTTGCCACAAGTCCACGGAAACGATGGCTTCTAAGAGCCACAGGACAATGCAACCTAGCGATACAAATAAATGGCAGCTGAAGCACCTTAGCCTCGCTACCTCCAGCACGCAAAATAAAATTATAGAAAAAAAAGCACTCTCAATCAACTGTAATGTGCTCCAGCAGAAAATAAGACGTGCTTCACTGCAACACAGTGCTACGCGCGTGCAGCATGTTGCATGTTTCTCCCAACGTCTGCGTGCCATGATTCACCCTATCTTTCTGGGAAAGGACATCAGTGTGGCGGAATTTGCAATGTATGCGAACGACTGAGTGCCGGTTGCTCCCCCAATTAGCGTACTTGCTCTGCTGGCCTCTTGCCTGCAACACCTACTTCGGAAATCGTTCGAAAGCTTCGATGATGATGCTTTCGAGCTAAAACACATTGCGAATTTCATCAGTGTCCATCCCTAAATTCTTTGTTCTTTCAAAAAGAATGGGCGAATGGTCACATCATGTGCTGATGCAGCAAGGAGTGGATGACATGCTGCCCACGTGTCAGTACTGTGTTGCAGTGAAGATGTCTTGTTTTTTGCAGGCGTGCATTTTAGTAGATCACTGCTTTTTTTTTTATGGTGGTAGCAGCGAGGCTCATCGTTCCTCCCCATATGCAGCAAAATTGTGACCAAGTATTGCTGGAAAACATAATTCTTGGAGATGCAAACTAGCCGGCACAGCAGAACCACCAGCCCCGATTGCTTTGAATAATTTCAAGTTCCTTGAATCCCACTTTTTGTATGTTCTGTTAATTTGAAAACCCGATTGATTGGAAGATTTCTTACAGTCCTTGTGACTTCGAATTAATGAGGTTTTACTGTATAAAAGGAAGAGCAAATGCACATTAATGGATTGATAGATATATGGGGTTTAACGTCCCAAAACCATCCTACGATTATGAGAGACGCCGCAGTGCCGTAGTGGAGGGCTCCGGAAATTTCGAATACCTGGGGTTCTTTAACGTGCACCCCAATCTGAGCACACGGGCGTACAACATTTCCGCCTCCATCAGAGCACGTTCGTGGAGTTCGTAAAAGTTGCACAATAAATAAATCTGAAATGGGATAGTGTTGTTCATGTTCTGATTCATTAATTTTTAGACAAAGTGAATTGAACTGTTCTTGCAATTTAGAGTGTGCCTTCCTGCTTGGTTCATGCGGCACGAAAGATGTGCTGTTGGATCGCAAGATTTGTGTGGGTAATAATATCTGGGGTTTAATGTCCCAGAACCACAATTTGATTATGAGGGGCGCCGTAGCTCAGGCCAACGGAAATTTCGACGTGCATCAGGAAGATGTGATAAGGCAACGAGTTATTGTATGTGCACATTCTCAGTGCCACTGTCTAGTATATTCCATTTATAATGAGTATTTTTTTTACATGAAGAGTTAGTATCCTATTTAATAAGATGGTTTAAGGTTTTATGCAATAACTACTCACAAGAATTGCTTTGTTTGCGTCGTATCCACGCTTCTTCCTTGCTGAAGACACGCAAAAACATTGTGCTCCAAGACTACTTCTTCCATGCAACATGAACCGGACAGTATGGCACGCTCTAAATTGCGAGAACAGTTCAATTCATGCTATCTGAAAATTAATGAATTAGAACATGAACAACGCCGCCACATTTCAGATATATCTATTGGGCAATTTTTACAAACGTCATGAACCTGCATTTGCTCTGCTTTTTTACACATGTGATTTCTTTCGAGCAGCAGCCACGGATTCTAACTCGAAAGGTGCGTAAGCTATTGCACGCAATGGTTTATTGTCAAGATAAGTATACGACAACGAACACCATGGGGATGTGCGTTAACGTAGCCACGAGTGGAACGTGGCGAAAACGGGATGCCAAGGCGGTGCATTCGACCCGCTGGTCAGACAGACTGGAAACAGAAATTTGCTAGCGAAACCGAGGCGCGCTCTCTCTATTGTCAACTGCAGCAAGTATATCATTCCGGCGCTGACCTCAGTCCAAGCGAGCCGAGGCCACGTGTCGGAGCGTTCGAGTTGAAGGTGCTGACTGCTGTACCATATTAAGGTTAAGACATGGCAAAAGACGGAAGTGATCCAGCGAGCAAAAAGGCCAGCGGTGCCCTCGCTTCCTCTTTCCCGCTGGCCTCCTTTCCGGCAGTCCCACAATCGCCGGTCCAGCTCGCAGGCCATGTGACGGTTAGCAGATGATTGTAGGGGGTGCGTTTATTATGCGAGTGCGTTCATTATGGGAGTATATGGTATTTGTATGCTTTTTTCACAATACAAATATTTTGTCTTTTGGTGAGCAATTTTTAAATTTTTTTTAATTGAGAGAGCTACAAAGTAAATCAGCATATCTCAAAAATCTGGATTCTGAAGTGTGTGCAGTGCATCAAAATGGATGTTGTAGACCCATTAGTAGAAAAGGTATGGTATATTGAATATGCGCGAGTGAAATTCCAGCTTGAAATTGACTCACTCGTAAAAGTTTAACATACTGTAACTTTTGTTCAAATAGATTTAGAGCCGGCTTGATTGGCGGAACATAGAACAGGCATTTGCCCTGCAGTGAGTGTAGTTAGGCTGCAGATGACGATGAGGACAGGGTAAGCCCTATACATCCTATGCTTTTTTTTTTTTGCCATGCTGAGAAATTCTTTTCTCGGTGACTAAGGGGAGTATCCACATATCATTTTCGTCTAAATTTTATGCTCTTTTTTTACCCTACCAGATTTATAAACATCCAAGTAATATTACAATCTTAGTAACTTATTCACCTCTTGGACCTAAATTTCGAGTTAACACCATTCTGAATTTGTAACAAAAATGCCCAAGTGCATAATTTTAATTCTGGTACAGTAGTTCTATGCACTTATGTTGAATTAAAAAAATCAACACTTGAGAAATTATGGTTTCCAAGCAGTAACAGACATTTAGATAATCAATTTTATTAGTTTAATAATTTAGAATCTAGTACCCCACTTTTAGGATCACTTAGGAGCCCTTAAGATTAACACGGCCTCAATACTAGGCATTCAGGAGGACAGATGCATTAAAGGAGCCCTGTAGTACTTTTCTAAGCAATTGTTGAGTGTCTTAACTTGGAGATCTCATTGCCCCATGAATTGACTGCTGCAAAAGCTTTTAGAATCGAACAAGTATAAGCAGAGCAACAGGGATTTGTTGCAAACACTTTCTCTTTCCTTTCGTTCTAGTGAGCGCCAGAAAAGCTATGTAGCTGGGGGGATGATAAAGAAGCAAGAAGATGTGCCGGTTCGACAGTGTGCGTCATGATCTTGAGCACTTATTTTTATTATTTTTGTTCTTTTCTTTCTTCGTCTGTTTTCTTCCATCCTCCACATTTGTAATACCTGGGTTTTGTGGGAATTCAGGCTAGTCCACCGCCATTGCGCAAACTTTTTTGCCTACTTCTGCTGTTTTCATATCCATAGGTCGGCGAACTCAATAATCAATCGATTCACTTGGACTCACTCATACTAAGATCCAGCCATGAGTCTGAGTGAGTCCGGGTGAGTAATATTTTTGTGAGTCTGAGTCTGAGTGAGTCCTGTTGCAGAAAATTTTTGTGATTGTGAGTGATTTCAGCTAAGAAAAGTTTTGGTGAGTCTTAGTCTGAGTGAGTGTAAAGTGCAAAATATATTTCTTTAGTGAGTCTGAGTCAGTTCCACTTTCTTTTGCAGACGTACGATCCTATCTAGTCGTCCTTAGCATTACTATCAGCCTTACCTAGATTCACGTTTAAACTTGCGTTTACTAGCATGTATTCCTCAACAGTGTCGTTCATGCACTGTTTCAATATTTATGAATTAGAGGCGTGAATTACAGCCAGCTCTTCCAGGGAATTTCTTTATGGATATAGCTTATGTTGTCTGCTCTTCCAAGAAAAATGTTCTTACTGGTTTGGAAGCACTTAGAACTTGTTTTCAAAGATATTGTATGTCAAACTGCACCAAGAACAGTACCGATTACGTGAGATATTGTGTTTAGCCAGGATGTCTACCAACCTGGAAAAGTCGGGGAATTTGGACCCTTCTGGAATAGTCATGGAAAAGTCGAGGAATTTATGGAAAACCTGGCCAGGTCATGGAAACTGACAGCAGTTCTGTGCGGCCGTCATAAAAATAAGCATTTCCATTGATGAAAGCTTACAATGTCGCTCTTCTAACTGCAACTACAGTGAGCTGCTAGAAGAGGTGTGAAAAAAAAAAAAAAAACAGTGCATAACTGTTGTTTCTTAGTGTAAACGTGAAAGTATACACAGACCCATAGAACACAACGTTTACTGACATTTCGGCACCCAATATAAAAGAGAGCCTTGTTCACATTAAAGCCTTAAGAAAGGCACGGCGTCCCGAAGTACCCCTAAATATGTGACGTAAGCAATAAGAGTACATTGTCTAAAGTGTCCCGCCACTCCAGCGTATGTACAGTAGTCTGTATCTGGATTCCAGGTGCAGGCATGATGAAAGCTTATTTTGAATGCGGAGCATTCTATAGTCACACCTACTTGCAAATTCGGTGTTGGCGGTGGTGTCTACACCCTACTGCGCATGCTTGCGTCTCGAGTCTCATACCGCATGCTCGCATCTCGTGCCAACTGGGGGTGTCTTTACTTGGCTTCTGCTTGACTTGATGCTTTGCTTACTCGAGTAGATGCGATGGAAGCAGCAGTACCTTCAACCAGTAGTGGGGCACAACCCAACATCAGTGTCCTACATCTCGTTAAAGACAACATTTTTCTTTCATTCAATAAATATGAATATTAAAGATGAAATAATAATTAAGCATTCCCAAACCATACCCAATTATGCAACATTCATGTAATACCCCCACTGCTCTGTGATGCATTTATTCGAGTCCCCCCATGGGAACATGCAGGTTTTTTCTTTGTCCAGAAAACACGTGTTCGACCAGTCTATTGGTGGTCTGTGGATTCCGCGTGGTCAGCGAGGGCAGTTGAGGCCACGCATTGTTTTGTGGCATCATATTTATGTTGTTTAACTCTTTTCTTGAAATCACCAGTTTCACTGATGTACTGGTTGTCACAATTGTGGCAGCCTATGGCATAAACGAGGTCAAGGAAATCCCTGCTCGCCAACTTGTCCTTCACTTTGGCTAAAGCATTCCTCAGGTTACACGTTGGTACATGCACTATTTTGATGTGTGTTACTTCTACATATTGCACGGAATATCTGACTTTCGAGCTACATTACCCACTTCTGTAAATTTATTTATGTTTGTCTAGGCTAAAACTGCCTTCAGCAGAAGCTTACCAGGCTACTCAGGCCTTTTATTATTATTATTATTATTATTATTATTATTATTATTATTATTATTATTATTATTATTATTATTATTATTATTATTATTATTATTATTATTGGTGATGCAACAGCAACCATCCTCAGCTACACACTTATATCTGGTAGCTCGTGTTTCAAGGGTAGCACTTGTGTAACCTAAGGTAAATTTCTCGTTTCAGTTTTGTGAGGTATTGTAAAAATAAATCCGCAATTATTTTTTAATGTGACGTCCACAGAAGAGTACGTGGAATCTGTGGAATCAAAGTATCTGTGGAATCAAGGTAGCTGCTTCACCTTGACAGATTCCTTCTTGCCATCACATATTCAAACATCGGCATTTTAAACGCCGTCCCCAGCTTTCATTGCAGTCATCTGAGGACTTCCGTTGCACTTCAAGTGTCAGAGCTCAGAGACATAAAATACAAACATGCATGTGCGTGTCGAAAAAAAAAAGAAGGAAAACTTTGCAATGCGGCTCTGTTCTTGCAATGTTGTCGTTACTCGTTGTCAAGGCAAGGTACATAGGATAGACTAGTAGTAGTTATTCAATTTTTTTTTGCAGAAAAGTATATTCTAGAAGTGCGCAAGTTAGGGGGGGATGCAAATTAATAGTAAATACAGCAATCCAGGTCGAGTCAGATCTAATACAATTTACATCCTAAATAGTTGAGTCGGTAAAATCAGCAGTTCAGGTCGATCTAATTCAATTCAATCCAATCCACATCCTATGCGGCGTGGCCTATAGCCATTATAAGAAACTAAATTATACTCCAGTGGCAGAACTGGCCAGGCTCCCGTGTCCCCATTTTGCACGGATGCTGCGAGATGGCACTACTTCTGCATTTCCTAGCAGCTTTGACTGCGGTGTTGGACTATCGCAGGCTCCTTCAAACTTTCATTGGTGGTTACTTTCAAGTGGCCCGTTTACTTCGTGGTTCTTCCGAACATCTAACAGCTGACTTGCTCACTGCCTGGCTCAGGTGTTTTATTTTAGCCAGACATACAAATTTTTCTCACATTTACCGCACGCGCTCTGAAAATTCTGAGTGCGTCTGGTAAATATGTTGACTTATTTTAGATGAAGCGCCTGATTTTTTTTTACAACTTGAGGGTTTGTTTCCAGTGCACAGAGTTTTCCAAGCAGACATGGCGGTCATGGAATTTGCTTTTAATCATCATGGAAAACCTGGAAAAGTCGGGGAATTTAGAAATATCAAATCAGTAGACACCCTGTTAAAGAACATTGAAACCATGGTCGAAGAAGCTCATTCTAGGTTGCTGGCTCATGAGTCGACTCGCACGGACTCACTCAGACTCAGATCGAAGTGTGAGTCTGAGTGAGTCCGGGTGAGTAATATTTTGATGAGTTTGAGTCCGAGTGAGTACGGTTGAAGAAAATTTTCATGAGTGTAAGTCTGAGTAAATCTGGCTCAGGAAAATTTTTGAGTGCGAGTCCAAAGCTCAAAATATATTTTATGAGTGAGTCTGAGTGAGCTCCAGAAGATTTGCTGTCCTATGCTCATTTCCTAACATGACTCTCCCTTCCTTCGCGGTTCGTTGGTGCTTTGAGATCGGTAGTCACGTTAACCCCTCTCACTCAACATTGATTCGAACCGGATGTCGACTGGCGCTGCGCTCAAGTCACCTGGGAAATTTCGCGCGTGCATGCTGGGAGAGAGATTTTCTCTGGACATTGAAGGGTGAGAACACGTTTTTACGTCTGTCAGCTCTCTTTCTCTTTGGAGCTCGCTCGGACTCGCCAGCGGTGACTTGCGCCCACGCCGGATGCTTACCTTTTTTTGCCCTTTCCGGACGCTAGGTCAAAGAGGTGCGTTGTGTTTGACGTGTGGTCTTACTACGCGGACCTGTACCTCTGGAAGTCAACGCGAGCAAAGTGTGCCCTCGATCGAGCCATGTTGTTGCTGATCGTAAGAGCGCGCAGCATAGTCCTGAGGGCTTGTTTTTCTTCAGTGGCGATATATTTCGATCCCTTTCGCCCACGAAAACGTGCTCGGGGCACCCTTTTTATTGTACTTTCGCCTATGGCGTGAATAAGCCTCTTTTGCTTTCCCGCCGCCTTTTGGAATGGGCGCTGTACTGCGTTTCTGGTCTTGCCACAGGCAATAAATTGTTATGAATTGTTGATAGCAGTACTGTGTACTTTCCATGCTGTGCTTGGCGCCTTGGCTGTCCGAACGCGCGTGTGCAACGGCGTTAGTCACACAAGGCGACGGTGGGTGCGGCCATGTTGCTCGCTAAGACCAAACCCACGCCAGTGGTCGTACTCCTGCGGGATATGTGTAAACTATAGTTTCTACTGAAAGCATGAACACCATCATAAGGTCTCTTTTCTAATGTAATAAAAATAATGCTCTGGAAATTCGGGAAGTATTTCGCTTTACCTTGCATCTTGCATCACCATGCAACCAAAGCAACTAGAAAATCCCTCTTAACATAAAAATGGGAAATGTATGGGGAAAAAAAGGAACTGGAGGCTTGTATAGAGATTGTGATTCTTCTTCAAATAATTGAAGAAATCATGGGTTACAAGGAAGGATGCATGGAGAGTATCAAATCTTGGACCTAGTAGGCATTGTTTGTGGGCGGTTCTCTGTGATTGGTATCATTCCTTACACTGAAAGATTATTTCCAGGTGTATTGTAACATTTGTAGATGGAGAGAGGGAGTGAATGGCCTGATGTCACAATGAACTTTGAGCTCTTCACATGATAAATTAACCAATGGGCTTTTGCAACCAGCAGTAGCCAGTCACGATGGCGAGGCCAAAAGCCAAATTTGGTTGTTTTTGACAATTTTTTATAGATGGCAGCACATTATTTAATGTTTGCCAGTTGCTTGATATTTTGCTTGAGCTGCTTGAGTGGGAAAGATGCAATGTTGCTCTTCACATGCCTGTGTACCTCAATGTTTTTCACACGAACATTGTACTCAAACAGTTGATGCGGTGAAGCACTGCTAACAGAATAAAACAAGATTTGTCATTATATGGTGCTTTCTGGGAATTTTATTTGCTATTTATATGCACCAACCCATGCTGCCTGCAAGTGCGAAAATGGTCCCAAGGAACACCATGAAGGAACGTCCGCGAAACGCGTGGAAGCCGAGGGGTAAAGAGGATTAAGTGGACTCCACCGTTTATGATATTTTTAATAAAATGACATGCATGCATATTCTATTGGAAAACATAGCCTTACTGCTGTACCTAAGCTTGGGTATTTGTGTTGAACAATGTGGGATTGGCAGCTCTGTTGAACTGAATGATACCAATCACAGCGCGGGTTCTTTCAGGAAGTTCGCGTGCGCCGCTGTCTTGAGAAAATTGCCTTGATAGGGTGCTTTGTGTCTTAGACACAGCTGTCCTGAGAAAATTGTCTTGAGCCCCGTCGTGGTGGTCTAGTGGCTAAGGTACTCGGCTGCTGACCCGCAGGTCGCGGGTTCAAATCCCGGCTGCGGCGGCTGCATTTCTGATGGAGGCGGAAATGTTGTAGGCCCGTGTGCTCAGAATTGGGTGCACGTTAAAGAACCCCAGGTGGTTGAAATTTCCGGAGCCCTCCACTACGGCGTCTCTCATAATCATATGGTGGTTTTGGGACGTTAAACCCCACATATCAATCATCAGAAAATTGTCTTGATAAGGTCTTTGTGGCTCAGACTGCGTAAAATGCCGACCAAGTTCCCCCACTCGAGCAAACACTCTTTCCCTTTTTCAGGAGATCTGAAATAAGCGCCAATGACTAGTCCGGCACCGAGCAAGCACCCTCTCCCAAATCTGGTTAGATGATTCTTCACCATGAGGGGTGGCGGAAGCGGGGGGGCTTGCTCCGCATTTTATAGTGATCACATTACTGGTTCATGTATGCAACTCCATATTGAGAAGAGGGCATTTGTAAAAATTGGATATTGTATTTTTGCTTTGGTGCCTTTAAGTGTTTTTGTTTCATCTTCTCAGGTGGGAGGTGAGGTACGACCAGTTTAATCGCAAGTACTATGTGGACCACAACACACGAAGCACAACATGGGAACGACCGCAGCCTTTGCCTCCTGGGTTAGTTCGGCTGCACATTTTTTCACTATTTATTTTTTTCAAGGTTATTGTACTTAGCTGGGCTTGACAAAGCCAGCATGTTAGGATAAGTGTGGGTTTGCAGTTTTATCAAGTGGTTTAAAATATGCACAATATCAAATTCAGCAAAGCAAAAGGGCAATGTATGTATTGTCTGTAAATGTCAATGAAAAGGCATTTGTGATTAGCAGTGTGCCTAACCTATGTGCAATTTTATATTTTGTGAAAGTAGCCTTTTCCAGTTTTATCTTATTCCTTATTGCTAGAAGCAGAGGCATGTTACTTTGTGTGTGTGTGTGTGTGTGTGTGTGTGTGTGTGTGTGTGTGTGTGTGTGTGTGTGTGTGTGTGTGTGTGTGTGTGTGTGTGTGTGTGTGCATAGCCAAAATGTATGCACACTGTTTTACGCTGTTCTCATATGCTTATGCTTATGTACAGGCATATCACCACTTAATCTTTACCAATGACAACTTAGATTGTAAGCAGTCTGTGTATTTTTTTGGTATATTGGATTGTTTATGTGTAAGCATTTCTTTTCGTACCCTGCCCATTTTTCACAATGTGGCAAGATAACTGGTACCTCTGCCTAAGTGCAGCAACTTTCAAACATGGCAGTTGTGCTTGTTGTGCTCACAATGCTATACCACACTTGACTGAAGCTATACAAGTTTAATGAACTTTGATGTACCAAGTGATCCACTACGTATGCATTCTCTGGTTGCCTATTCGCATTGCATTCACATTGACATTATTCACATTGTGTTATTCAGGAGTAGTGGCACAGTAGATTTCTTTTCCTACCCTGCCTGCCTTCCTCATCCTTCTATAAAAACCGTACCTATATGTATTAAGAAAACTAAATACCCTAGTCTCGGTACCTTAGATTGAACCAAGAACGTCATGGCTATGATAGTGGCTTCTTGTAGCACTACTTTATTGTCCAGAAAAAAAAAAAAAAACTTGGATGACCAAATTCAGAGGATAGTTCCAACTGCTACTTTTTAACAATGCGATATAAAATATGAACTTCCTCGTGTGATTATTGCTTTAAATGCGATACCTTATACCGCTCCAATGACCAGAGGTGTTATAGCATACTGTATCTACTTGCATAATTAATGATGGCACTTTTTTTCCAGCAATTGACCAGGAATGAACACTATGGAGTGTAAAAAAAACTTTTTTTGGAGAAGAGTGTCTGAGTACCGAAAACTCTGGGTGAAGGTCAGAATTCGTATGGTTACTGTCACTACAACCACAAAATCATGTTAAAAGTCCTATGTTTGCAATGAGTCCTTTGGAAAATTGTCTCGTGAAAGTGCAGTGTCTGCATGAGGATTGCAAGAATATAATGGCTACATAGCGAAGCAAGAATAAATAGTTATGCTAAAGGCTGGTGTAACATTCAGTGTATGTATACGTCTAATTGGATGTTGCCACAGTAACTTTGGTGCAGCTACTACCAGCATAGAACACAGATGCTACCAACATTAATGCTACCTGGGGAGCAAACTGCAACTGTTATCCAATCATACGGGGAAATAAAATCGTTGCTTATCCGAAAGCTCAGAGCTGGCAGCAACAGTGGAATGAAACTGTCAAACGCATCTTGCAGTTTAGTACCATGCTGTCAATTTAGCAAACAGTGGAGTAATAGTCTGTCATTCGTTGAGCCATGTTCTACATATTGCGATTCCTGCTATGTATTGTATTGCTGTGGCTGTGTTGAAAAGTCCCCGCCGCGGTGGTCTAGTGGCTAAGGTACTCGACTGCTGACCCGCAGGTCGCGGGTTCGATTCCCGGCTGCGGCGGCTACATTTCCAATGGAGGCGGAAATGTTGTACTCAGATTTGAGTGCACGTTAAAGAACCCCAGGTGGCCAAAATTTCCGGAGCCCTCCACTACGGCGTCTCTCATAATCAAATGGTGGTTTTGGGACGTTAAACCCCACAAATCAATCAATGTGTTGAAAAGTAGCATTCATTTGGAAATCCTATGTAAAAGCATAGAACTGTACTATGGTACATCGTATTCCCTTCACTTCTCCGCTTGAAATATTAGATGCTGGGCTGCCTTATCTCCTCGCCAGTTTGCTTCTAACCAGCCTGTGATTACCTGCATCATCTTAAATAATCACAGGGGTGGAACAGCTGTGCCATTTGCGCCATGGAGTGCCAAACTCGTTTACTTGTGCCATCCTGCGCCAAACCACTCCTGCTGCGCCAAACTCGCCTATCAGCACAGTACTGCGCCACAGCACCAGAATTTAGCCGCAAAATGGGAAAGCCATCAAGCGCCGTGCCTGGAAAAGTGGCTGAAACATTGTCTTGTGGCTTTGATCAAAACGGTTATAGTTTGGGTTTTATAAAGGCTGTGATCACTCCAGGAGCAGCTGTGAACTTTGATCCTAAGGGCGTGGTCGCGATCGCTATGCGCGCGCAACTTAGGTATGCATCAGCAGGAATAGCTTGTGAACCCTTACACATGCTGCGCTCTCAGTGCGAAGACATGGCGACAAGACCATCTCGCCCTGTTTTGTAGAGTTATTCGATATCAGATCTAAGAGAGTAGTTTGCTGCCAGCCTTATAATTTATTGCAATCGAATTCATTGCTTTGTCATTCCAATGAAACTGTTTCTTCATAACATGATGGCAGCATTAGGAAAAGAAATCAAGGATGGCAGTAATAGCACTCTAAAGAAGGGGGCGTGGTGTCTGTTTCTCAAAACAGCCTAGCAAAGACAGGTGCACCGTGCACACCACTGCTCATCAAGCGTATGCGCGTATTCTCGTTCGTTTGGCCACTGTGCTTCACGCTTATCAATTCAGCGGCTAACGATCGCGTGTTCAGGTAAAGGGAAAAAAAAAATAAACATGGGCGACTGTACATAACTAAGAGAGACGCAGTTGCACTGCAAATGTGAAGCAATGAATGCGATAGCAGCAAATTGAAATGTTGAACGAATTGAGGCTGGCATCTAACTCATTTGGATCCAGTCTCGCGTAACTGTACAAAATGCTGGTTTTCGAAAACGCGGCCACTTCAAGGAGAGCAACACTTTTTGAACATTCTCTTTGCGATGAGAATGCAGCACGTAGAAGTGTATGCGAGTCACCCGCTGATGGCTGCCGGGCTAGCATGCGCACCACCGATCGCGACCACGACCTTAGAAGCAAAGTTTATAGTTGCTTGAGCGACACCTGACCCCTCCACTTTCGCTCATTGTTTTTTAATGCTCCTCCAAGACTGGCAAAGTACTTCCTCTCTGCTTCGAATACAGGCCTCCCAGCCAGGTGTATCGGATACTATCGCAAGTGGCCTTCAAGCGATAGAGATGGGGTGGATTGTTTGACTTCTGCTTCAGTTGCGTTCATTGGCTTTGCTTGCGCGCTTTTACTCGCAGATAGAACATCGATGTGCAGGAGTATGTTATCAATTTAGAATTTATACGGGACGTGACTGCAAGGGCAAAAACTCGTCAGGAGTGTTCATATAATTTTTGTCGCAATAATGGGACTATTGTGCAATTTAGCTGAGTGTTTAAAAGAATGTAGCATTGAACAAATGCAGCTTCACAGGTTGTTTGAAAGGGGCTTAATCTTCTCCGAATGTTCTTACTGCTCTTAACTTGCTCGAAAAGGCCCTTCTAGCTGCTCCAAGCCTGCTACAAAAAGCCTTTTTGCCTGCTGCCAGGACTGCTTCCAAAGCTATATAAATGTATACTCAAGATACCAACACACATTAGAGCAATCCCACAATCTGTTGCATCAAAGCCAGATAATCAATTTTTCTTTCTAGTTTTCTCTTTGTGTGATATCACCTTTGTTATCACTTTTGTGTGATAGATGTGGTGAATCACTCACTGAGAACTACATCCTCATCCAATGCAGTGAATTAGACTCTATTAGAAAAAAGCCTTTTTCGTGATGTTCATTGGCAAAGAACCGCTTTTTAAATATCGGTCATTATTTGCATTTTTAGACAAAATTCAAAGCTTCAGCATCATATACCAGGGAAATCCGTAGCATAACCTCTTCTGCAGAGGTTGTTGCTGCGGCAGCTACTCTCAGAGGCACCCGCATCTCACCCTTTGGTTTAAAAGAGGCTGAGAAGGCGTTCGTGCGATTTTACAATCACTCACTTGTAGATACCATGGTCACTTGTAATTCATTCCATACCCATACATCAAATTGCGTATCACTTATAATTTTAACACTTTAAACTTTTATACAGTGCGGGAGTTTAGGCCTATATACAGCCGTAATACACCTTGTAATGGCAATCATTGGTCATTGCTTACATCGCATCAAAGACATGGCGCTCTTTGGCCACCCATGGCCCTTGCACCACAAAACTCCACTAATTTTTTTTTTTTTTGGTCAAGGCGAAAGGAGGCATGCTTACAGAGAGGTCATCCTGCTGTTGCATTTTACAGTAGTATCTCGATGGTACGAATTTTAAGGTTGTTTCAGACAGGCTACGTTATATAAAATAGGCCGTCATTCGGTCATATACGAACAGTTTCCCCAGCCGCGGCGGATGATACGAACGCAGGGATGACCATTTCACATGAGCGGCGCGACTCGACGTGGAGTGGCCACCGGCCCACCGCCATTGTTGACCGTTTTCGTACACCCCCCACCCTTTTCTTTTTTTCACCTCTTGCACTGCCCCAGCCTTAAAAACAGCGAAGAAGCATTTTTCCTAGCCTGCTCCCCGCTGCCCCCCACCCGCGATAAAGGGAAAAACCACTCAGGCACGGCGTGAGGGGAAGAGGGGCAACAGGCATGCGTTGCCTTTTTCGTTTCCTGCCCTGGTCACGTGCCCGACAAGGTACATCAGCCCTTTCAGGCAGCTCATTGGCTTTTTTTTCTTTTTTATTGCAACACCATTTTCACGCGATGTGAGGGCTCTCGTAAACACTTTGCTGCTTCAAATGCTGTGTTTGTATAATATTCGAGAGTTTTTTGACTGCCTAAGCTTGCCACGCACTGTAAGACCAAAGTGTTCGTTATGCCTAGGAAGCGGAAGGCCCTTTCTTTCAAGGAGAAAATCGAAATTCTCAGGAAGGTCGACGAAGACTCCAAGAAAAAGCACGCTGACATGGTGAAAGAGTTAGGCATAGCGCCGTCAACTCTCTGCACTATTGTTGGGCAGCGAGAAGTAATCTTGAAAAATGCCCAGTACTTCGGCGCGAACGTGAAGCAGGCGAAGACGGCTACACATGTAAAGCTGGAAGACGTTCTGCTTACATGGTTTCGCGAAGCGACGGCAGGCGACGTCAGCATGGTTGGCAAGGTGTTACACGAAAAGGTTGGCAATGTAGCACTTTCTTTTGGCATCGTCAACTTCAAAGCTTCCGGCGGATGGCTGCACCGTTTCAAAGAACGGCACGGATTAGTTTACACAGTTGTCAGCGGTGAAGGTAACAAAGTGGAAGAGTGGCAGGTGAACGACTGGCTCAATACGCTGCTGGCTCTGATTTCGGACTACGCACCGTGTATGTAGTGTTGCTGAATGGGCACCTTCATTCCATTGCAATTCTATTCTGGGGAATTGCAACTTGCCATAATTTCATTCTTTTCAATTCCTCGCGATGAAAAAAACTGCCCATTCCCACTCCGGGAATGGCCAGGCAGGTCAATTCCATTCCTACAATTCCTCAACATAGAAAAGGCATATCTTGGTAGCTTTATCGAGTCAAGAATTATTGTAACACCATGAAGCTGATGTCATCAGATGCATAAGAACTGCAAAACTACGCCCACGGTCGAGGGATTGTTGCTTGTGCATTAGGACTATACTACTAGTTCCCATAGGGGCAGTGCGCCCGCTATTTATGGTATTTGCATGGTCAGAACAATCTTTAAGAAAAGTCCGTAAACATTTAGAAATGCATGCATTTACTTGTTTCGAGCGTATTTTGCTCCTTCGCAGCTAGTAAAGCAGCTTTTGCTATTACTAACCAGGAATGCTTTCTTGGTCTTTTTAAATAGGTAACTACTAAGCCTACTTTGAATTATCTTGATGTGGGAATTTACAGTACCATCTGCTGTTAAAGGAAACACTCTAATGAGCACGTGTCATATTGAAGGCCCCAGAACTGCTCGTAGACATAGAAAAATTGTTCGTGCACGACACTTGTCTTTCAAAAGAAGTCAGAGCAGTCAATCAAAAATAGTCTGATGCAAATGTAAGCCACTATGCTTTTGCCAGAGAGTGAAATCCGGACATTGTGCACACAAGTGTTCCCTTTAACAGTGAACCCTTCTGTACATGCACATATAAACGCTCGTTAAGTAAACATTCAGTTATGTATCAATTATTCGAGTCAGCACTATTCACAAACTACTTTGCACACTAGCAAGTTCCACTAATCAGGGTTATGCTACCTTCACTTACAAGGAGGATCGTGCTTTTTGTGGCAAGTAGACGGTTAGTGAATCAGCAGGCCTTTCTTCTAAAAGTGCATGTTTAAAGGAATGATGTGTTATTATTTTTTAAGCTTAAATGCGTTAATGCTAAATTGATGACTTAGCGAATCGTTGCGTAGAGATTTTGGGAGGCGCCGTCTTGAGTACAAGAGATCGCCTGTGCTTTCGCTGGCTACCCGTACCAATGCTTTCAAAAGTATATTCTATCTCTCTCTGTACAGTTCATCGTGTACAATAGCTCATCGCACACACAGTTAACACAGCACACAGTTCATCGTGTACAAATGTGTGCTGCGCTGACCTACAGACATTGGCGATAGTTTCAGGCAAAGGCACCCATATGAGTAGGAATGGGGAACAGTATTGCAAAAAAAAAAAAAAGGAGGGGGGCTGTTAATATGTCGCGAGACTGTGCGCAAGCTGGTATATGAAAGCTTGCAGTAAACATAAGCATCACACCAGCGTCAATACGCATCAGAACTTAAAGATGCACTTTTTTGAATATGCATCCGAGTCACCGATGGCGGCAGAAGCAAAAAGCAAAGTGAATGATGGGGAGACAGCAGGTGACTGCGGCACCACCGAGCAACAAAAAATCACAATGTGTAAGCTGCGTACGCCACCACTGTATAGTTCCGCAAGGTGGACACCATGGCATAGAGCCGTAGTTACGTGAAGAATAGAGAAAAAGTATGGACCATCTTCCCGAAGAGAACCATGATCCATAATGCGATGTGAAGCAGCAGCGGGGCCCACACCATTGACCCGGCTGAAACGGACACTGTAACACGGGTGCTGGAAGAGTGGTTTAAAGCGAAACTCCGTGTAGCCTTTACTCGAGTAAATGTTTCTTTGAAATGCAAAGACACGGGAGGCGGGTTGGGTTCCATGTAAGTTTCGTGGCAGATAAACTAGCTGAAAGGCTGTTTTCACTCGATGTGCACTCGAACAGTGGGAGTGGTGGGTGGAGAGAGATGACACGCGGCGAGCGGTGACAGGCTAGGGAAAGAGGGATGTCAATGCACATGCACTGCGAGGGAAGGCGTGACCTACTTGGTATGCATGATGCGGATGGAGGGACAATGTTACAGAGGCTAGTCAAAGAGCTGCTTCGCATCTAAAAACTTCCGAGCAACACAGTTTATATAAAGAGAGAATTATAGTTTGTGCATTGCTTATAAATGTAGTACAGTGCTTGTAATCAGCCTCGCCTTTTTAAATTACTGCTTTATCAATAAAATCGAGGGCCTGACTACTTAATGTTTGAAAAACAGGACATCAAGGAAAATGTGTTGCATTTTTGGAAAAAGACGTAATTGCACTCCCATTCCATTCCATGAAAAGTGCGCCTGATTTCATTCTCATTCCATTCCTTCAAGCTATGTTGCCATTCCATTCTGGGGTCGCAAAAATGTGGAATCATTCCTGATTCATTCCAATAGGCAATATGCGAAATTAACAGCGCCATCTAGTGAATGCAGCAGGTACCATATCCGCCGTTTTGATGCTGGCGAGGCTTGACCACAACGCGCGGGCAACCCACTAGCGAACGTATGCGTTTCGACGCTTCGACTGTCGCAGTCTGATTTTTCTGCTGGCAAAATTCAAGTACACTGATGTGTGCCGCTGTGTAAGCAGCACGGAGTCACAGACAGCGATGGGAGCAACGTATGTGGCATGAATTACGATTTTGAATCGATCATTTAAACGCAAAACAGGATATGGTGTGCAGAAGCTTTATGGGCACATTCTACGATGCATGAATCTCCGCGGTGCGCGGGCTGCATTTGTGATAGCGCCTGTGTTTGTAAACAACAATCGTTTAAACAGCTAAAAGAAACCTAGCTCATGACGTCGCACTGAATGTTTGTTTGCCTATATCTTGTAGGTATCCTTCCACCCCTTTCCGAAAGATGCAATGATATACGAAGTGGGTTGTGGCGATCAAGAGGGATGAAGGCCCGAAATTTCAAGTCGGCATGTCAACGAAGGTCTGCTCGAAGCATTTTAGGTCATCGGACTTAATGCCTAGCGTTGCGAGTTGCCGCAGCCTCCTTCGGGACTTGGCAGTTCCGTCAGACTTTGCTTTTTCCAAGGAAAACAAAAAACGGAAGCCCACAAAGCTAATGTGCTTCACCACAAGCAAGAAGCCGAAACCCGGCTTTAGACCCAAGAGTGCTAGGCGATGAGCCTATGCATAGCCCAGATGAAGTGGAGGCAGCACCGGTAGGTTTAGAGGAACCCACTAGGCTCAACAGCTCACTTGAAGGTGAAAATGCACGCTTGGCCAAAACGATAAAATAGAAAAACAACGACATCGTCACGGCAAGGTGTATGCTTCCACGGCGAAGGCATACGATTTGGTTTGCTGCTCGGATGACGTCGGAGCCTGGTTTATAATGTCTTCTACAGTGGAATTCGATATATGTGGCAAGTTTTCTAAACAGTTTGTTAACACAATTTGGTTTGCTGCTCGGATGACGTCGGAGCCTGGTTTATAATGTCTTCTACAGTGGAATTCGATATATGTGGCAAGTTTTCTAAACAGTTAGTTAACATCACATGTTCGGGCGCTGGGAAACGTCTTGCTGTGGCCATCGCAGTAGCTCAGCGCAGTGAAGGAAGTGTTCAGGAGTCGTACGGCCGTACTAGCGAACGCGTTGCCGTCGACTTCTCGCCGACATTAAAATGGCGGCGGGGTCAAGTTGCACAGTGTTGCCAGAGCACAAAGCAATTTCGCATATGGTCTATTCCGGAGTGGCAACTCTACAACACTGGCACCGTGTGACATTTCAACGCTGAAGAGGCGGGATTCTTTTTCAACCTTCACCTAGAAAGGAGCCTGTGTGTGAAGGGGCATGCTTGCCAGGGTGGTCAAAAAAGGAAGGAGCGTGTCACCGTCCTTTTTTGCATAAATGCCGATGGCTCCGAAAAAATACAGCTTACTGTCATAGGCAAATCAAAACAGCCAAGGTGCTTCTGATTGGCAGGACGTTTGCCATGCTTGTACAAAGGAAACAAAAAAGCATGGATGACATCAGATCTTTTGCTGGAGTTTCTGACAACTTTGGACCAAAAAATGGCAGCAATAAACAGAAAAATTTTGTTTTTCGTCAACCAGTGTTCAGCCCATCCAAAAGACTTGAAATTTAATAATGTTGCCATAAGACTCCTGCCCATAAACATGACAAGCCATCTACAGCTGCTAGACGCTGGAATAATTCAAAATGTCAAACATCGTTTTAAAGGATTGCCTCTGCAGAGGCTTCTGGTGAAAATTGAGCGCGGGAATAATTCGAAATGTCAAACATCATTTTAAAGGATCGCTTGGGCGGAGGCTTCTGGGGAAAATTGAGCGCAAAATGTAAACTTGAAGATTAGTCTGCTGGACGCGCTACATTTTCTTATGATGTCCTGGGATAATGTGATGCAGGGAACGATCCTGAACTGTTTTCGCAAGTGTGGATTTTTTTCGGGACGAGATGCGGCTCCGACAGAAGATAACGAAGACCCTGACGCTGATTTGCACATCGAGGGTTCGGAGAACCTCGAAAGAGATGCTTCGGCGCGAGAATTTGTCACCGCGGATGATAACCTCACAACCTGTGGACTGACATCTATTGAAGAACTGGTTGACGTCGTTGAAAAGACGAAGTTCGTCGGTGACGGTGAAGACGCAGATGTGTGTGACCTGTCGCCGACGTTTGAAAACCGCCATGCCCTTGATGTCCTGCACCGCACCGCAAGCGTCGGCAACGTCAGTGAAGAAACTGGGCACAGTTTTATGCCTTTCAGGCGGCATTCTTCAAGCATGGTGAAAGTAGAAATGTGCAAAAGAATATTATGGACTTTTTCAGCAAGAAGTAGTTGATCGTAATAAAGTTATCGTTCATCTTCCTGATCACCTGTATCTTGTTTTGGTTCAGTCGAATTCAGGATGATACGAATATTTTGCATGCTTCCTTCGAATTCGTATCATCGAAATTCTACTGTATAATTTTTATTAGCTTCTACGATTTCACATGTGAGCTGCTCACAATGTTTTACGCCAACAATGCACTTTTCCAAGTCTGATTCACAATGACAATCTCTACAATGAATGCTGAGACAGCCTTGGAACACCTGTGTTAACATGATCATAATGCTTCATTAAACACTACATTTTGGTGAGGGCTTGTAGCCCTCATCAAAAAAGAAACTGCTAATTTGGCGGTGATGCTATAGGTTGTATGAAGGTGCTGATGTGTGTTGGCATATAGTGTGTATATATTTCTAGTGTTTTCAGTAATTAAATCAAGTTGAAGTCCTTTGTTGTGTCCTTTCATCTGTTTTCATTCATTTTGTACTGTGTAATTATGCTGATGCTAAATTATTAATTAGCCCAAGCCACCATATTCTTGTGCTAATCTACATTGTAACTCCTTCAGTTTAGAAAATATCTTTCAATATTTAAAAAATTAAACATCGCATTAGCAAGATGATTTCACACTTGAAAGCGGCAAGCGGATACACACCAACTGAGCAGGTATCAGCCAATTTGATGAATAAATAAAAATTTCTTTGGTTATCGTGCCCTCCTCAAGGCTGTTGAAGCATACTGTGTTGCATATCTGACCTGACAGCGAGTGTGGACACCTCTTGAAGGCAGAATCCTGTTCATTGTAGAACTCCATGTAGTTGACCACTTCTGAAATTTTCTCTGGAACTGGGGAACAATGGCACATTTTTATAAAAAAAAACTCGCAGGCATAGTTTAATATTGCTGTTTACCCAGGACTTTAGTGTGTGTGTGTGTGTGTGCGTGCGTGCGTGCGTGCGTGTGTGTGTGTTACCACCAATGAATTTGAAGGCACTGGGTACAGTCTTTTAATTTGCAAAAGTAGAGCAAAGATTAGTTTCGGACAGAAAGTACCAGAAGTGCTTAAATGCAATTTTAAGTTATAGATACTTGTTTTGAAGTGAAATAAGTCTATCTGCACGAGTCTTTCTCATCTGCCAATTGGTTGATAGACAAAGCTCTTGGTTAATGCTAAGGATAATTCTTTTACCACTTTCACAGCCAAATTAAAGATAAAATTTTTTGTTTTATGGGACAAAGGTATGCGCGTTGCCGCTGATGTGACAGTGTTACCCTAAAGAAGCAATAGGAGAGGTAAAAATTTATGCAGGTCCTAGGTTGTGTGTGTGTGTTTGTTTTAGCTCCTAATGGATTTACACGTCATGTGTAAACTAATAAAAATTGCTGTTGAAATATTTCATATACCAGTTCCTTCTAGAAATATGCTGTACCGAATATGCTTACTTTTTGTTGTGCTGTACAAGAGCGCTGCGAGGGCGTTAGTGAATATTTCCCTAGCAGCATTGTATAGTATTTAGTTCTAGTTGCTTAAGTACCTAACTACTGAATTTTCTTCTGGTGCCTTCTTAAATCGTGCAGTTGGGAGATGAGACGTGACAACAGGGGACGGGTGTACTATGTCGATCACAATACAAGGACAACTACATGGCAAAGGCCAACAGCTGAGAGTGTGCGTAACTATCAGCATTGGCAGTCAACACAGGCTCAAGCCATGCAGCAGTGCCAGCAACGCTTCCTGTACCATGTGAGTAGCTGTCTTTCTTACGTGCATTACATACTTTACACTGTCAAGGGTCCCGTGTCAAAGAAAGTCTGGTGCCGGTCTGTTAATGAAAAATTATTTTGATGAAAACAATCAAAATCTTGAACTGGTCAAAGAATGCTAAAAAAATGATGCCGAATTTCTCAGAGCAGATCGTGCGAACAAAGTGAAGCAATTCACTTGAAAAAAAAAAAAGGGGGGGGGGGGGGTAAGTTTGAATATTGGTGTGAATCAAACCCAGGGCTTCTGGATACAGGATGAGTATGCTTCAAAATTTCTATGATGGCTAGGTGGAATAAGGGGAATAATGCGTATCTGAGTAATTATGGGTGTCATGATAGAACTGATATAAATGTATAAAAGTAATGTTCATGTAATATTTCGTGGATTTGAATAATTTGATGCGTTTGTATTGCATAAGAACAAGAATTTGACAGAAAGGTGAAGGAACCCTCTCACTTCTTAGTGTGCACCTTGTCTACAATGGGAGGAACACCTGTACACATAACATTGAGACAGAAGCAGAAAGTCCGCTCTGCTATATTGGCATCAATGCTAGGGCATGTGTTGGAGGGCTCCATTCATGAGACACTCGTGCCACACCTGGAAGGTTTGCAGGAGCAGAGCAGGTTGAGGCACAGGCCACCACTGGCATGGTTGGCCCAACAGGTTCCGGGAACCTTAAACATCACCTCCTCTAGCTTACGACGCAACCGCTAGATGGGGCAGTTTGGGAAAAGTTCGGTAAATTTATGATTTTTTTAGTTTCAGCCTGAAAACATGGTTGTGCTAATCAATTTCAGCTCCCGAACCTGCAATTAGACTGATGAAAATCTTAGTGGGATAAGTTTTCCTAAGTGTTTAAATGTTCATAGGCCAGCTGCAAGGAAATTGTGCAAACCTTAAAAAATCGATGTATAGGTAGTCCAGCTGGAGATAATATGACCTGCCAAGTTTCGCCTTCGAAATGCAAGTAGTTATGTAACAGAAACAACTCGCTAACAACGCAAATTTTCATACTGAAACTAGAAAAAATAACATCATTACAGCTGACCAGAAGTGACATTGACATCAGCCCAGCAGACCAACCGATGCAAGCGAATCGTCTGCTCTGCGCTTTGAAGTATGCGCTTTGCAGCCCTGCTCCAGAGTTTCCTCTGTAGATGGTAATGAAAAAGTAAACTATGTAGACGTGCACCGTGAAGGAAACATGGATATTTGATCATAAAAGTTCGTTCAAGCGTTTCTCTAAATAACAGCTGCCCACTTTACACTTATACCGTCTTTGAGAATGCTCTGGTTCACAGTAAATGATTCTGCTAGTTTACACTTGAGGTATTCTCGCTTTTTTGATAGGCTGCGGCTGATAAGACTGCGTTGTTTCTGATGTCGATGCTCAGTTTGGCACACCCCCATGTTTGCCGACAGCGTCCCTGAATTTTTTAAACACTTGACTCAACCCAAAACATTTACATACCTAATTTAGTACAATTTGTTTTCTGATAATACAGTAGACTCGCGATAATTGGAACTTTTATAATTCATACTTTCAGTTATTTTAAACAAAATTCAATTTTTGGTTGGCTCTCTACTGTTTTGATGTATTTAAAAGCCTCTTAAATCAAACCCCATTATTTGGTTAATTCGTAAATTTTGCAGTTTCATGCTGTTTCCCTCTACTAATTAAAAATTTGCATGGTTATATAATCATAACAGTCTAAGAATGAAAATTAAGCACCTTGGGCCTTCAAGGAAAAAGACTTTTCTAGGAAACAAATGTTTGAAACGAAGCACGCACATTGTAAGGCGTGATGCTTTTCAACTGGTATAGAAAACATTGTGCTGAAGGCACATATAGCAAAGAAGCAGTTGGCAATTCACGATTTCTTAAAAAGGTCTGATCAGCAGTAAATGGCCAACAAATTTGGCCATTTACTTGCTCGTGTGCTTTCTATTCATTGCAAGCAGTAAGGGTTTAAAAACTTTAGAAACTTTTAATGTGGTAAAATCAATGTCCAATCATAATGTGTGGTGTCGCCCCACCTTGAGTTGTATATCTGAGAACTTCGAATAATTCGAACTTCTTGATAATTCAAACGAAATTCAAAGGTTGCTTCGAGTTTGAATTAATAAGAGTCGACTGTACATTTAGAGGCTTAGAAGAGCCCCCCAACACTAATTTAGCAATCCATTTTTTATTCGTGGGTTGTGTAGACTGACATACAGACACACTAATGCAGCAAGAACGGCAGTGATAATGGCATTGATAAAATTCAAAATACAAGAAAAAAAATGCCTACCCTCAACTTGATTTTCGCGGGGTCATCTGACTGCATTTCACTCACTCGATGACATCAGATGGCTCCCCCAATGAAATGAGCTGGGAGGGCCCACGTAGAGGAAGCTTGCACTACGTTGTTGCTTGTTCTTTCGAAAGTGATGTTGCGGGGTCTTGAAAAGAGAGCTGCTGTTCTCGGAACATACACAGACACAGTAGACACGGTCAAACCAAACAACACATTTATTTAACTGCTTTTTATGATATCGTCAGCTGAATCAAAATACATCACTAGTGATCAACACACTGAAACAACCTTGCACAATATTCTAATACACTCAATTAACATAACAAACAAGGTAACGCGAAGGCGGCATCGTCAACGCTCGACTCACCATGAGGGCCCATGGGAGACTACCTGCGGGGCTGTCCCCTTGGACCCACTGCAAGAGACAACTGTTTATGCGAACCGCCACACGCCAAAGAGCACCACTCATCTCTCATGTGCTGCCACACGGCCAGGCATCAGTGCCAGTGTTACCGTGCCAACCATGGTGATGATGTAATCGCTTGCGAGCACAGCGCCACCTACACCTCGATGATTGTGAACCCTAAATGTGGCCTATGCACAAAATACGTGTGCACCACGAGGTACGAACAACATTACAGGGGGGCCCCCAACGTTGACCTCGTTGCCAGAGTAACAAACGTGGTGCCTGACGCTTGACTTGCCAAAAAGTGAACGGGTGCTACTGTTTCGAAGCGAGGTATTTTCTGCTGTTATTTACAACATTTTGATTCACTCCTTCTTATTCTGAGAAAGGAACTTGTGCAATGACCAGGGTGGGGAGGTATTGGTGACTGACCCTTCATGAGCCAGCCGACAAACAACAATAGTGCACTGCACCCCTTCAATATAGTGTGAAAAGAGACATCTCACGAACTCCTAAAAGCAAGAAGAAGAAAGAAAGAGTTCTTTCGTAGGGACATCCAATCAGTGCAAGCCAAAACTTCAGTGGCGAAATGGTAGTCAGCATCTCTGTTGTGCTTTGTAGTTGCAGTGATCGTTTTTGTTGCAGCCACGTTTGTTCGTAGTTCAATGAAAAAGTGCAGAGAAGAAAAATGAGATTAGTAACATCAGTTTTGATCCTACACCACGATCGCTTGTAACATTACATTTATCTAATCATATGGCGGCAACCATCCGGCGTCATTTTCGGCTGCAAAGTTATGACAAGTGCCACTACGTGGTCGGCAAGGATGTAGTAACCTTTTTGCGTGATTAATATACTAAATCGTTTGATATCAGTGCTTAGACCTATGCTAAAATCATATCCAGCTATGGGTCTACGCAAACCACTAATAAAACATGAGTGCTTCAAAAGTGTTGGAGGTCCCCTTTAAGTTGCTATGAACTGAGGGCAATTACATTTTTGTCAAACTTCACTGCCTTTACAACTCGCAACTAGAGGCGAAGCTTTGATTACTCTCACATAGATGGCGCAGCTAGTCTGGCGCCTCACGGGGCGTCGTTTTATCGGTGTTTTTGAAATGGCGTTCCGCTATACTGAAGCTGTTTAACAGGATTACTTCTCATCGTCGGTGATTCTCCAAACGCTGGTTCAGGCTTTGTGCTGTCACATTTGCAATGGCTGAATATTGAAGGCATTGTGTGAAAATGGAACATTTTTTTTCAGTTTGTGGGGTCTGGATATGGCGAGAGCACCACGCTATTGGAGTGAACGGACACAGTAGACTTGGTCGGACCGAATCAAAGAACACACATTTACTTTGAGATTGACGATATCGTTAGCCGAATACATCAATTGTGATCAATACGCTAAAACAGCCTTACACAAAATTACACAACACTCAACAACATGACAAATTCAAGGACACACACACGGTGGCATGGCCAATGCTTGACTTGCCACGAGGGCCGCCGGCGTGCCACCCGCGGTGCCGCGCACCGGGGCCCCACCGCTAGAGACAACCGTTCGCGCCTACTGCCACCTTTCAAAGAGGACCACTCATCTCTCACTTCCCGCCTCACCAAGGCTTGCCGGCAGTCATCACTGCCAACGCTACCATTCTAACAACCATGGTGATGGTGGTGATAAGTGCTCGCGAGCACAACGCCCCCCACCACACGATAGTTGTGAACCTGAATTGCGGCCTATGCGCGAAACATTTGCGCCACGAGGTGCAAACAACCTTACAGGGGGGTGTTAGCACTCGCACAAGTTTCAACCGCATTTGAGCGAAGAGACAGCAATCGTGTTTATATTTGTCATTTTTTTAAGTGTGCCGCGTAAAGCACCACATGTGCTCTTCAATACCTCCCATTCCTTTCACTTTACTCTGATAATTCACAGCTTTTAGAGCATTACGTTTTTTCGGAAAAGTGCGAAATCTGGTCCCAGCCGTAACATATGTGCCAGAAGCCTACAGCCCCGCCTTCCTTACTACAAAAGAGTCAACTATTCTGAATTATCCGCTCATGGAGGGGCGGCACGTAGAAAAAAAAAGGGGGGGGGTGGATGCTGGTGAACAGGGTTCTGTTCATAAGCGGTGGCAGCTGGAAATGTCATTTTCGTATATGTCTGGTTTGCTCGGGCATACCGGCGGGGCTCCACAGAGCACCGATTATAAATCATATATGCCATTAATATTGCTAACCAAACATATGCTACGCTTTCCGAGCTAATTCTGCCGGAGTCAAATTTCATTGCAGTTGGCCTTTGTGTGTTCCTTGCTCTGACCATCATGTCCATCTGCATCATGTCTTTACTTTTGTAGACACCAGTCCAGGTAGATGATGATGATCCACTGGGGCCTCTGCCTGAAGGGTGGGGTATGTAAAAATTATCGTAACACACCTTTCTTCTTCTTTTTGATTATACTAATCATTTTTTTCTCTATATTTTTACAGAAAAAAGAATTGACCCAAACAATCGTGTGTACTTTGTGAACCACAAGAACAAAACAACCCAATGGGAAGACCCACGCACTCAAGGGTGAGAGACATTCTCTTTTTGAGGTTCTGGTTAAAAGCTTTTTATTTGCATAGTGACCGACATTTAATATTCAATTCATTATGCAGGAAGGAGGAGCCTCTTCCTCCAGGTTGGGAAATCAAATATACAGCAAACCGAGTACGCTACTTTGTGGACCACAATTCTAAGACAACAACATTCAAGGACCCTCGTCCATCGTATGTTGAATGTTTTACATGCATCTATCTTGCAAACTTGTGCCTGCATCTGTGCTAAAAACTTTGCAATGTACCCTGTGAAAGCCTTTTATTAATGCCGTCTCTGGCTTACAAGTGCCATGGCAATGACATTATTAAAAACTGACAGACAACTATGCCAAGGAAAGTATAGGGGATTTTATTATAAGTAATTGTAATGTAATCGGGAAGAGAGAAAAGTGGACAAGAAGATAACTTTCTGTGGGCAGGGACCAAACGTGCGACCTTCGAATAACTAGGCTTGTGCGAATAGTAAATTTTAGGTTCGAAGCAAATAGTGGCTTTGGTCGAATAATTTGGAATTGAATTCAAATAGAACATATGATGTATAAAGAAAATGGGCATATTTATCATAACCTAACTAACCTGCACAATATTTTCTTTTTCAAACAAGGCCTCTATGCAAAAGCTTTCTTTATTTTTTTTTCCCGTTCAAAGGAAGTCGAAACAAGTTTGAGAAGTAGCAGGATTTGACTTTCAGTAGGATGCAAGAGATAACCTGTAAAATACGTAACATTATTTATTACAGTTAGAGTGTATAAGCCGGCGAAACAGGCTTTTAAGCTTAAGGGAAGACGCTGGTCTTGAAATAAAAATTTTTATTAATGGAGATACTGTAATGAAATTAGGTGTGCATATGTATTTTTTCTTCCTCTTTTAAAGGATATGTTTAGTTTTAATGTACACCAACTAGTTATCAAATTGTGAGAGCATAAGTGAAGTCTAATTGTGTAATTTCTTATGGGTCGTTAAGGCACTTTCCCTCAGTATTTTAAGTTTTAGGTTCTGTTTAGGATGCAGCTGTAGCTAAGGACCTGCCATGTGGAGCTATGTTATTTATATTGTCACTGAGATACGTAATCATATAAAAATTCTTATTTGCATTGATGCTCCATAAATTTGAAATTTAATTAGCTCAGATTAATGTTCACAATATTTCATATGTCCCTCTTAGCCACAAAAAAATAGCATAGCTCCACAGTCCCGAATCTTACGAGTTCAACGGTTCAACTCAACGGCATAAAATTTAAAAAAAAAAAATTGCTTCACAAAAATGTGGTGAAAAGTTCCGTAAGGGTGATCAGGTTGGCAAAAAATGAGAAGCTAAGAAAATCGCATTTGAAGTTTCGACATGCACTGCAAATTTTTTTATAAGGAACTTTTGCCCCAAATTTCATGTTCCCCATCTATTCTCCTGCAAAACAAAAAAATCTGCCTTCCACCCTTGGAATCATTTCTAAAAAAATTTTTCCAATGTGGAAAGCATTATCAGAACCCCACCCACCATGACAAGCTGTTCATGTGTTCTGGAAAAGCTGTGGGGTATAAGGCTTAAACGACTAGCTGTTAGGCAGCATGCTGCCCTGGGGAATAAGTTGCTGTGTTCCGGACCTTCAAGGGACCATGAAAATGCACGGAAAATCGGACATCCGCCCGGAAAAAACGAATGTCCGCAAAAATGCTTTTTTTTTTTATTGGTATGTTTTGCTGACACAGAGGGTCATAGCTGTAGTACAAAATTCTCGTGGCAATGTTGTAAATGCATCGTTTAGGTGGCTCTCAAAAAGTCGTTTGTCTAAAAAAACGTGCCCGGCGCTTCCTCTTACGTCAGCGCTTAGGCGCAAAGAAGTTGCCTATTTTCTTTTGTACGGCGTTCCGCTTGCTCGCGATGATGTCTGCCTCAATTCTAGCTACACGTCATGCTGTCCCTGTTCACTGATGACAGTGTCATCAGTGCTCGCGTCAACTCCAAGCTCGTTGGCTGTCGAAAATCGGATGGCGAAGGGTTATTAGCGCTAACTCCAATGAGGCCGAACTTTCTGGTAGCCGACTTTACCAACAAAACGGTCTTCGTTTGCGCCGATTTTTAAACCCGCTGCACCTTCTTTGCCATTGAGTAGTCCACAGCATCAATCTGAAGTGTATCGCTTGTCGAACTTGGTCCCATGGTGTCGTCAGTAGACAGCATCGTTAAAGTTGTGGCGAATCCAACGAGTCCAACTGCGACTGAAACTAGCTGCCAAAGGGCACTTGTGGCCGGTGCCATCTTGTTCCCGGGCCTTTTTTAACGGCTTCCAAAAGCTAGTCGCATCGATGGTTTCAGACGAGAGTCTCCAAGCATCTCAATCGCGGTAAAAAAGTACCGGTGCAAAGCGGAAACAGGGTTTGACGAGAAACACGCACGATCGCCAGAGAAGATGCACACAAACGGACAGCCACGGCGGCGAACGCAACACAAAGAAAAAAAATGACGCAGCGGTCACCCGAGCCAATGGGAGACTCGGAAAGGCGCGCCAATTGGCGATCTGGAAATGACCTTCAGAAAACCCATGACAGCAGCCTTGAACGACGCCATTTTGAGATGGCGCAAAATGTTCTAGAAGAAAACAGCTTCAAATCAAGCCCAAGATGGCGGCGCTCGGTTCGTCACAACGCACATGGTGCACGCGGGAAGTTCGAACAAATTTCGTCCTTTTGGGGGCATTTTAGTGCGACCCGGGTACATTGAAAGCTGATTTTATTGCGTTTTCCAACCAAACTCGGTGTTAGCAATTTGAGAGTAGGTGCTCAGAAGTACAAGCACCTCGAAAATGAGCTTTGCAAAAAGTCTATTTTTTTACCATTTTTTACCGTTCTAATACCCGCCTCCCCCGTCCCCCCCATAAAAAATGATCAATCAATTTGAGATTATGTTCATTTAAAGGGACCCTGCAACAGTTCTTCAAGCAACCATGGGATGGATTCACTAAAGAAGCTTATTGCCTTATGAATTAACCACTGCAGACACTTTAAGAATCTGTAAGGTATGAGCAGAGTTGCAAACATTTGCCACATGCTCCAATTGCATTCTCTCTTCTCATCCCGCCAAAAATGCTTGAAGCAAAGCCGGGAGAGATGGCATAGGGAAAGAAAATAGTCATATGCCTTGTTGTGACCTTGATCTCTTTCTCTCTCTTTCTTTTTTTTTCTTTGATTATGCGGCTTTTCAGTGCGATTGTTCATGTACGCGTAGACTTGTCACGGCCACCCGCAGCAACCCCAGTCACGATCGAGCGCCCCATGCTCAAATCGGCCAATGGCTGCTACAATGGCTGGTACAATGGCTGTGATGAGCGGTTTTTGGCATTGTGGCGCCATTTGCCGAAAGAAGAGAGCAATTTTTATCTGACTAATAATTTATTGTGAATTCCAGGTCATGTGCTGCGCTATAATATTTAGCTCACGTGTTCTCGGTTGCCTCGACTACCTATCAGCAGCATTTGCTGACCATGCTCAAAAAGTGTTGCAGGGCCCCTTTAAATTTGCAGTGAGGCTTCGCAGCAGAGCAAATTTTCCCATGAATAAGTGCTTTCACGGCTTAGCATCACTATATTGCAGTGAAACCACCTTTACAAACGGTTACATGCAGACTAATATACACCTATTCGTTCATGTAGAATATTTCAAAATATTCGATAATTTAAATTATAATCAAAACGAATTCAAATGCTTTGCTATTCGTTTGAATATTCAAAGCATTCTAATATTCGCACAAGGCTGCGAATAACGCATCCATAGCTCTACCAGCTGAGCTACCATGGCGGCTATTCCCCCGTCCACTATAGGGTATGTATGTGCATTTAAACGTAGCAGCATCAGTCAGCGCCGCCTGTTGTCATTGTGACTAGCGTGGGACACTCATTTTCTGCCTGAGGGCGGCACATAGCATGTGATCTTCTTACAAGCTGGCAGCTGACCAATAATCATTCGCGTACCACGTGAAGGCATTAAGTCTGCGAATGAGACCCTCGTTATGAATGAAGGAAAGAAGGGTAAATGTAAGGGCTTTTTTTTATTTGTTCGACACAATAATAATGTTCTAGAAACGTATCAAGATTTCTAGAACAGAAATTGTGATACGTTTCTAGTACAGGTAAGTTTTGTAGCTCCCCATAGACGCTTGCTGGATGGACTGCATCTTAAATCGTGCCTCACACGTTCGCTAACAATCATGCGCACAGTATGAAAAAAGCAAGCACGAAGAAACGTGCAATGCATCGCAAGTGGCTACTGCTCACACATCTCAGCTCGCTGCAGCATATGCGCCGCCTCCACTGTTATGTATCGCAAGTGGCTACTGCTCACACATCTCAGCTTGCTGTGGCATATGCACCGCTTCCACTGTTAGCTTAGGTAACGTGCCGTTGAGAGCAATGGTGTGCTGCTGTATCTGATCCCACGGTCTGTGGCAAGTGAAGCAAAATGGAACAGCAGTGCCGTAAGTTCACATGTCAGCTGCGTGTACCGCCTCGCGAGCGGAGCTGCGAAACTGTACTGGTTCTAAAAACTTTGAGTATGGTATGCTCCTGCTTGACAACTGCTGCATTATTTCATTCTGAGGAAATAATGGACTGTAAATTACACATGTTGTTTAAACGATTATTGCCTTCAGCAGGCTAGCTGGTTGACACCATTGCTGAGGGAAGTGTTATTGGTCAGGAATTTTCAAATTTACTGATCTTGAGGAACCCCGCCACTCTTCCTATGTGCTTTTGCATATGGAGAAGGATGATAATGTATCAACTTTTATTGAGCCCGACTATATAGGTGGTGCGTGCAGGCACTAGACGGGGTGGTTCTATAGTTTCGGAACCCATATGTTTCCAGCAGCTTCTGGCTCCTGTCCATCTGTGCAAGCTGAGTTGGGAAGGCGTGGCTGGATAACAAGATCTCCTATCGCCTAATGGGTTAGGGATTGCTGGTGTTGGGGGGGAAAGGGAAGGACGGAGGGTCTTTAGTTATGTTCACACAGCTAAGATGTTTGGCAGGGTGCTATTTTCTCTTTCGCAAAACAGACTGAGTGTGTCGTGTACAAGGGAGAGGAGCAACAACAGCGGTTTCAACTCTTTGAAATCGCTGCTGCCGCATCCATTGATTATCTTTAACCTTACAAACCATCGCTCATGGTGACGAACTTGTGGTAATGCATGAAATGGGCTAATGATTTTTAGCCCCGGCTCTGCATTCTGCGTCATAAAATATGTCTGTATCATGTTACGCAGAGCAGTATTTGGCATCTTTATTGAGTGAAAATTGTTGGTCACATAAGAGCTCGTTTCATTTCATGGAGAAAAGAAAATTTTAAACAATATTAAGGTATGCCAGTTACGTTGCAGAATGGGTCACAAGGCTAATCCTAAATTTTCATAAAACCTGCAACAGCATGCAGTGCATCTAGTACACATCCCGCCTTGTATGCTCATTTTAGACTATAAAGCTAATGTCGTGCCTTGGCAAACCTGCATATGTGCAAAAGCAGCATGTACAGAACACAGATGTGTTGTGGACTATTTTACGGTTGGGTTTGAGTGCGGGCATGTTGGGCTGTTAACCTTTGTGCTTTGCATCTTTAACTGCTAAATGAACAATGTTTTCATATTGTTTTATGGCATTATTAATTCACGTCACGATATGCAAATACAAAGAAACACCAGCTTAACAGCCCAAGATGGCAGCACCCAAATCTCTTAGGTAAAATAGTCTACATAATACAGAAAATGTTTCCAGCTAATGCATTGCACACAGCACTAATCGGAAGCATTCACTGTCCACCACGAGTCCATGAATCGCATTAATTTCAAGGTGCGCATTATGATAAAGGAGTCCTACCACTGCTGTCACGTGGTCTGGCACTGCTTGCAGACTCCTTCTGGTTGGATGCAGCGTGCAATGTCTTCGTTGTGTACAACATGGAACTCAGTTTGAGAAACCCTGTTCAATCCTTTCACTCTTGGAGGTTTCTGGCTGCGACACACCCTTGGTGTGAGCTTGGTTTTTGAAATGTCAGGGAAGATTGAAACACAGTGAAATGGCAGGTTGTGAAGTCGAAATGAGAGATATGGATGGAAAGCAGATACAACAGCCTTGTTTACTGCTGATGGCAAATGAGGCAGGGAAGGGTGATTGAAAGCATTGAGTTGTATTTCGATCAACAGGAGAGGCAACAATGCACGCTCCTTGAACTTGATGTGCCTTAGCATATGTTCCAAAAGAATACAAAAATAGAACCTGCTGCAGATGACAGAACAACCCTTGTGCACATAGTTGCACAAGTGCTGCATGGTTTTTCAGCTCAAAAGAGTAATGTGCACTTCTAGCTACCATACCCTCAGCCTAGAAGGATGGTTGCGATTGCTCTGCACTTTTTTAATAGACATAGCAACACTGCAGGTAGCTAAAATAGGGGCTTCTAGAAGGATTCAACAGATGGCACTACCAGTATAATATTACTAAATTATGCCAGCTTTCCACTTTTGCATGAAGTTGTGAACGCATGACAGAAAACGGACCAGTGCGTAAGTGACATTGTAGGAAAAAATGAAGAAACATGCCTGTTTGGTAACGACGGTGAAATAGTTAATGGGTTTTTGCAACTTGTGGCTAACTAGGCTGCAGCTGGTTAAACTGTGCTCTCTGGTATGCTTGAGGAGTTTGAGTTAGTGGAAGCACTGGCTTCCGCACATTCTCTTTTCTGGTACCAAGGAAAACTGGCTTAGATCAGCAGAATCACAATTTTTTTCAGTACTGTTTTAAAATTTGTCATCCGGCTAGATCCTTTCCACAATTGCACAGTCCACCTCATACTGTGCCACAATGCATGCAACAATTGTTTAATGCTGGGAAAATGTTAGAAAGTAGAACTATTTACACCAATTGAAATTTGCATATATGTTAAGATCATGAAAAGAGCTTACTCTGATTTAAAAGGAATAAAATCTGACTATAACGTATTGTTTGCAGCACCAAATCTCACATGCTTTAGGCACAGCTGTGTAATGTTAACATTGTAGGCCTTTTGACTGCCTTCTAGAATTTCTCTCCTTACTATTTATTTTTAACATGTATGAAGGCATTGTTTCGGTTATTACCTGCTACAATTGCTGTACCAGGTGATTCCCAGTCTGAGAACATTGTGTTTTTTGGGAGATGATTTAGGCTCCAACCAAAAGTTTTGAAAAAATTCGACGTTTCGAAACCGACTTGGTTCCTTCCTCAGGGGTGACTGCGGAGGCTACGTAGCAGCGGCGTCTTCAAAGCACTCGCGGGGTGGATAATGACTGAAGCAACATGCCAACGATGTGTGAAAGTTCTACAAAGAGCGTAGTGCAGTCGCCGAACATGCTGAGGCGTTGGATCACCAGATCAATTTCGAAGCGACAGCCATTCTTGAAAGCAAGCCAAACTGGAGGAGAAGGTTGTTACTCGAGTCGTGGCACATACAGAGGACAGCCTATAACATCAACCGCTCTCTCTGAACCCTTCCCCCAGTGTATACACACAGACTGTGCTCCACGGCAAAACGAGAGGAGAGAGAGGGGGGTCATTATCCACAGAGGAGGGAACCAAGTCGGTTTCGAAACGTCGGGCTTCTTCAAAACTTTTGGTTGGAGTCTAAATCATCTCCCAGTTTTATACCCAACCAGACAGACTTCTGTCGAATGTTTACATTGTGTTTTTTGTTTTGTAGTCCAAAGGGAGCCTATGGAGTGCCATTAGCTTATGAACGAAATTTCAAGTGGAAGCTGACGCAGTTCCGTTACTTGTGCCACGTAAGTTTCTGGCCAACTTTCCTATTATATCTCATTAACAAATGAAAGTAACTAATGTACACCTTAAACACTATAGGACACCATCCACACTGTTCCTCTCTTGTTCTTCTACAGTGCAACTCCTTGCCCAGCCACATCAAGATAACAGTCTCCCGAGGAAACATATTTGAAGATTCTTTTGGCCAAGTGAGTTTCATTGCTTATTTGTTCACAGCATATGCCTTAATGGCTGTGAGAGTGATATGTATCATTGTATTAGATTACATGTTCCTGTTTTGACTGCTATAGCTGTGCTTTTCAGTTCAAGTATTATGATGTGTTACAACCCATTAATAAAATTTTGTTATTGCTCTGAGTAGTATTAATGAGAAGGTAATTTAGTAACTTCGTACATTCAAACATCATTATAACAATGTCGCACTACTCACAAAAATAACTTTACTATGAACATACACGCCAATATTGGGAAAACAAATTGCTGTCAGTTCTACGCAAAAAAAAACGTCTGTGGGGTTGCAGCTCAAGAGACAGCAAAAGGTCTCTCGCAAGTTCCGATGGCCCGTCATCATCACGTCATGCTAATATGAAGCACTGCAACAGTGCAGTAAATGCTCATTAATTCAGGATTTCATAGTACTGGAAAAATTGTCCTAATTTCAAATTATCAAATGTATTGAAAAAACAATAGAGGAATGTCTATTACACATCTGCCACGGTGGAGCAGTGGTGTGCTTGTCTGCTGACTCGAAGGTCGCAGGTTCTATCTCGGGTAAGGCAGTCGCGCTGTCTCGGGTAAGGCAGTCACATTTTGATAGAGGTGAAGTGCTTGAAGTCTTTGTACTTTGTGATGTTATTGCGTGCTAAAAGGACACTAAAGGCAAATATTAAGTCAACGTTGATCGTTGAAACGGTGGTTCATAAACCTTGTACTGCTGCTTCCGTGACAAGGAGATGCTTATTTTGAAATGAAATTACGCTCTAGCGGTCTGCATTGCATTAGTGCACTTTTAATCGCAAGTCGGCTTGTCCAACGTTAAACGAAATGTATTTTCTGGCCTCTTCAGGTTCTGTTCAAGTCTTCTGTACTTATTTTATGTAGGACAGCATAAAAGCTGCGCTTTTTGTCATCCACCAACTTGTTCTACAATGCCACCCTGACGTCTTAATTAGCCTGAAATAGGCTCTGCATCTGTACTGCACCACCACTACAACGCACACATGGCGGTACTTTTTTTGCCAGTAATTGAAAGGAATATTCTGTAACTGGTTGAAGCCTCAGTCGCCAACAACACTACTGTGGATGGCGACGTCGCTTTTTTGAACATCGGCCGGTGTGGTGTCACGCGTAGTGGTAAACGTAAATCAGCATGACGTGTTGTGGCTTTTCTGTCGTTACCGTTCAGTTCGCAATGATGACGATGGTGGTGCACACTGCGCTGCCTAGTTTAAGTTGACAGTGAACATCGTCTTGGCTCATTTGCACTACATACTTGCGACGCTTGGTGCGCTCCAAGGATCATTCAAAATAAGTGAGTTGTGACCAATTGTAACTAAATTAACAGGAGGTTGAATCTATTAAACAATTTATATCATGGCCAAGCGGGACCATGGGACACAAACAAATTATCCGAATACTTGAATTAATTGGAGTCAAATTAACAAGCTTGTACTGTATAATATGTATGGGGGGGGGGTCAAAAGTTTCCAGGTCACAATTTCATCTATTCCTATGGGAGCGCACCTTGGAAACTTTTGACTCCCTCTGTACATGCGCTGCCATATAGAAGAGAGTCAAACCTAAAGCTACCAAACTCGCAGGAGATTATGAAATTGCTTTATCTTTCAGTAACTTCAAACACAAAGTATACCTTGCTTATCTAAAAGTTCCACACGACTTAGCCTGTCTGTTGATATTGTGAAAAGTAGAAATTTGCAAGTTTGTTTCTCTAAAGTCGCAATGAGTGCATGAAGATTTGTTTATTACTACTTTTATATTCGCACCGTCCTGTGGAACATACTATCGGCATCAAACTAAATGCAAACAGCAGAACGTGTGAATCAAGCTTTAGCAAAGGTACAATGAGCGCAATCCAGTCATCGCCATTCACAGGCATGTGCATCTGTTTTGGCAGCACTTCATGGTCTCCTTACAATTCGATATTTTTGTGTCTGTTCTTATTCTGATATTTGAAGTGAACTAAACATACAAGAAATAAAGGGAAGTAAAAGTGAAGCAACCAAACGTGCTCGGCACGTCAGTGCCGACCATCATTACCGCCAAATCCTTTTATAATGAAGTGTGCTACAACGAAATTTTTGCCTCAACGAATAATTTTTAATTACCCGTCAGCCGCCCACGGAAAATAATGTGAAGAATGTCTCATCATGGTGAATACTTTTCTGGGATGCTTCCGCTTCCATGAAGTTTTCACGAGTAATGCTACCATATAAGCAAAAGGAACTTGCCTAGGATTGCAGCAAAATTCCACTACCAACTCTGCCATTTATGAGCTTCTCAAGCGGTGCAGCCGCATCGCAACACCCATGTCTTCATCCGAGGCATGCTTTATGCCGCCACACACACATCCCGGTAAATTTTTCATCATTGAGGTGCTCGGCCACAGATTGCCCATTTACTATGATGCTGCCGGTGGGTATGGTGCACATGCGGGCTGCTGTAAAACCGTTCAAGAACTCCCACCATGTTTTTGGCGCAGTGCTCAAAACAAAACTACTGCTCATCGTCACTAGCCCAGTGATTGTGAATGACAACCACGGCATTAGGAAGGCACGCGCGGCCTGCGTGCACGTAGCCTAAATGCAACTATATTCTCCTGCAACTGTGGCGAACCCAAATGGGGTTATGCTGACGCGATCATAAGTGACCACGGCACATCCAATGTGCACAGACTCAAACCAATGTGGCTTGTAGCAGCACTGCGGAAAAAAATGTATCAATGAGATCACATGTAGCAACTATGCAGTTCTGAAGGCATTAGCACTGGCAGTGCACACAGACTGAAAATGAAACTACTGCGTGCCGCAACTGCTGCTTAGGAAACCGCGGTCGCTATCGTCACATTCATCAATAGCGAATACGCTTCGAAGGTAGGCAGCTGTGAAGGCAGCAATGAAATTCTGGTATAAACTGACATTGTGAGTTTAGCTTCATATTTTTTATATGTTTGTGCATGTTGTTTGTGAGAATATATGTTCACTCGGTGTGCGACCAAGTACCTCCGAGTTAGCGAGCGGTCAGTGCATACGGTCTAGGACCTAAGAACGTGTCCATCAGATTAGGCTGAATTTCTTGGTCTATAGATGCAATTTTACTATAACGTAATTTCACGACTGCGAGTTTATTTGCGCGTCTCGTCAGTTTCGTTGTAACAGAATTTGACTGTTTCATCATATCACCATATCAGAACAAGAACACCGACAAATAAGGAAGGGGGGGGGGGGGTGGCAGTGAAGCGCTGCTAAACCGGATGTGCACACCTGTCACTCGTGATTGGTGATGACTAGAGCGTGCACGGTAGCCTTGATAATGCTTGTTTCTCATGCTCTGCTGTTCGCGCTACATTTGACGGCAGTAGTACATATTGACCTGGGAGGCCTTTTTTACTCTTGAAAAAAGCATGGTAGTTCTTTTTTTAATGAATGGCCACTTGTACAGTCAATGTCAATATAAAGAAGTCTGTATAATTCACAGTTTTCTTTGACCATCAATATTTCATTTTATTAAAATTTGGCCTCTTGGGTAAGGTTACCAAAAGCTTTTGTCAAATACTGGAGAAACGTTCAAATAAAGCATAAAGCAGCAGTAGGAAAAAGGCTTATATCACTTATGTAAGAAAAGAATCAATTTTGTCGAACCTGAGCTCTGGTGACCACAATTTCACGTTGTGCTGGCATTATCTGTGTAGCTCACTCTTATGATTGAAGTTTCAGGTGTCATAATTCCTCCAAATAAAGTGCACTATAGTAACAATGGGCAGAGATGCACTAGCACAAACAAAGCTACAGCAGCTGTGTGCTGGACGTTTTGCGGCACAGTGGTCTTTCCTGAGGCATGGTGATGGTGAAGTGTTATGAGCAAAAACTGTTTTTAAGAATGCATGTTATGAATGTACTGTGCTGTTGCACAACTTCCAATGTTGTTAAAATTTATTTTTGTGTTAGCAGCAGATGTTTTATATTCATGGTGCATCTCCTCCCTTTCTGTATCTGTAGCTTACTGGGGACAAAATTATTTCTTTGATGTTAAGGGGGTCGCTGTGCTGCATTCATTAAAAGTTTCATTAAGGTAAAAAGCATGAGACCATGTGTTACTGAGTGTATATATATTCACATAAAAACAAAGGAGTTACACAACAGTTCACGAGTGCCCATGTAATAATTGATTGATTGATATGTGGGGTTTAACATCCCAAAACCACCATATTATTATGAGAGACGCCGTGGTGGAGGGCTCTGGAAATTTCGACCACCTGGGGTTCTTTAACGTGCACCCAAATCTGAGCACACGGGCCTACAACATTTCCACCTCCATTAGAAATGCAGCCGCCGCAGCCGGGATTCGAACCCGCGACCTGCGGGTCAGCAGCCGAGTGCCTTAGCCACTAGACCACTATTGCGGGGCAGTGCCCATGTATTATGAGAGAGTGAACATATTCACTGCAAGCTTCGGATGAAAGCATGTTACTGCCCACTTAGCCGGAAGTAAAAAAATCAAAGTTGAGATATTGCCCCCGTTATTCGTGGCTGAAACGAAATGCAGTATCCAAAGTTTGGTTAATATTGTACATGAGTGCTATCTCTGTTATTGTTAATGGTGCTGTAGAGAAGTTCGAATAATTGTGCAGGTGTAAACAGCTAAGTGACTATATTTGTAGACTGACGTTTAGTGGGATGGGCTGTTGATGCTGATTGAGTGGCTAGTTGTATGGAAACACACTATTATATCTATCATGTACCTCTCTTTCTCTTTACTATCTTTCTTTTTACTCTCGTACCATATATAAGGCAAACCTAGTATACTCCATGTTGTGAAAAAAATAAAAATTATAGTACTAAACTTGTTGTTTTAATACAGTTTAATTTCTAAATGAATTGCATGTGAACGTTGCTTTGTTACTGCCTTGTACTTACTAGCCATCATATTTCATAGATTATGCGGGTTCCACCGCATGAACTGCGAAGAAGGCTCTTCATCACATTCAAGGGGGAAGAAGGCCTTGATTATGGAGGAATAGCCAGGTGAATTTTGTTACAAACTTTGTATTTTTGGAGAAAGCTAAATTTGTGTTTTCTGTTTGCAGAGAGTGGTTTTTCCTGCTGTCACATGAGGTCCTCAACCCCATGTACTGCTTGTTTGAATATGCGGGAAAGAACAACTACAGCCTGCAGATAAACCCTGCAAGCTCTGTGAATCCTGACCATCTGCTGTACTTTCGGTTCATCGGAAGGTTTATTGCGATGGTAAATAGGCAAATAGTATTTTTAAAAGTAGAAAAATAAAATTTATAATATCTCATGAAGTAGCTAACACCTTCATTACTTGTACTTTTTGACAGGCTCTTTTCCACGGGAAATTTATATACAGTGGATTCACTCTTCCCTTCTATAAGCGTATGCTTGGCAAAAAGCTCACCATGAAGGACATAGAGTCCATAGACAATGAGTTTTATAATTCTCTTATCTGGATCAAGTGAGTGCTTTAGTGGTTGCTCAGGCTTCTGAACATGATTTTAATATGTTTCTATCTCTCTCTTTGTGATCTTTTTCAGAGAAAACAATATTGAAGAGTGTTCACTTGAACTTTACTTCAGTGTTGACTTCGAGGTGCTAGGGCAGATCCAGTCACATGAACTGAAGACTGGTGGAGGAGAAATCAGAGTTACTGATGAAAACAAAGATGAGTACCTGAGGTACGTGTTTCTTGTGGACCATCTTAAATGAGGTGGGTCTATTCAAGAATTCTGATCTTATGAACAGGTTGATGACAGATTGGCGATTCTCACGGGGCCAGGAAGAGCAGACAAAGTCATTTTTGGATGGCTTTAATGAAGTCCTCCCTTTGGAATGGCTTCATTACTTCGATGAGCGGGAACTTGAGGTATGCCACTTTTTTTGCTATGTTGAATTGTGCCTAAATGTTGCAAAAAAAAAAGTGCAGATTCTTTTGGCATATTATATGCAGCAGCATAAAGCAATTCTTTCATGTGCATGAAGCAGAACTAATACTTTCCAGTATGTTGTTTTTTATAGTGCCTTTCTGTGCATCATTTTTTCCTCCTGTTATGGAATATCAGCCGTTGACATGATACACATGAGCTCAAATTGCACGAGTCATGGTAAATAAGTTTTTTGAGTCTCTCAAATTAGCGGCAATGAAGATATTGGGAATTTCGCTACAGTTTTTCACCATGTAACGTCATGAAAGGCTTAATTTCTGTTATCGCACTTATTGCCTTGTGAAATTGAGCGAGTCCAAAATTTAGTGGTCCAATTTGTGTTATACAGCTCTGCGTAAAAAAGCCGAAGTGGTTTTCTTGATCAACACAGAATAATTTCCAAACTCAAATTTCTGTATCATCTATATCATGAGTATTATAAAATATCTGGAACAGAACATCTCCTTGAACCTTTCAGACATTCCTCAAGAACTAACCACAACAAGGCAATATGACTGCCTAAATGTCACGACATTCGTAAAAACTGTTTTTTCATCATCAATAGCATACTGGAATAGTCTACTATCATCTGCAGTGAACTGTGACATGGTAGAATTTTTCGCTCAAGGAATCTGCAATATTTTTTGTTCTAGTTAGTGTATTACATCTTTATATTATGCTTGGATGTGATCTAAACACTTTGTCTTTGAAACTGTTAACAACCATCCAGCATTGAACTGATTTTTTTTTTTAAGCATTCGTCACTTTCAACAGAATTCTAATCATTTTATGTACTACCACTCTTGTTTGGACCGAGAAGATCTGCAGTATATTTAAATAAAAATAAATAAAAAAATGCTGCTCACAGTTTTCACTAAGTCATTCTCTGAAGATCCCCCTGCCCCCCCTTTTTTTCTGTGTGTCTTCCATGGCATACAGTGCAATATTGTAGTATAGTGATGGACATTATCAGTTAGTGACATATATGTAACTCATTTCTTCTGTGCACTTTATAATAAGGTCAAAGGAGCACTGACACAAAAAATTTTTAATCTAATTTTTTTAGTTGCAATAGATAGCTCGTCACCCACTTATAATGGCTGGAAACCTCGTTTGCATGAGTGCATGACTGGTATTTAATTGGAGACGTTTTTAGAGTGCCGAGTTACAGTTTCAAAGAGCACTGAGCCAGGCAGGAGGAGTTCAGAGGGCAAGGTAAACGCAGCTGCCCATGTGACCCCTCAAAACTGTGATGTTGGCACCGCGCACGAGAGCAAGCAGCGCACTGACAGCCAGCCAGCCAGCCAGCACATGCGAAACCGCAGCCATAGAGGAGGAAATCGCAGATAGCGCAAGACGCGTGCCAGTAACCGGCCAACACAAACTCGTGACGCAGATTTGTATACATTCCCCCGCGTTGACGTCAGCATCTTGAGGGGCTCCGCATCCCGCTCAGTTGTGCAGCGTGCATCGTAAAATTGATATTGTAAAATTGATATTAAACTGTTCTTAGGCTTGTTCTAGGTTCTAGGCACTTTCTGGAGGAATGAGAAATATCTCAAAAGTACTAAACCAAAAAGGAAAATGTATTGGTGTTATTGTTAACCGGTACGTTTTGTAACAATATTCACTACAATATATTTGTGAAACCTTGGGGCAGTGTAGTATTTTTAGAGGACATGCTACTTGAAGACACTATAATTTAATATTCACCCTACAGCAATGAAACTTGAGCTGTTTATATAAATTTTCATGTCAATTTCAATTATTAGTTTTCTTGCAAGTTGTATGCTTTCAGCTTTGCAACATGACGAAGTGAAAACGTTATGTCTTTTGTGCCCCCTCTTTTTTCATCACTAAACTAATAAGGTGTAGAATGCGAACAACTAATTAGAAAGTGCATATAAAATATGTAATAGACATGAAAACCCATATCTAGGTTTACATAGAATATGTCATTATATAATAAAAAATTAAATTTAAACACTATAATTGCATTTCTCATACTTTGGAAAAAAAAAAATGGGTAATATATCGTGCAGATCTGAGCACCAGGAGTACCAGAAAAAGGAGGAGAAGCACATTGAAAAAAATGGAAGAATTTGTGTTCTGAGAAAAACGAGATTGAAAGTTAATAAAACTGAATGTTTATTTATGAAAAATATCAATAAATGTAATGAAATTGGCACACAAAAAAGAAAATTTTTTTTTGTACTGGCCACGGCCACTAAATGCACTAGCATCATAAGTTTGTACCTGGCGGCTCTTTTGGGCCGACTCCTCACAGACATGTCGCTCACAGACAGGGTCATGAAACGCTTGCCAAACCGCTTCATCTGGCTGAGCCTTGAGCCTTGTGCCGACTGCAAGCTAGGCAGAAGTTCAGCAGGACTTTGAAATATAAACAAAGATAAGTTTTGAGGGAAGCAACAGTGCCGATGCCATTGTAGCTTATGTGGATGCGTTGGTGCCATGTACCGTCCTACATAACATTACTGTCATCCCCGCCAACTTCCCTCACTGTGAGCTCCCTCGACCTCGCAAGATTGGCGCAGATAGAATCTATTGCCGCATCACGGACTTTCCAGCTGATGACTGTGAATTACATATGATGCCTTGGCTTTTGCATGACAAGAATTGCCGCAAATCAAACCAGTTGCTCGTAGCCCATTCCTACAGAGCGCACCATCGCAACAACTTTCACATTGACAGTGTAGTTATCATGCAAGCTACTGCTTTTTTCATCCATAGTGAAGATAAACACATGAGAAAAGCATTGTTCAGCTGCGCTGCTCAACGACACACGGACCCTGCAAGTAGGCTTCACAGCATGTACAAGCTCGCAGCGGCTAGTGGCAGTCCCTAATATGTACTGCGCAATTTAAAAACTAGTCGCGGCGCTCAAGAAACGTGGCAAAAGCGTGCTTCTTTTTGTTACTTCTTGCGCTGCAGCAGTGCGAGAAACCGTCCTTATTTGAAGAGCGAGGCTCGGCTCTTCACCTCATGCGATCGACAATGGCTAGCGGCAGCGCATTATCAGCGACAAGGTGCTTGAAGACTGCACACTTTCAGCCTTTTCACAGCTACCTTGTGCTCTTTAGACGCAATCGTAAAACATTTCCAGTTGAGCCTCGACATATATATATATGTATATATATATATATATATATATATATATATATATATAATATGAGATCTAACAGACAATAATGCCAAGGAAAGTATAGGGGAAGATATTAGACCGAATTGTAAAAAAAAGTGGGTGAAAAGATAACTTGTCGTGGGCAGGATCCGAACCTGCAACCTTCGAATGACGCGTTCGATGCTCTACCACTGAGCTACCACGACAGCTATCCCCCCAGCCACTCAGCCAGCGCCACCAGTAGCCATGGCGGCGAGTGTAGCACACTCTTTTGAGCCTATTTGGCGTCGCGTAGCACGTGAACTTATTACGAGTGGGCAGCTGACCAATAGTCTCTCGTATACAACCTAAAGGCACTGAGTCTGTCAGTAAGAGACCCTCCTTAATGAATTAAGGAAAGAAGTGTATACTTAAGGGCTCGTTTTTCTGTGTTTTACACAATGTTAATGAGATCTAACAGACAATAATGTCAAGGAAAGTATAGGGGAAGATATTAGACCGAATTGTAATGTAAATATGAAGAAAAGTGGGTGGAAAGATAACTTGTTGTGGGCAGGATCTGGCAAGTTATCTTTTCACGCACTTTTCTTCATATTTACATAACAATTCGGTCTAATATCTTCCCCTATACTTTTCTTGGCATTATTGTCTGTTAGATCTTATTAATATTGTGTAAAACAGAGAAGAGTAGCAAGAGAAGAGTAGCAAGAGAAGAGGAGTAGCCGGCGCCACACATTGGCACCAACGCCTCATTTCATACATTTAATTGAAAAAAAAAAAAAAAGAAAGTTATAGAGGATTGGCGTGCACCCTTAAGCGATGGTGCAATCACTTTGCGCCGCATTTCAGTCAGCTGCAACTGTTGAACCATGGAGGAAAGAAAGTATTCCTTCCTCCATGACTTAAGCCATTGGCTGCCGTGACCAACATCCTCTTAAACTGGTTTGGCTGGAGGCTTGGTTTGGCCGGAAGCCATCAAATTTGCCAGCCGCAATTTGAAGCTGCCGTGGCAGGATGCAGAGATTGGCATGGTCAAGTCTGTTGTCCATCTGTGTCAACACGGCAAGAGTAGGCTCTATGCGCCCTATTTCCAAGAAAAATTCCGCTAATTTAGTCCACTGTAGCCGATAGGGATAGGCTGTTGTATCATGGTCCGTTAAAAGCAAACTTTGCTGCATTAACTTTATGCACAAACCAAGCTCATGCTGAATAATGGTTCACTGTATCTGATAGTCACTTGTATTCGGGTCCATTATAATGAGCGTAAACTGAATGTACTTTTTAATGCCGAAGCTGTTCTAGCTTTACGTAAAATGTGTGGCCGTGCCTAAAAACTACCATCGTCATTTACGAGTATGTGCCTCAGAGTTTTAGGAAATTCCACTACTCACCACTATGGCTGGCGTGACTGAGAGAAGCGGACAACCGTATTGTTTAGCGATCAGATACCAAACCACCTGGTCAAGTCGCACATGTGCAGTAGCTGATCCACTCAACATTCGCCCTATAATGCATAGCCTGGCTGTTCCTGATTGTGCTCATATAGTCATGGTGTGTACTCCTGTGCATATCAAAGCTAGATGTGTCGGTCGATGGGGAGTATGAACGGCAACAGGCCCGTGCTTTGCTGTGCCCCTCTTTGTGCGACTTAGTGCAAATTGAAGGTAGACAGCGGTGTACAGTCCCTTTGAAGTTTAATGATAGGTATTCCGTATTATGTATAGCTTTTGTGATTTATAAAAAGTGGCCATGCCATTTTTACAAATGGCAAAGCCATTTATAAAAAGAAATATTAAGGACGCAATCCACATAAATAAAAGGGGGGGGGGGACATGATAGGGTGTCAACTTGCAACTAACTTTATTTGAAAAGAAGCTCCTTTTTATATGCATGCAAACATGTGCGTAATCAGTTTCACAGGACATGGGCGAACAATTCCACGCTTTACATATCGTGAAAGCAAGACATCAAAAAGTTGTGCTTTAGATTTAAGCTGGGTGACAGGCGTGTCACTGACAAACATATCTCGCTTAGCATTGATAAAATATGCCTCTAAAAGTTCATGTACCAATGTCGTTTTGTTCCTTCGAAGTATGCGAATATTTGAAAGGTCCGGCGCGCACATGCAGGATTCACGCTTTCTTTTTTCATCTGTGTGGATTGCGTCCTTGATATTTCTTCGTTATGCCATTATTTGGCATGCACTTCAACTTTCTAATAGCTGTCCTTAAGTCAATAATTAAAAAGTATATTTATACATTTTTGTTCAGTCCTGTATGCTTCATGTTAGCTGCAGCAAAGTATTTAAGATTCGACATACAGTTCATGTGCAAAGACGCCACCACTCTGACTGTCACAAACTTTTTAATATTTATTTTTTATTTTTCTTTGGGTCATCTTATGATCATTTATTATGTTTTCTGCAATCCTCTCTCTTGAGACATGTCCTCATCACATTAATATTAATAGTTACCCACTTCTAAAAAGCTTGGTGAATAAGTTATTGCTTGTGATAGAATTTGAATGATTATTCACAGTTGGTGGTAGCCTGTCATGGAGGAATGATCTCTTATAGTACACTCAGTTCATCTAGAAATTGCGAATTCCTGATGAGTACAGTATACTGCGATGCATCATTTTCCTGTTTTCTTTTTCTTTTCCATTCACCCCATAGTTAATGCTCTGTGGAATGCAAGAAATAGACATTGATGACTGGCAGCGAAACAGCATCTACCGGCACTACACTCGTAACAGTAAACAGGTTATTTGGTTCTGGCAGTTTATCCGAGATATGGACAATGAAAAACGAGCACGTCTACTACAATTTGTCACAGGCACATGCCGTGTACCTGTTGGTGGATTTGCCGAGCTTATGGGTGAGTCTCGTTATAATAAAACTTATTTATTTACTGCTGATCCTAATTAAGTACAAATGACATGAGCAATTGGTGCTAAAGTGCATAAGCGTGGTAAGACCTTGTGCAATTCAGGTTTTGCAATTCTAGTTTTTCTAGGCGCCAAAAATAGGCGGGCAAAACACGATTTTAGGCCCCCCAAATCGTTAATATAGGCACAATAAACTTTGACAAAATTCATATTTTCGAACAAATGCGTGTGGGATCTGTCTATGACTTGAAAGCAAACAAATGTTTTAGTGTTTGTTTTTACAAGAGTGTCAGTTGTTTGGCATAGCCATGCAAATTTTTTTCCGGCAGGGTGTGCAGAATACGGTTTATAGTTTTCTAGTCCAGAGTAGTGAGTTTAGCATCTACCGTTGACTAAACACGCCCCTGGGTCCCTTTGTTTTCGCCATGACTGAGAAAGGCGACACAGCTAGAGCGGTAATAGGCCCGAAGAGTTCTTTTTTTTTCCTCGTGTTAACTTGGTCTAAAGGCACAAGGTCAATTTCTGGTCTGTCTGTGAACACCCTATAGGGCCCTCCACCAGGTTTGAGAATTTTGAACAGGCAAGAGGAATGGGTGCACTGGGCGCTCAAGATCTCATCAGCCAAGATTCAGTTGAAATGCTATGCGCCCTGGAAAGAGGAATGTGGTGGAGGTGTCGTACAAAAAGAATGGTCCTGCATAGATCAAAGTAGTATGTGACACTGTGAAAATAATTCGAGGTGACGTGTGTAATTTGTGCAATCTGTTGCCTGAATAGAAGTATGAAGGTTGAAAAAATATTAAAACATACAAACGGAATCTATGCGCGTTATTTTGTTTACTCCATATCGAGCGAGATGCGAGATTAAGCTGTTTGCGTTCGTTGTTCTCATTGTTCTTATATCGTTCTGGTGCCAGCATTCACAGCACTGGGTATGTTTTTGATGCGTGGTCTTTTAGAGCAGTTCCAGGGGTACGATGCTGTGTATCGTGGTAAGGATACATGATCCATGCCAGCCTCTCCAAGTGTGTGCGCATAGAGAAATACATCCCACAGAAACAGTTAGTACAATACAGAGGATGTTCAAATGACACACCACCACCTGTGTGCATGACCTGGCATGGGCATGTCATGCGAATGTAACCTTGCGTGCGCATGAAGTGTTGATGCGTCTGCATCTTGTGATCTTCCGGCTCCAAGTTGCTCCGATACTGAAGAGGGCAGGGAAGGAGTTTGACTTGTGAAGTCTACACCGTACGATTGGCAAAGGTTTCACATTCACCTCCTCGCATCATGCTTTTGTGGCTTGTAATAAACCAGTTATAAAAATTCTACAGGTTTTCCCGCTCACTTTAATCGAAGGGCCAGCTTAAATAATCCACACGCTATAGAAATAATCTGAGCGCCATGTTATTTATTCCATGTGCCAAACATTTAATTCAAATGCCAACATATTTAATCCAAGTGTGAACTCAGTTAGGCCGCGTGCCAGTGAGTTTAATCTAAGTGCAACCATGTTTAATTAAATTGTTAATGGCTTTAATTCAGGAGCTGGTCAGTTTAATTCATGCACCAGAAACACATCGTTTGCCACTTTATATAGTCTAAATGTCGGAATTATGTAAACATTGCGGAAATTGAGGCTAGCCCGCCGCCTATTTCTGCCGTTCTCATGTCTTGACATGACTCTTCCCTCCTCCGCGGTCCGTCGCTCTGGAGGAGCTGCAGTGAGTATTAACCCTTCTCACACGGTAGCGCATGTCGACTGTGGCGCCGTGCGCGAAGTCTCTCAGGACGTTTCGCACAGTGCGTCGGGAGTGAGTCAGATTTTTTTGAGACAGCTTAGGGCGAGCACGCATTTCTTTTCCGTCCGTCGGCTCCTATTGTTTGGGGCTCGTCAGACTTCGCCAACGGCGCCTTGCTCCCGTGGCAAACACTCACCTTCTGTTGCCCCGTTCAAACGCTAGGCCGAAGAGCAGTGCAGTGTCTTTGCCTGTGGTCGTACTACGCCGACTCGTATCTTTCGAAGCCGATGCGAGCAGAGTTTTGCCTTCGCTCGAACGATTGTGCTCTGTTGTCTCGGTGTCACCGTGAATCACTTTTGCCCATGGAGACGTGCTCGCGGCACCCTGTGTAGTGCTTCTCGCCCGTGGCGTGGACAAGCCCATTTGCTTTCCTGCCACCCTATTTGCTGCGGGCTCTGTACTGCCTTTTTCGTGTTGCCGCAGGCAATAAAATGTTGGGACCTTGAGCAGTACCATTTTCTAGCCCCGGCGACGGTTAACGTGTGCCGTGCGGCTCGCTATAACCGGACCCACGTTAGTGGCCGTACTCCTTCAGGATACGTGTACACTACAACATGAAGTGACAGGAAAAACTTTTCGCTCGCCTATACATGGTAGCACATATGAAATGAGGTCCAGTGGTGTATCCCCCCAAGGTTTTCGTGTCATAACTTCAAATTCAAAAACAGTGTGTATTATTTGCATTTACGGGTTCTAAATGCATTCATTCACAGAGTCCATGTTGGTCTATATGCTTCATCGCTACGGCATTATTCCTGCTTATCTTCTACGCCATCGCATATGCAGAGACTCATGTCACCTGCTCAGCAAATGGCATTTGGCTGCTTATTCGCTGAGGCATTCGCAGGCGTCTGCTCAGCGCGGTGAGAATAATGGTGACTGACACATGTCATTCATCCGTTCTTGAAATCAGAAATAACCATTAAAAAAACTAAAGTTGCATTTATTTGGGTTTAGGTGGACTTAAGCTTTTTAATAAAAGCATCAAAGGAGGCACTCCTGATTTCATGTAACAGACTACGCTATTGTTGTGGAAGTGTGTTTGCTTGAAACACGCGTGTTTCATTGGATACATATAATTTTATTTGAATAAAAAATAACAGCTAATATGAATGTAAAACTTGACTTCTGTTGTCGTCGTCAGGATCATGAGTTAGTGTTTCATGTGCACTGCAGGATGAAAACATCTTCGAATTATCTCTAATTCACCCTTCCTTGTGAGGGCCTCCAAATTTCTTGATTATGTACCTGCTTTTGACCCTTCGCTGCCAACAGCCAGGTTTTCCTTATCTTGGTATGCATTCTGGCACTCAAATAACATTTGTCTGCCCTTTGCATTACGTGACCTGTTCCGGTCATGTAGTGCTATACAAATCCAATTATGAGCGGTCATGTAATGCTATACAAATCCAATTATGAGCTTTAGTGATGAACACAAAATATTCGTTAACATGTTCCTGCTTTTTATTTCATTGCCATTAAAATTATTTTGCCCGATCGAAGCACGGGCCTACAAACTTGTAAATAGCAAAGTACAAACACTGCTCACGCGAAAAACGACAGTAATTTTTTTTTAACAAATACTAGCGGCGAATACAAATAATAAGGATTTGTTCTACTTTGCAACTATTATCTTATATATTGTAGAAACTCCATTTCAATTGTACTGCCGTATTTATGCCCCGTATTCTGCTTCTTGTGCATGGATTAAACTGGCTGGCACCTTAATTAAAGCCGTTGGCAATTTAATTAAACATGTTGGCTCTTAAATTAAACTCACTGACATGTGGCCTAACTGAGTTGGCACTTTGAATAAATGTTTGGCACACGGAATTAATAGCTTCGTGCTCAGATTGTTTTAATGGCATGCGGATTATTTAATCTGGCACTTCGATTAAAATTAGCGGGAAAACCTGTAGTGGTACAAAGCTTTTCATTGGGCTCGCTTTCAGTGCCTAAGTAAAGTTTTCCACGTGTTCTAGGGGAGTGCCGTTTAAGAAGTAAATGACAAACAAAACGAAAGTCACGTGGACATCTTCTATTTTTCATCTACACTATACTTTCTATTGATAACACTGGATCGTCTTGCGGCTGGATAGAAGCATTTCCTGTTCCCTACGCATGCGAGCAGACACTGAGTAGATGCTGAGCAGATGACGCGACGTGGATGAATACATGTGTTAAGGCTAATCGGCCTTCCTGTTTGCCAAGAGCCCTTGTAGCGTTGACAGTGCTTAAAGAAACTTGTGAGATATTTATTTTTTATTTTATTTATTTAACAATACCATAGGCCTTTGTACAGGCCCATACAGGAAGTGGTTAAAAAAAGTATACATGAGCATGGCCATACTAAAATGAAAAACGAACACAGAATGCCTCAGTAGATACTGCTTCAGTAATAAATCAAGAACAACGAAAAAATAAATGCTGAAATAGGGTCACACATCAAGAAGCACCATACATTTGACAAGCTTCTGGAAACATTTACCTCATGAAGTACATGCCTATGTACAATCAAGAAAGAATTCCAGTTTTGCAATAAATTCATCCACAGATCGGCATTCAACAATTTCACTTCATGGAAAAAAAGAATATGTAAACGTGTCACATTTGGCCTGATAAGGCCTGATGTGTTTATTATGAGAGGTTCTGATGGAGTGACGGTGCGATGTCTGCACGTAGTATAGGTTGCACCCCATAAAATTCCAAAAGCTCAATTTTTCCCGGTAACATGCATACCAGTCTCTAGCTGTACTTGAAAGCTAAGTTCAAGGTTAAATAGCATTCATATAGGCACCAATTTTTATAATAGGCACTTATAGAACTTTAGGCAGAAACATCAAAAATATGCGTTTATAGGCAATATAAAAGTACTATAAGGGCTCTTGTTAACCTCTAATATGCTTATATCGAAGTGGCATAATAGGAATGCAAGAAACAAAATAGGCATTTGCCTATAATCTGGTCTCTATTTATGACCTAAGCACAACCACTGGAGGCTGTAACTAATGTATACCCCTCCACTATGAAATCATGCATAGCATGTGTTTTTTGGGGGGTGGGGGCTTAAGCTCTATAGTTTAATAGTGTGTGGACCATATTTGCACTGCCGCCTATGTTGCTTAGCCCAGTCTCACATCTTGAAACATTGCACTACTGAAAAAGCTTTAAAAAGTACTACTGCATGTAACTTTACTTGTATCCAGGGTTGTAGCCAGCGGAATCACATTGGGTACATGCCCCATTCTATAACACTTTTGTCCACCGTAGGGCACCATTTTCTTTGTGATTTGGCAACTCGTTTCTGTCGTCCTTTTACACAGCTGCATATTAAGGCTCTTTTGCTTGTCGCATGATCATCTATCAACTTGAAATATTGTGAGATGTCGCCACCACTTACCCTGCAACATTGCGGCAATGCTCAAAACACCTCGGAATGGTGATTTTGTTAGGAGTGGGCACAGAGCTGCGGCTGGTGGGGTGGGTTTTTCGGGGAGAGGGCGGGGGGTAGTGCAATATTGTAAAAGCTCATCTGTTCACTTCATGCACCCATTTGAGGTCAGGAACATGAACTCACTCCTTGGGGGAAAGTGCTTACCTCAGCTCTCCAGGCAGTTTTGTGTGCGCAGTGGGACTGTTCGGACTTGGCTGCAGCTAGTCATGAACACTTTAACTTTAAAGCAGATAGAAGATGCTCTTGATAATTCAAATTTGAGAGACCTTCAGGGTTGTCTTTGAATTCTATGTAGTTGGAATAATCAGAAGCTCTTGTAAACATGACTCTTGGGGACATACCAGCGTCTTGTGGTGTTTATTGTTTCTCAGGGCCATGCAAACATCATGCACAGCTCTGCGTGATTTCAAGTAAATTTAGAGTTCTGAAATCGTAATGGTGCATTTTAGTATATAGTGCATGCACGCATATGTAGTTAATAGGCAGAATGGACTGTCCCACAATAGCTAAAAGCCTTTTTTTTTTTTTTTAAGGATGCTTTTCTGCATTACATCACTGTACTACGGCGAAAGTGACAATAAAAACGGTTGTGGTTCGCTATGGATCACGCCTGGATCGTTTCAGTTTTTCTTCCATCTTCAATAAGCGTGCGATTGTTCGTGTGTGTGGTTTGGTCATTTTCGGTACTTGATTCTCTTTTCTTTTTTTACTCTCTTTCCTCTATTATTAAAAAGCTGAGCTATGCTCTCTTATGAGTTGCAGAAATAAGTGTTTTTTCTCTCCTCAAACTACTACTACTACTGTAGTGGTCACTTGTGAATGTGTTCAAATAAATTCATTTAATCAAAGTAGTGCTTTAACATGACCTAATTATTTTTCTGTACATTTTAGACAAATAAATGCTTATTTCAAAGGGCATACCTATGTAATGAAGTTGCCGTTTTCATATGCAATATTTAGTTTTATTAAACTTGACCTTTATTATATACAACTTTTGGCAATACTGACCAAAATTTAATGAGGTAAATGCAACATTAACTCCTACTTGTCCAAAAATTATGTAGCCTTTACTGTGATGTCTCTCTGTGATAGCCCTGTATTGCCTTGAGTCATTAAACCAATAAACAACAATCGTTCCTATGGCTGCCTCAATGCGACATATTTGCGATTTGTGTGACAGAACCTTACATTTGACAGTTACGCTTAAGTTAAAGTTTGGGAGACAAAAAGGCACATAGAATTTTGATGAGAGTAATAAATTTTTACAGTTTATAACACTTTAGTGCAAATTGGACCAAGTTTGTGTTGTAAGTGTAGACCGTGTTGCTTTGACATTTGCTTACTCAGGGAGCAATGGGCCACAGCGTTTCTGCATTGAGAAAGTGGGCAAAGAGACGTGGCTTCCTCGAAGTCACACGTGTTTCAACCGGCTGGACTTGCCACCCTACAAGAGCTATGAGCAGTTGGTGGAAAAGCTAACCTATGCCATAGAAGAGACTGAAGGCTTTGCTCAGGAATGATGCCTTCTCTGCCCCTACACCTGCTCGTGGGGCAGCAAAAATTTCAAGAGAAGCACTTCGGGACCCTGTCAGGCTAAAAGAGATAACCTAGAGAATTTTGATGAGGAGCTTAGATGTCTCCAATGCCAGCTGTCCAGGGTATTTAGGTTATGTGCTACCTTCAAGGCAACAAGCTACATTGCCTGACAAAGTGCAATGATTTCTTTTCTTTCTTTCTTTCTTTCTTTAAGAAAAGAGATGAAAGGTAACTTCAGATGTGTTTTTGTTGCCTTTGTTCTGCTTGCTAGACATTGTTTATGCACTGCTTGTTTTCCGCATTCAGGCCTAAAAGGTGAAATTTGTTTGACTTGAATTCCTGTATGTTTTGGTACTGTGATAAGCGACAACACCACACTGGTATTTGTAGTGGTGCAATGATTTTCTCGAGCAGTCAGCTGCTTTTGACCTGTGTCTGCTTTTATGTTTTAGTCAGCTCTGGCGCCGCCTTACAATGGCATCCAGTGTAATCGAAGTTGGTTCCTTTGTTGAATGGTCTCTTTTAGTGACATTTTGCCACTTTAGGGTAGCCTGTGTGAAACTTCTGCATAGTTGTGGGCGTTTGTAAAGTCGTGGTGTTCATCAACTTTTAAGGAATATATATTTATTTGTTGCATATGCTAACTTGCCTAAAGTGATTACAACTGGTCTGGTAAAGCATATGGCTTTTTATACATCGGTGCATGTCAAATGTATCTCACATGATGAAAAAACAAAAAGTAGTGTGTGCTGGAATTGAACTAAACTGATGTTTCCTTGCCGGTGATCTACTGAGGCAGCATGTTGGCATGAAGGGGCTGTTTTCTCAGGTGCATTAGAGGACCACTGAATACCGAGTTTTTAGAAAAAAACGAAGCATTATATATATATATATGCATGCCACCATTAGTCTCTAAAACAAAAACTTTCTCAGGTTCTGAAAAAGCTTGCAAAGTGAATATTGTTTTGGTTCCCTCAGTATCTATCGTTGTCTGGGTGCAACTGGACTTTTAGCTGGGTATATATTGAAATAGAGCTGCCTAGCTCTGTACATATGTTTTACTAAATGCACTGAATCCTGTATTGGCCCGAAGGAAATCCCTGTAGGGACTACAACGAAGATCGTTACAGGATTGCATTCAGGTAGCCAGGCTTTCTGGGGAAAATGTAAATACCATGTAAAGAAAAAAAGTACAGTAGAAGTGAAGGAGGCCTACTTAGGTGCATTCCTGTTCTGGTGTAGAGTTTAGCCAATGTTGGAATCTGTGCTGTGCTCTTCCAGCAGTAGCCTAGTCTGCTGCACAGGTGAAATTCTTCTTATTGTAACAAATTTTTGGAGCTAGTGATAATGACCCTGCTGAAAGTGTGCTTTATGGAATTTAGTACAGCTTGTGAGTTTTGTTGCTATGTGAACACTGTTGGTTGATGTGTGGCAGCAGTCTTCATCTCCTAATCTTGCCTGTGCTTTTAAGTCATTTATTGTGGTTTCTCCTAGTGTATTGAAAAATCTGTTATTTTTACTTTTCAGTCAGTGTTTTCTGTAGGCTGTGGTTGTGAAGAGGCTTTTTTCTGAAGTGTTGGTCCACTGTAATGCATTACTTTGGTTGTATGTGTAAATACTTGTTCAAACTCTTTCCCGTTTACAGTGCTGCTCATCTTGGCATATCTGGGTCTTGTGACACTGCTGCATTGCTCCTTTTCATTTTATAATGAAGATATAGATACTGAGGGCGTACAAGACAGCTGAGAGTACATATATGCCTGTGTTTTTGTCAGCTTGTAGAACCACACCACCTGCAGTAATGATCTGCCTGTAATTATTGTTTTAGATATAGCATCCTATAATGAACCATTATTTCCTGAAAGTCATTGCCAAGATGTCAGACACCAAGGTTACTTTGTGTAGTATGTTACTATGAAAAGAGTATATAAATATAAATATATATATATATATAATATACAACAAAGAACTTTGTGAAATTGGCAATATATCAAGTTTGACTGTACATACAAATGAATTAAACCCAGGTGCAAAGTCAGCTGTTGATTTTTCAAATTGTGTTCTTTGCTGTAGACAACATGACATTCACATATTTCTTTTACTCAAGGCATACAACTGCAGAAATGATAGCAGGGCATTGCCTGCAGTTGCTGGCCTGCCTCTATATTTGTTGTGCCAGTGTACAACTTAGCAACATTCATCTACATTTACAGACATTACACTTCAAGCATGGGCAGGTTTTCAGTGGTGCCTACTAAAGTCATTTCCTTATATAATGTACTATAATGTGTAATTGGTCATATGCTGGTGCTGTTACTGCTCTTTGCAGGCATTCCATTCCTTGTTAACTCTTATTGCAAGAATTTATTCTTATGAAAAAGGATAATTTTTAATTTAAACCAGTAATGTCCAATGAAATCATACCTTAAAAAATTTATTGCTTTATGGGAAAAATATCTATTAAATATGTAAAAGCAAAGCATCACAGTTGCTTCCAAGAAGTAATAGTGTGTGGGAGTGTATTTTAGTGTAACAATATTTACAATTTCGATGGAGCAGTGAACAGCGACACGTGTTTGCCTGCCATGTCTACAACTTAGGCATGCTTCAGCAATATATATCTGCAATGCCCCCATGGATGACACAATGGAGCCAGATGTCGGACTTGTGATGCCTATTGAAGGCTTGCAGGTACTGTGTGGTACCTAGAAGTAATGCTTTCATACTATATGATAAACAATACAGTAGTGTGGCAGGGCACACATTCATGGCCATACAGTTGTGCATCGGTCTAGCATGATAAAAGCAAACTGTCGCAGTCATAAAGTCTGGTTTAGGCTAGGCCAAGTCTGCCAGAGCTTGATGGTGAGTTGGGCCTGTTTGTGCATAGTTTTGACTGCAGCAAAGAACTAAAATGACAAAAACAGTCCTCCATCGGAGATGGTTTTCAAATTGTAGTCATACTGGCATCATTGAATGCCGTTTTATTCTTGCATTACAATTCTATCAAATGAAAAGATGTATTTAACCAATCATCTTCCTTGTGCCTTAACTTGCCATTTGTCAAAATGTGCTCGCTGTCAGTTCCTCCATGAAGTAGCAAAAAGCAGTATATGTAATTTTATTGATTTGTGGGGTATAACATCACAAAACCACAAAAACAGTATCAGTCAATGCATTGATCTTGCTCCGGCACCACCTAAATCTATCTGCTTCTAACTTACTTTCTGCACTGCCTCCGTGATCGGCCCACCTTTGACCAAGTTGCGACGATGTCGTGATGATGTCATCGTGACGTAACAAATTTTGGCAACGTCATGTCTTGACATGGTGATGCCATTGCGTGATTTTTTTAATCACTCATGTTGACGCCACCGACGCGGGTTGCTGGTCAACTTACACGTTTGATGAGGAATTTAAGGTTTTTGTCTTAATTGTGAAGTGTATAATTGTACTATTACTGACCACTTCTTCAAATAAAACTTCCTATTACTGGACTTTTGCTCCACAGCCTCTACATACGACGCCTTTTAGCCGGTTATTTGCTGGGGTTAAAGAGACTTCAGCTAATTGACCCGCAAAATACGAGCTCGAGCGACTGATCGCGTTTCAGAAAGCTGGCTTTGCAACGAAAAAACAAAAAAAAAAACATGCATGGAGTACCAGGATGAAGAAATGAATATGGTAAGGGTTGGTTCAGTTGCAATTTTAGGGTGCGAAAATTGTAAGAGTTAATTCGTACTGGTTCGCCCTTGTGGTCAGATTTGGGTGCACGGTACAAAACCCCAGGTGGTCGAAATTTCCGGAGCCCTCTATTACGGCGTCTCTCATAATCCTGGTTTCGGGACATTAAATCTCACATATAAATCAATCAATTCAAACCAGTTCGGGAAAAAAAAAACATTTTACACTTAAAAGCACCACGATTCTTTTCTTTCCGTCCCACAACTATAATAATGTGGCTTTTTCTTGCAAGGTTGTACCTGGCGAACACTTCACCCTCAAGAATGCAATACATGGTGGCAGCGCGCACCGTTCGTGGCATCGAATTCGCGGCGTTAATGCGGTCGTGGAAAGGCACGCAAGTAGATGACGATTATCACTGGGGCAAAAACTCGCCGAGAGGGCACCGTTTGGCGAGTATTTTGTCCCGTCTGGTACCTGCGTGCACCACCAACCTAACGCCTTTGTCACTTCTGTAAACACTTAAAAAAATTGAAGGTCAAAAAAAAAACTTGACATTCGGCGATATGGTGCTTAGTTCACGAGAATGTTTGAACGCATAGCACGTCATTCAGAAGAACGCCCGTCCTGTCGTATCGTTTTTGAGAATGTTCACGTGCCCGGCACATTCATGTCACGAACGGCACGCGCGCTATCAGCGTGACCTACCAGTGTGACGTATCAGCGTGACGTGAAGTAAGCGCAAGCGAGTCAGATTATTTTTGTGGGGCAAGAAGACGCCATTTTTACTCGAGAGTGAAGAATATCGTGCAGCACCGCATGACCTGGAAGTGCTGGGCGTGTGGTGATAACGCAAGGAAAAAAAAAAGGGGGGGGGGGGTGACCTTAATTTAAGGTCTTGCGGTCCCATGCCGCCAATTTCCCCCGGGGTGGGTGCCCTCCCAAGCGACTATAACTGCGTTCTGCCGAGCACCACGCCGGAAGTGCGCTTGTACCTATTAACCAGTAGGTGCCTGGCGACAGCAATTCTCTGCCTCCCACGCAGCGGCAGATGCTCAGCTATTTCACTAAGGCTGTGGTGGGTTAATGTACGCCCAGGGGCCTTCGCAGAACCTTATGAGGCTGCCTTTCGAGATGAGTACCCAGAAACAACCGAGCGCAAGGTCGGTGTACTCCTCTACCCATTGGGGAAAACCGGTGGGTTTCGCCTCGGTCGGCACTGGGAATCGAACCCAGCACCTCCCGCATTGGAAGCGGAAGCTCTAACCATATGTAGCCGCCGCTGCGCACGCAAGGCCGATTACGCGATTTTTTTTTTTTTTTGAACAGAAATGTTTCAGAAACACGCCGCCAGGCCTTCGCAGATCACGTCACAGCTAAGCTGGATGAGCGGCCTATCTAAAGCCCGTTTCAAACTGTTATGGCGTGGTGGTGGTTACTGTCTTCATTTATGCTGATTACATCGCATTCTTCGCTGCTGACTGGGATATTAAGTGTGAATACACTTTATAAGCGACCCCAAACCATCCACCGCCGTCGGCGGCGTCCGCAGTCTTCTCTCTATCTTTAAAAGAAAGAGGACTTGGCGGGCCGCAGCGCGACGCTCTACCGAATAAGCCACTAGGGTGCCTGAATGGTTTCCCTCGCCGGGCGAGGGAAACCATTCAGGCACCCTATAAGCCACGGACGCGACGCTGATATCGGTGTCGCTCCTCCGCTCTCCTCGCTCGCTGCAGCTGCGCGCGCACCCCTCTCTCTCGCGCGCCCGCCTTCTCTCTCAGTCTCCCGTCGAGAGCGGGTCGTGAGGGGGAGTAAAGTTAAAATCCGTTGGCATTCGCCAGTGAGTTAACGTAAACTCCCCCGTGTGATCAAATTGCGATTCCCAGGAACCATTACACCATAAAGGCACCATAGTGTGAATAATAAATATAATAGTGCGAATTCTTAAATACCCCTCATAGCATCACCCCGTGTATTCGCACTTAACCATGTTCACCCTCGGGGAAATGCTTGGGAGTTTTTTACTCACTACAACTTAAATTGCAAAGAAACATTGGATATAGCGGATGGATAGATCCTATGAGCGTCCACGTTATAACGGGGTGGTGACAAGTGTGCCACCAGGCTCGCAAAAAAAAAAACGAAAAGAAATCTTTCATTTTATGTTAGCCTAGTGCCTTATATAGTTCGATTAAATCGATCTTATAACAAAAAAATATATATGTTCCATCTCTCTGCCTCTTCAGGCACAATAACCCTATTTTCCCACTATTTCTGCCTTTGCTGGGCCGTCAACCTCTTTTTTTGTATCGCGGACGTGTTCAGCTTTCCATGTTTGTCCGTGAAACGCAAAGCCTCATGTAGACTTCTACCCACACGTGTACCTGTGGATATCGCCGCATATATTCAATCAGAACATATGTTCCATCATTTTCTTAACTCCCTCACAGCATGTACATTGTTGTTCTTTATCGAATCTCGCTTTATGACTATGCGTTCTGAGGCAACCCGATTGATTGATTAAAACTTTAATTTGATCCTGAGGAAACCCCGCGCCACACGTCGGGACCGTCAAGCCGAGCTTGGCTGCTCGTTCACGGGCACTCGGGACCACGACCTCCTCTATATAATCTATAGAGGAGGCCGTGCTCGGGACGGCCAGGGTTTTATCGTTGAGTTCGGGGCTGCGTAAGAGCACACTGTCCACCTGTCCTCGCTGAACGCGGAGTCGATGGCTTCACATTTCCACTACACATAGTTGAATGTTGCTAATGGGAAGCTAGCGCTGCCCAGGTGGCGCGCCTTCCCTTCCTCCATGCGCGCCTAAAATTCTCACAATGCGCCACCCTGGCGAGCTGGCTGAGAACTAGCTAGTAGGACAGATCCGCTGCGAGGCGCTCGTACGCGTTGCGCGCGCTGAAAGAAATGGTGAGCGCCGTGCGACACTACCCCCTGGCTTTGCCGGATTTGCGTCGTGTTTTAGGTTCTTTGGAACGCGCAAGACCAGCGACGAATTGGACATTTCGCTGAAAACTGCGACGCAGCATTCGAGTAGCGATGCTAGCGATTATTCTCCGCTATGGTTTCATGGATGCGGTGTGGCAGTCAAATACTTTCGCGAGACTGTGTTGTCGAAAGGACGGACGCTGTCCGATGTGAAGTACGGCTATGACTAGGAAGAAACAGTGAGACCTTTCGAAGTCATGCCTAGCATTGTACGGCGTAAACTTACAAGTAAGTATGTTCAAATAGCGCTTGCAAAGCTTGACGTAGTGTGTAGGTTGCCCGTTATGCGCCCACTTTGAAGTGAAATTGGTAGTTTCTCAGGCAGCACTGAGGTATACCATTCAACCCAGCTGTTCTGAATTTATGTAGTTAGTAGTCGCAGCTATTGCAATGAACCCACAAAATGCTCGTATCGCAGTCTTTAAAACAAATTTTTGAAGCGGACGGTGAATCGGCAATTTAATGTCTAACGCAACCTTCACATGAAAGGCCCGGGTAAAGCGGAAATGCAAACATGTCGCAGTGGTCCTGCTTTAACGAAGTCGACTCGCCGTCGTCTGCAGATCGTTCGCCAGCTTGCTGTCGGCGGTCGTCTAAGCCTGATAACTAAAAAAAAAAAAAAAAGAAGAATGTCTTTGAACTACCTGGTGGTAATTGACTCTTTGGTGATTCCGTAGTCGACATGCAGTGCATGATCAGTAACGCAACACGCGTAGATCAACACGGGCTTTCTATAGCAGTAATCGTATTGTAACCGATCTGGAACTGTGCATGTGGCAGATAGATATAATACCGTATTTACTAGAGTGGGACGCAAGGTATTTTTTCTTTAATATTTTTGCTACTAAACTCGACCTTTGCTTACCAAGTACCGAAATTTTATTTTTTTTTCTTCTCAGACATAATGAAACATTAGCCTTCGCATCACAACCGTGGTCGTGTTACAATAGAATAAATACGGTGTGCGTAATATATTGCGTGATGCTTACGCAACCTAAGTTTTCATGTGCGTTCTTGGACGTTTTCAAGGCAAGCTTCTATGAAAAGACTTGTGATGTTTTTCAGAGCACCACCCCGTGTGCATTCGTGGAAATCGACGCCTGAGGTAGTCAACTATGCATGCTCTGAAATATTTGTTTTCCTGTGATTAAAAAAATTGTGTGAATACAACAATAACGCCGGTCTCGAAGCTTCTTTTTCTTCGTCCGATCATCGAGCACGGTGGCATGGTTGACGTTAGTATTTGTCTGTATGCCGGAATGCTTCTGGCTGCGTTCGACAGGGTGGCGCTCCATGTCCGCATATGTAAATCAAAGGACTGTGGGACGCCTCGCCTTGGGCGCTCCCGGAAAGACGACGAGTAAGGCTGTAAAGGGGGATATGGGATGGACAGGCTTTGAAGTAAGGGAAGCTCAGAGCAAAATGAGATTTGAAGAGAGGCTTAGGAAAATGAAGGAAAGTAGATGGGGAGAGAAATCGTTCAGGTATTTGTATAGGAAGAGCGTGCACACCAAGTGGAGAAAAAGAACTAGGAGGCTCACCAGTAAATATACGGCTGACAATGTAGGGGATATGGCAACAAGAACAAATAAGCGAAAAATAAAAGATGCAGAGAGAATTTATTGAATGACAGCGATGAAAAAAAGAAAAGCCGGCTCTCAGTACCTACTGAAAGGGCAAGAATGAAATAAAGAGTGAGAGGTTTTATTATAATTTAAGGGAAAGCGCTTTACTGTTTGAAGTGAGATCGGCTTGCCTACGAACGCGTAGCCATAAAGCGAGATTCAATAATAAAGAGGAACAATGTACATGCTGTGGGGGAGCGAAGCAAACGATGAAACATGCTCTGATTGGATGCGGCGATATCCACCCAGGTATGCGTGTAGATACAAGCCTACATGGGGCTTTGGGTTTTAGCGACAAACATGGAAAGCTTAACACGTCCGTGATGGAAGCAAGTTAGATACGGTTAGCGTGTTGGTGGCAGAAAAGAAGAGATAATGGACAGGAATAGTGTGAAAATGAGTTCTTTCTGCCTCAAAAGGCAGAGAAATGGAAAATAAATTTGTTTTTTTTTTTATAATAAGAACGATTCAATCGAAGTAGATTGCATTAGGCCAACATAGAAAGAAAGTCTTCTTTTCATTTTTTTTCCTTGCAAGCCTGGTGGCACACATGTCACCGCCCCGTTATAAAGGGGACGCTCATATCATCCATCCTTCTATCCATCGATCTATCGGTCCAACTCCAGCGCTGCTTTCCCATAGTCCACAGCCAGGGCAATCCGCACTTGGATACCGTTCAGGGTACATGAAATGAAGAACCACAGTACATTAGGATACGCACGGCAGGGTGTGGGATAGGGAATACCCGTCTTGACATATATATTGAACGTCGGGTTCCCAGTGAGGCAGAGTGACTGCGGAGGCGGCGCGGTCAGTGAGCCCTCGCGCGGCCTCGTCTGCGCCCTCGTTAGGATTAGAGGCCTCAATCGTCTGCGGGTGAGCGGGAAACAAAGTCAGAGAACGGGGCGTCATACTGGCAGGTGTTCTGTGCTTTTGACGCTTTGGAGAATGCGGAGGGCCTGAGGGGCTACCATCCCGGTTTTGTCCTTGATAGCCGCCTTGGAGTCGCTATATACTGACTCTCTGCGACTAGCATAGCCAGCGCGATTCAGAGTGGCTTTGAAAGAGAGAAGGAAGGAATAAGCGCGGCGTCGTTACTGTTCTTCTCTATGGAGGACACCACAACACCGCGCCGAGGATAAGAAAATGGGAATGAGAAAAGGTATGAGAAGGACGTAGGAAAAAAAGCTGTCATCGGCAAAGTTGAGCCGACAAATGCAAAGAAAAATTCGGCAGATCCCACGTACCTGGGAATCGACGCTATGCGAAGCATGGCAGGGAAGGTGACCTTGTTGCATTTTTTTATTGAGCGACACGCCATGAAATGACACTAAATGTATGTACGAATACTGCACACGCAGACATATGTTTAAAAGTTGCAAATGTTTATATAACCAGTTGTTTGCACTGGTGCAACCATGCCAACTGGAACAGGGAGACCCGTTCAAGTTTGCCCGCCGACGCCAGCGCTTGCCTTTCCCCTGCCAGAAAAAGCGCACAATAGTAGCGTGTAGCGACACTTCCGCTCCTTTTGGCTTCCACGCATTTGCGATGTGCGCACTGCACGTGAAACGTCCCTCGTTCCGCGATGTCACCCCAACAGAAAGGGGGAGGGGGGACTATTGCTGCGTCGTCAACTGTCACAATAACCATGCAAACACGAAGGGGTCGACTCCACCAGTGAAATTCTACCGATTCCAAAACCGATGGTACGAAACAAGCAGACGACAGGAATGGACTAAAGCAGTGTGCCGAAAAAAAGTAAGTAAACAATTTTTTCATAAAAATTAGCAGGCGCAAAATGCATTCAAAATAACGGGTGTTAATTCCTGCGTCGCCGTTCCTCTAATCTATCGAGTTACTGGGAGATGCACGTCCCCATCTTAAAAGTATAAATTTTCAACATCCGTCTTTAGAGCACTGTCAAAAAATTACGAAGAAATATTTTATGCTGCTACTATTATTCGATATTGTTGGGGACGTAGTAGTTGAAGCTGTGTACACGTGTAGTATTGGTGATGTGTTGTTATATATTTTTATATCTACGCAGCGCCGACGGAAGTGTGTGGTTGCCAAAAGCTTGGGCAATGATTTGTAGCAGACATTTTGTGGGAAACTGCAAAAATGACTCAAGTCTGCACCCGTCGTATGTGCCGACAACGTTTCCAGCGGCTTACAAGAAACGGGCACCTCACGCGGAAACGACGCAGAGGTATGATAGGCAGGAAGCCCACGCGAGACAAATGTCAATTTTTGTTGTGGGTCAGAAAGAAGCCCCAAATAGACCATTTATTTTTGAAGTGCTGTGTATATACCGCACGATAACTTGGATCGGTGCTAGTAAATTAAGGTATCCCAACCAATAGCAGTCACAGTGCAATAACCGCTTAACCTAAAGCACGAGAAGCGGCCTAACCATGCATCCAGTAACAAACATAGTGCATAGTACACACAGCAAACCAAACAAAACAGGTATATAATTATGAACGTACAGAAAGTTGTACTCACCTCTATTTCCACGACGTAAACAGCATCGTCTATCACTTGCGAAACGCACTTCGCTCAGGCGAGGACGGCATCGTCTGCTACAATTCGCTTCACGTCGGCTACATGGCTGAGCAGACTTTGCACTTTTACCAAATTGCTCCCACGAAAAGAATCCTCAATTGCGGCGATCCTATTAAACGCGGACAGAAGCGTACACACCATAACCGCGCGTGACGCGAAAACACGTGCAGAACGCGTGCGAACAAAGCAACGCGTTTTCAGGGCAGGTTGAAGGGGACAGCGGAAGGGTCAACACTCGAGTAACCAGCTTTCACTCCACATTGACTGACAGCGCCAGGCTCTGCAGCGCCTCCCTCGACTTATATGAAGTGCGGATGCTCGTGAAATCGCTGGCCCTGGGCACTGCTACGTAAACCAACTTCAGCGCGTGGCACCTAACCAAAATTGACGTTAACCAGACGTGACGGCTGCATCAAAGGAGTACATGTGTAACAGTTATAAAATTGGATAGGCAGCACTGCAACCGCTATTGACGTTTCACGAAGACTAGCGTCTATTTGAAAAATAGTTCCGAGACCTGGCGTAGCTCTGTGTTAAAATTCTTCATTGTCACGTAGAATGCTTGGGTTCGATTCCAGCTGGGACCCTGACATTTATTCTTTAGATTCGTCGGGTAGACGCTACCGATGTCGGGTATTTCTCAACGCTCACGCGCTAAAATTGCCCATGCCTGTTCTCTTCGTTCCTGGGTAGATGCTGAGTGTCAATTACCTGTGGCACATACCCGCATACCAGCGGCACATACCCACAGGTGGGTATGTGCTGCTGTCTGACGGGCAGCGTTTGACGACGTACGCGACGGGATTGTGACACTATGTGTCTTGACCAGCGCGTCATATTCGTCACACCATATCTTAGCCTCCCATGCTAATTTTGGTTCACGCCAAGTTAAGGGGTGTTTTGTGCTTTTTAAGAGTTTTCAGAGCTTTTACTACGCTTAGTGAATATGTATATATTATTGCCTTCTGTAGTTTTATTTTTATTTGTTTAATGTGTTTAACGGCCATAAGTATCGCATAGGCTTCGCCGGTGAAAACGCTTGTATCAGAGTGCAGAACGCCGGCTTCCGAAAAGGATATGGGCCGACGGCTGCGTACGAGACAGAAGCCTTGGACTTCGAAGCATCCGTAAAGAACTCTGGCATGTGTATTTCTGTTGTAGTCTAAGGAAGTATGTCTGAATATGTGCGATTGGTGCGTGCTTCGTAACCTTCAAGAAAGACACGTCGCAATTTATCACCTGCCACTGCCACGGTGGCAGGCATACTGCGGGAGCCATCAAGCCATGTTCAAGTGGCTCACCGGTTATTCCTATCGCTGGGACAGCGAGCGAGGACATATCGAGGGATAGGAGAGATAGTAAAGATGGAAACACGGTCACAGGAGTTCGAGGACGGGGCACCACTTGCGAGAGCTCTTGTCGGCGTCAGGAGATGGCGTAGGGCCAGCCCAGTCGGCCAGAGCTACGCTGACGTCGGAGATCGTGAGGGCACAACCGGTCGGCACGGAATCCAGCGAGCGAGTCCCCTCGCTTCCTAGAGAACAAAAACACACTTGGTTTTCTGTACATTCAGTCTGAACCCGTTTTCTTCTGCCCAATTGGAAACTTTGTTCAAACCAAGCTTAACCTGCCGCTCACACATAGCCAGATTACAATACTTAAAACCAAGCTGGACGTCGTCGAAATATGTGCAGTAAATCATATTTCGAAGTATGGACAAGCCCAAAGAATTCATTTTGATAATAAATAGTGTGCAGCTAAGTACACCACCTTGCGGCACTGCTGTATCTTGGACAAATGTTTGGGAAAGAACGCTGCCCACTCGGACACGAAATATCCGATTTGACAAACAACTTTTAATTGTGGTAAACATTCTTCCACGCACGCCAAGATGGGACCGGTCTCTTAATATTCCAAAGTGCCATGTTGTATGGTAAGCCTTTTTGATATTGAGGAACACACAAAGAAAAAAAATTGGCCCTGAATCTGCATGTTACACTGCAAATGTCGTCGAAAGACGATAGTCTTGCGTCTGGAGAGAGTGAACAAAACGTTTATTTGATGTTTTGCGCAAGAAAATTGTGAATGGTATTCTGGAGGCGCTGCGTTAGTGCCTCGAGCGCGTAGCGGAGGCGAACGAGTGCATCGAGGCACGTTAGACTCGAGCGCCATCTGGCAGTTTGAAAACTAAGGAAGGCGTGCGAGCCCGCGGAGAAAGATGCGCGCTCGTCTCGGAGTTGATAAAGTGTAGAACGCTAGGCGACAGGCAGGTGCCATCACCGTGTCGTCTTTGCAAAGCATTGGAAGCACTTGCCTTTTTGAACATCGCGTTGCACTGTCAGCGTAGCGTGATAAACACTACGGTCCTTAGAATTACTTGTGTGTGCCTTCTCTAGTATAAAGGCATACGTACAAAACATCGACGTGTTGTTATAGTGCCTCTGATTTGCGCAATAATTGCTTTTTAATTGACAATCTCACAAGTATGAACGCTGAAGCTTGAGCAATATTGGTGGGCGCTACGGATGGGGTTGGCCGTTTGGTGCCGTTTGAGGTATCGGTAAGAGCGGAAAAACAGACAAATGTACAGACAGGCAGGTGAAAATTTTTCCGTCGAAGGTCCCCAAGAAAGACTATCGTCTTTAATATTGTTTGTGGACGGAAGCGTCTCTGATCTGTGCCTCGATACGAACATGGTGGTCTGTGGTGGATCTACACTCTCGAAACCCGCATTGACATGGGTCGAGTAAAGTGTTTGTTTCAAGGAAATGTACAAGTCGGCAGTTTATCATTTTTTCGAAGAGTTTGCACAAGCAGCTTGTAAATGCAATAGGCCTATAACTCGAAACTGAAGAAGGGTCATTGCCCTCTTTCAAAATGGGAATAATAATAGCCTCGTTCCAGGAAGTAGGAATAGAGCCAGAAAACCATGATGGCATATATTGTACAAGCAAAGTAATGTTTTTTTTAAGTGTGAATACACTTTATAAGCGACCCCAAACCATCCACCGCCGTCGGCGGCGTCCGCAGTCTTCTCTCTATCTTTAAAAGAAAGAGGACTTGGCGGGCCGCAGCGCGACGCTCTACCGAATAAGCCACGGACGCGACGCTGATATCGGTGTCAGTAACGCGCCTTATACCCCCTCCCCCTTCGCTCGCTCCTCCGCTCTCCTCGCTCGCTGCAGCTGCGCGCGCACCCCTCTCTCTCGCGCGCCCGCCTTCTCTCTCAGTCTCCCGTCGAGAGCGGGTCGTGAGGGGGAGTAAAGTTAAAATCCGTTGGCATTCGCCAGTGAGTTAACGTAACCTCCCCCGTGTGATCAAATTGCGATTCCCAGGAACCATTACACCATAAAGGCACCATAGTGTGATTAATAAATATAATAGTGCGAATTAATGAATACCCCTCATAGCATCACCCAGTGTATTCGCACTTAACCATGTTCACCCTCGGGGAAATGCTTGGGAGCTTTTGCGTTTCAGTTGGTAGGTTTTTCCACATATCGTACACCACTCGATCAGAATGGGGCGGAATTACTGCAGGAGTTTAGTGATGTTTGGAGATCAGCTAAGTTGAAAGCTTGGTTGTATGCTTCGTGTTTTGTACATTTGTGTTCTAGTTTCTGATTATCAATTTTGGTTTTGTGTTTTTGTAAAGCGTCAGTATATAGCTCAACGAGCTGAACACCCGTTCGAAGTGTGCGCCGAGGAAGTTCGCCTGATCTTCCAGTCTGTCACCATGTGTGTTTACGAGTGGAAGTGAGTATGCTTGTCTTCCTGCTACCCTACTAACCATGTTCCAGACTTTAGCCTCCTGTGCATAAGAGTTTATCCCTGTTTAAAACTTGTACCAACTTTCCCTTCTGGCCTGCCGACGCGTTCTCCTGCTTTGAGATTTTATTTTCTCAAAGCTGTCAAGATTTTCGGCTGTCGGTGACTTCCGAAGCAACCTCCATGTTCTGTTTTGCTATTTGCGCACGTTTCGGCATTCAGAGTTTCACCACGGCACACGTCGTTTTCCAGGGTGTCCGTTCGTTTGTGGGATGCGTTTTGTTGCGGCATCAATCGAAAACGATGTGAACTAGTTGACAGCAGCATCGATGCTCAAAGTACATATGTCACTCTAACCTAAACTAGCGATGGTATAAAAGTGTTCCCAGTCGGCTCTGTTTATGAACCATTTGGGGACCCGTAGTGGACAAGCTGTAGTTGTGCTCAAAACTACGGGGAAGTGGTGACTTCCGTAGGGATTACTGATGACTTTCAACTGGAGCAGAGGCACAAGAGACGGATATACTATGCTTAGGTATATGGAGGAGTAGGTATTATTAGCAAGATTATAATAAGTTGGTTATTTTCGATTCAGAAGACACGCGCTCGACAAGAGAAGGAACTGTTCAATCAGTCGACCTCGCGCGTTGCAACGAGAGTCACCCCATAGCCTGCTATGCGCATTCAAGTCTCCAAGGAGAACATAAGGCTCCGGAAGTTTGTCTATTATGAACTGGAAGTCATGTTTTAGTAGGTCATAGCTCAGAGGTACGTAAAGAGTGCCAATTAAAGAGTACCGAAGGAGTGACGAGGGCTGGTGCGGTGGTGCCCCCTGACGCGCCGCATCAGCATATGCAAGTCCATAGAATAGTGAGACTCTTCGCCGTGCTTCCTTGAATGAAATGTTCTCCTTCCCCTACAATGTAATTATCTCTTTTTCTTTCTTTCGGAGTGCGCAGGAGCGTGAATATGCGGCATGGTTTTCTTCACAGTTTACACAGTGTGCGCTCCTTGTGCGCTGATATATTTCCACATTACATTGTGCGGCGGTTGTTTGCAGTTCTCCGACACGTGGCCTAGGACTCCACATTGTGCAGAAGTCTGGCGACCACGACAGCTCTTAGAGCCATGGCCATACCTATGACATTGGAAGCAACGGCGAGGGTTTGGTATGTATGGCGTGATCGAAGTCTTCGTGTACACAGTTTGAATAGTTTCTGGCAGATTACTGGAAGCGAGCATGAGTATTAGGTACGTGTTTTGTTGGTGTTTCCTTGTTGTCTCTTCTGATGATGATCCTTTGTACGTTGGTCACATTCTGACTCTTTCACCCCTCCAGAAGTTCCGCTTCGGTTAGGCCAAGCAAATCAGCGTCAGATACCACTCCACGAGTTGTGTTCATTGATCTGTGTGGTGTTACAGTGATCGGAGTGTCACCAAAAGTTGAAAGATTGTGTAACTTCTCAAACTGTTTTTTTTCTCGGACTTCAGGGAGGACGTCTCCGCTGGCTATCCAGAAATTTGTACCCGGCCCCAAGAGTTTCCGTAAGACACCTAACTGCTACAAAGAAAGATACAGTTCAGTCTTGCTTCCCACTTTTCTCACTATGTATGGCATGAAAAGAGGGAAAGTTTTCATTTGAACGGTTAAGAAAACAGTTTTCGGTGCGTACGCGCCTTATGGCGGTGCGATCACTTGACAGAGGAAAAGCTCTATGGATGCCTGTTTAATTTTCTTCAGAAGCGCTGGCGGCTAACCCACCACGGAGCCCAACGAGAGGACGCTACAAGTTTGCGGATGCTGTAACCTGCAGACGCCAGCCGTACGCTACTATAACCCAATGCGCATAGATCAAGGTAGGCTATTTGCACAGGGTTAACCCTAGCCGCCAGGAAGCTTGGAAGTAAATGGAATAGAGTAGAAGACAGGAAAGATTAAAAGTGAGAGATAAAGACGAAGATATGTGTAGGGAGAGAGATATAGGAAAAGGCGACTGCCGATTTCCCCTGGGTGGGTCAGCCCAGGGGTGCCGTCTACGTGAAGCCGGGCCAAAGGGGTATGTTGCCTCTGCCGGGGAGCCTTAAAGGTCCAATCACCTGGCGTTGGCTCAACCCCCAGGATCCCCTTTTCCCCAAATATGGCCCAGCCACGCACGGCTAGGCGTGGGAGAGGTCGAAACTCCCCGTTAGCTCTGGTCCGTGGTTTCGCTACACACCAAACGCCTGCTTTCAGAGACGCCCCTGCGCACCTTACTGAATCTCAAATCTAACCTATATCCCTCATTACCGCAGATGTCCATCAATCTCTGCAAATCTTCCTTATTATCAGCCATTAGCACTATATCATCTCCTTACATCAATGATGTGAGTAGTGCCTGTTCAATGAGTTTTCCTTATATGACGAAAGAGGTTGAAGCCAAGTCCACTCCCCTCTAATTTGGCCTCTAATCCTTGTAGTTACATCATGAATAACAAGGGTGAGAGACGACACCCCTGCCTAAGTGCCCATTTTATCTCTGTGGGATTGCAGTGAAGGATTTAATTTTCACTCGTGCCTTGATTTTAGCCACCAGTCAGAATAACCTCCTCCTTGTTCTTTCTACCCAATTAAAATCTATTTTACCCTCGCTGTCCCTAAACCCCAGTGCTTCGAAAAAGTCTGCGCCATCATCCTGAACTGTAGGGTGAACTATAGGGTATCCTCCTCTCCACACGCACTGCATACCGTGTCTACCCTTTCGTATTTGGCCCGATAAGTTTTGGTTCGCAATGCTCCCATCCTGAACTCAAGCAGCAGAGAACTACTCCGAGTATTATCATGGATCCTTTCCTTGGCAATTTCCTGCTTAAAAGTTCGATAGATCTCTAGTGTGGACTTCTTAATCATGCCAATAATCCACATATCAATCTCCGTTTCGTTTCCTTCACCTTCTTCATAACCAACAGTTCTTTTTGGTTTGGCCCCCTGCTCTTTTCTAAGTATTTACCCGTCAATTATCTAGTTCGCTTCCTCCTTTTTGTATCGACATTCCTCATGTACAAGTAGCTGAAAACCGTAATATCCCAACGCTCTTCACCCATTTCTCCCAATCACTTCTCATGCAAATTTTATCTTGCTGCTGGCTTCCCTGCCCTCAAATGATGTCCATGCCATATCACCTTGTACTCCCTGATTTGGTGTATTTTCATGATCTCCCAAAGCAAGCCTACCTATTCCACGTTGCTTAATTTCTAATCTTGCTTGAACTTCTGATCTCATGCACAAGACCGCATTGCCGAACGTCAGACCAGGAACCATCACCCCTTTCCATATTCCTCTCACAACATCATACCTATTGGTAATTCCACAGAGCCCTGTTTTTCATTACCGCTGAATTCCTGCTACCTTTAGTTGTCACGTATGTTTCTGTTCCCTTAGGTACTCGGCCCCATTGCTTATCTATACGTCCATATATTTGCATTTATCTGTTATCTCTAGCGTGACCTCCTGTATTCTAAGCTCACTACCTTCATTGTCATTAAAAATCATGACTGCTGATTTTTCCTTACTGAATCTAAAATCTAACCTATCTCCCTCATTACCGCAGGTGTCCATCAATCTCTGCAAATCTTCCTTGTTGTCGGCCATTAGCACTACATCATCTGCGCACATTAATGCTGGTAGAGCCTGATCAATGAGTTTTCCTTGCTTGACTAAAGAGAGGTATAAGCCAAGTCCACTTCCCTCTAATTTGGCCTTTAATCCTTTTAAGTACATCATGAATAACAAGGGTGGCAGTGGACACCCCTGCCTAAGTCCCCGTTTTACCTCTGTGGGCTTAGATACCCGTTTTTTGCCCATTATATAACTACCTTGTTACTTTTATAAATTACCTTTAAAAGATTAGTGACTCCATCTTCCACACCTAGTGTGTCCAGTATTCCCCACAAGTTCTCTTGAACCATACTATCGTACGCTCCCTTAAAAATGCTAGCCAAGGGGGCCTGTGTTCCTTTTCTGCTATTTCGATGCACTACGTCAGTGAGAACAGATCGTCTTCCAACCTCCTGTGTTTCCGAAACCCATTCTGGAGTTCCCTTAGCACTCCCTCATCCTCTATCCATACCTGCAGTGTTTCCTTTATAATCTGCATTGCCAGCATGTACACCACTAGGAAACCTCTTCTCATCCCACTCTCGTTGTGAAAATGGAGCCACTGCGGCACTTGATCCATACTTGTTTATTAATTAAGGTGTATAAGGCACTTCTTTGTTGAAATTTTTGTGTCACCCTTGTTCTTATATATACAATATCTTCGTCCCCTTCTAGCCTAACACCTTGAGCTGTAGTTATAAACCTCTGCTCTAGGTTTGTCTCATTTCTTGGGGAGTTTAGATAGTTACAAAATTTTGTAGCTGCCTTTCTATCCTTTTTATGCACTTCTGCCAGCCACTGAGCCTCATTTTTTCTAATTTTTTCATTGATTAGAAGGTATGCTTCCCTTCTACAGCTAAGAACGATATACGTACCATTTTTTTTCAACATCATATCTGTTGCTTCACCCCGCTGCTTAGCATGTCTGCAGGTGTTCCCTAGAGGCTTCCTGTCGTTTTGTTATGGCTCTTTTAACTTCCTCATCCCACCAACTCTTGGGTTTGTGTCTCCTTTTCCGGGGTGACTTGTCACGTGCCTTAGCAAGCTCTATCTCAAACAGTCTAATTAGATTTGTGTATGTCCACACACTTTTGTTGTCCTCAGTTATTACTTTCTCAATTTGTTTAGCAGCAATTTCTATTTGCCTTTCTGAATGAAAAATTTCCTGTAGATGCTCATCTTGTCTCCTTCCCACTTTCGCTGCTCTTCCAAAACTTAGCTTGATACGTTTGTGATCACTACCCAGACTTCTGGAGCCCTATTGATCTATGTGCATTCCCCTGCGCCTATCATACATCCTATGTGACATCAGTGCATAATCTATCGTCGACTGCAGCCTTCCTACCTCCCATGTTATTTGCCCTTCACACTTCTCAGTACTGTTGCAAATGAGTAAATCATGTCTTTCACACGCGTTGAATGGACGCCGGTCATGAACCGATTAAAACCAGCAGCGTCCGAGGAAGGGCCAACCACCTGCGTCACGAACTATGCTGAATTGGCCGGGTGATCTGATGAGCACCTGTAATCCAATTACTAGGAGGCCTCAGCATGGGATTGCATTCCTTACGAGAGGTTTCGATGACGTGCCGCTTTGGCCGGGGGAATTTGCAAGCCCCTGTAATCAAGCCTATAGGAGGCCGTGGTACGGTTTTGGAATCTCGCTGCTGGTTTGGTGGTGACTCAAGTCCGTTCGTGGCTCGGAGGTGCCGGAACGGTATGGGTTGTCGCGTGCCCATGTAATCCAGCCTAGGAGGAGCCGCGACCTCCCGAGCCACTGAGCCCCCTCCACCTTCACGTGGTGCGTCACGGGCAACGCGAGGGTGTCCTGGATACCCTAGCGGCTAAGAGGGGCGCTCAAGCCGCTGACCTGGACTCGGAGGGTCAGCGGCTGCAGTGAGGAGGACCATAGTGGACCTACATGACTCGTAATGCTCCCACCGGCACCCGGCAAATTCTAGAACGGGCTGCCAACCCCCTGCTGCGGCGGTTTCACCTCCCCCTCCTGCGGCGTTATCATCTGGGGTATGGCAGATGGACCGTGTTAGTCCGGTGCGGCGTAGTGATATCTAGGTCAACAACTTCATGCCCCCGTTATTGGGGCACCTTGTGGCAGGGGCAATCATTCACTTCGGGGGATGTTTTTCAACGGCGCAACAGGGTGCCCTTCTTATTTGACTGGGTTGCGCCGTATAGTGACCCCCCTACTCGCACAGCAGTTCTGCTCAGATACATGCGCCGCACCAGCCAGTGGCTTGGTACCGCCGCCACTCGGCGGTGGTTTTCTTCGAAAGTTCCATTATCAAAATAGCCAAGCCTTTTGAGTCGCAAGACCGGCGCCGTGCTCCGTGCACTGACGCCAACAAAGACAAGCGACCCAGGGTGCCACCGTCAGCATAGCAATGCCACACCAGCGGGAACCTCTACACGAGAACCGTGGAGGTGAGGTGGACTACCCGTTGTTCCCTCCCTCTTAGCCGTGTGAGCATCCGACTCCACTCACACGTTGCGTTGCTTGTGGCGGACCTCTGGGAGGTGGGGAAAGCATGTTCCGAGGTCGCGGCTCCAATTAGGCTGGATTACGTGGGCGCGCCACCACTCATACCGTCCAGGCACCTGGATCATGGAATGAACCGGAAACTTCCCTGCCTGGCGTGCAAGGACCGACTCCGTGGCCGCGGCATCCACATACGCTGGATTACAGAAGGACGCAAGCACCTCCTGCCAAAGCTGCCTAGTCTGTCAGGTCCTGTCTCAAGGAATGCGTTCCTAATGCCAGCGCTTCTGAGACGTCAGATTACAGGAGCTTACCAATCTCCCAGCCATTCCGGCACTGTTCTGCTCGCATAGCGAACTATGGTGTTAGCCTTCCTTGGGAACACACCATGGCAGAATGGACCAATGTCCATTCGTGTGATCTTCATTATTTTTTCTTTTCCGAGGTACCTCGCCCCCAGACGCTGGATTACAGAGGCTCGCCAACACCTCTGGCGTGGATACAACCGGGTACCCGTCCAAAGAGCACACCCGCCACACCCTCCTTTACTTCCGTAAAAACTCTTATAGGGATGAACCTATAGTGCAGATAGTATCATCCAAGTATTCTCCAGATACCACTATTTCGTAAAATAATACTACGGGGGAACAGAACAGCGCAGGCGTGGCCACAAACCATGGACCTGTAACGGCTTGACACAACGTATCCGCCAGACCATCATCTGCTAAGAAATCAACTGCGAATAAAAAGCTATCAATAATCCTTGCGGATTTTCGCAGTATATATAGCAAACTTGGCGAACTTAAAGCCTTATACACACGTGCAGTGCTGATGTTATTCTTGGCATGGAGGCGTGGCTAAATTCTGACACGGAAAACAGTGAACTTGGCTTCCCTGCGCAGTACACGATATTTCGACAAGACAGAGGCGCTCGTCATGGTGGATGGGGTGATTATTGCCATTAGGAAAAAATTTCGTCCTTCCGTCATAGTCCACGACTCACCCCTTGAAAGTACGTGGGTTGCGGCACGCTTGGGGCATGTACCGTGCGTCATAGGCATGTGATACAGACCTCCCGATAGTGGCCCTGAGCTCATTGAACACCCGAATGATTTCATTGATCATGTCTTAAACAAGCACCCAAACTCTGTTGTGATTCTTGAAGGGGACTTCAATTACTCCGACATAGACTGGTCCTCTTCCACTGTTAGCTGTGCTAGCCGTCGTCAAGAAAGCCTTAACTTCATAAACCTAGCACATTTGCACAACATGTCCCAGCTCGTGACGGAACCAACACGCGGAAACAACATATTGGACCTCATACTCACTAACCAACCCGATGATGCAGTTACTCATGTCCTGGAGGAAATCAGCGATCACCGCGCCGTAAATTGCTCCTTATCTATCCCACTGCCCGATAAAACCACAACGGACAAGCACATACTCAATTATGCCCGCACCAATGTCGAGAAAATCAATCATATGCTGGAAGGGTTTACACGCCAGTTTGAAGCCAGCTTTGCAAAGTGCACTGCAAATGAAAACTGGATTAAATTTTGTGACATATTAAAACAAATCGAAGATAGTTGCGTACCAAAATGGCTATTAGATCAACCAAAAACGATCCGTGCTTCACACAGGATGTGAAAAGAAGTCTTAATAAAAAGAAGCGTGCATTTAGGAAGGCGTCTCGGACAAAATCGACAGTAGACTGGGATAACTATAGAAATGTATCAAGAAAAACCGAAGCCATCATTAAAGAAGCCAAACATAAATTTTTCAATTGCACACTGCCTAAGCTCCTCGAAACTGACCCTAAAAAATTCTGGCAAGTGGTAAACCCTAAAAAAAACTGATTTTCCGACCTTGCTAGACGGAGAGCATGGCGATTCTCTGTCAGCTGAGGAAACCGCGGAAATATTCAGCGATCAGTTTGCAGCGGTATTTTCAAATGAGCTTCTATTACATTCCCTCGACCTACCAGAGACCGTCATTCATGATATCTTTCTCCCAATAGAAATCACCGAAAATGGCGTAGCACGTGCCATTGAGCGACTTGAGTACAAAACGAGTCCAGGGCCCGATGGCATTAGCTCCAAACTTCTGAAATTAACCACTCAAAAATCATCGTACCTATTGAAACTAATATTTCAGCACTCACTGAACACAGGTTGCGTCCCAGATGATTGGAAGTCAGAATTAGTGGTACCTATATTCGAATCTGGGTTAAAATCATGTGCTAATATTTACCGGCCAATCTCTCTTACTTCTATTCCGTGCAAAATACTCGAGCATATTTTGTTTACGCACATCGTATCTCACCTCAATAAAAATCACTTGGTAATAGATAACCAACATGGCTTCCGCAATAACCGCTCGTGCGAAATTCAGCTGTTCGAATTAGTAACTGACCCTAATGATTCTTTGAATAACTCCCGCTACACTGACACAATTTTTATAGATTTCGCTAAAGCGTTTGACCGCGTGCAACACAAAAGGTTGATGACTAAAATCTGTAATCTACAGCTAGACGATAAAACAACCCAGTCCATGGATAAGCGGTTTTCTTACTAACAGGGTTCAGTCAGTTAAACTTAACAACGTTATCTCTACTCCCAGACCCATCAAATCCGGGGTACCCCAGGGATCCGTACTTGGCCCCCTGTTGTTTCTAGTCTATATTGCCACAGCTCGACCATCGCAGAAGACGCGTGCCACAATTCGCGTTCGTAAAAGCCGCCAAGCAAGTAGCAAGAAAGCCGCGCCATGGAACGCCGTCCTGCACGCGCCACGATGCTGCGCCACGGGACCGGCACGAGACTCGAGGGGCAGAGGAAGAGACCGACGAAGTTGGAGTCAGCGAGCAAGAGACATTTTTGGCTGACCATTTTTAGCTTTGAGTTTACGGGCACAAGTTCGCCCTAAATAAAGAGTTTATATAGTACCAGGTGCTATATTTATTTGTAACAATATTAATGATATCGGATCCAATATTAACTCTTCACTGCGCCTCTTTGCAGACGATTGCGTAATTTATAAGGAAATCATCGAACCAAACGACGTAAACATCTCGCAGTCCGACTTGACAAAAATTATAGGGATGGTGCCGTTTATGGCAAATGGAAATAAATGTAAACAAAACCAAACACGTTCGCTTTTCATCCGATGCACATCCTTCGCCCAATGAGTATGTCATAAACAACTTGGTAATTCAAACACTTCCATCTATTTTATTATTAGGTATTTTATTCCACTTTGATATAACCTGGACTAGCCACGTAGAATACATTACCGCGAAGGCACTACGGAAACTTGGTCTTCTTAAGCGCCGCCTGAAACTTGCAAACAAAGACACCAAACTTCACGCATACAATACTGTTCTCCGGTTAACCCTAGAATATGCTTCAATAGTATGGCACCCCCACACAGCAACCTTTACTGATATGCTCGAAACTGTCCAAAACAAAGCCGCGCGATTTATTTTTGTCATGTTATTACTACTGTGAAAGTGTGTCATTTATTAAGAAAAATTTAATTCTCCCCCCCTCTTGCCATGTGCAGAAAATATTTCCGCTTATCTTTCTTCCACAAATTATACCACAGGGATTCGCCGTTCGCCATACGTTCATTCACCCTGCTTTGTACATTTCAGCACGCGTTGACCATGATCATAAAATTGAACCTATGTTATCTCGCACAAAAAGAAAAACACCAATACTCACCCCTTGTCTTTGCGATAGCCGAGTGAAACGCTCTGCTTGCCAGCATTGCAACGCATACACAGCTGCCCCGCCGCGGTGGTCTAGTGGCTAAGGTACTCGGCTGCTGATCCGCAGGTCGCGGGATCGAATCCCGGCTTCGGCTACTGCATTTTCGATGGAGGTGAAAATGCGATAGGCTCGTGTGCTCAGATTTGGGTGCACATGAAAGAAACCCAGGTGGTTGAAATTTCTGGAGCCCTTCACTATGGCGTGTCTCATTATCATATGGCAGGTTTGGGACATATCAATCAAATCAACGCATACACAGCAATCATCTTTCCAGTCTGCATTATTTGCGTTCCTTGAATGTGCTGGACAATCTTAAACATTGCTGTATAACGTGTCGTGCAGCTTTTTCAATATGCTCGCTTGTGAAAACGTTGCTGTGTTATTTCTTGCTTATCTTGGTTGACAGACTGTGTATCCTGCGCATGTTTACTTGTCTTTTTTTCTAGTTAAAAATTGCTGTTTTCACTGATTACTGTATGAAACCCCCCTTATGTAATGCCCTAGAGGCCATTAAGGTATATAAATAAATATCCATGATCATTTTGCCTGTTGGGTTAGTATACCCATCTATATCTTCTATGTGCGCATTCATATCTCCTAGTATAATGATCTCGCACTCTCCTCAATGTCATCTTGCTATGTGCTATGACCATGGACAATGCCTCCTCTAAAAAGATGCCTGAGGAATGGCTCGCGCTCTCAGCAGAGTTGACCTGCCTTCAGTTTTAAACAAGCTCCGCGCGGTGGCGCTCGCGACCGACACTATCAGGTTCGGTTCGGACTGTCACGGTGGATGGATGTGTTTTTTGAGCGCTCCCGATCGACTGCGCAGATAAGTTGTTTTGCATGTTTTGAGCTTGTATTTATAATTATATGGCAGCAGTTAAAATCCCTGTAGCACTTATTTTATTGTAGGGCTTTTTCGGGGGTCAGTCACCAGGTATTTATTAGTTTGTGCGTGTGTGTGTTTAATATTTTTGGTTTTTTGTTGTTTTTTCTTTTGTCACCCCGCGGGGGAGGTGCACGCACATTGAACACGCAAATTTTCGTAAGAGAGCTTAGACTTTCTTTTTTTCGTCGGGCAGGGCCCGAGTTTTGTAATTATCGAGTTAGATATGTCTTAGAGACAATTGGTGTCGGAAAGACATGGTTAAAAATACTGTAAAGTGTTCAGGATGTGGAGTGGCTTTGAAAGTGGACCCAAGTGTAGAAGCGAAAGGAGAACAGGCTGACACGAAGTGTAGGCAATGTGAGGTCGAGGAAAAAATGGAGAAAATGATGGTTGCCCAAAGTGACCTGCTGATGAGAAACACCGAGCTCGAGATTGCGTTGGCGACAGAGCAAGAGAAAACCAGGGCTATGGGAAAAAGGCTGAAGTCTGCCGAGGAAGCACTAGCCAAAGGGAACAGAGGAGCGGCCTACGGAGAGAACAGTAGGGAACCAGCAACCAGAACGGTGGAGAAGAAAGAGCAAGCAGGTTCGGAAAAAAAAACAGGTTCAGCGGGTTCGATTGTCGCAATGCCCAGCTTACCCGAAGTAGTGGTGGGGCTGGGAGGGGACAAAGCAGCCGGCGTCACAGGTGCAGGACGCTCCAGCTGAAAAGTCACAGCATGTGATAATCGCCGGGGACTAGAATTTACATCGATGCACAGAAGCCATAAAAGAGAGGGTAAGAGGAGACAAGAGGGTTGCAGTAGGGGCGTTCCCAGGACGCAAGCTGGAAACAGTCATGAGGCAAGCGAGCGCAAAACTCAAAACTACAGCTGATAGACGAAACCTCGTGATAATTTCAGGCGGTTTAAACGATGTCTTAAATGAAGATACAGCAGGAATAGCAACCACACTGGCGAAAGATGTCGATGACATGCGCGCCACTTCTCCTCAGGTACAGGTAGTGATATGCACGATACCGGTGCGTGATGGCAACCAGCAAAGAGCGGTTGTCAACGCAAACCAAGAGATATGGCGGATGAGTCGAGAGAAAGTCTTTGAGGTGGTGGAAATGAACAGAGAGGTGCATAAATGGGGTGGTTTTAAACGAGACAGAATTCACTTCGATGGGCGGCTGGGTCATGAGGTGGGTTGGCGACTTGCAGGACGCGCAGTACCTTTGGGGGGGGGGGGGGCAAGCGGGCCCTTCGGGGTGCAGGATAGCTAGTAACGAGGAAAACAACCAGGGAGACTCTTTGACAGGTGGTATGGAAAGATACGATTCCAAAGTGGCACCAGTATCTAAGATAGGTAGAGCCCGGGGCAGAAATAAACGTAGCCACGAGCACCGAGCCATTTCAGACATAAGGTATATTAACATGCATGGCGGTAGGAACAGGCTGAAGTGGGAAGAGATAGAAGAACAGCTAAGGGAGGAGAGGCCGATGGTATACGGTTTTGTAGAAACACATCTCAGGGACATGGAACAATTAACCTCCTAACAATGCAGACTACGCGTGGGAATATTGTAATAGAAGAGAAGGCAGCAGAAAGGGGGGTGGTATTGGGGCATTCATTCATAAAAGTACAGACTGCAAAGGGCAAGCAGGAGTGCAAGGAACATTTATGGCTGAAAGGGAAAGTGGCAGGGCAAATGACACTCCTTGATTTCGTGTACTTGTGGACGGGAGCAAAGGCCAGAGAGGAAAACCAGGCAATCAGAGTGTATATCAAATGACATTCAAGAGTTAGGAGGAGAGTGCGAGATAATCATACTGAGAGATATGAATGCGCACATAGAAAATTTAGATGGGTACACCGACCCGACAGGCAAAATGATCATGGATATGTGTGAAAGGCTTGATTTGATCATTTGCAACAGTACCGAGAAGTGTGAAGGGCAAATAACAGGGGTGGTAGGAAGGCTGCAGTCGACGATAGATTACGCACTGATGTCACATAGAATGTATGATAAGCTCAGGAGAATGCACATAGATGAAGGTGGCTCCAGAAGTCTGGGTAGTGATCACAAACGTATCAAGCTAAGTTTTGGAAGAGCAGTGAAAGTGGGAAGGGGACAAGATGAGCAACTACAAGAAAATTTTTATTCAGAAAGGCAAATTGAAATAGCCACTAAACAAATTGAGAATGTAATCACTGAGGATAATAAAGCACTGTGGACATACACGAATCTAGTTCGACTGCAGCTAGAGCTTGCTAAGGCACGTGACAAGTCAATCAATCAAAAAATCTCTTATTTTCACCATTTCATGCAAAGGTGAAAAAGGGAAAACTGGAGAAAAAGCCGATAGTTCTTCGGCTTGACAAAGCTCCGGTCCCCCAGGCAGACAGTGGTGAAGTTTGTTTCAAAACAATAGAAGAAAGCATGTTACAAAGTATAAAGCATTAAAGCAATAATAACATTTCAACTAAATATAAAATAAACATTGCGATGAAGGAAGAGAAATGTATAAATTAAAAACAACTATACAGTAACCACAAAGTACAACCGAGAAACACTTCTTTTATAACATAGAAAATTACTATAACAGCAGCATGCTATCAACAACCGCTGGGATTTTTTTTTCTAATCCTATGTTAATGAACCGTTCCTATGTTAAGTCACCCCGGAAAAGAAGACACAAACCGAAAAGTTGGTGGGATGAGGAAGTTAAGAGAGCCATAGCAAAACGTCAGGAAGTCTTTAGGGAACACAGACACGCTAAGAAGCGGGGTGAAGCGACAGATGATGTTGAAAGAAAATGGGAAATCTAAGCTGTAGAAGGGATGCATCCATCCCTTCTGATCAATGAAAAGATTAGAATAAAGGGAGCTCAGTGGCTGGCAGAAGAACATAAAAAAGATAGAAAGGCAGCTGCGAAATTTTGGAACCATCTAAACTCCCTAAGAACTGAGACGAGCCTAGAGCAGAGATTTATAACTACAACTGAAGGTGCTAGGCTAGAAGGGGACGAAGCTATTGAATAAATAAGAACAAGCGTGACAGAAAAATTTCAACAAATAAGTGCTTTATGCACCACAATAGACAAGGATGAATCAAGTGGCCCAATGGCTCCATTTTCACAACGAGAGTGGGAAAGGGCTAAGAAGAGGGTTCCAAGTAGTACATCAACAGGCCCAGATGGCATTCAAATTATGCTGATTTATTTATTTATTTATTTATTTAGAGATACCGCAGGCCCTACTCGGGCCCATGCAGGAATGGGATACAAACAATACATTCAAGCAATAACTAGTAAGACACTGGAGTACAGGGCATAAATGAAAGAATACATAACTATCAAGTACAGAAAAGTCAAATATATTTTCTCGCTGTTCAACAGAACTGCGCACAACTAAGAATATTTTCAACATTTGTAGCCGGATGAATTGCACTCAAATGACACTATTTTCAGCATACATCACTTATATGGTGAAATTAATCTTTTCTATCTGTTGAGTGAATGAAGCCGTCGAGGCAGCATTCACTACTTCCGCAGGTAATGCGTTCCAATGAAAAATTGCGCGAGGAAAGAGAGCGAACTTGTGGGCCTTAATGTGGCTGGGTGGCTGCCTAAACGTTTTGTTGTGATTTGTCCTAGCTGAAAGTTTAGAAGGCTGCAGAAGGTATCATTCCCGTGGTAATTTAAAGTCCCCGTGATCAAGTTGGTAGACGAATTTTAATCTGGATATTATCTTGCGTTGTTCTAGTATTTGTAGGCTTGCCCTATTACGTAGATTAGTTACACTATGTTGTCGGGAGTAAGCGGAATATATAAAGCGCAGAGCTAAATTTTGGACCCTTTTTATTTTCTTAATCAAATATTGTTGCCAAGGGCTCCAAATAATGTCGGCATACTCCAATTTTGGTCGCACGAGTGCTGATAAAGACATTGGGTCCGAAGTTTAAACACACTTTGAGAGAGGCAGTGAGCAGAACAATAATCGATTGTGAAGTCCCTGGTGGATGGAAACTTAGCAGGATGAACATGATCTATAAAGGAAAGGGGGACAAAGCTGACATAAACAACTACCGTCCTATAACAGTGACATCAGTGGTCTTCAGGCTGGCGATGCAGATTATAAAGGAAAGACTGCAGGCATGAATAGAAGATGAGGGGGTGCTGGGGGAACTGCAGAATGGGTTTCGGAAACACAGGAGGTTGGAAGACAATCTGTTCTCACTGACGCAGTGCATCGAAATAGCGGAAAAGGAACACAGGCCCCTGTGGCTAGCATTTTTGGATATCAACGGAGCGTATGATAGCGTGGTTCAAGAGGAACTGTGGGGAATACTGGACGCACTAGGCGTGGAAGATGTAGTCACTAATCTTTTAAAGGATATCTATAAAGGTAACAAGGTAGCTATAAAGTGGGAAAAACAGGTATCCAAGCCTGCAGAGGTAAAACGGGGGCTTAGGCAGGGGTGTTCTCTGTCACCCTAATTGTTATTCGTGATGTACCTACAAGGATTAGAGGCCAAATTAGAGGGAAGTGGACTGGGCTTCAACCTCTCTTTCGTCAAACAAGGAAAACTCATTGAACAGGCACTACCAGCATTGACGTACGCAGATGATATAGTGCTAATGGCCGACAACAAAAAAGATTTGCAGAGATTGGTGGACATCTGCGGTAATGAGGGAGATAGGTTAGATTTCAGATTCAGTAAGAAAAAATCAGCAGTCATGATTTTTAATGACAATGAAGGTATAGTGATCTTAGAATACAGGAGGTCACGCTAGAGATAACAGATAAATGCAAATATATGGGCGTATGGATAAGCAATGGGGCCGAGTACCTAAGGGAACACGAAACATACGTGACAACTAAAGGTAACAGGAATGCAGCGGTAATGAAAAACAGGGCACTGTGGAATTACAATAGGTATGATGTTGTGAGAGGAATATGGAAAATGCTCATGGTTCCTGGTCTGACGTTCGGAAATGCGGTCTTGTGCATGAAATCAGAAGTTCAAGCAAGATTACAAATTAAGCAACGTGGAATAGGGAGGCTTGCTTTAGGAGCTCACGGGAATACACCAAATCAGGGAGTACAAGGTGATATGGGATGGACATCATTTGAGGGCAGGGAAGCTATATCAGCAAGATAAAATTTGAGAAGCGATTGAGAGAAATGGGGGAGGAGCGTTGGGCTAGGAACGTATTCAGCTACTTGTACATGAAGAATGTCGATAGAAAATGGAGGAAGCGAACCAGAAAATTGACGGGTAAATACTTAGAAAACAGCAGGGGGCCAAGCCATAAAAAATTATCGGTTAAGAAGAAGATGAAGGAAGCTGAGACCGATATGTGGAGAATTGGCATGATTAAGAAGTCCGCACTAGAGATTTATCGAACTGTTAAGCAGGAAATTGCCAAGGAAAGGGTCTATGATAATACTCGGGGTAGTTCTCTACTGTTTGAGGCCAGGACGGGAGTATTGTGAACCAAGACATATCGGGCCAAATACGAAAGGGTAGACACGGTATGCAGTGCGTGTGGAGAGGAAGAAGAAACTGCCGAACACTTGATAATGTTCTGTAAAGGGCTTCACCCTATAGTTCATGATGATGGCGCAGAGTTTTTCAAAGCACTGGTGTTTAGGGACAGGGAGAGCAAAGTAGACTTTAAGTGGTTAGAATTAACTAAAAAGAGGTTATCTGATTGGTGGCTAAAGTCAAGGCACGAGTGAAAATTAAACCCTTCACTTCAAAGTACGAATCCTCAACCTCACTACTTAAAGGAAAAAAAAAAACGAATCGAGTTTTTGGAGCATTAAGTATTACAGCTTGGTGGCGCTAGCCATTGCTTAATGTAAAGGATACAGCCATACCTATTCATTTATCCATCCTTCATCACGGCGGCGGGCGGTACTACCAGCCAACGTTTTTCTACCAGCTAAGCGTTTTTCATCTGTGGCCCATAGGGGCGCGTCCGCCGAGAATTGTTTGAGACCTGCAACTGTGCATTAATGTTTCGGGGGCTATGCAAAGTGTTGCGTTGTTGCACCGTCCGCCACAAGTGACGCTAGCGACTAAGAATATTTTAAAATAAAGGAGAAAATGGGTGTGGCAGTTGTTTTTCTTCTCATGCGGCAGGCATTTTTCTAGAGGAGGCGTTGCCATGGAATGGATGAATGGATGGGTAGATGGATTGATAAGGCTGTACACTTTAGATTGGGTGGCGGCCAGCGTCACTTAGCCGTAATACTTAGTGAAACAAAAATTAAATTTGTCATTTTTTTTCTTTAATTAGTGACGTTGAGGTCTGGTACTTTGGAAGTCGAGGCTGGTACTTTGGAAGTTGAGGACTGGTAGCATGAATGGTTTACGCGACAATGCGCTACCTCACGTCGAGAAAAAATGGTAAAATAAACAAACGTAACAGTTATATTTTGTAGCTTATTTCGTATTGAAATAAAAAAAACAAATAAACATTACTCACAATGAGCGTCTGGGGAAGCGTATACTTGTGTGCAGACAACTATTCCGGTGAGATTTGATCTATCTGAGCCGTGATCTGAGCCATGGCTGTCATCTAGAATATCCGTGGTACTGAGTGATTCGCTCAGCCGGCATCTTGTTTAAACAGCAAAGTAGCCTTCTTTCCTCCATGCCTGCTGCTGCCTGCTTCGTATGTGTCATGGAGGAAGTAAAAATCCATGGTACTTGTCTACGATGCGGTCTTCTCGGAGCTGTCTATTTAGCCGTCTACGGTAAGTATTAGAACACACCATGGAGCATAGAGTTACAGTGTACTAGAAGAAGGACAGTGAAGCGGGCGGCAGCTTCCGCGTGACTCTGGCGGCGTCGCCAGCAGCGGCGGCGCTGCGATCGACCAATCTTGAAGAGGAGCACGCGAAACGTGGCATCCTCTGCGACGCTCGCGTGTGCTTGACGCGCGCTGTAGCTGTGCTTCAGATGTTTGCGCGTAAGCACTTCGCTTATTTAGTCTGTATTATCTGCTAAGGACCATAAACTACAAGACAGATTGGGTTTCCCACAGATGCAAACGCATTTTGGGAAAGTACTGGCGGCTTGAATAGAGCCACGCTCTCGAAAACACGGACACTTTTCATCGCAGTTGAGCCCCATTAGAACATTTTTGAACCGTTTTAACAATCAGGATCGAGTTTGTTTAGCCCACAGAATTTGAAAGCGCAGAAGAATCTCTGATGGAGAGCGAGTAGATTCGGATCTTGGGTAATCGTAATAGGGATGCCGTGTGAGAGGAGCATAAACGTAGCTAGTCGCCACAACTATGAAACGCGCTCATTCTCTTGCAACCCCTGTCAACAGCATAGTATGCAAGGCCTGAAAAAAATTTTTTTAAATGATCTCGAAAATTAACGTCACGCAGAATCAGCTGTACTCGTTGCTGAAACAGCTATAATAAAACATTCGTGCACGAATTTGAACAGCCATATACGCCCACAGCAACAATTTATTTTGAAAAGGACACTGAAATTTACCAATAGAAATTGTGCCCCAAACGCAAGTCAAGCAAGCTGAAAAAGAGGACTAGCACACCACTGATGCAGAAAGCCAAGTGGGAACTTCCTTAAACTGGCAGAGCAGCCGATTGTATTTATAGTGACCGTGCACGCTGCGGCGAGCAGCTAAACGAGCTACAGCATTTCACAAAATGGACACAAGGTCATGGTCTCTGTAATCTGTGATTTAATAGTGACAATACATCACAGAATTTGAGAACCCACACGAGGCAGTAGGGCGCAGGGCATTGATATATGAAATTGTTTTTCACACTAATGCAATGAGAACATTACCCTGTAATGGGTAGAAAAATAACTGAACTACTATACAAAAGGGAAGCCGCTTGCTTTGATTCAGCAAATTCTCACAGCTGGCAAGGTAAATCTCAGAAAATAAATAACAGCAGACGAGGCAGTCAAAAGCATAATGCATGTTAAGAGAGTTGCCATGCACCTAGTTTAGCCTGGTTAGTTTGAGGTGCTTGGCTGAATTACGTTTCCTCAGCAGATTTGACTTATTCTCGCTTTTCACAAAAAAGTGCAGTCACATAGTAACGTAAAACCCAACAATGCGTGCTGTTAGGCTCTTGGCGTGAATTTCGCAGCCAACCTGCAATGGGGAAGCAGTTTGTAAACACATCTTCAAGACGCGAGATGAACTTCAGTAGTTCAAGTGAGGGGTAATGCAGGCCACCCAGGTCGATGTGCTTGATGAATATTGCTGCAGGCATGCGACGCACATCTTGTGCTGAAAGCAGAAGGCAGTCAGTACAAGCAGGGCAACTGCTTGGTAAGACGCACCTCTTGGCAACGTAGCCGGCAATGTGACATATCAGCCTCGAGTCGCTTCTTCTGACATTGTATAGATGTTCTGCAGAATTTCCTGTCGACTCGTTGGCAGGAGCTTGCTTGTTCAACTACAAATTCACTGTGTCCATCAGTTTCTTCTTGCCTGTCAATTCATTGTCTTCAATGCTGAGCAGGGAGCTGATTGTATCTGCAGTTGAATTTCCACCTGTTACGCTACGGGCAAGGTTATAAAACGACAGGCAGTTCACTGTGAGGAGAAACTGCTGCAGGGTCGGGTGTGTATTGCAGCCTGAAGACATCCTTACAATTCCAAAAAAGTTCTCAACTTTGTCTTGGCTGAGTCGAGATGTCATCAGGTACGTGTATACCACTTTCTTGTGTAGGTAGTCGAGGAGCTCAAGAGTGCTGGTAAGGGTTACTCTTAGCCCTTCTGCTGTGGATTGGCTGAGGAACTGCTTTTTGTCTGTGTGGTCCTCCCACTTGTTTAGGAACTCAAGCATTTCCTTTATGACTCCTACTTTAGGAGAGTTTGGCTGGACGGCTTCTGCAGTATATCTGCCAGTCATAACAGCGATCAGAGCTTTCATCCTTTTAAAAAACTTTCCGTGGCATCGATGTTCCCAAAGCGTCTCTGCAGCTGTGTACGATAAATGAAAAAGGCCCGAAGTGGACCGTCTTCAAATATCTGAAAGCATAACTTGCCCTCATTTTCTCGAAATTATTGGGCATTAAGTGAACAGCAGTAATACTTGGCATCGCTTTCAGGGTGACAGAATCACTGTCAAGTTTGAACGCTTCTTTAACAAATTGCAGTGAAACTTGTCCCTCAGGTGTGTCAAATGTGGTGTTCAAAAGTCGGTTGCGCACATTCTTTACAAGGTGCGAGAAAACAGAGAAAAAGTGAATAAAGCGGTTGCTGTCAACAGGATGCACAGCCTTGCAGACAACTTCCTTTGAAGAAGCATGTATATTGAATTTTCTCCACATCGCCCTGTTCCATGATGCCGCATCACAGGTCAGGAAGTCTACAACCAAACCTGCTTTCTCCGCCAGCACTGTCGCCTCGAGCACAATCTTAGCTAAAAGGTCGCCTTTGACATTTTCGTGGCTTGCAACTGTTCCAAGCACCTGTGTCCAGCTATCCACAAGTGGCACGAACATTACGACAAGCCCGTGATTGCATAGGAGTGAGTGTTGTTCTTTAGGAGTGTACTGCGCCAAATCCACAAAGCCTTCAACTTTGCCATCTGCACTTACTGACAGGTTTTCTGATAACTTCATCTCATCTACGACAATACCTCCCTGTCGATGGAAGCTGTCAAATTCAGCCACTTTTTTTTTTCAGCGCGCTCAACATCTTTTCATTAAAACCATAGACAGTTCTGTATTGAGCCGTGTATTTTTGGATGGTTGTCTCACTTGGCAGAGCAAGAATGTTTTGCTTTCTCATATATTGGTACAACTTCGGGCTTTTTATCTTGAGCAGAATACACTCCAGCATCCATTCTTTATCATACTGCATCCCGCAAGGGCTCTTCCTTTTTGCTGATTCGAAGCACTGTCTGACGGCAAGTTGTTTTGGTGACAGCAAGCTTATCTTTGCTGCTAATACTTCTTCAGCAGTCGCAGCAGATTCATCCTTCAACCTACGAACATCTTTTGCTAGATTCCCCAGCCTCAACATGAGCCTCTTGTTCCTGCGGGCGCACACCTTCAGCTTTTTCACAGTACTACTGCAGGCCCTTGATGTCTTGTGTCGTTTCCTGATCCGCGACTGCCCTGTGATGAGGGCCTTTCTCAAGTACTTACAGCTGAAGCAGGGCGTTCCGTCTTTCTTGGTGCTTCCAAGGCACTTGACACTAAAAACTGCTCCCGACTTCAACTCAAGCTGGCGTTGCAAATTCACCGTATTGTTGGCTGTCAAAGAATCACCTTGTGTTCCCGCACCCTTGCACAAATGCAGTAGAGATGCTTGGTCCAATACCGCTTCTGCGTCCAGCATCGTAAAAACAGCAGCCTCTGCTACGGATTTCCCTTGAACAAAAGTTCTCGAGTGGATACCACCGTCGGCGTTCACAGTAAAAAACACGGCCTTTTCTACTTTCACTTCACCCGTGGAAGCATTCACTGAACAAGACGTAAAGCACGCACCGTCAACCTCCCGAAGTTCGTGAAATGTCCAGTACCTGTTGGGGAGTTTCACATCCCTCAAAGCTGCAATCGTTGCAAGGGCGTCGTCGTTCGCCGTGGGCTCGTTGAGGACATCAGATACGCTTGAAGGAGACCTGTTCCGCACAGCTGGCTCGTCCGTAGTTGACAGCCGTCGCCTTTTTCGTGGCACAGCATCCTCTTCGGATCTATTCCTTACGTTTCTCTCTGGAGGCAAGCGCTTGCTCAAGTGCGGGGCAACGTTAGGCAGGATGGTGGGAACAGCGTCGGGTGTTAGCGTTGGCGTCCCGCGAGGAATCCGTACCTCCGTGCCGTTGATGATGTGCACATAGTCCCTAACGATGAAACGCTGCTCAAAATGTAGCTCACACACTGCAGAGTCCGGTGTTAGTCTCTTGTCGCCTCTGTGCAAATAACGTTCCCAAACGCTTCTTTGCTCTGGGTCTGCGGGCGCTTTAAACAACGAAAGCTCCGCCGTTTGTTTCATTCGAGAGTACCCTGTGCTGCATCCAGGAGCGAAGCAATGGTTCAAGCGTCGTTTTTTAGAAGCCATTCGAACGTTATAGCATGAGAGAAAAGCGGGAGAATCACTTCCAAACAAACGCGTTCCAGCCAAGGAACCGGCAACACGAAGCAGCCGCCCTCAAGATTGGACGACTACAGCGCCGCCGCTTCGTTCGCCAGCGGCGGCGTCAACCGGTCCTATGGGTCACTCTCTCCGCTCGCTTCACTGCCCTCTCTAGTACACTGTAATAAAGTTTCATATAATAATACCTTGTATAAAACTCTATGCCATGAAGGAAGAAAAAATTTCTCCATGGGAACACACCCTATATTTACTATTTGTAAAGCATTGACAAAAACAACTTTAGGTTTGTTTTTGATATTAACGCAATTATTAAAATTATTAAAAATAAAAATAAATCAAAACAAAATAACTATTACACGTGTTTGCGTTATAAAACCGAAAAAAAAAATGTTTGAAGTTGCGCATTTTATTATATAGCAGCGTCATCTATGTGCCTGAACACAAAGTGAGGTGTTTGGGAAGTCTAGGCCACATCAGGCATCCGCCGAAGCAGCTTTCGGTGCCACGTAACACCGAAGGGAGTAGACGTACGGTTTTTGACGTTTCTATGTTGTTTGTCTAAAGCCGCGTCCAAGATGCCTCTCAAGTTAGACGTCAAGAGAAAGCTTTTGGCTAGGTCTGATCGCGTAAAATGCGTCGACCTGCACCCAACCGAGCCATGGATGCTAGCGAGCCTCTACAACGGTAATGTTCATGTTTGGAACTGCGAAAGCCAGCAGCTTGTCAAAACTTTTGAAGTTTGTGACCTACCAGTTAGAGCTGCGAAGTTTGTTCCTCGAAAAAACTGGGCCATCACTGGCTCTGATGATATGCAAGTGCGAGTGTTCAACTACAATACTTTGGAACGGGTGCACATGTTCGAGGCTCATTCCGACTACATCCGTTCCATCGTCGTCCACCCAACCCAGCCCTTCATTCTAACGTCTAGTGACGATATGCTAATTAAGCTTTGGAACTGGGAGAAACAATGGGCGTGCACTCAGGTGTTCGAAGGTCACACCCATTACGTCATGCAAATTGTCATCAACCCGAAGGATAACAACACTTTTGCAAGCGCATCTTTGGACCGAACAGTCAAAGTGTGGCAGCTCGGCTCCGTGACGCCCAATTTCACCCTCGAAGGGCACGAAAAAGGGGTGAACTGCGTGGACTACTACCACGGAGGTGACAAACCGTACCTCATCTCGGGGGCCGACGACCGCCTTGTCAAGATCTGGGACTACCAGAATAAGACATGTGTGCAAACTCTCGAGGGTCATGCACAGAATATCACCGCTGTGTGCTTTCACCCTGAACTTCCCATCATTATGTCCGGCTCTGAAGATGGAACAGTGCGCATTTGGCATGCCAACACCTACCGGCTTGAGAGCACACTCAACTACGGCTTGGAGCGTGTGTGGACCATCTGCTCTCTTCAAGGCTCGAACAATATGTCACTGGGTTATGACGAAGGAAGCATCATCATCAAGCTGGGACGGGAAGAGCCTGCCATGTCCATGGACAATTCGGGCAAGATAATTTGGGCTAAGCACTCAGAGATTCAGCAGGCTAACCTGAAAGCCATGGCAGACACAGAGATCAAGGATGGAGAAAGACTACCCTTACAGGTCAAGGACATGGGTAGCTGTGAGATTTACCCGCAGACCATCTCACACAACCCGAATGGCCGCTTTGTTGTTGTGTGCGGTGATGGCGAATACATAATCTATACAGCTATGGCACTGCGCAACAAAAGTTTTGGATCTGCCCAAGAGTTTGTCTGGGCACTAGACTCTTCTGAATATGCTGTGAGAGAGAATGGATCCACTGTAAAAATTTTCAAGAACTTCAAGGAACGCAAAGCCTTCAAGCCAGAGTTTGGTGCAGAGGGCATTTTCGGTGGCTTTATGTTGGGTGTCAAATCAGTAAGTGGACTTGCATTCTATGACTGGGAGTCATTAGAACTTGTTCGTCGCATTGACATTCAACCAAAGCATGTGTACTGGTCTGAGAACGGTGAGCTTGTAAGTATTGCCACTGAAGATTCCTTCTATGTTTTAAAGTATGACCAGGACGCTGTTACCAAGGCCCATGAAGCAAAAGAAGGAGTAACAGAAGATGGTATTGAAGAAGCCTTTGATGTTCTTGGTGAAGTACAAGAATCTGTGAAGACAGGTCTGTGGGTAGGCGACTGCTTCATCTACACAAACAGTGTGAACCGGCTCAACTATTATGTAGGTGGTGAGATAGTTACTATAGCCCACCTGGACCGCACAATGTATGTGCTTGGTTATATAGCAAAAGAAAGTCGCCTTTTCTTAGGTGACAAGGAGCTCAATGTGGTTTCCTACTCTTTGCTGTTGTCTGTCCTGGAGTACCAAACAGCAGTCATGCGTAGAGATTTCGAAACTGCTGACAAGGTCCTTCCCACAATTCCAAAGGAACAAAGGACTCGGGTAGCTCATTTTTTGGAGAAACAAGGCTTCAAGGCACAGGCACTGGCTGTTTCCACTGACCCTGAGCACAGGTTTGAGTTGTGCTTGCAGCTAGGCGATACTAAGACTGCTCACCAGCTAGCAGTAGAAGCTCAAAGTGAGCAAAAATGGAAACAGCTTGCTGAACTGGCCCTTGCACATGGTGACTTTGCTCTTGCCCAAGAATGTTTGCACAATGCCATGGATTTTGCTGGCCTGCTTCTCTTGGCTACATCTGCAAGCAACGCAGACATGATTTCAAAGCTAGCGACCAGTGCCGAGGCTGTTGGCAAGAACAATGTTGCATTCCTTGCAAAGTTCTTATTGGGCGATGCAGAAAAAGCATTTGAGGTTCTCTTGGCCACAAAACGGTATCCAGAAGCTGCCTTTTTTGCAAAATGCTATGTTCCTAGCCAAACATCACGTGCTGTGAAACTGTGGAAAGAAGAGCTTGCTAAAGTCAGTGAGAAATCTGCTCAGGCTCTGGCAGATCCTGAGGACTACGAAAACCTTTTCCCAGGGCTTCAGGATTCCATAAAGGCTGAAGAGTTTTTGAAGCAGCAGCATCTTTCTGGCAGAAAGCCTGCTACTGAATTTCCAAATATAGTGCCCCATCAAGACCGGAATCCCATAGAAGAGATGAAAGCAGCTCAAGTGGCTGGTACATTTGTGTACACTGTGCCTGCTGCTGGAGAAGCTAGTCCAGTGCAACCTGTCATGTGCCCTGGAAAGCCGCCACTGGGAAGTGCTGCTGCCAATGTAGATGTGGACGAGCAGGGCGGCCACAATGAAGAATATGTGGACTTATACCAACTGGAAAAAGAGCTGGAGCGTGATATTGAGAACTTGGCACTTGATGAAAATGTAGATTATAAACTGCAGGAAGACCTCCTCAGCGATGACTGAGCACCGCCATACACACTTCTCTGCTACTGTCCTGTGTTTGTATTAACCTTTTGGCATGGTCATGTAAATTTACTCTTCAAGTGTTATTTCAATAAATGTACTGATAATGGATATGCATTCTTAATGGAAAGGTGTATGTATTTTGCAGGCAAGGAGCTTGCTAAATGCTTGCACTATTCCACACCATGGAATGGTTGACACTGCATATTTTAATGGTGTATCTTCTGAAACTGTGTTGGTAAATATTACAACTTATTTGCCTCATTAGCGGCTGTTGTGCATGTATTGAACATTTCTGTATTCTGATGCCATGTTGCAGGTACTCTCTCTCCCTTCCCCCTTTACTAACATGTCACAGGCCTATTGCTCATGCTAATTTTGACCGCAAAACAAAGAAATGTAAACCACTGAAACCGAGCTCAAGGATCCATGCAGTAACTATGCATTACCTTCTTTCCTCGATTATGTCAGTTATGAACACCTTTAGTGCAAGGGTGCTTCGTTGGGCTACATGGTTTATATATGTAATGGCACAGATGGGGCAGGTAAAAGCATAGACAAGGTGTTGCTTGTACTTTCTTTCACCTGTGCTATTGCTTGCACTGTCTGTTGTAACCATACATCTGTTTGCTACTTATTCTGCAATCCTAAAAATAGTTCCCAGAAGGTACCAGTTTTGGGCTTGAATTGTTTTTTTTCTTCCAAGTTGCATTTTGTCTGACCGAGTGGTTCAATGTTTGTTTTCTTTTGTGCTATAATATATCAGTACTAAGTTGTCAATGAGCTAAGAACTTTAGAAACTCAAGAGAATGTACAATAGACGGCGCAAACCATTAAAGAATAGGTGAAAGAAAAGAGCGTCGCTAACTAGCCCAAGTTAGGAGAGAATGTAAGAATCTTCGCTCTGCTAATATTTTCAGTACCCTCTTTTGAAGGACATTTGAAAAGCCTTCGCATTGAGGCTGTATGTATATTCATACAAATGTTCATATTTATCAGCAGTATTCAGCTATGCACTTAATCTACCTACCTGTATGTACAGGCAATGTCATTTTTGTGTCGTCTTTTGAAGGGGCAATGGTGAAAAGCTAAAGTTAATAGTGGGCTAAAAGCTTCCATTACTTTGAGACTAACTGTACGCTGTTGCTACTCGCAGTCCTAGCCTGGTGGCCATACGTTTTGCTTCCAGACATGAAGTTCAATTTCCAGCATCTGTGGCTGCATTGTGTTTGGGGCAAAATGCTCGTCTGGTGCCAAACTTCGGGTGTGCATTCAAGGAACCAGGCCTGGTTTAAGTTTCTGGAGTCCATGCCATAGAAAGACTGGCTTTGGGGGGGAGAGGACATGACATACTGCAATTTAGTTTTATCACTACTTAGAATGTAGAATACTAGAATTTCCTACACCAAATCTAGGGTACCGCATTTATAACGTAGTACTGTTCCATAGTTTTTTTTTTGGTTTTTTTTCTCCGTGGGTTGGAAGCAAAAACAGTAGGTTATGTTACAGTAATTTAAATGTATGTGTAGTACTCATGGATTCTTTTGAGTAACTACTGGCATGGGCAGTACCAGGGGTGGGCACGGGGAGAGGGGGCTGGAGCTCTCCCAAAATTTTTGCCTGCCCCCCCCCCCCCCCCCCACCCCAAAAAACAAAGGGAAAATAGTCATAACACAGTGGCCAAGTTCCCCAGCTCCCTGCCCCGTCTGAAGGAACTCTCTTATAGTGGCCGCCTCCCATACAAAATAATCCTGGCACCACCCCCCACTACTAGTATACGAAATCGCTTGAGATAACCACTTTTGAAAGGTCTCAACTGTACCTTAGAGTTGAAATTATGTGTTCGAACTGAAGGTGGCAGAAATGAAAGAATGTGCTGTCCTTGATCCTTAACTGTCCCGTTTCAATATGCAAGAACTGCAGGAATGTTACTGTAGCTTACATGTGCCATGAAGACTAAAATGGATTACATGAGATACAAATCTAGCACAATGTGTATACAACACAGCATTTTAAAGGGAGATATTCGGCAGATATGTGCATGGTTGGAGGCAAGAGATGCGATATAAAAAAAAATATCTGTTAATCTGTAGCCTAGGGCAATGAAATTTTTTACTGTGTATATATATATATATATATATATATATAGGTATGGGATATATCACAACGGGAGCGTTGTCAACAAGGATAAATATATTTATTTCCCAACAGTTTCGGGAGGGGACCTCCCTTCATCAGGGGATGAGTTATACTGACATGAACTTCCTTGCTGCCGCGTCCCTCTCGCCTTGAAAGACGTTTGCGAGAGTGAGAGGGAACTGGAAGAAGGAAAAAAAAGAGAGAGAGAAAAGACGAAAAAAGAAAGAAAAGAAAGAAAGTAAAAAAACAGGAAGAACCACTGTCGACACTGGGAACGAATCCAACTGTCCGTCTACATCCACCTATGGTTCATATCACGTGCTGTTCAGTTCTTGGCGTGTGTCGGGCCACCCAAGATTGTCGCCGCGGTGCCGGGAGGGTCCGGGACGGCGTGCCTAAAGAAAGGGGTTTCCCCGTAATTGGTCGTTTGGTCGTTCGGCGGGCGGCGGGCGGTGTGTGTAAAGGAAAGGTTTCTCGTTAATGGGTCGGTCGGCTATTTACCTTTAATCTTCGTCCGTTTCCCTTCAACGGTCATGAAGTGGTAGGCGAACGTAAACACTTTGTACGTACAGGTAAAAAAAAAAAAAAAAAAAAAAAAAAAAAAAAAAAAAAAAGAAGAGGACAGTGTACACGTACGAGTCAGTCAGAAAAAAGCATGGTCTCCAGCTATCAATCTTTGTCACCAATTTTCTCCTGGCTTACTTCTCGGAGGCAGTTGAGTTTTCCGGGGTCCTCATTTATACCGGCTACTAATGTACGAAATTTGAAAATAAAATATGCCTCACGCTGTTCGCGCTCGCGTCTGTTTGAAAAACCGGACTGCAAAAGAGTTACGCTAATATTTTTAAAACTGTGGTTTGGCAGGCGCAGATGTCTAGATAAAGGTAGCTTCGGCAGTGAAGTGGCGTGGTACCGGTGATTATTGAACCGCAGCCGAAATGGCGTGTCTGTTTGGCCGATATATTCTTGTCCGCAGATGTTGCAATGTAGCATGTATATTACGTTACTGGAGTCACAATTAAGGCTTTCAGTTATGCAGAATTTGAAATCCGAGAAGTTCGCTTTGGATTCACGTGTTGTGAGCATCTGTGGGCATACCTTGCATCGAGATTTTCCGCAGGGATGGCACCCTGATTGAATTTTGGGGGTGTTTGTTTTTGCCCTGACAAGAATGTCCTTCAGATTTTTATCCCGGCGGTACACCACGTGAGGTGGCTTCGCGAAAATAGAAGTTAGTCGTTCGCTTTGCCTGATTATGTTGAAATGGCGGGAAAGTATGTTGTTGATTCGTGGCGCTGATGAGGAGTAAGTTAGTACAAGGTTCGTTTGGGAAGTCGTTTTAGGTACTTTGTTTGGTCCCTTAATTATATCATTCCTGTTCACGTTGCGAGCACGTAGTATGGCATCGTCAATAATGTCTTCCGGATAATTTTGTTTCAATAAGGAGTGCTTTAGGTGTTCCGCGTGTCTGTCAAATTCCCGCATATCGGTGCATATTCTTCGGTACCGGTAGGCCTGAGAATATGGAATACCCGTTTTGCAATGCTTTGGGTGGCTGCTGTTGAAATGTAGGTACATTTGACGGTCTGTAGGCTTTCTGTAAAGGTTTGTTGACAAGCGGTCATTTTCGACCGTGACAGTAACGTCCAAAAAGTTAATGCTAGTTTTGGAAATTTTGTGCGTGAATTTTATTGACGGGTGGCATTTGTTAAAATCCTCTATGAAGCGGAAAAGACTTCCCTCATCATGGTTCCATATCATAAAAATATCGTCTAAGTATCTTCTGTAGTAGAAAGGTTTCAAGGTGCGTCCCTCAAGGAATGGGATTTCAAGTGAAGCCATAAAGGTGCTCGCGAAGTTTGGGGCCATTTTCGTGCCCATTGCAGTGCCACTGACCTGAAGGAAATGCTTGCCGTTGAACTCAAAATGGTTATAATTTAGTACAAGTTCAAGAAGTGTAAACAGTACCTCGCCACTTACACTAGTTGATGAGTCAGATTTTACATATTCAGAAACCATAGCCGCTATTCCGTCATGGTGGGGTATGTTGGTGTACAGTGAGCAGACGTCCATGGTCACCAGAAAACTGTCGCCTGGGATGTCGAGACTTGAAGTTTCGCAGATGAAGTGGTTTGTGTCCTTTAGGTAATAGGGAAAATTTGGGGGGATGTTTTTTATTAAGGAATTGATGAATTCTGATATATTTTCTGTTGATGTGCTGTTACTGGAGACTATCGGACGTCCCGGATTACCTGCCTTGTGTATTTTGGGGAGTAAATAGAATCGACCGGGAACAGAGTGGGCCGGTAACATTGCTTTTAACATTTTGCCGGTAATTTTCTCGTCCCGGCGGAGATTGTTTAGGGTTACTTTTATCTCCCTTTCAAATTCGGGAGTCGGGTCCGTTGGAAGTTCTTTGTAGAATTTTGTGTCTGATAGCTGTCGTTCCCCTTCCTTTAAGTAGTCCGCCGTATTTAGAATTACTATGCAGCCTCCTTTATCAGCCGGTTTGATAGTAATTCCAGTGTTTTTTCGTAGTTCATCGAGTGCCCTTCGTTCTGACTTTGATATGTTGTTTCGAAATGGCCGATTTTTTCCATACGCTCTGATGATATCTTTTTGAACTGCTGATATATACATATCGAGGTGTTTGTCCCTCTGCTCACCCGGACACCATGATCCGTCACCACCAATCACTCTATTCTCGCTCGTACAGTCCTTGCGATCATGAAAGTATTCACGGAGGCGGAGATTACGCGCAAAGTTATCGAGGTCTTGGTACAGTTCAAATTCATTGAATTTACCGGATGATGGACAAAAGGTCAAGCCTCTCGACAAAAGTTGAAGCTGAGCGGGTGTGAGTGTTGTGTTTGACAGATTGAGTACATTTTCCTCATAAGTTTTCGGCTGCTCTTGGCTATCACGTGGCACGGGAGTGTCAGCGTCATATTCGAGAGTAAGGATGTTTTGATTAGGATTGCACTGTGGTTCTGAGTTCCCATTTTTCTCCTCAAAGTTAGGTTGAGGTACGGGTGGTCCCTGGTGTTCTTGTACGGCCTCATTCCTATTTTCCTGTTGCAGAGCAGTGGAGCTACTGCAATCCCGCTTGAATTCTCTATCTTTTACTACTGAAATTTCGCCTCTCTTCTTTAGTTCATATCTTTCCAGTTCTCTTGCCTCATGCTCTCCGAGATTAGATACCAATTTCTGCGTGGCCTCCGTGACACTGTGTTCGGCGGCCTTACGCTCACAATGGTCCGCAATGACCCGAGTCAGTTGCAAGGACGCTTCTAGTAATATTTTTTCCCACTTCCCCCTTTCTGCTTCACTTAGTGTAGACATTGAGGGGTTGCAGGCTAGGCGGAGACCCTTAGGTGCAATTTCGTGAGATAGATATTTGTTTAGTTGTTCTGCGTGTTTTTCGTATTGCACCCGCTTTTCAATGATTTTCCTAATCGATAGAAATGAGTGGGACCATGCGTGTTTAAGACTGCCCGTACCTTTTGTTTCCCCGTGTCATTTGGAAGCCGCCGCCTTGGTCTTCGCCGCATTCGTCCGCCTGGTGTTGTAAGGCCTCGCTGGTGGGAGTGGCGACGTCGTCACTGCTGGGACCCTGGATGGCTCCTTGTGTCCCTCGGCTCCCTGTTGTTGAGTGGGTTTGGCACTGGAGTTTGAAGTGCAAGCCGTTGCCGCCGATCTCTGACTCACTGGTGGGACCCGATATATATATATATATATATATATATATATATATATATATATATATATATATATATATATATATATATATATATATATATATATATATATATATATATATATACATATACACATATATACAGGTACTGATGATTTTAAATATGTAATTAGTTTTATAGTAAGTTGCACAGTTATTACTTTGTGCTGTGATAATGTGTGAAGTATAGTTTGTTTTGGACAAGCTTTTTACACCACTAAACCTTAATAGTTCTGAGCCATTAATTGCTCTGCATTAATTGTAGAATACAAATAGCTATCAAGAAAGTGTTCAAAAGACATTTTGATGGACAAGAAAAATTGTGATGTGATTAGCCCACATTAATAGCTTGCTTTTGGTTCATAGTAATTATACTGGTAATATCAAATTTTAAGAGAGATAATTGCACCTTTCCTATGTTAAAGAATATGTGGACAAAATTTTATCCTGATCTTGCTATCAGAAGTATTAATAATGAATGATAAGAAAAACACATTTTAAAGGTACAGGTCAAAGCTCATCTATGAAGCAAAGATATGTGCATCAAGGCTATGTCCAAGCTCACCTAGCCGGTACCACACGGTGCATTGTGAAATGCAACAGGGCTCAGGAAGGGAGTTCGAGGACGAGCAAGCCTCTACAATTCGGCCTTTTCGGTCATCACACCCTGCCCGTGTGCTCAGATTTAGGTGCACGTTAAAGAACCCCAGGTGGTCGAAATTTCCGGAGCCCTCCACTACGGCGTCTCTCATCATTGTCATAATCATCATTGTCATAATCATATGGTGGTTTTGGGACGTTAAACCCCACATATCATCATCGAAGCAAAGATAAGTTTTTCAGAACAATTACTGCATCATTAGAGCTCGGGAACCTATTTCGAGCATGCGGCTTTAGTGAACTCATGTGAAACACAAAGCTAAGACAGGTGACAATTTCCAGAAGACTCTAGCCAATGAGCTCTTTTTTTTAGTGTTTAATAGCAACTTTGTGCTCTCTAAAAGCGATTTTAACCTACTTCAACTTTAATGACAATATTCAGTTTTTTTGTGTGTATGTAGTAGAGAAACTAAACTTGTGAAAGCAAATGAACAAAATATACGTAATTTTGCCAAAAATATGCCTTTAACTGCTCGCATCTCCCGTTAAAGGGAACGTAATGCGAGCCATCTGTGTACACTAGCCCAAAGTACCTTCTAAGGCTAATATGGAATACTTGACTCACGAGATGCTCTGCTATGAAAAGTTTACATGTAGCAACACTGAAAAATCAATGCAAAGCTTTGCAACTGACTTCACATGAACATACAAAAATGTTGCAGATGTGTATGACAGAATGTGTGGTGCAATTCCACTTCAGCTGTTTTCAAATATTTGTCCTTTTTACAGAGATTGCAATGCTTAAAACAGTTGGCAAGGCAACATGAATAGCTGCTTGGAAATACACAAGTATGGAAGCTGTTACAAGTGTACAGGTGTCCCACTTGTATAGCTACAGGTACACAGTAGTCTGCACATAACTAGCCCAATTTACCAAGTTTTAGGACAAGGAAAGCACATGGATGTTTTTAGAAAAATAATATATGACAAGCATTTACAATCTTAACTGCCATGGGCAGCCATCTTTTGTGCAGTCACTAAAACCTACACATGACCTACAATGCAAGGATTGTTTTTATATAGGTCAATTGGCAGTTTTCTATTAAAGTCTGTTAATCATGAGATAAAGGAAAATGAACAAAGTGTACATAGGAAACTCATTGCCAGTAGAGACAGAACCCACAGCCTTCGCATTAACTGTGCGATGCTCCCCCAATATAGTTACAGCAGCAGGTGCTCCCTCGCCCACCTTATTTCGGGGTAAGCATAGCAGTGCTAGCCAGTACCAGTCTTGCACCAGACAACGTCATGTAGGCATGACCTTTTACAAGCCTTATGCTGTTGAGAATGTGCCATGCACAGACGTGGACAGCAACACCTTTACACAATACTAGTCTATGCACCAATTAAAAACTGAAATTAAGCACCACACACTTTTCTCAGATTCACAGGGTTGGGTCAAAGAAAAAATGGGCTTTTGGATCTCTTCCTCTTCTTTGACTAGTCAAAAAACGTATCAACCATTCAATGCAATTCATTGTCATCATTGGCCTACTCCATGTCCACTGTAAAACAAAGTAATCTCCCAATGATCTCCAATACAAGAAAAAAAAAAAACTTTGGTCTCATTATGTAAGGTGCACTCTCTTACTTTCAGACCGCAGTTCCAATCATAAGACAGTAGAGTTGCTCAGACAAAGCCTATAGCGAAAATACTGTACATACTCTTGCCATGGCTGCACCCAGAACCTTGTTACTTTAGCCCCCCCCCCCCCCCCCTTTCTCCGTAATATATATATATATATATATATATATATATATAAAAATTGGCTTGAGCGGACAAACGTGAGAAAACTTTTATTGCTCCTACGTTTTGGCCGGGGTCCGGCCTTCGCCAGGGAATCCCTGACGAAGGCCGGACCCCCCGGCCGAAACGTAGGAGCAATAAAAGTTTTCGCACGTTTGTCCGCTCGAGCCAATTTCTATTCATCACTGGATTCACCGAAGACACTCGCTGGATATATATATATATATATATATAAAGATCACCAGTGTTTTGGCAGTGCCACTGATCTTCGAGAAGGTTAGCAGTGTTATCTGCTCTATAGTGCAAGAACTCCGAAGCATTTTTTTTTCTAAGACACCAGAGTGGCTGGTCAGAAGTTCGAAGACTGCTCCCAAGAAAATGCACTCAGAAAAACAAAGAGGTGCTTTTTAGGAAACTATAACACAGCATGCTACCAGAGATGGAATATTTACTTCCTCAGTATGTCACAAAGATGCGGAGCAACATCCATGCCGTTTCGTCGGAGATTCTACAAGTGAAAGTGCCTGGCATCACACGAGACAAAGACATTTAGTTTAGAGTTTAAAGCCAGCACTGGCTGGCACTTGATGAAGGAAAAGAATCCTGCTCTCTAATGTTACGACGACATGCCAATGTCTGCATTGAAGTAAAAAAAAAAAGCTGTTTCTCTTTTTTTTTTCTGTTCTGCCAGTAGAAGTGAGTACTTCAGTTCAATAGAGGCAAGTACAGCAGATATTTACCAAAAATAAATGTTGTGGCCCTCTCTCCTTGTAATGGCCGCACCAGTGATTTCTACCTCAATCCTAGGAAAAAACCGTTGTCATTGCACAAGCGCGTACAGTAGTTATTACAAGTGAATAGTACACACTTCATGGATACCCAGACTAGTGAAGATGGAAACCGACCTTAAAAATAAGGTTAATGTCAGCTATTTGGGCTAGAGAAAAAAATGTGACACAAACACAAAAACTAAATTTGAATCACTTCCACATTTTAATTTGCACCAAATTTTACTCTAATACAAGTAATGCTTTCATGGTAAGCAAACATTTAAAGCAAACATTCAAAGAAATACCCAACAAACTTAACAAAATGCTTGCAGCTTGCATGGACACCTGGAAAATATCCAATTGCCAAGGAAGGCATTCCAGCAGGCTGAATTTACACCTGCAATAGTGTTATCATTCTGAAGCTCACGAAATAACAATAATGTACTGTGCTATTGAGCATGACCCGATAACAAAATTGGAAACAATATAGCTTGATCAGTTGGTCATTAGTTATTGGAATGCAGAGGTGTTTAAACGCTCCCTCCACATGGAAACATAACAGAAATTTAACAACCACTAGCCAAGAAGCTCTATAAAACTGCAGTTTATTTTCAAACACACCCACAAATGTAAAGAGGCAAAGCAAAAGGATAGCGTCTTTAAAGATGTACATTAGATAATAAACAATGCAAGCAAAAAACAAGCCATGTACTGAGGAAACAAAGAAACATTTCCTTAATCCATTTCAACCAGTAAAAAAAAAAAAAAAAAGAGAAACTAACAGAGGGATTTTCATACAACAGAATGCCCGAAATACAATTTGTTATCTTGCAAGAAGTGACTATTCTCAATTTTTCTCTGAACCAATTTTTCTTTATGCTTTTATTGTGGGATGACCGAACTGCCTCGTAGCAGGCACTGTAGCTGCTCAAAAATGGGTGGCTCACACCTTGACTTCTTTCTTTTTCTCTTCAGGTTTCTTCTCCTTCGGCTCATCCTTTTTCGCCGTCTCCTTTTTCTCTGCATCACGGTTAGTGATCTTGTTGTTGATGAGGTTATGCAAGGCCACAACAGAACGCACCAAAGATGCCAGGTACACAACTAACATCTGGTCATTTGTCTTGATATAGAGAGATTTGACAAAGTCCTGGAGACCCACATCAGGCAGTAAGTTGAATATGTCCTGAAGCTGGTAGATGATGGTGTGGTTGACTGGCAGGGTACCCATAGCCACCTGCATTCAGAGCAATGCTTGTACATCAATCTCTATTCTCCATGTTCATAAAACAAAAGAAATAGTAATATACAGAAATGGGTGATCAAACAGTCTTCTTGAATGCACGCGCTACTCACTTGCTCCAGATAATCTCTTATGTGGTGCACCTGGCCTTGAAGTCCTTTCAAGCCCATCAGCTGGTTGGTTATCCTCTGTGAGAGTGTGCCCAAAGTAGTGTCCTTGATGTCCCTGCATGACAACACACCAGTAAAGCACGGAAAACATGAGAAACAATGTACAACAAACAATACTCGGCTCACCGAAGTAAATGCTCAACTCCAACCTCCTCAGCTTCCTCTGCTCCGATTTCACTAGGGACATGCTCAAACGTCTTGGTAGTTGGGGTGCCATCCTGAGAACAGAGAACATGAAAAGTAAGCTTTTGTGGCCTGCCCACACAAAAACGGACTTTTCCAACTAAAAATACTCACATCGTGAACTTCCTCCACAGCTATGTATGCTTCTGTGGGTAGACCGATAGAGAGCAGCTGAGCATCAATGATGACAAGCACCTAACAAGGAAAAAACAAAGCTATAATAGAGCCTCAGAGCCGACAAACACCAGCAGCAGCAGCAGTCTACTTCATGTGCACAGCAACACAAAGACCTGTCCAAATGATATTCGTGTTACGCTGTCTAGCATAAGTCGATTACATTTTGTGCCTACTAACTTCTTACTTGCATCAGTCAATCATATACTTTCTGCTGTAGTTAGCTGCATCTCTTGTCCCTTTGTCCATTCCATTGCTTTTACTAACTATATGGCAACTCTCCTGTATAAACTACATAAGCTCCTCTGGTGCATTTGTCTTTTCTTTTTCTGTGGCTACTCATCCACTCCCTTTCTCTTATTTACTATGTTATGCATATAATTTTCCTTGGCACTGCACACAAAGTGGACCTTCTATTCTTGAACTTCTATGTCATCCCTTAATTTTCTTCCCTGTACTGGTAGAATGCAATAGCTGGACACTTTCCATTTGATGGACTGTGGTAAGTTGTCATGATTTTGGAATGTTTGCTGTAAGTGCTCAAGCTCGCCCCCCCCCCCCCCTTTTTTTTTGCTATTTTCCTTTGCATGAGAAAGCTCCCCTGTTAATGAATGGCTTTAGTTAAGTATTGCACAGATTTTAATATTCAATTGCTAATTGTAAACTCTCAATCTGTCACTGGGCAAGCGAATATTATAGTAGTCTTTTGCGAATTTATCTTCAGCCCTACTTTAACACTTTTTCGATTCAAGCTACCTTGAGCCCTACTTTTAAACTTTCTCGATTAAGTGCACAATCATTTTTTTTTTTTCAATTCACCGCCATCGTTGATGAAATACACGATGTCTGAAACTAAAACGAAGAAGAATTCAGCATTTATTTTTATTCCAATTTGTTTTTAAGATATTTATTTAAAGGGTCAGTAAACAACCCCCTTTTGCATTTCCGGTGGATTTCCGATGCATTTCCGACGGAGGCGGAAATGTAGGCCCGTGTGCTCAGATTTGGGTGCACGTTAAAGAACCACAGGTGGTCAAAATTTCCGGAGCCCTCTACTACGGCGTCTCTCATAATCATATGGTCGTTTTGGGACGTTAAACCACACAAATCAAACATTTTTAGCAGTTTATTTAATGACGCGAGACGAGAATTCGTGCTCCTGCTTCTCATACATGTTCTTTTGCCACTCTAGCCGTGAAACGCATCATATGGCCGGTTGCAGAAACGCTAATTTACGAGGCATTCATTGTCTCAAAACACTCATAAACGCTCGTGGCGTTACCAAACACGGCTCCAAGTACGGCTAAATCACATTACTAAAGCTTATTGATAACACTCCATATGACCGTGAAGTGCGCGGCCGCAGGGACAGAGCAGCCGGCACACGATGCACTTGGCAGCGGCGTTCAATGACGATGCCCGCAACGTGTAACTACGATGACAAAAATTGGAGTACACAGTGCTCGGTTGGTTGATTGCAAAAATTTATTGTGGTCCTGCAAGGCGTGCATCAGCGCACGCGCAGCGGGCGACACCTAAGTTGGGACTGCCAGGCCAAGCCTATCGGCCGCTCCGCGAGCCTGCTGGACGACCCAAAGTTGGTCGACCAGGAGGGAGCTGCATAGGGCCGCCTCCCACCAGACCGAAGTAATGTCTGGTTAAGTGTACATTGCCTTGCACTCCCAGAGCATGTGTCAGCGTGGCTACGTCCCCACATGCAGGACAAGCGTCATTGAGGAACACGTCGGTATAAATAACGTAAAGGGAGCTCAGTTTAGGGCATGTGTCCGTCTGCAGTAGTCTGAGCGTAAGGGCCTGTGGCCTATAAGTTTGGGATGAGGGAGTGGATATACTCTTTGTGCAAGGTAAAAATTTTTTGTTACTTCGTTGTACGTGGAACGCGTGTCCCTGTTCTCTGCAACCCCATTGTCCCCGAATCGTCGCCAGAAACCGGCGCGGTCAGTTAGCGTGCACGCAGTCTCGTGGAAAGACTCGTTGAGGTTGGGGGGAGGGCCTTGGACCTGTCCAACATGTGCGAGAAACCAGATAAGTACATGGTGCTTGATACCGTCGCAGCCGCCACTCTGGAGAACACACGGAACTTTCTTGAAGACGATACCGCGCTCGAAAGCACGGTTAGCTGACGTAGAGTCACTATAGATGACCTCACTTTTGCCGTCCCGGATGGCCACTTGCTCAGCAATCGTCGGATTGTCAGGGAGAACCGATGCGCAGTTGGTGATCTGCTGTTTGGAGTTGACGACGACTGCGGAGAAGGCGCGGCTCCCGCGGTACCCTGCCACGTCGACAAAGCTGACGCCGCGCTCCTCACTGTAATCTGCTTGAGAAGAGTAGCAGCTCTAGCTTGTCACCTGCCACGATTGTGCTTGGGATAGACATTCCTAGGCATCGATGCCACGGTGATGAGATCGAATATCTCACAGGGCACCTGTTTCATTTTCTCGTCCACTTCGGCAGGAGAGTGACCGAGGTCTCCGAGTATCAACTCCATTTGAATCCTTGGAATGACCATCGAGTCCAATAGTTCGAACGGCAAGACTATACTCAAGCTCGCCACCAAAACTGATAACGCGGTTCAGCTGGTCCGACGGGTGGCCAAGCGCCACCAAGGCCTCAAGGAAGACAACCTAATTCGCCAGGCCAATGCCTTGCTCTGCCACTTTCAATGTGCACAACTGGAAGCCTGCCGAGCGCCACAAGACCAACGTCCTGCTCAGAAAGATTACCAAGCGGCCCTCAGTATTTCAATCAGGACGCGCACCGAGTGCCTGCTCCAGCTCGGAGATTGCGCTTGGTATCACATTTTCGAGTGCTGACCCGCGAAACTAGTCTGATAGCTGCTGTTTTGAGCAATCCTTGGCATCGGAAGGGGGGGAGGGGGGTTGACGAACTTGGCTGTGCGGTCCGCTGTCGATGTGTAAAATGCCCGCCCACGGTTCCGAGCAACTAGCAGAGTGGTGTGCTTCATTGCTTGCGAAGAAGCACGTCGCCACGAGTGTGCTTGCGCGCCGTTCTTGCCGGTAGTCTCGCCGTTAGCGGAGTTTGGAAAGACGACTCTGGCGACACGCCGCGTGCCCGCTCCTAATAATCTGATTGTGCATTCGCTTACAGCTCCTAACTACAGCGTAATTATATCTGAACTGATTGTCGAGCTGTGAACACGTCACGAAGTAGCGATTTTCGAGAGCCGTGTCCTCGCGACCAACAAGCAGCAAACGACGATCTCCCAGAGCGAGCATAGGGCCAACGGCGAGGCGGGCCGAGGCAACACGGTGGCCGCAGCCAATCAGGGGCCTCAAAAGGACCTTCAAAGATTTGTTTTTTGTGCACTTGTTTTTAAAGAAAGGAGCCAGTTGAGGCAGAAAATTTGCTCATCGAAAAATGCTCTTTCCAATGAGCTCATGAAGCAGACTCCCGGCCGCGTCATCGCGAAGCTTTAATTTTTTGAAAATCGCTGTTTTCTCACAATTTGCAAAAATATTTTTGTTACCTAGGAGGGGGAAACATTTTTTGAAGCACTTCTGCGAGATTTTACGAGTAGATATTTTGGAATCAGATAGAAAAAGGGTTCCAGAAAATTAAAATTTCATTTAAAAAAAAGATTTTTTTTTTTTTTTTTGCCATTTTTCGCGATACGAAAGCACAGTACCCCCTAAGTGGCAGTCGTAGTCGAACCAGAAGACCTTCAAGCCGAGCCGAATAATGGTCAAGACAAATGCGCACAAATTTAACGATGCGAGTAATGTTGTAGTTGGAAAGTCAGATATGCTGTGCGATATGTAGAAGCAAGAAACATCAACATAGTCTATGCACAAACATGTAAGCTAGGGAACACTTTACACAATGTGAAAGACAAGTTGCCAAGCGAAAATTTCGAGTGTCTTTTCAACTTTAGGCTGCCACGATTGTGATGACCAGTTACATCATATGCCCTTGAATAAACTACGGGTCACCAAACTGACTGGTCAAGTGTGCATGTTCTGGCCAAAAGAATGCGTGCATCATGCCTATACCTGGAATACCAGCACATGCAGACAACTGCACATATGCTGCACAGGAGAGATGGGACGCTTCCAACAATATACTTCCGGTGCTTACGCCACCGTACTTAGGCGTACCTAAATACGCTGTGCCTTTCTTAGGGCTATTATTGTGAATAAGGCTCCCGGAGCGGGTGCCATAATGCCACTAAACTTTGTATTCTTTTGGTAGGTGTATTCTTTCATATCTTCACCAAGAAGCAATAGTTGCACAATGCTTCTTTTTTTTTTTTTTCACACATCTTTTAGCTGTTCACTTTAATTACAGCCAAAGTAGTGGCTTTTTAAAGGAACACTAAGTCAAATAACAATTTACGTCACAGTGAAAGCTCAATGTATGACATCTAGAACGACAATATTATCAACAACAGTGCCCTACTTACCGAGAAATTAAGGTAAATGCACAAGAACACATGCGCCACAGTAGGACATTCTCAAAATGATCCCGATGACATCATACGGACCGCCTACAATAAATCACTAGTAATCAATCTAGCTGCACTAAATAACTTTCGGCCTTCCGTGAATAGAGACGCAATAAAATTCTGCCTGTTCGCTTCATGAAAAAAAAAAAAAAAAGAACTGCTGGACGTTTTTATTTATTTATTGATACTATAACTCCTTTAGAAGTTTTAGCAGGGTGGGATAGATACAATGCATGAACAAAAATACGTTCCTATGGAAAATGGTGCGAATGGTTCAAAAATTATATTTTCGCGTGGTTACACTGGAAAGGTGGTGCCATCTAGTGGGGCACATTTGTATAAAAAAATGTCTGCAATCTTGGAACTAATGGCGGGAAATTGATCAATGGCCATTGCTCCTGCTGTGGCTCCCACTCCTTTCGGGCAGCTGCTACTAGTGAAGTAAAGCCGGGCAACGTTGTGCATGGCAACAGTGACGCAAGTCGGTCTGCTTCTTGAGGCGGGTAATTTGAAGTGCGCTAACCCGATGCGGACCACTAAAACGCGATTTTATTTCAAAGTAGGCCTTTCCTTGACACAAAAGTAACACTACGAGGTTTCTGGACCACTATTTCAACAATCAACGTTAACTTGATAGTTGCCTTTAGTGTTCCTTTAAGCTTTGATCTATAATAATGCTTATTTTTGTGACGGTCACACAGACTTCTGTCAGTTTCCATGACCAGGACCGATTTTTCAGAAATTTCCCGGCTTTTCCAAAAGGGTCCAAATTCCCCAACTTTTTCAGGTTTTCCAGGTTGGTAGACACCCTGACTGCAATGCTTTTCCGAGTAGCCATGAAGTGGATTCACTAAAGGAGTTTATTGCCTTATGATGATGTCCACATCAAAAAGTCTTCATTTATAATAAAACAATGTAAACGTCATTCTGGTTAGTGTTGCTTCATTTTCACTGCAACTTGACAGGATTGCTTTCTCTTTTGTCTATGTGGTGTTGTAGCATAATTCAAGTGATTTAATATTTAAGTGCTGGTTTCAAGAGCTCATGTTTTTGACAATTAGGTGGGTATATTTTTAAATGAAATAGTTATGCAATGGCACTTAGGGCGGGAAGTGGGTCTTTTTTCTATCTTGCGATTTCCTTTACCAAATTTAATGAAGTTGGTCAGCTTAGTTCAGTTTTTCTTGCAAATTCCAAATACACACATGGTTATATATGTCAATTAGTGGTACTGTTAATTGATAATTAGCATAGCTTCCAGGAACAATGGCTCAATAACTACTCGTCAAAATCTTTGTTTAGACACATAGCTGGACACTAAGAAACAGGAGCTTCACAAGGGTAGGAATACTTTTTTGATATGACAACTATTAGCAACTATACAGCTCATGAAATCTTACTGGTCAAAATATTGCCAATTAATTGTTTGAATAAATGAACAATAAAAAACACTGACAGAGAAATGCAAAAACGTGCTCCTACCCTTGTGGAAACCATTCATTTGGCTGTGCACTGCAACAAGAATGACAATTCTAGATGCCCGAATGATTGCAAAGCGTCAAGAATTTAGGAATTGATGAAATCAACAAAAACAAACAAGGGTCATATTTATTCAGATGTAACAAGAAATAATGGCACATACACCTAGGTATGTGATCAGTACCCACTAGGGACGTAGTCCCTCTGCTGTGAGCTACCAGAGTGGCGCTTCTTAAAAGTTTGTTGCAGATTTTCTGCTGATGCACGCTTGTGCGCTGATGCTTCTGCACGCCGGTTGTCTTTATCAGCCATTCTCTGGCTTTTTGGCTGGCCCGAACTCAAATGAAGCTCCCCTGTAGTATGGCAGATGAAGTTCTCGCATTTCCTGAATTAAATTTCATCACTGCCTCAGCCACAGCAGCTTCGACAGCAAAATGCGAGGCATGCTGTTCCTTTGGAGCCAATGCCCAAATCATTGAACGCAAGCATTCCTTGTTGTTCTGGGTCATACTGTGCAGGCACCTTTCAAGCAGTTTTTCTCCCGAAAGACGTTCATACACTGGGCGAATGGCTTCACAGACATGTGAAGCACAATTATATTTGTGCTTTGGAAAGGGCTCACCGTTTGCTAGAGCAGCATTCTAACGGCACCAAAAGCTGGGACCTGACGGGCAAAGACTGTGGTCAGCAACCTTGTCATTGGACGTTATGTGGCGACATGTTGCCATGACAGCCTTCCGCATGTCTTTGACATTCCCTTTATTTGACTTCAATGCCAATCCGTCGTACGAACTAAGTTTGGTTATCAAGTCACCAATTGTTAAATATTAATTCGGAAGAGCGGCGAAGACGAAGAAGAGGACTAGAGCGTGCCCGGATAGCACGTGCGCATTCCATTTTGTTTTTAATTTAGAAACCAGCGTCTAATAAACAAGACGTTCTCTTTGCGGCTCCGCTTCCTGGTTTTCAACATCATGGTGCCATGACCAGGATTCGAACGAGCAGTTGAAGACCCCTAACGATGAGGCGGGCTCTCTGAAGAGGACGGCTGATCGACGCAATCAACGGGGTGATGCCGGGCGACGAGTGAACAATCCACGTCGTCACAAGACTTCAATTCCCGACGTGAAGACATGGAAAGACTACGACGTAAACGCATGACGGTACGAGCGGCGGTTACCAGGATCATAAACGATATGACGACTCTTATGCAGACGGAACCAACGCCAACCGGTGAGCTAAGCGATCTTCTTAACCTGTTGAAGATAAAGGAGACTCTGTTAACGAATTTTGACAGCCAGATAGAAGAGTATGTGGCTGAGTATAACCTTGAGGATGAGCTTCAAAGTGTTGGGCAATACCAAGATTCTATCGTCCTAGCGAAGTCTCACGCCAAACATATTTTTATCTGCACTTCAAGTCGTAGCTTGGCACACATCTCATCACGATTCTCCTCCAGCCCGTGCACAAATTAAGCTTCCTAAGCTTGATATACCGAAGTTTCTTGGTGACCCCATTAAATAGCCTGAATTACAGGATCAATTTGAATCAACTATTCACCAAAACCGGCACATCGCTGACGTAGACAAATTGAAGTATCTCCGAAGCTACCTGTTGGGTAAAGCGAAAGGTGTCATTAGCGGCTTGGCTACAACCAACGAGAGTTATAGCTCAGCTATAGATCTTCTACAAGAAATATTTGGCCATAAATCACTGATTGTGAACGACCACATGCGCCGACTTCTCAACCTTCGCAAAGTAAGCTCATGCGAAGATTTTGAAGGGCTGCAAAGGCTGTATGAAGAGGTGGAAACTCGCGTGAGATCCCTTCATAACCTTTGTGTCGAAGAGAGAGAGTATGGAGTTGTTGCTCGAAACGGCAATAATACAGAATCTCCCACAAGAAATGGTACTTCATTATACTCAGCGCACCTTGTCTTCAAAAACTACGAATGGTACTACAAGCCCACCATATGAATTGTCTATTCTTCTAGAGTTCTTGAGCCTGGAAGTGAGGAGCCGGGAACAGGCGTTGCAGATGACGGTTGATCACCGAGAATGAGCCCTAACTGGCAAACCGAAATTTCAAGACGATAACCGAGGTTCAGCATCTATGTTAACCGTCAAACTTTCTCCGGAGAGTTCTATGTTCTGCGATGATAAAGGTCACACGGTGAATGACTGCCCAGCTGAGCTAGCGTTAGACGAGAAAAAAGAGAAACTGCGCGAATTGGGATGTTGCTTCCGATGTGCCCAACCTTTTCACAGAGCGAAGGAATGCAGAAGCTGGAAGAGGCCGAGCTGCACAAAATGTAAGGGAAGGCACATCACTTCTATGTGCGACCCAAAATGTAAGAACGAAACGCAGACCACTGTTTCCAGCTCTTCTATGGACGCTTCAAACAGCACAGTACTTCTACAGACCGCGCAAGTCTGGGCTCAAGACACTGGAAGAAAACGCCTTGCAAGAATTTTATTTGATGGCGGTAGTCAACACAGCTTGATCACAGAATAGCTGTCTAGAAAGCTCAAAGCCACCGCGTTAGCCGAAGAACAGCCGTCTATCTCTGGGTTCGGAAATATTTCCGAACCATGGAAATCTTATAGGAGAGTACGAGTGATGCTGCATAGCGAGTAAGATTGTAACTCGATAGAAATCTAAGCTATAGATGTCCCACAAGTATGCAGTGAGCTGTCTGCACTAACAGAGACAAATGTGCTTGAAAGAATAAAGAACCGGAAGTTACATTTGGCTGATGTCACTGAATTCCAGGTCTCACCAGAGTCTGGAATATGCATGCTTATAGGAGCCAACTATTACTGGCAACTCGTCAGCAGCAAAATTCATCGACTGGACGACTCCTTAACCGCCGTTGAAACCGTCATGGGAAGGACACTACATGGCGATACCAGAAGTTTGCCAAAGCCTGAACAGCCAGACACTGTAAGGACCTTCAAAGTATGTCTAATGGAAGCCAACGTCTCCGAGCAACTGAGAGCATTCTGGGAAGTGGAGCATCTGGGACTGGCCCACGAAGAGATACATTCAAAAGATGATGAATACATTCTGAAAAACTTCGTGGAATCAACTGTTAAAACGAATGGACGCTACGAGATTGAACTCCCTTGGCGCAACAATTATTCCGAGCTTAAGGACAACCAAGATGTCGCTTTGAAGAGGTTCAAGTCTCTATAGAAAAAGCTACGTCAGGAGCTAGAGTTTCACAAGGAATATGACACTACGATAAAGAGGTACTACAACAATGGCTTTGCTGAGAAGGTTTTAAGGAGCAGTACGAGCGGGCATGACGCCTACTACATGCCACACAGAACGGTAGTAAGACGTGACAGAATTACAACAAAGGTACGGGTGGTATTTGGCGCCTCGTCTCACGCTTCAGGCTCTCCTTCTCTCAACGACGTCTTGTAAACTGGGCCAAATTTGAACCCCAACATTCTTGACCTGCTGCTGAAGTTTTGCAACTTTAAGATTGGAATTTCCGCCGACACCGAAAAAGCATTTTTTCAAGTGTCACTGGCCGAACAAGACCGAGACGCATTTTGTTACTTTTGGCTTGAGAAAGGGTCTTTTAACCTTGACGAACCACGCATGACAAGGGTTTCTTTCAGTGCCTGCAGCGGCCCTTTCGTTCTTGCGGCAACTCTGCGACACCACTTTCGACTAGTGAAAGGCAAATACCCTACGACTGCCAAACTACTGAAAGACCATTTCCATGTTGACGATTTGGTGATCGGAGCACAGAGCGTAGAGGAAGCACAAACAATTGTTAGCAACTGCTTCAATATTCTGAAAGAGGCGGGGATGAATTTAACAAAGTGAACGACAAATGATGGACAGTTATGGAACTATTACAAACACCAAGACTTGAAGATACAGTTCAATTTAGGAAACGAGAAGATACTGGGACTTGTTTGGGATACTGACAAAGATATTTTAAAGCCCTTGCTAAACAAGATATTAGAATCATTAAGTGAGCCAAGGAATACGAAGCGTCAGATTTTAAGTTGTGCCTCACTTATGTACGATTTTTTTTTTTTGGATTCCTCGGCCATTTGTTCTGGTGGTAAAGTAATAATACAAAGGCTGTTGCTACATAAATACACTAAGGATGCGCCCCTACCAGAGTCTATTCTAAAAAAGTGGACAGCATGGACGAAAGGCCTCCTAATAGTGAGTCAGTTGTAAGTTCAGAGACATTTTGGCCAATTTCTTCTGGACAACAAATTTCGTGTTGCCATACATGCCTTTAGCTATTCAAGCCCTGCTGCGTATGGCGCCGTGCTCTATCTTCAGATAAGAGAATTCAATGGAGCCATGAAAGTTCTATTTCCGATAGCCAAATTGAGTGTAGCACCGCTACAAAAGATGACTGTTCCACGACTAGAGATCATGGGAGCACTTGTGGCAGCTCGACTTATTGCAACAATGAGTACCCATAATTTATCACTTTTTTTTTATCAAACTGTTATGTGGACAGACTCTGTGATCGTGATTAATTGGCTGCAAAGTTCAACAAAATGCTGGAAACAGTTCGTAGCGATCCGAGTGCCTGAGGTACTCTCCTTAACAGAAGTGAATATGTGGAGACACTGCCCAGGTGATCGAAACCCTGCTGATTTGTTGTCTAGAGGAGCCACCGCCAAGCAACTCCTACAAAGCTCGCTTTCGTGGAAAGAACCAAACTTTTTCCACACTGAGACGACATTCAACGAGCCCTGCTACAGTGAGGTCACAATCGACATGGAAGAAGAAACTATGTGTTTGAGAACAACTGTAAGACCAGAACCTACGATTGTAAACGTCGATGACTACAGCTCTTATAACCGACTGATGCATACGACTGCGTGGATACAGCGGTTTACTAGGAATTGCCAACACCAAGACACCAGAAAGAAAGAACCTCTAGCAGCAACTGAATTGGAAGATTGAGAAATGTATTGGATACGTCGAACGCAAAACAAAGTATTTGAATCGGGTGTGCGGCGAATGAACATTGCACTTCAGCGGTTCAGTCCCTATCACGACGAACTAGGGCTTCTTCGTTTAGGAGGTAGACTTTAGTTCAGTAACATACGCGAAAGTTCCAAGCACCCTATTCTGCTTCTTGCTTCAGACACATTAACAAAGTTGCTGGTGAAAAAAGAACATCAACAGCTTTTACACGTTAGACTCTGTTTACTCATGACGGAACTGAGAGAAAGGTTCTGGATACTGATAGCCAGGCAGGTGGTAAAGAAAGTCCTTTACGAAAGCACAGTCTGCCGGAGATTTTCCTGTAAGTCATACTCGAAACCCTTCGCACCTCTAACAGAAGACTGTGTCACACCCTCTCCACCTTTCGAAGTATGTGGGGTAGATTTCGCTGGACCCCTTCTCCAAAAAGATAAGGCAGGTACTATAAAAAAAAAAGACTTACATACCGATCTTCACATGTGCAGTCGTCACCCCGCCACGGTGGTCTAGTGGCTAAGGTACTCGGCTGCTAACCCGCAGGTCGCGGGATCAAATCCCGGCTGTGGCGGCTGCATTTCCGATGGAGGCGGAAATGCTGTAGGCCCGTGTACTCAGATTTGGGTGCACGTTAAAGAACCCCAGGTGGTCGAAATTTCCGGAGCCCTCCACTACGGCGTCTCTCATAATCATATGGTGGTTTTGGGACGTTAAACCCCACAAATCAATCAATCAACATGTGCAGTCGTCAGAGCTGTTCATTTGGAGCTCGTCACCAATCTTAGTTACAAAGCCAAGACCTTTAAAAAGGCCTTAAAAGAGATTCAGCGACTTCATGAGTTGATGAAATCACAAGAAGTATAATCGTATTTCGCCAGTCACAGGATCGTTTGGAAATTTATCATTGAACAGGCTCTCTGGTTGGGAGGATTTTGGGAACGATTAATTAGGGCTGTGAAGTCTGCATTGAAGAAACCACTGGGAAATCATTTCTTTAATTATGACAAACTTTCGGCCATCCTCGTTCAAGCTGAAGCAATGATAAACTCGCGACCGATCACTTTTGTAGTATATGCAAAATCATCTGAACCGACCCCACTTACGCCAAGCCATTTCCTCATAGGACAACGACTGACTATGCTTCCTGCAGATTGTGCGAGCACACCATCAGAAGAAGCTTCATCATCACGCGGCATTCTTCAACGAAGATGGAAGCACAGGGAGCAAGTGTTAATTATTTATTAATCTTTGAGATGAGAGTACTTCCAAGAACTTCGTTCAGCTCATAGGACTGAAAATACAAGCGCAGAATCAGTTAAAAAAGGAGACATCATACTCGTAAAAGAAGTAAACACGCTGAGACAACTGTTGAAGATGGGACAAGTAACGTACAGAATTAGTTCAGGGCAAGGACGGCAAAGTTCGGTCATGCAAGGTGCGCACTTCTGGTGGCATCACGTTGTAGAGACCGATACAACTGTTGTATCTTCTCGATCATACCAGGCAAGCTGCAATATCTTGTAAAGAATCGTCTTAAAAAAAGAAAGCCCTACAAGTTGTTCGGCCGGGACCTGTTAAATATTAATTCGGAAGAGCGGCGAAGAAGAAGAGGAGGACTAGAGCATGCCTGGATGACGCGCGCGCATTCTTTTTTGTTTTTAGTCTTAAAACCAGTGTCTAATAAACAAGACATTCTTTACTACGGCTCCGCTTCCAGGTTTTCAACACCGGTCAATTTGCCTTTTCCTCTTGAAGCCGCGCCCTTGTGTTTTGAAATGAGTGTACGCAGAGCCGTGCCCATTATTTTTTTTGCATGTGATAAACTCGATCCTCTTTTTCAATAGGCACAAATCCATATACTTGTGCTTGCTTGAGCACCATAAATGAGCGACTATCACCGTCCGAGAGAACTGTGGTGGACCTCAGTTGGCGCAAGTATTAGCACTGCTTCAATTTCCATTTCTCCTGTTTTTTTTCTTTGTCCGTATTCTTCTGGCACAGATGGTTTGCTTTCAATTGCCATAATACAGGTCATCCAGCTTCGGGCCGCGCGCACAACCTGCACAGAAGTTGCTCAATAAAACATAGCAGAGCACAAGTCCTGAAAACAGTTCGATGACGGTGCCGACTCTTATGTGCGACGAATGGATGTGTGTCATCCACGTGCCATCGTAGGATACCGCTACATTGCCGGAACCAGCGATATCAGGGAGCTTTAGAATAACGTTTGCAAGCGCTGCGGGTATAGCGGGCGCTGTACGAGCTTTAGAATAACGTTTGCCCCTCCTAGGCAACAATCTAGGGCCGCCGTGCGATATATTCATAGGAGCGAAAATATCATTTATTGACGTCTGCCGATTCCCAGCGCTCACCATTGCACCAGTGGACATAAGGTTCACAACGAAAAGGCTCACCGTCGTGCAGTCTTTTGCGCACGGTGAGCTCCACCGAGAAAAAAACTTCGCCGCACTTCTTGCAAACGCCGAGAAGTCGTGAAGCCACCACACAGAGTGCACTTTATGCGCTAGAAAAGAGCGCTCATCGCTTCTTCGCTGACAATAAAAAAGCGCGACTCCCTCTGCCGGCCCGTCCCCACCGTCGTTGACACTCGCAGACATGTGCAATTTCCTTTTCGTCGCCGATGTTTGCGCAAGCCGTTAAAGTTTTATCCTCTGCTTCTTTCTTCCGTTGAAGCACTTCTGCTGGCGGAACCATTCTTGTGTCGTGATGAACGGCATTGCACCGATCACTATCGGTAGGCGAAGCCGTTAAGCTTATCTAGCTTTCGCGAGGCTTGCTGCCGTCTACCTCGGAGTCGCGGCGGCGGCCTTCACTTGAGGTTGCCGGCAAGTAGTCATCGCTGAGTTATTCGACAGGATCGGAGCGCCTTTCGAAGTTGTAACGCACCCACTTTTTTTTATTTCGCGTGGCGAACTTGCAATATTCCGGCATCGTTGCATGCAAGCGATTTTCACAATGGCATCGCGCTATCCTTCTCAAGCACGGAGGAAGTGTTTTCTTCCTCCATGTTCTCAAGCGCGTTGACACGCGGCAACAGACAACACTAACTAGCTGCACCAATAGTAGGATTGATTAGTGGTGTTTATTGGCGCAAGGGCCAGATATGGCCAAAGAGCGCCAGAGCGATGATAATGAATTGTGGGATGTGCAGTGTAGATAAAACAAATGTGACGTGGCTGTAAATGGGCCTAAAAAACAGTCGCTGTAGGTGTGTAAAAATATACATATGGTAAAATTATGGCAATGACAAGTGATGTGAGCTATGGAGACATAAAGTGATTTAAAAGTGATAAGTATGTCAAATAAAAACTTGGCATGGAGCACCAGTGCCTCGACAGAGCCCTTAAAACAAGAGCATGGAGGCCTGGGCTCATTGAAATCTGCTATCACAGCAGCATCCTCTGAACAGAGGATGTGCTATGAACCTGTTGGGCTAAAAACATTCAATGTTGGACTAAACACATTCAGTACTACATCCTTTAAAAAGCTTAAAACTGATTTTGTATTAAAAAGCGGCTCTTCACCGAGAAACATAATCGGATGTAAAGGAAGATTATAGCGGTATGCTAAAGCAAAATATTTCTCTCCCTTTCAGCTTCCGCACACTCCAGGAGGACGTGGAGGACGGTTAGCCTCTCACCACATCTACCACAAGTAGGAGGTTCATCGCCAGTCAGAAGAAAGTTATGAGTACCATAAGTGTGTCCTATTCTGAGGCGACAGAATAGGACATCAGTTCGCCGTGTTCTTGTAGCGGAGGGCCAGTAACCCAACCGCGGCTTAATCAAATGAAGCTTATTATTTATTTCTGTGTCCCACAAGCGTTGCCAGTGGTTTCGCAGTTTCTTTCGTAGAAAGGGTTTTAGATCTGTTGCAGGGACAGTAGCGGTGGGGTTAATAGCGCGCATTATAATTGACGTGGCCATTTGGTCAGCTAACACATTGCCCTCGATACTTCTATGGCCAGGTACCCAGCAAATAGTAACATGCTGGTTGGACATATACGCTGTACACAGAACGGAATATAGCTCAATTATTATCGGATTTCTGAATCTGAAAAGGGATCTTAATGCATTTACGACGCTTAACGAGTCTGTGAATATAATTGATTTTTGTATGTTTGATTTCCATATATGCTTCACAGCGGACAATAGTGCATAACCCTCAGCCGTAAATATACTTGTTTCCGGGTGAAGCACGCCGGATTCCGAGAAGGATGGTCCGACGGCTGCATAAGCCATCCCTGCATGCGACTTAGAAGCGTCAGTATAAAACTCTACGCATGAGTAGTTGGACTGGAGTTCTCGGAAATGCATTTTAATATGTGCTTCTGGTGCGTGTTTAGTGATCTCAACAAATGAGGTGTCACAGTGTATAAGCTGCCACTGCCACGGCGGTAAAAGTATCGCTGTGGGCGTAGGACAGAGTTCCAGCAGCGGAACACCCATTTCCTCACATAAGTTTCTCACACGCAAGGAGAACGGCTTTCTCACTGTGGGTCGATTATGGAAGAGGGTGGCAGCGGTCATATCGTTTATAGTTGAATAAGATGGATGCTTGATGTTTGCACGTACCTTTATAAAATATGTGAAACTGCTATAGGATCGCTGCAGGTGAAGTGACCACTGATTCGACTCTACATAGAGGCTCTGGATCGGGCTTGTCCTGAAAGCACCGGTTGCAAGTCGGATACCCAGATGGTGAACGGGGTCTAGGATTTTTAATGCACTTGGCGTTGCGGAATGATAAATTATAGAGGCATAATCAAGGCGCGACCCGACAAGGCTTTTGTATAACTTCAAGAGGCACTTTCGATCACTACCCCATGTTGTACGTGACAGGAGTTTTAGGACGTTCATCGCTTTCAAACATTTCATTTTGACATATTTAATATGGGGAATAAACATAAGCTTAGAATCTAAAGTGGTTCCCAGAAATTTATGCTCGCTGCTTACAGAGAGTTGGTCTCCCTTGATCACAACATTTGGTTGTGGCATTACCCCTCGTTTGTTAGAGAAAAGTATGCAAGTACTTTTCTTCGTGTTTATTTTAAAACCGTTTTCATCCGCCCATTTAGAGAATTTATTCATTCCAAGCTGCACTTATCGTTCGCAGACAGACATATTGCATGATTTGAAACTCACCTGCACATCATCAACATACACGGAATAAAACATCGCACTTGGAATGACTGACTGCAGGGAGTTCATTTTTACAATAAAGAGTGTGCAACTAAGCACGCCCCCTTGCGGAACACCAGTCTCTTGGGTAAAAGTTCTAGAGAGAGCATTTCCCACTTTTACGCGAAAGGTTCGGTTAGACAGGTAACTTTTAATTGTGTTTAGCATGTTTCCACGGATGCCCATGATGACAAGATCGCGGAGAATCCCAAATCGCCATGTGGTGTCATACGCCTTCTCTAAGTCTAGGAATACCGAAAGTACAAACTGCCTATGAATAAATGCATCTCTGATGTATGTCTCTATGCGAACAAGGTGGTCTGTTGTCGACCTCCCCTCTTTGAAACCACACTGAAGGGGGTCTAGTATACTGTTACTTTCTAAAAAGTGGATTAAGCGCCGGTTTATCATTTTCTCATATAGTTTGCATAGACAGCTTGTTAGCGCTATTGGCCTGTAGCTGGCGGCCAAAGACGGATCTTTGCCTTGTTTAAGTACTGGGATGACTATAGCTTCTTTCCATGACAATGGAATATACCCAGCTGCCCACATGTTATTGAAGAGAGTTGGGAGTGTTTTTAGTGCTTCGGGGTGAAGGTACTTGACCATTTCGTATGTTATACGATCAACACCTGGCGCTGAGTTGTTGCAGCACGCAAGAGATGCCTTAAGTTCAGCTAATGTAAATGGGCAGTTGTAAGACTCACTGGATGGACGTTTACATTTAAGGGGCTGTCGCTCTTCGCGTTCTTTGAATTTTAAGAACGTTTCTGTATAGTTTGATGCACTTGAGACGTATTCAAAGTGTTCGCCTAGGCAGTCCGCCTGCTCCTCCAGGCTCTCCCCTCGGCTATTTACCAAAGGTAGGGGGTGTGTCTCCCGACCCATTAACTTGTTTACCCTATTCCAAACCTTCGTTTCGTCGGAGTAAGAATTTATACCTGAGATGTACCTATTCCAACTTTCTTTCTTTGCAAGACGACGCATTCTTCTGGCTTGGGACTTAACCTGTTTGAAATTGTTGAGGTTTTCACCTGTTGGGTAATAATCGGAGTAGTCTCCAAGCTTTATTTTGTCTATTGCGCGCTTTCCGACAATCGTCGTTCCACCATGGAATGCGACGTTTATTGGTCATTTCGTTGGTTTGCTTGATACATTTCACTGCAGCGTCAATAATAAAACCTGTTAGGAATGCTACAGCATCGTCTATATTAAAATCGGCAATCTCATCTCCGTCTAAAAATGTAATTTCTCGAAACAGTTCCCAGTTGGCTGACTTGGTGTTCCAGCGAGGAAAGTCAGGCGAGCATGTATCTTCTTTTGTTAACTTTAACATTATCGGGAAGTGGTCACTCCCAAAGGGGTTCTTGAGAACAGACCACTCCAGATAAGGAATTAGTGTACTCGAGACAATACTCAGGTCTATAGAAGAGTATGTGTTGTGCGTAGTGCTATAATATGTTGATTCTTTTTTGTTAAGTAAACATGCACCTGACGAAAACAGAAAGTGTTCTATTAGGCGTCCTCGTGCATCCAAACGGGAGTCGCCCCATAAAGGATTATGTGCATTTAGATCACCAACGACTATATATGGCGGAGGAAGTTCATCAATGAAGCTTTGAAATTCTGTCTTCGAAAGTTGATAGCACGGAGGAATGTAAATAGAAGTAATTGTTAGTAGCTTCCCGAACAGCACTGCTCGGACAGCAACTGCCTCAAGAGAAGTTCGGAGGTTTAATTGCTTACAGGCAACACCTTTATCAACTATTATAGCGACACCGCCCGACGAGGCGGCAGCGTCGTCACGGTCTTTGCGGAAGATAGCATATTGCTTTAGAAAATTTGTTTGTGTGGACTTAAGATGTGTTTCCTGAACACACAGCACCTTTGGAGTATGTTTATTAAGGAGTTCTCTAATATCGTCGAGGTTATGGAGAAGTCCTCTCACATTCCACTGTAAAATCTGCGTGTCCATTTTAGATGTGTTTAGTGTTGTGTGCTCAAGGATAGAAAATTAGCTCACGGACCCTTTCCAGGGGCTGTGACACGAGATTTTTCTTTTTTGGATCGGTCGACGGAGTCGCGCCGATCCTTAGGTGCTTGCTGCGCCCTCACGCTCGAAGTTGTGTCCATTGCCTCTAGCGAGGCACTGGACAAGCGCTCTTGCGACCGCTGCAGTTGTTTTGAGGGCCTCGCCTCTAAAGACAAGGCCTTCGCGGCCCCCAGCCCGGAGGTTGGTGGGTCCTTCTTCGATGGCGGAGCAGCACTGGCTGCAACCGCCGAGGGGGCGGATGGCGTCACTGCTGGCTCACTACGCGTGTGCCAGACAGGCGCCGGGGGCTGTCGTGGCGCTGCCCCCTGACGCAGCCACTTCGGCAAAGCTGGTTTCTGGCAGGTAGGACACCTGCCTTCGTGCCTCCCTAAATGAAATGTTTTGTTTTACTTTAATCGTGACAATTTCCTTTTGTTTTTTCCAGCTGGGGCATGACCGTGAGTATGCGGCATGCTCCCTGTTACAGTTCACACAGTGAGGAGAGTTTTCACAAGCATCAGATGTGTGTTTATCAGCACTGCATTTCGCACAAGTTAGGCGGCCTCGGCAGTTCTGAGAACTGTGGCCGAACCGCTGGCATTTAAAACATCCGAGAGGGTTCGGTATATAAGGCCTCACTCGAAGCTTGATGTACCCGGCCTCAACGGAGTTGGGCAGTACACTTAAATTGAAAGTAAGTATCAAGTGCTTAGTCTGGATTTCTTTGCCATCGCGCCTCATCCTAATTCGTTTCACGTTGATGACATTCTGTTCACTAAAACCCTCCAGGAGTTCAGCCTCCGTCAGCCCTAACAGGTCGTCATCTGAAACAACGCCACGGGTGGTGTTCATGGTTCGGTGTGGGGTTACTATTAATTTGGTATCTCCAAATTTCACTAGATTAGACAATTTTTCATACTGTTAATGGTCGTGGAGCTCCAACAGGAGGTCACCACTTGCCATTCTCGATGCTTTATATCCTGGGCCAAAGATTTCTGTCAAAGACTTCGAAACAAGAAAAGGTGAAATAGTTCTCACTGGTTTGCCGGGTGTGTCAGCGTGGATAACGTGGAATCGGGGAAAGGATACTCTCTGGTGACCAAAAAACTGGAATACTTCATCGGTGCGCCCTCTTTTCTGAGGGCGATCAGGGAGTGGGGGGAAGGAACAAGCCATAAGAAAAGGTTTATTTTCGGCAGCGGCGCCAGCCACCCACCATGGAGTCCTACAAGGGGACGCTGCAGGGTCTGTAAGCTCAGGACCTGCAGACGCCAGCTGTACACCACCACTATAACCGAATATGGTGTATCCAAGGTAGGATTAGCCACACAGGGTTAACCCTTGCCGCCAGGAAACACGGAAGTCAACGGAAGAGAGTAGAGGACAGGATAGATTTAAAGACGAGAAAAGACTAAGACGTAGGAAGAGAGAGATAGGAAAAGGCGACTGCCGATTCCCCCTGGGTGGGTCAGCCCAGGGGTGCCGTCTACGTGAAGCCGGGGCCAAAGGGGTGTGTTGCCTCTGCCGGGGGGGCCTTAAAGGTCCAATCACCCAGCATTGGCTCAACCCCCAGGATCCCCTTTTCCCCGGACACGGCAAAGCCATGCACGGCTAGGCGTGGGAGGGAGTAGAAACTCCCCCGTTAGCTCGGGTCCGTGGTGTCGCTACACACCAAACGCCTACTTGCGCAGGCGCCCCTGGGGGAGCACCAATAGTAGGACTGCATTTAGTCAAGTGCATGGCATAGGCCAATGGAGTCACGCGCTTGGACTTTTTTTTACGCGGTATTTCTACACAGCAAATAGGCGTACGAAGGAAATTGTGGCGGGAACTTCAAGAAGAAAAATGGTTCTTTCCAACGCGACCGATCTGGCCGTGATAACTTGCACAGTTCACCAGCAACCCGGCTAAAAAACAGCCCATTTTTGCGCTTCTTCACTCAAAATATAGCTCGCGGTTCTTACAAGAATTGGTATAGTGGCCTAAATATTTATCCACGACGCGGGAAACTTTGTCAGAACATGTGAAAGTGTTTGTATTTTATGAAAATGCCACATTCAAAAAACAGATTTTTTCGCGATATTTTCGTCTCAAAGGCCCGTGTTTCCCCTTAAGTGTAGGCTAATCTTGTCAATAGTTAACCTGCACAAAGAAGACTGGACAAAAACACGCACAGAAGCACGCAAAAGGCGCAGATACTATTACAAGTGCTCGTATTAATCACATCATGTGTCTTTCTGTGTTGACGTTTTCACCTTGTCTTGGTGCAGTTTAACATTTAGTTTATCTGTGAATGGACTGGCCTAACAACATGCCTTTTCATAGCAAAACATGTTAATTTGCTGTAAGCATTCAAAAGCCTACACTAAGTGTAGAGTCCTTTCAAAACTGTTAGAATATCAAAATGCTAGTCACTGCATAACTGGGTGTGGAGACCAATACACATTTGTGCCAATATTAGAAAAAAAAAAATGGAGGAAGGACGGAAACCACAAGGTACCCAACACATTTGACTGAAAAAAGGCTGCCCATGGGTCCAACAGTAGTATGATGATTAGTGATTAGCTTGGTTATTAGTATTGCAAATTTTGAGCCGATTGTCAGAGCTTAAATGTAGCTCAAAGAACAACCATTCGGCAATAACATAAAAGTACATGCCTTAAAGGGACACTAAAAGCAAAACAATTTTTTGTGTATTAGTAAGTACAACTTCAATCTCAAAACAACACACTTTCTGCAACAGAACACTTGGCAAACGGGAAAGTGCGGGTGGAGATGCCACGTTGAGATACGCACACCAAACAATGCGACGTCACAGATTTTGAAGGCGTCAACAGATTTCTACGTAGCTTCTAATCGATAACAATGAAGTACATTTTCATCTGTGGGTGCGATAGACCTAACATACGAAGTTTCAGGAAATTTTATTGAGCCAATTGCAAAGATATAAAAAATGCATCTTAAACTTTTTGACATGACGCACGAAGATTTTGGTGCAAAATTTAAACATGAAACTTTAACTTTGATTTTCCTTACTAATAATGAACTTATGATCGTGAAACATATGGTATTAAGTTCTCAGAGTGCAGTGTCAATCTAAAATACGTCATTCTTTTTTTTTTTAGTGTCCCTTTAAAGGAGTCTTGGAACAACTTTACACAAGACATTTAAATAAATACACATGCTCTATAGAGTTCAAGCAGTTAATACATGTTCTTTATCTCACATATTGAATAGACGGTACTTACGGAAGTGCTGCAGTACCTTCGCACCAGCTCGTTGATAGGAATATCGCTAGGGTGCAAATTTGGACCAGTATGGTACCAGCCAACAATGCGTTCCCTGGCTAAAAAAGGAAAAGAAAAATGAGCATATGATATGCTCCACAACATGTGTGTTGTCAGATACAAATGTGGGTAACGCTTTAGCAAAAAGATACGAGTTCATGCAATTATTGGGTTATTATCCACATCTTGACAATAAAAATGGGTGCTGTTACAGTGGAAATCAGATAAGGCCTGCATTTATACAAACAATATTTCAGTACTATGTGCTTTAAAGGGATACTGAATAAAATATTTGCCGCCAATATGTTTAGCCAAATCAATAGATTGGATCCTGAAATCGATAGGGACACCTTAATTCCAAACTGAAGCTACAAAAAAATAATGAATTTAATGCGTTTTTTGCAAACTCTCGTGTCTAGCAGTAGCACCGTGAACTGGAGAAGGTGACATTTCCAGACGTCAGACTCGCCCGAAACTGGCAAGCCAACAGTTCCAGCCATCTCCCGTGTCTCTCGACTCTAGAGTTGCCAGGTGCCGCCGAGCAAACAAGCAAACAGTCGCCCCAAAACAAGCCCCCCCCCCCCAGAAAAAAGCGTCGGCACTTTTCTGAATAAGTTTAAAAAAAAAAGCAGAAGTTAAAGAAATGTTATTATTGAAAATTACGTTGTAGTACAGATAAAAATACTGCAAAAACTTCTGCAAGGTGTATAAACATTTATTTTGCATAATGAGAATAGATGAATGAATAAAGGCAAGAATTTTTCTAGCCTTACTCACAGTCATTGTCACCGACATCTGGCAGATCAGGATAATCCATGGCATCGACATGTGCAGATGTGGTTGCCATTCACATAAACTAATAAAACCTTTACCGTAGACAGTGTAATCTCACATCATGAAAACATGTGCTTCAGTCACCCTTCAGTTTCGCTGAATGACAAAAGAAATTGTTGGACAAGATGTGAGACTTCACAGTCTTTGGTAAAGGTATTATCAGATTGATTGTACGATGCCGATTTGCTCAGCGCAGACTTCATGAGGTGCGGAAAAAGTATGTTGTGTGGTTTCTTCGTGAATAACAATCAATGGTTAGTCTGCGCTGGTCCGGTGTGCTCCTTTCTTGTATGTCCTCGTGTGTGTGTGCATTGAAGTTCCCATATGCTAGAAACGCCGACAGTGGTGTAGGGAAGCGTAGTTTCGCCGTGTTTATGACGAGTTGTGTGCCGGGTGATGCAACATTATTTTCCGAAAAAGCACAGATAAACTACCCCCCCCCCCCAAAAAAAAAAACGCGACATGCTACTATCAAGATTTCCAAGCGTTTCGGCGAAAAAACAAGCCCAAATCCATTTATAACAAGCGCAACTGGCAACTCTGCTCGACTCGCTCATGTTTCTCTTCGGTTCCCAGAAACGGCAGGAACAACAGCACTGGGTAAAAGCACCGGCGCTTTTGTGAAAGGAAAAGAGAGGGATGAAAGGAGAGGTGGAGAAAAGGAAGAGGACAAGAACAAGTGCAGTCTGCATGCGCCTCGGTGAGTTTGACGTCGCGGTTCGCGAGCAGCCGCCACGCGCTGACAATCCATCGAAAATACAACCAACTGTTAAAAAATACCGGAAACAAAACTCCGTTTATCATAACAGTGGCATCTCCCGAGCGAAATCTCGAAGTTTCATCAGTTTTTCAAATTTTTGTTTAGTATTCCTCTAAAATGGGTAACGGAGGTTGCGAGTAAACAAGAAATGGTAACTACACGGCCACTACAAGGCTCTTACCGTTCACCTTCTTGAACATAGAATACATGTTTTCAAGGTAGTCGTGATCCAGAAACCAGACAGTCTTGTCTCTCTCATCTTCGTCGAACGGAACTACACAAGAGAAAACAGCGGCGTGAATGGGACATCTCCGGCTGTGCCAGGCAAACAAAACTACTCCAGGGGGAAAATGCGCAGGCGACTCTGCTAACAGCCACTGCGATTTTTCGCAAGGGACAGGTAGTCGATTGTTGATCAGTGCGAGATAATAGATTGTTGACCTAGTGCGAGATCAGACCGACAGAGGGGCAAGAATATTAGCGCTCGTCTCCTTCTTGTCCCTTAGTCTTCTTTCTGATCTCGCACTATTACAATCGTCATGCCAGGCCAACTAGCCCAAACCGCCACGCCTCTAAGGGCAAGTAGTACAATACACAGGGATGCACGAGTTAGTGATGAATTTGGGCTAGCTGACATCATCACCTCAAAGTACGCACTTGTCTAGATTACTCTTCTTTTCAGTCCTTGTACTTTTGACGCACAGCATGCCGAAATGCATCCGAGATGCTTACGGCACGTTGCATGCCGTGACAAAGCAGTTTAGTAAGCAAATATGGTGCTACAGGCAACAAAACACTGTTTGTTCATAGTTCATAGATAAAATCAACAAACAACACGCTATAAAATGCCTTATTCGACGAATTCCTCACCAGCAAAGCTGTTAGAAACGTCCAAAACACCCTTTTCTTTCCAGGAGCCGAGTAAGATGCCAACCACTCGATCTTGGTGGCCAACTTTCCCCATGCGATTGAAGTGATCCACGACGCTGAGGAGAACCAGCGGATGCACAACCACCTTCGAGACTGCAAGGTCAGTGCCAGTCATAATTCCTTGTTTCGACTTATGGTTGATCCAATCACTGACAAAGCGCCAATTAACAGCCGGACAGCAATGCACTTTCGACGCCACCTACGTTCATTCGTTCAAGCAGGACACTGACTTCGCCACAGAACACTTATATACTCTCGCAAAAACGATTGGTTCAAAGCACGGTGCCGGAAGTATTCTTGCACCGGGGTGCTAAGCGAGATTACCAGCAACGTAATGAACAAATATTTCTTTATAAAGTCACTTTTATAAATAAAAACGTGTAATATTTATTAAACAAACACTATTCAACTATTAATGAGCGTTAATAATGTGCCACATGAAGCGTTTGGACAAGAAAGTAAAAAAGTAAAAAAGAAGCTGATAGTGTCCTAAACATGACCTACTACACTCCTGACCTGCCCAGAGAGCACCTCTTCCAGCGCCCACGTTCTAGTTCATACCTTCTGCCGCTAGGGCCGTCACCTACGAGCGGCGTGGCGCTAGGCAGCACCTGTTCGCTGACGTCACCTTCACTCTTTGTAGTCAAATTTTAACCAACAAAGCACTCGTAGTGCGAATTTATGATCCACAATTTAGAAATATCCAGAAATAATAATACTAAAAGACATTCAGAATTTTTTTTGCAATAAAATGCACGCGACAACGCATAGGCTGTCCAAAATCATGTAAATCCACGGGTTTCCACGTTTGTCAACCAGTGTGCTATAAATTCTTAAGCGCACTGAACAGCTTACTTGACCAGCAATGTATGGGAAGAAATAGTCACATATATGCCGACAGTTCACCACAGAAAGCAGGCATTCTTATACCAGCGCCTACAAAACAACCGTAAAGAAGCAGACGAACAGGTTATAGGTAGCGCCACCTACGGCGAGCGATTGAACGAGAGCGGGGACACGCGCTCCCATAGGAACCCCGCTATCTGAACAGGTCAGGAGTGTAGTAGGTCATGGTCCTAAAAGTAACAGCGTCGAAAGCATGACCTACTACACTCCTGACCTGTTCAGATAGCGGGGTTCCTATGGGAGCGCGTGTCCCCGCTCTCGTTCAATCGCTCGCCGTAGGTGGCGCTACCTATAACCTGTTCGTCTGCTTCTTTACGGTTGTTTTGTAGGCGCTGGTATAAGAATGCCTGCTTTCTGTGGTGAACTGTCGGCATATATGTGACTATTTCTTCCCATACATTGCTGGTCAAGTAAGCTGTTCAGTGCGCTTAAGAATTTATAGCACACTGGTTGACAAACGTGGAAACCCGTGGATTTACATGATTTTGGACAGCCTATGCGTTGTCGCGTGCATTTTATTGCAAAAAAAATTCTGAATGTCTTTTAGTATTATTATTTCTGGATATTTCTAAATTGTGGATCATAAATTCGCACTACGAGTGCTTTGTTGGTTAAAATTTGACTACAAAGAGTGAAGGTGACGTCAGCGAACAGGTGCTGCCTAGCGCCACGCCGCTCGTAGGTGACGGCCCTAGCGGCAGAAGGTATGAACTAGAACGTGGGCGCTGGAAGAGGTGCTCTCTGGGCAGGTCAGGAGTGTAGTAGGTCATGGTCGAAAGCGCCAGCTCCCGCGTGGGGCTTTTTGCGGTAAACTGCCGAGACGCGCCGCTGCTGGTAGGTGGGCATGTATGTGGGCACGCATGGAGGTGGGCACATAGGCACCATTATATTTTTGTTCTCTTCGGGCGGGGCCTCGCCTTGATGATTTATTTAGGTGTTCTGTGGTCTAGACACAGAACATCTACCAGCTACCTACCAGACTACATTCTACATTTTGTCTTTGTTGCGGCGCGGTGGCCTCCCTTTAATTTTGTTTTTTTTTCGCTCTCTCTCTGGCGGTGCGCCAAGCGCCGTTATTTCGCGGCGTGCGTTGCGCAGGTGTTCTGTGGTTGCGCTGTTTCTCTTGTGACCAGAGGTGCAATACGACGATGCACGAGCCTTTAGACCGACATGTGATCGAAAAGTACCTCTAAAAGTTACAGCATCTCAAAGACTGCTACTCTCACGGCTACCTGAAGTCAGGCGATGAGCTTAAGCTTTTTGATAGGCCATTGGCTGCCGTCAACGAGAGGTATGCTGTGCGGACCTCAAAAGACTTGACCAAGTCGTCCAAATGTGAAGATATACGAATTGCTTCTTAATGTATCGCTATGTGCTTTGATTTAGCACTCAAAAACGCAGTAGTAATTTCAGCCCGGCAGAACAAGTTTAAGAATAGTGCTACATTACAGAAATTATTTGGCGTTTTGTAAGATCGGCTTATTATTGTTGTGGTTACCGGTTCAGAGTTTTCCTGGCACCTATTTATTTCCGTTTGAGTGGAGCATTGTTGGGGTTTCCGGGCCATGACCCCAAGTGCGAAAATTATGATAAACATATTGGAACTTGCCTGTTGTTTTTCCGTGTCAGTCATGATGAGTTACGCGCACGCACGCTAATCAGCACTTAACTAACGCGTCTACTCCTGTGATGTTTACATAAATGTTTTGAATTCGAGGAAGAGACGCGCGTGGGCGTTTGTTTTGTATGCACATGTATGTACATTTTTTTTTTCTAGCAATCGTGCGCAACACGAGACACAGTGTGCAGTTGGGCTCAACTCCATGGCAGGCCAAGGCCGTGTGTGCCGTCCGTCGTCCTGGTAGAAGTGTGAATTAGCCGTGGAGGGCGCGGCATAAGTCTGATGTTGAACTCTGTATATGAGATGCTGGTGTACGTGTCACCAGCAAGCTTTTTGTCGTATTTGTTCAAAGGCCCAGCCAGACGGTAGCAGGTCTGTGCTGTTTTCAAGATGTTTCGTTTTAAAATAACATAGAGACGTCTGCATGGTTTGTAAATATACTCATACTTATTTTCGTTTAGGACAGCCATATTATTGTATGGTATTGTTTATTATTGTATTGTTTTTTTTGCAGCCAATGTTGCCTTCTCTATGATCCACTCTAGGTGTAGAATTTCTCTGGACAATGCACCGTTTCGAGTACTCAAGGAAACCGTCAAAGTCTGCATATTTGGAACGGAATACTATAAGAAGACTCCAGAGAAAAGACAAAAAGGATCTGGTATGTCTTATGGTTATGCGCTTGCAAACGTTGCAGTCTCGTGCAGATATCCAGCACCCTTACAATTCAAAGTTTGTGTATGGGAGTATGTGACTTCTTTTTTGTACTTGCCAAAGCCGCATTGTGTTGTAGTTGACTTGTGTGTTTTTAGAATGTATGTAAAAGGAGCAGAAATAAATGTTTTTTATTTAATTTACAGGACTCGAGTGCCACTGGCTGGCCGAAGGAGGCATACAAGATTCAAATGCCACTGTCTGGCCGAAGGATGAGCACAAGAAAAAAAAATGACAGCATATCCACGGGGTGAATCATGAAGAGTGGGGCGAAGCTCTTTAACATTAAAGATACCGCGGCCCACACCTCAAATGAAACTTGTGAGTAACGTGTCATTTAAACAATGTTTATTATTTTAAATGTCGCTCATTATTCCCAGTTTGTGGTTTCCTTTCTAAATTATGACCGCTTTATGGTCAAAGAAATGTACTGAAAGTGACCGTCTCTCTCCTTCTGTACGTGTGACGTCATTCCTGTTTTCATAAAACTCGCCTTTTATTTTATCACACTACAAGTAACGCCCTCTAGTATCATACCATCTTGAATTTTTCACCGTATATGCATTCGTTAAATAGTATGTTGAACCGCCCTCTACGGCTGGTTCAAGAATTAACGAGGGGTGGTTACATACCATAACGGGATGCACGAGCCACACCTTAAGGAGCTTCGCCCCTAAAAAAGTGAATAAATCTACAAGGTATAACAAAGAAGGTTCACAAGACTTTCGCTTTTACTGTGGAATGGCTATGTAGTGTGGAGCATACTCACGGCTGATAACACCATACATTGTATGTTTTAATAACATGACGGGCAAAAACTACGCAGCTCAGCATTGCTGTTCCATAATACTGAAAGTACATGTTATTGACCTTAATTTTAAAATATTAGCTAATGGATCGTATGTTGAAACAATTGCCTTCTTTCTTGTGCATACCTGTCCCTTATGCAACCTCATTTTATATCCCAATACACCTAGCATGCCATGGAAAAAGAAAAGGCTTTCAGTCTGAAACAGCTCCCCCAAGTCTGAAGTATCAGTATATATACCTAAAGCATTTCTCTAAAAAAGGTTCTTCTCATAACTGTTTTCGAAAATGGCCAGTTTGCTCAGCCTCTAATATCAGCCGCAGCTGTTGAAATAGTCTTGACGAAATTGCTGAACTGTGGGGTAACCATATTTCACATATTAAAAGTAAGCTATTAGTGCACTCTACACATTCTCTCAAATGTGGTTTATAGTCAATGCATATTACAAGCTCACTACTAAATATGTATTGAAGAAACCAGCAGACAAAGATGTACCAGCATCTTTTCAAAAGCTGCTGTATTGAAATGCTAAAAAGAAAGTGGAAAAGCAAGCACTTTCATAAAAGTACTGAGAGGATGGAACTTTCCATACAGTTTTATACGCATACATTGAAAACAGCCATATAAAAACATGTTTTTATGCAATCTATGAATTGAAAATGCAACCAACACGATACATTAAGGTGCCGGTTCCAGTGTCGCTATCCTGCGAGTAGTTCTGCTGAAGACACCAGAGGGCGCCGCTTAGTCAAGACTACAGGGACGTTTCAGGGATGAAACCAAGTGAAACTGCTACACCTGTGCTGGCGTGCCACACTGGATGAGGAAGGGGCGTGAATCATGGCGTAGCGGCACAGAAAAACGATGCCTTCAGCAGCGGCTTTCTTTTCGCCCCTTCAACGACCCCTCTATCTGTCTCCTTATCTGAAGACCATCGCTCACTGGTGCCTGTCTCCTGCGGTGCAGTAGTTTTCACGGGAGGAATCTCTCCGTTATATACAGTTATATACAGTGCTGGAATGCGAGGTTGCGGGACACTCTCTCACGGATGTCACATCAAAAGTGAACCATGAGACATTACATTCTTCTGTGTGCATACGCAAGTAATCCCCTTTCTGTTGCTGTCGTTTTGTCCTACCTCATTTACTGATGGCCATTATTCAGTTGTCATCTGCTTGTGCTCCTAAACAGCGGCCCTCATAAAAATTCTTTTCCTGTTTTCCATTTTTATACTTTCTCGAGTAAAAAGCTACCTACTCCTAGCACTGAATATCTCGTTGCGCACCCTGACACAAGCGATATATATACTAAAACTTTTATTTCTCTCGAAAAAGAATCGAGAGCAATATTTCGTAAATAGAACGTTATAATTATGCAGTAGCTATGATGCAAATAATTATGGACCAATAATTATGGTGAAAGCAAGTCTTTTATTTGCACTTTATAAATGATTACCAAATGCTTAGAAAAGTTCTCTTCTCGTGGTGGTGTCGGCTCCAAGCAGCCGGGTAGGAAGCAGCTAATGTTGCAAAGGATATTAGCAATCAGGCCGCATTTGTGTTAGAAGCCCAGCTGGCCACTTATTACATTGCGCGGCCCCACATGGTCTGGTTCACCACGACCAGAAATCCATGCCCATTGGGGACACAAGCTGGCATGTTCGATTTCGTCCGCTGTCATAAGCGCCTTTTTTTTTCCTCTAACACATGGAAGAAAGTGTATGGTCAAAACGTGAATATTTATAAAACCATTTTACAAGGTATACGTAAGTTTTCCACATTGGTTTCATTATGTTACGTGTTCGTTCTGAGTCATTTGTAACACATTTGGTGTGGGGGCTACTTTATTTTCTTCATACGTAACACCGGAAATGTAAAATAAATCGCATAACAAAAAGTGCTATGTCCTCCTAAACCGTCTCTCCCTACCCCACTCCAGTTAGTAACAACAGTCAGTAACAACCGTTGAAGTTCACAACAGAGCAAGAAATACGTCCGTATCAAATGTAATATTTCTGACCTGTGCCGTTCTTATCGCGCAGCTGTAGCTCAAGATATCGGTGAAACTATAAGGAGATGAAAAAAAAAAAAAAGTGGACAGGTAGGAAGTGCCCTTGTGCAAAATTTGCATTGAATTTTAGCGTCCTCCTTCTCACCCCTCATTATACCACACACTGTCTTGTTTTAGAAGAGAGATTATATTTGTATGCGTGTACTTTATTCACCGTGTAACCTAAGCTTCCGTATGTCCGAAAGACGGTTAGTTTGGCAAATTACGTTCTACTAAATGCGGCCGCTGTGACCTATGGTGCCCAACACGTGCCAACAGCATAAGCACCACAGTTTTCCCTGCTATATGTACCATCATTTTTTCATCAGAATTGAAATTTCAGCAGGTTAGTGTATGAATTTATGTTTCGGTTCATTCTTGCACGACATATGAACGAAGCTCAGGGGTGTAACCAGGGCGGAGGGTGAGGTGGTGCAACCGCCCCCTGAATTTTTTTAGTTTTGCATATGTATATAAACACCCATATATATGAAGGCACGTAAAACACGCAAAAGGTATATTTCTTGCTACGCTTCTGACGAGGCTAACATATGTGTTGCCAATGCCCGTGGAAGTTATTCCCCTTGTCAGAGAAACTTCTCTATTCGCCGCTATCTCAACAGCATTTTTTAAAATAAAGGCCATGACCATAACATGAAGAGTGATTGTTTCATCGAAATTGTCAGTAATTGATAGCAAGCTTGTACTTTCTAGGCAGTTATCTCAAGCTGTACAAAACGTGCGCGATAACAGTAGGGTCGAATTCACGTCAACCTTCCGGGACTGGGATGAGGGGGAGACATATCTGTACTCTGCAGAGTACAGAGTACTTAACTCTGTACTCTGCATCTCTCATGCATATTTCTAAACGCACACTGTCGGTATTACACCTAGGTCGTATTTCCTTCAAGTTCTTGAAGCGCATGCCAAGGTCGAAACATGGCCAATGCCAAGATCTTGCCATTCCCCTCTAAGTCTACTATACAAAATAGTTCGAATTATTTAAAGAAAATTACTTGTCTTACTGGCTAAAGCTTTTGAACGCATGACTGGTCAATTGAAATAACTCTGTGAACTAACATATTTTCTAGCAATAAGTTTAGTGAATGCAGTATATATGCTGCGCAAAGAAGGGCTGTCACGCAGTAAGCAAGAAAGGGTCATTATACGTTATCACGATTTATTTTGCACAAAAGGAACATCAGCAGCACTTGGTTACAGCCACGAAAGTATCGAAACATCACACATAAAAAAACAACCTGAGAGGTAGAAAGCATACATCCAGAGAAACACGAAATCATTCAAACGCCTTGCAAAGTACATATTTATCTATCTGTCTTTCTGTCTATCTATCTATCTTCAAATACTTCAGCCCAATGCAGGGCTGTGCATTTCATCTAGGCAAACTGCGGAGCCTCCATACTTTTTAAGCATGCTTCTCATGAATTCAGTCTGGAAGCAGAACAGTGACTTGTCTTCACACTCGTTGGCAATGCTCTTTTCCACTTTGTTCGAGTCGCTGCTACCCACGAAGCTGCACAATGCCTATGGCCGATAGACAATGGAGGATTCGGATTGCTCAGCACTGATCTTTTCACTAAGTATGCTAGAATTTTTTAAATCCACTGTGCTAAAGTGTTCTTCCCTAAGAACAGCTTGGATCTGGTTGCTTATATCATGATGTGCTGGGAAAATAGCCCTGGAGCTGCCATCGAGCTTTTCCTTGTTTGCAAAAATACATCATGCATGTACAGGCACTTCTTCACTTTTTTTATTGGTGCCAGTATGCCCTACGGCATCAGTTAAATAAAACGAAAAAGTTCTGTTTCTTGTATGAAAGCAGGAGTGATCGATGCAGTGGACTGTGTGTTCAGCGCGTCAAGTCAGGTGGTCAGCCGGGGTGGTGGGGGTGAACGCCGCCTAGGTGGCGAGTGCGAGCCTAGTGAAGGCCCAGACGGGTTCTCAATAGGTGATAGAGCGTCGCCTCTGTGGCTGGGGCCATGCAGAATGGACATGTCGTTGGGGGAGGCTGTGCACTGAGTGTCCATGTAGTCCGGATTGCAGGAGTCAAGGCGGCGCCCACACAAATCCTCCTGAGTGCAACCTCCTCTCAGCGAGTTAAGCCACCGGGAGGGTCTGATCTACGTGGAGGAATGAGTGCACACATGGAGCGCCTCAGAGTTTCTTTGTGCACAAGCAGGCTGTCCCTTGGGAACAAGCGAAGTAGAGGCAGTGGGTGTTGAACAGCCGCTGGCTGGCGAGTGGCATCTGCTTCTAATAGAGCCGGTGCAGACTGGCAGGTTCACAATACGCAGACAGGACAAGTGCATTAGTGAATCAGTCGGTGTACATCAGCGGCTATATTGAAGGAGCTGGTCACTTTTTGCAACTCTTGAACTGCCTGCAGGAGTCCGTATATACAAGCAATTCATCGTGTGACAAAGAATCTATTTTGGATATCATTACTGTTAACCCTTCCTGTATTGCAGTGAGCTCGGCTAATGCTGATCGGAACAATGCCTCTGTTACGCAGGAACATGGATGTTGAGTTTCAGGTAACGCGGGGCATAAGAGACTGGTGTGCTGAATGCAGTTATCGATAGTTGTGTCTACGTATACCGCTAGTGAGTATCTATGGTAGTGACAACGCCCTCCTGCGCCACTTGTTGCAGACTGGTCAGTGGTCCGTTATCGCTGGCCTGTGCCTTGAGCCATGGTGGAACTTCTGCCAATGGTGTGTCAGGCTGTGGCAGCGTTGAATTATAGTATTGAGCTAGATCCGCCGCCGTAGGAACAGCTTGACTCTTTAAATAGTGAACGACTCGACGCTAGTGTACAATTTCGTCAATGGTGTTGAGCTGCGCTTCCGCCTGGGAGGTCGCTATAGGTGTTATATGAGGAAGGTATGTAATTGCTCTCGTGGAATCTCGGTTGGCGGTTTCAAGCAAGTCCCAATCTCTCAATGTCAGTCGTTGAAACTGAGCTTGATAAACAAGCCAAGGTTGTAGGATTGATCGCACCAACACTCGGACCATTCGAGAACAGGCATCTCCGGTCTTTTGAGAGATGCGACGAATGAGATGGAGGGTATTAGCACTATTCCGCAAGCAGAGCGAACCCACGCAATCGCCCCGCTGCGGTGGTCTAGTGGCTAAGGTACTCGGCTGCTGACCCGCAGGTCGCGGGATCGAATTCTGGCTGCGTTTCCGATGGAGGCGGAAATGTTGTAGGCCCGTGTGCTCAGATTTGGGTGTACGTTAAAGAACCCCAGGTGGTCGAAATTTCCGGAGCCCTCCACTACGGCGTCTCTCATAATCATATAGTGATTTTGAGACGTTAAACTCCACATATCAATTAATCGAACCCACGCATTCGCAGAGTCAGATGCGTTCAGTTTGACCCCGAGCACACGGATTGTGGATACAGGAGTGAGGGCTTGGCCATTTAGGCTCAAACAAATCGGCGTCTGCAGAAGGCGACCTGGTTTGTCGGTGATAGACATGAAGCAGTCTTCGTGACAGACAGTATAAGTCCTATGCGCCCACACCAGTCCGACGTCTTGTCCAGAGCACTCTGGAGGATCTCCTGCTGGCGTTGCAGGTCTGGATGTAGTATCCACACAGTCAAATCATCCGTATACCGGAGGTAGAAGGCATCTGTAATGCGTGCTAGTTGCCACACGAGGTGAAATAGGGCAATATTGAAGAGTATCGGGGCCAGCACCGAGCACTGCGGTACACCCTGCTTTATTACAAAGTGTCCGGTTTGTTCTTTGCCTACTCAGATGCAGAAGGTACGGTGTGCTAGAAAAGACACCTGAAAGTCGCAGACGCAAGGCGGAAGTTAAAGCCTTTGCATTATGCGAATGATCGCAGAGTGGCCGATGTTGTCGTTGGCCTTATGAACGTCCATAGCGAGAAGGGTTCGAATGCTGCTTGATGTTCTTCCTACAAGCACCACGGATGTGAAATGATCTAGGCCATCTTCCGTGCCCAGATGCAGTCGAGAATCAATCTGGGCTGGATGGTACCAGGCGTGCTTTTTCAGCCACCAGGGGATGTGCGACACCAACATGCGTTCAAGAAGCTAGCACAACGTACACGTAAGAGCAATCGGCCGAAGATTAGAGAGGTTACTCAGGTGCTTTCCTGGCTTTCGTATCAGCACAACTTCAGCATACTTCCACGATTCAGACAGCTCTCCGGTCATCCAGACTGTGTTAAACGTGTCCAGCAGCCACTGCAGTGCTGTGCCATCAATGTTTTTTGAACACTTCATAGGAGATCCCATCTGGTCTTGGTGCCCTGCGTACTTTTGCCGTGTTAATTGCTGCCTGGAGCTTCGCCATCGTGTACGGCGCTTGCATGCCTTCGATGTCTGACGGACTGGGAGTCACGCTAACCTTCGGAGGCAGGTTACACAAACATTCGAATTGTGGTGGGTTCAAGTTGTAGGCTGAGAAAAAAGCCTCAACTATTTCTAGAGCGAACTGGCTTGGCGTGCATCCAGAAGAGAGACACGTACTGACCGCTGGGTCCGGCGTACGAGTGCCTAATTTCGTGCTCCGGAATGTTCGCCATATTTAGGCGGATAAAGATGATGGACCGAGTGGCGCACACCAGTCCATGCACCGTTCCCGGGCGAGACACTTCTTGCAGCGACGCGCTGCAGCAGTGAGTCTGTTGAGGGTATCACGAAGCTTAGCGGCGGCTGGATCTCGTTTTAAGGCTAGCTCTGCACGACAGCATGCTGCCCACAGACGCAGAATATGTAAATTTGGGGGTGGTCTGTTCTCCTCTACTCAGCTTGACTGCGTGGTGGCTTGTACAGCTGTGGGTAACACCTGCAATGAATCAGACGATGTATCAGCAATCAAGGCATTCAGTTCCTTGCGGAATAAGTCCCAGTTGGTTGTGTAGCATCGACGTCGGAGGCGGCACTGGTTATATGCAGCCAAACCGATTATCAACAGATGGTGATCACTCCCCCAGCAGTCTTGTTTTAGGTCCCATGAAACGTCATGCACGCCCAACCTCCACGAGAGATCGGGTTTATATGGTGGAGCACAGGAATTACCCACCAACGTGTAGAAGTGGCCGGGCCATCTAGAAGGACAAAGTGCGCATCTATAAATGTGTCTAGCACGATGTTGCCTCTAGCACTGGAAGAAGGGTAGCCCCACGACTGATGAGGTGCATTGAAGTCTCCTCCAACTAGCACTGGGCTCCCAGGGTAAATTTGACGCAGGTCAGTCAGCCACCCCAAACGCAATCGAGGAGGGCTGTCACTATACGGACACACGTAAATTGAAACCCCAATCACGTCAGTATGCGGTAGTCTAACGAGCGCTGGCACCACTTCTTGCCACTGGTTACACCACGGCAGCAGGGGAACTTGGGTTTGAGGGTATGTAGTCACAACATACACTGCAGCCTTGCCTGGAGGTCCCAACACATTGGTGCAGCGTCGGTCAAAGATGGTTGGGGAAGCATACACAGTGAATCCAGAGATGCGTGGAAATGCATTCGTTTCCTGTAGAAGCAGGCACCAAGTGGGGAGCTTCCCCAGCGTAAGGCGATAGCGAAGCTCGCCAACTTTATTTGCAAGTCCCCGGCAGTACCACTGCAGGATGCAGTGGTGGCGCATTGCTTTCGAAGGAGCGTTCATTGCGGTGGGAGGTTGGAAAGCAACACCTTTGACAGCTCTTGCAGTTGCCGGGCAGCGAAGTGGAGGAGCTCTGCCGGAGCCATCTTGACTAGTGCTAACACGATTGCAGAGGATGATTCAGACACACAAGCAGCGTACCACACGTCTGTACCGCGCATCGCAGTTGGTCTAGGGGGTCGAGTGAGATGGGTTCTGCGTTGAGCGAAGCGCTTGACTTCCATTTGGAGCTGCGCTATCTGTTGGTCAAGCTTCGCCAAATCGTCTGTCATTGTAACACTCAATTTAGGCGTGCTTGCAGCCTGCTGAACACGTTTTTTGCCTTGCTTGATGGCGTCACTGTACGGTGGGGCTTCATTGCAAGCATTGTCAGATTCTACCAATGCTGGTGTGTCCTCTTCAAAGGGGGACGATAGTTCAAACCGATTGCTAGTTGAAATGTCAGCATCCCTTTCTTTTTGCGTTACTGAACGCTAGCGGTGCTTGCGTTGGGGATGGGCTTTGAAAGCCTTCTGTTTAACTGGACAACTTTTGGACGTTATATCATGATCGTCCGTTTTGCAGAGCCCACATTTGTACGTGCGCATCTCAGCGGACTCCATTGGAAGTGTTTGCGTGTTGGGGACAAGAATCTCATCTGTGACCGGTACGAAAACACCGATAGCAGTGTACCACACCAGGCTTGTACACATGAAATTGCAGGATGCATCCATAGTATGTAATGCAGCTTGGTGACGTTCGAGGACCTTGGAGAGTGACCAGGCATGTGCGTCCACGGCCCATATAACGAGCTGTTACGATCTTGTGAGTGGAGCAGATTAATATCGCGACAAGGCCCTCGTGCAATTCCCCTGGGTCAATCCCAGAGACCGCATACCGACGCAAGTCCCAGCCAGAACTCAAGTACGCTTGCACTTGCACAGTACAATCAGCTGTGACTGGAAGAGTTCGCAGTTGGGTGAGGTCGTCAGCATCCGCTAGCAAACGCACCCATACGGATACGTTGTTGGTGGGATGGTACATGGAGAAACCTTGAAATGCGGTGGTTTTGATGCAGGCGTCGAAGGTTGACTAAAGGAGGCGATTTGACAATTTTGATACGTCAAAACACTCACGTGGTTTTACGACGACCTTGTACTTAGACTCGGTTCCAGGCGAGGCAAGAGCTGCCGGAGAGGGGCATTCCCGCTTGCTTGCCAGTGTGGCTGAAGGAGACAAATCATCTGCATCCATTTGTGAGTCAGCCACGTGTTTCGCACTGCATTTTGGAGCGGAGACTGCTTGTGATGGCTGCATCATAAACTCCCCTGCAGCCGTCGATACTAATTCACGTGAAAAATGCGGCAGCCTTGCCGCCGCCAGATGCAACCGGTAAGACGCCGGAACTGTCCTCGCAAACATCCCACGCACAATATTGAAGCGAATGGTGCCAAGGGTGGTTAGTCCAGGTCGTCGATGGTGTCCGGGAGAAAAGAGCCTGGGGTGACCCCACAGCTTTGTCCAAGGTGTCCGGCAGGTCTGTCCTTAGTTGGTGGGGCCAGATAGCTGGGCGTCATTGTGTTGAGCCAGGGCGCAGACAGTGCGGGACTGCCGGTGGGGCGATAGTCGCGCGAGCCGTCGCTATCAGTCGATATTCACGAAGCTTCAAAATGTGTCCGTTCTCGTCAGCAGCACAAATGTGACTCCTTTCCTTGTCAACATTTGAATTCGCTCAGCAATGTTCCTGTCCATATTTTGGCTAAAAGCTTCAATGCCCTCAAAACCATGATTACGATGGGAACTGCACTCGCCAATTGTAAGGTGTACTCGCGTCTCTTTGGTCACAGTCTGCTGCTTTGCATCAAGAGCCTCCTGCAGCTGCTTGGCCTTGTCTGCTTTCAAGCGACCCTCTCTTATTTGGCCTCATGGCTGGGGTACGTCCACCTAGAAAGTAGGCATTGTCACATATATTGAGCACACTTTACGGTTTAACAGTGCCCTGCCGCGGTAGTTTAGTGGCTGAGGTACTCGGCTGCTGACCCGCAAATCGCGGGATCGTTTCCCGGCTGCGGCAGCTGCATTTTCGATGGAGGCAAAAATGCTGAGGCTCGTTAAAGTACCCCAGGTGGTCGAAATTTCCGGAGCCCTCTACTACGATGTCTCTCATAATCATATGGTGGCTTTGGGACATTAAACCCCACATATCAACAGTTTAACAGTGTGCGGAGATGAGGACAAAGTGAAGATGAGAGAGAAGACAGCTCTGAAAGAACACAAAGTTCATTTCTACTTTTCCATTACGGTACACACTTTTTTTTTCTACTTCTCACGTGCACACATGTGTGTGTGTGCTTGTGTGTGTCAGTGCAATAGAATAAACATGGTTTAAGAACCAGGCCCCATCTCCCAGTAATCATAGCGACACACACACACACATACAGACAAAATAGTGTAAATAGTGGCAATAAATTCAACTTTGATATGCTAAATGCTGTCTTCTGTCGATTCATCGCTTTGTCCTCATCTTGTAGCGCTGTTTTAAACCATAATGATTATCAACCAACTAGCCCGAACAAACCTGTTTTAAGCAAACATTAAGTATATAATGTGCCCCACCTTTTTTGTCTGTACGGTGCACTAGGGTCAACAGGAAAAGCTGATATTATGAAGTTTTAGCGGACCATTTTTTAGCCCTGATAGTGATACCATAACGATACACAACGTGTGTGCAAGACTATCAGAGGGGAGAGGAGGCATCGTTATCAGATACCTATACTAAAACCCCTCAGTATCAGCAGAAGTAGACGCAATGATAGTGGACATCTGCCACAATCTTTTCACAAGCCACTTCAAGGACAATGTATAATCTTTTAAAACTGCTTGTTTTTCGTTGGTTTGCACAGACCTAACTGCCATAAAATAACCGACAAATATTTTACAGCGAAAGCTGTTAGGAGATCGCAACTCGCGTTACGTGCAGTTGTCCGCCGCTGCCACCGGTGTCCGTAACCACATCGCGCGAAATTGTTTAAAAAAAACCTAGCACCAATGACACGTGGGCTCGAACCCGGGTCTGTTGGGTGCCAGCCCAGTATTCTATCTCTGAGGTATGCTGGTGCTTGTGACTTGTTGCCAAACTTGCCTTAGGCAGACTTGATGTCGGGAAAGCAATCACATTAATACTACCTGTAAAGCATTTCAAAACAACGAAAGCACAACGTCGCGAAATTCGAATAGCGTAACGAGTGGATCGTCCAAGGCTCCAACCCATTACAAAAGCTGTTGCGCATACCCACTTCAGCCATAATTTCTTATCGTCGTCAGCCACTGCATAAACAATTGGCACCAAGTTCCTTGCAAGTGTTTAGCGGATAACACACTTCTCAGAAGAATGACGAAAAATAGCGTAGCGAATGCCGGTCTACTACCCCCCCAAACTTATTAATGCTCTAGTGGGTATCAAGCAAGTGTGCTTGCATTAGTTACCCAATGAGTGTTTTAAAGAGGCTCTGAAAGGCCGCTCTTCTAGCTTTTGCTGTGACTGTGCTGCGCCTTCTGTGCGAGCCTGGCGTTGTTTTTTTTAGTTGTGGTTGCATATTTAGTAATAATCTGAATACAATTCAATTCATTTCAAGGTCATTATTGCTGCACAACACTTCTTTGTTCCTGGAAGATGCATTCGCTTCTTTTCGTACACCCCTTTTGGCCAGTCAATGATGTTGGAACCCTGTGAATGAAATCAAGAACATTGATTTCTGGAGCAAACCTGAAGTAACCTAACCTATAGTAACATAATCCTCCCATCCCCTTCCCATGTGTAGGGTAGCAAATGAGTTATACAGGTCTGGTTGGCCTCCCTGGCTTTCCTTCTCTACCACTCTCTCTCTCTTCTTACACTGCCTGCACGTAATCATTAAATAGTAAGGCTTCTGGATACCTGCACGAGACTGAAACGTTTGCAACAGGCCCGTAACCAGGATTTTTATTCAGGGGAGGAGAGGCGGGTACTTGTTGAAGGCCATGAAAACCCTTAATTTTATTATTTATGCTCGGCAAAACACCCAACTTCATTTGAACTTGCCCCCCCCCCCCCCCTCCCATCTGGCTGACTGGCTATGAGCCTGGTTTGCAAGCGCATAACCATAAGACATACCAGATCCTTTTTGTCTTTTCTCGGGAGTCTTCTTATAGTATTCTGTTCAAAATATGCAGACTTTGACGGTTTCCTTGACAACTCGAAATGGTACATTGTCCAGAGAAATTCTACACCTAGAGTGGATCATAGAGAAGGCGACATTGGCGAAGCGCCGACCATTCGAAGGATACCAAGATGGCGGCGATCGGTGGCGCGAGAGATGAACACTTGCTTTGTGAATATCGGTGTTTTTGTGCGATTTTGAGCCTCTTTCTCGCCGATCGCGCTGACAAACTTACTTTTTTCGGGCATTTTGGGATGGTTTTCAGCCAAATCGGTTTGGTACGGCATAGAATAGGCACTGCAGATGCCGAAATTAGTGATTACCAAAAATCGATTTTTTTCGCTGTTTTCGCAATCTGCTCCCCGTGTACCCTCTTAAAGGGAAAAAGAATAAGATAAATCTAGTTTTTGTTCACTAAGTATTACGGCTAGGTGGCTTTAGCCGCCGTTGAATGTAAAGGGTACAGCCATATCAATCCGTCCATCCACCATCACTGAGCAGACGCATTTTTTTCGCTGCAGGTAGGGTGGCTCACTGCTGGTTTGTGCTGCTTACTCCCTGTGGTGTGTTGTTTTTTCTGGTTGCTAAATTGCGGTTCGCGTCTCTAATTATCGCCAGGTCATCTAACTGGCCTCAACTGGCAAAAACAATGTCAATCAAGTAAGGTTTGCATCGTTTATTGCGAGTGTCTAAGCCGGTACAACCGATATATGCATGACGATAGTTACAGCGCGATAACAGAACGACGACAACGGGACAAGAAGGAGACTTTCTGTTCTCGTGCTATAACTACCGTCGTGTCATACCAACTAGCCCAAACCGCCACACTTCTACGGTATATAAGTCAGGTTCGAACAAAACAAGTCACTCATACATATCAAAAACTTTAACCCCTGTGTGAAGACTCTTGAAAGCTAACAAGCATTCGCATATAACTGAACACCGAGATCGCTAAATGAGCGTCGCTCTCATTGTGTTGTGGCGCTCGAGTTTAATAGCGTGGCTTCAGAACAATGGTCTTATTGTGCCATCAGATGCGGCGCTTGCCAAGTAGTGTTGATCATGAAGTGAATGCATGATGTGGAATCAGGAACGAAACTTGCACATTGCCGACAGATAGCTTGCACAGTGAGAGCAATGTAGTTTTGCTAAATTTGTTACGTAAACAACCGGGAATTCGTGCAGTTCTGAACCTTCCTTGCTCTACAATGCTAAATTGAGTACTTTACAGTTGCGCAATGTCGTGTCATGTTGATATGGTAGACACAAGTTTTTAATTCTCAGCCGTGAGCCCATATCATAGGTAATATGTATTTAGGTGATCGGTATAACAAGTATTTCAGGCATGTTATTTTTATTGTTACATCTAAGTTACACAGTTACTACAGCTAGATTTATTGCCGCAAGTAATGATCGGTCTGCTGAGTATGCAGTGAACATGCATGCTAAAGGAACAGAGTTATGAAGTGGGTGCTTACAAATCTAAAGGCCCACTTCTAGGAAAATAAGCTTTAGGCATGCATTGTACATTTTCGTTGTTTGTACATCTTTGTTGGCACTTATACAGTACACTAAACAACTGCCCAGCTCTGAGCACAATCTCTTTTTTTACATAGACATGTCAATAGAACTTGGGCACTTTCTTGCAAGCAAGCACCCCTGAAACCACTTGGTGGCACATAATGTGAATCTGTCCAAATGCTGAATCAATAAAGGTCACATTTATAACACAATTGCTATTGTGTTCACTTTTTGATTATACTTGTGCTTGAAAGTTGAGGTTCTTTTCTCCCTGCTACTTCTAGATGTATTGTGGTACATAATGCACTTTGTTGAAATTTTTCTGTTACCCTTGTTCTTATATATTCAATAGCTTCGCCCCCTTCTAGCCTAGCACTTTGAGCTGTAGTTGTAAACCTCTGTTCTAGGCTTGTCTCATTTCTTAGGGACTTTAGATGGATCCGAAATTTCGCAGCTGTCTTTCTATCCTTTTTATGTACTTCTGCCAGCCTCTGAGCCCCCTTTCTTCTAATCTTTTTATTGATCAGAAGGGATGCTTCCCTTCTACAGCTTAGAAAGATGTCCTATTTTCTGTCAACATCATCTGTCGGTTCACCCCGCTGCTTAGCATGTCTGTGTTCCCTAGAGGCTTCTGAGACGTTTTGCTATAGCTTTCTTGACTTACTGATCCCACCAACTCTTGGGTTTCCTGGCTGCGGCGGCTGCATGTTCGATGGAGGCGGAAATGTTGTAGGTCCGTGTGCTCAGATTTGGGCGCACGTTAAAGAACCCCAGGTGGTCGAAATTTCCGGAGCCCTCCACTAAGGCGTCTCTCATAATCATATGGTGGTTCTGGGACATTAAACCCCACAAATCAATCAACTCTTGGGTTTGTGTCTTCTTTTTTGGGGCGACTTGTCACGTGCCTTAGCAAGCTCTAGCTCGAACAGTCTAATTAGATTCGTGTATGTCCATACTGTTTTATTATCCTCATTGATTACTTCTCAATTTGTTTAGTAGCTATTTCTTTCTTCTTTGAATAAAATTTTTCCTGTAGTTGCTCATTTTGTCTCCTTCCCACTTTCACTGCTCTTCCAAAACTTAGCTTAATACGTTTGTGATCACTACCCAGACTTCTGGAGCCACCTTCATCTATGTGCATTCCCCTGAGCTTATCATACATCCTATGTGACATCAGTGCATAATCTATTGTCGACTGCAGCCTTCCTACCTACCATGTTATTTGCCCTTCACACTTCTCAGTACTGTTGCAAATGATCAAATCATGCCTTTCAGCTTTCATGCCTTTAAGCTAAACGTTTTTGATGCCACCTATTAGTACACTTCAAGCCAAGTCAAGTCGGTTTTAAGCGGCTATAGACGAGAGCACGCCTATCTCGCACCCAAAAGCCTTCGACGGTATACACTGAAGTGCGGTATACCCTCGCTCCCAGAAACGCCATAATTTGTCTGGAACTGCCAAGGCGCGCCTCGCTTGCATATAATGCACTGACTCTGAGAGTTAAAAAAATGTGAAAAAGCGCCCGTTCACGCTGCGCCCGCTTATAAAACGTCATCTGGTTACCACTCCGCTGTCATCTGATGCGACAACAACCAACGAAGAGGAAGAGATTGCTGAGCACTGCCTGTGAGGCTCACAGCGCATCGCGGGAATCGTGCCGGTGCGGTGTTTTGCAATTGCACAGATTTCCGTGCACAACGAGAAACGGCGAGCTCCGCCGCCTAAGAATATAATCGCAATCAGCAGGAAAAACTACGAGCGCAGTGAAGTGTACAATAAGTATACTTATTGCGTTTATTCAAGCGCGAGTCCAGCAGTGTTACTTTACAGCAGCGATTTGCATGCAGTATGCCTGTAGTATGAGGCACAAAATTATTGCCGTACTCTTTCACAGGCCGCATGTCAATAATAGAATATACGTATTACGACTCGCGCGTGGATGCACGCATCGCGCATGTTTAGTATACAACTCCAACGGCCTACTATCGCGATGCGTGAACAGCGCGGAAAGCATGATTTTCGACTAGGCGAATCTACACATGCTTTCGGCCGGCAGTGCATTTGTCTAATTTCCGTACTTCTGGCCTGCTTCTGGCTCCGTGTGTGTCCGTGTGGCTTGGAGCTGGTTTTTTATGAAAACATAAAATAGCAAATGTTCACCGTTTGCGCTTCACAATCTTATTCTTTTAGGTTTACCGTTTCGAATCAAGTCACTAAGTTGAAAAGGGTTCGTTTTTTTCTTTAAAAACAAAACTGAAACACAGCACTAAACGAAGCCGCAAGTATGATTTTTCGCCCGCAAGTACGAAGACTAGGCAAATGTGTGTACTACCCATCATTCCCATGGTCGCTGAACGATCGCAGCGCAAAAGTGTCCTCTAGTTAATTTTGGGAAACTCTATGCCCTTCAATGCAGACAATTTCACCGTACACTGCACGGAGGAAGGAAAAAGGTAAGGAGAGGGCATGCCCAGCCGGCGCAGGGCGTAAAAAATGTGGCGGAAATGACATCATGGCGGCCATATTCACTAGGCACAATGGCGGCGTTGTTATGGTTACGTGTTGCGCAGTGGAGCTGGTCTAGCAGTGATGATGATGAGTAGTTTTATAGTGGCGCAAGGGCCAATTGATGGCCAAAGAGCGCCATTTCAATTGACTACAGATATGAACAATGATATGGTGCGTGGCTGTAAAGGGGCCTTAAAATTCCTCGCTCTAACGCGGGTTAAAACATGAAAGTAATAAAATCATGACAGTGGCGTGACATATGTGTGGTGATAGCTGATGGCAAAATGTCAGGATAATAAAACCATGATGAAGATATAGTCACCGCAGCCACGACCACTCTATAGAGGTCGTGCTACGGATGACCTCGAAATATCGGGTGAAAGCTTTGCACTTCTTTTAAAAATGTAAAAAGTGTTTGCAGTTTAAAAAGCGGATCCCTACCGATGAGCATCCCAGGGTGTAGAGGGAGCTGCTGTCGGTAGGGCAGTAAAAAGTGCTTTTTTCTTAGAGCATCTAGCTCATTGCACTGGACGAGAATGTGGAGAACCGTAAGGGGCTCTCCACATCTCTCACAATATGGTGGATCACTGGTAGACAGAAGAAATGAATGTGTAGAATGTGTGTCCAGTCCTAAGCCTTGTTAGTATTACTTCCGTGTGTCGTGATTTTGATAGTGGCGGCCAATAATCTAGTTGCGGCTTAATAGCATGGAGTTTATTATCTGTTTGTTTATCCCACATGCTCTGCCAATACCCCCTGAGCTTTCGTTTCATAAAAGGTTTTAAGTCAAGTGCAGGGACTGGTGTTGGTGCATTGGCAGTAGTGACATTGGCGCAAGCAGCCAGATTGTCGGCCAAAACGTTCCCTTGTATTTCACGGTGCCCTGGAACCCAGCAGACAACGACATGCTGTTTTGATGCGTAGAGTGTGCACAGAAGTGAGTAGAGTGAAACCAGCACGGGGTTCTTGTGTTTTTTAGGAGTTTTCAGGGCTTTGACCACGCTTAGGGAATCTGTGTATATTACCGCCTTTTGTAATTTTATCTGTTTAATGTGTTTTACGACCGCCAGTATTGCGTAAGCTTCTCCTGTGAAAATGCTTGCATTAGGATGAAGAACGCCGGCCTCAAAAAAGGATTGGCCTATTGCTGCATATGACACAGAAGTGTTTGACTTTGACGCATCAGTAAAGAACTCAGGGCATGTGTATTTATGTTGTAGTTCTAAAAAGTATGTATGTATGCGTGCAAGGGGTGCGTGCTTTGTGACATCAACAAAAGAAACATCACAGTCTATAAGCTGCCACTGCCACGGTGGCAGATATGTTGCAGGAGCCATCAAACTGGGTTCAAGAAGAGGCACACCTGTTCCTTCGGCCAAGCTCCTTACACGCAGCGCGTAGGGCTGCCTAAACGACCCAGACAACACTCGACGACCTGAGGTCGTCCTCATATGGTACAAACGTCCTCGGCAGTTTCAGGACGTCCTCATTTGGTCCTCTAGTCGACACTTGCAGGATTATCCCCAAAATGCCCCTTTGAGACCTTTTTAAGGACGAAGAATTGTCCTGATATCGTCTGCTCGAGGACGTTTTGAGGATATGCATGTTTCGTAGGTGCATGCAGCTTTCGCAATTCGTGTTTGGTTAATTTTCTGGCTGTTAACGAATAAGTCCACGGGATTTCGTATGCCTACTTTCGAGTCATAATAGTAAAGTACTTCTCGATCATTAAAATGAGATAGTTACACGAGGAAGCACTTCAAGCCAACACGAGAAAGACGTGTTCTTTTATTTATTATTTATTTATTTACTTTGTAAGTGATCGTAGGCCAAACTTTCTGCCTGCACGTTTTCGTTGGTCGTGATCTACCGCCGACGTGCATACGGAATTATATCGCACTGACTGTGGTCTGACCCGTTTCCCCAATGAACGCACGTGCGGCAGACCAAGTTTGGTGCGAGTATAAACGGTGTCGGCTCCAAAATGAATGCAGGCGTGAAAACTGTGAATAGCGAGCACGTTATTCTCGAGTGTCCAGTGTTGCAATGCCGCACGGTCCCATCGAGCAGACGACAACTGACCATGCTGACGACTGGGCTGGCCTAGGTTATCGTGAATAGAGCAGCATTGGAACTAGAACGCTGTGGGAAAACGAATGGGCGACTGAAGTTGTGGTGGTGCTAACAAAAAAAAAGCAGTACCTTAATGCGGTCACCATGCGCAGTCAAGGTGCTTTTAAATCTGGATGTCTACGACACTGTTTACCCATTTTAAAGTGACGCAACTATCATCATCATCATTATGGGCCTGCAGTAAGTCAAGTCGAGTCATTGGTCGAGTCAACATTCCAATACAACACTTCTCGCCATAGAGGAAGCTTCTCGCAGAAGCCCTCAAAGAATCGTAAGCATGCCAGGTGAGTGTCTTCTGTTAAATTTTCATATTGAAGTTGTAAGCCGCAAAGGTAAATAAATAAAAAAAGAGAGGACAGTTGATTTTCAGCCTCGCGCTGTATATCTTTACTGCTTATTCATGTATGTATGTACAAACCAACTGACTAGCCTAACAACGTGTTCTGGTGGTGGGTGTTCTTTGGTCTAGCCACCATTCTACTGTGCTCTGTGCTGTTCAAGATGGCTGAGAGCGCGGATCGCAAATTTCGGCGTGAAATTAATCGGCGCGTCAATGCTAGTTTTCAGCTTATTGACAGTGAGGCCGATGTCATAAATGACACGCGGTACGTTGACCGAGATTCCCGCAACGCCGAAAGAGAGAGCGACTTGCCCTCCGAGGCTTGTGCGGTCGACCTCGAAGACGGCCATCGTCGCCTTTGTGTTCATGACAGAGAACGGCCTTCGGCACACTCCTCGATCGTTCCAGAAACGGATGTGCCCCAAGGACACGTTTTGATTTCTGGCGACGCGTGCTACCCCAGCGGCTGCAGTGTTTCTGTGCCTCACGATCACACAGACTTCGAACGGCGTGCCTTCCATGACAGCAGCGCTGCGGCTTCGACTTCGGCGACCTCGCAGGTGAGGCAGAGGGATTCTTTCGAATTGGCACCGACTGGGAGTAACGAAGAGCAAGTTTGTGAACGCGGCAGTGTGGACAGCTTGCTGGCCTTTCGTGAGAGACTGCAAGCGTGGGCCTTACAATCTCGCGCATCGCACACTTCAGTTACATCGCTCTTGAGAGTACTACAGTCCCACGAATGCTTCAGCGCGCTCCCTTCAACTGCAAGGGCATTGTTACAGACGCCCAAGAAGTGCCTGGAAGTGTTGCAGCTGGCCGGCGGGAAATACCATCATTTCGGCCTCAGTGCAGGCCTACAGCGAGTGCTGCAAGATTGTGCAGAACTACCAAGAATTTTGAAGCTTAGCTTCAACATTGACGGTCTGCCGGTTTCAAAAAGTTCACGGGGCCAATTTTGGTGCATACTGGGACGCATAAGTAATTTGGAGGACAAAGCACCATTTATAGTGGGTGTTTTTTTCGGAAGCAGCAAGCCCAACAACGCGAATGATTTTTTGCGACCATTTGTTTGTGACATAAATGCTGCTATCACAACAGGGATTACCATTGGAGAAACTGCAATTCCTGTTAGCTTGTATGCCCTCATATGTGATGCACCAGCAAAGGCATTTGTATTATATGTCAGAAGCCACACAGGCTATTACAGCTGCACCAAATGTGACGTAAAAGGTGTCTACTGTGAGGGCAGGGTGTGCTTCCCAAACGTCAATGCTCGCAAGCGAACAGATGACAGCTTTCGCTTAAAAGTCCAGGAGGAGCATCACACAGGCGAAAGTATTCTTGAGGAACTTCCTTTTGACCTAGTGAAAGATATACCATTAGATTACATGCACCTTGTGTGCTTGGGTGTCATGAACAAGCTCTTGACACTGTGGGTACGTGGCCCAAAAGTGACCAGACTTGGAAGCAAAGTGCGTCTTGAGATGTCGGAAAAAAATTCTCAAATTGCACGGTGTGTTCCATGTGATTTTAGCCGAAAGCCGAGGAGCATTGCTGAACTTGATCGGTGGAAAGCGACTGAGTTTCGCTTTTTTCTTTTATATGGAGGACCCGTTGTTTTGTCATCACTGATTCCTGCACACATGTACAAGAACTTCTTAGCTTTACATGTGGGGATCTCTGTTCTTTCCACACCAGCTGCACCTGCAAGTGAGATAGAGTATGCCGGAAACATGCTCAAGTTTTTTATCCGGACATTCATAAGCATTTATGGCAAAGAGCATGTTTCACACAATGTGCATGGCCTGTGTCATTTGGCAGATGATGTTACACACCTTGGCCCCTTGGACTCATGGAGTGCCTTCCCATTTGAAAACCATATGTCCTCGTTAAAGAGAATGCTGAGAAAGCCAGACCTTCCCTTGGAGCAACTTTGCAACAGGCTTGCTGAGCAGGCACACCGTCCTCTGAGGCATAAGAAAACTGAAAGCCATGTCGTATTTGCTGCAGAGCATGCTGACGGGCCACTTGTTGCTCCATGCCGAGGCCCCGAGTTTAAAAAAGTAACATTGCCTGGCAATGTCATTCTTAGAGCTGAAAAGAGAAATGGGTGCTGTAGGCTAAGTGATGGGTCAATCGTCGTTATTGACAATTTTGCTCATCTCCCGTGCGGTGAGCCATGCATAATTGGAAGGAAGTTCCTCAAGTGTGAAGATTTTTATTCTCTGCCATGCCCTTCCTCCATACTGGGAATTTACTCAGTGTCTCAGCCTTCTAGTCTGCGGTATTGGCCTCTGAAGAACATCTCACAGAAATGCCTGAAAGTGTATTTGAAAAGGAAAAGCATTGTTTTCCCTCTTTTGCATGCTACAGTGCACATGTAATAAACTTTCACAACTGTGTCAGAATGTATACAGAATTTGAATTTGGCTTCTCTTTCTTTTGCAAGGTCAATACGTTGTCGTTCTCTTCCCAGAAGAGGATGATACATCTGGGATCATCCTCAAAAGTTGGCTGAAAGGCGACGGCTGCCTGTGGCCTCGACAAACTAAATATGTACATAGTTTGTTGAAGGCGAAAGCGACTCCAGGGGCTGACTGGATAGAAGTGCCTTGCACTGTTGTCCGAGAATTTGGTAAATTATTCCTTATTTATGCTGTTTTACTGCACGTTTTTCAGCGATTTGGTCAGCAATGAAGTAAAAGGTATGTAATAAACTGCAATTTCAGCATTGTAACTCTAATTGCCACTTTAGATCAAAGTAACTTCTTAAAAGTTTAGATGGGTTCGAGAATATCAGGAAAAGATATCAGAAGATGGCTTCGAAGAATATCAGAAGATAGCTTCGAGAATATCAGGAAAAAAAGAACAATTATGCGAAATCAAGTATCTCATATTTTGTGAATACTTGCATGTCAGCTGTCATTGCAGCAAAATTTAAATGATCCATTTTAATATCATGGGTGACTCTTAGTACCTGCTTGGTAATGACTTATGCAAAGGAATTGGAGTTCTACTTGTTATGTGTGACAGATCTGAGAAATGATCATGCTTATCATTTAATTAGTAGTTGTTGCCCTTCTTTCTGCAGATACATATGCCGAAGCACGGGCAAATCTGCCAAGGGTAGAAAATGGATCCAACTTGGACGGCGAGGCAGAACTTGGGAAAGGCAGAAGAAAAAAAAATAAGAGATCCTATGAGTCTGAAGATGATGAAGGGGCACCATCACCTCCAGCTTCAATGATAAGACGTATAACACCATTTTTGAACTTTACGTAAAGTGAACTGCTTGTACTTATGTTTTTTAATAGTATTGAATCTTTTTACATCCTGCAATGCCTATTTTACAATGATAGCCCCACGGAATTGCTCACACTGTTTTCTGTTATCTACCGCCAAAAGTAACACTGGGTTATCTGGCTTTAGGGCTGTGAAATGCTGATTCTGGCTTGCTTTCTTAGGGAGAAAACACAAGCGACCAAGAAATTTAGAGAATCGGCCACTGCCCACCCAGCCACGGTCATTGGAACATGAAGGTGATATGCTTCTGGGATAAAATCCTGTTTTTTTTTCTTGCTATTTTATTTATCTCTCCTCTTTACAACCCCTTTTTCTACACCCCTATGCAGGGTGGCAAACTGGTTAATAACTCCATGTTAACCTCTATTTACTTTTCATTTTCCTTTCCAAAATGTCATGTCAAATAGCATATGACATGCTTCTGACCTGCGATAACTGAGAATGTCAGCACGCATTTAAGTACTCGCTTCCAACCAAGAGTTTTTGCCAAAGGGGATATTGTACGTAAACCATGCACATCAGTTTTAGAGCAGCTCTTGAACACCCGTTCTTGCATTGAGTGGGGTCGCCATGGCCATCAGTGGCCTGATGGACATGAAAAAGTAACTGATAGACACAAAAAATTAAAACTGAGAAGAGAAATACCCAGGGTCGTATCGAATTTGGACACTTGCCCTTTGCTTGGTGTTGAGTATTCCACGACAGAGTGATGCTAGCGCTTGAAATTCATTTTTTATATCATTCTCACTGCACAGATTTGTAACTTTGATTATGTTGTAGACGGAGCTGATTTCATGCAAGGTTTGCAGGTTTTCAGGAGCCATGAAGAAACAATGGAAAATTTGTCTAATCTTCACATGACTATTCTACTGTCCCATTACCCGCTGATTTTTTCTTGCCTCTGTTTTCTAACAGGGTATGCAGACAAGGCAGGGCGGCAACCACTGCAGCAGCATCGCACCACAGGCCAGGAAGGGGCTTTATGTAAGACTATGTTTGATGAACAGCTCAAAGTGCATGTGTAGAATTACATTTCAAAGCTTCACTTATGTTTCTGCAGTGACTAGATCCAATATCAGTGAAGTGCCTGCGTTCGACTCCAGTTCACCAGCAGGCATTAGGCCATCACAAAGAGCCCCTTCACCGAGAATGGCATCACCTGAGGGTCAAAATGTTTACAGAGGTTCATACAGCAACAACTGCAGACCTCTGGGTAAGTGATACAAAAGCTGCCTTCCATGGGTGTCACTTTACGTGTGAAGTCTACCTTCATATTTATTGTGTGTTATGTATGCAAGTTGTTATTTTACTTTAGGCACCAAGTTTTCCATATGCTAAGCAATATGTTTAGTCTAAAGCTATGGTAGAGCTAAATGGCATGGATGCTTCTTTTCAGTTTTGGAGCAACTTACTAACTGTAGTTGGTGTGTCAAGTGTAAATGTAGTTCCAGCCTTCTAAACTCTGGAACAACTAAAGCTTTGCATCACTTTGCAACTAAAGCTTTGCAGCAAGTGTTGATGGAAAGATGGTGGGAGCTTCGCGTAACTGGCCAAAATAACTGTCCCATCACTCTGATTCTTGTCCCTTTTCTTTTTTATGCAGACAATCTTGAAGGGCCACCATTTCAGCAGCATTACAGCAGTCAGCAAGGGGCTTCATGTAAGACGGTATTTTTGATAAAATGCTCAGGGGCTGTTTTTAGAATTGTGCAGCTTAAAAGGCTCATCTATGCTTCTGCAGGGACTGCACCCAATAATTGCCACGAGCCTGGCTTAGGCTTTCCCTCAACATCATCTATGCCTGCTCAGAGAGCAGGATATAATGAGGGGCAAAATGTCATCAGGAATTCTCCTACCAGTAGACACACACCTTCCAATTCCCCTAGCACTAGAAGCATACCTTTTGGTAAGTAACATTAGAGCTTCCTTAGATCGGCACCTATTGTGATGCAGACTACCTTTATATTCATTGTTTGGGGAATACAAAGTGTTTTTGCCTGTACGTTATAAAGGTTTGCAAGTGCTAAGCAACACGTTTCGTCTGATAGCTGCACCAGTGGTAAACAACATAGGGTGCTTATTTGCAATTTCGGAACAATGTACCAAATGTAGTTGCTTTATCAAGTGTAAATGCCTGTTGTCTCAGAAAAATTGAAGCTAAGGTGCCAGTAATTAAAGCTTTAATACATAAACAACTGTTATCACCTTTTTGGTGTACAGAACATGCCTCTTGATCGCAGTGGAAATGAGAAAACTGCGTGTCACTTCGATGGCAATGAGCACGCTTTTACCCCATAATCAAAAAAAAAATATTTTTTTTTCAGTAGACAGAAATGACAGTGGCATCACTTTGTAGCAAAAACAATGGCAACTGTCACTTGTAGGAACTGTCACTTACAGAGCATGCAGACAACCTTGAAAGGCAAGTGTTGCAGCAACATAACAGTAGTCAGCAAGGCCCTTCATGTAAGAATACTTTCGATGAAATGTTCAGAGCTAGTTTTTAGAAGTGCATCTTAAAACCTTCATCTATGCTTCTGTAGGGACTGCACACAATAATACCCATGGGTCTTCATTAGGCTTCCCCTCTAGCAATAGAAGCTCACCTCCTGGTAAGTAACATTAAAGCTTTCTTACCCGGGTGCCACTTCAGAGGTGAAGACAATCTTTGTATTTATTGTCTAGGGAATACAGTTTTTTTTCTCTTTAGATTAAAATCTTTGCAAGTGCTAAGCAAAACGTTTTGTCTTATAGCTGTGCCAGTCGTAAGCAGCATAATTGCTTATTTGCAATTTCGGAACAATGTACTAACTGTAGTTGCTTTATCAAGTGTAAATACCTGATGTCTCAGAAAAATTGAAGCGAAGGTGCCACAATTAATACTTTTAATTCATAAACAACTGTTGTCGCCTATTTAGTGTAGAGAACATGCCTCTTGATCACAGTGGAAATGAGGACTGTGTGTCACTTTGATGGCGATGAGCACGCTTTTACCCCATAAATGAAGAGTTATATTTTAAACATTTTTTTTTTGCTTTCGTTGGGAAAGTGATAGTGGCATCACTTTGCTGCAAAAACTATGGCAACTGTTATATGTATGGTCTGGTCACACATTGTTTCAGTGCTTAAAACATTAAAGTATCTGTTTCTGCTTATTCTATTTTTCACAAATTCACTTAATAACCTAACTTTCAACAATTTTTCTGAACTTATTCCAAGTTTTTGTTGAAAACTAGGTTGTAAATATATGGGTACACTGAATCACAGCACGCAATGAAGGTGCTTCATCTCAGTGTCAACTCTGCATGCGTATTCAGGTCCTAAAAAGGCATCACTGAGCATGCTAACAAAATAACTGAAGCCATGTAGGCACAAATTTCTAAAACCGACAATAATGTGCAGAGAAGCCATAAACAACTGTGTGCTTGTTTTGCTGTGTTTAGTAGCACTTCTCATTTTCAATGTTATCTCAGCTTTTGCCATTTTATATGTTGCAATTCAGCGCTATTACTTCATGAACACGTCTTTACAGAATACGTGCGTCAACTCATGCGAATTTCGCAAACTATCCTGATGAGGCTAGAGCAGCTGGGACGACAGGTTGATGCCATGCAGCAGCACCTTTTCAACACAACAGTGAGGCTTCAAGATGAGACAAATGATGATGTGGTTTTGACACCGGTCAAGGATATTGACCAATTTCTAAGTCTTGAGGGGAGACTTGCTGCTGATGGCAACATTAAGCTAAAGCTTGTACGTCATTCATTATATTTTTCTATAATTTTTTTTTCTAGTCACTGCATTAAGCTACTCTTCTAAAAAAAATAATGACCTCAAAACTTTACAGATACAGCAGCTTGCTGGCCTTGGTGGCTCAACTTTTGGGGCAGCAGCCAGGAGGATGCTGGAGCTTCTGCTAAGCCTTGAGGTTGCTGTGCAGTTCAGCTGGGCAGGCCAAAAAGGCAAAAGGAAGTTTGTGGATCTAGGTGTCACAGATGTCATTTGCAGTGAGTAATTTGTTTCACAACACCATGTGCTGCAAGAGCCGTGTTTGAGTACAGACATTTCTAAGTCTGTTATCCACATTATCTTTCATTTGAAGTCAATAGCAAAAGAACAATCTTTTCATGAAAGCATTAAATTTTTTAGGATGCTTGCTAATTAAAATTATGTGCTTAAACGTGGAAAATTTTTAGCATGAAATATCTGTTGTCAGTAAGAAACCCTGCAGCTTCTTCAAGCACACTAGTATACTTGCATGGCACACATACGCAAGCATTCACTACTTGCAGAAGTTATTATCAGGTAGCACTACTAGGCATTCTTAACTGTAGTGGAAATCTTATGTACAGATGAAAACTAACAGATGGAAGCTCATAGTGATCACTGAGGATCTCTAAACAGGAATAAGTACCTAAGACAAGCTGGTCAACATTTTCATACATGGACGTATTTTCGTCAAAGGCGCCTCATCATTCTTTGCATGCTAGGTTTCAAAAAAGTTACAATGATGTCTTCTTCGTGGTGTTCTTCTTGTAATGCAACACATAGTGTCAATGTCAGTACTCTTGAAATTAACATGGGGAAGGATGGCAAGGACCTTTAATGATGATGTGCCCACCTATCAAAATGTCGATCATGCTGACTAGAGGTACTTCTTCAAACAACCTATGTAGCATTATATTAATGTATTATGTTTGTGTAATTCCTGTTTTATGAACTTTGTACTTTTTCAGAGGCCGTGAGGCGAAATTTTCCGGAAACAAAAAAAAATGACATCGAGTGTGTGATTAAAGTGTGGCTTCGGCATGCTGGGGAAAAGCTCCAGAAGCAGCGCTTAAGAACTTCTCGCACTCACCATGAGGGTGAGTTTTATTATCTGTGCTGTTGAAGCTATCATAACATATGATACTTTTGCTGTTATAGTTTAAATAATTTTCTTGCCTTACTCGAATTTTGATGTGTATGCAAGCATGAACTATATAAATCATTTTCACCATTATATAATGGCTAGTTCGTACCTGCACATTATGGTAATATAATTTTCATTTTATGCTTTCAAATCTGGCATGCTGTTATTGTCTTAATATTCTTATTGATACTCTAAATTCACTTGTGCTTCAAGATATGCTGCTTTCTATTACTACAGAATGTCTTCAAAGTGTCGCGTTGTCAAGCCCATCGGATGAAGACCTCTGAAGGCACAGGGCAAGAAGTCTCATCTAGTGAAAACTGCCAAGTTTCATTCCTGAAAATAAACATGTTTTCTGTGCATTGCTGTTTTTATTGCTATACTTGAAGAAATTGTTACTGAAACCTCACAGGCAGTGCTTTAAAGAGTGTGCATGTTCAGGCACTTTTGATTGATCAGTTGTCATTTCAGCGCTCCAAAAGAAGAATTAGAGCAACTTTTCGTAAGGTCTGATGAGTGCCTAGGTCTTGTATGCTTCGTCCTCAAAAAGTACTAGACTCATCATAATGTGCTCTTTTCTGGATGCCCTGAGGACGATCTGAGGCCGGACAAACGGACTGGTTTAGGACCACTTGAGGTTCATTTGAGGGCTTCCTCAGGTCATACTTTCGTACGGTGTAGGTCATCCTCAGGACAACCTCAGGTTGTCGGAGCGTTGTCTGGGGAAGGTCGGTTCTCGAACAAGCCAGAACAAGACAAATCATTAATTGTGAAATGGGAAGAATGTTTCTTGTCTGCCTTCACCTTCAAAAAGTACAAAAAGGACAGGAAACATCTTTGTAGGTGGAGCGACCATTCATTCGAATCCACGTACAGGCTCTCCACAGGGCTGGTGCGGAAAGCACCCGTAGAGAGGCGAATGCCTAGATGTTGGACAGGGTCGAGAATTTTCAAGGCTGATGGTGTTGCCGACTGATAGACTATAGCACCGTAATCTAGGCGTGTGCGTACGAGGCTTTTATATAAGTTAATTAAACACTTCCTGTCACTTCCCCATGTAGTGTGTGACAACACTTTCAAAATGTTCATTGTTTTTAAGCACCTGTTCCTTAAATACTTGATGTGTGGGATGAAAGTTAGCTTAGTGTCTAATATGAGACCGAGAAACTTGTGCTCGGTCTTCACTGACAGAGGTTGACCATGCAGGTCAATGTCGGGGTCAGGATGGAGGCCCCTCTTTCGGCTGAACAAGACACAAGTGCTCTTTTGCGCGTTGAGTATAAAACTATTCTCGTTTGCCCATTGAGATACCTTGTTCAACCCTAGTTGAACTTGACGTCGGCACATTGAGATGTTGCAAGATTTGTAACCAATGTGCACATCATCGACATATATGCAGTAAAAAATATTTCGTGGGAGAGACAGGTGAAAGGAATTCATTTTAACTATGAAAAGTGTACAGCTCAATACACCTCCTTGTGGCACTCCTGTTTCTTGGACAAATACTAGAGATAAGACAGTGCCAACTTGGACACGGAATGTACGGTTGGACAGGTAGCTTTCGATAATTGTCAGCATTCTACCCCGCACACCTAAATGTGACAGGTCTCGCAATATGCCGAAGCGCCATGCAGTGTCATATGCCTTTTCCATATCGAGAAACACAGAAAGAAAAAATTGCTTATGAACAAAAGCGTCGCGAATTTGTGCCTCGATACGGACAAGGTGGTCAGTGGTGGACCGAGCCTCTCGAAACCCACACTGGTATAGGTCAAGTAGGCCCTTAATTTCAAGGAAGGGCATCAGGCGCCTGTTAATCATTTTCTCAAAGACCTTGCAAAGACAGCTGGTTAACGCTATTGGCCTGTAGCTGGAAACTGAGGCCGGGTCAATGCCTTGTTTTAAATTGGTATAAGGATAGCTTCCTTCCAGGCTGAGGGTAGCTCGCCAGAAGACCATATCGCATTATAGAGAGAGAGGAGAGCTTTCTGGGTTTCAGTGGGCAGGTGTTTCAACATTTCATATGCCACACGGTCCGGGCCTGGGGCAGATTTATTGCAGCAGGCAAGTGAGGCCTGCAGTTCAGCAAAGCAGAAAGGTTCGTTGTATGCCTCATGTGTTCTGGGCTTGCGCTCTAATCTCTGTTTTTCTATTGCGGTTTTGTATCGTCGGAACGCTTCACTATAGTGTGTTGAGCTGAAGACCTGTTCAAAGTGCGCTCCGAGAGTGTTTGCCTGGTCTTCCAAACTCTCCCCTTGTGTGTTCACTAGAGGAAGCGAATGTGCTTCTCGTCCTGCCACCTTACCAACCATGCTCCAGACTCTCGACTCATCTGTGTATGAGTTAATGCCCGATACGAATTTGTGCCAACTTTCTCTTCTCGCCTGTCGGCGCGTCCTCCTTGCTTGTGACTTGACGTTCTTAAAGTTTACAAGATTCTCGGCTGTGGGCGAGTCTCTAAGCAACCTCCATGCCTTATTTTGTTTTTTTCGAGCATCACGGCACTCATTATTCCACCATGGGACTCGTCGTTTGCTTGACGGTCCACATGTTTGGGGAATACATTTTGCTGCTGCATCAACCAAGAAAGCTGTAAAGTAGCATACAGCATCCTCTATGCTCAATGCCGCCATGTCAGTCCAAGATAATAAAGTCATTTTTTGAAACTTTCCCCAATCAGCTTTGTCGGTGAGCCATTTGGGAACTTGTGCAGGACATGTATTTGTTATTGATGAGCTGATAACGATAGGAAAATGGTCACTACCATATGGATCATTAATAACTTCCCATTTAAGTAGAGGCAGGAGTGATGGGGATATTATGCTGAGGTCTATTGCTGAGTACGTATTGTTAGCAATGTTGTAGTATGTTGGCGCTTTCCGATTCAGAAGGCATGCAGCGCAAGAAAAAAGAAGCTGTTCAATCAGGCGACCTCGAGCATCGCAGCGAGAGTCACCCCACAGATTGCTATGTGCATTGAAATCTCCCAGAAGAATATAAGGTTCTGGAAGTTCGTCTATGAGGGACTCGAATTCATGCTTTTCGAGACGGTGTTGTGGAGGTATGTATAGAGAGCAGATGGTGACGAGCTTATTCAATAGAACTGCTCGAACAGCCACCGCCTCAAGGGATGTTTGTAATGTTAGGTGTGTGCATGCAATCCCTTGATTGACTATAATGGCAACACCACCGGATGGCACAATGGCATCATTCCGGTCTTTCCGAAAGATAATGTAGTGACGTAAAAAGTTGGTGTGTTTCGGTTTCAGGTGTGTCTCTTGTACGCACAGCACTTTAGGTGTATGTTTGTGTAAAAGTTCCTGGATATCGTCGAGGTTTCTCAACAGTCCTCTGACGTTCCACTGTAGTATTTGTGTCATTTTAATTTAGTGTGGTGCTGTGCATACAGAGGTGTTGCGTTAGTTTACAGGGCCTTTTGAGGGCCCTGTGATTCGAGGTTTTTCTTTTTTGGCGCGCTCCAAGGAGTTGCGCCTATCCTTCGGCGTCTGAGGCGCCGGAGGAGTGGGATTTGTATCCATCACCTCGTGTGAGGTGGTGGATGGTGCCTGCTGGGCAGGCACATTCACTGAACTTTCGGACCTGACTGCGCCTGCAGTGGTCCGAGGTTCAGCAGACACTAGGGTCTGCCGGCCCTGTTTGTGGTCTAGCAGTGAGCGGCCGCGGCTGGTGAAGGAATGTGTGCCTCTCCAGGTCTCGTGCTGAGCCGTGGCGGACAATATCTGTGCTCTGCGCCGCGTTATTGGTTACGCAGTGATCTCCTGGCTGTTACATTACTCTTAGCAACGTTTACAAATCCCTTTGTCCATCACGGGGTTTCAACAGTGCGTAGAACAAGTGCATATCCATGTGTCGTGCGGCGGATGACGTGGATGAAGCAGTTAGTGTTCAGCGGAATTGCGTTGGGCACCATGACGAAGCTGAATGACGACGAACGCCTTGCAGGTCAGTGACGGTTCAGCAGTGCTCCTGCTTGTGACAACGGACGACGCTGTTGAGCCCAGCAAGACGCCGTGAGGACCATGTGTACATACGTAGTTTCGTGTTGTGTATGTACAGTAACAACTTGCATGTGCGTATTGAAACGCCTTTTCTGTTCCGCTTGGTACACTCTCCACCAGCATTGCATGCAATCTCAACGTAACAGCAACCACGTTCAACTTTCACTAGCACCGTGCTCAAAGTCACCACGGTCGCAGAATGCTGACGCCGGTGAGTTTCACGCGGAACACGGGACACAGTGGCAGGACGCTGCGTCGGCCGCGTGACGGAATGCAACCGTAGAAGGCGCACGACCGATCGTGTTGTCTGTACAGTTGCTGAATTAATGACGTGAAAGCACTCGCCGTTGTCAGTGCATCTAGCGCGCGTTCTCTCGAAGTTGCTTCGTTATCGGCGAGCTGTTACTCCCTGTTATTACTCGGACGAAGCGATTTCGCTGAAGGTGTCCCGCTGGCTCAGAGTTATTAGCCCAGTTCCATTAGTTTCGGATCGTCACGACACACGCGCTGCGCAGCCCACGTGCTTTCCAAGCTGGAGAGAGAGAGTCGTGCCTTCTGCTTTACATTCGGATGTAAATAAGCGAGGAGAATTTACCTAGTCAGTATGGCCGACTTCCGGCTTCATCTCGGCTTCACAACGAGTGACGTCAGGGCCTCCCCTTACCTTTTTCCTTCACCCGTGCTCAATATATATTTTAGGAACACGGAGGAGGAGGAAAGAAAGGTAAGGAGAAGCCTTACGTCACTCGTTGTGAAGCCGCGATGAAGCCGGAAGTCGGCCATATTGACTAGGCAAATTTTCTTCTCTTGTTTACATGTGAATGCGAAGCAGAAGGCGCGACTCCTCTGTCTCAATAAGCACGTAGCCTGCGTGCCGCGTGCGTCGGTGCTATCCGAAACCAACGGAACGGATTTCAACACGCTGTCTTGCCGCGATACGGTTGACGAAATCTCTGCATATGGCTGTTGTACTCTTACACTGCCGGCGTTAACGATAAACACGGCAAGTTGCACGTTAAGCTTTTTTTATTTGATGTGTTCTTTGTGAAAATAAAGATTATATTTCGGACATTGCCGCGCGACGAACCAGGCACCGAAGTTTGTACAGCTTCTTTCAAATCACTTTTTTCCCTTTTCGCGCTTCTCTTTCCGTTTTATGAAATTTTCGGTCAGGCTGTGGGCTAGACACAACGATAAAAAAAATAAAAAATGTCTCCCTGCAATAAACCCGGAGTAAATTATGCCATAGGGCGAAAATTTCTTTCAGAATGTTAGACTTCGATTGCGAATTATTAGCATTAGACTTGTGTCTCCCCGGATACCACCCTTTTTCAATCGTAAATTGTTACTTCCCCTCCGGTGTGCAAAGCACGCGTTATCTTGACAGCGTTTTGGTAGCATGTAGAAAGGAAATTGTACTCACAGGAGACTTTAATTCACACCATTTGTCTTGGGGTATAAGGACAGATTCTTGTGGTAGGCGACTGTGGGAATGGACTATTGATCACAACCTCTCCTGTCTGAATAAAGGTCATGTAACATTTGTCCGAGGTCAAACTAGCTCAGTATTGGATTTAACGTTTTGCTCCAATGCAATCAAGATTTTGTCATGGGCTGTTCTGGATTCGGCAACTAACAGTGACCATCTTCCTGTAGTTTTTGACATTACTTGTCCAACAATAACTTTAGATCAGCCAAAACGCACATACATCAACCATAGCAAATTTCAAGCCTGCCTCCGTTCTGCCATTTCCAAGCTTGGAAATGCCAGTACTAAGGAGATTGCATCTACGATAGGTTCAATGCTGGAGGGATCTAGGAAAAATTCTGAATTTTCTATTCCATCCAATAAACAATCCTCCTCTCGTTGGTGGAACGATGAGTGTACGCGCGATTATAGAAGACGAAAAGCCGCTTGGAAAAAACTTCTTCTTAATCAGAGCCCAACAGAAAGACTATCAATTCCTTGCTGGCGTATTTAAGCGTACAGTGAACCGCGCGAAAGAAGAATACGAGAGTAGACATTTTGATTATCTTTCTAAATAAAAAAATAAGCGTGCTTTGTTCGCTTATCTTCGGACAAGAAAAGTACTACCAGCACCTTTAACGTTGCAGTCATGTGTCTTGACGCCGGTAGAAATGAACACCTCTCTAGAAGACATAGCGCAAGGTTTAGAACGCCGCTTCACTGCGAATTTTTCGGCTATTCAGTCCGTTCTGGTAAACTTGCATGAATTTCCAGAAGTTTCTTTAGCTGAATTGAATCAGACAGTATTATGCTTACCGAGGACGGCTCCCGGACCAGATGGGATTACGAACTCTATGTTGAAATGTTTACTCCAGGAATCGCCTAATCTTTTGCTAGAACTAGTGAATTACTCTTTGGGGAATGCATGGATACCTCCAGAATGGAAACTTGCCAAAATTGTATTGTTGCTAAAAAATGAAAATGATGCATACACGTTCGATAACATAAGGCCGATCGCACTGACATCAAACTTAGTGAAATTGGTTGAGAGAATCATCAATATACGAATTAATGAACTTATTACCATGAGGTCTATTCTAAGTCCATGTCAAATTGGGTTCAGGGCTGGTTGTTCAATTTGGCATGCCCACGTTGACTTAGAAAGTAGGCTTCAATTAGCTCGGCTACATAAAAAATATGCCGCTTTAGTTACCTTAGACATCGCTAAAGCATATGATACCGTGGAGCACTGTATTTTGATAGATCGATTAGAATACCTTGATTTTCCATCATACATAGTAGCGTGGGTTCACAATTTTCTCGCAGACAGGAAATTTTATTGTTTTAAAGATGCGTTTTCATCATCTACTCATATACCCAAACGAGGGGAGTACCGCAAGGCTCGGTGCTTTCCCCGGTGCTATTTAATTTACTAATGAGCACCATCCCACGTAAACAGGATATAACAACTTATATTTATGGAGACGATATCGCATTTTTTGCAATGGCAGATAACATTCAGACCTTATATGAACGGCTGCAGACTTACCTTAATATATTGGAGAGCTGGCTCGATGGCAACAGCTTTTTACTTAATCCGAATTGTTTTCCCGCTGCAATACCCTGTGAACATCTCTCTGTCTTACCATCATGAGGATATACCACAGGTGGAATCTGTTAAATACCTTGGAGTAATTTATCACACATCGCTTAACTGGCGATTTCATATCGACTATATCGCCGGAAAAGGTGTGCGGGCCATTGGCATATTACGTAGGCCAAGTAACTACCGCATAGGTATGAGAAGAGACACATTATTAATGATATATCGCATGTATGTTCGTCCCATTTTGGAATTTGGTTGTGTGCTTTTCTCTGGAGTTCCAGCTTACAAGTTGCGGCCTCTAATTCTTCTGGAAAGAGAAGCTTTGCGCTTATGCCTTGGCCTTCCCAAAACAGTCGCCAACAATGTGTTATATCTCGAATCGAGGGTCCCTCCACTTTCTTGTCGAATTCGCCTTCTGACTGTTCAGACATTCTTAAGAATTTATGAATCACCATTACGACATTCAGAAACAGCCTTTATTTCCACCCCGGAATCATTTTTTGCTGCTAGATGGCCGCGATTTCACACGCCACAAATTATATTTGTGCAAAATTTACTGGAGCCTCTAAACGTACGTATATGCGACATCATGCCGAGTCGTTATAATTCAGCCCCGGTGGAAATTTAATTCGACGACATTTTTCCTAATAATGCCAAATTACTTCCCCATAATATTTTGGATGGGTTACTCCAAGATCACCTGCGCCGTATTACAACGAACGTTATTATTGCTACAGACGCATCGCAATACGACGAAAAGTCAGGGGTTGGTATTTTCAGCCCGATTTTAAATTGGATTTATTCCCTTCGACTACCCGATTTCATACCCGTTTTTGTGGCAGAGTTTCTGGCAGTAGTGCTCGCCTTACGCAAGTTAGATACAGCAATTACATCAGCTGTCATAATAACAGATTCCCTATCGGCACTTTCTGTTGGTGCTGATAATCACGTAACAAAGGCGTTCCGTGCACTAGTACCTGCGCATTTAAGAAAAGTGCGATTAGTTTGGGTGCCTGGACATAAAGGTTTGTTTCTTAATGAAATAGCAGATTCCTTAGCTAAGTCGTCAACCAGCGAACCAATTCTACCGCTCTGTCCATCATCCGCTTATGTGACTGCCGCTCGATTCCGCAGACGTACGCTTATGCAAGTCTTTAAAGGTTCAGCACTAACAAACTCTACAGAATATCGCCATTTATTATATCCCTGGCGAAGAGACTTTTGCCGCACTCGAAAACAAGAAGTAGCTATCACAAGGCTGCGTTGCCGGGTACCAAATCTAAATTTCTACAAACACAGGTCTGCTCAGGCACCTTCGCCACTGTGTGCATTCTGTGATGAACTGGAAACAATAGACCATTTCTTTTTGACCTGCAGGCGGTTTAACACATTACGAAAAACCCTATTAGAAATACCTTTGCGTGGCATTGGTATGGACTTATCTCTGCCTGTCATTTCGTCTTTTGGAGCTTCCATTTCTGGTTTCTGTAATGGCACAGTATGCGCGGCCGTCCGGGACTATATTGATGAAACTAATAGGTTGACTAATTAACCAGTTTCATTATCTTAACATGTTCACATAATTATATACGTATAAAATCAGATTATTGCTCTATTCTAAGAATAAATTTGTTTATGTAAATATTTGTATGCATTACATTAAGCACCACACTTGCCTATAGGCTATCGGTAATCTTTCTGTTATACCTCCATCATTCTAAATCTGAACAGTAAATTTTAAAGCCACTCGATTCTTGGCCAATCCCCCACAGTGGGTATGCGCCACTAACAATAGGAGAACAACAACAACAACAACCCGGAGGTTCGTAATTATGCCAGTAAAGTCGGCGTCGGTGGAGCTTGTGTGCGTGGCAGCCCGTTGAGTTTGCGCCGGCGCCTCTTTGTTTTCGCCCCTCTTTTGTCCGACGCGCACTGGTTCCAACGGATATCCCAAAGGCCACGATTTCATTAGAACGAAAGCAGCGAAGACCACCCGAAAGTGCGTGGGAACACGTCTCCAGTGTGATTCACGCGCTCTAGTAGCTACGGAGAACGGAGACCAGGATCGCGTTGGGGCGAAAGTTAGCCAAAGGAATGCGTGAGAAAAGGTCTGGCGTCGACACAGCCGCCAAGGACGGCAGGGAAAGCCAGCCAAATGCGAGGGAAGATGTCTCCGGGATAAGTGGCTAGTCATTAGAGGAAAATAAAGAGAAGGCGCTTGTTTCTGTCTTCCTTATCTGGAACAGAGCTCAGCGCCAACCGCCAACTGTACAGGAAGATGTAACTGTACAGGAAGATGAAAAGCAAGATTAGATCACAGTCTTAATAAGGGCCTGTGGACCGCAAATGCATCGTCCGTTGTCATAAGAAGCAACACCGCATAACTGTCACTAACCTGCAAGGCAATCATTGAACGAATTCTTGAGCACAGTCGTTATCTTCTATGATGGCTTTTCAGCATAATTTTGACGGACGCTGCAAATTCGGAGTACGTATACGCGCGCTCGTTTCGTGGTTTCTAGTTCAGACACCTGGTTTCAACCACCACCGGGGAAAAATCGCGTAGCTAACAATGCGGCACAAAGAATGGATGCTGTCGAACACCTGCAGTGCGCCACAGTTAGGTGCGAGGCCCATGAAAACGCGCACACCGCCGCTGGACCGCCTGAACGGTGCCGCACCGCACTACATCAATAATAACAAAACGCCGCCATTGTGCCTAGTGTATATGGCCGCGCGTGACGTAATTTCTGCCACATTTTTTACGCCCTGCGCCGGTTGGGCATGCCTACAGTGTACTAGAATAGAGGCATGCCCTCTCCCACGGAGGAAGGAAAAAGGTTTTCCTTCCTCCGTGCCCTCTCCTTACTTTTCCTTTCTCCGTGATATTGAGTAACTCTATGCCTGGATGTACGGCCGCCGATGGATGGATAGATATGGCTGTACCCTTTAGATCGGGTAGTGGCTAGCGCCACTAAGCCGTAGCGGCACTGCTCGCGCCGCAGCGGCACGGCAGCGCCACAGCGCGGGAGTTCACCGCGGACGGCCCTTGTTTCACCCACGTATTCGTGCGGCGCTTTGAGCACTGACCTTATTCGAAGTTACTCTTACTGGAGAGAACGTTTTGGACTGTTGTCGTGCCGGTTGTGCGGTCCTTGTGTTCTACTGTGCGACATGTTGCCGGCTGCCGCCACAGCCGGCTTAGTAGAGTGACGATTTGAAGTTTAATTTGGAGGTTATCATTCATTGCACTGACATCATGGAAGCTCTAAAGGTAAGGTCACTTACCTGTGTACATTGTTGCAGAAAGGCACGCAGCATAGTTGTCACGTTGAGCGGCATTTACATTCCATTGAAACACGCTCGCATTACGGTGAGACTGGTGCAGGATTACTTAGGGGCGGGGGTTGATCTAAGCTGGAACTAGAGCGGTAATAGAGTTCTATACTAAATCGGCTTTCCACGGTTGCTAACTCGATTTTATAAAAAGCAGCGCCAAGGTTCTGTTTGTCGTTGCATAAGTTGTGGCCAAATTTGAGAGGTCAGTGTTGCGATTTGGCGGAGAAATTCGCTCCTGTAGTTGTGGCTTCTCCGTGAGGGTCTGATGTCCGAAGTGCATTTCGCAAGTGCACGAGTGACTCTTGCCGAATCCGACAAGGGACCCTGGCCGTTTTAATTGACGAAATTAACTGCGCCTTGCAGACGTTGGGACGAGTTTTCTTGCTGTGTGTGCTGCTGTACAATTAAGTGATCGTGTCTCTGGGTTAGGGAAGCAACGACGTGTCGTCCGCCGATCATTTCGCGAGTGCGTGTGCGATGAACTTGTTCGCGAGTGCATGAATGGCGCTGGCCGTTTTAATTAACGGAATAAACCGCGTCTTGCAGAAGTCGGAATAAGGGCCAAACCTCATAAGCGCGAAAATGCACGCGACAGCGACGAGCGATGCGACGTAGATCGTCTTCGCGCGATCAGTCGCTAGCGCAGGCAAACCTCATTCACGCGACGGCTTCGGCAAGCGAACTTCACTGTTGCTGGCATGAGGCCGTCTACTCGCACCAAGACAACCGCGTAGTGAGCGGTATGTAATTTAAAAATAAGATATATTGTTGTGTAATGGAACGGAAAGTGTTTATGAATGCCTTGCAGCACTTTTTTATATGCACATGCGTAAACATTGCGTTATTTCTTGTTGCGCATACTTGAGCTTCATCGATTTATCAAGTCCCGGATCACTCGCGAACGGCCCGCGGACGTCTCGGCTCACGGGTGGCTACGTCACATGCACGTGATCTAAAGGTCCCGAGCCAGCCCGAGCGGCCTCGGGCCATCTGCGCGCTTGATGCTGAGTCCGCTGTGGCGTCTGCTATGCCGTCTGTTCCCTCCATAGCTGCAACACAGGCCACAACGCTGACTCATTTGCAACCTAAACAGCAGTTAGGTAGTGAATTATACCTATTTCTGTTGTGATGCAACTTACTGTAAGTGAACTACTCGAGCGCGTGCGCATCGTAGACCGCCGCGGTCGTTCCACCGCTGTTTCTCTTAGCGAGTATAACGCGTGTTTGCCCGACCTTCGGGTTTACGCACATGCTCGACGTGGCTCAGAACGCCGATGACGAAAGGTGGGTGCGCTAACAATGCGAAATCCAGGAACATGCGAGAAGTGGACAGAAAAGCAAAGAGAGCAAGAGCGCATCGAAAATTTCCTGTGTCTAACTTAAGATGGCCGCACAGCATGCGCACCGCGCTGTCGTCTGCAAAAAAAAAAAAAAAAAAAAAAGTTCGGGCGGTCTCGGGCCGCAGGCCGCCAGGCACGCGAAAAACGAACATGCGTCCGAGAGATCCCGGACCAGCACTTCCGGGCGATGAGCGACGGTTTCCAAGTCTGGAGAACTGAGCGATCGCGCGAAAACGAGCACGCGACACGTCGCGCGAACGCCCTGTTTCGTCGCTCATAGCATCGCTCGTCGCCGTCGCGTGCATTTTCGTGCTTATGAGGTTTGCTCTTAAACCGCGGAATAACGGAGTAAACCGCGCCTTGCAGCTGTTTTTATTTATTTATTTTTTATTTGTCGCAAAAAATATACACGCATTGAGGTTTCACAGCTGATCGTGCCGCGCGCCACGACTGGGACTAGCTAGGGGAGGGGGGGGGGGCAGCGCACTACCTGCTGCGACTCTATTCAGTTTTCCCCGTCGTCCCTAATACTGAGACGCGATCTTTTAATTGCACAGCTGCGCACACAGCAAGAGAACGCACCCAGACGTCTGCAAAGCGCGGTTCATTCCGTTAATTAAAACGACCTCTTAATTGCACAGCAGCACACACAGCAAGAGAACGCGTCCCAACGTCTGCAAGGCGCGGTTCATTTCGTTAATTAAAACGGCCAGCGTCGCTCATGCACTCGCAAAATGCACTGCGAACGACACTAAAGCCTCACGGAGAAGCCATAACTACAGGAGCCAATTTCTCAGCCAAATTGCAACACTGACCCCTCAGGTCTGGCAACAACTTATGCAACGCCAAACGGAACCTTGCCGCCAGAAAGTTGGTTGGAGATTTCATCCCCTTCTCCCAAAATTTATTGCGTACCTGTCTGATTTGAATGTGCGCACTCGCAAACACACGCACGACGTACAAAGGATACCACCCACCCGCCCATAAACCTTTCCCGACAATCATTTCTGGCTGCGCCTTTGGCCTCTTTCGGGTCCTGAAAAGCATGCTGTGCAATGGCACGTTGTGAACACCTGGAACGTCACTGGCAGCACACGTCCCACTGGATTTGCAGTGTAAAAGTTCGTAGACATTTTGCGGCTTCCTCTTTCTTCTCTTGTAGTTATGGTTACATGGATGATCGACAATGTCATTCTTTTCATTTTTACATCTTCATTACTTTACTGCATAGGAATTTTGAAACTGTGGTTGTTTAATGTGCATTGCCGTGTAGCCCAGTCAATCTTAAAACATCCAACAGAATAAGTTGGATAATTTTTTTTATATGGCAGTTGTTTGCAACAGCCCACCACTTACAGTGGGTGCCATTTCTTTTGCCATTTATTCAACAGCATTTCGAAGAGCGGGTGAAGATGTCAACCAGCATGTATGCTGTGTTCAAACAAACTCATCCACCTACGGGCGTCGAGCATTCAGTGTACTGCAACTTCTACAACCTTCGTGAAAGAAGCCTTGTCGTTGCTGGTTCTTCAATTCTAAAAGTATTTCGCCTTGTTCCTGAAAATGACGTGAGTTCAATTTCTTTCTGTGTGTGGGTGTTTATTTCATTCCGTGTGTGGGTGTTTGGTAGTGTGAGTTTAGCACTTTTATTCTTCATTCAGTCCTGGCAGCAGTTCACTTTTGCACACCCTGAAACGATTGGTTCTTTGAAAGCACCTTGAATGTGATCTTGATGCACACACACTTTTGTTACAGCATGTCAAGTGTAATTGAGTTTAGCTGTTCATAGTTTTTGCCACAATGTTTTGCCTAGAATTGAGTGGTAGTGTAGTGTGAGTGCCCTCCTATGGCGGTCAGTCGCAACACGCAGCAGGAGGCATGGCCTTTGAGATAGCGTACTGGCAGGAGGCTCCCAATAGAAAATAGAGCGACGTACCAGACATCCGAATGTCTCAAGTTCGGTCCTGGCCGTGTGGCGGTCGCATTTCTGGAGAGTGGAAATGGTAGAGGCCCTTGTACTGAGTGATGGCAGTGCAAGTTAAAGAACACCGGATGGTCAAAATTTCTGGAGCCTTCAGGCAACCTTCTCTTGCATTCGTGTCTGTGCATCATGCTTTCTTTTCTAATCACACCCTACCAGTTATCTCAACTTTCATTAGACTATTCTTTGTTGTGGCCATGGGGATACAGTGGTGAAGGTGTTTATCAGCGCCTGGTCGTGGCATTTGCATGTCAGTAGAGGCGAATCGCTAGTGGCTGGTGTTATTAGATTTGGATGATTTAGGTTAAAGAACTCTTCACTCAGACCCAACTAGAGACAAAAGCCCCATCCAGGTGTGGCGTCGCCATGTCATCGTGATCCTCTGGCAGGCTACTTTCGCGCTGCACTCATGAGACGAATCGTAAAGCAGGGTGTCTCAAAGTGACCGTGGCACCATTGGCTGGAGGGGGCTCCTTTGATGGCGAAGCTGCTTTTTTCATGAGTTTTTCATGAAATTCCTGGCACCCTTTACTATGGGGTCTTTTGTAATCATCTTATGGTAGTTTTGGAACATGAAACTCTAGCAGTTATTATTGTTATGCAGTGTTTATCTTGCTATGTTTCCAAACCCTGAGCCTACACAGAAATATGATCCTCACTGTATTGTGCTATTTGTTTCTTGTTCCAGTATGCTGAACAAAAGCATAGAGTGAAGTTGGAGCATACACACACGTTTAATTTGTTCGGTAATGTTATCTGTGTGGAAGCTGTTCGCTTGTCGACTGCAAGGGACACACTACTACTGTGCTTTCGGGACGCCAAGGTCAGTTGTATGCATCTTTTTGAGTAAACATTGTTGGTTTAAATTGGATTGTGGTATGTGACTTCTTCTTGTGAAGAAGTAAGCTGCAGTGATCATGAATGCAAGGTACGTCCACTATTTGCTCGCACAATAAAATATTTACACTCTCCTTTGGTTTTATCAATAAACGAGGGGAACCCCCTTCTGCGTACCGTTGCAAAACATTAAAAAAATAACTAGTTTCCAATCAGCTCTACTATCTTAACTAAGTGCACAGTTCTGCTATACTAGGTGAATTGTCGGATTCCAAGTTTTCATTTATTCTATGTACATATTTTGCTAGATTGTACTCTGATATATTCATTGATCGCATATTTTAGTCTACTGAACCTTGTATTGCGAAAGAGTGGCTACTTGGGCTGGTTGGTATTGCATTTTTGAAAGAAATACACTTCCTAAGTGCGCAGGAAACGTTTTCAGAAGGAAAATAGAGCCTATCTCTTGGCTCTATCTTCCTTCTGAAAACATTCCCTGTGCACTAATTAACTATATTTCCTTTGAAAACCTTGTATTAGTGAACTGTGTTTGCCTTTTCTACATTGTGTTTGCATTATGTTTGCTTGTTATTACATTTTCGTTTTTCCTTTCTTGTTTTTTTTTTATTAAACTTTTTTATTTGTTGTACCATGTATTGTATTCCCCCCTATGTAATGTCCATTTTCGGGCCCTTAGGGTCAATGAATGAAATCAAATGTGAGTGCTTGGGCACAAGGCTCATGTGTACGACTGTCATGGTCCAAAACATTGTTTTTGGCAATATGCAAAGTTCTATGTGCATGTACTGACACTGAAGCCGAAGTATGTTGATGTAGTTGTGCTTAAAACATGGGAGCAAGATATAACTTCATATGCACCAATCTAGTGTTTATTATGCTCAGTGCTGCATGTGTCCAGAGGTGCCACCTGAAAGCCTTCTTGAAACTTGAATGAACTTGTTTGTGGGCATTCGTGTTTTGAGTACATGGACATGCTGCTACCTCAACTAAGATACCATGCTAGATAGTTGATCGGTATGAGAACATGACTGACCAGCCAGTTTTTGTTCGTTGGGCTGGGCAGGCACTGTTCGGGGATGAGGCAACCAAGAGCCCCTAGCTGTGCTAACCCTTCCCCAAAATCCGCTAGCCTTAAGCATGAAAAATCTTTTGGTGAAGGGCAGTACAGGCATAAACAGGCACTTATTGTAATTCATCTAAAAACAAGCCTTAGTCCTTCAAGGGATGCTGAGCAAAAATTGCAAAAACGGACGAAACTTTGAAATTCTACTTGGAAGATGTGACTGTTCCGATAAATACATTTAATTTCTCGTATTTTTGAACAGTTGGGTGTATTTTTGATGGATTGTCAGCGCACGGCGGTTGCCTGTGAATGCGAGCCGTGATGTCACTATTGCTGAGGCACATACAGGGTACATACGTTCCTCTCCTCTTTCTTTTTTTTCTACCTCCTTTCTTCCCGCTCTCCCCCTTCCACAAAAGCGCTCAATGCTTTATCCCAGCCGGGAGCATTGTTCGCTACCGGTGCTATTCATTCTGGTTCAGGGAACCGTAGGGGAAGATGAGCGAATCGACAGCTGCAAGCGGTGAATGGCATTGTTTGCTTGCTCGTTTCGGTCGTTTGCGACATCACCAAACGCCACATTCTCTAGATCACCGCATGGCCGACGCTGCAGTTTGTGAAAAATGCACTGAATTCACCATATTCCTGTAGCTTCTGCCTGGAATGAAGGTTGTCTCAATCGATTTCAGGAGTCAGTCTTTCAATTTGGTTGAATATATTAGTGCCAAAAATTTTGTTCAGTATTCCTTTAAAGGGACCGACTAATGATTTTTCTCAACACACTTTTATATATGCTACACAAAGTTCACTCTTCATAGTGTTTGTAGCGGTAGTAGTTAATCTCAAAAAGCAAGTAGTTATTTTAAAAGCGATATTTTTCAATCTGACAGGACAGCGATGTACCTTTCCTCCACCAATGCTGAGAATTTATTGGGATGTTGCCAGCCCTTTTTGCACTTTGTGAGAGCTGTCGCCGAGCTGCTTTTGCAGGAGTTCTCGTAACTGCTTAACCACGTTTATTTCAACCAAGCATTTCTGAAAATAATAAGCTGTTACAATTAAATGATGAGGCATTATTTTTCTTTCCTGTATTTATACCTTGTTGTGTGCGCCGAAGGTTGTGCCTGTGTCATGGGTGGCCTGTCCTGACACCGTTACTCTTTCCATACATGATCCAAGCCATGTCACCAATGCATATGCACAGCCGTGCCGATTGGAACAGCACATCATTTCCGATATAAAGTGCAGGTAGCAATACTATGTTCCCCCAAAATCTTAGCGATCTCAAAACCGCATGCCCGGTTGCATGAGCGCATTGAAAAGTTGATCAAGATGCGCCGACAGGCATGTGATCATTATGTCATGCGAAGGCAACTCCACTTAAATGCATACTACTAACGCAGGGCTATATGTATATTTTTTATGGAGTAAGATTTTAGAGATGTGCAAATCTTCGAAATTTAAAATATTAGATTCGATCTACACTTGTATTTTACTATTCAAAGCGTTCGAACTTCCCAATGACAAATAAATTTAACCTCGTTATCCTGTCATATTGTGTCTAAGGTGCTTTTCAGGCTCCACTGCAGTCAAACCTTTCAAAGACAAAAATACAATTTAAGGGGGGAGGTGGCGTTGAAAAAAAAACTTTTTTGTTTGTTGACCTAGAGCGATGAAATTGGGCATGCATTCTCATAAGTGTCTTGAAGAGGGAAATATGCAGTTTCATCATGATACCTTGAGTAGTTCTCAAGTTACATCGTGCTACATGGTTCGACTTATATGGTCTGCTCCTGGAAAGCCTAGCGCTGTAAGAAAATTTGCCAGGAAGCTGCAAATAATGGTGTTGATCTTTACTCAAAAGAAGACTATTCGGTATGACAACCTCAAAATTTTTAATCACTTCTATTCTTTTATAGAGATCATCATGGCTATCTACACACATTGTCAGAAATAGTGTCATGTACAAGTCATCTTCTAGAAAAAAAACTGAGAAACAAGAAGTCTAAGATTGTCAGACCATCAAGAAATGTTTTGGGATTCAGAAAAAAAAAAACTGCATAAAAATCCGTCCAGTCATTCCCGTGCTACACTTTCCATCAGTAATGCACAATGTCCAAAACACACTTGTGAGAAAAAGCCTGTCGAAGTTTTAGACAGGCTTTTTTCGATGAGCTTCTTGTTTCTCATTGGATATTGATGAACTTGGCATAGACTCTAAGGCCCGTATTCACAAACGCTCCTTCACTCAAGGGCTCCCCTCGACTTGACGAAGTCAAGGTGGAGCGTGCTCCTCCACTCAAGGGGCCGCTGCGTTTCATGAACGCTCCTCCACACTTCCTTCGCCAAGGGAGGCCTTGGAAATGCTCCCTTCACTTGAGTGAACTGCATGCGCCGAGAAAAGCGCCTGATAACGAGAGTATTCGCAATTGTGGTCAAGAATTGCCTATCTATGTACATTAAGAGAACGCCTTTTCTAGTTATTCTTTTTTCTAAATTGACATTAAAGCAAAATATGTGCATTTAGAGTGGTAGTGTTGTTTCCCTAAGCCTTGTGCTGATAGAGTTAGCGAAACCCTCCTTCAAGTCTGGCAACAGTCGAACCCAGGCAGCTGAATGAACAGCTGAGGGCATTTCGTCTGCTGCTGAACGTGTCTACCTGCTTAGTTTATTTTGTCTTGTATGCGTCTAATAATTGCAGTTTATATTTACGGTAGTGTTTGCGTGTGTGTCGTTTGAGAGCCTACTTTCGCCGGGGTGACTAACGAACTACGTGAGTGATGACAGGAAGCGCAATAGATGGTTTGTTGCTTTGTTTACTTTCGCTTTACTGAGAGCCTTCTGATCACTAATGTAGCCACCGAATGTATAACGCAGTGGAATGAGTATTTTTTACTATATATCACAGTATGTTGGCGTGCTTTTAGCATTCACCACCGCATTATATATAAGGATCACTCGTACGTAAATTCGTTCTCGCTACGGGAGTACGTGCACAGTTCCTAATTTCAGGGGCCTGTGCTATGTTTATTTTTCTTATTTTCTGCGAATTTCACCGTGGCGCTTTCGTAGTTATTCCTCTGCGTATAATAGGAAATTTGAAAGATATTGCTTGCAACTGATATTCAAGGTTATACCAGGGTAGCGTTAAAAACTAGGCATGTTATACTCGTGGCTGAGCGTTCGAATTGGACTGCTACGCAAGTTAAGAAAAGCGATCGTGTGCCTTTCTGTGACTATTGGCGAAAAATACATTTTAAAGTTGTTTTCTTCATTTAGTAACATATATAGTCGGTTAACAGGGACTGGTGTGTGTGTGTGTGTCAACTTTAACATTTTAAACTTCCAAGGAATAAGTTATTGTTTTTGCATTGTTTTTCTATTTGCCCTGCATTTTTGGATGTGTCTAATTTGACAGATTCGCATAGAAGTAAGCTTTAAATTTGTGTAGCTTCCGTCTCCAAGTTCACACAGTGGCAACGTCTTAAATTTTTTTCCCGTTTCCTTCATCTGCATGCTCAGAAGCACAATCGTTAGTGCATGAATGACCTTCGCACTAATGTTTTGGATTTTATTTGCAATATAACTACTGGAAATACCTGTTGAAAAGGATCGTGGTGTCTGTGCTGCATTCCAAAGCCCCGGCACAACATAAATTATAGGGGATGTTTTAATTTTTTGGAAATCATAAAATTGAAGCCGCGTCTGACTTTTGGCGCTGTTCTGTTTTAAAAACTATCCTGTGGGTTCTCTCAACCTTCGAGAAAGTGTCGTCAAGAGCAGCGTATATTATTCTGCTGATTTATTGAAGACCAGTGCAAAAAAAGCGGTGAAAAATGCTCAAGAGTATTGCAGTCATCGCGGATACATCTGGTCAGAACCCTGTAAATAAAATATCCGCTATTGCTGCATCATTAGCAAGTCTACCAGTTAGAACCACGCCATCTCAGTTCCGTGGAAGAGGAGTGGTGCTGCTTTATATAAAACAAGTTTAATTTTCCTAGAACTGCTTTCCTGTAGAATCGGAGAAGTGGTTTTTGCAGTCCTGCCTCATAATGAAAAGACAAACACGACAATAATTATGTATTGATAAATGAACAAAACAGAAGTTGTGAATGGCAAATGGACCTTTATTACATGTGGCTGATGAGGAGCAACGTGGCAAACATAAGAATGCAAAAGAAAAGTGTTCATCAATCAAACATATGCAACCTACACACTGTAAAGATAAAGTACGAGCTCGGAGGACATCATAAATAAGATTAAGGAAGTAGACACCATAGCGCGCCTAATGCAGTGTAGCTGCACGTATTCACTGCTGTTTTTGTGCTTTTGTATACAGTTGTGCAAACTCTGCAATGCATTGATAATACGGCAGATTCTAGGAGGCCTTTTCTCTGTGTTCTTCTGTCGGCAGCTGGTCCCCTGCACAAAAGAGGCAAGAAATAATATTAGAAAAAATTATAAGCTTGGATACAAAAGCCGCATTTTTCTTTAATTCTAGCTGTGCACACATTCATTAGTATGTCTCGCGTTCAAGAACAGACATGGTTGAAGTATTGAGCTTTGACTATTTTGACACATGTTTGGCTCAGGCACTTGGGCAGCTGACCAGGCATATGGCTATATAATTTTATTATCTAATTGCACGAATCAGTGCCATAGCCAGCAATTATTTTTCGGGAGGTAGGAATGGGGTTAAATTAAAAAAAAACAATCTCATTATGTATCTGCTGTATTTATATTTCATACGTTTGCGTTTTCATACGACACTCGACGCACTTTTGCGTACCTGCAGGTTTCACAGAGCATGATCATCTGCTTGATCCCCTAAATGTGTACTTGGTTGTTCATTGGTATTGTGAGCTGCATAGACACTGTATAAAGAAGCTATGTTTCACGCATAGTACCTACAGCAGCACACTCATTGTGCAAGTGACGCGAGTCGGTTCGGTCGGTCCGCTTCTTGAGGCGGGTAATTTGAAGTGCGCTAATCCGATGTGGACCACTGAAACGTAATTTTATTTCAAAACAGGCCCTTCCTTGGCACAAAAGTAACACTACGAGGTTTCCGAACAGCTATTCCAACAATCAACGTCGACTTTAGTGTCTCTTTAAGGCTGTTGGGCTATGGAATGCCAACTAGCTGGAACCCATAAATTGTTGACTTAGCCAAAACTTTGGGCATATATGAAGACCATCACTTTTGGAAATGTGGCCATTATATTGCTTTAGGTGCACACAGATTGGCTGAATGAGGAAGCGGGAAGTGGTCCCTTCAGTCATTGTATGCTTGAGATTTCGGCGACAGTGTCTCTTTTAGTACAGTGTATCTGAAAGCGACTGTGTCACAGAAATGTTATTTAATATGCATACCTTAAATGTCACTGAAAGGTCATTTAATATCATATGCATAACTTCAAAAAAATCTATACTTCATTTTTTTTCATGCTGTGTTTCTGTCTTTGCAAAAGATAAGGATATGTGGTACTGTTAAAATGCTTTGAGTGGATGTTTGAATAATTTCTCATTCTGTGTTTTAGTATGGGCCAGTAAATAGGTTCAGACTTTTTTTTTTTACACCCTCCAGAAAAGCTCACTAATTCGCACACTAGGCAATCATATTTTGTGAGTATTGCAGTGCTGTGTACTATGCAGACCCTCCATATCGAAAAACAATTCCTGCTCTTTCGTATCCTCCTCAGTCCCAAGAATGTGCCAATGAAAAACGGTTTTGCAAAAGTGTATTATTTGACTTCCTGCCCTTGAAAACAAACACAGAAAAGTTATGAATTTGAAAAATTGAACGGTTGTGTCAAAATGTGATGGTACTCATTTGCATACTCCTGATCTTTTGAAGTCTCTAAGATTGAGTGCAACAAAATTATCAGATCGAAATAACTTTCAATATGGTCTACAAGGCATCCATAGTTAAAGGAATGCACTATAGACGGTGTCATTCACGCTACAATTAAGAAAAAAAAAAAAAGCTTTCACTTATCATGAGGAAATAGCAGAGTGCTAAGGCAGTACTCGGTCATTTTCGTTCTCTCATTTTGCAAATATGACTAGACACACGGTGCCACTTCTCACGACTTCGTGAAAGCAACTCATTCTTATTGCTCCAAGGCAAATTTGGACACGCAGATATTGAATTGGGATGATATGTAGCCTTTAAAACAACGGTACCCAATTGGGTACCCAGGGAAACTATCAGGAAAAGCAGTGCTGCCAGAACAAAAGCCGAAAGCCTCCGAGAGGAAGAGGCATCTCGCTACCTTACTGCTAGAAGAAGAGTGCTCCTCACATCGCTCATCCTTCTGGGCTGCTATGACGTGTGTGTTTGTGGGGGAAACCTTGCTCGGTTGTTGGCTGCGCATTGATGACGTATCGCTGATGTCGTGTCAGGTTGACAAAGTTGATGTAGTCGCAACAAAGGGCTATTATGCCTACCCTCCCCGGCTGCGAGAAAAAAAGTTGGAAGAACGAGTAAGAAATTAAAACGAGCCGAAGTGGGTCCTTCCAAACCCAGTAGCTACCTTAATACCGCACTTATTCGCAAAGTTGTTCACATTGTACAAGTGCGCAGTTATTTCTCCAGCATGAATTTCGGACCACGAGGTTGTTTACCGAACTTTAATTGTTTGTTACATCAGACATTTCCTGTATAGTCAGCTATTGCATCATGACTCTGGTAAGTTTCGAAGGTTTTAGAGCTTGGAGATAGCCATTCTTATTTATTAATTCCATTCACAGTGTGTTCTGAAATTGCTAGATATAATGATGGGGGGGCTGCTTAGAAATGCCTCTAAAATGAAAGGAGGCTTGCATGTCTACTTCTTCAACATTGTTCCTCTCAAGGGAAAGTTCAAACTAAATCAACAGGCTAAAACCCCAAATTATTAATCATATTCCACAAAAAGAAATGTGAGTAGAATGACATGACATGTGGCATAAATTTTAACACCTCTTAACACCACATTCAGCCCATCAAGGGCAAATGAAGCAGACATGGAATGAATTATTCTTTTTTATATGTGTAATTGCAGATATCTCTGGTAGAATATGATCCTAGCACTCATGACTTGAAGACTGTTTACATCAAGTCCTTTGAAAAAGAAGAATTCAAGGTTAGTATTTTATAGTGGTAGTGTTCCAGATAGTATTATGGAATTTTGTTTTAATGAATGAGTATTGTTGACTGTCTTTATGTATAGGTGATTTATTTTTCAGCTTATTAGCATAGAAAGTCTTTTTGCTGAAAAAGTTTCGTTGGAAAATTGATTATTGGAAAATTGATTGAATTGAAAGCGATGACAATATGTGAAATTCTAATAAACAGTGTCTTCCATGTGCAGAATTTCGCTACAAAGCAGTACTGAAAGGAAAATGAATGTTCCAAGGGTATGCAATGGGTGCCGTGTCATGGCTATTACCTTTTTCAATTCAAATCACTACATTGTGGTGTATGTACAAGATCGCAATTATTCTTTTCCACCATGAAGTAGTGTATTGCACATCAAAGTTCAATGAGGCTAATATATTTATTACCTGATTCATGTTTTGGGCCAAATCTCAGATTGAAGTAAAACTACTTGGTGTCTACACTTTGCAAAAAAAGTATTAATTGGTTGCATCGTGGAATGATTTATTTTTATACCACTGAGACGTATAATACATTTAGTAGTAATTTTTGGACTGTTGGTCATCTGAAAAAAAAAGGGGGGGGGGGGGGGCATTTTTTGAATAGTGCGGCCTGAAGAAAAGGGGTTCATGCCCAAAGATTTTAATATTCACCATGCAGAAAAAAAAGGTAATATCACTTACCTTCAATCATGAGCCCCATTTGGCTTTCTTGTGTATCTGTAGGCTGGTTATGTGCAGACTGCACAGTTGCCCATGATTCGTGTGGACCCATGCAATCGTTGTGCAGCCATGTTGATCTTCAGCCGGACCATTGCGATAATTCCTTTCCGGAAGGATGCAACAACTGATGAACCAGAGTCTGGCATAACCTTTGGAAAGTGAGTCTCTCAGGTCTTGGGTTTGAAATGTCCAAACCCAGCTTTGTATTGTAGAAGTTATCTTGTATAGGGGTGTGCTAATAGTGATTTAGAGCTGAATTGAATGTGAGTTGCATACTGTTCAAATATTAAGGCAACCATTTGCAAAACATCCCTAGATGTCCACATTTTATTCAAAGCTAATATTCAGAGACTTCAAAAAGGGGCCCTCAAACCCTATTCAACCCCCCACGTTTTACTTGTGGGTTGCGTAGACTGAAGTACGGACAGATTGGTGCACCAAGAATGGCAGCAATTGAAGCATGTAGCCCGAAGTCGTTCAGTTTAGGAAATTTTAAATAGAAAAAAAAGATACCTGCCTTCAACTCCATTCTCGTGGGGCACATGTTCACTCGCCAGTGACAATGAAACTCTCCACTAATGGAATGAGTTGAAAGCTCCTACATGGTGGAAGCTGCACTGAATTTTTGCTTTTGCTGTTCAGTATATGGTTGATGCCATTGCCATAGCAACAAACAACATAACCACACTGTTTATGTTTATGTAGGCCCCGCCGCGGTGGTCTAGTGGCTAAGGTACTCGGCTGCTGACCCGCAGGTCGCGGGATCGAATCCTGGCTGTGGCGGCTGCATTTCTAATGGAGGTTGAAATGTTGTAGGCCCGTGTGCTCAGATTTGGGTGCACGTTGAAGAACCCCATGTGGTCGAAATTTTGGCAGCCCTCCACTACGGCGTCTCTGATAATCATATGGTGGCTTTGGGACGTTACACCCTACAAATCAATCAATCATTATTGTTTATGCAGTAAGTCTATTAGAAATGAGCTACCTTTCCTCATTAGAATGTGAGTGGGTACTGCTGCTTCAAAGCGAGGCTTTGTCCACCGTGAATAAATTGTGGAAAGGGAAAGTGGGAAACGACAAGGTTGGTGAAGCACGGGACTGTGCCCTAGCACCCGGGACTGTGTAAAGTTGGGTTGCAGATTGTTTATTAAGTCGCTGGAAGAACTGCAGGAGTGCGGCAACATCAATTCAACAAAAGTGATTTTTCACATTGCTTCAATAACAATCAAGAGTGTCCCATATGTGCGCAATGTGGCAATTCACAAAGTTACAGAAGCAAAATTAGGGAAAAGAAAGATGCCTTTTATTTGGACACCTGACCTGCTCTAGCGAAAAAGTCAAGAGGCAAAATGGTAGCCAGCACCTCAGTCTTGCTTTGTAGTTGTAGTCATAGACAGAAGAGTTTTCATTTTCTTGAAGGGTGCCGGGACCTGTTTGCGTGTATATGTGCGTAAATGTAGGTCCTGTTAAATCGAACATTTCTTCCACTGTGAACAATGCTTCCACTGTGATGACTGGGGTTTGGTTTCTGGGTCGTACCGTACACCCAAGACTAATCATTAGTGATAATGGTGTTCATGAAGTTAGGGCCACTGCTTGTGAAATCCAGCATGCACTACGTGACTTCAACATGAAGTTGCTTTTGCTCCACCGTGAGCAGTTTCGGCACGAATTTTGCCACAACTCCCTTCATGGCCAAATCTTCAGTCATAACTGAAAGTGCAAAGAAAGGGGTGATACCCACCTTTTCCGCAATTTCCCGGATAGTCGCACGGCGGTCTCGCATCACCACAGTGTTCACTTCAGCAATGACCTGGTCATTTCGGCTTGTTGATGGCCGACCGGACCGTGGCTCGCTCTCCACTAACCTGTGGCCGTCCTTGAACCGGTTATACCGCTCCTCAATCTGTGTGCGGCTCATAGAGTTGTCACCGAAAGCAGTCTTGATCTTTTTAATGGTTTCCACTTGGCTGTCTCACTGTTTCTGGCAAAATTTGATGCAGTAGCGCTGCTCCAGTCGCTCCGTCTTTTTCCTTCCAATGAAAAAACGACCAGAGCACTGCGCACTACCTCACTCAAACCCTGCGTCTCAACGACTGACGCTATTAAGAGGCGGGGAAAAAATTCACTCATGTGCACAGAGGTTCAAGGTCGGCTGATGCAAGTGCGCTTGTTTCAAACCCATCAGGGGATTGCAAAAAAGAAAAAAAAGGTTGGATACTTTTTTAACAGACTTCATAACCCACGTCTATGAAAAACTTTTCTTATTTGTAAACAAGGCCTTTGTAGCGAGGCTGAAACATCATTCCTGCTTTTATTTAAACAATTGGTTGGGGCTTACCCATTTCTGCTGGGCATTTATTAGTTTGGGAACATCAACAGCTACAGTGACTATGGCTATGGCACTAGTGTACAGAGTTTACTGCATTTTATTAGTTAAAAATTTCAAGATGCCAATGCACTTTAATATAGGTGCATGCATGTGAAAGAACCACAGTTTGCTAAATACTAATCCTGAGTCCCCCACTATGGCATGCTCATAATCGCACCACAGTTTCAGCATGCAAAACCCCCGGACCTAATAAAAGATCAAGGGAAGGGGGACCATGATTACGGTTCAAATGTCTCCTTAATCTGTTGTCTTCGTTTGCAATATTTCTATGTTACATAGGAAGGTGCTTGCCATTTTATGTGAGAATATATATATATATATATATATATATATATATATATATATATATATATATATATATATATATATATGCATGCGTATTCCATGACTTTAGAGGAGTGCAGGGCCAATGGCAATTCACTTGTGGATAAGAAAGCAGAGCTCTGTGTTCTCCATTTTCTTTTACGAATTCCAGCAAGCCTTTTTTGTTGGACTGGTATCCAGTAGCACTTACTGAACTGGAGGAGAAGGTGAACAATATTATTGACATGCAGTTTCTGCATGGCTATTATGAGCCCACATTGCTCATCTTGTATGAACCTCTACGGACATGGCCAGGGTAAGTTCATGCCTGCTGTGCTAAGGAAGGTACTTATATTTCCCTTGTTTATTGTGTTTTGCTCACAGTACATCTTTTCATTTTTCCCATTCTAGCCGTCACATGTAAGGACACTATTCTGGCTTTTGCCTTTCACGTTTTGTCTGTGTTTATTGTTACTAGTCTGAAGTGTTTTAATGGTGCCTTTGCTAGGTCGACAAAGCCGTAGTCACCCTTATGGAGAGGGTCTTCTTACTTTTTATTCTTCCTCTTTTCTTCATCTTGACAAACTATTAAAAAAAAGGCTGCATTGTTCGATGATATTCTCTTCTGTCACTTTCAAGCAATCCACTCTGTTAGCTTTAACAGCCTAACATTCATGATGCTTTCCAGGGCCTACTGTCAATGTCTCCCTTATTGAGTGGTTCTAGGCATTGTCATATAACACATTCTAAATTGCTGAGCCTCATTATTGTTACTTATTGTCATTTATATTTTGCTGAAGTCTTCATGGCACAGTCATTTGGAGGGTAAATTTTGTTAGTACCCCAATTGAATGCCAGTTAATATGCACTCAGTCATTTAAAATTTATTATAATGCTTACTGTCACCAGGTTATTTAATGTTGCACTAACATTGTCTTGCACCAACGTCAATTAACACTGTCAGCTTGGTTTCTTCAGCTACTAGATTTAGGAAACAGAAGAGGAGAGGGAAAAGAGAAGAAAGGGTGTTAATCTAAAGGTGGTGCCCCTTAAAATTTCGTTATAATTGTCAAGGGATGGGCTGTGGGTACAGATGGTGTTGGCGCAAGATATCTGGGTCAGCTTGGAGAAGTGCCTGCGCTCCTTCCTGACAAGAGGTAGGCTACAATCTATTGATGGTGTGTGTGTTGCAGAGGACTAATTTGAATAGGTCCTATTAAGTAAAAAACATGGTTGATCTCATTAACTTCTCGCTGTATTGTAAATTGTTACAATACAAGTGCTACAATAGCTCTTGATGGGGCAATGCTTGTTGGCTGAGTATAGAATAATTTATAATGACAAGCATGAACTCAGCAGCAGGACATAGTGTCAGGAAAGCAATCATTGTTATATGTAGTAGACTCTCGGTAAACGAAACCTGAAGCCCCGCCGCGGTGGTCTAGTGGCTAACGTACTCGGCTGCTGAACCGCAGGTCGCAGGATCGAATCCTGGCTGCGGCGGCTGCATTTTCAATGGAGGCGAAAATGCTGTAGGTTCGTGTGCTCAGATTTAGGCACACCTTAAAGAACCCCAGGTGGTAGAAATTTTCGGAGACCTCCACTACGGCGTCTCTCATAATCGTATGGTGGTTTTGAGACGTTAAACCCCCCATATCAATTAAATGGAACCTGAAAGGACCAAGAAAATATTATCTATTTAACAGGAGTTCCGTTTACTGAAAGGCGAACATGAGTGCAGAATACAAGCCCACAACCAAGCATTGCAGAGGTAATAGTTCTGTTTAAGCAGTAGTAGTTCCATTTAACAGATTTCCGTTTACTGAGATACTACTGTATAAAGAGTTAATGGCATGAATGCGAAAATGTGAACTTATCACTGCAAAGATAGATACTGAAATACTAGATGGATACTGAAATACTAGTTGATTATCTTGCTGTGGTGTGTGATGGAGTGTTCGTTCTTCTTTTTACGTAAAAGTTGTTTGTTTCTCTTAGGCGGATTGCCATCCGACAGGACACATGCTGTATCCTGGCTCTTTCATTGAACTTACAACAGCGAGTGCACCCAGTGATCTGGTCTTACACAAACCTTCCCTTCGACTGCCTGCGAGTGCTAGCTGTACCCAGACCACTTGGTAAACATAATCATCTAAGCAAACACATATGGTACCACAGTGTGATTATGAGCACCACGGTATCTGCTAACTGCATTGGTAAAGTCAAGCCTTAGTACTTCTGCAGCTTAAGAAAATGTGTCCGATATTTCAAATTTCCTGTAGACCACAAAATCCATACAAAGCTTAAATCGCTTCAGCTGCATCCACAGTAGCTCTGAGGGTAGTTGCAATGTTTGTAGTGTCACTTGATGTCCGGGGGTGTGTGTTGCCTATTTCCATTCTTGCTGTGCTTCACTGCAGTACGTTGCATACGCTTAACTGTAACATCGCTGTGATGCAACGAAGCTAACTTTTGGGAAATGGCAATATGTGGTGCTTTTTCGAGTCTTGCTATACATTCCATGCCTTGAAGCACTCGGCAAGGATGACAAGAGGCAGACTGAGTGCCGTTGATGGCAGGTCCAGCATGTTTCAGCAATCGACATGGCACCTAGCACTAGAAAGTTTGATATCTCGCAGTACAGTAGTTAGTAGGTCCACATTGGCACAGTGCATGACAGCACATGAACTGCTATAGTGCAGCTTCTAACAGATGAGCATGCGAGAATGCTGGTGTGAGAGTAGCAGATAATCAAAATGGTGGCAAAAACTCACAAAAAGAAGATTGGATGGCTTATGGTTTTAGTATCTAGAATTCAAGATGGCCTTAACATTTACTCCTTGTGGGCACGTCACGGCAGTGTTGGGAACGTGTATAGGGGATGTTATTAGAAGTAATTGTAATGGAAACAGGTAGAAAGAAAAGTGGACAAATAGATAACTGCCACTTTTGAAAAAAGTGTGTGATGCTGTACCATTCCTACACATTTTCATTACAATTATTTCTAATAACATCTCCCTATACTTTCTTTGGCATTATTGTCTGTTAGATCTCATTATCTGACAAAGAAAATGAGCCATTAAACATACACTTCTTTCTTTGTTTCCTTTTTTGTCAGTTGATGAAAGCAAATGTAATGCACTATAGCACTAATTAAGTGAGATTTGTTGGAAGTTCTGATCTTCACTGTGTTTGCAGGTGGTGTGTTGATCATGGCTGTTGACGCCTTGCTCTACCTAAACCAGAGTGTACCACCTTATGGTGTTTCACTCAATTCTTTCACAGACTTCAGTACTGCATTCCCTCTGAGTAAGTGACTTAATTAAAAGAAGATGGTATCGAGTCCATTGCTCAGAGAATGATTGAAGGTTTTCAGATTATTCTTCTTTTCTCTAAATAATGAACAGAGCCTCAAGAGGGATTGAAGATTTCTTTGGACTGCGCTCAGGCTTGTTTTCTGAGCTATGACAGGCTCGTTCTCTCACTTAAAGGAGGTGAACTGTAAGCTTCTTTCATTTGCTTCTGGTACAATGTTCGCATGCACACTTTTTATATAATTCTGCTTATATGTTTTCTTATAGTTACGTACTGACACTATTCAATGATGGCATGCGAAGTGTAAGAAACTTCTACTTTGACAAGGCAGCTGCCAGTGTGCTCACAACAAGTGTGAGTTTCCAACCTCTGCTTTCTGGTTGCCCTACTGTGCACAAGTTCTTTCAACCTTTCATGATGTAAAAAAGTTTACATACTTTTTTGTTTGTTTTTGCAACGCAGATGACACTTTGTGAAGATGGCTATTTGTTTCTTGGTTCGCGGCTTGGGAATTCCTTACTGCTTCATTATACTGAGAAGGCTGCTGAAGTGGATGACATTGCAAAACGAGATGAAAAAACTGAGAGTGATGTAAGGGCCATTTCTTATTGCACATTTTACCTTTTAGTTTTTTGACGTGCATTGCGAATGTAGCTGATTATGGTCAAATATTGAAACTGCTGTTCTTTGACAACCCAGAATGAGAACAAAGAGTTGCATATTTGTTTGTGTTTATACTTTAAGTTTCCATGCTTATTTTATTTGCATTAGGCCAATGACCCTCCTTCCAAAAAGAAAAGGATGGACGCCATTGGGGACTGGATGGGTAGGATTCATTTGTAGCTTCACAGGATTTTGCAGGAAATAATAATCTTGGCTCTTATTTATTAGCTTCCGATGTTGCACTCATTGATCCGGATGAACTGGAAGTGTACGGAAGTGAAACCATGGCAACGAAGCAACTGACATCATACACTTTTGAGGTATGTGCATCTTCTATGTATGTACTGTCTCTTTTGATTGACCCCCAAAAACACTCTTCAAGGGACATGTAGAAGCCAGATAACTTTTTTTCTTGTATCAGTAAGTTGCCCCCTCACGATACCGAAAGCACTGCTCTTGCCTCAAAGTGACACTTGCCGTGAGAAAATGTTAAAAGAATTTAATTATAAGTAGTGCCGCCGTACCACCTGTGTCCTCGCCACTATTCAGTTGTGATCAGGAAAGTGCGCATTATTTTTTCGTAATGCAATTATACAATCACTTTTATGGTTGATTTGCCCTACTATTCTATTAATATGCTAGCAACTTTCATGAAATTTTATTGATGTTCGTAAAATGAAAAAAAAAAAATGGAGGGGGAATGCTGACGTTCTGGTGTGAAATTCAGTTATGCAAATCACCTTCATTTTCTTTTCCAGTAATGGACTTATGAAGGCAAACTTGACAATAGATTTATCAGATATGATTTATCTCTCTGAATTGATTTAGTGTTTCACTGCTGTGTCCCTTTAAAACAAGTATTTTACTAGTGTTAGCCTACTCTGGTGACCTTATGGTAGTCAGCCCATGCTGTAGCATTTAGTGGATTTTGAGAGTGATCTCGTGTTAGCCTACTCTGGTGACCTTATGGTAGTCAGCCCCTGCTGTAGCATTTAGTGGATTTTGAGAGTGATCTCGTCTGTATTAAGATTAAATTAAGATTTCTGTATTAAGGCTGATAATGCTTTCTGGCTGTTGCAGGTCTGTGACAGCTTGATTAACATTGGACCGTGTGGGAAAATATGTATGGGTGAACCAGCATTTCTTTCTGAAGAGTTTGTTCAAAACTCTGATGCAGACCTAGAGCTTGTCACTACAGCTGGCTATGGAAAAAATGGAGCACTTTGTGTATTACAGGTAATTAAAAATACCCCTTTTCCACTCAATTCTTGCAGTTATAACAGTTATAATAATTAATAAGGCATCGCATGGACTTATTGTTTTGTATGAGTATGGTGCCGAGATTCGTCGGGGTCTAGCAATTCAAGCTGACGCTTTGTAGTCAGTGATGCAAACACGTCATTGCTTTTGTACGAAGTTTCTTGCCTTTTGCCGCTTTCTAAAACTAGAAATAATTCGCTGCTTACCTTTAATCTACAATTTTACGTTATTAAGCTAACCGTAGATGTAATTACTAATATGTGTATACGACTCTCGGCTGAGGGCCACTATCTACTTCAATATCTATTTACCAGAGTTTATAATTACTATCCCAAAACGGCAACAAAATACGATACAAACAAAATAGGAAGTGCCTGTCTAGTCTTTAACTGTTAGAAACTTTTCACATTTAATTTTCATGCACTCCGACCTTCGTGACGTATACGCTCAACGTAAGAATCAGATAGAAGTAGCTGATTAGTCACAAAACAGGAGTTCGATTACTCTAAAGCCAATAATGTCAAAATTGAGCGAGACAGGAAGAAGTTAAAAGAAAATAAATGCTTAATAAAGAGAGTCATCCAAAGCACTGAGCTGGCCTAAGCTCGTAAGGTCAGAAGTTTGCAACCACGCTGGGTGTTTTCTTTTTTTTTTGTTTTCAAGGAAAATGGATTTCAAAATAGTTAACAAAAGAAGGCCAGGGGAGCTATGAGTCGGGTGAAGTTGAGAGCTGATGAGCAGTCAGGTTGTATTCTGCAGGGCTAAGAAAGTGCAACAGAACCCCATACTTACAGATAGCGCAGCAGCCTAGCTTGCCATGACAAAATTCTATACGAATGCAGATGCTGGACCATTTCCAATCATATATTTACGTAAAATGCTTGTTGAAGGACTCGTTAAAAAACAAAAAGAAGCAATGAATCCTTGACCCTCAGTCCCAAAAGGCTGCAACTGTCCAAAGCGGCGGTCAGACCTGCGACACAGCGAAGGGTGCCAAGAATCCCTGGGTACGGACAGGCCGCCATTGGAATCTGAACATGGCTACCTTCAACACTAGAGTGCTATCTAGTGAGGCTAGTCTAGCTGGGGTATTTGAGGAATTAGAGGGTGTTAAATGGTATCCAATAGGACTCAGCAAAGGTAGGAGGACACTTGAGGCTTATTCAGTGCTGAAGAACAGACATGTCCTATGCTACCATGGATTAGTGTACAGAAAAGAACTAGCGATGAGGTTTCTTATACACAAGAATATCGCTGGCAACATAGACGGATGCTATAGCATCAGCGAGAGAGGGCAGGTATTATAATTAAGTTTAATAAAAGGTACAAGATGAAGATGGTGCAGGCCTATGTGCCTACATCAAGCCATGATAATCATTTGGTTGAACGCTTCTACGAAGATGTAGAGTCAGCCATTAATAAAGTAAAGACACAGTATTCTATTCTGATGGGTGACTTTAATGCCAAAGTAGGCAAGAAGCAGGCCAGAGACCATGCAGTGGGGGAATATGGCATCGGCTCTAGAAATGCCAGAGGGGAGTTAATAATAGAATTTGCAGAATGTAATAATTTACGCCATATGAATACCTTTTTCAGAAAACAGGCTAACCGTAAGTGGATGTGGTGAAATCCTAATGGCGAATTTAAAGATCAAATAGACTTCATAGACTTTATTCTGTGTGCTCACCAAGGCATTGTACAAGATGTAGAAGTAGTTGGCAAGATCCGATGCAGGGACCATAGAATGGTAAGAGCTTGTATTCACCTAGATTTTAAAAAAGCAAAGACAAAGATTGATATGCAAGCTGCCAATTAATGAACTGGCAGTGAGAGGGAAAATACAGGAATTCAGTTTTGCTTCAGAATAGATTCGAGGCACTAAACGAGAAAACCAACGTTAGCATTGACAAGTGGAACGATAATCTTGCTAGTATCATCAAAGCGTGTGCAATGGAAGTTGAGGTATTGTCACTAGACAGATAACTGGCAGGCTATCGCAGGAGACAAAAAATATTAAGAGACGACAAACCATGAAAGCCTCAAATGCAACCGACAAAATAGAGTTAGTGGAGCGTTCGAAGTTTATCAATAGGCGTAAGGTAGCCGACATCAGGAGGTATAACACGAAAAGAATTGAGCAGGCTGTAAAAAGCGGCAGAAGCCTAAAAGCTGCAAAGGCTGACTTGTGCATAGGCAAAAATCGGATGTATGCATTGAGGAACAAGGAAGGCTATGTCATAACCAATATGAATAGGATAGTCGAGTTGGCGGAGAAGGCCTACAGACAGCTAGCTGTACAGAAGCCAAAACAACCAGGATGATAGCGCGAGAAACAATAATAGTCTAGAGGCAGGGGTGGAAGTGCTGCACTATATCGCCATTATGCGGCAATCTAACCTGCTGCGTCTAAACGGCAATTTGCGTGTGCAACGCGAAATTTAGTCAAGTTTTGTAATCAACCGAGCAACACGCGTGGGCTACACTAAGGACGCAACCGCGTCTATATCAAATTAGTTCGGTCACGTCATTTTTCGCTTCATGCATTATTCTTGTTAAGGTGGTGTTTGTGCACATACCCCATTATGTGACTTTATATGGGTTTTAACAGTGAAGCTGTTAGCCGAACCATATAAACTGAAAAAAAAAAAAAATGTTTTATCAGCAAAGTAATGACTGCAATAGCAAGAATTTGTAATAGTAATTCCACACATGCTCCTTTCCTTCTATTTTTGCTACCGCATCATTACGCATCTAACGCTGCCTTGTGCAAACCGCGCCTGAATGGCTGGGAACAATCTAGATAATCTTAGAACCTTCCAATGAGATTACGCGAACAACGCGTACATAAGATATTTTTCTGGAACTTACGCAGCCTATAACGATAACGCTAAAATCTTCGATGGCACATGTATAAATGCCGACACACTTTGCTGCTTGGCAAATTATGGACGGCCTACACTCTCGTTTGCTGCTATCAGTCTACAGCTTGTATTGCTTGTAGAGTGACATTTTGTTTCCAGCGCACAGGCTCGCACAAATGAAGTTCACTCATGAAAACAGCGACTGCTGCCTTCGTCAACCTCACGACTCCGTGACAGTACGAATGCTTTCAGCTAACTCTTTTGGATCCAACATCGCGACAATCTACAAAACGCTGGTGTAAGAGAAAAAGTACAGCTGCTCCAGGGAGAAATGCTCTTATTGCACAATCCTTTCCCATTGAGAGCACACCACGTAGAACGGTTTAGGAATAGCGCGCTGATGCTTGCTGATAGAACGAGCACCAGCTTATCCGTATGAAGCCTTTTGAATCAAAATTCACCGCTGCTGCTCGAGCAACCCGTTCCCCCCTTTTTCTCGCATATTTTTTTAATGCTCGTTCAAGACGGGTGGCGTGTTTTATCTCTGCTTGAGCTTTTGACGGCAGGTCTAACAAGCGGCAGGACGCTATCGCTTGCGCCTTCCAAGCAACGGAGATCGGCCGCTTCGTTTATCTTCTGCTTGAGCAGCGCTCATCATCTCAGCTTGCGCAATTTTACGCTCGGGTAGAACGTACGATGCGCAGAGAATGTTAACAACTTGTACTTTACGTGGAACATGGCGGGGACGGTGAAAATCCGTCGAGTGTCCATATAATTCCTATCGTAATAAAGAATTTTTACTTTATTGCCTAACCATGGCGCGGCGAGCGCATCTGAATTTCGTCGTGGTTCTGATGTCAGCTGTGGCACTTCAATGACTGGAACATAAGTTTATTTACATTTATTTTTATAGACCTTTTGGGTTCAGTATGAAGATAACTTATGTTATGTAGTAGGTCAAGTCTTGAGTTGCTCTTCATGTTGGATGTGGAGTTTTATTCACATTTTGAACAGTGAAACATTTTAACATGAAAAGTTTTCATTTGTCTGAGTAGCTGTTCAGAGTGCTGCTTATACAGCGTGAGTAGCTGTCCAGAGTGCCGCTTATGTTTTTTTTTTGAGTTTCTGTGCTTTCTGCTTTGATGTTGTAAGGTTTAATATATATATATATATATATATATATATATATATATCAATTTGGGGTAAGTTTGGTAACTTGATCAGCATTGAATGCTTGGTAAAAACCACTGAATTCTTTTGTGTTTATGAGAAAGCAAGGAAAAAACAAATTTTAATTAACAGTAATGTGCGACCCAATAAATCTGCTCCTAAACTAAATTTTGATGCTCCAAAATACGCCTTTTGGTACTCCAGAGCTGCTCCAAAATGCCCCTTTCGCTGCTGCAAAGCTGCTCCAAAACCATATTATTCCTGCTCTTAAAGCTGCTCCAAAAGACTGAAGCCCGCTTCAACCCCGGAGAGGAATTTGACATCCTACTAGTAATGACAGGGGAAGTGAAGGAAGCCCTAGAAGGAATGCACAGAGGCAAAGCCGCTGGTGCCCCGCCGCGGTGGTCTAGTGGCTAAGGTACTCGGCTGCTGACCCGCAGGTCGCGGGTTCGATTCCCGGCTGCGGCGGCTGCATTTCCGATGGAGGCGGAAATGTTGTAGGCCCGTGTACTCAGATTTGGGTGCACGTTAAAGAACCCCAGGTGGTCGAAATTTCCGGAGCCCTCCACTACGGCGTCTCTCATAATCAAATGGTGGTTTTGGGACGTTAAACCCCACAAATCAATCAATCAAAGCCGCTGGTGAGGATGAGGTAACAACGGACCTCTTGAAAGATAGCGGAGAATTTGTGTTAGAAAAATTGGCCACCTTATATACGAAGTGTATCTTGACGGCAAGGGTACCAGAATCTTGGAAGAACGCCAAAATTATCTTAATCCATCAGAAAAGAGACGTCAAGGATTTGAAAAATTACAGGCTGGTCAGCTTACTGTCTGTTCTCTGCAAACAATTTACAAAAATAATAGCTAATAGAATTAAGGCGACATCAAAGTTCAATCAACCAAAGGACCAAGCAGGATTTTATACAGGCTACACAATAGATCATATTCATGCTATCAATCAGGTGATAGAGAAATGCGCAGAATACAACCAACCTCTATAGATACGATTACAAGTAGATTACGAGTAGACGTTTGACTCTGTCAAGGCATCAGCAGTGATGCAGGCACTACGGAATTAGGTTATCGAAGAACCCTACATAAGCACACTGGAAAAAATATACAGTGGATCCATAGTCACCATAGTTCTCAATAAAGAAAAAGATAGATTACTGCCACGTTCTATTTCTCAAGTTTTGTTATCGCCCCGAAACACTACGCAATTCTCAGCGCAAAATGTGCGTGCAGTTTTCGAGAAGCTTCCGGACTTTAGTAGATCATTTCGATAAGATCACGCCCACTGTGCGAACTGTACAGATTATTCTGGAACCTACGCCACCGCCAGCGATAACGCTAGAACATTCGATGGCAAGAGTATAAATGCCGACGCACTTCGCCGCTTGTCAGTAGTTGATCGACGGCCGACGCTCCGTTCACTGCTATCTGTGCAAGACTGCTTCTGTAATCGAACTTTCCGTTTACCGGGCACAGGTTCGCCCAAATAAACAGTTAAATCCCAACATAAAGTTTCCTGTCTTCGGCCACGTCACGACCCCGTGACATCTGGTGGAAGTGCTGCTTCGTTCATGTACCGAACGTCCCCGTCAAGCTGTGAACCCAGCCCACGTCGCGGAGAAGACACCGCGCCAACCAAGAGCAGCAAACAAGCCGCCAACAGCAAGGGCTACCACCGGAGTACGGGCTTCTACAACAGAAGGCGCGGTAGACCAAGGCCATGACCGCGACTTCAGCGACAATGACAACCGCAGCGTCCCAGCCCACGATGGTCATGCATCAACCCAGGGAACCACCAATTTTCCATGGGTCATCGTTCGAAGACCCGTAGTCCTGGCTAGAAACATACGACCATGTGGCCGCCCTCAACCACTGGGACCACGACGAAAAGCTCCATCATGTGTTCTTCTATTTAGAAGACACCGCAAGGACCTGGCTCGAAAATCGAGAGTCCACGCTCCGAACGTGGGATGTTTTCTGCGGCGCATTCCTGCAAACGTTCGCGAGCGTCGCTCGCAAAGAGAGGGCCGCTGCTTTATTAGAGACCCGGGTTCAGCTACTAAATGAAAATGTTGCCATTTTCACAGAAGAAATGACCCGACTATTCCGTCACGCTGACCCAGACATGCCTGAGGAGAAAAAAGTTTGTTTCCTCATGCGAGGGGTCAAACAGAAGCTCTTCGCGGGACTGATGAGAAATCCACCGAACACTGTCCAAGAATTTGTAGCCGAAGCGACCACTATCGAAAAGACCCTGGACATGCGCACCAGACAGTATAGTCGTCGCCTGACTCCAGAATTCGCTGCTGCTCAAGCCAGTAACTCCGAAGACCTGCGTGCGATCGTGCGGGAAGAGCTGCGCAAGCTGTTGCCTTCGGCGTAGCCTCAAGTGGATTCGATCGCCGACATTGTGCGAGAAGAAGTTCGGCAATCGCTTCGAATTCCCCAAGCACCGCTGCCCGAGCCGGAAGCTATGAGCTATGCCGCTGCAGTGCGCCACAATTTTTCTCCCCGTCCACGCCAAAACGCCGCCCCATCGCACTTCCGTCGACAGACGCCACCGCCGCCACCGCCGCCACTACCCCCACCGACGTCATACCGTTCGCCAGCGACCCAGCGCAGTGAGCCGAGGAAGACTGACATCTGGCGCACCCCTGACCACCGCCAGGTCTGCTACCACTGCGGCGAGGCCGGACACACATACCGCCAATGCCAGTACAGATGGGACTGCGTGGCTTCGCCGTCAATGCACCGCATCCACAGCCAGGAGAATGACCACGTGACATCGCCGACTATCTGACAGGAACTCATTGGACACCACGAAGCCCTTCGCGTTCGCCGTCACCCAGCCGCCGTACGTCACCGCACTACCGGCAGTACTCTGGCCCAATGCAGGGCTGGTCTCTTAGCCCGTATCCGGGAAACTAAGGGCAGCAACCGATGGAGGTGCGGTTGCTGTGCAACGAACTACCGAAGATCCTCCGCCGCCGCCGCCGCCGCGACGGAGCTATCCGAACACAGCGCCAACCAGGCAAAGCCCTGACGGCGAAACCTCACTTACCAAAGGTGACCTGACGACGCAACATGGAAGCAGTGGAACAAGCCGACGCAGCCGTGACCCGACGCCACGCCCTAACTGTAATGAGAGACGGCGAACTAGCGACTTCGACGGTCTTATCGACGGCCACAGTGTGACCGCTCTCGTCGATACTGGAGCCGACTGCTCCGTCATCAGTGGGTCGTTCGCCGCGAAGTCAAAGAAAGTTAGGACAGCTTGGGAAGGTCCCGAAATCCGCACAGCCGGAGGTCATCTCGTAACGCCTGCAGGAATCTGCACAGTGAAAGTCGCCATTAACGGCCGTATTTATCCTACAGACTTTGTAGTCCTACAGCGTTGCTCGAGAGATGTCATCCTTGGCATGGACTTCTTATGCCTTCATGGTGCTGTGATCAACCTAAAACCAAGTCGATAACGTTATCCACAGAAGAAGCACTACCGCCGCGCACGCCGTCAGGAAACCATGCCTTGAATGTGCTGGAAGAACAAGTCACCGTTCCGCCTCACTCAAGCGTCATTATTTCAGTTGGCGCTTCTAAATCACCTAACTTGGAAGGCGTCATTGAAGGCAGTCAGCATTTGTTGGTCACCCGAAATATTTGCGTCGCAAGAGGAATTGCAGAGCTGCGGGGAGGAAAAGCAACGATCGTGCTCACGAATTTCAGCAATGAGTACAAACATGTGAACAAAGGAACAACGGTCGCATACATCGAAGAAATTGTCGAATCCACCAGTGCTTTCACCCTCGCCGATTCTGCGGAACCTGCTCAGAAGAACCAAGCCCCTCCCATAGCTTTCGATGTCAATCCTAGACTTCCGAACCATAAGCAAGAACAGCTCAAGGCCCTGATCCTGCAATACGAAGATTGCTTTTCGTCGTCATCAAAAATTCGGCAGACCCCAATCACGAAACATCGCATCATAACCGAAGAAAATGCCAGACCACTCCGTCAGAGTCCGTACAGGGTTTCGACGCGAGAACGTGAGGCCATGAAGAGACAAGTTGATGAAATGCTGCGGGATGACATTATCCAGCCGTCCAAGAGTCCATGGGCATCCCCCGTGGTGTTAGTGAAGAAAAAGGATGGGACCCTACGTTTCTGCGTCGATTATCGCCGCCTGAACAAAATCACAAGAAAGGGCGTGTATCCTCTCCCACGAATAGACGACGCACTTGATCGGCTCCATAATGCCAAGTACTTTTCGTCAATGGACCTCAAGACTGGCTATTGGCAAATCGAAGTCGACGAAAGAGACCGAGAGAAGACGGCGTTTATAACACCGGACGGCCTCTTCGAGTTTAAGGTGATGCCCTTCGGCCTTTGCTCAGCGCCTGCAACTTTTCAACGCGTTATAGATACAGTACTGGCAGGATTGAAGTGGCAGACTTGCCTTGTGTACTTGGACGACGTCGTCGTGTTTTCTTCGAGTTTCGACGAGCATCTTCGGCGCCTTGAAGCTGTACTTCAAGCCATCAAGACTTCCGGACTCACACTGAAGCCAGAAAAGTGCAGATTTGCGTACGAGGAGCTCGTTTCTGGGGCACGTTATTAGCAAGTCTGGAGTTCGTCCCGATCCACGGAAAACAGCCGCCGTCGCCGACTTCCCGCCATCCACTGACAAGAAGGCGGTGCGCCAATTTCTGGGCCTGTGAGCTTAATATAGGCGGTTCATGAAGAACTTCGCCCGCATCGCCGATCCTCTCACTAACCTTACCAAGGCCGACGTGGAGTTCAAGTGAAAAACGCCGCAGGTACGCGCTTTCCAGGAGCTTAAACATCGCCTACAGATGTCTCCGTTACTTGCCCATTTCGAGGAATTCACCGAGACAGATATACACACTGACGTAAGCAGCGTAGGTCTTGGCGCCGTTCTTGTGCAGAGGGCTCACGGACTTGAAAGGGTTATTAGTTACGCCAGCTGATCGCTATCCAAAGCAGAAGCCAATTATTCCACAACAGAAAAAAAGTGCCTCGCCATCATCTGGGCTACGTCAAAATTTCGCCCCTACCTCTGGCAGGCCCTTCAAAGTTGTGAGCGACCACAACGCCTTGTGTTGGCTAGCCACCTTGAAGGACCCTTCAGGTCGCCTCGCACGATGGAGCCTGAGACTTCAAGAATATGACATTACTGTCATTTACAAGTCCGGCAAGAAACACTCCGACGCCGACTATCTCTCTCGTGCGCCGACGACCAACCACCACCCGACGACCCGGATGATGACTACTTCTTGGGAACGATAACTACCGACGACTTCGCTGAACGACAGCGGGCCGACCCGGAACTTAAGGCCCTAATAGAATACCTCGAAGGCACGACCGCCGAAGTCCCGAAGGTATTCAAGCGCGCACTTGCGTCGTTCTTCCTGCGAAACGGTCTTCTCCAAAAGAAAAACTTCTCACCACTCCGAGCCAAAGTGCCTTCTTGTGGTGCCTTCAGCTCTGCTACCAGAACTTCTGCAGGCCCTGCACGACGATCCGATGGCAGTGCACCTCGCTGTTTCTTGCACGCTCGCGAGGATACAAGAACGGTACTACTGGCCATGTCTTACCACCGACGTCACTCATTATGTGAGGACATGCCGGGACTGTCAGCGACGCCAGACACCGCCGACAAGGCCAGCGGGACTTCTGCAGCCAATTGAACCACCTTGCCGACCTTTGCAGCAGATTGGTATGGACCTGCTGGGGCCGTTCCCGACGTCGTCTTTCGGAAACAAGTGGATCGTGGTAGCTACCGACTACTTCACCCGCTACGCCGAGACAAAAAGCCCTTCCCAAAGGCAGTGCATCCGAGGTAGCTAAGTTCTTTGTCGAAAATATCGTCCTACGTCACGGTGCCCCGGAGGTCCTTATCACCGACAGAGGAACTGCATTTACTGCCGACTTAACTCAAGCGATTTTGGCATACAGCCAGACAAACCACCGCTGGATGGCAGCGTTACCGCCCACAGACCAACGGCCTCACCGAGCGGCTTAACAAGACGATCGCCGACATGCTGGCAATGTACGTCAATGTCGAACACAAGACATGGGACGCCATTCTTCCGTACGTGAGCTTCGCATACAACACGGCGGTGCAAGAGACGACGCAGATATCGTCATACAAATTGGTCTATGGAAGGAGCCCGGCAACGACGCACGATGCCATGTTACCCAACGTTACCGACGAAGAAAACCTCGACGTGAGTGAGTACATTCAACGCGCCGAAGAAGCCCGACAACTCGCGCGTCTCCGTATTAAGAATCAACAGACGACCAACAGCCGCCGTTACAATCTTCGACTACGCTTCGTGGAATACCAGCCCGGTGAACATGTTTGGGTGTGGACACCGGTACGCCGACGTGGACTAAGTGAAAAGCTTCTGCGACGGTACTTCAGACCGTACAGGGTGGTTCGGCGTCTCGGCCCACTTGATTACGAGGTTGTCCCCGACGACATCACGAACGCTCAACGACGCCGATCGCGACCTGAAGTCGTCCATGTCGCGCTCCTCAAGCCGTTTCATGCGCGTTAACAAACTGAAACAGTGTTTTTTTTATTATGATTGTATTGTAATTTATTCATTGTACTTTCTTGCATTATTGTTGTACCTTCATCTTTAGTTAAAGCATCGGGACGATGCCTTTTTCAGAGGGGGGCAAAGCCACGTTCAATTTCTCAAGTTTTGTTATCGCCCCAAAACACTACGCAATTCTCAGCGCAAAACGCGCGTGCAGTTTTCGAGAAGCTTCCGGACTTTAGTAGATCATTTCGATAAGATCACGCCCACTGTGCGAACTGTACAGATTATTCTGAATCTACGCCACCGCCTGCGATAACGCTAGAACATTCGATGGCAAGAGTATAAATGCCGACGCACTTCGCCGTTGTCAGTAGTTGATCGACGGCCAACGCTCTGTTCACTGCTATCTGTACAAGACTGCTACTGTAATCGAACTTTCCGTTTACCGGGCACAGGTTCGCCCAAATAAACAGTTAAATCCCAACATAAAGTCTCCTATCTTCGGCCACGTCACGACCCTGTGACAATACCAATAAAGAAGAGTGTAAGGCAGGGAGACATGATTTCTCCACTGCTAACAGGTTTTGAGGACCCTAGATTGGAAAGATTTAGGGATAAAATTTAATGGAGAGTATTTTGATAATGTATGATTTGCTGATGACATTGTCTTGATGAGTAACTCAGGGGAGGAATTACAGCTCATGATTACTGAACTGGACACGGATGCAGAAAAGTATGTCTGAAAATTAGTATGCACAAAACTAAGTAATGTGCAACAGTCTCGGCAGAAAACAGCACTTTGCTATAGGTGGAGAGACGCTGGAAGTTGTAAAGGAATATGCTTACTTTGGACAGGTAATAACCACGGAACCAAACCATGAGAGTGAGATAACTAGAAATATAAGGATGGGGGTGGATCACATTTGGCAAGCATTCTCAAATCATGAATGGTAATCTGTCACTAACTCTCTAGAGGAAGGTATGTAACAGCTGCATTTTGCCGGTACTTACCTACGGAGCAGAAACCTGGAGGCTTACAAAGAGGGTTCAGCTTAAATTGAGAATGACTCAGTGAGTGATGGAAATGAAAATGATAAGTGTAACCTTAAGAGACAAGATGAGAGCAGAGTGGGTCAAGGAACAAATCGGGGTTAAGGGTATCATAGTTGAAATCAAGAAGAAAAAATGGACATGAGCCGGGCACGTAGCATGTAGGCAGGATAGCTGCTGGTCATTAAGGGTAACTGACTGGATTCCCAGAGAAGGCAAATGAACCAAGGGGGAGGGCTGATGAGGTTATAAAGTTCTCAGGTGTAACGTGGCAACGGAAAGCACAAGACTGGGTTGATTGGCAGATGCGGGTCTTTGCCCTGCAGTGGGCATAGTCAGGCTGATGATGATTAATTATAAGAAATAGTACTTCATATTTGAATACATTCATTTTGAAAATCTCTGTTTTATAATGTCATGTGATTTAATGCACGCAATATTTCCTCTTTTTTACTGAGAGTAAATATCTTATTCTGTTCCAAGTTCTCCATGTTTCGTTAGTGTCCTTGATTTCTAGATGTAGAAATGGTATGTTCTCGGTAAATAGAACCTGAAACAACCAGGAAAATATGTTCCAATAAACGGGAAAAGATAACCCTGTGTGCTTAGATCTAGGGGCACGTTGAAAAACCCTAGATGCTCGAAATTTCTGTATTCCTCCAGTACGGCATCTCTCATAATTGTATCACGGTTTTGCGATGTTCAACCCCAACAATTGTACATTATTACATTTACTGAAAGATGTATAGGTTTGCAGAATTCAAGTAGATACGAAAGTAGTGCTGTGCAAATTGTGGGTGCGAATCAAATGCAATATTTTTAGAACATTTCTCTTTTTTTGATATAGCAACATGAAAGTGTTTATTTTGGCTGGGTTGAAGTGCTGGTGGGGTGGTGTTTCATAGTTGTATTATCAAGAATGAGGCAAAGCAGGGCCATATTATATTTATGTACATGAATCGGTGCAACCAAAGTGTTGCCCACAACACTCAACACATGAGAAGCAATGATGCTAGTTCCTCAGTTGGTCCTCCTCTTACAACTTCTGTGAAAGGCAAATTGATATGGAGGACATGGCTATGCTACCTTCAAGTCTTAAGTTCCAAATCTGCGTCGTAGATCTCAATATATAAGAACATCTGAAATTGTGGATGCTAAAAACCTTCAGCGTCCGATTTTTCGGACTTCTGCTCAAATTTCAAGTCCAGATCAGCATTGGCCCCCACCTCTGCCACATCAGTCATCTCCATGCTGGAACCAGCGTTTTCACGAGTCAGTAGTCAATACATTTTAAGACTGTAGCAGAGCCTCAAAGGCTGCTTTGCTGCAAAACAAAAATGTGATGGGTTGAAGCATATTGAAAATTTGAAGGGGCCATTGTCAGTTTGACGTTGACTGTATTTGTCTTCGGGAAATTCGAATGGCAGTTCAGATAGTAAAGTTCCGCTGCAAGTTGAATAGCGAACACTATGAGTAAAATATTTGACATTTCGAATATTCGTGCATCTCTACATGAAACCAATCATATTAGAGGCAGTTGTTTCATTTAAGGAGCAACATTATTTTTTAGAGATTGTTTTGTACAGATATTATACCATAAATAAAAAAATGCTAAATTTTCTTTAGGATGCACAGTGGTGTAGTACTAATTGCTTTTCTTTTTTTAAAAGTAAAATTTCTTATCAGTGTTTAACTAGCAGTGACTTCTTGCTTGTATGTAGGTATCTACATTTCAATTCGCATGTCAGTTTGACTTATTTCAATATAAATGAATATTCACTGTTGTGATGTATATACATTTTTTAACAATTCCTGTTCATTAGATGGCCTTGTATATTAAACCTTGATATCTACTGAATAACAAAAAGCTTTCTACACTTTCAGTATAGCAAAATTTTATTGCTGCCACTAAGCCGAAAAGTGAGAAACTGTGTGTGCCAGCTAAAATAGTTGAATTGTGTTCAACCATTTTAACTGGCGGACACATTGACTTTGTATCATGCACTGGTGTGCTGTGGTGAGCATAATTCAGGGTTATTCCGTTCTTGGCGATGCACGAGATTATGCTGGCAAGCCGTAGCAATCGTACAGACAGGAAAGCTTCACATTGTTGGTCAGTTAAGTGTTCCCTGGAATCATGTTTCTTTTGGCTTTATCATGTGCACCATAGTGTGACTGCAAAAAGAACTGTGATGTTTTGGCATCAAATCATACAAGTGGTCAGTTGTTGATGAATTTCTTAAACTTTACTTTTATTGAAAATTCTTGTTTGGGCTGCCTGATTTTGCCAAGACAGCTTTTTCATTGCAAAAAATATATTCGTGATTGCATAGCAGGTAAAACTTACAATGCAACAAAGTAAAATGCCAGTGTTATGAATATATTTATAGCAAGATATGGCTATAGTATACATTTTTACTTAGTAGGCAGTTCAGAAATTATGTAACACAATTTTTTTCTCAACAGCGCTCTGTTCGGCCTCAAGTGGTGACAACTTTTGAGCTACCAGGCTGCGTGCATATGTGGACCGTCATGGGTCCTCCTGCAGAGAAAAAGGTGGTTGTGTATTGGTTTCTGATACGTTCACCTTGTTTAGCGCACCTGAAGTTTATGCTGGCATATTTTAAATTCAATGAATTCTGTCTGAAGGCAGTAGTTGCAGCCAGTGTTCTTGCAATAGTTTGTGTAATCCTATCATAAGTCCATGTGCCTTATGAATTGTAAATTAAGGTTGACATGTGTTCTGGTATACATGCATCATCTGTAGAGAACAAATATGAATGTTTGATAGTTGCATGGCGAAGCTTCGCAATGTCGGTATTAGTGAGAATGTTCTCAGTTGGACCAGAGCTTATCTAGGCAATCAACAACAAGCAGTTAGAGTGGGAGATGCTATGTCGGGAAATCGGGAGGTGTATTTGGGAGTGCCTCAAGGATCTGTATTGGGGCTCCTACTTTTCCTTTTATACATAGATGATATTTCATCAGTTGTCCAACCACCAGTAAAAATTAAGCTATTTGCAGATGACTGCCTAATCTATATTCCAGTATCACGTAGAGAAGATCAAGTGAATATCAGTCAGTGCTTACAAACCCTAAACTTATGGTGTTCTAAATGGGGTATGGAAATTAACATTAAGAGATCCACTTACACACACATTACAAAAAAGAAGGAAGTGCTTTCGTTTGCATATAACATTGGTGATCATATGCTGGTGAAAGTCTGTAATTTTAAATACTTGGGCGTCCTCATGTTGATAACATCTGTCAATCAGCATGTCAAAAATTGTGCTTCCTACGAAGGAAGTTAGGCCAAGCCACAAAAGATGTCAAGCTGCTTGCCTACAAAACGTATGTCCGTCTGAGATTGGAATACATTAGTGCTGTGTGGAGCCCACACCAAAAGGTATAAAAAATAAATTAGAACGCATTCAGAGAATGTCAGCTCGCTTTATCTGTTTCAAATATCGAAGAAGGGATTCTGTTACTGAAATGTTAAAGGTATGTAAATTGGAATCGCTAGAATTAAGAAGGCGGAAACGGAGGTTGAAACTTCTTTTTAAGATCTTGCATGCCGGGGTGAAAATAAACAGGGATGCTTATTTGAAGCATTCTTACAAAAGGTTTTCAAGAACAACATGCACTACATTCATACAACCAATACATGCTCGAACAGATATATTCTGATTTTCTTTCTTTCCTGACACTATTAATATGTGTAAAGAATTACCGAATGATATGGTGCAAAAAAGAACTTTGAGTGATTTTGAGGTTGCTCTTGATTGGCATTTTGTTGAAAATGCATAGTTTTCAGTGTTCATGTATATGTTTTCTTACAAATGTTTCATCGGTCATAGACATCGTGTTGTAAATGTATTGAGTGAAAAAAGCATGTAACTGTGTTTCTCATATAATTGTGCTATATGTTACAGAGTTCATCTTACAATTTCTTTTGAAATATTTAATTTTGTGCAACTCAATTCTTCACCCTCCCTGTAACGACCCTCAAGGGAGGGTTAACAGTATGACAAATAAATAAATAAATAAGCACCAGACACAGAACTCAACAGTATATTGTTGTTGTATTGCCTGCGACCCAAGCTCGCCTAATAAAATATTCATATTGTGAAGGTTATGGCATGCATTTGTCGCTTCAACATTGAAGTGTGTTCAATTTTACTGCATTTTAAAACAGCCACCAAAGAAAGCTGAGGAGTCTGGTGACCCTGCGTCTGAAGACAAGGCTGCAGAGCAGCCTTTGACCAACACGCACGCCTTTTTAATTCTCAGCAGGGCTGACAGCAGCATGGTATGACCATAATTTAGTTGAGGTCACTTATTTTTATTCTGGATATTACCCCGCTTCATTACATGCAGATTCTTCAGACTGACCAGGAGATAAACGAGCTTGACCACAGTGGTTTCAGCACACAAAACCCTACTGTATTTGCTGGCAATCTTGGTGATGGGCGCTATGTACTACAGGTAAAGAGTCTTAATAGTCTTTATTATATGCAAATAATGTTTTGTTAGACTCCAAAACTGTGCTGTTACAGTGCTCTCTTCTAGCATGTAGTCTTGTTATAGCCGTCATTTGTGGGAGGGGATATTAACGTGATAGCGTTGAAGAGCTCATTTCGCAGAAATTCCGGCGTTGTTATTTGTGAACGAAAACTCATCATCTTATGCGTGACCAAAAAAATCAAGAACAATGTAAATAAATTAAACAAATGATAAGCAATTTTGGAGCAGAGCAAGGATTGAAGCAGGGTTGTTTGGGTCCAAGTGAGGATCGAACTGGGGTTGTTTGCGTGGAAAGCGAATGTTCTACCACATGGCCACGCCTCTGCTTGTGAAAACATTGAAAAGAACTTCCTCTGCTTGGAAATGCAGTGAAAGTAGCTTTCATGCTTTACAAGCACGCGCGTCCTGTATACATGCTTCACAATGCAACATGGAATATTCCAGGAATAATGCGTGGTACAAGCGTCTATTACCAATGGGTGTCAGAATATGTGATTATCGTAACGGCTCCGTGGTTTAAAGCTGGTACCCCACTACTAAAGGCATACATGCTACTGTGTCTATTCCCTTAAGCCACGTAGTGGGTGCAAAGCAAATTTGAAAAGGTTTCATGCACTAAATGTTTGAAGTAGTGTTTGAAGACTAAGTGTTTGAAGATTTCGCTGTCGCGTTCAACTCCTAAAAACAAAGCTTTAGAGTCTCAAATTTTTTTCTTGATTGCACAGCAAGTATGGTAATACTACTGGGATTTTTGGATGTCAAACCCCAGAAAGTATAATTATTATAACTTGGCCTCATTGGGACCATGAAACTTAATTATTATGTAGTGTGTCCACCTTATAGATTTAACAGCTGGGTAAACATGCTGCTTTGATTTGGCAGTACAGATTTTAACAATTCTAACATGCTGTGAAAACATTGTGAACCCAATTTTTATAGATTCAAAGAAAGCTTTGTGCATTCACATCTAATGTGCTTTTCTTGTAGATGCAGCATGAGTCTAATTGGAAAATTGAGAAATAGAAAAATTACATTATCAGAGAATGGAAATATGTCAACTTGGTCAACATCATCACTTTTGGGCAGCTCTTCATCTCTGTCTCTTAACCTCTTCTCCATTGGGTTCTTTGCATTTTATATAGAGGGCAGGCAAAAAGTTTCAGGAATTGTGGTTCAGTGTGCTAATGTTACATCTGGCAATGTATAAATAATAACCTGTGAAGTGGGACTTTGGAGGTAATTGCATGTACACATACTTTCTCTTCTGTGGTGCCATTGTTGGAAATAGTCTTAGAAGGCTTCTTTTGAAATCTGGCGGAGCCTACCATTGCTTTCGCTTTAATGTCCTTACAGTTTTAAAATGTGTCCATTTGAGGCCCACTTTTAGCGTAACAAGTGACCAAAAATGGCGTATTTTAACAGCTATCACTTGCATCACATGCATCAAACTGATATTCAAATCTTGTTGTTACTATTCAAAGTTGCTCCTACTTCACCTTGTCCACCCTGTGGAGCACTAGTTATGGTGCTCGGCTGCTGACCTGGAGGTGGTGGGTTCAGTCCTGGCTGCGGCGATCTCATTTCGATGAAGGTGGAATAGTAGAGACACCTGTACTGTGCAATGTTAGTGATCATTAAATAACACCAGATAATCAATTTCTATAGCCCTTCATTAGGGTGTCCCTCATAATCATATCGTGGTTTTGGGACATATATTCCCAGATATTATTGTTCCACTTTACTTCGAAGCAAAAAGAATGACATTGGCACATGCCTTCTTCAAAGTTTGATAAATATTGCACAGGTTTGTTGGATCACGACAAATATGCTAATTTTCTTTGTAATATGAGATATGTCCACAAGGAAGAAAATATTCATGGAAGAGTCTCTCAATGGATACAGGTTTGCCCAATGGGGGTGCGCCTTCTGGACGGCACTAGGCAGTTGCAGCACATTCCTTTGGATGTGGGCTCATCTATTGTTGCGGGTTCCCTGGCTGACCCACATGTAATCATACGAAGTGTTGAAGGCCTTGTCATTCACCTGACTTTGAGAGGAGACCCTGCTGCGGGATGCCGCTTGGCGGTTCTACGGCCACAACTTACAGCAGTGGTGAGTGGTATTTCATTGATAATTACAAAATACTGTAGGCCAACATGACCCAGGGAGTAGTGGAGTCATAATGAAATGAGAAAGGAGAAAAAAACATAATCTGTAAAGATACCGGCACCGCATGCAGTGTGGCAATTTTGCTTGGAAAATATTTAACAAAGTAGGGAGTAGCACGGGTAGAAGCTTTATTAATATTGTCTGCCTTGCAAGCAAACTTGGGTAGACTCTGTCCATGCAAAACAGTGCACAGTTTATAACAGTGAAGCTGTCCTTAGTCGAGGTTTTCATGTCTGGTGTTGTGGTATCGCTGATCACGTGGCCTTGTAATGTGGCAAGAGCGAGCCTTGGTAGGAAGGGGAGGGCTGTGCGTGCTTCAAGAAGCTAGGGTGGAAATGTCAAAGGTAGAGTTGCTGTATATGCTACTTTTAGGTAGCAGAGTTGTACTAAAGTATGCCATGTTGGGCTCAGTCGCTACGCGGGAAAGCCACTCACTACCTTTGTAGGAGCCGCACTCATGGGATGTTTAAAGTGTGTGTGTGCGCATGCGTGTGTGCATGCATGTGTGCATGTGTGTGGTGTAATGCGAACCAAACTATGTTGCTTGGCTCATATTTATGAGTCGTAATATTATGCTGATGCTCCTAGTATGTAATTATTGCACCTAATAGTTCATGTGACAAACGTGAACCAGGTGCAATAATATATGCTTAAACAATTTTTGTTCTTCGCACTCCCATTTATGATCGAGCCAGAATATTGTGTTATCTCTCCGTTGTCTTTGGCTCTCTTGTGCTGACTAGGGGGCAAATTGTAGTCAAGAATGTTTAACCCAATCAGCCTTGATAGCGATAAACATGCGTACTTGGCATTTGCAATCACTGCTTGAAAATCGTAAAGATGTGAATGCACGATTCAAGTGCATTGTCGTATGCTTGTGCTTAAAACATGAAACATGACATTTTTGAGGTAACTAAATTGAGCGATTGTACGCACATTTTTATTTTCATTCTACATTTGTGATGTAAGTATAACTGCCACATTTACTCGCATAATTTGCTCACTTCTTTTTTTGCGATTTAGGGGCTCCAGAAGGGGGTGAGCAAATTACGCGGGTATTTCGCGAGCGCATACGACATAATAGGGGCTTTTAGCTTGTACGTATACTTCTTTATGTTATTGGATACCAGATAGAATCTGCGCCTGTGCGGGTTTTACAGAACGTAAACTGTTACATTTTCTGCCGGATGTGGTTTAAAACTTTACGTTTCCCGCCATTATAAGCTTTGCGTTTCCCGGCCTATCTCGTAAGTCCACCTTCGTTCGTAGAAACTCGTGGTATTCGTACTGCGGGGACTTGAGCTGTCGAGTTGAAATAAGCCAAAGTGCAAGCTCCAATAGTCATTGCATTGTTTCAGCCGGATTACCAAGGCTAGAATGGCCTAGGACATAGACGCCGTAAACGTGCGAGCTCCCGACAACATGAAAGTTTTTCATTTCTCCATCATGCCCGACAAACTGGATAGGGGGTGCCATTTAGCGGGGAAATAGTGAACCAGGTAATCACAAAATTGTTATTGCAAAAACATCATGCATTGTATGTCTTATGCAAAAACCGCACAGTGGCGTTATTACAAATGGGTTACCTTTCAATAATTTTCACCTCAAAAATATTATTTGTAAGCCAACATGTTTATGACTGTTGTTGCACGAAGTGTCACAAGGTGTCGACACCATCTTTGCAGTAGCCCTGCATTTTTCACATTTTTGGCATACGAGGATACCAAACGTGATAAAATTAAGTCTCGTGATTTTGCCACAATGGTGATCCTATGTAAGTTAAATGCAGTTTATATGCATTTAGCATCACAATTTATGGTGTGCGATAACGTAAAGTTATTTGTGTTTATGTATGTATGTAAACATTTACGTATAAGGAGCTAAAATATGCGCTGCGGTAAGACCCTAAGCGCCAACCGGTAATACGTTAACGTAAAGAAGTATACGAACAAGCTAAAACTCCCTAATGAGCATTAATCCTAATGCGTGCAGTATATACACTTAAAATAATAAAGTGATGCACAAACAAAGTGTACTTGTTAATTGAACAGAATCAGCACGTACTTTAACCAGTCAGATCTGGTCACGCGCGGTCTAGTCAGAATCACCAATCCGAAGTTTTGATTGAGAATCATCGTTGCGGCCGCTGTCACCACCCTCCCAAAGCGCATCATCCTCGGTTCTGTCGAGGGTGTTCGAATTCCCCATTTTCTTGAAGCTCTTCTCGACAATGCTGGGAGAAAGCAAGAACCTAAGTGTTCACATATAATTGAAAAGGCCTTCTTCAACGGCGGAAAACTTGTATTAGCAAGCGTGCACTCTGCTTTTTCCTGAGCATCGATCTCACACGTTGTAGTTCACGCTGAAGTGCTTCGTGGCGGCACGGCTCCAGTTTTCTTTGGCAAACTTCATAACAACAAACTAGAATTTTGCTGATATATATATACGGCCGAATCACGATAACTCTAACTCGAAGGGGCCCGAAAATTTGTTCGAATTAAAAGCTAAATGAATGGAGGGCTCTCCGTTCAATGGCGCATGTGCATTGAGTTAATACACGAGGGGGAAGTTTCAGAAAACTTACATTTATTCACAAATCACAGGACATCTGTTATAATTGAAGTAATCGGTGATGCACGTCTGCACATGTTTGCCTTGCAGGGAGTCAATTTCGCACGTAGCTTGCAAAGCATTTCTACTTTGGCTTCAGAATTCTCCTGGCAAGAGAAGTTGCACGTGGAAATGTGCCGTCGTCAGATAAGAAGAGGATGCGGTGCGAAGCGCTTTGGCCCAGAGTCTCACGTAACTCATCAACCCATCACCATCCCGGCTCCCCCCACTGCGCCGCCACTTTCTAAAGACGACGATAACAACGAGTGCTTAGCAGAGAGCCGCAGCATGGCCAGCACGTGACGAGAAAGGAAGAGCGTCTCCATGCGGAGAGAAGCAGATCGGCATTTTGAGATAAAACCAACACTCCACGGCAGCTTTTTTTTTTTTTTTTTTTTTTTTTGCAGGGACAAAAAAGGGGAAAGCGTGGCACGGGCGCGTGAGAGACTCCCCCCTCAAGGCGCAGAGCCGTGCTCCCGCAAGGGGCAAGGGCAGTAGAATATAATGCCTTTTTCCTTTCCTTCAACCACACATTCGTTCAATCCAGCGGCAGCTTTCTTTTTTTTCCCTCTCTTTGCGCACGGCGTTGGAAGGAGAAGAGTCTTTACGTGGCAGGGATGGAAAAAAGAAAAGCGTGACACGGGTGCGTCGCAGATCGGCATTTGAGAGAGAGCAAACATTCCACCGCAGCCTTTTCTTACCTTTTTATTTCCTTCTCCCGCAGCGTTGAGGTGTCCCAGATGCCGCCGTGGGATCGGGTGGGGTGCTGAGAGAATTTTTGGAGCGCGGTATGTTCGAATGAACCGTCGCAAGTGCTTGCGCGTTAGAATTACTGAGCGTTATCGCCTATTAGAATAGACATAGCTTTGACGGGACCTAATCGTGAGTTCGAATTAAGCGTGTTCAAATTAATGAGCTTCGACTGTATATACAGAAGAATACCTTGGGTTGCCGCAAGGTTATAAGTATAAAAGTAGATGTGCTTTCACATAACTTGTTTATTCAGCTGACATTTGTATGGGAGCCCCGTCTTTTTCAAGGCGTAATAATATTTACACATTTTCGTGTCCTCTAATAGCTTCTCGAGATAGGTGGAAGGGGACAGAAAAAAAATTAACAACAACAAAAAAAGAAAGGAAAAGAAGAGGAAGAAACGTTAGAAAGAAGCAAGAGGGACATGGTGGGATTAGGAAGCATGAGGAACTCGACAGAGTAAGGTGTAGGGCATGAGGAACTCGACAGATTAAGGTGTAGGACATCCGGGACCACTTATCTGTGCGTTCCGGCTGTGCTTGAAGCTTGAAGCGGTAAACGATTTCTCTATTGTCAGATGTATACACTGAAAGCTTTGTTAGGGGGTAATATTATTGTAATGGGAGGCTAGGGGCAAAGTACTGATTAGAGAGGGGCATTTGACAGAGTGCCTGGGTGTTCATTTATTCTGTCTTTTATCGTGTTGAATTTGTAGAGAAAGTAAGATTTCCGTTCCCATTCTCTGATTGTTCGAAAATTGCTTTCCAATAGTGTAACTTCGATGTTATCAAAGCTGTGGTCTTTTAATGTACTGTATTTTGAAAGTGGAATCCTGGCAGTGAACGTACATGTGCCCGATGGTTGTTGAATCTAATTCTAAACGGAGTGTCTGTCTGGCCTAAGTAAGATTTCCGTTTCCGTTCTCTGATTGTTCGAAAATTGCTTTCCAATAGTGTAACTTTGATGTTATCAAAGCTGTGGTCTTTTAATGTACTGTATTTTGAAAGTGGAATCCAGGCAGTGAACGTACATGTGCCCGATGGTTGTTGAATCTAATTCTAAACGGAGTGTCTGTCTGGCCTACGTATTGCATGTTACATACCCCACATTCCAGAAGGTATATGACGTTATCTGAGTCACAGTTCAATGCACCTCTTATCCTGCGCTTAAAATCTGAGTGGGTGCCTTCCGCCACTGTCATTGTCTGCATGTGTTTGCATACTTTGCATCTGCTTTTTCCGCAAGGGCAACACCCTGTCTGAGGTTTCACGCCTATTTTTAAATTTATAAAATGATACCTTATACTTTTCGGCCGCCTGTATATGACACAAGGAAGAGAAGTGAAAATTTTGGATAGTCGCACGCTCTGTTCCAATATGTTAAAGTGTTTTCTTAGGACTTTGTTTATGTTCGGTGGGTTGCTCGTGAAAGTTAATAGCAAATTTTTGTTACGGTGCTGGTCGGCATCATTTTGGTGGTGTAGAAGAGTCTGGCGGTCCAGATTTTCCGCTTTTTTGATAGCGTCATCAACGATAGCTGGCGGGTATTCTTGATGAAAGAGTACTTCGCGCATGTGTGTGCTGTTTTTTTGGAAGTCCTCGGTGCGGGAGCAGATTCGTCGGAATCTGTGAGGTTGGGAATAGGGAATGCTGGTTTTGCAGTGTCGCAGGTGGCAGCTTTTGAAGTGCAGGTATTGTTGCCTGACCGTAGGTTTTCTGAATACGCTAGTTACCAATGCACCATCGTCCATTCGAGTAAGTACATCAAGGAAACTTAATTCAGTGTTAGGGTAGGAGTGTGTAAAATAAACGCTTGGGTGCACTCGGTTTGATGCCTGTATGAATTTGAGCAGCTCATTTTCCGAATGTGTCCAAATCATGAATATATCGCCTAGGTACCGTTTATAGATTAAAGGCTTGATATCACACGATGAAAGAAAATTGGACTCTATATGGTGCATGAAAGATGGCATAGCTCATTTACGTTCGCCTTACTCTGTTCAGTTCCTGTTCCTTTCTAATCCTGCCATGTCCCTCTTGCTTCTTTCTAACGTTTCTTCCTCCTTTTTTTCTTTGGTTTTTTTTTGTTAATATTTTTGTTCTGTCCCCTTCCCTCCTGTCTCGAGAAACTATACGAAGACACGAAAATGTGTAAATATTATTATGCCTTGAAAAAGACGGGGCTCCCATCAAAACGCCGGCTGCATAAACAAGTTATGTGAAAGTGCATCTTCTTTTATACTTCTTTTATTTAACTGTGGCATTTTTTCTGTTCTCTTGTGATAGCCTACGGTAATTACATATATTATGAAGTCTTGGTAGTCTTGGCTGCGACAGCGTTTATTTGAGGAAAGACCTCGCAAAACGAACGGGCAGAGCCAGCACACAGACGATGATGATGACTCAGAGTGGCAATGAGGGCAAAAAGACAAGCGGATGATGGTGATTGTGATTATGCAGGGATGAGGACGATGTAAGTTACAAAAGCCCACACTAATTCCCCCACTTGGAAGCGGACACCCTGGCCGTCGTAAGTCAAAGTGACGGGGAACGTCGCGTGAAAGGTTTCATGCGACAAACGTGGACAATCTCTGTGCTGCGGTAGCGGCGGTCGGTTGGGGCGACGAGTGGTGTCACACGATAATTAACCGGCGAAGTCTGTTCTAAAACAATGTATGGCCCGATGAAGCGTGGCTGGAATTTGTCACACAGACCAGGAGTGCGAATAGGTGTCAAAAGCAGCACCTCGTCACCAGGTTGGAAAAAACACAACGCGGTGGGATTCGTCATAGATGATCTTCCGCTCGTGCTGTCTCGCTTCAGTATTGATGCGAGCCTGATGGCGAGACTGGGCCAGGCGGGAAATGTATTCTTCGCTAGAAGACTGACATGAATTCCCATGGCTGCTAAAGAAGGAGACGTCGAGAAAGGTAGTCGGGGTGCATCCGTACACGAGGTAAAACGGTGAGTAGCAAGTTGTTCGCTGAACGGCGGTGTTGTAAGCGAATGTGAGGAATGGTAAAAGAGTATCCCAGTTTTTGTGCTCGGGCTGGACGTAAACGGCTATCATGTCTGCAAGGGTTCGGTGAAATCTTTCTGTGAGACCATTTGTCTGAGGGTGGTAGCTTGAAGCTGTCGTGTGAGTAGTTCCAGAAGCGCGCAGTACTTCATTTACAACTTGTGACAGGAACACTTTGCCGCGGTCACTAAGCAGTACATGAGGAGCCCCATGACGCAGTATTATTGCGTGAAGAATAAAGTCTGCAACTTCCACAGCTGAGCCTGTAATAACAGAGGAAGTCTCAGCGTAGCGTGTCAGGTGGTCCACGGCAGTCACTATCCATCATTTGCCAGCAGATGTGACGGGGAGAGGCCCGTAAAGGTCAACACCTACAACCTGGAACGGCATTGAAGGGCACGGAAGTGGTTGTAGAGGTCCAGCAGGTGCCGACGTGGGGAGTTTACGACGCTGGCATGGGTAGCAGGAACCGACGTACCGAGCTACACTAGAAGAAAGGCCAGGCCAATAATAACGACATCGAATGCGGTCAAGGGTTTTTTTAAAACCAAGATGACCAGCAGTCAAGTCCTCGTGGAAGGCTTCGAGCACCTGAAGCCGAAGAGAGCGTGGCAGTACAGGAACCCAGTGCTGACCGTCAGGGTGGTAGACGTGGCGGTAGAGAACCCCATTGTCCAGCTTAAAGTGCAGGAGTTGACGACGGAGTCGCGCGTTTGGTGGATGAGAAACTTCCGAAAGGTGGTCCATCATGCGTCTGCAGTATGAATCGGACCGCTGGCGGGAGATAAATGTTGGCTCGTCGTCCGAAAAGGGTTGCGTTATTGATGCGAGCGTATGAACTTTGGTAGATGTGGCGGTTGATTTCTCACTAACGCTCATATGGGTAGTTGGAAGCGGGCAACGAGATAAAGCATCAGCGCCTTGATGTCTTCTGCCTGACTTGTAAGTTCTGTCAAAGTCGTACTCCTGCAAGCGTAGTATCCACCGACCCAAGCGTCCGGACAAGTTCTTCAGTGTAGAAAGCCAGCATAAGGCATGGTGGTCCGTAACGATTGTGATGTGACGGCCGTGGAGATAGGGACGGAACTTGTGGACCGACCAAACCACAGCCAAACACTCTTGCTCAGTTATAGTGTAGTTCTTTTCAGCAGCGGTGAGTACGCGACTGGCATATGCAACAACTTTCTCTAGGGAAGACTTGTTGCGTTGTAGAAGAACGGCTCCTATACCAAGGCCGCTAGCGACGGTATGGAGGATAGTTGGTGCGGCTTCGTCAAAGTGGCAGAGCAGAGGTTCAGACGTGAGTGCCCGCTTCAACAGGTCGAATGCCGTTTGACATTCTTGAGACCACAGAAAGGGGACGTTGGAAGCAAATAGTTGGTGTAATGGAGCAGCAATAGAAGCGAAGTTCTGGATAAACCGGCGAAAATAAGAGGCGAGGCCAAAGAAACTGCGAAGCTCCTTTGGTTTTTCGGGGCGCGGAAAGTGAAGGACTGCAGAAATCTTGTCAGGGTCGGGCCGGATGCCATCTTTGCTAACGACGTGTCCTAAGACCTTGATAGATTTGCGAGCGAAAGAGCATTTCTTCGTGTTTATCTGAAGTCCGGCGCCGGCAAGGCACGTCAAAACTTGATCCAATCGTTCTAGGTGCTCAGGAAACGTTGACGAAAAGATAATAATGTCGTCCAGGTAGCAAAGGCAACTTTTCCATTTCAGGCCGTGCAGCACGGTATCTATCATGCGCTCAAAAGTCGCGGGTGTGTTGCAGAGCCCGAAAGGCTGAATTCATATAGCCCGTCGGGGGTTGCGAATGCAGTTTTCTCCTTATCGTCTTCATGCATGGGGATCTGCCAGTACCCAGAACGCAAGTCGATGCTTGAAAAGAATTCCGCGCCTTGTAGGGAATCAAGGGCGTCGTCAATGCGTGGCATAGGGTACACGTCCTTGCGTGTGATCTTATTGAGCGCCCGGTAGTCCACACAAAACCGCACAGAGCCATCCTTTTTATGGACCAAAACAATAGGAGACGACCAAGGGCTAGATGAGGGACGGATGACTTCCTGTTTAAGCATGTCCGCAACGTTTTTTTTCTATAATTTTTCTTTCAGTTAGAGACACGCGGTAGGGTCGGCGGTGTACAATAGATGTCCCAACAGTTTGAATTCGATGTGCTGTAGTATTAGTGCGGCCCAGCTTAGACGAGCAAATGTCGAAAGAATTTGCATGTTTCTGTAACAATGCGAGCAACTGCTGCCTCTGTGAATATGTCAATTCGCTGCTGATAGTGGTGGTAAAGGCGGAGGAAGAAACATGCTCACCAAGGCAAGGTTCTTTGGATGCGATGGCCTGAAGTGGCGTGACGTGTACAGGCTTGAAGTCAGCAACACGGGCCACAGTAGTGCCCTGTGGCAGTAAGATCTTCTCCGGTGTAGAGTTGACAGCGGTGACAAGTGACGAGCCATTGCAAAAACGAACGACACCGGACGAAAGAACTATATCTTTGCGAACGCAAAGTGGTGACGGTGAGACCAATACATTCCCGTGATAGATGTCGTTGGACGTAATGCTGACAATTTGCTTTTGTAGTGGCGGGAGTTCGATGTCTTTCGCAGCGACCAGACGAAGTGGCTTCTGATTATCGTCGTCAAGCACGTAGTCGGTGTCAGCGAGGTGAACGACGCGTTGTCCACAACAAATCGCCGCGGAAGCAGATGATAGAAAATCCCACCCTAAAATTAGTTGGTGAGAGCAGCGGGACAGGACAGCAAACTGGACATGATGGCGGATGCCGTCGATGAAAACACGCACAGTACAAAACGCGGAAGGGCGAATGACGTTCCTCTGGGCAGCAACTAATGTGGGGCCATCGTAAGGCGTCATTACTTTCCTTAAATCTTCACACAAATCAGCACGTATCACAGACAATGTCGCACCTGTGTCCACCAAAGCATCGACTCGCACTCCTTCCACTTCCACAGAAACCATGTTACACGGGCCTAATGGAGGAATTTCAGTTCTAATTCCGAATGCAGTTTTTCCTCCACAAACTGCATCACTTAGTTTTCCGAATGAATATCAGAGGTGAATGAGGCGGGCCGAAGTGGAGAAGTGGAACGGCGGAAGGGCGAAGGCGAGCGGCGTCTCGTGTTTCGGCTGTTTCGTGGTGCAGTCGATGCAGGAGGAGATGGAGACCGGTGCGGGGGAGACGAATAACGCCGACCTTGATAAGACGCCCCGGTGTACAAATCCCGTTCACGCACATCGTTCCGACGCTCATCTTGCTGGCGCTTTCGGAAGAAACGAGATATGTGGCCGCGATAGCCACAGTAGTAGCATACAGGGCGAGACGAGCGCCACGGTGGGGAATAGAAGGCATTCGGGGCACCTGGAGATAGCGCGGTCAGGTGGGCTGAAGGGCCAGGGGGCACGGAATGGTAGTTCACCGGGGTAGCGGCAGCAACTGACGCGTAGAATGGATGTGGCAATGTCGCGTGGGCATTGCTGGGAGGCACGGCAGCAACTTGAGGGTACGTGGCTATAGGGTGAGAAGCAGGTGGCTGTACGGGCGCAGAGCCAGTCAGGGATGTAGGTTCCTCCCTGATGATGTCACGTAAGGGCATTCCTGAAGGCTGTGTAGGTCGCGGTGTAGGAGGTGTGAAGCCCATGGACCGCAATTCTTCGCGTATAATGTCCCGGATGAGGTCACGCAGATGGCCATCTGACGTGGAGTGGTGGTCGCCGATGTCTGGTTGAAGGCGAACGGAGTCCAGTGCATCAAGGCGCTGGCATGTCCCCACGGCATCAGCGATGGTAGCTGGGTTTTGCACAGCGAGGGCATTAAAGGCAACAGGCCCAATGCCTTTCAATATGTGGATCACTTTGTCCGATTCCGGCATGGATTGATTGACACGCCGGCAGAGTGCGAGGACGTCCTCGATGTATGAAGTATACGATTCACCGGGATGTTGTCGGCGAGTATCGAGTGTCCTCTTCACGACGGCGGATCGAATGTCTGGTGTCCCAAAGACGTGCCGCAGCTGCTGCTGGAAGGTAGCCCAGTCGGGTAAGTCAACGACGTGGTTAAAATACCATGTCTTCGCGACTCCGACCAGATAAAAAGGCACGTAACGCAGTTTGGCAGCCTCGTCCCACCTATTAGCGGCACTTACGCGGTCGTAGTCATCAAGCCAGTCTTCTACGTCTTCTCCCCGAAGACCAGCGAAGAGCGGGGGTTCCCGCTAATGTCCGTGTATGTAAGTAGGAGGGGCAGCTTGCGGCGGTGCGTGGTTGATGACATCAGTGCCGGCAGGCTCGGTCTGGGACATGCTGCCTGACTGTGGGCGCAAGCGGCGGCCTGAACGAAGCTCCAGGGGGTATAGCGGGCTGCGGGAGGTCAGAGGACCGAAAATCCACCTCCACCACGTATGAAGTCTTGGTAGTCTTGGCTGCGACAGCGTTTATTTGAGGAAAGACCTCGCAAAACGAACGGGCAGAGCCAGCACACAGACGATGATGATGACCCTGAGTGGCAATGAGGGCAAAGAGACAAGCGGATGATGGTGATTGTGATTATGCAGGGATAAGGACGATGTAAGTTACAAATGCCCACAATCTATCTATCTATCTATCTATCTATCTATCTATCTATCTATCTATCTATCTATCTATCTATCTATCTATCTATCTATCTATCTATCTATATATATATATATATATATATATATATATATATATATATATATATATATTTGGGCTTTTTTACCAGTGCTCCCAACTTTCCGATCTGCTTTTTTTTTTTTCAGTTGCTTGCCTTGTCCTATTTTTTATCTATATCTTTTCACTATTGTTTTTATCCCACTTTTCCCTACAAGGCACTGCGCCGTGTCTCCCATGAGGCAGACAGAAATTAGGCGCCGTTTTTCTCTTCTCAAGAATCACTCATTCATTGATGCAGAAAGTGTTCCGTGCCGTGACGTGGGCGTATGTTCTCATGGTAGAGATCGTAGAGATAGGGGGAGGGTGGTAGACGCTCGAGCAGTTCCAGTCGGCACGGTGTTCTAGAAACCTTGATTCGGGGTAAGTCCTCGGAAGAAGGCGCTTCACACTCACGGCCCATTGATTGCACGCGCTTGTTGAAAGCATCCAGACCAGTTCTAAGTCTCTTCGTGCGTGAGCCGATGAGCCGGCTCGGGCGGTTCGTAGAACTTAAAGCTGGCAAAATATTAGGGGTGCAAAAATTATATGAGGGTGCAAGTTATACTAGTTAATATGATAGATTACTTGGCTCATGTTTACCAGCTGCTATTTAATGCTGGTGCTAGTACACTTGCCGCAGGGCTTTCATTTCTTTGAGTGATGCCAGTAAAACTTTGTGTTTGCATATCACGATTATAATTTTCAAGCTACTGAAACGACCCACTGACTAAGACTACATGTATTTTGCATTTATTTTGCCAATAGCACTATTGTGTGTACATTAACTTACAATATAGTGTACAATATAGACTCATCTTTAAAACCGTGTACTTAGCTGTATATGGATTTGTCCCTAAAACCGTGCTCTTAGCGGCTTTTTTTTTCTTCTGTGCAATTTTATTAAAGTGCTAGCAATCGCGTTGGTGACAATTGCTAAGCCTTTTCGTGGCTTGAAGTCACGCGCGCTGCGTGCTTTCGAGGCAATTAAACCTCGTTTATGATAAGCTCACACTGTTTCACTCAAGTGCGGTATCGCAGCATGTAGCCGATGATGTCACTAGCTAAATGCGTGCAGCGCATCGCCTACTCGGTTCAATGCTGACATTGCTGTATACCGTTGATGCGAGTTCCTCAGTTCATGACTGCTTCACACCGAAGCGGCACGTGAGGGGCGATTGGCTTGCTCAGTCAAAACGGCGAAGACAAGCATTTTGCCAACAATGTGCACTTCTCCGGAAAGCTTGACGGTCCTGCACAATGATGTGCAGCACGCTTGGGATGTCGCCTAATAAAACAAGCAGCATACGCTTGCTGTCAGTGCATCAACGCTCTCGATGACTGCGGGCTCGCTTTACCGGTCCCTTTAGGTTCCGTTCATTGAGAGTCTACTTGTGGTTATCGCTTCTTGCATTTATGGCTTCCTGCGTTCTGAGGTATTGTTTGGTTCATCGTAGGCAATCAAGGTTGCAGAGAACGCGTTAGATAAAGTTGCCGCGGTTGCTGACCGAAAGATTATGCTGCCTTATACTTTTTTTTCTCTCAGGGACATTCTGCCGTTGAAGAAATGACTGGAAAGTGAGCGACCTTGCTTTAAGCGTCAGCAATTTGCGTGCGGTGCTCACTGATCTCAAATCGGAGCAAAGTGCGCCGATCGCGTGCCCCTCCGGAGCTTTAGGAGGCCTGTTTTAACTTTTTTTCACTTCGTATGCATCTGCCTTTAGCGCGACCGTGCCTGAAATGATGGTTGTTAGAGTAAAAGGCTTAAAAAAAAAAATGTTCGCTATATGTGGACTCTCTTTCAAAGGGTTTCATTGGAAATCGTAAGTGCACCTAAATACGGTCGCTATGACGGATAGATCATTATAAGTGGGTTCAACTGTATAACATATGCCCAAGAAAATTGCAGTCGGAATTTTATCTCGCACAACAATTATGCCTTCTGTTCAAGCAGAAACCACTGGAGTCGGTGGCGCGTAGAGGATTTTGCCTGTAACATCATCTTACGATTTTCAATGGAGGTATAGCAGTTTGGCGTGTAATACTCCATCATATAGTGAAAGGGCTGCCGGTGTTTGGTGTCACATTCGTGCGAGTGAAGTACATCTTAAAGTGCACTAAGTGATTGAAATGATCCAGAGCCCTCGATTATGGTGTCTCTTTGAGCTACTTTGAGACGTTAAAACCAAAAACCAACCTTTGGTTTTGCACTTCACCAAATAATGGACCTGTGATCTTATGTATCATGACAAGCATCGTCTAAGAAGCAGCAGCAAGAATAAAATTGGCCCCGTATCTGCATGTTCGACTGCTAATGTCGTTGAAAAACAATACTCTCCCGTCTGGAGAGAGTGAATAGAATAAAGCATTTCTTTGACGTTTTGCACAAGAAAATCAGTAAATAGGATTCTGGAGACGCTGCGTGAGACGTAAATGCCATCTGTCGGTAATCTCAGAAAACGAAACTTGGAGGCCTTATTTCGTAGATTTCAAAGTAGGTGGCAGCACCGTATCGTCTTAGCTAAGCATCGGAAACTCTCCTTTTTCTGCATGGCGTTGCATTGTCAGCGCAGTTGATAAACGCTACAGTTCTCAGCATTACTTATGTATGCCTTTTCTAGTATAAAGAAACATGCCACAGAATATTGGCTGTTGACATTGTGCCTCAGATATGCGCAATATTTGCTTTTAAATCGACGAATCGACAATTGCACTCGTTCGAACCCAGAAACCTGGGCAATGTTGGTAAGCGCTGTGGAGGTGGTCATACTTGAGCCGTTTTGCTTGACAAAGAGACAAATGGACAGATGGATAGGCAGACTGAAATGTTAGCATTGAAATATCCCAAGAAAGGCTGTTGCCTTTAATAACGCTTGGATGGCCGGAACCTGCAAGGCATTGGCATTGCTTGCAAAAGGTTGGCTTCTCCGCGGCACGGAGGAGCCACATTTAATCATGTGAAACTGCCTGATGAATAGTTACTGTGGGTCCCCTGGAGGCGTAGCAAGCTGTACCTAGAAACAGTGGCACAACTCTAGTTGCTAAAGGAGCCATGTACAGTTACTCTATTAGAGGGTGAACCTTCCAGAAACGCACCAAGACAGGGTGACGGAGAGGCACAGTGGAGTGTAAAATAGCATATCAGTGTCAGTGTTCAGGAGATGGCGAACATTTCTTATTCTCCTGATGAAGGAGGTGTCCGACGTGAATGTCAGCCAAAGTTGATGATAGAACAGACATGTCGTCGCAGAGCCAACTGCAGTGTTCGTGCATGAGAGGCTGAAGCCAAGTGCCAAACACTGGAAAAAATATTGATGTACGATATAGCTTTACGAAGGGTGACCATAAACTTCTGTTCAACAGTATTCGGGAAGTGGAGCTGACTGGATTTTTTTCAGTGCAGTCCAAAAAATTCTGCTGTTACTGTCCTCTCTTGTTTTTTTAAAGGGACACTAAGGAGAAACTATGACTTCATTTAGATTGATAAAATGCTAATGCCATATGATGAGCTATCATAAGTTCATTAGTAGCGGAGAAAATCGAGGTTGAATTTTCATTTTTAAATTTTGCGCCGAAATTTTCATGCGGGGTGTCAGAAATTTTAAAATGTATTTGTCATATTTTTGCTACATTTGCTCGATGAAATTTTCTGAAACTTCGTATGCTTGGGGTCTATGACACGCACAGATGACAATGTTTTTCATTTTTATTAATTAGAAGCTACAAAGGACTCGGTAGACTCCTTCAAAATCTATTACATCACGTGTTTGGTGCGGGAATCTCATTGTGGCGTCTCCTCCAGCGTTTCCTTTTTGCACGTTTTCTTGCTCACCAAGCATCGTGTTGTGGTAAGAGTGGTGTTTTCGGGATTGTGAAATTGTAGTTTACTAATACGCGAAGAATAGTTTTGCTGTTTAATAGTGCAGCTGCTCTTTGTTTACTCTTTGCTTTGAACCATCATAACGCTCAGCAGAGCTCAGTAATGTGGTGATAGCGAGGTAAGTAGAGTTAGCTGCTGGTAAGGAGAAAGGCACACTAGTCATGTGGCCTTGCCGTGTGGTGATAATGGCATGATAGGCTTACACAGAGGGGCTGGAGGTTAGAAGAGTCATTTTACACATGCTCAGATGGGGAGAGGGTGTACATGTGACAATCTGCCGAACTTCCTTGCTTAGGTGGGCATGTCGTACACAGCAGCAGCGTGTATGACATTGAAAATGGGGCATGTTTGCAATGCAACGCTTACGTAGAGTTCCAGTGCAGCCATGAATGAGCCTATTGTCACACCATAGCTTAAGATGCAATTGTGAAATTAAGAACGATATAAAAATACCCAGCAAACACTTGGCGAACATTGAATTACAGTAGATTTATTAAAAAAAAAACCTGAAGGGACCGGGAAGTATTTTTCTATTTAACAATGTTTACTACCGAGTGTCCCGTATTTGCAACATACTGTAGAATTTCGAGCAAGCAAATTGCAAAATGTGTACCGTCTTTACTGCCGGCTGTCGAGTACTCAAACAGAAGGTATCTTTCAGCATGAAAAAGCTAGCGCTGTCTCGTCTAAGGTACTGTATGCTAGAACCAATTGTTTTGTAGCTGATGGCAGAAAGTACAAAGCACATGCAACAGCTTTCACTTCTCTGATCTTTCTCGTGTGGGTGATGCAAGTTCTATTTTCAATAATTTTGTTTATTTGGTGTCTATGCACCCAACAGGTGACACACGGCATGGTAAGTAGTTCAGAAGTAGGGTTTCTTTTTTTTGCAAGGTCCTTGCTTCCATGACATATAAATGTTAGCATTAAAGTGGTATTTCAGATAATTTAACTGCAGTAATTGATTAAAGCTTCCTATCAAAACTACAAAATAAAAAATTCCTATTTTGTTCTGCATTTTTATAATCCAGGTATTAGAGGTTTAGCTGTAGTTTCATTTACTGAAAGATGAGCAAGGGTGCAGAATACAATTATAAAACCAATAATATCAGAGGCGATTCTTTCATTTAAGCAGCAGTAACTTTGAACAGATATTCTATTTGCCGAGAGTCTAGTGTACTTATAAAAACTTGCAAAAAAAGAGAAAACAGAGTCAATAGCCTGGCGAAGTGGGGTGTCAGCTTACTGTTTGAAGGGTTTTCACACAGTAAAGCTAGGTGCTGGTTTTTTGTCGTCCTAATTTCACTGCGTTTTTCTTCCTTGCTTGCCCTCCCTCTTGGCTTATGATGTGTAGATATTATTGCAAAGCAGCATAGGTCATGGTTTTCGATGAAAGCTGTACAAGTATGCATTTCCTTTTTGAAACAAGAAAAAGCTTGCAAATTTCTTATGATACACTTAATGCAATGATGTCTTTTTTATGAGTGAGTGAGTGAGTGAAACAACTTTATTTGGTCCACAATAGACGCGAGTAAACTCAGCGTCACCTGGCTAGGCCCACTCGGGGACCATTAGGTTAAACCTGACGGTCCTCGCGCGGGCCCTCTGGACGGCCAGGATTTGAGAGGTCTGGTCCTGGGCCTTGATGAGTCGCTTCATTTCCTCTTGGGTGAAAGGGGGACCGGCAGAGGCGCAGCCCCACAGTACATGTTCGAAGTCCGCATTTTGCATTATGGTTTTCTGCATGGCATGTTAATCTAACATCTCAAATGCTATCGTTAAATTTTAATGTCATGGATCAGCACAGCATGCATGATTTAGTCGCATTTACCATTATCCTTAATTTCTGCTGGGGAGGCATTTGCAGATAATTTTCCAGAAACAGCTAAAAAGAAAAGTGAAACTATTTTTCTTGACTCTTTCATGTTTTTACATGCAACCGAAGACATGCTATGTTGAGGTGGCTACTGCTGTACGTTGTTTCTGGTATTAAGTGTTTCACTCTGTATTTTCTGTATTTCATTCTTATTTGACAGAAAGCAAAAATTTTGAGTGTATGTGTGTACAAGGACATGAGTGGTCTTTTTACCACTCGAAACGAAGAACAGGATGAGCCAGCTAAGCCACAGAAACCACTGCCACCTCCAAAGGAGTCCGTTGACATGTCATCAAAGTAAGGCTAAGCTATTGTTAAGATTCTCATTGTGACAAATTCCCCGCCGCGGTGGTCTAGTGGCTAAGGCACTCTGCTGCTGACCCGCAGGTCGCGGTTTCGAATCTTGGCTGCGGCGGCTGTATTTCTGATGGAGACGGAAATGTTGTAGACCCGTGTGCTCAGATTTGAGTGCATGTTAAAGAACCCTAGGTGGTCGAAATTTCCGGAGCCCTCCACTACGGCGTCTCTCATAATCATATCGTGGTTTTGGGATGTTAAACCCTATATATCAATCAATCAATCAATCAATCGTTGTGACGAATGTTTACGAACATAAAGCTGAGGTTAAAGGACAAAAATTTTTGCTTGCGCCTTTGGTCTTCTGTTGTGAAATTTTTTCATCAAATGTCTGATATGGTTGTTTTGATGCAAGTCTCTCTCTCTTCTTCTGTTTGATGTTCTGTAGCGGTGTTCTTGATGATGATGATGAAGATGAACTGCTTTATGGTGAATCTGAGGAAAATCCTATTCAAAAGGAACCAGTTCGCATGACGTCTAAGGAAGCTCCCTCTGAGTAAGTCCATATTCAGTGTTTATTTCTTTCCTTTTTTAATAATTTTTGTATTTGGACATAAATTTTTTTTTATGTTGCAGTGCTAAATCCATGTTTGAAATCAAGGAAGTGGCACCAACCTATTGGTTGTTTGTAGCGAGGGAAAATGGTGTTCTAGAGGTAAGCTTCTCTTTGTACTTCACCTCATTGACAAAGCCCCTATTTCTGATATGTTTTTTTGAGAGGAGTGATCTAGGTCACTTGGTGCTTCATTTACACAAAATTATGTTATGTATGCATGTTTTACTTTCTTTTAGATATACTCGCTTCCTGAGTACAAGCTGTGCTTTCTTGTGAAAAATTTTCCAATGGGACAGAAGGTGCTTGTGGATTCCGTTCAGATGACTGCTCCATCTGGGACAAAGTATAGTCTTTTGTATTCTGTCACATAGTTATTATAGCAGCTGTTACTGGCAACTTTTGTACAATTAAGAATTGGCAATTTCTTAGTTGTCCTAATGCATGCTGTGTGAATGCACATTATTTGTAAGCCACATAGGTTCTCACTAGCCAGGGAATGCCAAAGGCAGTCATTTATATGTATATATTTATTATTCAAAATTATTTATGAACGAGTTAAAGGTGCTGACAGCTTGCTTTTTTAAAATTATTTAAGCTGTCAATTTCTACATTGAATATGCTCTTCAATTTTTTATTTTGTTGGTAATTTTGTTAACTGGTAATACAGTTAACTGGTAATTGTTGTTGGTAATAAAGTTAATTTGTGTAGCAGTTTATGATTCAAGATGAAATAAAAGAATATATATATATATATATATATATATATATATATATATATATATATATATATATATATATATATATATATATATATATATATATATATATATATATATATATATATATATATATAAGGGAAAGAAGTGTATACCTAAGGGCTCGTTTTTCCGTGTTTTTAACACAATAATAATGAGATATAACAGACAGTAATGCCAAGGAATGTACAGGGGAAGTTATTAACATTAATGGAATGTAAATAAGTAATATATATATATATATATATATATATATATATATATATATATATATATATATATATATATATATATATATATATATAAGGGAGAGAAGTGTATACCTAAGGGCTCGTATTCCCGTGGTTTAATACAATATTAATGAGATATAACAGACAGTAATGCCAAGGAATGTACAGGGGAAGTTATTAGAACCACAGCTCACAGCTGGTAATTTTTTCATGCACTTTTCTTTCTTCTTTCTTCTTATTTACATTCCATTGGTTCTAATAACTTCTCCTGTACATTCCTTGGCATTACTGTCTGTTATATCTCATATATATATATATATATATATATATATATATATATATATATATATATATATATATATATATATATTATGAGACCATCCAGTACGGCAGTAACCGGGTTATATCTTTAATCCAGGTGCACGAGCCAAAGAGACCCAGCCCGCGTGACATACGATGATGATCACTACAATGGTTTTTGTGATACAGATGAAGATGAAGTACATAGTCAGCGCTCACACTATTTTTCCTCTTTCGCGAAAGAGGGCAGCTTCTTAGAAAGGGTTGGAACGCCGAATATCTGGTTTGAGTCGAGAGACGTGGACGATCTCGGTGTGGTGGTGATGAAGATCAGGAGACGCATTGACAGGAGCGACGCGATAGTTGACTTCGGATGTTCGTTCCAGAATGGTGTATGGACCAAGATATTGTTGAAGGAATTTTTCGCAGAGCCCAGGTGCACGAACATGTGTCCACAAAAGGACTTCATCGCCTGGGCGGAACAGAACAACTCGACGCTTTGCATCAATGTCGATTTTTCTCTTCTCCGGAATGGTAGCAGTGTTGGCGCGGGCGATTTCACGGCAGCGGGCAAGGCGAGCGGTGAACTCTTCCGGGAGTGATGAAGATGGAACGAAGATGTGGACAAAAAGGTGGTGTCCGGAAGAAAAGTCGCTACACAGCCATAAACGAGAAAAAGGGGCTGTAATTCGTCGTACGCTGTATGGCAGTATTATATGCGAACGTGACGAAAGGAAGTATAGTGTCCCAGTTTTTGTGATCCGGTTGAACGTACATGGAGATCATGTCGGACAAAATTCGGTGAAAACGCTCAGTCAGACCATTAGTTTCTGGGTGATACGCTGATGTGGTCTTGTGGATAGTGTTAGAGGCATGGAGGACTTCAGCAAGGACGTGTGAAAAAAAATGTCTTGCCACGGTCACTAAGAAGCACACGCGGTGCGCCATGTCGTAAAATAATGGCGCGAAGAAAAAAATCGGCGACTTCAGAGGTAGCACCAGATGGAAGAGCTGCCGTCTCCGCGTAGCGAGTAAGGTGGTGCACGGCAGTAACAATCCAACGATGACCGGCTGGTGTAAGCGGAAGAGGTCCGTATAAGTCTATGCCCACAAATTCAAAGGGAGTGGACGGGCATGGCGGCGGTTGCAATGGTCAAGCGGGAAGACACGTGGTACGTTTGCGGTGCTGGCATGACGCACAGGAAGCGACGTACTTGGTGACAGATCTGGAGAGGCCAGGCCAAAAGCAGCAAGTCTTGAGGCGGTCATAAGTCTTGTGGAATCCTAAGTGGCCAGCTGTCGCGTCGTCATGAAACGCCTGTAAGACTTCGAGACGAAGTGAGCGAGAAATGACGGGAACCCATTGGTTACCGAGAGGATGGTGAATTGGCCGACATAATGTTCCATCTTGAAGCTTGAAACGGGCAAGTTGTCGTCTTAGGCGGCTGTTTGGAGCATGCGATAAGCCAGTAAGCCGATCGATGATTGTGCGGCAGTGGGTATCGGCATGTTGGAGCGAGGACGAAAGAAGGTCCGCCGAAAGAAGATCTGTGGACTAAAGAAGGTCCGTCGAGGCAATGAACTCTTTCGAACTAGCAGCTGTCTGCTTGTTCACTTTAGTGGGTGGTGACGAACAGATGAAAGGTGACTCTTTGGTGCTTTGCGAGAGCGGGCAACGTGACAAAGCATCGGCATCTTGGTGCTGTCGACCCGACCTATATGTGACGCTGTAGTCATACTCTTGCAATCGTAGTACCCAACGGCCAAGACGTCCCGACAAATTTTTGAGAGACGATAACCAACACAGAGCATGATGGTCAGTCACTATTGTGAAATGCCGGCCGTATAAATAAGGGCGAAACTTTTGTACGGACCACACGATGGCGAGACATTCTTGCTCAGTAATGCTGTAATTTCGCTTAGCAGGTGAAAGAGTACGGCTCGCGTAGGCCACGACTTGTTCTTCGAAAGCGTGGTTCCGCTGAAGAAGGACAGCACCGATGCCAAGTCCACTTACGTCAGTGTGTAGCAGAGTAGGTGCTGCAGGGTCTAAATGGCGAAGCACTGGCCGTGATGTGAGGCATCGTTTGAGGGTGTGAAAAGTGGCTTCGCAGTCATCCGACCAGACAAAAGGTGCGCTCGTGGTCAGAAGTTTGTTCAGAGGAGCCGCAATAGTAGCGAAATCACGCACAAAGCGGCAGAAATACGACGCCAAGCCAAGAAAGCTGCAGGGGTCTTTGGGTGTGGTTGGTGTAGGAAAGTGCAGTACCGTGGCAACCTTGTCGGGATCGGGCTGAACGCCATGTTTACTGACGTGACCTAACACCTTGATGCTGTGAGTGGCAAACCGACACTTCTTAGTGTTGAGCTGGAGACTGGCCTTAGCTAAACACTTGAGGACTTCATCTAGCCATTCCAGGTGCTGTGAGAAGCTGGACGAAATGATGACAATGTCGTCGAGGTAGCAAAGGCACGTCTTCCATTTTAATTCCCGCGGTACCGTGTCTATCATTCTTTCTAATGTAGCTGGGGCGTTGCATAGGCCAAAAGGCGTCACATTGAATTCAAAGAGCCCATCTGGCGTAGCAAACGCAGTCTTCTCTTTATCAGACTCGTGCATCGGAATCTGCCAATTACCAGAGCGCAAGTCGAGACTTGAAAAGTACTCAGCACCTTGTAAAGTATCAAGAGCGCGGTCAATGTGAGGCATTGGGTAGACGTCCTTACGAGTAATTTGTTGAGTGATCTATAATCAATGCAAAACTGTACCGAGCCATCCTTTTCTTTTTTGACTAGTACGACAGGAGAAGACCATGCGCTTGTCGAAGGCCTGATGACGTTGCGCGCGAGCATGTCGTTGACTTGTTCTTCTGTAAGCTTGCATTCAGAAGCTGACACACGGTAAGGGCGGCGGCGAATGACACGGGATCCGTCGGTGTCGTTACGATGAGCGGCCACTGTTGTTTGACCCAGACCTTCGGAACAAACGTCAAAGCAAGTTTTGTGCTTCATTAATAACGCTAGTAAGGCATAAGTTTGCGTTATGTTGAGATGTTCACACAAAGTGGCCTTGAGAGCGGGAGATGGATCTTCAGCTGGCATACACTTTGAGAATGACGAAGCAGATGAACCAGTGACGACACAAACCGGGGCTTCTTAGGTAATGCTGGCAACAGTGGTCCCCTCTGGCAGAAATAGTTGTTCTGGTGTCGTGTTGCAGGTGGTGATGCTTGCATGACCACGTGAAAACCGTACTAAACAAGATGCGATGGTGATCCCTCGAAAAATACAGCGCTGGCAAAGAACAACCACAGCGTCACCATCTAGAATGTTTCGTGACTTGATCGTAAGGACACGTTCTTGTCCGGGAGGCAGGAGGAAATCCGCAGCTAGGACAAGGTTGGGCGACGAAAGGTCGGCAGCAGAAGAAAGCTCAGTGTCCGTAATACGAATGAGGGCCGACCACATGAAATTACAGCAGACGCAGCTGACGAAGTCCCAGCCTAAGATCATCTTATGAGCGCACGAAGACAGGACAGCCAGTTGTACGTGATGACGGATTCCATTGATAAGAACACGAGCAGTACACGATCCGGTCGGGCAAATCGGACTCTCATTAGCGCCGCATAACATGGGACTGGAATAAGGAGTTTGCAATTTACGAAAGCGAAAACACAATTCAGGATCAATTACCGAAATGGCGGCTCCAGTGTCTATAAGGGCATCAACAAAAACACCTTCCACATAAACAGGCAGTAAGTTAGCTGGGCGAGACGGAGGAGTTATAACGTTTTGGGCGAGACGGAGGAGTTATAACGTTATAACAACAAGCACTTCCCGTCTAGAAACTGCACCTTCTAGTTTTCCGAGTCCAGATAGATTGGCGCGGGACGCAGGGGTGATGACGTACGCCGAAACGGTGATGGAGAACGGCGGCGAGATGAACGAGAAGGATGAGGTCCAGCTTGAGACCGTGGAGGGGAGGGTGATCAACGAGGTGTGGACGTATACGGTGCGGGATCGTATTCATCGGGTCTCGGGGCAAAGTCTCTTTCGTAAGCTGGATAGCCATGACGTTCATCCTGCTGACGACGGCGGCAGTAACGGAATATATGACCCCATATGCCACAGTAGAAGCAGACGGGGCACGGAGGACGCCATGTAGAATAGTGGGGTGGCCTTGGCACTTGTGTTGCCATCGCAGCCAAATGGTCACATCCGATGTCTGCAGGCACGGTTGGAACTGGTGCCGGGGCCCGTGATGCAACTTCTGCGTACGAAGGCGCCGGAAAGCGCACAGGAGACGGGGCACGTGCAGCGCTTGTGATTGATGCCAGTTCGTCCTTGATTATCTCACGCAGGTTGGGAGGAGGTGGGCGGACAGACGCAATGGTTGGGTTGCCTGGAATAAGGCCGTGGAGTTCCTCTCTGACAATTGTGCGGATAAGGGCTCGCAATTCATGCTGTACAATAAAGCGAGCGTCGCAGGAGGCGTGTGGAAGGCGCATGGAATAAAGCGTGTCCAGGCGTTGGCATATGGTGGGGACGTCCCGGACGGTAGTTGGGGTCTGGATATCGAGCGCATTGAAGGCCACAGAGTTGATACCTTTCAGTGGGTGTCGGATGCGCTCCGCCTCCGTCATGTCGTTTTGTGCTCGGCAACAGAGAGCCAGAACATCTTCAATGTAGGACGTATATGATTCATCGTCCCCCTGGATGCGGGTTTCGAGCTTCTGTTTCGCTACCGCAGAACATTCTGCTGATGTGCCACATACCTAACGGAGATGCCCCGTGAAGGCCGACCGATTGGAGGAGTCGCTCTTGTGGTTGTAATACCAGGTTTTAGCGACGCCATCAAGGTAAAAAGGAACGTAGCACAGTTTGTGCGCCTCGTCCCAATAAAACACATGCTGGTTCGATCATAACTGTCCAGCCATTCTTCGACGTCTTCGCCGCGAAGGCCGGAAAATACCGGAGGGTCTTGATGAGAGGTACTCACGGTGTAGTGAAACCTAAGTGGCTGAGAAGGAGCGGTTGCAGCAGCGAACGCGTTGGGTTCTGCCATCGCTGTTGCTTGAGGGCACAACCGTCGACCAGACCAGAGCTCCAGGGGTGACGGGTAGAGCAAGAGGACGTGGGAACCAAAGCACGCTCCACCACTTATGAGACCACGTCTAGTACGGCAGTAACCAGGTTATATCTTTAATCCCGCTGCACGAGCCAAAGAGACCCAGCCCGCGTGACATACGATGATGATCACTACAATGGTTTTTGTCATACAGATGAAGATGATGTACATAGTGAGCGCTCACAATATATATATTGCTGAACAGAGGACAAATAAATGGGTACTCTACATCACATGTGCAGTGTAGTCTTAGCCTTTGCACCGTTTTTCTTTCTTTTTTGCTCCTTCCGGATTTTCTCAGTAATGTTTTGGGGTGACAGAACGGTAAAGAGCATTGCAAAAAAAAAAAAAAGGATAGATGAACTTTGCGTATGCTTATTAAATGTGCATAACATGCATTAAAGCATGAAGTGACATGCATCAAGTGTTCCTGCATTCAGTCAAGTCAAACAGCCTGAGGAAGACAGCAAAGATTAAACAGCAGGTGATAGTGCAAATTGGATATGAAAAGTCAGGAAATTCAACAAGGCATTGCATAATAACTGTTGCTTAGTCTTTCCTATCTGATGTTTGCATGTGATGTCATACTGAAAGTGGTTATCCATACAACTTTAAGACACTATGGTTGAAAGTTGCCCTGCCCCGGTGGTCTAGTGGCTAAGGTACTCGGCTGCTGTCCCGCAGGTCGTAGGATCGAATCCCGGCTGCGGCGGCTGTATTTTTGACTGAGGCAAAAATGCTGTAGGCCTGTGTGTCCAGATTTGGGTGCACGTTAAAGAACCCGGGTCATAGAAATTTTCGGAGCCCTCCACTATGGCGTCTATCATAATTATACGGAGGTTTAGTGATGTAAACCTTACATATTAATCAAATAAATGGTTGAAAGCTGTCTGGAAAGAAAATATCATTGAAGCCATGTTTTCGATGTCTGCTGCAGTGATGGCAAGCTTTCTTGATGAATTTCAGTTATTCCAAAGCCTCCACCATTTCCTTAACATGTGTTAATTGCGTCTTTAACTGACATTGTGGTCTTTAAAAACTCGCACACACGTAGCCTTGAAAGTCCTTGAAAACCCTTGAATTTGTTGCCATGTAAGCGAGCATGAACCATGTGTGCAAATATTCTAACTTCCGATTATTTTTCGATAGGGCTTGATATTTGATTCGATTTGCACTGGAATTTCCACTATAATAACTATTCAAACTTCTTGAAAACAAATACAGTCAATGTTCAATTGGCTGTGGCCCCTTCAAAATTTTGATATGCCTCACACCATAATGGTTTCACATTGCGGCGAAGCTGCCATTCAGACTTTGTTACGGTAGCAAATGTACTGACTCAAGAAAACACTGGTTCAAACATGTAGATGCACTGCGCCATTCCAGTGGCCCTTTCATATTAATATTCTCCTCTGCATCACACTCCTGTAAAACGGCAAAGCTGCTTTTAGGGCTTTGCTATGGTCAACAAACAGATTGATTCACGAAAGCACTGGTTTGAACCTATGTGGCAGAGGTGGAAGCTTTAATTAATGCGGTTTTGGACTAGAAAATCCAAAAAATATTGTACAAAGATTTTCAGCATGCTTTTATACATTGAAGTATACAGGGCAGATAAGCAACTCAGAATCCGAAAGGAGTACACCCTTGTCTGCCAAATCGATTTGGGGCTCCACAGAAGTTAAGGTGGAGAAAATAGCGCTTTTTCCTTTTATCTGTGAAGTGTTGTCAATATCATATTTGTTGCATGAAATCATGTAAATAATATGGTTCAGTCTCTGAATTCTTTCATCCGTGATAAAACGAGGATAACGCCATTCATCCAGTAATTCACAAGCCTAGCCATATGTTCCTATCTGATGAGGATGTGCTTAGGGACCCTATGCAAATTTTTTTCCATAATTACTCTTCGAAGTATTGGAAAAATATAGAACAAATATTGAACAACTATTCCAAAAATATTTGATGCAATTTGCATTTAACCTTTAATATTTAAATTTGCTTTGCACCCAGAATTTTGCTATTTGCACAGCTCTAGTATTCACCCATTCCTACTCTATTGTTCTGCCTTAAACTTAGTTGGTGTGTCTTTGCTAAAATCTCCTAGGGATCAATTGTCGTTCATATCAAGAATATTGGTTGTCTAGTTTAAATTCAGCATTAGGTTTTTTTTTTCGAAATTTCTATCACACAGTGGAATTTAAGTTTTATGATAATACTACATAAAATTCAGGAGGCTGGTGCACTCAACATGGTAGCTGCAGTATTTTTGTTTTTTGATTACTGTTTGGTGCTTTTATGTTGTAATAATTGTAGTTTAACTAATGCAGTTAATCTTGTTTTTTTTTGATCCATTTTGTACAGGTCTGAAAAGCTTTCCGACATGTCCCACGAGTCCATGCCAGTGGTTCATGAGATCTTGGTAGTGGGACTAGGAATTAGGCACTCCAGACCTGTGCTTCTTGTAAGGATGGTTTTCTAAAGTGTGAGAAGTATTTTATTATATCTTATTAATTTAAATTTCAGGCCAGGGTAGATGAAGATTTGCTCATCTATGAAGCTTTTCCATTTTATGAAACTCAGAGGGAAGGTCATCTGAAACTTCGGTTCAAAAAGGTGGGTTTGTAGAGATGTATTGAAGTTTTTTTTTCATAAATGTATTTTTGTACATAGCTACTTTCCGAGTAGGCTGTTTATATGAAATGTGAAGACAATGGCTATTACTTCCAGATGTCGCATGATATTTTTCTACGGGAACGGAAGTACAAGACACAGAAACCTGAAAACGAAGAGGAAGAAAAGGCTTTTCAAAGTCGACAGTGGCTCCATCCATTTTCTGATATCTCTGGTTACTCTGGGGTCAGCATTTCTCTTCTTATTCTGTCTCACTGCACTGCCTATGCACTTCAGTGGCCATGATGTGGTCACTCAATAATTTGTGGATTTCAGTGAAAACTAGAAGTAAAGGGCCTATTATGTCTTTACAAATATCAGAAGTGGGCCATAAAAGGATATTTCATTGTTAAACAGGTTCTAGAAATCGCCGGCTGTAAATCCCACTCGTTGCTGGCGACCGCCATTTCACTATGGCACCAATGATGTGACTTGCTGCAAGAAGCAGTTCCGTTGTCTTCTGCCACAGTTTTGGCCAAGTAGAAATAAAGCTGAAATATCCTGATTTAACGCGCAGCTATTACAGAACAATATTGTCACGGGAATATCATTCACCGGAATGCAGATGCTCGTACAGCCAGCTGCTTGTTACGTCACGGCTCACAAGTGCACCAGTGTTGCCAGACCCTTGGACTTCCTGTGTGTTTGTAAAAATATTATTAAATTCTAAATTTAGTCCTCGACCAAATGCGCTAGAATTTCACCAGCTTACTTTGAATGCATAAGGATTAACCCACGTAAGAAAGATTATGATCGAAAACGGATGTCATGGCCCCTTTAATATTTCTGGCCTGTTCTATGTGGTTGTTGCTTTCTTATAGGTGTTTCTTTGTGGCTATCAGCCATACTGGCTGTTCATGAGCTCACGTGGAGAGTTGCGCTGTCATCCAATGTTTGTGGATGGTCCTATCTACTGCTTTGCCCCGTTTCACAATGTCAACTGTCCTAAGGGATTTCTCCATTTTAACAAGAAGGTAAGCAATAAAAGGGAGTAGTAGCCATCTGATCAATTTGACACGCTTTGATGAGGTCGGCATATAATTAGTAAATGGCAACCTGAAAGTGTGTTGTAGGAGTCTGAAGTGCTTTCTTTCCAAACTTCGCATTAAACTAAAGAAGGGGTGCTTCTTGAAGTCCGTGTCACACGGGAGGAAAGATACATAGATGATTACATTGTTGAGAAAGACAACTTTAAACTTTTTTTCATAAAAGTTTTGTTGATGCTGTAGATCAAATTCAGTACCGCATGATCTGCACTCCGTGGTAATGATGTTTAAACTAACATTTTATCTATGGCTGGAAGGGGTTTTCATCCTGAAAATTTGAGAGAATGCTGTCCGTGGTTTAACTACATACTATTGGACTGATAATTTTTGTAACTGCAGCACCTATGAAAAGTTTGTTGAATCAGTAGTGATGGTGACGCATATCGCTCTAGAGATTTCAAGTAGCCAATTGAGACAAGTGTACATAGTCGAGGGGACTACAGGTGTATTCATCATTTCTGGTTAATATTGACAACATAATTTATTACAGATAGGTTACATATGTAATCAGTTCTTGTTTAAGCTTGATAAGTTAAATGAAGCTGAAATGATTCTGGATCACTTGAGTGATGGTCGGCTATGACTTGCTGCCATTTTTTTACCTAAATGGTCAACAGTGCTGAAATTGTCAGTCAGGCTTTACACATGGCTAGAATCTCTGTACAGCTCTCTTGTACATCACAAAACTGGAAACTGTACCCAGCTTTCAGGCTTGTTTTCCTGTAGACAGTTAGAGGGCTAGTTATATACATTTCAGTCTGGCATACTTGTGGAGAGTTTGAGGTCAAACACTTCATGTGACAGCTGTCTTGCACATCGCAAAGCTGGAAACTGTACTTGGCTTTTGGACTTCTTTTCCTGCAAACAATTACAGGTGCATACATTTCAGTCTGGCATGTTTCATGTGAAATACACATAGTCACTGTGAACGAGGGTGCCATGATTCATGTTGTCGCCCAACAGAAGTAAAAGAGCTAAAGCTCTCTTACTTCAGTGTTTGAGTATGCAACAGATTTTGACATTGCACCTTCATCTGACTTAATGGAGAGTACTGTCATATTACTTTGGTCAATGTACCAGGCTTTGACGGCAGGGCACATTTGTGGATAGTGCACGACAGTTTGCTTGCACTGATGGCGAGTATGTTGGGCTTGCACTGATGGCGAGTATGTTGAGCTTGCTTTTGTGTTTGTTACAGTTGCTAAAGAGGGCTTTGTCAACCACCAAACTGTAGATATAGCTACTGGCTTCAGCTTTTGTTTTTTTGTTATTAAAATTAGTTTCTTTTCATGATGCTCTACTAGCCAGACCTTTCTTTGTGCACCTTCGTGTGAAGTGAAAAGACTTATCAGCATATATACTTTGCATACTGAATTTCAACGAAAAAAAAAATTGGCAAATCTCACGTACAGTGGGCATGGATGATATGCAAAGCAGAAATGAGGAAGGTTGATATAACACTGTAAAATGAGCACAAGGTTACGAAGCGGATGTAAATTATGCTGTACATGACTTTCATGTCATGATTATCATGTTTGGACATGTCATTTACCTTCGTCGTCTATTTATGTTGTGTAATACTATATTAGGGATATGTGGAGCTAGCGAAACGGCCACGTGAATGCTATGAAGGTAGCATGTAGTCATGTTCTTACATGACACGCATCTCATGATTATCATGTTTGTACCAGTCATGTACCTTCGTCGTCTGTTCACGTAATGTGATACCAAATTCGGTATATGTGAAGCTAGATAAACGACCGCGAGCGCGCCATGAGCGTGGTGTGTAGTCATGACTTACATGACATGTATGTCATAATTATCATGTTTGGACGTCTCATTTACCTTTGTCGTTTATTCACATAACTTGATACCAAACTTAATATACTATGTAGAGCTAGTGAAACGGCTGCGAGTACGCTATGAGTGTAGCATGCAGTCATGTTTTACATGACACACATCTCATAATTATTATGTTCACACTAGTCATATATTATTGTCATCCTTTCACGTCCCGTAATACCAAATTTGGTATATGCAAAGCTAGCGAAATGACCGCGTGCGCACCATGAGCGTGGCCTGTAGTTATGACTTACATGACGTGCTTGTCATGATTTTCACGTTAGGGCCTGTCACTTATGTTTGCCATGCAGTCATGTCATACCATACCAGTTTTACAATATCTCACGTGAATGAAACCACCACAAGAGCAGCAAGACAATGAAATGTAAATCATGATATTAATGGCATACATGTTATGACTAGTCAGTTATGCTCGTCATACAGTCATGTAATGCCATATCAATTTTGGTATCGATACTGCTATCGAAATAGATACACTCAAAGTCACCAAAGTTCGCTATGAAATGCTTCGCATTTAAAATGTTTTGGTTTAATAAAGTACATTTGCCATCTTTTCTGGCTCCGTTATACAGTACAATCCCTTTAAGACGAACAAGAAGGGACCACTATCATTTGCTCGTTTTATCAGGTGTGCGGTTTGTCAGAAGTGTCCCCAAAAACCAAATGCTAAGATTCCAAGTGCGTCGTAATATATTACTTGAAAACACCGAATGGATTATACAATCGGGAAGAAACGAACAAGAAAAGCATTTATTTGGCTCCGCTTGATAAAAATAATGCTTTCAAGTAGAGTGTTAGGATTAATCTAACGAGTACACGATTCTGCAAGTTCATAATAAATATGCTCATGAATGAATTGCTATCATATTTTAACTATAAAACTGTACCACGACCATATCTTCACAATTAGAAAAATATAAAAAGGGATAGACAAGCACAATTTTCCTTCAAAGAATGAAAAATCGATTCTTCTGGCTTTTCACCTTGTGAGGGGCTGTTTTACTGGCTTCGCTATCACATTTAGATATGCCTTTATGGCATACCCTTACCTTGACAAAGCCAATATATGCCAAGTTGCTTATGAAAGTCTGCAAGCTTTTCTTGAGGTTCAGATATTTTTTTATTTTCAGCCTGCAGTAACTTTTCCTGAATGGCATGCAACTGAAGATTTTTGTTTGTTACTCACCATCATAAGCCTCGGACACACAAAAAAGACAACGCAGCTATATTTAGCGTGAAAAATGACCATTCTATTTTATTGCTATTTTATTGAAGGAAAGTATACTATTTTTCGTTATGTGCACAGTTTGAAACATTTCGCTATTTCTGTTTTTGCATTCAGGGAGAACTGCGGATCAGTACACTCCCAACACATCTGACTTATGACGCCCCATGGCCAGTGAGGAAGGTGCCCCTACGGTGCACCCCACATTTTGTGAACTACCATGTGGATAGCAAGACGTACTGTGTTGTTACAAGCCAACCAGATCCTTGTAATCATTTGGTTCGATTCACTGGTGAAGATAAAGAGTATGAGCTATTGGAACGAGGTGGGCTTTGCATTTCACCGCTTGCTTCCCTGAAATGTTGGAGGTGTGTAACTCCTCATGTAGGACGAAACACGCGTAGGATGAAGTCATTGCAAAATTGTTCACCAAACTGTAACAAGGCAACGCCAATAGCATGACACAAATCAATTGCAATATTTTGTTCGAGAAACATTGCCCTATTTTCAGTTGCACTTAAAGGGAAGCTGAAGCACTTTTCTAGAAAAATGACAGGAGCATGTAAGGACAGTTTTATCCCTTCTGAATTAGAAAAGCAATGTGAGAGTTCTCAAAGTGAACGCCAATAGCACTTTTTGGTGAAAAAGCAGTGGCTGTGGCTGCCGGGCTTCTTGAGACGCTGAGCGAACACGGTGACGTCATTCTCGGCATGCCATGTCATCTGCAACAGCAGCACTCCTGAAGTGTTGCCTTTTCAATTAGTTCCGGCAACGGCACGTCATGGGTTAGTCATGGAGGCCGTGGTTGAAGATAAGAAAGAACACTTGCTCCAGGCCAGCTGAAACGAAGATGACGTATGTTTCCATGCCCACACGTTCATAGCCTCGCGGGGCGGAGCAATGCAAGCTTTTATTTTGCCTGTTCCGAAGCTCCTGCTGCTACAACTGTAAGAACAATTATGACATCGTCAACAATAACGTCTGTCCTTTCTAAACGTGAAGTTTGAATTCGAAAATCCTTCAGCTTCCCTTTCAGCTTACTTCAGCTTACTTTTTAGTACTTCATAAACAATTTTAAGAGAAATTCCAACTAATAAAAAATTACTCGGATAATTTAGAGCTATTTCTCACTGAAAATACACAGGGGATGGGTACCTAGCACCAATGTTTACTTATGTGCCTATTCTAGTCTTGACTAACTTTAGCATTCCACTTTATATATCTGGCAGGCCTTTCTAGGACAGTATTGTTTGTGTGAAGCCAATCCGAATTAATTGTAGACAATATTGACTCTAACTGGCACATAAGTACTGTAGTTAATTCTGTACTTTCAAAGCTGTGGGATGCTGAGTCATTATAGAAACATAATGTCTGTTTATTAGCATAGCATCAGCAGCGAGGCAAACATACAGACGCTGTGCTGAAACGGTTAGAGAAGGAATGGAATCTTTGGAGCTTGGCAGCTAGGGTTTATAGCCACCGTCAATGTCATAAGCCTCCGGTGATGCTGTGGTGGCACTGTCCCTTATCGTAGCCGTTTTGCAGCATGTGGCTGTGTCACACCGGGCTAGCTAGTGACGAGGCAGAGGCTGTGCCGTTTTATGTGCACAGTGTGTTGCCACAAAGGCTTAGTTTTTCTATAAAACAAATTATTTTACTTGGAACACCTTATTGTGAGTCTTTCTTTAGTCTTTTTGTGGGGATTCATGCATTTATGTTGGTTTTTGTGAACAGTTAGCAATATATGCTCGGCTTCCCCCCCCCCCCCCCCTTTATTTTTTTTCTTAAATCCCCGCCGCTGTGGTCTAGTGGCTACGGCACTCGGCTGTTGACCCCTAGGTCTAAAGATCAAATACCAACTGCGGTGGCTGCATTTTCGATAAAGGCAAAAATGCTGTAGGCTCGTGTGCTCAGATTTGGGTGCACGTTTAAGAAACCCAGGTGGCTGAAATTTCCAGCGCCCTCAACTACGGTGTGTCTCATAATCATATGGTGGTTTTGGGACATTAAACCCCACATATCAATCATAGGCAATACAGACTTTTTATGACAATTCGATGAAAGTCGGGCTCTTTTTGTTTTCATTCATAAATTATATGTCAAGATGAAAATACTTTTGGAACGACTAAAATGACATTGCCGCAACTAATTAATGAAACCTCAATAATGAACTTTTTTATTGTTTACCAGAGTACAGTTGTTCATATTGGAAAGTTGTAAAGCATGATAATTTAACTTGTATCGATTTTTTAGAAATCATAAAAGTTATGTAGTTTGAAATATTCATCATGGAATTTCAAGAGCGAATCGACACTGATGATGCCCGGTGCACACAAAGCGCAGTGACACATCGAACAACCTATTACAGGGAAGTAACAAAATTTAAATGTAGTTGCGGAGATTTTAGTCAGATAAATTGGCGAGCATTCTGAAATGCATAAGTAGATAAATTTGTTATCATGTGAGGGTGCTGCTTATCTGTTCTTTTCTCATAGCTATAAAGAAGCGGGAAAAACTACTTTGTCTTTCTGCAAGAGGAAGCACTATAGTGCCTGTGTCCAAGTTTCAGACAATGAAAAGGTTGATATGGCATTTTTTACACACATTTTGGAAGAAACTGATAAGCACCTAATGCTACACACAAGTAAAATGCTGTGCCGGCACGAGCAAGATGACTTGCAATTTTTCACAAAAGAATACGTCCGCTGGGCACCTTAATTCAAATTTCGTCACTTCCTTGTCACTGGTAGTTTTGGTATGACATAGCAGAACGGCCGTGCTTTGTGCGCACCACACGCCATCAGTTTCGATTTCGCCTTTGAAATTTAAAGATGAATGTCTCAAAATATGTGTAACGTAGGTGATTTCTAAAAAAATGGATGTGTGTGTATTATTGCTCACTAGAACTTTCTAATATAAACAATAGCTCTCTGGTCAATAATTGTAGATTAAGGACTTTTCCATATTTGCAACAGCGTCATGTCAGCTACTGCAAAGTATTTGCCCGTCCACGTGAAGTTAATGTTTAAAAATGACAGGAGCCTTATGCCCATATGATTACAACAAAACATCTCTATATTCTTTAAAGAAAAAAGGAAAAACCCCTCTGTACATTCTTATACTGGGAGAGTTTAATGTCAAAAAGTTTTCTGTGTTGTTTTGCGTGAAGGGCCTGGCTGAAGTGAGGCATTTGAAGAAAGACATGTAGTACATCAGCAGCTGACTTGTCTGGGCAGGTTGCTCGCACAGAAAATAGCACCCTTAATAGCTTTTCTCAGAGATCAGGGATTTGCAACATGTAGCATAGCAGATTATCAAAGGGGTACTGACAAAAAAAAATTTTGGCCTCGCGTTTTTTTTTTTTTTGCTGCAATGTGTTTCTGGGGGCCTGTTAGTCATAACAAGATATTCTGTTTTGTGCAGTGTGTGACAGCTAATTAATAATATGCTTTTTAGTGCGGACCAGTGTCAGTTTCGGTTTCTAAAACAAGCCGCTGTGCAACTATCGCCACCTAGTGAGTGCAACGCTCGACCATGTCAGCACCCAGAACTGTGACGCATTTCCGTTTGGTTAGCATCAAAAAGTTTTTTTCGAACAGCAAATGGGACAGCAATGTCATCAAAAACAAAACTTTAAACTTGTGCACTACAGCCACGGACTCGCGAGCAGCTGCTGAGTAATAGTCTGCTAGAGCAAACGCGATCGAAAAATTGCTGCTAGGACGTCGTCATAACTTGCTGCAGCGTGGTCACGTGAAGGAAGTAGGGGCCCCAAGGGTCCCCTTTGAGGGTGTCAATAACGCAATAGAGCCGATCACTCATGCTTACTTCAAAATTAATTAGAAACACCTTCAAAGCTTGTGGGAATCGAGGCTAGCCATCCACCATAGCGCGTGCTCTGCCACCTATTTCTGCCGTTCTCAAGTTTGGACATGAGTCCCCTCCTCTGTGGTCTGTCGCACTGGGCGAGTGAGAGTATTAACCTCTCCCACCCGGTATCGGATGTCGACTGTGGCGCCATACAGACAGTCTCTCGGGACATTTTGCACGCGCACGTCGGGAATGAGAGAGAACCTTTCTGGGACGACATGGGGTAAGCACGCATTTTTTTTCCGTCCATCGGCTCCTTTTGTTTAAGGTTCGTTTGGACTTCGCCAATGGCGTGCCTTGCACCCGCGGCAAACGCTTACCTTTTGTGGCCCCCCCCTCCCCCTTCAAACACTAGGCCGAAGAGCAGTGTGGTGTCCTTGTGCGTGGTCATACTACGCCGGCCCTTACTTCTCGGAAGACAACCAAAAGGAGTTTTGCCCTCGCTCGAGCGATCGGGCTCTGTTGTCCCAGTGTCACCGTGAATCACTTTTGCCCATGGAGACATGCTCGCGGCGCCCTGTGTCGTACTTCTCGCCCGGGGTGTGGATAAGCCTATTTTTTTCCCGCCGACCCTGTTGCAACAGGCTTTGTACTGCGTTTTTGGTGTTGCTGCAGGCCATAAAGTGTTGCAACCTTGAGCAGTGCCGTGTTCTCGCCACGACTAGAGTTAACGCGTGCCCTGCGGCTCGCTAAGACCAGACCCCCTGCTAGTGGTTGTGCTGTTTCGGGATACGTGTACACTACGTGCTATATTCACCGTTAATATTTTGCAGATGATATATACGCATGTTTATGGGAATTGATCCCGCCGGCCATCTCGGCGGTGAAATTTTGTATCAATATTCCTTTAATATCGTGTTTGTGATCTTTTTTTTTCCTCCGCGGGACAATAACTCTGCTTAATCTTGATAACTTACTGCCTTTGTAGATTCCCGGTACATATTTCCAACAATGGACAAGTTTTCGCTGCAGCTGCTGTCTCCTGTTAGCTGGGAGACAATCCCTAATACCCGTGTGGATCTGGATGAGTGGGAGCACTTGACGTGCCTCAAAAATGTCATGCTTTCTTCAGAGGGGACAACTACTGGCATGAAAGGTTACTTGGCCTTAGGCACCAACTACTGCTACGGGGAGGATGTCACCAGCCGTGGAAGGGTCTGCACCATGTTTTCACCATGCTTTTTGTAATTCTTGTTTTGCTGTTGCCAGTTGCTCCGGAAATAGAAAGCATCTTTGTAGCATTACAGGAAATAGCTTGTTTGTGAAACTAGTATTGTGTTGCCAGGTCTGGTACACTGTGCAGTGTTTTGAAGGTTTTAATGAAAAAAAAATTTTAAAAATACTCAAGGCTATAAATTGCTATAAATTGCAGAAAGTGTCATGTCAAAAGAATATATGTTAGTCTTGACACTACCGACAGTCCATTCTGCTGACTTTAAGTGCCTGTAGTCTGTATCTGATGCTAGTTTGTGATATTGTTGATTACATTTGAGCACAATTTGTTCTTTTAATTATAGGAAATGGCCACAGTTTGTGATATTGTGAGGCACAATATTATGAACTTGCTCTTAAAGTGTTAACATTTCCGATCTTTTTATATTTTCCAGATTATCATTCTGGACATTATTGATGTTGTTCCAGAGCCAGGTCAGCCGTTGACAAAAAATAAGATAAAGATTGTCTACAGCAAGGAGCAGAAAGGTCCTGTGACCGCTTTGTCACAAGTAGTGGGCTTCCTGCTGAGTGCCATTGGTCAGAAGGTGAAAGCATTCATTGAAGACAGCTGTCATATTTCACTAGAGTGGCATCACAACCTGTGACATTGGGCCATACAATAATGTTAGTGTGATGTTAGACCTCAGCCCTTCCCCCCCTCTCTCGCTCTGTGGTGTTAGCCTTTTGTGAACAGCTTCATACAAATGTTTTTGTTGTTTTGTTTCTATATTACTTTGTTATTTTTTTTCCCTAATTTTGAAACCTGGTGTGTCATTACATAGTGCATTGAGAAAATAGACCAAATCCGGATTTGGAGGTGCAGGTTGTACGTTACGTGACCCCACATCAGTAATTCTCCACATCTACACCCTATCCATGTTGCTCGCATACACATAATGCCAATTTGTTTTCTACATTGGTATTCTGGCGGTAAAATGCTGCAGCTTTAAAGGGCAGTGTGGCAACCAGTGCACTTTTTTTCTGCTCTAGCCATACAGCTGTCTTCATAGATGATTGCAGCTCTGCTTGCGCTTGGTTCAGTTTGTTTTGTTTTCTGGGGCTATATTCTAAACCCTCTTAGACAGCTATCACTTTCAATGAGCACTAATTGATACATTGTAGAATAGCGAAAAAAATTTACGCTTTAATCATTGCCCATGCAGGATTCTACTGTAGGCAAAATGACGTCGCCAAAAGTGGCCATCTCAGAACACTGTGTTTGAACACCGATTTTAAGGCCAAGATGCGAACCGAGAAATGTTGATGTAATGTCAGCAGCGCATTGTGCACTGTCAGTGCCTGTTATCCACAAAAGAAGAAAAAAACTACTACCAGTATTAGTGCCTCGTTGTGTCCTCCCTTCGTATGCGGGGCCCATCGTGCGACAGCAGCGAGGTCAGTCCTCGGCAGCTCTCTGTATAGCAGATTTTTCTACCCATTTAGCCATTCTGCCAACAACACCATTTTCATTGAAACAAATTAGTCCTCGACAAACCTTAGCTAGCATAGAGTTCTGTGGGCCTTCGTGTTGTCAGATACTCTCAAACCAGTCAGCTGGCAGGGAGTGGAGGTGAGCGCTGAGGCTTCGTTCAAGAAGTAATCCAGCTTATGAATGTTATTGTCTGTTAGGACCCCATACGTTGTTCATCTTCGGTTCATCTGAATACAAGAGTTACAGCATTATTGCAAATAAACGAAGCTACAACTACTGCAGATTCTGCATATTCTACACATATATAATAGCTGTAGCTATGCTTTGGTACTGAGAATAGCTGTCATCATATTGATAGCTTTAAAAGGTACCTGCAACTCTTTTTATACAAAGTCAGAAAACTGCCAGTTTGTAGTCAAGGCTCCTGTGAGCATATGAGCCAAATATTATTACAGTAACAGTAATAGTAATTGTTGGGGTTTAACGTCCCAGAACCACAATATAATTATTAGAGGTGCTATGTTGGAGGGCTGCTGAAGAACCCAAGGGTTCTTCAAGACCCACCTAAATCTAAGTATACAGGCCTTGTGCATTTTTGCCTCTATAGAAAATGATGCTGCTGTGTCCGGAATTCTATCTCGTGACCTGCGGTTCAGCAGTTGAACACCATAACAAATAGACCACTACCGCAGGGTCTAAATATCGTTACTGTGCATGCAGCAGGAAATTGCATGCGGCGATCTGGGCCAGAAGTAAAAGCTAACATATTTAACAACAAAAACAGTAGAGAAAATGCTCAAGGCCATGGTGTATGGCAGAGTAGCTTCTAGGTGGGGCCTTTCTTTCTTGCCACCCCCACCCCCCCTTGTAGCTTCAAGTGTGCTCATCAGAGAAAGTACCTGGAGCTTCGCAAGAACTGCCTGCAGTATAGTGGCTAGAAAGGTTCACGTAGTGTCGTGAACTTTCCAGCGGCGGCGGAGAAACCGGATTATATGCGCTGTGAAATGGCGCTGTTTTGACGGCGCGTTGGCAAGTGGTGAGCAGAGGTAGTGGAGCGTGACGGCGGGGTGCAGCTGGCGGCAGCTCAACGACGACATTGACACAGAAATACTGTCCAAAACATTTACTATAGCTAGAGATTTTAATGCTCACAAATTTTAATGACCTGAGACAGATTAATGAGGGACTAAACAGTGAAAATTTCATTTTTGTGGCCCATGTGAAAAGTCCGCATATGCGGGCTGGCGCTAGGAGACCAGTGTATTTTCACTGTGTGCACGCACTTTTAGCTGTCTTGACACAGCATTTTCCTTACAATACAGTTTTAAAGGCGAAGCATTTCTTTGAAGCACTCAAACTGCGAACACGTGCACTTTGAGTGTTTCTACTATCTATATATATTGTCGCCACCTAGGTATATACATAGTATGTATGTGTGCTGTAATTGTCTTCTCTTAACCTGGTATAAACTAAAATTAGCAAATGAGCTTGTGAGTGTGTGACGAACGTAACTTACAGGTTGCAAAATGCATAGCATGATATTCTTGTCGCTCACGTCATTATCTCTTTCCCTCAGTCATGTGTGACACATGTGTACCCCCAAAACACGGGCTGTTGAATGCTGGTATATCTATTCGTCTCACAGATGTGCGAAGATTAGCATTATAAATGCCTGTTTCTCAGAAAATCTCAATAGCCACAAAGAATAAAAATTATGGATCCATCCAAAGTAGAAACAAGGCATTGCATGTGCTTGGGCAGTAACTCATCACAGAGCCACACCAATGCTTGAACATTCTGCAGAAAAGGATTTTAGTAGTGATGTCTGGGCAACGTCAGTTGTGACTGCGGTGTTGGCTATAACATACACTTTGGTGACAATTCAATAAGCATAGGGATGCGCAGGGTTCCCCTTCAGAGGGGGCGAAGCTTCGTCGCAGCACCGCGCTCCCTCCCTATAGCTATTATGTCAATGTATGGGGCTGACTTTGCACCCTGCCCCCTCTTAGGTATATAGGAACGTCGTTCAGGAAGGTCCTGGAAAGTTTGATGATTACCTGGTGTTCTTTAACGTGCACTATCATCATACTGTAGCAGGTCCTCTAGCATTTGGCCTCCATCGATATGCGGCTGCTGCGACCGGGATCGAACCCGCGTCCTTGGGGTCAGAGGCCGAGCGCCGGCTGTAACCCCTACATCACCGTGACAGCCTTATGGTATGGCTGCTGTATATACATAAAGCACCAGCGACGAGGTTCTTTATGACGAGTCCAGTGGTGTAGCCAGAAAGTGGCACACCTAGCTCGAGTCCCCCCCCCCCCCCCCCCCCGATATTTTTGCCATAGCATACAGAGTGAAACATGACCATTTCAAAACATGCTTCCCACCCTGCCCCCCAACCTCTGAAAAATAAATTTCTGCCTACGCCCCTGGACGAGCCTGCAAGTGAGCTCATATACTAACAATTAAAGTGCATGGGGTAGAGAAAGGGAAAACAATCTCATGCCTGCATATGCTCTGCTAAGAGAAATTCAAGAGGGAAGGGGGGAACCGGCACGTCCCCTGTTCAACTTGGATGTGACACTGATATTTTGGTAGCAGTTGGTATTTTATTCCCAGCTGTGTCTTGAGAAGTTTGCGTTGTACTCGCGTGCAACTGAAGATCTTTCTAGCCGCTCCAACGCATTGTGCCTAAAGAAAAAAAGTGAATTTGTTCTAGATTGTTATGCAAGGAATTCGTGCAAAGAAAAGGTTTCCTTCTATTCAGAGTATCTGCGGAGGTTGTACAGCTGCAAGAATGGGCGCAAAAGATAAAAAGAGATTCCTATGTGTATACACATTCTATTTCACAGATTTTTTATTCTTCTAGTTTTTTTATTGATATGCACGCCTTCGTTTTTCTTTCACTGTATACTCTGTCTTCACAAAAATGTCTGTTGGTGGCATCTTTTTCACTGTTTATAATATTTTATGGTCTTGATATAAACACTATAATTCTCTGTAAGTATTTCTATCATTGTACCAGAACATGATCTGCTGTGTGAAAAAGAATGTTATTGAACTGGAACTGGAACCCCGAATATCTTGCATGTGGCTATCTGAAGATGCTAACCTGCCTGCATAGTCCCCAAACCTCCTTTTTTCTTGTTTACACTTTAGCGACCTCATGTGTGGTCAACACAACGCGCTTGTACTGCAACCACAATAGTACTTGGTTTCAACGCGAGGAACTCGTTGGGGCACGGGCTGGCTCGCACGAACAAAGTACGCTAGCGAGCGGCTGTGCCCTGTGGAGGCTGTATCGTAAACTTTCTCAGCCTCGCCGCCTCTTCATGACACTAGGAAAACCTTTATAGCCACTATACCTGTAGCACTAGATATACCTTCCAGATTCTGAATTATTTTGTGGCTGAATTTAGTCTTATTTTTTTATATACATGAACACTAATCAGCCTCATTTTAATTCTGTGAACTACTGTCAGAGACCTTAGATTTAAGTGTTGTCCTCTCTTTGTAACCTGTTGTGCAACAGTTTGTGTAACCTGTAAACATTTATTTTATTGATACACTCACTAGTGTTTTGCAGCTTCTTGCTTTGCTTTTCTTGTTGAGCATCCTATGCAGGCACTCAGTAAAAAACCTTGTATATGAATGTTCAAATTATTTTGCTGGTGCTTCTTTCAGATATACATCTGGCAGCTTAAAGACAATGAACTGGTTGGTGTGGCATTCATCGACACACAAATCTACATCCACTGTGTGGTGACAGTGAAGAACTTGATACTTGTCGGGGATGTTTTCAAATCTATTTCACTGCTGAGGTACCAAGAAGCATCAAGAACACTTTCCCTTGTCAGCAGAGTAAGCCTTCTATGCTTCTGTCTTTTGTTTTTCAAAGCGTGAACTAGGATACTGCATACTTCATGAACTCTTAGAAATAACTTCAAAAATGCACGCATCTCATTCTGTGCTGTGTTTTTTATCTAGAATGGCCAATATACCGGAAGAAACGCTTTATCCCTCTGCATAAAATATGCCACATGAAACAATAGTGTGACATGAAACAGTGCTCAAACTATGGAGCCATTGTTTCAGTATCTTATTATTACTGGTCCTTAGACTACTACAAAAAGGCTTGCAACCCTGCATGTTGAGCAAGGTGGTGACAAAGTAGCAAGTTTGAGAAAGAGGCATGTTACGAGACACTACTTTGCAAAAATGGCATGGTTGACAGAAACCTGTAAAGAAGCCCTTGTATTTCTGAAGCAATAAAACTGGTAGATACAAGTAATAATGTATTTCAATAAGCATGATTGTATACTTGTAAGATGGTAAGAACTCAACAATTTGAGAATTGAAGAAATGCGAGGTAGAACACATACATAAGTTTGCGTGCGGTGTTGAGTAGTATGCAGTTTAACATACCAAAGACAATAAATTGGGCAAATATCAATATATGCACAAGACTCGGGGTACATAAATACAATTGCAAACAAATAACTGACCCCAGAAATATAACCACACATTGTAGCCAGGGCTTATACATACCTGACTTGGGAGAAGCTGAAAAAAAATTTTAAAAAGACAACAAAACGAGACTGGTTTATAAAGTAGCTATCGTGGCTTCTCTTCGTACTGATAGGTGCTTCAGTGCACCATTCATAAATTTATGCCCTGTGTGAATTGATTTAGTGGTCGACATGTGAAATGATGATGTGTATGCATCAGTGCTATTTTTTCTCTTTCCAGTCTACTCTGCACACTGTATTGTTTGTCCCTGCTAACTCAGTCCTAGATCATTTTTAAAGTGCACATATGGTATTTTTTTGTCATTGATTATGTAGTTGAGTAGTGGAAACTAATTGATTTAATGATTTATATGTGTAATTATGACAGTTTTGACATCACATGCAAAAGCATTATACTAAAAACGTTTCGAGCCCTTTGCGTCATTCTATAAGGGTCTACTTTTCTTTTATTATAAATTTTTGCTACTAAAGGCAAAGAAGGATGCAAAGTGAGCACTAGCCAATGGCTGACTTCTCACTTTACAGAGCGGTGCTTGCTCTTTCCCCTGTAATTGTGCTGCTGTCTCAGCAGCGAAAAGTGTGGATGCCTGCTTCCTTGACATCTTTTTGCCTTTTGCACTAGGGATTTGGCAGAAAAAGTAATGAGGGATGATGCGATGGGCCTGAAGTTTTTTGTGCGATTCTTTCACAAGTCACTTGACCCGTAGTATTTTTTATAGGTGTGTTTTCATGCTGTCATATTGGCCTTCTGACCTTGCCAATTCTAATTTTATATATTGTCACGGGTTCGTGACGTGGACAAAGGGATAGATTCGATGTTCAGATGAAACTGGTTATTCGGCCTAATTTGTTGCCAGGAAATTGAAGGTCAGATTACAGCAACACATGGGCACTGATAGTGGTGGGCAAAGCGTCGGCCGTCGGTCAGCTGACAAGCGGCGAAGCGCGTCGGCATTTATACACGTGCTGTTGAATATTCTAGTCTTATTACTGGTCGTCGGACAACCTCTGAAACTATTTCGAGCGTTCGTGTCTTCCTTGCAATCTTAACGAAACGATCTATAATGATTGTGAATCTTCTTGAACAACGACACACAGTTTGCGTTGAGCATTCATGAGAGGCTGTGGTAGAAAAGCGAATGAAGCAAAAGTGTAAATAGGAAACGTGCGTGGCTTTGCCCCACTCTGAAAAAGCATCATCTCGATGCTTAACCATTCATTGGTTCGTCAATATTTTTCACATGACTAAAATTTTGCCTGTAGAATACCTCAATAGTCTGCTTAGAAATAGTATGAAGAAAGTTTTACTAAAATGTCCATTAGTTTACAAGAAAAAGTGGGACATATGTGTCCCATTAGCCCATGAAGTTCTTTGAAAAAAAATGGGACAACACCTGTCCAATTTTCTCACGAGAGCACCCAGCTCTAAACCTTTTGCCAAATTTCTAGCACGAAACCTCTGCCTGTTGTGTTCAGTCCAGTGGCTCTGTCTGAGATCCTCATATACATCAATTGCACTAGCTTCTTTCGGTCTCTTTGGTTGATATAGATAAGGACAAACGCCTCAGTTATGCCCGAATTTCTTCCCATATATATATAAAATTGGTATCATAGATCACGGCAAGCCACAATGATGTGGTGTCACTGAATGCATTGAATCCTGTAAGTGCATTTACAACTGCTGCTACAGATTCGTTAACTTTATTCAGGCCTGAGGTATTAGCTTTTCTCATAGGTCTTTTTCATTTGTCTTCTCTTTCGCTTCCTGGCTGTGTAAATCATCAATTTTGTCATTATTTTTTTTGGCCCTCACTTTTAGAAACAGAATTTTTACCGCAGCTTTTGATATAATTGCCACTGCTCTCATAGTGGTTAAAAAATGATAAAAAAGATCTTGAGGGTGTACTGGATAATGAAATGCTTTTTTGTAGGACAACATTGCCCTGCTAACTTGAAGAAAATGGCTGTGCATGCATGTTATTTAGCTAGGCTAAGTAAGGAATTTTCATATTTTGTCAAGTGCACTTCCAACATGAATTTTGGCCGATATACTGCTCCAATTTGGAAAGAAAATTCATAGTTGCATGCTAAAATTACTTCTCTCAAGATTCAAAATATAAGAAAAATACCATAAATCTAGAACTTGATCTTTTTAATCGCAATTTGACACCACTTATTAAAAAAGTTCAAAACAGAACAAAACGAATTTCAACTGAACGTATCACCGATACCGTGCATCGGAAATGTGCTTCATATATATATTTTTTTGGTTTTCTAAATGTTCCTGATACACTGTAGCTGAAAAACAAATGATGGCAACGCAAAGTGGCGGAGAAAGCTTCTACTGAGGAAGAAAAAGTGGGACACATTCGTCCCATTATCTCTCAAAGGGTTAAACAGAACACGGGGAAAAATAATGAACAATAAAAATAAGAATAATATTATAAGAAAGTACAGTAATAAATAAGTACAAGCAATAAAGCACAGTAAAAGAGAAACAACAACAAATACAGTCCTTAGGTTCGTTAACACTCGTGTAACAGCCTGAAGTGCATGACACGAATGACTTCAGGTTGTGCACGGTGCCGTTGAGAATTCGTGATGCAGTTGGGGACAATCTCGTAGTTGAGTAGGCTGAGACATCGAACTACCCTGTATGGTAAGAAGAACCGTCGCACAAGTTTTTCACTCAGTCCATGTCTGTGTATTGGTGTTCACACCCAGACACGGTTATGGCGGCTGTCGATCGTCTGTTGGTTCTTCATTTGGAGGCAGGCTAGTAGTTGTGCTTCTTCGGCACGCTGAAGGTAGACAGTCACGTCAAGGTTTTCTTCGTCAGCGACGTTGGGCAGCATGGCGTCTAGTGTCGTGGATGGGTTCCTTCCGTAGACCAACTTCTACTGCGACATCTGTGTCGTCTCCTGCACTGCCGTGTTGTATGCGAAGGTCACGTATCGAAGGATGGTGATCCACATCTTGTGTTTGCCGTTGACGTGCCTACATGGCCAGCATGTTGGTGATGGTCATGTTCAGCCGCTCAGTGAGGCCATTGGTCGTTGGGTGGTGCACTGTTGTCTCGTGTTGCCTTGTCTGGCTGTGTGTCAAGATCGCCTGAGTTAACTCCGCAGTGAAGACCATACCTCTGTTGGTAATGAGGACCTCCGGGCCACCATGACACAGGACGATGTTCTCGAAGAACTTTGCTACATCGGCGGCACTGCCTTTGGGCAGTACCTTTGTCTCGGCCTAGCGGGTGAGCTAGTCAGTAGCTACGACGATCCATCTGTTTCCAGAATTCGACGTCGGGAACTGTCCTAGTAGGTCTAAGGCGATTTGCTGCAACGGCCGGCAAGGGGGCTCAATGGGCTGCAGAAGTCCAGCTGGCCTAGTTGGTGTTGTCTTCCATCGCTGACAGTCTCAGCAGGTTTGTATGTTGTGGGTGACGTCGGCAGTGAGGCAAGGCCAGCAGTATTTTTTCTGTATCCTTGCTAGCATATGGAAAAATCTAAAAGGTCCAGTCGTCGGATCATCATGCAGAGCATAGAGTTTCATACAATAATAACTAGAGAGGAATCTGGCGCTGTGATCGTGTACGTTCATGGGAATTATGGGAAGTACAGGCTTCGGATTGGATAGGGTTAACTGGCGAAGTGTCTACAGACTTTTTTTCTTTAGTCTCAGTTTCATTTTTCACGCAGCGTGGGTAGTGGGGTGCTGTGAAAGCGGCTGAAGCAGTGCCTTTGTTTTTCGCAGAGGCTGACGACCACTGAATCTTCTAATTTGCTGCGACGTTGGATCTTTACGTGTCGTATTTGACAGTTTAAACGAAGCGTCGTCCCCTCACCGCTGCGCATAGATGTAGCATCTCATGCCAGTGCAGGATATTGCCTCGAGTTCATGTTTTTCACGAGCGCGTCTTGCATTAAGCTCATTTCAAATTAACTGCAATGCGATAATGAAGCAAAGTAGACGCGCCGTCACGCTCCGCTGACTCGACTTCACAACAAAACCAGAGGTGCATTGAGGCCATACCACTGGGACCACTGGGACAGACACACCTAGCATCGCAGAAGACGAAACGATAAGTGTTTCATACTTAATACTGTGCTGTTGTTTCCATAAATAGATAATACATACTTTTGAGAGAAAAGCAAGCATGTTTGTTTTCAAGTGTTGTAAAAAATAATTTATTAAAGCTTGATGCCAAATCTGGAATGCAATGGCACAGCAATGCGAACCCTGATGATTGAATTCGCCCAGGTTTCACTTTTGTCATCTGGCCGCGAAAAATTTTTGCTTTTGATAAAGTTCTCACACAAGTAATTGAAGCAAGTTTAAATTAAATCTGAGTTCATATCACTTTGTTTTACAGCCAAAAAAGAAGCGTCGCGAATCTCGATGTCTTGTGACTGGTGCCGCGCGAGCGTGCCGGAGCACGAGCGGCCCGTGCCCGCGGAGAGAGACGATACGCACGACAGCTGCTCAGCTAAGGAAAAGGGCCCTCCCACTTTATTCGGGGCAGAATATATACAATCTCAGGGGCGCCACATGCTAGTGGCAGCCGAACTAAATGACTGAAGGGTGGCGACCTCTACATCTCCCCCCTTGAAGACCAGATGGAAGACGGAGGACGCCAGACACTGCACATCACAAGTTCAGGCGGTTCGGAGGCACAACACGGCGGCCACTACGTGTTCGTGTCACACCATCACTGCGGTCACTGTCTGCAGGGGGCAGTCCAAGGGAATCGGGTGGTTGCACTGTAGTAGTTCGCTGGGGTTCCAGAGGGGGCAGTGTTCGCTGTGGCTCCTGCTCCTCAGACGGCGGTGGTTCCACCCTTGGCGCAGGAGGTGCAAAAGGCACTAGGTGACGCCGGTTGCGCTGTAGGACGCCACCCTGCTCCGTTTCCACGACATAACTTGGTGGTCGGCGTGCTGGGCTAAGCACTGTAGCTTTGACCTGATCAGGTCGTACCCAGACACACTGGCCTGTTCGGAGCAATGACAGATCTTGAGCTCTGTGATGCCTGTTAAAGTCAGCGGCCTGTTTCTGCTTGTAGGCTGCATCTTTTCTCCTCACGTCTTTCCTCGACGGCCAGTGAGGACATAACTGGGAGTCCTGTTTCGGCACTTTGGTTCGGAGTTGTCGTCCCATCAAGAGCTGGGCCGGGCTGAAGCCATTGACTCCGGGGGTGTCCCGGTAGCTGAGCAAGGCCAGATGAGGGTCTGTTGCTTTGCAAAACAACTCCTTGATGGTCCTCACCATTCTCTCTGCCTCTCCGTTCGATTGCGCATAGTGCGGGCTGCTGGTGACGTGGTCAAAGCCGTAAGATGCCGCCAATGCTGCAAACTCTCGTGAAGAGAACGGTAGACCGTTGTCTGATCAGACTTCTCGCGGAATCCCGTGCCGGGCAAAGATGCTTTTGAGAACGTCGATGACTGCCTGAGCCGTTGTGCTCCTCAAGGTTACAACTTCAGGGTACCTGGAGTGGTAGTCCACCACCAAGATGAATGTCTGGCTGCGGAGGTGGAACAGGTCCATGCCGACAAGTTCCCAGGGACGTCCAGGTAGGACCGTGGAGACCAGGGGCTCTGCAAGGTTCACCCGAGTGGAAGCTTATTGCTCGCAGTTAGTTACCAGAGAGGTAATGTCTGCCGAAATGCCAGGCCACCAAATGGACTCTCGAGCGAGAGCTTTCATCCTGTTGATGCCTTGGTGTCCTTCGTGCAACAGCGTCAAAACAGCCGGCCGAAGAGAATGCGGGATGACCATCCTGGCACCTTTCAGTAGAACACCGTCGCAGATGGAGAGCTCATCTGCTGCTGAGGCATACTGGGAGAGGTGCAGTGGCAGTTTGGACTTCTGTGGCCAACCATTCTGGCAGAAGGAGGTGAGGGCTCTGCATTCGCCATCGGACTCTTGTGCTTGTCGCACGTCCTCTGGGCTTAGTGGCAAGGCTTCTGACATGCCGCTGACCACTTGAGCTGCAAACAATTCCACGGTGTCCAGGGGGAGGGACGCCTTTTGGGTGATGCGTGACAAGGTATCTGCCGTAGCTAACAGCTTTCCTGGCACGTGGAGCATTCGGAACTGGTATCGCATGGTCTTTAACTTGAGCCTCTGTATGCGAGGCGGCAGCATGTCCAGCTCCATCTTGCCGAAGAGAGAAACGAGTGGTAGGTGATCTGTCTCAACATCGAAGGTGATGCCGCGGACGAATTCGTCAAACCGTTGGATAGCCCATGTTGTTGCCAACGCTTCTTTTTCTGTCTGGCTGTAACGCTGCTCTGTCTCGGTCATTGATCTCGAAGCAAACGCAACTGGGCGGCGCTCACCAGAGGGCTGTGTCTGCAGCAAGACTGCGCCCAGTCCGAATGAGCTTGCGTCAGCCGAAAATGTGGTGGCGTATGATGGATGGTACTTGGCCATGCAACGGTCTGATGTCAGGAGTTCCTTGATTTTCTCGAATGCAGCATTTTGTTCATGCTGCCACCCCCAAGTCGCAGGCTTGTTTAGAAGTGCTCTGATGGGAGCTGTGACCTCCGAGATGCAAGGCAAAAACCGGGCGAGATGGTTCATCATTCCGAGCAGTCGCCGGACACCTGCGATGTCGGTTGGAGCCTCCATGGCTTTGATTGCTTTGACCTCGTCTGGAGTTGGCCTGATGCCTTGTGCTGAAACCATGACTCCTAGGAAGGAGACTTCGGAGACACCAAAACGACACTTGTCTTGGTTCAACGTGATGCCTGCTTTTGCAAGGCGAGACAGCACCTGGTTCAGTCTGGCATCGTGCTCCTCGCGGGTGCGCCCAAAGACGAGAATGTCGTCTATCATATTGGCGACTCCTTCCTGGCCCTCCAGGATCCTGGCCATCTGTTTTTGGAAGTACTCTGGCGCGGAGGTGATGCCAAAGGGTAGCCGGAAGAAGCAGTATCGGCCAAATGGGGTGATGAACGTTGTGAGCTCTTGGGAGTCTGCAGATAGTTTAACCTGATGAAAACTGGCTGTTGCATCCAGCTTGGAGAAAACTGTTGCGTCGCCAAGGAGGCCAAGGACTTGCTCTACCGTTGGTAGGATGTGGCGTTCCCGAAGGACAACCTTGTTCAGCTGAGTCAAGTCAATGCACAGCCGGTAGGAACCATCGGCTTTCCGTACTACAACGAGACCAGAGCACCACGGGGTTGGGTTGTCGACCCTGCGGATCACGCCTCCTTCCTCCAGTTTGTCAAGCTCGTGACGGACGACCCCGCGTAGCGGGATGGGAATCCTGCGAGGCACACTTAGGGAGAACGGTACGGCGCCAGGTCTCAGAAGGATAGTGTACTCGTCCTTGAGGGTGCCCAATCCCTGGAAGAGCTCAGCACGCAATGTTGCTTTCGGAGTCTGAAGTTCGTCGAGAAACTTTACAACTTCCAGAGCTTGAAGCGCCGGCAGTCCAAGAAGAGGTACGGTGAGAGACTGGATCACGTACAAGCGCTGAGAGCTCATTTTCCCGTGCCACCGAAGTCTCGCCATGTACGAACCCAGCACGCGCAGCGGCTGACCGCCAGGTCTGGTGAGCAGGCTGTTGACGGGGTCGAGCTTGGCCGGCAATGCAGGGAAGTCGCTCGGAACGGCGGACACCTCGGCTCCGGAATCGACCTTGAACTGCGCTGTGTAGTTGTCAACGGTGATGTCGACAAACTTTGCCGCGGCGAGCGTCCCGACAGCGTGTAGCTGAATGGAGCCGAGCTTCTGTTTTGCCTGCCGCGCGCGGCACACTTCCGCAAAGTGTCTTTTCTTTTTGCAGAAGTTGCAGACGGAGTTTCGAGCAGGGCAGTTAGAACGTGGATGTGGCGCGCGGCCACAGAATTCACATGTTGAAGGCTGGCAGGAGCGCTCTGCTTTCCGCGGGGGCGAAGGCCGCTTATCGTAGTTGCGGCGGCGAGAGGCGAACTTCTTATCTCGTACAGCGTCGAGGTGTAGCTCGCGGGAGTGCTCTGCGCAGTTTTGAGGCAACGTTTTTTCTTTGTCAGCGTCTTCTGATTGACGGGCCTGCATCCATGCTTCTTTGAGCGTCAACTTCGCGTTCCGGCAAAGCTGGTCCGAAAGGCGCGAGTCGCGGAGGCCGACGACGAATCTATCGCATACAAGCCTTTGCTCCACCTCAGCTGACGGATAGTTGCACCGCTTCACCATTCTACAGAGTTCGGCGTAGTAGGCGTCGACGCTCTCGTCGGGCAACTGAACACGCCGGTGAAAACGCGACGACTCGTACAGTTCATTCACCGGATGCACGAAGTGGTCGGTGAAGCTGGCGGCAGCCGCTTGAAATGAGGCGAGTGATGCGGTGTCGAGCGAGAACGTCTCAAGAAGTGGGCGGGCCTCTGGCCCCATGCAGTACAACAACGAGCGTACCTGCATGTCGCCGGATGCTTGAGTCAGGCCGGAAACGACGGCGTAGTCCTCGTAGCGGCTGAGCCATGCTGGCCAGGTTCCCGGGTTCACAAAGTCGAACGGTGCGGGCGGCTGGAGGTTGAGGCTGAGCTTTTTCGGCGCCACTCCGTCGAGGGCCATCGTCGTGCGGTACGGGCGAGTTCGGGATGAGGGGGCGTTACGCAGCCACTTCTGACACCATGTCTTGTGACTGGTGCCGCGCGAGCGTGCCGGAGCACGAGTGGCCCATGCCCGCGGAGAGAGACGATACGCACGACAGCTGCTCAGCTAACGAAAAGGGCCCTCCCACTTTATTCGGGGCAGAATATATACAATCTCAGGGGCGCCACATGCTAGTGGCAGCCGAACTAAATGACTGAAGGGTGGGGACCTCTACACTCAAGAACGTAATCCATCCGAAGCGGATCTGAAGCCTGTACTTCCCATAATTTCCATGGGGGTGCAAGTGCTTCTGAAGGAGCCCGCGTAGACATTAGCGCCAGATTCCGCTCTAGGTATTATTGTATGAAACTCTATGATGCAGAGCATCGAGAACTTTTGGACATAACGCCAAAGGTACTACGATGAGGTAGTTGGCCCGATGTGGAGAGAAGTTTTTCTTGGCGAGGATGCCATTACGCCAGAAAAACGACGCCAGTTCTCACCTAAATATCTTTGGAACGACGGCAGCCTTGCCCGGGAGGTATTCCACAAGGCTCTTGATTTCAGGTTTTATAATTATTATACAGGAATGTTTTATTTTGGGAAAATGGTCAAAAAACACTTTTTCTACATTCAAGGTCATTTACCAATGGGAGCAGCATTGGAAAATGCGACTGAGGTTTTCATTCAAGTCATCTTGGTCACTAAAACAGGTGACCTCTTTAAACAACTCACAGTCATCGTCGAATAGTCTTATTTGGATATTTGATTTAACCGCATCAATAATGTCATTGATGTACACGAGGAACCACAAAGAAACCAATGCACTTTCCTGGGGTACTCCAGAAGTGACTGGTAGACTGGCCGAGTTGTGCCCACTTATACATCCATAAACTTCTTGCAATTTTTTAGGTATTCAGCTATCCAAGAAACAAGTAATTTAGGAATATTATATTTTCTTAGCTTAAATATTAGTTTGGAATGAGTTACTTTATTGAAAGCATTGCTGAAATCTAAAACATCAAATCGATTTGATTACCGAATTTACTCGCACAATTTGCGCACTTTTTTTTTGTCACAATTTTGGGGCCCTGAGAAGAGGGTGCACAAATTACGCGGAGATTTTGCGAGCGCATATGAAATATTGTGTATATACAGTTAAAAAAAGAAATAAATTACGTAGTATATACAGTTAAAAAATAAATAAATTAGAGCACAAATGAAGTGTACTTGTTATTATTGAAAGAATTGTTAATATTGAAAGAATTGGCACATACTTCAACCAGTCAGATTCTATCACGTGTGGTCTAGCGGGAATCACTGATCGTGAAGTCTGATTAGAAATCATCATCGCAACCGCTGCAACTCCCTCCCCCCCCCCCCCCCCCCCCGCCCCGCCCCCCAAAGCGACTCGTCCTCGGTTTCGTCAAGCGCGTTCGAATGCCCAATTTTCTGCAAGTTCTTTCGACAATGCTGGGAGAAACTACGTGCCTTGACATAGTGATACCGTATGAACTGTTTGCTTACTGTTTCTGCTGTTCTGTTCATGCATTAGGTATAGGGCATGCTTTGAACTGCTGTAACCGCTCAGTGTGCGAAGTGGCCAGGTTCTCCTTAAGCTGCTCAATGCAGCTTTTTCGCCTGGTCTTCCCGAAACCTTTTTGTGCAATAAACTTAAATAAATTCGATTCAACTAAGCATCCGCACATAATTGAAAAAGCCTCCTTCAATAGCAGGAAACTTGCATTAGCAAGCGCACACTCTTTTGCTTCCTCGCGTACCAATTGCGCTGGTCGTCCCGTTGAAGTACGTCCCCTTAGAGCGCTTCGCGACGGCTCGCTTCCTGTTTTCTTCGGCGATATTTACCACAGCAAGCTTTAATTTCGCTGTATATACAATTACTGCAGCAAATCACGAGGGAACTGTCAAAACGCGACGGCCGGATGGAAAAACCTAAACTTACTAAATTGACCAAGCGTGCATTGTAGCGCAGATGCAGAGAGCGAGAGGGACAGCTGGCGTGAAAGGCCCACGCACGCCTCCGATCACACCATCGATGTAGAAAGTCGTCTGTGCCGTGACGCGAGCGTGCATTCTCGTCATTATCCCGGTGGTAGACATTGGGAAGTTCCGATGACCCATCAACAGGTTTGTGTTCGGGTGCAGTATTCTAGGGACCCTAGTTCGGGTCCCTAGAATACTGCACCTCAAAAGAAGTGACGTCACATTCGCAGCCTGTTTTACTGCGCTCGTCTACTTGGGGAGGCGCGCGCCGGTATGCTGGCTCGGGCGGGTCGGGGAGCGCAAAATATGCGAGTAAATATTATTTTTTTTTTTGAAAAGATGGCGAACTATTAGGGGTGCACAAATTATGCGCATAAATACGGTATTATTGTCAATAGCAGAAGCAAACTTGTGAATGACAGGAACTAGCTGTATGACTGTAAAATATCCCCTTCTGAAACCGTGTTGTGAGCTGGGGAGAATTTTTTTGTCATCAAGAAATTCATTGAGGGCTTTTGCAATCACATGTTCAACTAATTTACAGCAAGATGCAAGTGAAATGGGATGAAAGTTATCAAAACGGAGACGATCAGCTTTTTTAAATATTGGCATGACACGGGCTGTCTTCCAGTCTTTCAGCAAATTCGAACACAAGAAAGCACGAAATATAATGACAAGGTACTTTGCAAGAGGTTCCTCATATCGGCGAAGAAAAACATTTGAAATATTGTCGGGCCCGGGGCAAGTTTTAGTTTTTAAATTGAGTAGCATTGAAAGCACTCCGGGGTAACTAATAAAACTTGAAGAACTTCTTGTAATGGCCGTTATGTCAAGTGGGGCATTATCAGTTGCAACAGAAAAAACATTGTATATGTATGCATTCAAATGTTCAGCAATGCCTCGTTCATTTATATGAATATCATTAGGATTAATCTGTGACACTGGTTTCTTTTTTTCTCTCAAATAATTCCGAAATTTAGTCGCGTCGGTTTAATAAAGTTAGGTAGCTTTGTACTGAAATACCGTTTCTTTGATTGATGCAATGCATTTGCAAGGCTTCCACTAACTTCTGCTATGGCATGGGGAGATGCATCGTTTTTTTTTTTTCAATCTCTTAACTGTACGTTTCAATTGTATGATTTCCCACATCAGCCACAATGTGTCCTTGTGTACTTTTTTTCCTTTGTTAGAGACAAATTTGTCAAGGCAATACTGGCACATGTTCCTAAAGTGATCCCACAAAACACTGACATGACCATTATGATTCACAAAATTAGTAAGACAAGCCTCTAAGTGATTTATAATTGATACATAATCTGCATGCAAATAATCTTTGTAGACATGCGTATGTGTTTCTTTTGGCACTTTACGGTTAGAAATTGGCATAGAAATATTGACAAGTTTGTGATCAGATAGCCCGTGCTCAATATCTACAGTGTAATCGACAATGATTTGGGGAAGGAATACTAAATCTAAGACAGAACTGGAAGTGTCATACATTCAATTCTGCTGGTTTATGACTTGCACGATATCTTGCTCTAGCATTATGTCAAAGATAACATTCACGTCATTTTCGGTGTCATCCCGATCCCATTTAACACTAGAGAGTTGCCAGCCAATATTATTTTCTTAGTTTTATGTTGGTGCATGTGCACCTGTAGTTTGGATAGGAATTCTCGAGCCACGTTGGGTGGCTTTTATAAGTCATAAAGAATAATCATCACGCTGTAAAGAGAGAGCTTGATGCACAAGCATTTGAGTTCGGCAAAGTCATCTAACAAAACTGCATCTTTTTGATTTCTAGTGAGTACTGCAACTCCACCATCCCTAGTTACACGATCGCTACGCAAAACAGTATAGGCAGGAGGAAACACATTATCGTCAGATATATCAGCATGAAGCAACGTTTCCGTTACAACTGTAATGTGTGGATCGTGTTGCAATAGCAATACCTCTAATAATACAGTTTTATTTTTAATGGTGCGAGCATTCGTGTTTAACAAGCGGACCATTTTTCATTCTAATGAAGTCTTGCGTCACACTGCTGCTTGATCGTTTTGCCGATCTGTCATTTTAACTCGGATTTTTTTTTAGTTTCATCCCACATATAATATCTCTCTCAATTTTAAGCTTATAGTGAATCAAGCTTACTTTTTTCCTTTTTGCTTGTCCTGCTTTGCGCTGGCCCACAGTAGTTCGTGTTCCTTTAACGTTGACTGCGAATAATTGTTGAGAATGAAAATACTGGATCCCTTAAGCTCTTTCGCATTTTCTAGTGTTAGGTTCTTTCTGTTATAGACTTGTAAGTATAATATGACAGGCCTCTTATCCTTTTGTTTTGCAAGCCAGTGTATACGCCCTATAGACGTGCACTTCACTTGCATTCTTTCTTGAAATACTTCCTTTACTATTGTTTCCTTAAGTTATGCTTCCGTTTCGTTGAGGCTTTCCTGAACACTATGGAAAACAAAGTTGGATCATTATTTTCTATCCTCAAAGTCTATCAGTTTTATGATCTGGAAGCTTAAAGAATGTTCTATCAAACGGAGTGAGGAATGTACCTGGCCTGCCTGATTAGGCAAAGCTGAGGTTTAAGATAGCTTGCTTTCAAACTGAGTAAACATACAATGTAATTCGTTGACGAGAGTTTCAGTTTTTACAAGTTGTGTTTTCAATTCTAATATCTCGTTACAAAGGGAAGTTTGCCCATCGAACAACTGCTTAAATAATTTCTTCTGTGTGGGACCTGTATTTCGCTCAACATCACCACACAGTAAAAGTCTACTGACGGTCACACAATTATATGAATTCGCAAGACACTGCGTGGAGCACGGCAGGACTACAATACAGTGACAGTCATTACAAAAAGAACCATCAGTATAAGTGACCGGCACAATCCAAACTAATTGCTTGGTTAGAACTATTGCAGTGCTGTGTCCTGCATGCCCACAGAAGTCAAATTGATGCGGTGCTTCTTTTATACCGGTAGCCTCTGATGACGTTTCACTACATGACCTGCGAGGTGTCGCCAGCCTCGTCGCGCTAAGTAGAGGTGACGACTACTTGTGGTTGAACGCAAGATTGTGGAAAACAGGCTTCAGTGCATCGCCTGAGAAGTGTTGGTCCAGCTGCGTGCGTGCGGCAGTTATCGTTGCGAAACCAATGATACCCTGTACAAGGCAAAATAATCGCTTGGTGTGCACCATTGCAGTGCTGTGTCCTGCGTGCCCAAGGGATAGGTTGATGATACTCATCTCATGTACTGAAACACTCATGTCATGTACTGAAATCACTCGTTTTATTCGCTGATCAAAGAAAGAGCGAGGGTTACAGCTGGCACATTTATAAGTTACTGGATATGTACAAACTTTAAATGTTGTGTGACTGAAAGCTAGGCAAGCTGGAACCTGTTCCTTGTTGTGTAGCACTCAAACTAACTAGACACTAAGGAAAAAAGACTGGACAAGTGCTGGTTAGACTTGTGATTCTCCCAGCTGTAGGGTAGGTAGTGGGTCTGTTAGATGATCAAATGTACAGTCGCCAACCAGTTTTTCAAACACCCAGAAAGGTGGTAATATGACCAGATAATTTCACAGTAACTAAATCGCCTAGGTAAAATCACTTTTGTTCTTTAACAGTGGCATGTCAGTTTTTTTTAGTTCTTTAATTATCAAGGAGTTAAGGGCATTTCATGCTTGTCAAATATATTAAACTGCCAATTAGCCTGGTGTGCCACCTCCTGGCTACGCCCCTGCTCAGGCATGTAGCTTTGAGGAACAAAAGCAGCTTTTCATCGCCACACCTATAAACGGTTTGGAACGAAGAGGACAGAACAAACAAAATCGCAGCAAATGCTACATGCAGCACACACAGTGCGAGCATACCAGCTAGCATGATGCACACCACTTGGAATAATGCACTCCACGTGGCAGTGAATGTTTCTTTTTGACGAAGTGTCAGATTTTTGCACATCAGCGTGTTATGCATGCTCACACATAGGGGGAAATGCAAACAATCCACCTGCTCTTCTACTGCAGCCTTCATGTTTAACGTCATCATTTGAAACTGCTTCTTCATAAATCAACTGTGTAAGAAAGGCTCGATTCGTTTGTGTCTGCTGGCGTTGTGGTCATGAGAGGAAAATCGCAAATTGTCAGCCAGGATGCAATTTAGGTGGGATTCTGAGTAGAAACCAGCCTGGTGCGAGCATCAAAATACCTGACAAGTGTACTGGCAGGCCTTTAGAGATATTTCAGACCTAGCTATGGTGATCCGATGGCTTTGGTTGAGTAAATAGTTGAATTTTTATGGCCCCTAGGGTGTCAAAAAAAAATCGCATTAAAACAGTATTTACTATGTGTCATTGCTCATCCTTAACAGCCCAATGCATTGTTCATACTACAGGTGTAGAAGATTGGACTAGTTGGTTCGTCGTACTTGAACTGGTATAGCGCGAATAAAAAATGGCTGAGCAGACCGACACAAGAGGACAGAGCACTCTGTCCTCTTGGTGTCGGTCTGCTCGGCCATTTCTTCCTTACTGTAATGCACTATACCAATTCAAATTGTTTACACTTCATTATGCCTAACTATAAGAGTTGGACAAATAGCAAAATTTAGGGTTCATATTAATTTTAATAATTTTCTAATAAATTGAAGCGATATTGCACAAAAAGAGTTGGAAAAGATTCCGAAGTACAGTAGACGCTCAGTAAATAAAAATCTGTTAAATGGAACTGCTGCTTAAATAGAACAAGTGGATCCGGCAAGATTGGTTTCGTTCTTGCATTCTGCACTCTTGATCATTTCACTAAACGACACTACTGGTAAATAGAACATATATTGTTCTGGTTTCTTCAGGTTCCGTTTAAAGAATCTACTTTGTTTTTATGAGATAGCAACAGGAAAGTCTTCTGTTTGGCTAGGTTAATGAAACGCTGACGGGGTAATGTTTCATAGGTGTCATATTGAAAATGAGGCTATGCAGAGGCCAAATAGTATTCATGTACGTGATTTGGTGCTGTCGAAGTGTTGCCCACAACATTACACATGAGAGGCAAAGACGTTCTTACCTCAGCCTCTCCTCTTCTTTCTACTTCAGTGGAAGCCTAACTGATGTGGTGGAGAAGGGTGTGCTCCCTTCAAGTCTGGAGTTCCAAATCTGCCTCGTAGATGTTAATATAAAAGAACATCTAAAATGTTCAATGCTAAAAGTCTTCGGTGTCTGATTTACTGGACATTCTGCCCAAATTTCAGGTCCAAAACAGCATTCATTGGGCCTTCACACCTGCCACATCTATCATCTCCTTGTTGGTACGAGCATTTTCTTGAGTGAATACATTTGCTGCCCAAATTTCAGGTCCAAAACAGCATTCATTGGGCCTTCACTCCTGCCACATCTATCATCTCCTTGTTGGTACCAGCGTTTTCTTGAGTCAATACATTTACAACTGTAGCAGAGCTATGGTAGCTTTGCTGGATTATGAGTGTGTGATGAGGTGAAGCTTATTTAAAAAATCAGAAGCGGCCACTGCCAATCGGACATTGTCTGTATTTGTCTTCGGGAGCTTTGAATGCTTCAAATAGCCAAATTCCAGGTGAATCGAATAGCAAGCACTGTCAGAAAAATATTCAAAGTATTGAATATTTACACGCTCCTAAGAACCATTTCGATACTTCGCGTACGCTTTTGGTAGGTGCTCACGTTAGTTGTTGGCATATCTACTGCTGCCATATTATTCTGTATATATGATCTCATGGCATATTGCTGTGGAAATCCACTTTTGCAAATATTTAAATGGTAAGCTTTTTGTAGCCAATTTTTGTCCATTGACTCATTGAGTTCTTGTGTGTTTTTAGGATGTCAGGCCACTGGAAGTTTATGCTGTGGAATTCTTCATAGATAACACTCAAATGAGCTTCCTTGGTGAGTTACAAATATCAAAAACTTTTTAGTGGCCTTTGATGTGGTAGTTTTCAGCAATACTGTGTGCATGCTAAACAAGCAACAACACATGTAACATATGAATGTTGCTTTTTGCTCTCTGATAATACACAATATATTCATTTCTACTTGCCTTACACTTATGTGCTACAGAAAAAATAAATTAATACCCTAGGCAACACTGGAATTCGAATGCAATAATTACAGCATCTAATGCACTTTACGCATTTCAAAAAGTAAAATTTTGTCATACTTCAGCATTTATCATTTGACAGCCAAGCATCTGCCAGTGGTTTCTGCCAAAACTTACTCTGAAAGGTAAACATAATTTGCTGCTATTAATCCAGCGATCACTGTTTGTGTTTCATTATTTGAATCCTTGCAGTTTCTCAGCTGTTTAAATGGCTTCGTGTAGAATGGTAAAGAAATGCAGAGCTGCCATCATATTTCATGCAGTAAAAATTTATTTGTTCTTCTAGGCAGTAAAAATTTATTTGTTCTTCTAGGGTCAAGAGTTTTGGAAGGCAAAGCTGGCAGGCACAACAGATAGTTATTGAATGTAATCCACAGCAAGAAAAATTAACATTAACATTTCAATAGGCTTATAGTCTATACTGGTAAAATGTGCTTCTTGCACTTTACTTATCAAGCAAAGGAAAATTCATGTTTTTGTTAATATGGCTTATAGTGAAGATATGAGAGTTTCTGTTAATGTCATCTAATTTATTTTTCCATATATAGAGTGTTTTGCCTATTTGTTGTGACTAGTGTCAAGTATGACTTCATTTTTTTTCCCCACAGTGGGTTACTTTTATATGTCTATGTTTCGACAGTGTATCTAAAACTTGGAGGAATATAGTTTTGTAATGGGGCGTTCTCACTCATGCAGGAGCGCAAAATCAATAACTAGGATTCCACATAAGCTTGATTAGCGATCTGTCGTTGAGTGATGCTCAGGGCTGTTTTCCAGGAAGCCTTCTTTAAACGTCTCACAACTTTTGGTCTGGTGTAAACAGAGCACTTAATGCTGGGTCATACTGCACTTCATGAATGATAGTGAAGTACATATTGTTACGGGTAACTTATTTAATAAATTAAATACGATGCACCGCTTGGCGAACAAGATGGTGACAGTTCATCAACAACCAGCCACCAACGTCGTCTTTCTCTTTCTTGCAGCCAGGCTGTGCTGGCTGTTGTGTATCTAACCCCCTGGCGGTAGAAGCACCGTCTCGGTGCTTGAGCAACTCGGATGCGGTAGAAGGAGGGTGATAAGGCTTGAGTCGAGCTATGTGCACAATGTCACTCGATGGTGACGATGATGACGTTGAATCGGCTGGAATGATCTCGTATGTAACACCAGTCACCTGGCGAACGACACGGTATGGTCCACTGTAGCGTGACAGCAGTTTTTCAGAAAGCCCTACACGCTGAGTGGGGCACCAGAGGAGGACAAGGGAACCCGGTGAAAAGTGCACGTTTCGATGATGGGAATCGTAGAGCTGTCTTTGGTGCTCCTGTGTGCTCCTGTGAATCCTGCAGGCGGCTGCGGGCGAGTTGGCGTGCGTCGTCGGCTCGCGCGATGGCTTCGCCGGCATACTCAGTGACCGAGGGCAGCGAGGTGTCAAATGGTAGGACGGGTTCTCGGCCATATAGAAGATAGAATGGTGAATAGCTGGCAGTGTCGTGACGTGACGAATTGTATGCGAACGTCGCAAATGGCAAATGAACGTCTCAGTCCTGGTGGTCGGCCGCTACGTATTTAGAAAGCATGTCGGTTATGGTGCGGTTGAGGCACTCCGTAAGACCGTTCATTTGCGTTTGCGGATGGTACGAAGTGGCAAACTTGTGCTTGGCAGAGCAAGAGCGCAGGATTTCATCAACGACAGCTGATAGGAAGGTCCGGCCTCGGTTAGTGAGAAGTTGGCGTGGAGCTCCGTGTTCTAAAATAATATCATATACCAGAAAGTCCGCCACATCGGTTGCGCAACTCGTCGGAAGTGCTCGTGTGATAGCGTACCGTGTCGCATAGCCAGTGGCGACAGTGATCCATTTGTTGCCTGAGCTGGAGATCGGGAATGGGCCAAGCAGGTCGAGGCCAACTCGAAAAAAAGGTTCAATGGGAATGTCGATCCGCTGAAGGAATCCAGCTGGTAGGGAAGATGGCTTTTTGCGGCGCGGGTAGGGCTCACAAGCGGCGAACAGAGCGGGCAAGACCAGACCAAAAAAAAACGACGTACACGGTCGTATGTGCGAGAGACGCCCAAGTGGCCCGCCAAAGGAGCGCCATGAAGTTCGTTGAGAACAGTCGCACGAAGGTGTGCTGGTATGACGGGGAGCAAGTCATGGCCATATGGATCGAGGTTACGGCGATACAGGATGCCGCCTTTTACCAGGAACATTTGTAGAGATGCGTTGCGAGGCGTTGACTCAAGCTTGTCAATGATGGTTCGCAGGGAAGCATCCCAGCGTTCGTGGCCAAGGATGAGTAGCTGCGTCACAGACAGAAGGTCTGGAAAGGTGTCAGTATGGGCAGCCTCTTCCACAGGCTAGCGTGATAAACAATCCGCAAGTTGATGTGACTGCCCTGTTTTGTACGATACGGTGAATGTGTATTCCTGTAATCGTAGGGACTAACGAGCGAGGCGTCCTGTGGGATCCTTGAGTGAGGCCAGCCAGCAGAGCGCGTGGTGGCCGGTGACTACCCGGAATGGACGCCCGTATAAGTGTGGGCGAAACTTAGCGACGGCCCACACAAGAGCGAGACACTCACGCTCCGTGATTGAATAGTTGCGCTCGGCTGTAGATAGCAGTGGGCTTGCATATGCTATAACACGGTCATGTCCGCATTGGTGTCGCAATAGCATTGCCCCGATGCCATGCCCACTAGCGTCGGTTCGAACCTCGGTTGGAGCTGATGGATCGAAATGAGCTAAAATCGGCGGTGTTGTAAGGAGTGTCGTGAGCTGGGAAAAAAATTAGGCTTGATCAGCGCCCCAGAAAAACGGGGTGTCCTTCTTCAGGAGGTTTACGAGTGGGCGTGCAATGATGGCGAAGTCCATAACAAATCGTCGAAAGTAGGAGCACAAGCCCACAAAACTGCGAACGTCCTTTGTTGACTTCGAAACAGGAAAGTTCGTGACGGCGTGAATTTTCTCGGGATTCGGGCGGACTCTTGCGGCATCGACGATGTGGCCAAGTACAGTTATTTGACCATGAGCAAAGTGGCATTTCGACGAGTTCAGTTGAAGTCCGGCTCGAGGAAAAACTTCAAGAATCGCCAATAAACGCTTGAGATGGGAGTCGAATGTGGGCGAGAAAACGATAACGTCGTCTAAATAACATAAGCAAGTTGACGATTTAAACCCTTGGAGCAATGAGCCCATCATTCTTTCTAATGTGGCCGGCACATTACAGAGACCAAAGGGCATAACTTTGAAGTGATAAAGCCCGCCATGAGTGACGAATGCGGTCTTCTCACGGTTCATCTCGTCCACAGCGATCTGCCAATAGCCAGATCGAAGGTCGATAGTGGAAAAATATGTAGCACCGTAAAGGCAGTCTAAGGCATCGTCGATTCTAGGCAACGGGTAAACATCTTTCTTCGTAATTTTGTTGAGATGCCTATAATCTACACAAAAGCGCCATGTTCCATTCTTCTTTCTGATCAAAACGACAGGAGAAGCCCAGGGGCTACAAGAGGGCTCGATTATGTCTTTTGCAAACATCTTTTCGACTTCCTGTTGTATGACTGTGCGCTCGGACGCGGAAACACGATATGGACGTCGGTGAATGGGACTCGCGTCACCAGTATTGATGCGATGAGTAACAACACTCGTTCGGCTTAAAGCCGTGCTGGCGAAGTCGAAAATGTCACTATAGGACTCCAGGACGGGACGAAGGGCTTTTGCTTGATCAGGAGCGAAATCTGACGGTACCATGTGGTCAACGCCGACGCCCGATGAACGTGATAGAGTTGGTTTATGGTCTGAGGTGCAGCAATCATCGACTCTGAAGGGTTCAACCGTAGGGTCTTGTAGAGCAGTAATTTCGGCCAGGGAGATACCTTGGGGAAGAATTTGGGCAGTGAGGGCAAAATTGACAATAGGAAGGCATGTGCTGTTTTCAACGATTGTCAAAATGTTGTGCAAAACAGCGACACCATGCGTAAGCATCACGTCATGAATTAGGGCTACCATGTAATCGCCGTCAGGTACAGGTGGTGTAGAGAAGAGGTCGATATGTGTGACACAGTTAGGCGGAAGGCGTGCGAAATCAATGCAGCGAAGGCGACTTTGGGGTGGGTTGTTCAGATCAGAAAGTAGATGCATTTCAAGGTCAAGACAGCCGGCTGAATTATCTATAAGGGCCGAGTGAGCGGTTAGAAAATCGATGCCTAGAATTACTTCATGAGGGCAATTTTCTATAACGGTGAAAAGAACAGCAGTGCTTCTATCGACAATAGTCACCCGGGCAGAGCACAAGCCAATAATTGCGGCAGTTCCCCCGTCGGCAACTCGAACGGCTCGGTTCAAGGCGGGTGTGATAACTTTCTTTAGGCGGCGACGAAGAGCAGCACTCATTATGGACACATGCACGCCGGTATCGATCAACGCGCGCACAGGTACATTGTCTAAAGTAACGTTCAACAGATTCCAGGTGGTCGGTAATGTTTCACGAGGATTTCTTGCAGAGGTCGTCACCAATGCAGCTTCACCTCCAGAAGCTGCACTGCCTAGTTTTCCGGTCGGGGGCGCTGCGAATAGGTCGGAGAGGCAGGACGGCGTTGGAAATGGAGTAGCTACTGGTTGGGCTGCCTCGACCTCGCGACGAATAATGCGGGTGAGGTTGTCACATCGGGGAACTGGGCGGACGGCGTCATCAAAAGAGGAAGTAGCAGCTGTGTTCGGCAGGCGCGTGATGCCGTGGGTGACGCGGCGGGCTTTAGCCTGTTCTAGACGGCGGCATTCTGTCAGGATTGTGTCGATGCTCGTAACATCATTAAAAACCAGCAGGTTGAAGGCATCATCAGCAATCCCTTTGAGGACGTGGTTAACTTTTTCTTCTTCTGACATGCGCTGGTCGACCTTGCTACAAAGCGCCAAGGCCTCAAGAATGTATGAGACGTACGATTCAGTAGACGTCTGGGCGCGAGAGTCTTCTTGGCAGCGAGCTGACGACCAGATGAATCGCCGAAAAGATCACGAATCTTCGATTTGAAAAGATTCCAGCTTGTGATTTCGGCTTCGTTGGTTTCGAACCATGTCCACGGCGTGCCGTCGAGGTAGAACACAACATTGGCGAGCATGAGCGTGGGATCCCAGCGGTGGGTAGCACTGACTCGCTCTTACTGGTGCAGCCAGGAGTCACTGTCGATGGTACCGTCAGTGGAGAAAGTTCCAGGATCCCGCAGGGGTGGCAGGGTGACGTAGGTTGTTGACTCGGATAGAGAAACCGGTGGGGATAAGGCACTGGCAGTTGAAGTAGCCGAAGAGTCCCCGTTGTTGCGACCGCTGCGCGTCTCCATCGAGGTGCGGGAGTCGTCCACCTCCATCAATAATGTTACAGAGGACCTATTTAAATTATATACAATGCACCGTGCTCGGCGAACAAGATGGCGACGGTTCATCAACAACCAGCCATCACGTCAACGTCGTCTTTCTATTTCTTGCAGCCAGGCTGTGCCGGCTGTTGTGTATCAATATTTATGTGCTTGTTTGCATGTGCATATTAATTGTAAAAATATGGAAAGTCACAGTGCCTCTTTCCTAGCTGTTCAATTAAGTGTGATAATTAAGGTTCAGTATTTACTAGACCCACGGTTTCAATACTCTAGGCAGTGTATACACCTTCAATTATCTGAGCAGCGGATACTACCATTAGCAGTTCCAATGGAGTACTCTGCTCTATGACGTCCGTAAGGTTGTCTGTTTAGTTAAACATGCTTATAACCAACCTCTATATTACGAATTTCTTGATATAACAAAGTTGTTTATTCCCGCCCCCTCCCCCCCTTTATTTCATAGAAGCACGTGTATTTGCAACCTCTATGTAACAAAGTAACAGCGGGAGACAGCCTTGATATAATGAATTTCCCCCATGGACATTCTAGTAATTTTGCTCCGCTTTTTGGCGTTTTGGTACGAGCATGCATCTTCCGCGACTGCCCTGCCACCGACAAAGCGAGAAGCGGCGGCGGGACCAGGCAAAAGCCCATGAACCATTGTTGCAGCCATTCTCGCCGCCACGAGCGCATACACAGGCGTGCTCTCCCCCCCCCCCCCCCCGCCCAACTCTAAACAAAAATTTAAAAAAACTACTTTTGCGTGTTGACAGGGCTAGAGTGACTTGGAATGGAGGAGTGTGCAGAGCGCCAGCTCCCGTGTGGGCTTTTTTACTTGCGGCACTGCGCTGCTGCTGCACCGGACACGTGGGCTTTCCGCGCTCGCGAGCGCGCGGAAAGCAAGGAGCGTCTGCTACCACTGCAGTTTTTCGCACTGTGTTACCACACAGGGCCCTTGAACTCCATTTAGCTTTAATAATGCGGTGTGGGAAGTAGCTTACCCACATTTAAGCTCTGTGGTAGTGTCTAGGGCAACAATAGAATGCAAAAAACTCCTGTGTCCAGCGACATCAGAGTGGCGTATGTAGCTGTTGTAATAGAGCTTAACGTTGGTGCATCAGTAAAAACATGCAAAAAATGAACAGGCGTAAGAAAGGAATGAAAAGAAACTTTGCATGCCTCATCGAGCATGCAATAATCAAGAGTAATAAAAAAGGTAAATACATGCGCAGTCGGCTGCAATGCTTACTGGCAGTGACTGCGGTGCTCACCACTATATATGAGCCTCAGTGCTCATGGTTACCAGCGCTTTTCAAGCCATGTGCACACCGCTTTACTCAATAAATTGTTAGCCTCGACTAGTGCTGTATTATGAACAGAGCACAACGATAAAACATAAGAGAAACAAAATAAAGAGTAAGAATGGCCGCACAACCTCAGTACTGTTAGCTTATTTTTGATTTTAAGGTATCAAGGCTCACCAAGTGTAAAACTTGAGTTAAATTCTGACATTTCAAAGAAAAGGAATGCCAGGTAAAATTACATTCCCCCACAAGTTTGTGGACAAAAGACGTATTTTAGGAAATTTTCTACCAATATTTAGTTACCACGAAAGTTACAAATACCCTTATTCCTGTTGTACAAGTAGAATAGCTGCCTAGACGAAAATTCGGGATGTTTACGAATGTTAAGGTGCAATATTTGATACAGTTTAGAGAATGGCTCAAATAGTCATGGGCCTAGACTGATAAAACTACAAAAGTGATTATATATATATATATATATATATATATATATATATATATATATATATATATATATATATATATATATATATATATATATATATATATATATATATATATACACACATACACCCTAGGCTCAAGCGTAGGGTTTATTCTTATCGTCTACAAGAATCGCTGAACTTCATTATAAAACGTTCCTGCAAGGTGGGTGCATTGCTTCAAACGTTAGCTATCTGTTACATATCAAGCATTGCTTCACGCACACCATATATCCAGCAGTTTTGATATTGATATGTGAGGTTTAACGTCCCAAAACCACCATATGATTATGAGAGACGCCGTAGTGCAGGCTTCGGAAATTTTGACTAATGAAAACAGTTTCAAACAACTCATTCTTAACTTCAAATATTTTGAAGGTTCACAGTGCTTAGCGCTGGCACAGCTCAGATATTTTACAAAAAGATTCATATGAGTAATTCCATGAAATGTGATAGTACTCACGGCAATTGAGTGTGCGTCAACAGGGCACCTGGCTGCAATTTACTGCTTTTTCCTGATTAGCTCTATGTAGCGTACACTACTTTTTTTTTTTTTTTTGCTTAGGCTCCGTACATAGTAGTGTGACACAGCTCAAAAATTTCCCCTTACCTCACGTAGCATATCTGTCATCTCCTTAATACAGTGAAACCTCGTTAAACCGTAGTTGGCCGGAGCTGTTGTGTTGGTGGCCGGAGCTCGGAAAAAGTCACACTAAACGGTAGTACTGCTTAACCGAAATAGCGTCAGGTCGCTCACTTACCTGTTAAAAAAAGAAACCTTCAGGGAATGCAATGATGGAACAAAAAACGTGCAGTAATTTATTAACGTCACGTGACAAAGTCTGTAATCTTCATTTGACGACGCGGCGGCCTAGCAGCAATGACAGCGGCCTCAAACTCGCTTATGCTAAATAAATAAAAGGTATTAATATTGTTATGCTGTGAGCCAGCTTTCCCGCCGGCCTTCTCTTCTCGGCAAACACCCGCATGACGCTGACGCAATGCGCAGCTTCGGCCACTGTCGGACCTGGATCACCCGTGTTGTCGCTTTCCATGTCGTCCTCATCACTATCATTTGGTGGCACTTTGACAACCGAAGCAACAATGGCTTCGTCGGACATGTCCGGAGATGTCTGCGCATCGCTGTCTGCGTCTCTGAAGTCGGGGAAGGAAATGCCTTCCGTAACGCCCTGCCGCTCCAGCACTTCAGCTAGCAGAGTTTTGCAAGCTTCGTCTACGATGTCCGAAGTCTGGTCAATGGTGTCACTGGCGTCATCTGCGTCGCCCACACACACAATGAAGCCAGCACGCTTGAAGCAATTTTGAACTGTCGTTGCTTCAACCTGCTGCCACGAGTATTCAGGCAGGTGAATCGTGCCAATCATGTTGATGGAGAATAATTTACCTCATTCAATGGCGAGAAGAAATCTGCGCAGCAGATTCTTCTTGTAGAGCTATTTTACAGCTCGAATGATGCCTTGGTCCAAGGGCTGGGCAATCGCTGTTGTGTTCGGTGGCAGAAACGCCAACTTCACAGCCGTCAGGTTGTCCAGGGCGACGTGCGCCGAAGCATTGTCTAAAATAATAACTCTTCTGTTCTTAACTCTTCTGTTCTTCTGTTCTTAATAATAACTCTTCTGTTCTTAGCCGCAAAACGACGATCGATTAGGCGCACATACTCCTCAAGGAGTTTTGCCGTCATCCATGCTTTGGTGTTGCTGCGATAGATGACCCCTGATGGCAACCGGGCGCCTTTAAAACATCCAGGCTTCGCCGACTTTCCAATCAGGAGCAGCAGAGTTTTGTCGGTGGTAGTCATGTTTACGCAAAACGTTACTGATATTCTGTCTTTTGCATGCTTGCCGCCGGTGCACGTCCTGCCTTTGAACGCGAGCGTTTTGTCTGGTAGCAGCTTAAAGAATAGCGCCGATTCATCCATATTAAAGATGTCTTCAGGTGCGTAGTCTTCCAAGATGTTCAGCTGACCATTTTGCCACTGCTCCGCGCCATCCACGTTAGCAGCAGCACCTTCTCCCGAAACAGTCCTCGCGGTAATGCCGTGCCTCGCCTTAAATCTGGCCAGCCAGCCATTGCTGCACACGAAGTTGTCATGGTTGAGCTGCGAGGCAAAAACCAGGGCCTTCTCCACCAGCAGGGGTCCGCCGATATGTACATTTTTTGACCGTGCAGATTTTAGCCACTTCACCAGCGCCTCCTCTACATCCGAAAACACCGAACCGCGTAGCCGGTACCTTTTTGCACTTGCAGCAGCACTGCCGAGCAACTTCTCTCTGGAATTCCAAATTCCACACACCATGGTTAACGGCAGGTACTTTTCATGTGCCAGCGCCGATTTTTTCGTGCCACTTTCAATAGCGCGAATTATGTCCAATTTCTCCTCTATTTTCAGCACTCGATGCTTTTGTCCCAGCTTCGGCATGACGCAAGTACGAAGCAGCACAAGCACACATACACAACACGTGAAAAACGACGCGAGAGCTGTACGGCACGGATCAACCAGAGAACATTTATGCACGGCGTTAAAGGATCAAAGAAAGCAAAGCAAGCGCACACCTTGTTTGGATGGATGTATGGATGTGGCTGTACCCTTTAGATCGGGCGGCAGCTAACGCCACCTAGCCGTAATACTTATTGAACTAACCATTATACTTATCTTTTTTTTTCCTTTAAATAGTGAGGTTGAGGATTTGTACTTTGCAATGAAGGGTTCAATTTTCACTCGTGCCTTGACTTTAGCCACCAATCAGATAACCTCCTTCCAGTTAAGGCTACCCGCTTAAAGTCTATCTTGCCCTCCCTGTCCCTAAACCCCAGTGCTTTGAAAAACTCTGCGCCATCATCCTGAACTATAGGGTGAAGCCCTTTACAGAACATTATCAAGTGTTCGGCAGTTTCTTCTTCCTCTCCACACGCACTGCATACTGTGTCTACCCCTTTGTATTTGGCCCAATATGTCTTGGTTTACTCCCATCCTACTACTCCCATCCTGGCCTCAAACAGTAGAGAACTACCCTGAGTATTATCATAGATCCTTTTTTTGGCAATTTCCTGCTTAAAAGTTCGATAGATCTCTAGTGCGGACTTTTTAATCATGCCAATTCTCCACATGTCAGTCTCCGTTTCCTTCACTTTCTTCTTAACCGATAGTTCTTTTTGGTTTGGCCACCTGCTGTTTTCTAAGTATTTACCAGTCAATTTCCTGGTTCGCTTTCTCCATTTTGTATCGACATTCTTCACGTACAAGTAGCTGAAAACCTTCCTAGCCCAATGCTCCTCCCCCATTTCTCTCAATCGCTTCTCAAATTTTATCTTGCTGCTAGCTTCCCTGCCCTCAAATGATGTCCATCCCATATCACCTTGTATTCCCTGATTTGGAGTGTTCACGTGAGCTCCTAAAGCAAGCCTACCTATTCCACGTTGCTTAATTTCTAATCTTGCTTGAACTTCTGATCTCAAGCACAAGACCGCATTGCCGAACGTCAGCCCAGGAACAAGGACCCCTTTCCATATTCCTCTCACAACATCATACCTATTGTAATTCTACAGTGCTCTATTTTTCATCACTGCTGCATTCCTGTTACCTTTAGTCATCACGTATATTTCGTGTTCCCTTAGGTACTCGGTCCCATTGCTTATCCATACGCGCAGATATTTGTGTTTATCTGTTATCTCTAGTGTGACCTGCTGTATTCTAAGCTCACTACCTTCGTTACCATTAAAAATCATGACTGCTGATTTTTCCATACTGAATCTAAAATCTAACCTATCTCCCTCATTACCCCAGATGTCCATCAATCTCTGCAAATCTTTGTTGTCGGCCATTAGCACTATATCATCTGTGCACATTAATGCTGGTAGTGCCTGATCAATGAGTTTTCCCTTGTTTGACTAAAGAAAGGTTGAAGCCAAGTCCACTTCTCTCTAATTTGGTCTCTAATCCTTGTAGGTACATCATGAATAACAAGGGTGACAGTGGACACCCCTGCCAAAGTCCTCGTTTCACCTCTGTGGGCTTGGATACCTATTTTTTCCACTTTATAACTACCTTGTTACATTTATAGATTTCCTTTAAAAGATTAGTGACTGGATCTTCCACACCCAGTGTGTCTAGTATTAAAAACAAGTCCTCTTGAACCACGCTATCGTACGCTCCCTTGATATCCAAAAATGCTAGCCACTGGGGCCTGAGTTCCTTTTCTGCTATTTCGATGCACTGCGTCAGTGAGAACAGATTGTCTTCCAATCTCCTGTGTTTCCGAAATCCATTCTGCAGTTCCCCCAGCATCCCCTCATCCTCTATCCATGCCTGCAGTCTTTCCTTTATAATCTGCATCGTCAGCCTGTAGCCCACTGATGTCACTGTTATATGACGTTAGTTGTTTATGTCATCTTTGTCCCCGTTTCCTTTATAGATCATGCTCATCCTGCTAAGTTTCCATCCATCAGGGACTTCACCATCGATTATTGTTCTGCTCACTGCCTCTCTCAAAGTCTGTTTAGACTTCGGACCCAATGTCTTTATCAGCATAATTGGAATGCCATCTGGGCCTGTTCATTTACTACTTGGAACCCCCTTCTCAGCCCTTTCCCACTCTCGTTGTGACAATGGAGCCATTGTGCCACTTGAATCATCCCTGTCTATTGTGGTGCATAAGGCGCTTAGTTGAAATTTTTCTGTCACCCTTGTTCTTATATTCAATAGCTTCGTCCCTTTCTAGCCTAGCACATTGAGCTGTAGTTATAAACCTCTGCTCTAGGCTCGTCTCATTTCTTAGGGAGTTTAGATGGTTCCAAAATTTCGCAGCTGCCTTTCTATCTTTTTTTATGTACTTCTGCCAGCCACTGAGCACCCTTTCTTCTAATCTTTTCATTGATCAGGAGGGATGCTTCCCTTCTAGAGCTTAACAAGATGTCCCATTTTTTTTCAACATCATCTGTCGGTTCACCCCGTTGCTTAGCATGTCTGTGTTCCCTAGAGGCTTGCTAACGTTTTGCTATGGCTCTCTTAACTTCCTCATCCCACCAACTCTTGGGCTTGTGTCTTCTTTTCCGGGGTTAGTTGTCACATGCCTTAGCAAGCTCTAGCCCAAACAGTCTAATTAGATTTGTGTATGTCCACACAGTTTTGTTGTCCTAAGTGATTCGCTTTCTCAATTTGTTTAGTAGCAATTTCTATCTGCTTTCTGAATGAAAGTTTTCCTGTAGTTGCTCATCTTGTCTCCTTCGCACTTTTGCTGCTCTTTTCAAAACTTAGCTTGATACGTTTGTGATCACTACCCAGACTTCTGGAGCCACCTTCATCTATGTGCATTCCCCTTAGCTTATCGTACATCCTATGTGACATCAGTGCATAATCTATCGTTTACTGCAGCCTTCCTACCTCCCATGTTATTTGCTCTTCTCACTTCTCGGTACTGTTGCAAATGATCAAATCATGCCTTTCACACATATCCATGGTCATTTGCCTGTTAAGTCAGTATACCCATCTATATTTTCTATGTGTGCACTCATATCTCCTAGTATAATTACCTCGCACTCTCCTCCTAATTCCTCAATGTCCTTTGATATACACTCCACCATTGCCTGGTTTTCCTCTCTGGCCTTTGCTCCCGTCCACAAGTACACCAAACCAAGGAGTGTCATCTGCCCAGCTACTTTCCCTCTTAACCATAAATGTTACATGCATCCCTGCTTGACTCTTTGCAAACCCATGCTCTTATGTATAAATGCACCAATTCCATCCCCCTTTTTGCTGCCTTCTGTTCTATTGCAATATTCCCATATGTAGTCCGGATTGCAGGGTGGTTGCTAGTCTAGTAGCTAAGGTACTCCGCTGCTGATCCGCAGGTCGCGGGATCGAATCCCGGCTGCGGCGGCTGCATTTCCGATGGAGGTGGAAACGTTGTAGGCCCGTGTGCTCAGATTTGGGCGCACGTTAAAGAACCCCAGATGGTCGAAATTTCCGGAGCCTTACACTACGGCGTGTCTCATAATCATATGGTGGTTTTGGAACGTTAGACCCTACATGTCAACATCTTGAGATTGATGTTGCTGATTACCACACTTTGAATCCTCTTCGAAGACAAATTGTCAGACCGCGACTCGACAAAATTACTTCTGGCCAAAGAAAGTGGGTTTGCGTGTCACACACCATATTATTACCATTAGTCGTTACGCGAATGCCATAAGCTTACTAAGTGAACAAGACGCGAGAGTTACGCGAGTGAGATTGTACTGCAGCCAAACTGATGGAGAACATTCCGCTTCGCACGAAATTTCTTGAAACAGCAGAACGCGGAACACACCCATGTAAAGCAAATCGATTGCACAAAGTGAAAAAAGTGATATAAAGTATGGAAACGCGTTACCATAAGATAGCCATTTACTACGGGGATATACATGTGTGAGGAAGCGCGTTGAAGTGAACCAGCGAGAGTATACGACAGAGCAGCCGATGGCTGGAAGACGAGGAACAAGAAAGAGCTCGTAATTCAGAGACGAAAATAGGGGTGGGGGCGATTGCATAGGTGAGACCGTTTGGAACGCGGTCATAACAGGCCGGACAGCTGTTGAACCCGCATCGTGCTACAGCTTATTCTCTTATACAGCACATTTACTTTCGATATTCCACATGAATTGATTGATTGATATGTGGGGTTTAACGTCCCAAAACCATCATATGATATTCCACATGAAACTAAATTAGGTACCTTCGCTCATGGTACGTGCGCACAGAATGCGTTCTTCAAGCAGGCGCGTAAGTGCGGATGAGTGCCGTGACAAAATAGCTGAAAGAATATATACAAGACCCCGCTCCAGAGCTACCAAACATATGTGGCGTGAGTCGCTACAGTATAGTGTTAGTGACGCAATGTAAACCTTGCCCATATTACTGCAATGTTGGCTAACATCAACTGTAATATCCGGCACATAGCAGATGCCCGCTGCTTCGCGGCGGCCCACAGAACACCTATCCCTTTCGGCCCTGGCGGTGTCAATTGACACCACCGCACAACATTTGCCCTAGGATCTCGGAAACGTAACCAATAATGCTCATTCTTGGGGGCATAGTTCTTGAATGATCCCCACTGCAATTGACACCAATATTGCGGCACGTTTGTCGAGGTAGCAGCCACAAAGAAGAAGAAGCGCGACCGAGGTCTTTCGTGAAGCCGAGGTGCGTAAGTTGAGGCGGGTAAGCGCCATTTTCAGGACGACGTACCGAAGCTGTTTCAGTGAGTATTAAGCTGAAAAGTAAGGCGTCGGTTTTCATTTTGTGCACGCCATTGATTGGCAGCAAAAAAGAAGCCATTTTTTTCTTTTCCCAATCACTAGGCCCTAATTACCTAATTTGGTATTACGTTAATTAATCCGAAAATGCTTGTATTAGGGGCTCAATTTTTAAATCTGATCTTTTGAGGTCCTAACTACAAGAAAAACCTGCACAAAAAGTGTATCCAACCAGAACAAAAAATGCAGCTTTTATAGCGGAGAAAGCCCACTGGTCCGGCATGGCAGCGCCGCGGCGCGGGAGTTCACCGCAAAGGGCCCTCACTTCTCCCGTGTATCGGCCCGGCGCTTTAAACACTCTCGCTAGCAGTGCCCTGCTTTTTTATTTCACGTCACATATGTGGGGCCGCGCCGTATATGGAGGGTGCTTTACCAAATAGTTTTCCGCGGTATCAGTGTCTGTGTCCGTATCGTTCGCTCTTCGTTTTCGTTGCTGTGCCCGGGGGCACAGTTTCATCAGGCGCGCATGGTGTGGCCCCCGACGACGTTCAGCTTTGCTTTTCTTTTATTGCGATAGCAATTATATTCGGAGTCTTGGCTTATTTTTGGTGTCGTCGCCGCTGTCATTCACCGCATGTGTATACGTATATCTATATATATATGAAAACTCAAGAAAAAAAAAAAGTCTGCCTTCGTCACGATGCATATTCACCACGAATGGGGGGGTGGGGGGTGGGGGTAGATGCTTGTGTGCACACATTTATCCTTCGGTGGGGAGAATCGCACGCCTTCAACTTTTACCGGAACGATTGGGTTTAGTTGCCAGGCGCCGCTCACTGAACAGGCGCCATTTGCGAAAAGTGTGTGCTTTTCTAACACAGTGAAGTAACAACTGGGACACTTGTTAGTTTCCCTCATATCTGTATCTGTTATTACGTTTCGTGGCTCGTTTTCGTTTAAACAGCGTGTTAGGTGTCGAGGGGTTAATGTTGTTACTCCGCTCTCGTCCTCTGTATGTTGTTTTCGTGCAGCGCACTGCACGGTTCGATCTGCTTGCCATGCTCAGCGTTATATTCCAAGTTGTTGCTATGCATTCATTGCTTTGCTCTTGCAGCGAAAGTGTGACTTTTCTTGATTTCGGACAATCGTGTCGTCACCACCGAGGAGATGTCAGAGTAGGTGCTGATGGAAACTCTTCGAGACCACGGTGATGATGGATCTTCGGAGGTCAACTCGTCACGCGCTTTTGTCTTGTGTCGCGCCGCGAGTTCGCAGGCTGGTAGCTTTTGCGATTAGCCAATTAGTTCTGGCAACACGACGGCGTGTTGAATGCAATGCAATGAACGCGATAGCTAAAAATTTTAATGTTATGAGACGTAAAGCTGGCAGCCATCTCTATTGGATCCGATATTGCGAAACTTCCACAAAACGCTGGTGTGAGCAAATATGGCCGCTCCAAGGAATGCTCTTTTCACACAGCCTTTGCATTGAAACCGCACGAATAATTTCCGAGAGAGCAAGCGCGCCAGCTTTCACGACCACCTTTGAAATTCAAGTTCATTATTGCTACTAGAGCAATCCCCTCTCCCTGTGTTGTTTCATCCTCGTTCAAGACGGATGGTTTACTTTCTGTTTGAGCGTTCGACGGCAGTTCTAACATGCGGGGAGATGTTATCTTATGCACTTTCCAGGTGATAGGGATGGGCCGACTCATTTGATCTCTGCTTCAGCAGCGCTTGCACGTATTTACCCGCTCGTGAAAGTTACGATGCGCTGGTGCATGTTATCAATTTGGACTTGTTACAGAACATGGCGGTGATGGCGAAAACTCTCTGAGAGTGTCCATTTGATTGCTGTCGCAATAATAGCGCAATTTCTTACTGTAATATAAGTGTTTGGGTTAACTCTGCCTTCGTCCCCCTTTTGTTTGATTTGTGCATTTATTTCCTATATTTTCATACCGAACATGCATATTATGAAATCCTCTGTATAACAGATTTTTTCAGGAATATGTCAATTTTGTTATATCCAAGTTTAACTGTAGTACATGTGTGCACTTGTTTGTCTAGTAGAGCATTTCCATTTCATTATTACTATACTTTGTTTATTTGTTTATGGTTCTGCTAGATTGCACAAAAAGCTCTGATAGTGTGTGCTTTTGTATTTCAAAGAACAGTCTACATTCTGATTGCTGGACAGCTTTATTGCACACCTGATTCATCTGGTAGCATCATAGGCAGCTGAAGTATCAGGCCAAATGCTGTAGATGTGTTGCATATTGCAAACTATATTGTCATGTGCTTGCCCAAGAAAGATGCTGACAGTTGTGCATGTGCCACGAAGGACTACGAAATGGACGAAGAAGAAGAACTCGCTTGCGCGTTCTAATTAAAAAGATCGACCTGCTTCTGGTGTCTGTCTCTACGGCAAGACCTCTGTTTTGACGTCGTGACACTGGTGGAGGTGCTGGAACCTACAACCGGATGCAGGACAGTCTTGCTTGAACCCGTTCACCTAGTCCAGAGACCCAGCCGCTCGTCACAACTCCAGTGCACCGATTCAGTCGGCGCCTACTAGGCCTTAGTCCGGAGTCCGTACCTGTTCCGCCTCTAACCAGCATGGCAGCTCCTACCACATCCACGGCTACCCTTCCATCGCCGACCACACTTCCCTCCCAGGTGACTCTTGAACATCCTCGCGTTCCTGAAGTTTTCCATGGGGAAGAGTACGAGGATGTCAAGGACTGGCTTGAACAGTTCGAACAGGTCGCTGTATCTAACCACTGGAACGAACAGCACAAACTTGGCTGTGCATATTTCGCCCTGGAAGATAGCGCTCGCACGTGGTACGAGAACCACGAGGCTACTTTCCAATCTTGGGAAGATTTCCGTCGAAAGCTCCTCGCCACATTTTTGAACACGGACCGACAGGATCGCGCACAGCAACTGATTGAGGCTCGCGCACGAAAACCCAACGAAACAGCCGCCATGTACGCAGAGGGTATGATCCGTCTGTTTCAACGAGCTGACCCTGACATGCCCGAGGCAAAGAAGGTGCATCACCAAATGCAGGGTGTCAAAGAACCAGTGTTTGCGGGCCTCGTACGAAATCCACCTACAACAGTAGATGAATTCATAAGAGAGGCGACTGTCATCGAGCGCGCACTGCGACAACAATACCGACACTTTGACCACCTGCCAAACCACACGGCAGTAAGTGCTGCAGCTCAGAACACTGCCGTGTGTGAAAGTTTCCTGCGACAAATGATTAGGGAAATACTGCGTGAGGAACTTCGGGCCCTTTGCGTCCCTCCTACCCAACCGCCCGTCGCATCTGTTGCCGAAATCGTCCGCCAGGAGTTGAGGCAAGCCGTTACACCACCCACCCCAAGTCCTGAGCCACATCCAGCGAGCTACGCTGATGTGGTCCGTCGTCCTCCACCGTCATTTGTGGCGACACCCTTCCAGCCACGACCCGCGGCCGTACCTTGGTGGCAACGGGATTCCATGAGACGACCACCAGTTCGCCGAACTGACTTGTGGCGCATGGCCGACCGTCGACCTATTTGCTTCCGCTGCGGAGAACCAGGTCACATTGCTCGCTATTGCCGTCGTAGCGATTCCGGCTTCGGGAACTTTTCTCGTCCCGCTTCTTTCCGCTCTGAAGACCGTCGTGCCCACGATGCCGATCAACTGTCGACTGGCCAAGCAACTACACCGGGTCGCTGGCGATCTCCATCTCCTGCGCGTCACCGTGACTTTCCTCAGAGCTACACGGACGTCACCAGAGGCCGTTCGCCTAGCCCGCGCCGGGGAAACTAACTGGTGCGACCTCCGGGGGCAAGGTTGCCAATCGTCGAGACACCGAAAAGTTCCCCCTATCATCGCAAGAAGGTATGACGACAACTACGACGAATACGACGACGAATACTAATGCCGGTGAAGTTGTGCGTGCTGATCTTGGCGTTTTCATTGACGGACATCACGTTACAGCACTGGTCGACACTGGCGCCGACTTCTCAATCATGCGACAAGAACTCGCCGACCGTCTTAGAAAGGTCAAGACACCGTGGACCGGGCCACACATAAGGAGTGCTGGTGGTCAGCTGATGATTCCCACGGGTAAATGCACCGCTCGACTTCGCATTGGGGATTCTAGCTTCGTGGCCACTTTCGTCCTGTTGCCAGACTGCTGTAAAGAGCTAATTTTGGGCATGGATTTTCTTCGAGATCATGGCACTATTATTAACATCCCTCAACGTATGGTGACGTTTTGCACACATCCGTATGTCGACGACAGCAGCGAGGAACTACGCGGCAGTTTGCGAATGGCCGACGATGTGACGCTCCCACCGAGATCCTGCTGCCTTGTGTCTGTGTCCAGTGGGTGGCCTTCCTATAAGGATGTGATAGTGGAGCGCATAGTCGCTCTTTTGCTCACGCAAGGCATTTCCATCGTGAGGGGCGTCCTGGCGCTTACTGGTGGACAGGCAGAAGTGCTCCTTACAAATTTCAGCAACGAGCGCCGTCAAATCCAGAAGGGTACCGCAATTGCCTACTTCGACGATATAAACCAAGCCGGGGATTGCTGTGCTTTGCAACCAGATGACGCGACAGTCCCTGCCTCGACAACTTTGTCGGTGGACATATGCTCCACGCTACCGTCCTCTGATAGGAAGCGTCTGCTTGGACTTATGCACCAATTCGAAGACTGCTTTTCGCGTACGTCAAAGGTCCAGCGGACACCATTGACCAAGCACCGCATCATTACCGAAGACAACACGCGACCGATTCAACAGAACCCCTATCGTGTGGCTTCAAAAGAACGCGAGGAGATTCAGAAGCAAGTACAGAAGATGCTCGTGGATGACATCATACAACCTTCGAAAAGTCCTTGGGCGTCCCCCGTGGTTTTGGTCAAGAAAAAAGACGGCAGCTTGCGTTTCTGTATTGATTATCGCAAGTAGAACCAAGTCACGAAGAAAGACGTCTATCCACTGCCTTGCATAGACGATTCACTCGATCGGCTGCGTCATGCGCGCTATTTCTCTTCAATGGACCTCCGAAGCGGCTACTGACAGATAGAAGTCGACGAGAGAGATCGTGAAAAAACGGCCTTTGTGACGCCTGATGGCCTTTACGAATTTAAGGTGCTTCCTTTTGGGTTGTGCTCGGCGCCAGCCACTTTACAGCGTCTCATGGACACCGTACTATCGGGCCTGAAGTGGCAAACATGCTTGGTCTATCTGGATGATGTTGTTGTATTCTCAGCATCATTCGAGGAACATCTCAGCCGTCTATCCACCGTACTCCAAGCCATACGCTCGGCCGGCCTGACTTTAAAACCAGAAAAATGTCATTTTGGTTTCAACGAACTCAGCTTCCTAGGCCACATCGTCAGTCACGAGGGTGTTCGACCTGACCCGGCCAAAATAGATGCCGTAGCGCAATTTCCTGCAACCCGTGACAAAAAGGCTGTGAGACGCTTCTTAGAGTTGTGCGCCTATTACCGGCGATTTATCGAGGACTTTTCGTCTATTGCGGCGCCATTGACACGACTCACATGTGAGGACGTCCCCTTCTTTTGGGGTGAACAGGAGCAAATGGCATTCAATGAACTGGGACAACGCTTGCAAACACCTCCAGTCCTTGCGCACTTCGACCAGGACGCCCCTACAGTAGTTCACACTGACGCCAGCAATGTAGGTCTAGGTGCCGTTCTGGTGCAGTGGCAAGACGGCTGTGAAAGAGTAATAGCCTACGCCAGCAGAACTCTCTCTCGCACGGAGGAGAACTACTCGACCACCGAGAAGGAGTGTCTCGCCGTGGTGTGGGCAGTCATCAAATTTCGTCCGTATTTGTACGGCCACTCCTTCAAGGTTGTTAGCGACCATTACTCTTTGTGCTGGCTCACCAACCTTAAAGATCCATCTGGTCGTTTGGCGCGCTGGAGCCTAAGACTTCAAGAGTTTGACATGACCATCGTCTACAAATCTGGGAAGAGGCACACCGACGCCGACTGTCTCTCACGGTAACCAGTGGAAACTGTCACTCCTGATGACGAAAACATCGACGCGGCATTCTTGGGAGTTGTCAACACGGCCACTATTGCACGAGAGCAGCGCAGTGACCCTGAGCTGTTACCACTCATTGAATATTTAGAAGGACGACGTAAAGCCGTGCCGCGGTTATTTGCTAGAGGACTGCCATCTTTTTGCTTGCGCAACAATGTTCTCTATAAGAAAAACTTCTCATCAACCGGTAACCCGCACTTGCTCGTCGCGCCTGCCTCTCTTCGAAAAGAAATTATGGAAGCGTGCCATGATGAAGCAACTTCTGGTCATCTAGGCTACACCCGAACATTGTGCCGACTACGATGCAAGTACTACTGGCCAAAGTTACCTGCTGCTGTTAACCATCACGTGCGAACGTGCACCGACTGCCAAAGACGCAAAGCGCCTCCCAGCAAGCCAGCCGGTCTTTTACATCCAGTCGAAGCACCAGAAAAGCCGTTCACCCAGATTGGAATGGATTTCCTGGGTCCCTTTCACACTTCCACAACAGGGAACAGATGGATTATTGTGGTCACTGATTACCTGTCTCGTTATGCGGAGACTAAAGCTATGCAGCGTGGCACAGCAGCAGAAGCCGCTCAGTTTTTCATCGAAAACATCGTCCTTCGGCATGGTGCTCCGACAGCAGTGATCACAGACAGAGGACCTGCCTTCACCGCAGAGCTTTTGGAGTCGGTTCTCAGACTCAGCAGTACAGCTCACCGGAGAACAACTGCATACCATCCCCAGACAAACGGACTTATGGAGCGCCTCAATAGGACCCTCACAGACATGATCAGTATGTACGTTGACACGGAACATAAAAACTGGGATCAGATATTGCCATACGTGACCTTTGCTTATAACACCACTCGACAAGAAACCACTGGAATGACACCGTTCAGTCTGATCTATGGTCGCGAAGTCACGACAACATTGGACGCCATGTTGCCGCATGAGTGTGACGACATCCATGTAGACGCCGAAGAATTCACTCAGCGTGCCGAAGAAGCCAGACAGCTCGCGCGCGTGCGCATCTGTCATCAGCAGCATCAAGATGCACAACGCTATGACACCCGACACAAGTTTGTTAGCTACTCACCAGGCGACAAAGTGTGGGTCTGGATTCCGATACTTCGACGTGGACTGTCTGAGAAACTGCTAAGACGGTACTTTGGCCCATACAGCGTCACGCGATGCTTGAACGACGTGAACTACGAAGTTGTTCCCGACACTAATTGTAGTTCTAAGCGCCAAAAGCGTTTGCCCGAAGTCGTGCACGTCGTGCGTATGAAACCGTATTTATCGAGTTAATTAGCTCCCGGTTACCGTTTTCGTACGACCACTTCATATGCCTGGTAGAGCACCTACGTTGCGCGTCGGGACGATGCTTCTTTCGGAGGGAGGCAAATGTCACGTGCTTGCCCAAAAAAGACGATGACAGTTGTGCATGTGCCACGCAGGACCACAAAATGGACGAAGAAGAAGAACTCGCTTGCGCGTTCTAATTAAAAAGATCGACCTGCTTCTGGTGTCTCAGTCTCTACGCCAAGACCTCTGTTTTGACGTCGTGACAATATTAATGTGAACTAACAGGCAATATTTTATTAATGTTGTGTCCAACAAAGGAAAACGAGCCCTTAAAGTTTCAGCTTCTTTTCATCATTCACCGCGATGGCCTCGTGCTGGCAGACTTCATACTTTCAGGTAGTGTGCGAGGGATTATTGGTCAGCTGCCAGCCTGTAATGAGATCACATGCTGCGTGACGCCAAAACGCAGAAAAAAAGTATTCCACACTCCCCGTCATGTGTAGTGGCGATGCTGACTGACACTCCCCCGTTTTAATGCACATATATACCCTATAAAGTGAATGGGGTAATGGCCACCATGGTAGTTGGTAGAGCACCGAATGTGTTTTTGGAAGTTTGCAGGTTCAGTTCCTGCCCGTGGCAAGTTTTCTTTTAGTACACTTTTCTTTCCTCACAGTTACATTTACTACTAGTGACAACATCCCCTATACTTTCATTGGTATTGTTCTCTGTTAGTTCTCATTAAACTGTGTGTGTGTGTGTGTGTGTGCATGTGTGTGAGAGAGACATTTTGGAGCAATTTGGTGACTCTCTTTGCAGTGACAGATGCTGAGTGCAACCTGCTTCTGTATATGTACCAGCCTGAGTCTCGAGAGAGCTGTGGTGGTCAACGTTTGCTGAGAAGAGGAGACTTTCATGTGGGCTCACCTGTGGTTTCTATGTTTCGCATCAAATGCCGCATGGGAGACATTGCCAAATATGATCGCCGTGCCGCAAACATAGTGGATGGCAGGCACATCACCATGATGGGTGAGCTGTGTTTCATCCTGTATACTGTGTATACTAACCTGATATCTCCGCAATATTATGCACAAGTACACTGAAAATGACAAACTGAGCTAGCTGTTATGGGTTCATCAGCGTTGGTTCAATTGTGCCATTTTGTTACAGTTCCATATTCCTGCACTTTGGTGCACACATTCAAGTATAGCTTGCGCCAACTACGCCAAAGTTCATTAGTCCACCTGTTTACATGGCATTTATGATTGCAAAAAACACAATCTGACCTTTTGCATAATGTCGCTCATGACCCTCCCCCCCCGCCCCCTTTCTTTTCTTTATATTTAGCTTAACCAATGTCTCTGTGCTGCCACGTGTATGTGTGTTATTATAAGTTTAGCATGCCACCAATAGTTACTCTTATTTGTTAAGCAATACGTAGAAAAGTGTGTGTGTGTGTGTGTGTATGTGTGCTACCCCCCCCCCCCCCCCCCACTTTATGCGAGTCCCTCTGCATGCTGTACTCCGCGTACCGTAATGCAGGCGGACAAGTGGCAACAGCCATCGGCGCTGCACGCTGTAAACAGTGTCCTCACGAAAATAAAGATTCGGCTGTGCAAAAGTCCGATATTTCACGAAGAAATGTAGATGCCTCTTAATTGCGCTATGCCATGTTCTTCGTTTTGCATATTGCAAAGCTAGGCCTAAATTCCAGCGTAGCACACATCTGCCATCATGTGCAACTGTTGCTCGCGCTCGTCGTGCTTTTTTATTGTGAAATTGACAACATGCAGTTGCAAGCCAGCGCACATGACAACTGATCCCCCCATAGTCAGCTAAAAATAAACAAGTGCTTTCAGGCATCCTAAACATCGTTACAACAATCAGTTTCATCGTTAACCAATAAAAAAGTCAAAGACGACCTTGACGAGCAAATCTTCACAAATGATTCCCTCCCGCTTCTTGAAGACTACACTTGTGAGCATGCTCTGTGTGGCCACCACTTGTTCGCAAATCTAACTCTGATGAACACTGAGCAGCTCTGCCGCGGGGATTTATTGTTGTTCACAAACTACGTAACTGTGTAGCCGATATAGCTGCATGAGTCCTCAGAACTTGGGGAACCCCAAAAAGTTCTTCCAGGACCCATCTTTAGGACACCTGTTAATGGTGGATGCGAAAGGCGGTAATTTTGAGGAAAAAGGGGGGGGGGGGGGGGGTCAACTGTTCACGTCATCCCCTTCCCTCAAAATAAATTTTAAGAAATAATAATAGCTGGTGGCTTGTTTTTTCTTTAGGGCGACGTACTCACACCTGTCGTTTACTGAAATCGCATGGGCCATGCTTGCCTTGTTACTAATACTTCAACACACTTGTGCATTTCAGTGAAGTCATAATGTGGCACTCTTTCATGCCAAAACTTGTATAATGGCTGCTTTTTAGATGTTGGCCTGGTCAGCAATATTTCCCGTATGTTTAGACATGTTCTCCTCCAAGTGACCCTAAATTTAGTTTCGGCTGCTTCAAGCCTGCTCCGAAACACAGTACCTACTGCTCCAGATCTACTCCAAAACACTTTTTTTTTCGCTCCAAAAATTGCTCCAAATCACAATCTGGCAGTATCACCACTGATTCATACTTAGAACATACTAGTTAGGACAAGTACACTGCAGAACATAACACATTCCTATGCATGTTCTTATATTTCTACATGGAAATATTGCCACGTTCCTTTTCTCAAGTGTTGTTATCGCTCCGTTACACTATGTTCAACACAATCCGCACCTATGATGTTAGAGAAGCTTCGAGGCTGTAGTAAATCGTTTAGTTAAGATTAAGCCCACCTCGTAAACCTTTCAGATTATTTTGGAACGTACGTAGCCACTAGCGATAACACTAGAATGTTCGATGGTAAATGTATAAAATGCTGACATGCTCCGCCGCTTGTCAGTTGATCGACGGCCGACGCTCTATTCGCCGCTATCGTGCCAGTGTGTATCGCTTTAATCTTACTTTTTGTTTGTTGGCCACAAGTTTGGCCCGAATAAGGAGTTTCATCTGATCATGAAGTCGCCCTGCCGTGGTGGTCTAGTGGCTAAGGTACTCGGCTGCTGACCCGCAGGTCGCGGGATCGAATCCTGGTTGCATTTCCGATGCATTTCAGATGGAGGCGAAAATGTTGTAGGCCCGTGTGCCCAGATTTGGGTGCACGTTAAAGAACCCCAGGTTGTCAAAACTTTCGGAGCCCTCCACTACGGCGTCTCTCATAATCATATGGTGGTCTTGGGACGTTAGACCCCACATATCAATCAATCAATCTGATCATGGAGTCTGCTGCCTTGGTCCACGTCATGACCTCGTGACAATATATGAGTGCACAAGGTAGAAGGAAGAAAGCACTTTTGCTTCTTCCACAAAGAACCACACATTTGCTTTGATATGTGCGTAGTAGTGCATTAGTGCATGTAGGTGAGTCATGTCTCGCAAGCAGGTTCAACCAGCATGTCATGTACACTGGTGAACACTCTGCTTACTCCAGGCAGGCAGAAATTCGCTTAAATTTTGTCTGCTGCTCTATTAACTTGTCACATTAATTAATATTTATAGCTACTTGTGTGATAACCGGATAGCCCTGAGCCATGCCGGTCGCTGGACCGAATCACACACACGTACGTTGCCGTGTTCCACACTGACTGGCTGGTCATGTGCGCCGTATTTATTTCCTTGCAACATCGACGCCTCCGGGCTCCGGAACGGCAAGCTAATCTTATCACATCCCGCCCCCCTTTATTAATGGTTGCAAACAATTGTTTAAGGTCCGTAGCGCGATACTGGTCGTCGAATTCTGGTACTTCGACGCGGGACAGGAGTACTGGGTGCTGTGACAGAAAGTTCCGGTTCCCTTGCCACGTCTTCCCTGGGATCTTGCCTAGACTCTGTGTCGTGAAGACGATCCGGAGATAGCTGCCTCTGACCTACATCCAAGCCTGGAGCAAGACCAGTTAGCTGCGTCTGACCCACGTCCAAGCTTGGAGCAAGACCGGTAGATACTGTGCTGCCTGATTTTTGGTTGTCTGCACTCAGTTTCTCAGGGCCTGGCGGATGTGATCCAGATGTCGAGTTAACCGTCGTCCGTCTTCCAGTAGAACATCCATGGACGAAGTGCGTTGTTCGGTGACGACTGCAGGGAGCCACGCAGGTCCTGGACGGAAGTTCCTTGCGAACACCTGGTCACCCGGGTGGCCCAAAACCCTGGGTCTTGTTCCTTGGTCGCATCTGATTTTCTGCTTAAGTTGCTTCTGTAGCACCTTGGTCCTGAGGTCTGAGTGTAGCAGGTCCAATGCAGTCCTCAGCTTCCGCCCCAACAACAGCTCCGACGGACAGCAACCCGTGACCTCGTGAGGCGTTGACCTGTATGTTAGGAGCATGCGGGCAATTTGAGTGCGAATATCTCCAGGGCCAGCCTTCCGCAACTTGTTTTTGACAGTCTGCATGGCCCGCTCTGCAGCAGCGTTTGACGCTGGATGATACGGCGGCACCAGCATTCGCCTCACCCCGTTTTTCTTGAGGAATGTGGAGTAAAGCTCACTGGTAAATGCTGGCCCATTATTCGACACGACCACATCTGGAAGGCCTTGGTTTGCGAACATACTGCGCGTGCAGGAAATAGTTGCTTCAGCCGAGGGTGTAGAGACCGGGAACACTTCAATCCACTTTGAAACGCATCGACTGCGATAAAAAAATAGGTGTTCCTGTAAGGACCAGCATAGTCCACATGCAGCCGTGACAGGGTTTCTCCGGGATGCGGGGGCTTCCGGTTTCTCCGGAAGCCCCCGCATCCCGGAGAAACCGGGATGCGGGGACACGGTTTCTCCGGGATGCGGGGGCACCGCTCGGGGTGCGGGGGCTTCCAGCACTGCTTCAGTCTTAGCCGGGTTTGGACGCAGCGCAGCCGCACTAATGATATGGCCCAAGTACTGGACTTCTGGTTTCATGAATTCGCATTTGGATAACTTCAGTCGCAGTCCCGCGGTCTTCAGGCGAACGAACACTCGGCCCAAATTTTCCCAATGCTCTTTGTCACTGGTTCCTGTGACCGGAATATCATCAAAGTACACTACAACATGGTCAAGGTCGTGCAACAGATTTTCCATCTCTCGCTAAAATATAGCCGGAGCTGATGAAACCCCGAACGGCAGCCTTGTGAATTGGCATAACCCCTTCTGAGTGTTAATGGTGACTAGCTCTTGGCACTCCTCATCGAGTGGAACCTGCTGGTAGGCATCTTGCAAGTCAAGCTTTGTGAACTTTTTGCCCCCTGTAAGTCGCGCAAAAAGTTCCTCAATCCTAGGAATAGGGTAGGACTCGACGACTGTCACCAGGTTTATGGTAGTCTTAAAATCACCGCAGACCCGAACCCGGCCGTCGCGCTTCAATACAGGAACGATGGGCGCGGCCCACTGAGAAGTTTTCACCGGTTTGATAACGCCTTCCCGTTCCATCCTCTGTAGTTCTTCAAAAACCCTATCGCGCAAAGCAAATGGTATCGGACGTGCCTTGACAAAACGTGGCTTCGCCCTCTTTTGTACGGATATAGACGCTGTAACGCCGTGAAACGTGCCAAGCTGCTCCGAAAAAACTTCGTGATATTGGCTTACCAGGTCTTCCGTAGACTTCACGACGTTGACTCCCTCCGTCTGAGCGATGCCTAGCTTGAAGGCCTTCATCCAGCTTCGTGCAAACAGCGTAGGACACGCCCCTTTCACGAAAAATAGTGGTAGCTGGCACTCCTTGTCGCCATGTTTGACCATTGCTTCCAGCTTTCCCTGGACGCGTTTCATGTCGCCGAAAAAACTTCTCAGCTGCACACTCGATTGCTCCAACGGCACCGACGGAAAAAGCTCGGCAAACTTGCCATCATCAATGGTCGACACACTAGCGCCGGTGTCCGACTCCATATCGAGCATTATGCCATCAGCTTCAACCGTTATGCGCATTGGCTCCGGACTAGCCGTGTGAAGCGTCCACAAGTCGAAAACTTCGGGCTCTTCAGCAGAGACTGGCAGGTCGCCCAGGTTGTTCACGCGACTAGACAGGCTCCGGTCGAAATTTCTACTTCCCGGCTGAACTCTGCAAACTCTTGCAAGGTGCCCTTTTTGGCGGCAGTTGTGACGGATCGTGCTGCCGTGCTTACACTGACGCGCAGAATGACCTCCCCCGCAACGGAAGCAACAGCTATCAATTTTCCCCGAGGTGACAACGTTCGCTTGCTCCGGAGCTTCGTGAGATAGTAGCTGTGCTTGCTGACAGCTTAATGTGCGTGAATCTTTACGCGCAGCCTCCATAGCTACGACGGTGTCCTTTGCAGTTTTGAAGGTTAAACACGTCGTTTCCAGCAGCCGTGTTTGCATGGTTACGTCATTTATTGCGCTGACTATCTGGTCGCGCAACATGCGCTCTCGAAACGTTGGGAAATTACAGTCTTCGACTAATTTCTTCAACGAGGCAATGTAGTCACTTACGGTCTCCCCCTCTTTTCGATGTCTTGAGAAAAACTTGAAACTTGCGACTACTTCTGATACGCGAGGGGCGTAGTGCTTGCCAAGTGTGGAAAAAATTTCGGTCAGTCCTGCTTAGGCGGGCCTGCTTGGTGCTAGGAGGCCTCGTAGCAGAGAATAAGTCTCTGGACCGCAGCATGTCAAAAATATGGCTGTCTGCTTGTCGCTCGGGATGTCGTTCGCGATGAAGTACAGCTCGGCCCGCTCACAGTATTCCGCCCACTCTGATGTACTCGGGTCGAACGGATCCAGCTTCCCGACGACAGGCATGACGACGTGTGATTGTGCTGTGCCCGTCCGGTTTGTCAGTCCACCTCGTCGCCACTTGTGATAACCGGATAGTCCTGAGCCATGCCGGTCGCTGGACCGAATCACACACACGTACGTTGCCGGGTTCCACACTGACTGGCTGGTCATGTGCACCGTATTTATTTCCTTGCAACATCGACGCCCCCGGGTGCCGGAACGGCAAACTAATCTTATCACAACTTGTTTGTTTAAAGTAATTAAACTCTGGCCAATCAGATAGTTTTGTTTTAGTGATTCATAAGTGCATATTATATAACACATGTGCTGCAGAAAAAGGTACAGCTTAACCCTTTTATAAAAGATGCACCAGGTAGCAATTATCAAGTTCTATATGCAGTGTCTCTTATAAGCAGGCTACCGTAATGTATATTATTTCTTACCAACCCCTACTTCAATGTCAGTGGACGAATATCTCTTATACCTATTTGTCTCTTACAGTCTCTTACATCAGTGCCTCTTATAAAAGGGCTTAACTTTATGTAGAGGGATATACTGCAAGTGCAATCGACCGGCTGCTGCTGTTTAATGTGTCATGGCAAAGTGACAGTTGCCGTGCTTTGTACTCGCTGTGTCAAATGAAATGCAAACAGCGGCAAGCATTTGATTGGTATACGTGGTGGGCCCCATCCAGTCATAACTATTGACAGGCGTACAGCGCTCCATTTTGTTAGTTCTGTGCACGTCCATGGTGATGATGGGATGGCATGCACCACGCCATTGCTAATGCTTGCCACTGTTCGCACTTCATTTGATGCCGAAAGTACATGTATAGTACGTGGCCCAACCACATGCCACCTGCTGAATAATAAATGTGGGTGTATGTTGGCTCATAATGTATAAATCTCGGGAATATTCCGTAATGACCCATTTCTAAATGCATACTTTTGTAGCTTACTTAGATATTGACGAGGTTTTTGGTAATGACAGATGATGAAAGTTTGGCAGGGTATTGCTGCAAACATTGCTCAAGGTCATGACATGGGCTGACAAATGGACATAGTCTCTTGTCCCCTTGTCATGCCGTCCACCCCACCTTTTTGTAGCTTTCAGTGCGCTCACGGGTACGAAAGGAGGAAGTGCTCAAAGCATGCAACAAATCTCTGTAACACTGTACATACTTGTCTGGTTGTAAAAATTTTTGCAGCTGTTCATTCGTAAGGAAATAATGTCCTTTAAGGAAGCCATTCGACGATTACTTGAAGATTTTGTGCAGGGCTCTTTTAATCGAGAGCTTTGTTGAAATAGTATTGAAAAACTTGACAGACCAAACATCATGTTATGAGATTTGTTTGAAATAACTTAAATTTTTAATTTATCAGTTTTTAATCATTTTGAGCTAAGGTATTATCACAAGCAGGGTAGTTACGACTCAATATTGGTTGTCTTTCAGCAACCCTTGATGGAAGCCTTGCCTATGTTCTGCCTGTGCCAGAGAAGACCTACCGTAGACTGCTTATGCTGCAAAATGTGCTGTTAACGAACATACCCCATTATGCTGGCCTCAACCCGAAGGCATACAGGTAGGCATGATTGTAATCTTTGAGGTACATACTTCTGTTCATTTGTTTCAAATGGACATCACTATAGTCTATAAATATGGTTTAGTTCACTCAGAAATAGATAGCATGCAAGTGAAAGTTTTAAATGCCTGCTTGACATGTATTCTTTTTTCCATTCAGAATGTACTGCTCTCAAAGACGTTTCCTTGGAAATCCTCACAAAAATATTCTGGATGGTGAACTGATATGGAAGTTCATGCATTTGTCTTTCATGGAGCGCAGTGAGCTGTCAAAAAAGATTGGCACTACAGTCTCTCAGGTAGGCTTTGCTATATATATATATATATATATAATTAGTTGAGCCACAATCGTAGCTTCACTCATGAGCTGTTTCTTGTTTTTCAGATCACTGATGATCTTCTAGAAATCGAAACTTACACAGCTCATTTTTGAGCTCTGCTGAGTAATAGTACATGATCTCTTGTAAATAATCATCAGTTATTAGCATTGTTCATGGGGAAAAAATGAATAATGTTGAATGATTTGAAATGATAAAATATCGAACCAGGCCAATCTTCGTTAACCTTTTTTTCTTTTCTCTCTATTGCACTCTCTCATCAGTAGTCACTATTGTTTCGTTTTTATTATTAAATAATCAATATCATTCTTGTGTATTGCAAATCAACAGATGGAACGCATAGATATGCTGTGGCAGTCATTTCTACAATGTATAAAATTTCTGCCTTGTACAATATGGAGCTGAAATTTTGTACAAAAAGCTGCACTGCCTTCCTCTCAAAAGACTGCACTTCGAGTGAGTCATATTTATTAGCACGAATGCCTTACACACACACTTTCTTTATTGTCACAGAACATAGCTCATCACATTGGTTAGTGATGCAATTCCAAAATCGCAGTGCAGCTTAATCACATACATATTGAAGCAAAAAAGGAAAGTAAAGGGGGAGGGGGGTTCCCCATATAATCATGACAGGATCTCTTGGCTCCTGTTTATAGGAGAAGGTGGGGAAAGAACACCACCTCTGGAAACTTGCTGAGCCAAAGGGAAGAGTTTCTGCGTTGACACTGAAGCGTGGGCATAGTAAAAAAAAGAAAGTCGAGGGGGGACATGCCTTTCAAAACAGACTTTCTTGATTCTTCTTGGAGGTTGATGAAAATTGGCACAGACACTAAAAATGGCCTCACAGTGCTTCCATAAAAATTTGTTATGGACAGAAAAACTGTTATGGACAGAAAACTGGTGGGGGAAAAAAATTTTTAGCGGTTTATTTAATGACGCGCGTCGGGCATATAAAAACTCGTGCCGGTGCTTCATACATGCTTTTTTGCCACTCTAGCCGTGAAACGCACCATCATACACGGCCGGTCGCGGAAACGCTAATCTACGAGGCTTTCATAGTCTCAGAACATTCATAGACACTCGCGGAAATACCAAGCAAGGCTACAAGCACGTCTAAATTGAACCACAAAAGCTTATTGACAGCCCTCCACATGACTATGCAGCGCGCGGCCTCATGGACAGCACAGCCTGTGCGTAATGCCCGCGGCATTCGGTAACGGTGTCCTAAATGTGTAATGACGATGACAAAAAACTGGCACTCACTGCGCTTGGTATCGCATTTTCGAACGCCGACGCGCGAAACTGCTAGCTGTTGTTCGGAGCAATCCTTGGCAGTAGAGCGAGGGGGGGGGGGGGGGGAGAGAGAGACGAGCTTCACAGTGGGGTCTGCTGCCGATGCGTAAAATGCTCGTATGCGGTTCCGAGGAGCTAGCGAGTGATGTGCTTCGTTGCTTGCGAAGAAGCACGTTGCCACGAGTGCTCTAGCACGGCGTTCTTGCCCACAAAGTTCGTCTAGCCGTCAGTGGAGTTAAACCTAAAGACAACTCCTATGACGAGCCGCGCTCGAAGACCGCGCACCCGCTCATAGTAATCTGGTCATGAATCCGCTTACAGCTTCATCGCTTGCGAAGGAGCACGTCGCTACAAGTGTGCTAGCGCGTCGGTCTTGCCTGCAGTCTCGCCGTCAGTGGAGTTTTGGCCTAAAGACTACTCCGATAACGCGGCGCGCTCGTACACCGCGCGCCCACTCACGATGACACACCGCGATCGTAAACCACGCGCCCGCTCCTAGTAATGTTCTCGTAAATCCGCTTGCAGCGTCTAACTAAAGCGTAATTATATCCTAAGCTATAATTTTTGAAAATCGATGTTTTTGCGCCATTTCTATAAAAACTTTCGTTACCTAGGAGGGTGAAACAAATTTTCTGAAGCATTTTTGCGCGGTTTTCAGTGTAGATATTTTGGAATCAGATAGAAAAAGTGTTCCAGAAACTGATAACTTGATTTAAAAAAAAAAAATTTTTTTTGCCATTTTTCGCGATACCAAAGCCGCGTCACCCCTTAAACATATTGAGCTCCTACACTTATGAACCAATTGGAAAACTTTGGCATTACTTTACCTACATGAAGCCTTACAACTTCACAGTCATGACTGGTGAGAGTGGCTCTTTGATGTGTACAATTTTTGCTGTATAATTTTGCCTGGTGCTTTTATTTGCCTTATTTTGATTACTACAAGTAGACAGCTATACTTCTGAAATATAAATAAGCATCAGTTGAAGTGCTTTTCATCCAATTATTCATTTTGCAAAAGCTTATATGTAGCACAAGAAATATTTGAAACAGAACAAGGGAAGGAACGAAGAGAAGGGCTTCCCTTCATCCCTTTCCTTGTCCTGTATCTAATATTTTTTGCGCTACGTGATCAGTTATGCATTACCAACACGCCCAACTTTACGCTATTGATACCTGTAGGAAGCCTGCATAACTATGCACTAACCGCAGTACATTTCCGTAACCTAAAGTACTAATTTCGAAACTACTGCGGGTCTACACTGAATAAGTTGCACACGCGTCTGGCGTGTCCGGGATGCACAGCGATAGGTGCTGTGCCATGCTCCCTACCAGGCTGCAGAAATGAGGCACCTTGTTCTAACCACTACCACCATGCAGCGACTGCCATAGTGCCAGGACGGACATAATTGGCTCTCCGTGATACATGCATACCGCAATCTACATACAAAGCGAAAATTGAGTTGTTAGATGCGAAGCAGCTCTTTGACTAGCCCGTGTAATGCTGTCCGTCCATGTCTGTATGCCAACGCGCTGCATTATGCTCCCCTCGCCGCAGTTGCTAGAACGATGCCAAGTATGTCGTGTTGCAGCTGCACATTGATGTCACAATCTCCCTCACCCGCAGCAGCTGCTGGCTTCTCAGCCAGCTCGCAACACACTTCTCTCTCGCCTCACCCTCTTCACCACCCGCAACACTTGACCGCACATAGAGTGGAAACAGCAGACAGATTTAATTGCGTGTCCGCAGCAGCCGTACGGACGCACCCTGCCATTGCAAATGGCTAGCAGGCTGCGTCCGCACGGCTGCTGCAAACGCATGACTAAATCTGTCTACTCTTTTTGGCTCATTTATCTGCGATGAAATTTGGACAAAACCCAACCCGCTTCCCGTGTCTTTGTGTTTCAAAGAAATGTTTATTCAAGTAAACGCTATACAGAGTGCGCTGCTTGTCCCTGCCTTTCTGTCTTCATCTAAGTAGTGCACTCTAATTTCAAAACAATCATGTAACACCAAACTCGCCCAGTCAAACATATTGGACGAATTTCGCTTCAAACTGTTTTTCCAGCACTCGCGTCGACGTTCGTTTAGCCGGGTCAAAGCCGTGCATACTGCTGCTGCTTCGCATCCCACCGGGGAGATATTCCATAATTTTTTTAAACGTGGTACAATCGCAGAGAGCCGATCGTCTACTGGCTAGTTGTGTGCAGCGCTTCGCCTGCTCTACACACGCTGTGACTACTGACCTTCAGACTGTGTACATATGCGCAAGCAGCCTCTTGGGTTAACACAGCGATGGCTAGCTTTCTGCATGCAATGCACACTCTGCAATCTAACGGTTCTATCCAAGAATGAGGCGTATTTGAGCTGTCGCTCTATAAAAGCGTGCAGTATGACTACAACAGCGCTACGGATGCTGTGCCATACAGGTGCGCTTAGCGGGATTGCGTCGGTATAGCCGAGTTTATTTGTGCCGGCGACCCACAACGCTCAATGCCCCATTAGCAAGCTGCTCTCGCTTCTACAAACGTGGTGTGCATGATTATAGTCCCGCAGTGGGAGGCGACAGTGATCGGCTCACTTTCAGGTAAGCGTGCAGTAAGTAACCTGCGCTTCGCCGATGACATTGCATTGCTGAGTAACTCAGGGGAGGAATCACAACTCATGATTACAGAGTTATACAAGGAGAGCAGAAAGGTGGGTCTTAAAATTAATCTGCAGAAAACGAAAGTAATGTACAACAACCTCGGAAAAGAGCAGCGCTTTGAGATAGGTAATAGTGCACTTCAAGTTGTAAAAAACTATGTCTAGTTAGGGCAGGTAATAACCGCAAAGCCGAACCATGAGATCGAAGTAACTAGAATAAGAATGGGGTGGAGCACATTCGGCAAGCACTTTCAAATTATGACAGGTAGTTGCCACTATCCCTCAAGAGGAAGGTATATAACAGCTGTATCTTGCCGGTACTTAGCTATAGAGCAGAAACCTGGAGACTTACAAAGAGGGTTCAGCCTAAATTGAGGACGACGCAGTGAGCAATGGAAAGAAAAATGGTAGGTGTAACCTTAAGAGACAAGAAGAGAGCAGAGTGAATTAGGGGACAAACGGGGGTTAAGGATATCGTAGTTGAAATAAAGAAGAGGAAATGGATATGGGCAGGGCATGTAGCACGTAGACAGGATAACCGCTGGTCATTAAGAGTAACTAACTAGATTCCCAGAGAAGGGAAGCGGGTTAGGGGGAGACAGAAGGTTAGGTGGGCAGATGAGATTAAAAAGTTTGCTGGTATAAATTGGCAGCAGCAAGCACAGGACCGGGTCAACTGGCGGAACATGGGAGAGGACTTTGTCCTGCAGTGGACGTAGTCAGGCTGATGATGATGAAGCTTTAAAGGGCCCGTAAACCACCCAGAGGTCGAAATTCAGTTGCAGTGGGGAAATCGTGCACGAGTGTACCACAAACATGGCGCCGTGAGAATTTTCAAAACGATGCCGTAATAGCTGAGTTAGGAGTGTTTGATTATCGAAACTGCAATGATCCCTCCGTTAGCCTTTTTCTTCGCCACCCGTTGTGGCCCAAAACCGCTTTGCCCTCTCACCGAGCGCCCCTCCCAAGCACCTCCCAGTCTCACGTGGCATACGTCTTCTGCTTGCCGCAACTTCGTCAGTTGCATTGTAGCTGTGTGCTTGTCGGCGAACCGCGACGGCCGTGCCTATACGAATCGTGCTGATATATTGCCGCGTGCATAGTGGCATTTAGCGGCGAGATAGCGACGACAACGAAGAACGCGGATTTGCTCGAGAGGCAAAGCACAGCAGAGTGAAGAAGACGACAATCTTAGCGGCCTTCTCTGAGAGCGTCTCTACAAGTCCCACTGTCCGTGTTTTTAAATAAACCCCTGTAATTTATAACCTGCGACACTGGTGGAGGAGCTAGGTTCTACCACCTCATGATCAGCACCCCTGTGAGAAGCCCCGAGTCCAGCCCTACGAGACAGCCACGCGTGGAGACACCTGTGCACTGCTCAAGCCGTCGCCTTCAAGGTCGTGAACCAGAATTTGGCCTTCTAAAGGGAGCAACACTTCCGACAACCACCTCTACTCGAGAAATGGCAAGGAGTCCTGCACAGGTGACAGTCCAGAATAAGCGCATTCCTGAACCTTTTCATGGCCGGCCGAACGAAGATGCGCAAGACTGGCTTGAGCAATTCGAACGGGTAGCTAAATCGAACTACTGGAGTCTCGATGGAAAGCTCTTCCACGTATACTTCGCCCTTGAAGACGGCGCGAAGATGTTTATAAACCGAGAGGCAACATTGACAATATGGGAGGAGTTTTGTCGTCGGTTTCTTGACACTTTCGGTAACGCGGACCGACGCGAAAACGCACAACGCCTTCTTGAAGGACACACCCAACAGCTGCATGAAAGCGTCGCCATGTTTGCTGAAGATATGGTGCGCCTGTGCCACCGCGCGGACCCCAACATGCCCGAGGCTCGAAAGCTAAGCCATCTCATGAGGGGCGTCAAAGAGCAGCTATTTGTTGGTCTTGTGCGCAATCCGCCGACAACAGTGGACGAGTTCACCAGGGAGGCCACCGCAATAGAGCGTGCGCTGCAGCAACTGTTCCGACAGTCTGATCGCCCGGCCACCGGCGCAGCTGCAGGCGCCACCACACTTACCGAAAACGACGAATTTCCTCTACGCCACCTGATTAGACAGATCGTGCGTGAGGAGATCGCGAAGGAGAACGCAATATTACACATTGCAGTCACAGGCGTCCCCGCAGTAGGAGTCCACGGTAGCCTTCGTCGCTGAAGTCGTTCGCCATGAACTTCAACAAGCGTTTGCCTCTCCTCAGCAATATTCCGCTCCACCGCACCGTCCAAACTCGTGTGGCTATGCAGACGCTGTGCGTCGTCCATTGGCTCCAGAAGTATCATACGAGCCGAACGGATACAGCTGTGCAGATGCTGTTCGTCGACCCACGCCCATGCCAGCGCCGCAGTACCTCGAACCATATCCTGTGGCAGCCTGGGCTCAGCAGGATTCTGTCAGGCGACCCTATATGCGGAAGACCGACATGTGGCGCACTGCGGATTGCCGACCACTCTGCTACAACTGTGGAGAGCCAGGGCACATTTACTGTTTTTGCCCACATCGCCGAGCTGAATACCGCGGTAGTGCACCTACAGCGGTAGTGCACCTACAGCTACGACCCGACAGTTCGACGAAAGCCGTGCCCCCATCGACGACGACCAGGCTGGCAGGCGGGAAGGCTCTTCTAACTTCGGGACGCGCTCATCATCCCCGGCTCGCTTTGGTTCACCAAGCCGCCGTAGTTTTGCTGACGCCGTCAGAGGTCGGTCTCCCAGCCCACGGCGGGGAAACTGAAAGCAGCGACCTCTGGGGGAAGGTTGTAAGCCGTCGAATTGCCGAAAATCCCCCACTGCTGCCGAAACACGTGAGAGACGACGATGAAGACTTCGCCGAGAAAACTGTGACTGCCGACCTCGCTGTGACGATTGACGGCGTTGAAGTGACGGCCTTAGTCGATACGGGTGCAGACTTCTCCATAATGAGTGAACGATTGGCAGACGAACTCAAGAAAGTCAGAATGGAATGGACGGGCCCTTATATTCGAAATGCTGGAGGCCAGATAATGACTCCCACGGGAAAATGTACAGCAAGACTCACTATTGAGAATGTGGCTTTTGTAGCCACATTTCTGATCCTACCGGAGTGCTGCAAACCTATGATACTGGGAATGGACTTCTTAAGAGAGTACGGTGCTGTGGTCAACATTCGCGATGGTGTGATCACATTCACCGCTGACAAGTCATTGACCAATGATCCAGACCAAGAACTCAGTGTGTTACATGTGGTCGACGACGACGTCTGCGTGCCACCACTGTCATGTAGTCTTGTTTCCGTGTGTTGCGCCGTGCACTGTAGTGAAGACGCCATAGCCGAACACATCACTGACCTTTTTCACCAAGGCATCGCCATCGCTCGCGGTATCATCAGCTTGGGCGCGCAGAGGTGCTTCTGACCAACTTCACGAATGAGCGCCGGCACATCGGTAAAGGCACGGCTGTGGTGTACCTCGAAGAGCTCGACTACTCTCACGACTGTCTTCTAATGCAAGGGGAAGCCACAGCTCAATCACCTCCACATACACCACCAGTTGATATCGGTCCGAGTCTAACACTGACTGAAAGATGCCGTCTTATGGAGCTGCTCGACCAGTTCAAGGACTGCTTCTCATCGACATCACGAGTGGGTCGAACGCCTCTGACTAAGCATCGCATAATTACGGAAGACACAGCAAGACTGATCCGACAGAACCCATATCTCATCGCTCAGAAAGAACGTGAGGTAATCCAGCAGCAAGTCGAGAAGATGCTAGAGGATGATGTAATCTAACCATCAAAGAGTCCTTGGGCATCGCCAGTGGTACTTGTGAAAAAGAAAGATGGCAGCTTGCGTTTCTGCATCGATTATCGTAAGCTGAACCATGTTACAAAAAAAGACGTTTATCCATTACCACGGATCGATGACTCTTTGGACAGACTACGGCATGCGCGCTACTTCTCGTCAATGGACATTAAAAGTGGATACTGGCAAATAGAAGTAGATGAGCGCGACCGAGAAAAGACAGCCTTCGTGATGCCAGACAGGCTTTATGAATTCAAAGTCCTCCCTTTCGGTCTATGCTCAGCCCCAGCCACGTTTCAGAGACTAATCGATACCATTCTGTCCGGCCTGAAATGGAAAACATGCCTTGTGTACCTCGACAACGTGATCGTTTTTTCGGCCACGTTTGAAGACCATCTAAAGCGGCTACTGTCAGTCCTTACGCCATACATTCCATAAGCCATATGGTCCGCTGGACTCACACTCAAACCGGAAAAGTGCCACTTCGGCTTCGAAGAACTCCAGTTCCTGGGGCACGTGATCAGTCGCGAAGGTGTGAAGCCTGACCTAGATAAAACAGCAGCCGTTGCAAGGTTCGCAAGGCCTGTTGATAAGAAAAGGGTCAGGCAATTTCTGGGTCTCTGCGCCTACTACCGGCGATTTATAGCAGGCTTTGCACACATCGCCTCTCCACTCACCCGCCTTACAAGGGAAGACATTGCATTTGTATGGGGTGAAGAGCAAGAAGCTTCGTTCAACGAGCTGCGACAGCATCTACAAACTCCACCTGTCCTCGCTCACTTCGGTGAGAATACACCAACAGCCATCCATACAGACGCCAGCAATGTGGGCCTAGGTGCTGTTCTTGTCAAATGCCAAGATGGTGTGGAGAGAGTGGTTGCCTACGCTAGCAGAACGTTGACACGTGCCGAGTCCAACTACTCAACAACGGAGAAGGAGTGTCTGGCCGTCGTTTGGGCAGTTGCGAAGTTCCGCCCGTACTTATATGGCCGCGCTTTCCAAGTCGTAAGCGACCATCACTCTTTTTGTTGGTTGACCAACATGAAAGACCCATCTAGACGTTTAGCACGATGGAGCTTACGGCTCCAAGAGTACGACATGGCCGTAGTTTACAAGTCCGGAAGGCAACACTTAGACGCCGACTGTTTGTCAAAGTCGCCGATTGAATCACCGGCTATAGAGGATGATGATTTCCCAGGTTTTTTAGTTGTTGATGCAGCTGTCATTTCTCGGCAACAACAAGATGATAGGGAGCTGAACTGTCTTTTAGAATTTTTGAACGGACGAGCCGCCAATGCACCAAGAATGTTTTCGAAGAAATTATCGTCATTCTGTTTACGGGACGGAATTCTGTACAAAAAGAACTTTTCATCAACAGGTAAAAGCTATCTGCTGGTAGTTCCTGGAGCTCTCCGCAGCGAAATTTTACAAGCCTGCCATGACGAAGCCACTGCGGGCCACCTCGGTTACACAAGAACACTGACACGCATCAAAGAAAAATATTACTGGCCAAGAATCGCAGCAGAGGTTAAACATAACGTCCGAACATGCATTGACTGTCAGCGGCGCAAGGTACCACCTGTCAAACCCGCTGGGCTATTACATCCTGTGGCCGTGCCAGAAACCCCGTTTTCTAGAATCGGAATGGATCTGCTGGGTCTATTCCCGACATCGGACAGCGGCAAAAAATGGGTTATAGTGGCGACGGACTACCTCACCCGATACGCGGAGACCAAGGCGATCGCGAGTGGCACTGCAGCTGAAGCGGCCCAGTTCTTCATTGAGAACATTGTTCTGAGACATGGTGCTCCAGCTGTCGTCATAACAGACAAAGGTACCGTGTTTACAGCCGAGCTTTTGCGCACTGTGCTTACGCTCAGTGGCACAGCGCATAGGAAGACGACAGCTTACCACCCACAAACGAATGGGCTTACAGAAAGACTTAACAAGACAATCGCTGACATGCTTTGCATGTACGTCGACGTAGAACACAAGAATTGGGACCGAATATTGCCGTACATCACATTCGCGTATAATACGGCGCACCAGAAAACAATAAAAATGACGCCGTTTGCACTAATTCATGGCAGAGAAGTTATGACAATGCTTGACGCCATGCTGCCTTACGATTGCAATGATTCAGAGATAGACGCCGCAGACTTCACTGAGCGCGCTGAGGAAGCAAGGCAGCTTGCCCGCATCAGAATAATGAACCAGCAGCAACTTGACGCCCAACGGTACAACCTTCGCCATCGATTCGTCATTTATCAACCAGGAGATAGAGTCTGGGATTGGTTTTCTGTACGACAACGAGGCCTCTCAAAGAAACTTCTACGCCGATACTTCGGACCCTACAAGGTTTTGCATCGTCTTAGCGATGTGACGTACGAAGTCATGCTTGACGCCTCCTCCTGTTCGAAACGTCGCCATCATCTGCCTGGCCCCGCCACGGTGGTCTAGTGGCTAAGGTACTCGGCTGCTGACCCGCAGGGCGCGGGTTCGAATCCCGGCTGCGGCGGCTGCATTTCCGATGGAGGCGGAAATGTTGTAGGCCCGTGTGCTCAGATTTGGGTGCACGTTAAAGAACCCCAGGTGGTCTAAATTTCCGGAGTCCTCCACTACGGCGTCTCTCATGATCATATAGTGGTTTTGGGACGTTAAACCCCACATATCAATCAATCAATCATCATCTGCCTGAAACAGTGCACGTAGTCCGCATGAAACTTTACCACTCTCAGTGATGTAAACACTCGCTGGCTGCATCTCTACCTGTTGAGCGTTGAGACGACGCTCACTCTGGCGGGAGGGTAATGCCGCGTGCATAGCTGCATTTAGCGGCGAGATAGCGACGACAACGAAGAACGCGGATTTGCTCGAGAGGCGCAGCGCAGCAGAGTGAAGAAGACGACAATCTTAGCGGCCTTCTCTGAGAACGTCTCTACAAGTCCCACTGTCCGTGTTTTTAAATAAACTTCCTGTAATTTATAACCCGCGACAATATGGATCCTGCATTTCACACATGTCCGATTTGTGAGCGGGCGCATGCACGTGGGCAACACGACGAATAACTAGAAGCAGCGCAGACAGCTGTTTGCAGACTGACCGGAACATAGCTTTTTAAATATTCACTAGAGGGAACTCTGGCACTAGTGTCTAAAGGAGCTGCAACGCATGGCGCTTCAGCGAGCATGATAATAATGGGTATGACATGGATTAGCATTTTTTTCTTCCATACGTTCGTTCTGGCTTCACGTGGCTTGAACCTGATGTGTCACGAATTGACAATTGGCAAATGTTTGGCACTTACGCTTCACCACATTAATCTTTTAAGCTTACCGCTTCAAATAGGGTCACGAAGTGATAAAAGGTTTGTTCTTTCCTTGGAAACAAAATCAAAACACAGCAATAAACGAAGCCACAAATGCAATTCGCTGCCCACAAGCACGAAGACTAGAGAAATCTGTGTCATATGTACCTGTAATTCCCATGGTCACTGAACAATTGCAGTGCCCTCTCTAGTTAATTTTAGGAAACTTTGTAGGGGACAGGTAATACCATAGAGTTTACTAAAATTAACTAGAGGGGACTCAGGCGCTGTGATCGTTCAGCAGCCATAGGAATGATAGGTAGTACACACATTTGCCTAGTCTTCGTACTTGCGGACGGGGAATCGTACTTGCGGCTTCGTTTATTGCTGTGTTTCGGTTCCGTTTTGAGAGAGATTCAACACTTTTTAACTTCATGACCCGATTTCGAAAAGCAAGTCTAAAAAAGTAAGGTGGTGAAGCACAACTTCTGAACATTTGCTAATATTTTTTTTGTGAGAAAACAGCTTCAAGCCACACAAACACACACAGAGCCAGAAGCAGGCCACAAGTACGAATATTAGGCAAATGTGTGTACTACCTATCATTCCCATGCTCGCTGAAGTGCGGTGTGTTGCAGCTCCCATAGAAACTAGCGCCGGAGTTCCTCTAGTGTATATTAGAAAACTCTATGGGCAATACCACCACGCCTGTTGGTTAAAAAAAACATGTCTGTTTCTTTATGGGGCGGTTGCACCTGCGATTTTCACAGCAAATCTCCAAAAAGATCCTGCGACCATCACACGAGTATACGGTAATATACAGTAGTGTCAAACGCTGAGATTATAGTCGCATGCTGCCAAAACAATTTGAATGAGTAATAGTCTCATACTTAATTTACCATAACCAAGGCAGTATACCCAGTCTTTTACATTTCAAACAGGCCATGTGTTATGAACGTACCAAAACTCGAGCAGTCCAAATTTATAACCTACCAGGATTTGTTTCGTCATATTGTTCAAAGATAAAAGCTTGTCATTCTTGACTGGAATAAAAGAAAGCTAGGGTAACAAGCACAACACAATAAACAAGAAAAAGGTTAGAGCAGCACATAACAAAAAAGGTGACTGGCACAGACATACGGGAAAATTACGGGAAATCGTTTATCAGAACAGTTACTTCTGTGTCGAACTTTGCAGTTTTCGTCACTTTTTCTAATTTTTGTTCAGTATCCTTTTAAATACATCCTGAGAATAATTAACTAGAGGGGGCTTTGGCGCTGTGATCGGTCAGCGACCATGGAAATGATGGGTAGTACATGGTTTCGCCTAGTCTTCGTGCTTCAAACGCAGTTGTGGTTTTGTTTATTGCAGTGTTTTTGGTTTTGTTTTGAATAAAAGAACAAACCATTTTGAACTTTTAGGACAGTATTGAATCGGCGAGCCTAAAAGGGTCAAGTCGGTGAAGTGCAGCTGCTTAACCTTGGCTGATTGTCGTTTCGTGGCATAGCAGCTCCAAGCCACGTCAAGCCAAATGGAGCAGAAAGTACAAAGGTTAGGGAAGTCCGCGTACTACCGGTATTCCAGTGTACTAGAAGGGGGCAGTGGGCTCGCTCTCCGGCGGAGGGTATGCAGAGGGGTGGCTTCAGAAATGTCACACGTTTGTGGTTCTCTGGTCGCACGAGCGGTGGCGCTGGCATCGCCATCAAAGTTGTGGTTCAGACTACCACGGTGGATGGACGTGTTTTTTTAGGGCTCCTGATCGACTGCGCAGATAAGTGTTTTTGCATATTTTGAGATTGTCTTTATAATTATAAGGCAGCAGTTGAAATCTTCGTAGCACTTATTGTATGGTACGGCTTTTTCGGGGGCCAGTCACCAGATATTTATTAGTTAGGGTGTGTGTGTGTTTGAATTTTTTGTTTTTTTTCTTTGGCCACCCCGTGGGGGAGGTGCGCGTACATTGAACACGCAAATTTTTGTAGTAGAGCTTAGGCTTTCTTTTTTTTTCGTAGGGCAGGGCTCGAGTTTAGTAATTATCGAGTATAGGGACAATTGGTGTCAGAAAGACATGGTTAAAAAGACTGTAAATTGTTCAGAATGTGGAGTGGGTTTGAAAGTGGACCCAAGTCTAGAAGCGGATGGAGAGGAGGCTGACGTGAAGTGTAGGCAATGTGAGGTCGAGGAAAAAATGGAGAAAATGATGGTTGCCCAGAGTGAACTGCTGATGAGAATCTCCGAGCTCGAAATTGCGTTGGCGACAGAGCAATAGAAAACGAGGGCATTGGGGAAAAGGATGAAGTCCGCCGAGGAAGCACTAGCCAAGGTGAACAGAGGAGCGGCCTACGGAGAGAATAGTAGGGAACCGGCAACCAGAACGGCGGAGAAGAAAGAGCAAGCAAGTTTGGGAAAAACAGGTTAAGCCAGTTCAATAGTGGCAAGGCCCAGCTTCAGCGAAGTAGTGGTGGGGCTGGGAGGGGACAAAGCAGCCGGCGCCACAGGTGCAAGTAGCCCCCAGGTGCAGAACGCTCCAGCTGAAAAGTCACAGCATGTGATAATCACCGGGGACTCGAATTTCAATCGATGCACAGAAGCCATCAAAGAGAGGGTAAGAGGTGACAAGAGGGTTGCAGTAGGGGCGTTCCCAGCACGCAAGCTGGCAGCAGTCATGAGGCAAGCGAGCGCAAAACTCAAAACTACAGCTGATAGACGAAACCCCATGATAATTTCAGGCGGTTTAAAAGATGTCTTAAATGAAGATACAGCAGGACTAGCAACTACACTGGCGAAAGGTGTCGACGACATGCGCGCCACTTCTCAGGTACAGGTAGCGATATGCACGATACCTGAGGTACCGGTGCGTGATAGCAACCTGCAAAGAGCGGTTGTCAACGCAAACCAAGAGATATGGGCGGATGAGTCGAGAGAAAGGCTTTGAGGTGGTGGAAAAAAACAGAGGTGCATAGGTGGGGTGGTTTTCAACGAGACAGAATTCACTTCGATGGGCGGCTAGGTCATGAGGTGGGTTGGCGATTTGCAGGATGCGCAGTAGCTTTTTTGGGGGGCAAGCGGGCCCTTTGGGGTGCAGGATAGCTAGTAACGAGGAAAACAACCAGGGAGACTCTTTGACAGGTGGTATGGACAGATACGATTCCAAAGTGGCACCAGTATCTAAGATAGGTAGAGCCCGGGGCAGAAATAAACGTAGCCACGAGCGCCGAGCCATTTCAGACATAGGGTATATTAACATGCATGGCGGTAGGAACATGCAGAAGTGCGAAGAGATAGAAGAACAGCTAAGGGAGGAGAGGCCGATGGTATATGGTTTTGTAGAAACACATCTCGGGGACATGGAACAACCTCCTAACAATGCGGACTATGCGTGGGAATATTGTAATAGAACCGAAGGCAGCAGAAAGGGGGGTGGTATGGGGCATTCATTCATTCATAAAAGTACAGACTGGCAAAGGGTCCAGCAGGAGTGCAAGGAACATTTATGGCTAAAAGAGAAAGTGGCAGGGCAAATGACACTCCTTGGTTTGGTGTACTTATGGACGGGAGCAAAGGCCAGAGAGGAAAACCAGGCAATGGTAGAGTGTATATCAAAGGACATTCAGGAGTTAGGAGGAGAGTGTGAGATAATTATACTAGGAGATATGAATGCACACATAGAAGATGTAGATGGCTATACCGACCCGACAGGCAAAATGATCATGGATATGTGTGAAAGGCATGATTTGGTCATTTGCAACAGTACGGAGAAGCGTGAAGGGCAAATAACATGGGAGGTAGGAGGGCTGCAGTCGACGATAAATTATGCATTGATGTCTAATAGGATGTATGATAGGCTCAGGGGAATGCACATAGATGAAGATGGCTCCAGAAGTATGGGTAGCGATCACAAACGTATCAAGCTAAGTTTTAGAAGAGCAGTGAAAGTGGGAAGGAGACAAGATGAGCAACTACAGGAAAATTTTCATTCAGAAAGCAGATAGAAATTGCTACTAAACAAATTGAGAAAGCGAATCACTGAGGACAACAAAACTGTGTGGACATACACAAATCTAATTAGACTGTTTGGGCTAGAGCTTGCTAAGCCATGTGACAACTAACCCCGGAAAAGAAACACAAGCCCAAAAGTTCGTGGGATGAGGAAGAGAGCCATAGCAAAACGTCGGCAAGCCTCTAGGGAACACAGACATGCTAAGCAGTGGGTGAACGGACAGATGATGTTGAAAGAAATTGGGAAATCTTTCTAAGCTGTAGAAGGGATGCATCCCTTCTGATCAATGAAAAGATTAGAAGAAAGGGAGCCCAGTGGCTGGCAGAAGTACATAAAAAAAGATAGAAAGGCAGCTGCGAAATTTTGGAACCATCTAAACTCCCTAAGAAATGAGACGAGCCTAGAGCAGCCGTTTGTAACTACAGCTCAAGGTGCTAGGTTAGAAGGGGACGAAGCTATTGAATATATAAGAACAAGGGTGACAAAAATTTCAACACAGAAGTGCTTTATGCACCACAATAGACAAGGATGAATCAAGTGGTGCAATGGCCCCATTTTCACAACAAGAGTGGGAAAGGGCTGAGAAAAGGGTTCCTAGTAGTACATCAACAGGCCCAGATGGCATTCCAATTATGCTGATTAAGACATTAGGTGCGAAGTCTAAGCAGGCTTTTAGAGAGGCAGTGAGCAAAATAATAATCGATGAAGAAGTCCCGATAAATCGTAGCTTAGCAGGATGAGCATGATCTATAAAGGAAAGGGAGACAAAGCTGACAAACAACCACCGTCCTATAACAGTGACATCAGTGGTGTACAGGCTGGCAATACAGATTATAAAGGAAAGACTGCATGCATGGATAGAGGATGAGGGGGGGGGGGGCTGGGGGAACTGCAGAATGGGTTTCGGAAACAGGGGGTTGGAAGAGAATCTGTTCTCACTGACGCAGTGCATCGAAATAGCAGAAAAGGAACACGGGCCCCGATGGCTGACATTTTTGGATATCAAGGGAGCGTACGATAGCGTGGTTCAAAAGGAATAGTGGGGAATACTAGACACACTAGGCGTGGAACATGTAGTCACTAATCTTTTAAAGGATATCTATAAAGGTAACAAGGTAGTTATGAAGTGGGGAAAACATGTATGTAAGCCTGCAGAGGTAAAACGGGGGCTTAGGCAGGGGTGTCCCCTGTCACCATCATTATTCTTGATGCACCTACAAAAATTAAAGGCCAAATTAGAGGGAAGTGGACTGGGCTTCAACCTCTCTTTAGTCAAACGAGGAAAACTCATTGAGCAGGCACTACCAGCATTAATGTACGCAGATGATATAGTGCTAATGGCCGACAACAAGGAAGATTTGCAGAGATTGATGGACATCTGTGGTAATGAGGGAGATAGGTTAGATTTTAGATTCAGTAAGAAAAAATCAGCAGTCATGATTTTCAATGACAACGAAGGTAGTGAGCTTAGAATACAGGAGGTCACACTAGAGATAACAGATAAATACAAATATCTGGGCGTATGGATAAGCAATGGGGCCGAGTACCTAAGGGAACACGAAAATACGTGTCGACTAAAGGTAACAGGAATGCAGCAGTAATGAAAAACAGGGCACTGTGAAATTACAATAGGTATGATTTTGTGAGAGGAATATGGAAAGGGGTCATGGTTCCTGGTCTGACGTTCGGCAATGCGGTCTTGTGCATGAGATCAGAAGTTCAAGCAAGATTAGAAATTAAGCAACGTGGAATAGGTAGGCTTGCCTTAGGAGCTCACGGGAATACACAAAATCGGGGAGTACAAGGTGTTACGACCGGCCCTAGGGAACCAAGCTAGAAGAGTTTGGGGGAGAACCGGTTCTTGACCGACGGGGTCGTCCACCCCCACCTCCCCATTCAGGCTCCTCCTCTCGCCGGGAGAACTCCGGAATCTGCTGTGCGTTCGTGACCATGTTTGGTAACATTTTAGGGCGCCGTGACCATATATGGACATCGTGTTAGGTTGTGCCACTCCATGTGTTGTGAGAGGTGTTTCCCCCTCCCTCGTGGCCGAGGTGCCGGGGACACCGTGTTGGCTGACGATGCGGACAAGGCGCCCAGTGTCAACAACGTGGCGCTATAAAATGCCGAAGACGTTTTGTATCACTCACTCTTCTCTCTCTGGATCAGCTGACCACTTCTCCACATGTAAATAAATCTCTGTCGTTTGTTCGGGCGCTTCTTTCTCGCTGAATTGTTGGACGATGGATCCTGCGATGGGGCCAGCTACCGAAAACGAGACCGGCAGGACCCGGAGTCCCAACAACTGGATGGCAGCGGCGGGATGCCGATGACCCCGAAAGCGACCACTGGACGGAGTGAGCCCGAAGTTCAACAACGGGACGACAGGAGAAGGATGACACGAGCTCATCGACTTCCAAAGGGAATCGAACGGCACTTCTGAGAGGCACGACGCCTGAGACATGACTGCGAACTGGGTGAGTGCCGGCTTTCTCTGTTAAATTTTACCAGGCATTTACTCTATGTGTTAAGTAAAAGCTGGTAGAGAGGGGCTGTCTTGGTCATTGAGTTAACAGGTAACTTGCGTCAGGCAGAAATTGTGTGATAGCTTGGTTAAGCTCTTTCTGTCAGTGGCGTCAAGGTTAACAGTGGCAGGGCAGGATTCCGTATAAGAGCTGTTTGAAGCTTTATTTGTAGACTAAGTTAACGGAAAACTTGAGGCAACGCAGGAACCTAGAGCTGTCGTCGGATACTGAGGGGGTAGATATCGCCATATCTACCCCCTCAGTATCCTTACTTATTTTCAAATAAGTCAGATCAAATGCTGAAGGAGAAAGGTCTAACGTTGAGAGAAGGCATAGTGCAGGCACTGACTAGATCGAAGGCACGTGCGCTGGCTGCGAGAGCAACATTCACTGAGGCAAACAAGCCTCAAATCGACAACGGGCCTGGTTGCGAGTTGGACACCCTGGTAACAAATCGACTTGTGCGAGAACAGGCTGCAGAAGCCGTAGTCGCGGAAGCAACCATTCCTAAAGGCGACGATGAACCTCCTCCCGAATTGGAAAGGGTCAATTACGCCTCGTTGACCGAGCAAATAGAAAATGCCGTTGCTCCCAAGCCGATTCCTGGTAGTGCAGAGGATAGCACAGAGGGTGACACATTCCAGGTACTAGGAAATACAAAAGAGTTGTGTGTCATGCCAACTTCGGATAATTTCAGTCGGCTGCTGCAGGTGAGCCCCGCTTCATTAATAACCGAACAAAAGGGGGACCCGACGCTTAAGCAATTCCAGGACAGCTCGAAAGAGGGAATCGCCAAACGAAATGTGAGATTCCAAGAGAGGAGCGGCATACTCTATCGAAAATATCTAGATAGGCGAGGAGTAGAGTTTGACCAGGTAGTCGTACCTCAGGCGTATCGTCAGGATTTGCTTAGTTTGGTGCATGGAGGATCATGGTCAGGCCACTTAGGCGTAAAGAAGACGAAAAATCGTGTTTTACAGGAATACTACTGGCCTGGATGCTTTAAAGAAGTAGAGAGGTTTGTAAAATCTTGCGATGTGTGTCAGCGAGTGGGTAAGCCGGGAGATAAGGCGAAATTTCCAATGAAGCTGGTACCCGTAATCACGGAGCCCTTTTGTCGGTTGGTAATTGACACAGTAGGTCCTTTGCCCAAGACAACTTCAGGCTACCGTCACATCCTCACCTTAATCTGCCCAGCTACTAAATTTCCAGAGGCGGTCCCGCTAAAAGAGCTAAGTTCCGTCGAAGTAGTGAACGCACTTCTGTCCGTGTTTGCCCGGGTAGGCTTTCCTGCCGAGATACAATCAGACCAGGGCACCATTTTCACGAGTGCCTTAACGACAACCTTTCTAGAGCGGTGTGGCGTGAAATTATTGCATAGTTCAGTCTACCATCCGCAGTCGAACTCGATAGAAAATCTTCACTCCATGATGAAGCGAGTGTTAAGAGCCTTATGTTTTGAACGAAAAACTGACTGGGAAATGTGCTTACCTGCAACGATGTTTGCACTAAGAACTGCACCACATGAGACAACAGGGTTTACGCCAGCGGAACTTGTTTACGGCCGCAGACTGCGGTCTCCTCTTCGTATGCTGAGAGAGTCGTGGGAAGGTCAGGGTGATGATCCTGTAGTAGTGGAATATGTCCTCACCTTATTGGATCGTCTAACAAAAGCCCAAGAACTGACCGAGAGGGCGATGACCAAAGCACAGCAGAAGGCTAAGCTTTACTACGATCGGACAGCTAAAGTGCGACACTTTGCTGTAGGAGACAGGGTCATGTTGTTGAGGCCCTCCCAAAAGAATAAACTTGAAGTGCAATGGGTCGGTCCGGCCGAGATTACTCGAAAATTGCCTGACACCAATTATGTGGTAAAATTACCAGGAAGTCGTAAGGTACACCAGGTGTATCATAGCAACTTACTCAAACCCTATAAAGAGAGGGAAGCCATTGTGAACATGACTTTAAATGTTCCGGAAGAGGTTCCGGCAGAAATTCCTGAATTAGCTCCCGAATCGGATGAAGTCCCGATCGAGAAAAGAGTTGAGGATTAAGTATCAAAGTCACAGCTGACAATGAAGCAGAAGCAGGAATTGCGTGGTCTTTTGACCGAGTTTCAGGACAGATTTGTAAGCGAGCCAGGCCGGACATCCGTCCTCACTCATGACATAGAGCTTACCTCGTCGGAACCGGTAAGATCTAAGACGTATCGGGTGTCACCTCGCCGGCTTGAGCTAATAAAAGCAGAGGTTAACAGGATGCTGGAATTGGGCGTGATTGAGCCGTGTGAAAGTGATTACACTTCTCCGTTAATTCTTGTGGAGGTACCCGGCAAAGATCCGCGCCCTTGCGTAGACTATCGTAAGTTAAACCTCATCACCAAGGATCAGACATACCCAATTCCCCACATTGAGGAACGCACGAGAGGGTAAGCAGCGCGCAATTTATCTCAACGCTAGACCTAGTGAGAGGTTACTGGCAGGTTCCGCTCACCGAGAGGGCGAGCCGGTATGCTGCATTTATTTCACCGTTGGGGACATTCCGCCCTAAAATGTTGAGTTTCGGCCTAAAGAACGCGCCTTACTGTTTTTCAAACTTAATGGATAAGGTTTTGCGGGGTCAAGAGGACTTCGCATTGCCTTACTTGGACGACGTCGCCGTGTTTTCCTCGTCCTGGCCAGAACACTTGGCGCATTTGAGAGCAGTACTGACACGCCTACGCGAAGCAAGTTTAACGGTAAAGGCGCCCAAGTGTCAGCGAGCACAAGCAGAGGTACTCTATCTCGGGCATGTTATCGGTCGAGGGCATCGCTGTCCCTCTGAAATGAAAGTGGCAGCTATCCGAGACTTTCCCCAGCCCCGAACGAAAACCGATATTCGGGCTTTTCTTGGAATAGCTGGTTACTATCGTAAGTACATCCCTAGATATTCCGACATTGCCAGCACTCTTACTGACGCGTTGCGCAAGACCGAGCCCCAAATGGTCGACTGGGATGAGGAGAAAGAAAAGGCTTTCCGCGTTTTGAAAGCGGCCTTGTCGAGCCAACCTTTGCTTAGTTCACCGGACTACTCGAGGCCTTTCATAGTCCAATGCGACGCTAGTGATAGAGGCATGGGGGCAGTTCTTAGTCAAAGGGATGAGGGGGATCAAGAGCATCCCGTCCTCTATGTTAGCCGGAAACTCACCCTTCGCGAGCAGGTTTACAGCGCTAGCGAAAAGGAATGTGCGTGCTTGGTTTGGGCAGTCCAGAAACTGGCTTGTTACATTGCCGGAAGCAAGTTCATTGTGGAAGTGGACCACTGTCCTCTCACCTGGCTACAGACCATGTCCTCTAAGAACGGCCGCCTGCTGCGTTGGAGCCTCGTTTTGCAACAATATACGTTTGAAATACGCTACAAAAAGGGTGCACTCCATGGCAACGCTGATGGCTTAAGTCGATGCCCCTGACGCGAGAGGATGTCTCGAGAACTCTGGCATTTTTTTTCCTGACCTAGACAAGAGCTAGTGATTGTTTTTTTTACTCTTTTAGGTGTACTTGTTTGAAAACGTTGAAGACACGGCTATCCAGGGTTTCGGGTTCGGTGTGCTTCCAGTGTTGTTGTTTTGTGTCACCTTAAAGTGTGAGTAACATTTTGAATAAATTGTGTATTTCCTTTAATATCAGTTAAAGGGGAAAATTGCCTGGTGGAGTTTGGCGGAATTGTCCGGCGCTCACCGGCTTGGTAGTTGTGTTTTCATGTGCGTATGTGATGTCTGTTGAGCCCACAATGAAGCAGGTGTTGCCCTCTACTTCATCAAAGATGGTCGTCACCAAACCAACTGCTGGCGCTGATCTCTCCGGACAGTGCCTGCAAACCTCAGCCCATCGAGATCTTCACCCCCCTGCGCGAGAGACTGTTACGACCGGCCCTAGGGAACCAAGCAAGAAGAGTTTGGGGGAGAACCGGTTCTTGACCGACGGGGTCGTCCACCCCCACCTCCCCATTCAGGCTCCTCCTCTCGCCGGGAGAACTCCGGAATCTGCTGTGCGTTTGTGACCATGTTTGGTAACATTTTAGGGCGCCGTGACCATATATGGACATCGTGTTAGGTTGTGCCACTCCATGTGTTGTGAGAGGTGTTTCCCCCTCCCTCGTGGCCGAGGTGCCGGGGACACCGTATTGGCTGACGATGCTGACAAGGCGCCCAGTGTCAACAACGTGGCGCTATAAAATGCCGAAGACGTTTTGTATCACTCACTCTTCTCTCTCTGGATCAGTTGACCACTTCTCCACATGTAAATAAATCTCTGTCGTTTGTTCGGGCGCTTCTTTCTCGCTGAATTGTTGGACGATGGATCCTGCGACGGGGCCAGCTACCGAAAACGAGACCGGCAGGACCCGGAGTCCCAACAAAGGTGATATGGGATGGACATCATTTGAGGGCAGGGAAGCTAGCAGCAAGATAAAATTTGAAAAGCGATTGAGAGAAATGGGGGAGGAGCGTTGGGTTAGAAAGGTATTCAGCTACTTGCTACTTGTACATGAAGAATGTCGATACAAAATGGCGGAAGCGATTCAGAAAATTGACTGGTAAATACTTGGAAAACAGCAGGGAGCAAACCAAAAAGAATTATCGGTTAGTAAGAAGGTGAAGGAAGCTGAGACCGATATGTGGAGAATAGGCATGATTAAGAAGTCCGCACTAGAGATCTTTCGAACTTTTAAGCAGGAAATAGCCAAATAGCCAAGGAAAGGATCTATGATAATACTCGGGGTAGTTCTCTACAGTTTGAGGCCAGAACGGGAGTATTGCGAACCAAGACATATCGGGCCAAATACGAAGGGGTAGACACGGTATGCAGTGCGTGTGGAGAAGAAGAAACTGCAGAACACTTGATAATGTTCTGTAACGGGCTTCACCCTGTAGTTCAGGTTGATGGCGCAGAGTTTTTCAAAGTACTGGGGTTTAGGGAGAGTGAGGGCAAAATGGACTTCAAGCGGGTAGAATTAACTAGAAGGAGGTTATCTGATTGGTGGCTAAAGTCAAGGCCCGAGGGAAAATTGAACCCTTCGCTGCAAAGTACGAACCCTCAACCTCACTATTTAAGAAATAAAAATAAATCTAGTTTTTGGTTAATTAAGTATAACGGCTTGGTGGCTCTAGCCACCGCCCGATCTAAAGGGTACAGCCATATCCATCCACCCATCTATCCATCCATGGAAGAAGTTTGGGAGACTGTTGCAGCTGAGCCGGTCAAGTCCTGCAGAGCAACAGAGCTTCAGCCATGTTGTGTGGCTGTGGACATTGTTGCGCCGAGTTTTTGCCGTCGGCTTTGAGCGTTACCCCGCAAGATGACAGTATGCTTTACAGTGCACACTGTAATCATGCCGCGACAACGGAAAAACCACTGTTAGGCGCTTGGGTGTCTAACAGGCAACGGGTTCGTGAAGAGTAAGCAGGACCTAACATTGTTTGGCGTCCTGAAGCATGAAAACAGGTCGAAAGAATGCGAGAAGAACCAGCACAGAGCGGACAAGCTTTTGGAAGACACCAATGCAGTTTGCGAACTCCACTTGCAACCGCGTCTTTAGCTTAAGGACCATGTGCATATTATCGATGGAAAAAGAAAGTGCACATACCTCACCCATTATCCATGCCGAGGCTGTTTTCAACTTGTACGGCTGACCAAATTTTGTGACCGAGGAGGCCTCCTTCATCCCTTAAGTCAGCTGTACATCTTCATGAAAAAGCTCGAGAATATTTTCACAGAATGTTTTTGCCAGAGTAAGCTGCACTCTGACAGCATTATGGACATACTGGCAATCGTTCAGCGCACTCTCCATTGAAGTTGGTTGCAGTTTTCACGCAGCTACCCTCACAGCGAAAGTAATTACTTTTTACGTTGTCACACTTCTTCATTTTTTGTGAAAGGACTGAACACTGTCAAGGCAGGGAAGCGGCAGAGGGCCAAGCAGCTGAAGATGAGCCGCCACATGAAGTGATTAAGGTGTGTAAATCAGTGACTAGATGGTGTAATCACAGAACACTTATACACTACCATTGTGTACTTCAGTTCTTGCAAATAAGAGCTTCGTGTCAGGAGCAGAAGCTTCGTGTGTATATTTATTTAGTTTTTCACTATGTCGCTCTACATATGTCTTACATACGTGTATCTGCATAATTATGATTATTAATAGCCCCCAGAAAACTGTTGTACCATGGTCTACAACTGAAGCAGAACAAAAATTATTTAAGCACAACAATTTCACTTTATAACAAAGGAGCAAACCCAACCAGCACGCCTGCATGGTAAAGCTTTTCTAGGAAGTGAACGTGCCCTGTTTTCTAATTATGTCGGGAAAGGGCGGGCATAATCTTGTTACGAATTATTTTTAGGTTCGGTCTACACAGCATGAACCGTACGTTTTGTCACTGTATCAAACCATATAATTTGTGGGATACATCATCCTTTTTGACGAGGTGTTATATTCGAGGAAACATGATGTGGCCTGAACAAATATAGTGCTTATCAGGAATGCTCAACTAACTCAAGCACACACCCTCCGAAACCAACACACACACACACACAAAGTATTTACTGCGTCCACAGACTGCGCCGGCTGCCATCGTTCTAATTTTCGGGAAGCTGTATCGCAAAAGAAAAGGGAAACACTGTAAAGCGAGAGCACCAGAGGCTCTTAATATAATCAGAGGGCAGTCAAAGCATGGAAGTTTATTACAAATATCGAATAAATGCACGTTCCACCATTTACGAGCGGCCATCGGCGAGCAGCTTCTGCAGCTGAAGCTTCCATTGAATATGCCTGTGGCGCCATCTCTCCTATGTGACGCCAAATGCGTCAGAGTAGCAGCGGAGTAAGCCCACTGCCCTCTTCTAGTACACTGTACCGGTATAGTGTACTAGAATACGGGGTAGTGTTTCAGGGAGGAGCTGTGGCTGATGCAGTTGGTATTGACAGCCGTGAGATAGTGCCACCTTGGCATGGGCTGTCAGCTCACGCTTTGCCTTTTATGCACTTCTGTGCTTTGATATTAGTAATAGCAGGTGTTTAACGTCCCAAAACGACCATATGATTATGAGAGACGCTATAGAGGAGTGCTCCAGAAATTCGACCACCTGGGGTGCTTTAACGTGCACCTAAATCTAGGTAGACGCACCTCAATATTTGTGCCTCCGCTGAAAATGCAGCCGCCGCGGCCGAGATTCGATCCCATGATATGCACTTGCATACGTCGCGCTTATAGTTTTGTGTTTCATTGCTGACACGTCTGCGAAAAGCTTTCTAATGAGTTTGTTCGTACTGCATTCAAAACAAACCAAATGTCGAAGCTGAAACACCCGGTCCAAATGCAGGTATTAACAAACGACGGCGAAGCAGTCATCCCTGGGTAAACTGCCAGCAATTTTTAAAGCTCAGTTGGCGAACAAATAAAAAATTAGGAAGATTAAGGTATCGAAGGAACACCTATAAACCCGAAAGTTTCTTGTTATATTACTGTTATATCGAGTCGTAGTCTGTACACTGCGACAGCTTGGACTTCCTTCGTTACGCGCGCGGCACCGTTCTTGTCGATAGTTGCATCATGGAATTTTAATTATGTCGCTAAGGTGACAAAACTGCCATTTGATTGAGAGGCACGCCGTAGCTGAAGACTTGAGAATAATTTTGACAATCGTGGGTCTTAAAACGATTACGCGCCCGCCGAAGCACTGCTGCTGTGGCCGGGATATTGCAGTCAAAAGAAAACAGAAAACATCACTTGGCACCCCTGTCCAACTGTGTATATATATATATATATATATATATATATATATATATATATATATATATATATATATATGACGCTATGAAGAATGGGCGACGTGGCCTGGCGCATAGCCCATGTTTATTCCGTTCTGACTTCTTCCTTCTAGGCTTCTATCTACCATCACTTCATATGTCGCACGATTTCGATAGCACCGTTTATAACCTACGAAAAATTGAAGAAGCCAATAAAGATACAATGTCCAAATTCACAGTATCACGTCCCGACAGAGTTCCACAGTCTCTTTAAATCTTCAAGCCCGAGGGAGCAGTCCGGTGAACTCTATAACAACTCTGGTGGGCGAGGCTGACTGTTGCGTTCCGGACAGAGCAGGATACACGTGGATACTGACAGTACTGCTAGAACTTTTGTTCGGGCTGACTATGGTTGGAACGCCTTGTTGCATCGGCAGCTCGGATGTCGTCGGGGTTGTATTTTTCGCCGTGAATGGTGCAATTCCGATGCTTCTTGCTTGCGTGCTTCTCGACAGACTGTGATGGAGTGCCTGAGTGCTTGCGGTTTGCAAGCAGTGCTTCCGCGTCTTTCTCGGCGCTTTCTGTGGTGTTGCAGTCTGCGGAATAGCAGGTGCTGGAAGCGTTTCTGGCGACTTTTCTTTGTCCGAAAGTGTCTGACGTCTTGTTGGTTTGGAGATCTTATTTTTCGATGTTCTTCAACTGGTGAACGCGCTTCCATTGAATTTGGCGTTCGCCGATGCCCTCGTTACAGTCTCTCTCGTTGTTTTCTGAGTTGGTGAGCTTCGTTTTGCTTGATTTGCTGGTGCTGCTCAGGAGATGGCTGTAGTGGCGCCCCTTCTGGAATCCGGCATTCATTTCCTTCGAGGTTTGACGTGTCCTGTAGACAGCTGATGCATGGTGAGCTGGTGTCTTGCTTATCGGGCATAGTTGGCAATGTGCCATCATTATGCTCTTCAAAGACTTCGGTAAAGTGTTCCAGTATGGACGCTTCGGGCAGACAGCTGCGTGGAAGGTTTGGTGTATGTATTACTTCTGCATTTTTTCGGTTCTTGGAGCTGTAAACACTGTATTGGGATACCACAGGTTACGTGGCATTACCAGGTTTTAACTGCATATTTTGGCAAGTCTGTGGTGCCGCAGAAACGACACGAAGCTCTTCAGGGGCTTCTTCGCAGTTCACTGCGAGTGGTTCTTGCGCCTGGTAGCTTGCGACGTTCGATGCGTCTGAGCCTTCTGCTTTGCTTCGACTGTCCAGTGTGTGTGCACCGCACGGTGATGAATGAACATGTCCGGAAAGAGCCTGGCTTGACAGGGTATTTTCGTGAAGCATTAGGTCGTCTACCGAGGTCGCGGCGTCCTTATGAGGCGAATGGTGAGCGATAGGAGCGCTTGAAAAACCGCGTGACGAAAACCTAGGTGGTGGACCACTTATGCGAGACGAAGAGTGAAGGGCATCAGGTGGTTGAGCAACGTCTCGGGTCATAGGCTGAAGCGATGACTTCGGAAATGCTGACTTTCGCACAGAAGTGAGGCGCGCTTGACGGTTAGGTTTTTCCCGATATACGCATCGATTTCTGTAAGTAAACTCATGTGCCACTTCGTCTTGAGGCAGTTGTCGATTCGCGCTGGGCTTTCGAATGGTTGAGGACTGCTTAAGGAATTGACGATAGTGTGCGGTTGTCTCTAGATGGTTGGCATTGAGCAGGTATTGGTCATAGTCGTTAAAATGGGTAATCATCTCCGCTCTGATTTTTCGCCATGACTCGTCGTTCTCGAATATGTGGGTGAGGTAAAATTTGAATGCCTCACCTGAGATGTAGTCAGTGAAGTTGATGATCATCTCCCATTCCGACCAAGATGCAGCGGCAGCGTGGAGCTCGAATAGGTTAAACCAGTCCTGTACGGGTCCGTCGTCCACTGATCCGGTGTACTTGAGGATGCCAAAATCGTCTGATGGTGCTGTCATGATGCTGGTCTTGGTGTAGAGTAGGGATGTACTTTTGTCGTCCACGTTCGGTCACTGCGTCTTGCTGAGACGTTCGAAGATGGTGGCCGGTTGATGAAGTGGCCGCCAGGTCTTCATCCCGCCGACTCGTGTGATGCTATGAAGAATGGGCGACGTGGCCTGGCGCATACCCCATGTTTATTCCGTTCTGACTTCTTCCTTCTCGGCTTCTATCTACCATCACTTCATACGTCACATATATATATCCTCCTGAGAACCGAGACATGACGTAGTAAAAACCAGCACTTTTTTTTAACTAACTGAATTTATCAGCGTACAGAGATAATTCTGGTATGATTATTTTCTATGACGTTGCGTTGAAAAGTTATCAGATGTGCAATATATTGCACACTGGGACTAAGTTGTCAAAAAAACCCGTGAACACGATGTCATAGACATGCGCTTTTATTGTCCCCTCTGGTCTCATTTCTTGTGAAATGCTTTGAAGCAGTTGCGGCCAGCTGTCAAGCACAAGAATAGGTTACACTTGCAGCATCTGAACTTCGTCTTTTCGCAGCAGCCGGGGTTTCGACACCTGCTTGCGGACTTTTGGTTCACGATCTCCGGCATGTGTGACGCACTCAGTGTGCACACGGATGATGACGGAAGTGGCACAGCTGCTGGCTTTCGCAGTTGCAAAGCTTCGCAATCACTTTCAGTTGAGGAAAACCCCTTGTCAGAGGCAAGCACAAATGGGCGAGCTCGAGCTTGAAGTCTAGCAGTTGCATAATGCTTTTTCTCTGTGTGCCCAACTCTCGATGGTCTTGCTTGTAAAGCAGCCAAGAGTTCAAGACTCCGACATCCATCATGAAAATGAGGGTCCGAATCATCCACTTCTTTGTGCGCATGGTAGTGGGGTAGAAGCTCAACATTCTGTCACAGAGATCAACACCCCCCATGTAAGTGTTGTACTCTGCGACAACTGCTGGTCTCGTGACAGCAACTTTCTTTCGGTCTTTCTTTGAAAATCGTGTGCAGTCATCCACAGGCTCCATGCCCACGTGGGTGGAGGCCAACACGATTGGTTTGTTGTCGTACCAGTTCGTGATGCATATGTTAGAGACAGTTTTGACACACTGTGACATTGCCCCATGACCTTTCGCACGCACTTCCCGGTCACCTCTGAGTTTGAGCCCTTTCGGAAGACGTGATTTCATGATTGTTCCTGTCCCGCTGATGTTCTTTTCGGCCAGTGACTCATGAAGATGTGTGCCTGTAAAATATCGGTCGAAATACAGCGAGCTTCCACACGGCAAAGTCCCTGCAAGCCTCAGCACAACAGCAGCCCCGATTCCATGTTCTTTCTTTTGTGCGAGGCTCCCTTTTCCCTGAAGGATTTCAAAATCTAGGACAAGGCCTCGAGGGCTTGCCAAGATAGTTTTTCAGGCCGGTCGGGTTGGGCTTCTCAGGAACGAACTGCTTCACTGGGCACTTACCGGTGAATGGAATAATTTGCTCATCAACACAGATGTTTGGTGAGCGCGGCAGTTTGAGGCAAGCGTTTCTGATGATGTTAAGGAGAGGACGGACTTTCCATAGCCGATCGGCTTCTTTCTCTCCATCTGAAACAGCGAGGTCGTCGACAACCTTCAGGTTCGATCGGATCAGAAAAAAACGATCCCTCGTTATTTTGTCGGCTACGGCGGCGACACGCGTTCCTTGGCCCCAATACATTCTCGCTCGAGGATAACCTAAGCAGCTCATGAGCAATGTCGCTCCAAGGAATACCTTCATTTCTCCAGGAGATGAGTTTAACGACCGTCCTGTGCGCTGGAGGTACGACACTTCTGTCATTTCGTGGAGAAGTTCAAAAGCCTGTGGCGCAATTATGTAAAAGTTCCAAATCCGGACAAAGGCGGTCTCTTCCATTGAGTCGCACGCGATTGGCCCATACAAGCTGTGACCAATGCTATGACGTTATGAGTGACGTGGACTGGGGTGTCACGTGACTTTTTTTTTTTTCGGTTTTCGGAGAAAGGCGAAGGAACGGTCGGAGAGACTGTCCGAAAGCAACCGGATGGATTGAAATGGCTGCAAGGTGGCCTGGATTGGATTGAAATGGAAAAAATGCACGACTTTTCGGCTCTGGGGCACTTAGACAACATGGCGTTTCCCACTGACACGGTACTTCGCCTTGCCTGTGCGGTAGCTTTAACCGAGCAGAGGCGACGACGCGAGGTAAAAGATGCATTTGAAGAGTTCAGCGAAGAAGAGTTCCGACAATGTTTTCGTCTGTCCAAACGAACAGTGTGTAACTTGTGCGACGAACTTGACCCTATCATCGGATGCCAGCGAGCCAGTGGCCTTTCCACAGAGAGAAAGGTGTTGTGCGCGTTGCGATTTTTCGCCACCGGTAGCTTCCAGAAGAGCATTCGTCGCGAGGAACACATCGGCATGTCTCAGCCGGCGGTGAGCAACACCATCCACGAGGTGACGGAGGCGATCATTACCGTGGCTGCTAGAAAAAGGGTGGCGGACTTCCTACTGACAACAGCTGCTAAGGATGAGGCAAAGGTGGAGTTTGTGCTACGCGGTTGCATATCAGGGGTGCTGGCGTGTGCGGATGGCACGTTGGTCACCATTCGCAAGCCAGAGGGATTCAGACTGGCCGACACGGCGAGCTTCATGTCCAGAAGGAGCTATTATGTCCTGAACGTCCTGATCGTAAGTACTGTTAGGATCGTTTATTACTCGCCCTTCGGAGCAATTGTTCAGTTGTGACGCCAAAGCTAGAAAAAGTAATAATGCAACGAATGAAAAAGAACCTGCAGGGAATTGGGTGCGAGCTAGATGGTGGCTCGCAGGGCCTCGGTAATAATAAGTGGCAAAAGTTTTGTGCGTGAGCCAGTTGCCGTTTTTGCACTGGCATGCATACGCAATTGAGTTGTGCATTTTAGAGGTAATCGGTAATATTGGCAGCAGACGTAGCAGAAGTATATACACGACAGGGAAGTATTTCCAACACGAAAGTGCTTACATTCACAATTGCACGAGCTGGCTTTGGTATTTACGAGTGTTCTTTCCCAAGAGCAACGCGTAGCTTTTCACTTATCGATCATTCAGTGGAAGTCGTAGCCATGTGTACAGCAGAGGTGGGGTCGTTGCCACTTACTAGCTTAGCGCTCCCAAACAAGATTAAGAATGTAGTTGTTGCATCTTAGTCTCATTGTGCTGAAATGAAAATATCACAGTGAACTGCAAAACAGACTGATGCAAAAAGATATCACATTACTACACTATGTGGTAATGCTGAATAAAAATCACAGTGAGCTAGAAAACACAGTGGGACAATACAAATATCAAAGAAACATTAACAGAAAATGTCAACTATACACTCGTGGTCTCCGTGTGAATGACTAGACACCTTTGAAATGTGGGTAAAAAACACTGCCACTAGAACAGCTCGAACATACATTGAGAAATGCATATATCGAACGTAAAAAATGCTGCACTCCTTGTACAAAGTAAATGCTAACCTAAATCTAGTAATATGTACTAAATGCAAACAAAAAACGAATAAAATAGAACATGAACAGCAACACATAAACATATCAAAAACACTAAACCAATTATGAATGATAAAAAGTTGAAAACATGGCAAAAAACAAACTAAACTATGTATATGTATCCCGAAGCATATAAAATTGCACATGAACAGCAGCACCTAAACACATTGAAACCGACAAATCATTAATGAATGATGACAAGAAAAAACATTGAACACATGACGAAAAATTAAACTAAACTACGGATCCCTTTCTCGCAGAAAGCCCTCAGCCATGGCCAGTTCCCTCCTGCACCGCTGCCGCCTTCTCCTGTGCCGCTGTCACACGCTGTGCTGCAGAAGCGATGCGGGTGGTTGATTTTTCATCTCCCACAGCACCTGCGATGAATCGTCATGGTGTAAATGTTTAAGTGAGCTGCCGGTAAACCCTTAACCATCTCGTGGCTGGAAGCTGCTCCTGCTACCAAGAATTGCAACGGGCACAACAATTTCCCCTCAGTTGAAGATCAACTGGCCTGATGGCATCCTTTGAAAGTGGGAAGCTTTGTGTACAAGCTAGGCCCTCCTCGTGCGGACCTACAAACATTTGTTGAAACTGCTCTTTATTAATGTCCTCAAATGCATCTCTCACCATGAAAGAGCCCCAGGGCTAACCAACCTTTTGCCCGGCAGTTTATCATTGCAGATACCCGATACCATGCCCTCAATACAATGCATGGTTCTTGTTTACAGCCCAAGTTGGTTTCAGTCATCATAATAGAACATGGAGAATGCTTATGCCCCTTATGTAAAATGTAAACAAAGGGTCTACTCACCTTGAGCACCTTGTCGCCCTGCTCAAGGTTCCAGTCCTGCACTCAATGAAGCACTAAGTTCTCAGATGCTTGCGTGTTACTGTGTCACTGCCATCTACAGCCGCTTCAGTGGCCTCCACATCCATTTCCACTGCAGCAGTGGGAACATTCGCCTGCTGGAAAGTGTAGTAAGCATGATCTTTCAGAAAGTGGGTATTCGTTACTCTGGCTATTTTGCAACCTTAAGTACTAAACATCTGCGGAAATGTTCTGCAGCTATTCAGTGGTTATTGATGTCATGTATTATCATTTTAGTGCATGCACTTGCCCGCAGTCATTGCGTGTTTTATAAATTAATACCCCTTGTACTGCAAGGGCTGCAAACTGAGATTTTAGTTAAACCTACCCACTTTTGATTACTTTCTCGTGCGCTTTATTCCCGTTTAACAAGGTTCCGCTAAAGGCACCCCTTCAGATATCAAACTCTGTCATGGTACCGCTCAGGAACCCGTGATACTGCGGCGGCAGAGTGCTTACCTGTTGATAGGCGAGACCAAAAACGCCACTGAAGCGTGTCATCCCAGTCAACTGTAGAACCCGGCCGCGGAAGCCAGGCAGCCAACCCCCTCCAGTGCCCCTGAAAATATACACTAATGTCACAGAACAAATTGCCCGTGCCATTCGACGGTCACTCACGTTTGTGCGTCTCTGATGGCGGCGGTGTCACGGCGGGCCTCGTGCACCGGCCTGCGCCACCAAGCCTGACATTCCTGCGCAGGCACTTCATGGTTCAGCGCGTCGCTGAGCTCTTGCCACAGCTGCCACCGGTCGGTGATGGTGACGCCGTGCCGCAGCTCGATGGCATTCGCCACAAGCTGGGGATGTTCGTCCATAAAGGCGAGCACCAGCGCGCGCTGAGCCTCGGATAACGCCGATGAGCCGCTGCTGCTGTTGACTACTGGTACAGTTGACCTCCGCCACGATTGCGCTCGACTGAGCCAACAACTTCGAAAGTTGCGCCGTTTAGGTTTGTATAGTGGGGGAGATATGAAAACAGTAACTGCTTGAAACGGGGTTGTACTTAGCGCCACCACGTACCGTCCCGCTAAATTTAGCTTTATTTCAAAACAATAACGAGAAAAATACGTTTATATTGTGCCGTATTCCTTATTGAACGTTTGAAAACTTGTGCCAACACAGTTTGATAATGATCAATAGTAGTTACATTTTTCAACACGTTACAAACACTTTTCACTTTGCTATACGGTCCCCAAGTCCACGTCAAAATGATGACGCGAGGCTTCATTTCGCTCATTTGTTCACTTCCCTTCGTCCTCGCGACCGCTGCGGACCGCCCATTTTTTGACGTCACCGACAGACCGCCTCCGTCCGGATTTGGAATTTGTATATAATTGCACCACTGGTCATCCATGTATCTTGCGTAGTACTGATTTGCGTACCAGCCATCTCTTTCGTCGGCCGTAGAGGACGGTACCTCGGGTAGGTCGGGAAGCATGGATGCGTAGACTTGCTTCCGAGGCCACCTTTCGCGAGAAGGCATGACTGATTTGGAAACACCGTCATCGCCATCGGTGTCCGAATCGTAGTGGCAATCCTGCTCCTCTTCATCTGCAATAATTATAACAGTGTATCTAACGGGACAGAAGAGGGGTGCAGTAGAATTTTAAAGCACGAAGTCCACAAAATTTTACCTAGGATTCCGTCGCACTGCTCATTCGCTTCGGCATCATCCGGGGAATCTTCCGAGTCTGACAAGTCCAAGTCGGAATTGTCCCCATTTGCCCCAATCCTCTCAAGAATTTCGAGGGCAGAGGCATCGGCGGCATCTAAAGAGATGTTTTATTATTTATTTGCAGTAAATAGACCCCTAATTTCACTAGAGAGAAAGACCAAATGAAGATAACGAATTCTGCCAAATGTAGTCGCAAAGAGTCAACATTGTCCTGACGTGCAACCTGTTGCACATTGAACTTACGAGTGAAATGAAGAAGAAAACAGAAGAGTGCAGGCAAAAATAACGATAGTCAATGAGACCCTCGTCTTTCATGAGCTCGTAAAGCGAAATTCAAGAGCATCAGAGCATTTTTAAATACATGAAAACGATTTACCTTGACGGCGTCGATAGAAAACCTCCAGACTGAAAGACGCCATTTTTGTTTGTTAGCAGGAGCGCCATCCAGCGCCTACAGTTTCATAAAATACCAACAGATGGCACTACCAGTCTCTACTGTAACTTGTAGATTTTGTTTTGGTTTCGCTTTTAGTTCATTTTGTTTACAGAGCGCTGAAATCTGAATGTGCAATACGTTGCACGCAGGGTCTTTGGAGGATGTGTGTGTGTGTGTGTGTGTGTGTGTGTGTGTGTGTGTGTGTGTGTGTGTGTGTGTGTGTGTGTGCGTGTGTGTGTGTGACGCTACGATGAATGGCAGACGTGGCCTGGCTCATACGCCATGTTTATTCCATTCTGACTTCTTCCTTTTCTACTTCTCCTAACCATCGCTTCATACGTCCCATGATTCCCCCTCCCCCCGAAAGACAGCATGGATTACGAACAAGAAAAAGTAAATAAGGCAAGGTTGAGAAGTCACAAATGTCAAAATGCACAATTGGTTTCATGTCCCAAAGGTGTTCCGTAAATTCGCAAAACTTCAGAAAAGAGTGCAGCAGTCCATTGAATGGGGGGAGTTCTGGTGGGCGAGGTTGGCTGTGGCGTTCTGTAGAAGGTAACCCCTTCTTGCAAAACTGCACTGACCATGAGATGACTTGAGAAGCTGCGAGGAACGAACAAGGTTGGAATTCCTTGGAGCATTTGAAGGTCGAATGTCGCAGGCGCCGAATCCTCTGTCGTACGCGCTGTATTCTGTGTCGCGGCTGAGGCAGATTTAGTGCTTGCAGCCTGCGTGTACAAGAACTGAAGTTCAAGGAATTATGTCTATGTTCGTGCGTTGTGCAAATTATAACGTTCAGTCTCTTTCGTAGTTTTCTGTGGCGTTGGCTCCGTTGTCACAAACTAATGGGATGGTGTCTGAATCTTTGCGTGATAGAACTGGTGACTTTTTGTCTTGTTCGGTGTTTCCTTAGGTTTTGGAGCTGTAATCTTAGGCGCAGTCTTGATATTTTGTGCCAAATGCGTTTCTGGCGCCGATCCCTTATGCGAAGTTGTCTCGCTTCTTGAATTTGTTTTAAGAGGCTTGCTTTGCGTCGTCGTCCTTGTTGGTGTGTCCGTTGGAGTGTCTGCGATTCACGGACTTGCTTTTGCTGGCGTTGCTGACGTTGCTGTGGATCGTATTGCGGTGGAAGCCCTTCTTGAACATCGCACTGGTTTTCATGACAACCTGATGGGGTCTCCAGTCGGCAGCTGGTAGTCTGTGAGCTGTTGTCATGCAATTCAGGCAATGAAGGTGATGCTTCAGAGTTGATAGAAAGTTCTTCAGAAGCTTTTTCTGCACTGTTCACTACGAGAGACTGTTGCGCATGGCAGCGTGTGACGTTCAATGCGCCTAACCCTTCGGTGTTGCTTCGACTGTCGAGTGTGTATGCACCGGACGCGTGATGCACGAACCCGTGCGGAAGGAGCATGGCTCGACTGGGTATTTTCTCGGTGTGTCAACTCGTCTATCATAAACATGGTGTCCTTATGAGGCAAACGGTGAGTGTCAGGAACGCTTGAAGAGCCGCGTGATGGAAAACCGGGTGGTGGACCACGTATTCGAGACGAAAAATGAAGTGCATGAGGTGAGTAAGCAACGTCTAGTGTCGTGTGCTGGAGCGACGACTTTGAAAATACCGGCTTTCGTGAAGGGAAACCTGGTGGAAAGCTACGTTCCTTGAGAAATACGCATGGACTGTGACGGCCGCGTGTGGTTGTATGCAGATGGCCGGTAATGAGGAAGTCCTTGTCGGGAGGAGACGCAGGGGGCGCCGACCAGTGCGGACGCGAGAAGATCGGCTCCCGTTTCTGTTAATGTTTTCGTTAGGATTTTTGTGGTGCCTGTGCTCGAGCTGCGTTTCATTCGACGCAGTTTCTTCTGAGGATCACGTCGATACCAGACTTTTTTCGGTGAGTGGTCCTTTTGCTGAATTATTGGAACTTTTCTTGTGGAACGCGCCGCGGCTCGGCTAACCCTACCGGGCTCAGCCTAGCGTCGACGGCGAGAGGCGGGAGAAAAGGGGCAACATGCCCGAAGTAGCGATGGTGGAAGGAGAGGAAATCTCTCACGAAGAAGCCAATCGCCCGGGTTGGACGACAGCGCTGGGCAGGAACAAGAAAGTTCGTGTAGAAACGCCAGTTTCCGCGGGCAACGCATCACATGTGGGCTCGAAGGGAGGCCGCCGCACGGCAGCCCCGCAAGGTGCAATGAAGCGCCTCGCAGCTGCATCGAAGCTCCCTCGGCTGCCGAGGGGCCACATACGAATTATCGTCAGGCCGAGGGACGGACTTGACGTCAGAAAAGTAAGCCAAATTAGGCTCGCACAGGCTATTGCCATGGCGGCTGCTCTTGCCCCGGCAGAGACGGAAGGGGACATCGTTTGCCCAAACATCGCCCAGAACATTCTCGTAGTCTCCACACCGGAGCAGAAGAGCGCAAACGCCTACGCCGCGATCCAACAGATTCGGATAAGCGAAGGAATGTACCATGTGGCGGCATATGTCGCGGCCCCCGATAACACCTGTAAAGGAGTCATACGAGGAGTGGACACTGACATCAGCGAGGCCCAGCTCCAAACGATGATCGTCAACCAGCGAAATCCGAAGGCCCTAGAAGCCAAAAGGATCAAGAACACCACCACTGTGGTAGTGCTTTTCGACGGCATGAAGGTACCAAACTATGCCATATGCGGCGTCAGCATGCTGCGCTGCACGCTCTACAAGCGCCAAACCGACGTGTGCTACGCGTGTGGAGGACTTGGTCACAGGGCCGATGTTTGCCCCAACCCCAACAAGAGGGTGTGCAGGGGCTGTGGGCTCGTGTCTCCACCCGACGATCACCAGTGCTCGCCGAAATGTGCCCTTTGCGGAGGCCCACATCCGACGGCGGACAGAACGTGCAAAGAACGCTTTCAAGTTCCTTACGTCGTGCGACGGAGAAGACGACGGCGCCGAAAGCGCGTCGAAAAGTCTCAGCAACAGCTGGTCGAAGAGGACCGGTCAAGGGATTTCAGCGTGGCAAGCGCTCCCAGGCAGGGGCGTTCCGTCACGCCGGCTGGCCGCCGGCGCTACCGCTTTAGGGGCCGCGCTCGCACCAAAGGGCGCTCTTGCTCCCGGGCACGAATCCAGGAAGTACCTACCTGGGCGGATCGAGCCAAGCCGAAGCCAGCGGCGCCGCCACCAGAGGTAACGCGGGTACCATTGCCAGAGCATAGGGAAGACCCCAGGGTAGCTAAGTTGATCCAAGAGAATGCTTGCCTTAAGGCAGAGATTCAACAGCTGAGGGCTGACCTTGAGTCGTTCCGCAAACATTACTCCTCGCAGGGTGAGAGACAACAGATTCCCCCACCAGGGGACGTGAAGCGCGCTCGGGAAAACGTAGGGCCTCACCCCCCCAAGGGGAGTGGGATGCTATGGAGACAGAATCCAACAGCAAGGCTCTCGAAAGCATGCAGCAATCGATTAAACAACTGGCTGATAGCATGACTACCCTACTGAAAAGGGTGTCGTCTCTTGAAGGTACACAGGCAGCGCTAGCTACGGGTAGCTCGCCTCCGATAGGCCCGAACAGGGCACAGTCGCCTGCAGGCGGGGTAACAGTCAACCCGACAGGAGATTGGCTGTCTCAGAACAGTAATTATGGCGGACAACACTAATGAACTGATCGTGTGGCAGTGGAACTGTGCCAGTTTCAAAAGGCGCAGGGCTCCACTGCTGCACTTTATTGCTTCTCAGGCGGCCAAACCGCACGTAATTATGTTACAGGAAACTCTCGGTGATGCGCTAACTTTCCCGGGCTATCGAGTCGTCTCGGTGCGCGAGCAAGGGAAGCGCGGTTTGGCAACCTTGGTCGCAAAAAAGTGCTCCTTTCAAGAACACAAACTACAGCTTGGCAACAACAAGGCTGAGGTCATTATCCTCGAAATAATCCCCAACAGCTGGCTCGAGAACAGCGTATTCCTCCTGAATGTGTACAGCTCGCCGTCGGACAAGCGGCAGGGGTTCGCTTCGATCATGGCAAAAGCGGTGGCTCTGGCCAGGGGAGCCCCCATCGTGGTAGCGGGAGACTTTAATGCTCCGCACGATGCTTGGGGATACGCCAGGCAGTCCCCCAAAGGCAACAACCTCCTAAAGTCCGTATCTAGCTGTTCTCTTGAATTGATTACGGACCCGCAATACCCGACAAGAATTGGCACATCAGTGGTCCGAGACACAACTCCAGACTTGGCGTTCGTCAAGAACGTCGCCGGAGCAGGGTGGCAAAATTTGCAAGAGAATCTAGGTAGTGACCACTTCATAGTGGCTATTACCCTAGCAGTCAATGCAGCTCCCCCCAGGGAATTTAAAGTAACGGACTGGGATGCCTTTCGTAAATTGCGGAAGGAGGACCAGGATGAATACGACAGCTTAGACAGCCTCTTTGCAAGGCTCAAGGAGGATGCTAATGCTGTGACCAAGGTTGTCAAAACGAACCTGAGGGTTGATCGGATGGATGCACACCTCGCGCATCTCTTAGAGGCTAAGAATTCCATCCTGTCCCGGTGGAGGACGCAAAGGCTCAATCGCCGACTTCGAAAGAAAATTGCGCAACTCAATCGCGAGATCGAAGCCTACTCTATTGAACTCTACAAACAGCAGTGGAATGAAGTATGTTCTTCGGTTGACGGACAGATGAAAGTGGGGGCCAAATGGAACCTCCTCAAACAATTACTTGATGAGTCACAGTCGAAGGGAAATCAGCGATTGGCTATTGACAGAATCGTTCACAACCAAAAAGCGAAGGGAGTGTCCGAAAAGGCCCTCCTGAAGAGGTTAGCGGACAGCTATCCTCCGCTGGGCCCTTCCGGCGATGCGGACTATCCGCATTACAGGGGTGGAATGGTGGCGGAGCTGGACGCACCTTTCACTGAACCAGAAATCTGTAAGGTCCTCCACGAGCTCAACGGACGCTCTGCACCGGGCCCGGATGGAATCTCAAATAAGCTCTTACGTAACTTGGATGGCAAATCCATCGAGAAGCTTACCGAGGAAGTCAACAAGATCTGGGAGACGGGGCACGTCCCCGAATCCTGGAAGACAGCTTCGGTAGCGCTTATCCCAAAGCCAGGCAAACCTCTGGCTTCGGAGAACATGCGACCCATCTCGCTTACGTCCTGCGTAGGCAAGGTGGCCGAACATGCGATTCACCATCGGGTATCCGAGTACATAGAAAGCAGAGAGCTATTTCCACACAATATGGTAGGATTCAGATCTGCACTATCCACACAGGACATGATGCTCCTTATCAAAAGACAAATCATTGACAACAACACCAGGGATACTAGAGGCATACTAGCTCTAGACCTAGCTAAAGCTTTTGATAATATCTCGCACAAGTTTTTGCTTGAGGCAATTTCGGTTATGGGTCTAGGGCAACGGTTCCACGCATACGTTAAGTCTTTTCTCAGGGATCGCAGGGCTACCATTAGGATCGGTCAAATCCAGTCCACGGAATTTACCTTGGGAGCGAGAGGCACCCCACAGGGGGCAGTTATCTCTCCTCTACTCTTCAATATTGCCATGAAGGGCCTCTCGGAGCGACTCGCTACGGTGCGCGGGGTTAACCATGCTCTCTACGCGGACGATATCACCGTGTGGTGCATGGGAGGGTCCGACGCCGGGGTACAGCAGGCGCTCCAAGAGGCATTAGACATCACGAAGAACTTTCTAGTCGGTTCGGGCCTGAGCCTGTCATCGGCAAAGTCTGAGTTACTACTATACAGACCCACCCGACAAGGACTGAGGAACCTCACTCCTTTAGAACAGATTCCCATAGCTTTATACACACGGGATGGGCAGAGAATACCCAGGGTGGACTCCATCAGGGTCCTCGGACTCCTGCTAGAGTCCAAGGGGGGCAACTCACGAACTATAGCCCGCATCACCTCCAAGACGGAGAACATGCTTAGGCTCATACTCAGGGTCTCGAACTGCAGGGGTGGGCTGAGCGAGAGCAATCTCCTTCGGCTCTATCATGCATTTCTCATGAGCCACATTAATTATGTCGCTTCGGCATTGCGCTGGTCCAAAAGAGAAGAGGCAAGAATTGATACACTACTGCGCAAAAGCATAAAGCGAGTTCTAGGCTTGCCTATCCACACTAGCACCGAGAAGCTCCTACAATTGGGCATGCATAACTCCCTCTCGGAGGTGATCGAGGCCCAGCAGATGGCTCAGGTCGTGCGACTATCGTCCTCGAGGGCTGGTAGGCGCATCCTGGAATCCATAGGCTGCGGTCCTACGGCGACTAACCAGCGTAATGTAACACTACCACCCTCGATCAGAGGCACGTTTTCGGTAGCTCCACTTCCAAGAAATGTCCACCCACAATACAATGTAGGGCGCCGCATAGCTCGGGCCCGTTCCTTATTAAAATCAGTTGCAAACAGACCGCATCTCGCGACCTTTGTCGATGCAGCCCAGTACGGGCGTTCGGATCGCTTCGCAGTGGTCTCGGTCGATCATAGTGGCACACTCCTATGCTCTGCCTCGGTTCAAAAGGTTTCGGCAATGGTGGCTGAGCAAATCGCCATCGCCATAGCAATGAAGGACCCATCGCGTCCTAATGTCTTTACAGATTCGCGTTCCGCAGCTAGGGCTTTCGCCTCGGGCTCGATCTCGCGTGAGGCAGGGGCCATCCTCGGCTGTGAGGGGGCTGCCGGGTTTCACACCATAACATGGTTCCCGGCCCACATGGGGGCCAACGTACATCCTGATGTCCCCAACACCAATGAGTTTGCCCATGACCGTGCGCGAGGTATCGCTCACCGCGGCGGTCCCGGCGGATTCGCAGGCGGGGACGCCGGAAGATACAGGGACTCGCTACTCACTTTCCACGAGATCATGACTCATTATCATCTATCTCGGAGGACTTTTCCACTTCCTCATCCTAAACTTACGCGACCGCAATCATCGGCCTACAGGATGCTCCAAACGGGGTCTTTCCCTTCGCGTGGCAAGTTCAGCCATTTTTCGCCCAACATCGAGCCGCATTGTCCAGACTGCGGTGAGGCGTATTGCTCATTACCTCATATGCTCTGGCAATGCCCTGCGTTACGTGACGCAGAGTTCAACAAAGAAGAGGACTGGGAGGAAGCCCTTAACAGCGGCGACCTCTTGGTTCAACTTCGGGCTGTCCAGAGGGCCTGCGAGAGGGCGGAGGGCCACGGTCTTCCGGTCCCTACGTGGGAGCGGCCCGCGACTGCTACGGATTCCCCCTAAACGGGGCCGTTACAACGCAGTTCCTCAGGACCTGAATAATGTTCTTTGTCTGTCTGTCTTGTCGTAGTCGTTAAAATGGGCAATCATCTCTTCTCCGATCTTTTGCCACGATTCGTCGTTTTCGAATATGTGTATCAGGTAAAACTTAAATGCCTCACCGGAGATGTAGTCAGTGAAGTTAGTGATCATTTCCTGTTCCGATCATGATGCAGCGGCAACTTGGAGCTCGAACAGGTCGAACCAGTCCTGTACGGGTCCGTCGTCCGCTGATCCGGTGTACTTAGGGATGTCAAGGTCTTCTGATGCTGCTGTCATGATGCTTGGTGGTTTTGGTGGTCCGCGTTCTTCTGTGGTCCGCTTTCAGTCACTGCGTCTCGCTGAGGTCTTCGATGATAATGGCCGGGCGATGAAGTGGTTGCGAGGTCTTCATCCTGCCGACTCGTGTGACGCTACGATGACTGGGTGACTGGCCTGGCTCATACGCCATGTTTATTCCATTCTCACTTCTATATATATATATATATATATATATATATATATATATATATACTCCTTACCATCGCTTTATACGTCACACACACACACACATATGTATATATATATATATATATATATATATATATATATATATTGTGGGCATTTGTAACTTACATCGTCCTCATCCCTGCATAATCACAATCACCATCATCCGCTTGTCTCTTTGCCCTCATTGCCACTCTGGGTCATCATGATCGTCATCGTCTGTGTGCTGGCTCTGCCCGTTCGTTTTGCGAGGTCTTTCCTCAAATAAACGCTGTCGCAGCCAAGACTACCGAGACTTCATACGTGGTGGAGGTGGATTTTCGGTCCTCTGACCTCCCGCAGCCCGCTATACCCCCTGGAGCTTCGTTCAGGCCGCCGCTTGCGCCCACAGACAGGCAGCATGTCCCAGACCGAGCCTGCCGGCACTGATGTCATCAACCACGCACCACCGCAAGCTGCCCCTCCTACTTACATACACGGACATCAGCGGGAACCCCCGTTCTTCGCTGGTCTTCGGGGAGAAGACGTAGAAGACTGGCTTGATGACTACGACCGCGTAAGTGCCGCTAATAGGTGGGACGAGGCCGCCAAACTGCGCTACGTCCCTTTTTATCTGGTCGGAGTCGCGAAGACATGGTATTTTAACCATGTCGTTCACTTACCCGACTGGGCTACCTTCCAGCAGCAGCTGCGGCACGTCTTTGGGACACCAGACATTCGATCCGCCGTCGCGAAGAAGACACTCGATACTCGCCGACAACATCCCGGTGAATCGTATACTTCATACATCGAGGATGTCCTCGCACTCTGCCGGCGTGTCAATAAATCCATGCCGGAATCGGACAAAGTGCGCCACATATTGAAAGGCATTGGGCCAGTTGCCTTTAATGCCCTCGCTGTGCAAAACCCAGCTACCATCGCTGATGTCGTTGCGACATGCCAGCGCCTTGATGCGCTGGACTCCGTCCGCCTTCAACCAGACATCGGCGACCACCACTCCACGTCAAATGGCCATCTGCGTGACCTCATCCGGGACATTATACGCGAAGAATTGCGGTCCATGGGCTTCACACCTCCTACACCGCGACCTACACAGCCTTCGGGAATGCCCTTACGTGACATCATCAGGGAGGAACTTACATCCCTGACTGGCTCTGCGCCCGTACAGCCACCTGCTTCTCACCCTTTAGCCACGTACCCTCAAGTTGCGGCCGTGCCTCCAAGCGACGCCCACGCGACATTGCCACGTCCATCCTACGCGTCAGTTGCTGCCGCTACCCCTGTGAACTACCATTCCGTGCCCCCTGACCCTTCGGCCCACCTGACCACGCTATCTCCAAGTGCCCCGAATGCCTTCTATTCTCCACCGTGGCGCTCGTCTCGCCCTGTATGCTACTACTGTGGCTATCGCGGCCACATATCTCGTTTCTGCCGGAAGCGCCAGCAAGATGAGCGTCGGAACGATGTGCGTGAACGGGATTTGTACAACGGGGCGTCTTATCAAGGTCGGCGTTATTCGTCTCCCCCGCACCGGTCTCCATCTCCTCCTGCATCGACTGCACCACGAAACAGCCGAAACACGAGACGCCGCTCGCCTTCGCCCTTCCGCCGTTCCACTTCTCCACTTCGGCCCGCCTCATTCGCCTCTGATATTCATTCGGAAAACTAAGTGATGCAGTTTGTGGAGGAAAAACTGCATTCGGAATTAGAACTGAAATTCCTCCATTAGGCCCGTGTAACATGGTTTCTGTGGAAGTGGAAGGAGTGCGAGTCGATGCTTTGGTGGACACAGGTGCGACATTGTCTGTGATACGTGCTGATTTGTGTGAACATTTAAGGAAAGTAATGACGCCTTACGATGGTCCCACGTTAGTTGCTGCCCAGGGGAACATCATTCGCCCTTCCGCGCTTTGTACTGTGCGTGTTTTCATCGACGGCATCCGCCATCATGTCCAGTTTGCTGTCCTGTCCCGCTGCTCTCACCAACTAATTTTAGGGTGGGATTTTCTATCATCTGCTTCCGCGGCGATTTGTTGTGGACAACACGTCGTTCACCTCGCTGACACCGGAGAAGATCTTACTGCCACAGGGCACTACTGTGGCCCGTGTTGCTGACTTCGAGCCTGTACACGTCACGCCACTTCAGGCCATCGCATCCAAAGAACCTTGCCTTGGTGAGCATGTTTCTTCCTCCGCCTTTACCACCACTATCAGCAGCGAATTGACATATTCACAGAGGCAGCAGTTGCTCGCATTGTTACAGAAACATGCAAATTCTTTCGACATTTGCTCGTCTAAGCTGGGCCGCACTAATACTACAGCACATCGAATTCAAACTGTTGGGACATCTATTGTACACCGCCGACCCTACCGCGTGTCTCTAACTGAAAGAAAAATTATAGAAGAAAACGTTGCGGACATGCTTAAACGGGAAGTCATCCGTCCCTCATCTAGCCCTTGGTCGTCTCCTATTGTTTTGGTCCATAAAAAGGATGGCTCTGTGCGGTTTTGCGTGGACTACCGGGCGCTCAATAAGATCACACGCAAGGACGTGTACCCTATGCCACGCATTGACGACGCCCTTGATTCCCTACAAGGCGCGGAATTCTTTTCAAGCATCGACTTGCGTTCTGGGTACTGGCAGATCCCCATGCATGAAGACGATAAGGAGAAAACGGCATTCGCAACCCCCGACGGGCTATATGAATTCAACGTGATGCCTTTCGGGCTCTGCAACGCACCCGCGACTTTTGAGCGCATGATAGATACCGTGCTGCGTGGCCTGAAATGGAAAAGTTGTCTTTGCTACCTGGACGACATTATTATCTTTTCGTCAACGTTTCCTGAGCACCTAGAACGATTGGATCAAGTTCTGACGTGCCTTGCCGGCGCCGGGCTTCAAATAAACACGAAGAAATGCTCTTTCGCTAGCAAATCTATCAAGGTCTTAGGACACGTCGTTAGCAAAGATGGCATCCGGCCCGACCCTGACAAGATTTCTTCAGTCCTTCACTTTCCGCGCCCCGAAAAACCAAAGGAGCTTCGCAGTTTTCTTGGCCTCGCCTCCTATTTTCGCCGGTTTATCCAGAACTTCGCTTCTATTGCTGCTCCATTACACCAACTACTTGCTTCCAACGTCCCCTTTCTGTGGCCTCAAGAATGCCAAACAGCATTCGACTTGTTGAAGCGGGCACTCACGTCTGAACCTCTGCTCTGCCACTTTGACGAAGCCGCACCAACTATCCTCCATACCGACGCTAGCGGCCTTGGTATAGGAGCCGTTCTTCTACAACGCGACAAGTCTTCCCTAGAGAAAGTTATTGCATATGCCAGTCGCGTACTCACCGCTGCTGAAAAGAACTACACTATAACTGAGCAAGAGTGTTTGGCTGTGGTTTGGTCGATCCAGAAGTTCCGTCCCTATCTCCACGGGCGTCACTTCACAATCGTTACGGACCACCATGCCTTATGCTGGCTCTCTACACTGAAGAACTTGTCCGGACGCTTGGGTCGGTGGATACTACGCTTGCAGGAGTACGACTTTGATATAACTTACAAGTCAGGCAGAAAACATCAAGACGCCGATGCTTTATCTCGTTGCCCGCTTCCAACTACCCATATGAGCGTTGGTGAGAACTCAACCGCCACATCTACCGAAGTTCACACGCTCGCATCAATAACGCAACCCTTTTTGGACGACGAGCCAACATTTATCTCCCGCCAGCGGTCCGATTCATACTGCAGACGCATCATTGACCACCTTTCGGGAGTTTCTCATCCACCAAACGCGCGACTCCGTCGTCAACTCCTGCACTTTAAGCTGGACAATGGGGTTCTCCACCGCCACGTCTACCACCCTGATGGTCAGCGCTGGGTTCCTGTACTGCCACGCTCTCTTCGACTTCAGGTGCTCGAAGCCTTCCAGGACGACTTGACTGCTGGTCATCTTGGTTTTAAAAAAACTCTTGACCGCATTCGATGTCGTTATTACTGGCCTGGCCTTTCTTCTAGTGTAGCTCGGTACGTCGGTTCCTGCTACCCATGCCAGCGTCGTAAACTCCCCACGTCGGCACCTGCTGGACCTCTACAGCCACTTCCGTGCCCTTCAATGCCGTTCGAGGTTGTAGGTGTTGACCTTTACGGGCCTCTCCCCGTCACATCTGCTGGCAAACGATGGATAGTGACTGCCGTGGACCACCTGACACGCTACGCTGAGACTTCCTCTGTTATTACAGGCTCAGCTGTGGAAGTTGCAGACTTTATTCTTCACGCAATAATACTGCGTCATGGGGCTCCTCGTGTACTGCTTAGTGACCGCGGCAAAGTGTTCCTGTCACAAGTTGTAAATGAAGTACTGCGCGCATCTGGAACTACTCACAAGACAGCTTCAAGCTACCACCCTCAGACAAATGGTCTCATAGAAAGATTTCACCGAACCCTTGCAGACATGATAGCCGTTTACGTCCAACCCGACCACAAAAACTGGGACACTCTTTTACCATTCCTGACATTCGCTTACAACACCGCCGTTCAGCGAACAACTTGCTACTCACCGTTTTACTTCGTGTACGGACGCACCCCCACTACCTTTCTCGACGTCTCCTTCTTTAGCAGCCATGGGAATTCATCTCAGTCTTTTAGCGAAGAATACATTTCCCGCCTGGCCCAGTCTCGCCATCAGGCTCGCATCAATACTGAAGCGAGACAGCACGAGCGGAAGATCATCTATGACGAATCCCACCGCGTTGTGTCTTTCCAACCTGGTGACGAGGTGCTGCTTTTGACACCTATTCGCACTCCTGGTCTCTGTGACAAATTCCAACCACGCTTCATCGGGCCATACATTGTTTTAGAACAGACTTCGCCAGTTAATTATCGTGTGACACCACTCGTCACCCCAACAGACCGCCGCTACCGCAGCACAGAGATTGTCCACGTTTGTCGCATGAAACCTTTCACGCGACGTTCCCCATCACTTTGACTTACGGCGGCCAGGGTGTCCGCTTTCAAGTGGGGGGGAATTAGTGTGGGCATTTGTAACTTACATCGTCCTCATCCCTGCATAATCACAATCACCATCATCCGCTTGTCTCTTTGCCCTCATTGCCACTCTGGGTCATCATGATCGTCATCGTCTGTGTGCTGGCTCTGCCCGTTCGTTTTGCGAGGTCTTTCCTCAAATAAACGCTGTCGCAGCCAAGACTACCAAGACTTCATAATATATATATATATATATATATATATATATATATATATATATATATATATATATTGAACGCGTTATACGAAGGTCGTAGGTTCGATTCCTGCTCACTGCTGGTTATTTTTTCATCCACTTTTCCTTCTTATTTACATTCCCATTTTTTCTAATAAGTTCCCCTACACATTCTTCAGCATTATTGTCGGTTAGATCTCATTAATATTGTGTCAAAACACTGTAAAACGAGCCCTTAGGTATACACTTCTTTGCCTTAAGTATATATATATATATATATATATATATATATATATATATATATATATATATATATATATATATATATATATATATATATATATATACTTAAGGCAAAGAAGTGTATCCTGCCCAGGCCACCGCACACATCAGCCCAATCCGTTAGCGGGACACTTCTAGCGGTTCTCATGACCACGACGTCGACGATCGGCTCTCCATCTACTAGCTCGTGGTGTCCTCAACAAGTCGGATGACACCACAAAACTGACCACCATAGACATCACAGCCAACTGATTCTGTCGATAACATGGGAGGGCCACATATGTAGCGCGAAAATGCTGGATATATATATATATATATATATATATATATATATATATATATATATATATACAATTACACGCATTTAAGTCGCACGTCATCGCCCTCTTAACCATATTCAAGCAATGCCCCTGTCACAAAACGAGCGCTAACAGGGCGCGCCACCAAATTCTCGTGACGAAGTGCCGAGAGGTCAACGATAAAAAAAGAAAACAAGCATCCAAAAACTCCACGGGTGCGCGTCCCTCTCCCTTCGGAAGCGTAGGTTCGCCAACGAACCTCCTCGCATCGGCGGCTGAACAAGCCTTAGAACGTTCTCGGTGGAAAGGGGCGTGGTGATGCAGGGTTGCGTCATCCGTCGCGGACGGCCCTCGTACCGTCTCGCCCTTTCCCCCAACCTTCCCTGCGCATCGCGCCGACGAAATGATGATAATTTTCTGGAATCTCGCGCGGAAGGTATTTAACCGAGTTGGAGAGATGGGAGATCAGGAGAAAAATAAGTTACCGCCAGAGTGCGTAGGGTATCCCGCCGCGTCTGTCGGTGAAGGTTTTGTCCTTAGTGACAAAGCAGGAGAAGAAGAAAGTATGCGCCAGAGTGCGTAGGGTGTTCCGCCTTGTGGGCGAAGCCTTTTGTTTTCCGAGACAAAAAAGGAGAAGAAGAGGATTTCCACCTGAGGGGTGAAGACTCGAGCTACAGGCAAGAGTGTGTGTCTACCGCTATCGAGCGAAGACGCGTGGCAACAGCTGCTTGTGTGAAGCTGACGTGTTTCCGGCGAAGAAGTTTGGAGCCTGGAGAGCGGTCAATTGAAGACGCGAGGTTTCCTGGAAGAGAAACTTCGGGGGCAGCGGAGCGACAACAACACTGGACTTTGAGTGAGTGATTCTCGGAAGAGTATCATTCAGACTTTTGTTCCAAGAACTTTGGCTGAATAAGTTTTCTAACTCTTTAGTCTTTAAGTGTCTTGGTTGTTCGATGCATGTGACTGCATTGTAGTGCGTATTGTTGTCTGTGTCCATTGCTTCGAGTGTGGCTGAGTGTACTGTGTAGTACATGGTTTGATTGGTGACACATTGTATTCAACTATTGTGGAGTGTGCATACTTGTGTATCGTTTTGATCTGCCATAACTGAGAATATAATTTTGTTTTGTTTATCAACTCTCAGCTCTGACTTGTTCTTTGGGCCACAGCCGGCGTCCGCTGGCGCGCCAAATAGGACCACTTCTAAATTGTCCACGCTTTCGTGGTGCGGTTCGGGGGGCCTTTGGAATTAGCCCGGCGATCGCCTCCCTAATTGACGGGACCTGTGACAGCCCCTTAGAGCAGCCGCTATTTTTACACCGTGCATTTTTTGTCCTATTGCGTTAGACTTGAACTAGTTTTTAGATCTCATACTGTCGACAAGGTGAAATATACAATGAGAATGAGAACAGAGGCACGCTATATTCAGCTATGTATACGTTTGGCGCAGAGCTACCCAGGATTTTTTTTAGGGGGGGGGGGGTGCAGCAGAGCGACTAACTTTGACAATCGTTGGTCGCTGTGAATACGTGTAAATATTTTAGCATACTCTGAAAAGTTAAATTACGAAAACATTTCGTAGTGTAGGGGGTTCAGATTCCCTTCCTCGTCCCTCTTTACTTACGACCTCCTGGTTCTTCGTGCGTTTGACACGGTCTTGTTTTTTCATCTCACAGCTTTCTGAGCGCAGCTAACTTCCAATAAATCGACCCAGTTGTTATTAATATTGTAGACGCCTCCTGCTCAACGAAGAAAGAGTTGAGAGAAGAAATCAGAATGAGACACGCCCTTTCTAAATAACTTTCGATCTCTCACAAGGACTTTTATGGAGCTCAAATTCAGTAGATTGGCGTGTCATACTTTAACGGTTATGACATCATGTGCTAGACATGAATGATGAGCAAGTAGGAAGAAATCTGCATCAAAGAAGCGCTCCGGAGAAGCCAGAGCGCATAGCAGTTCCTGCGCGCGGCTCTTTCAGTACTATTCGACTGCAGCGCCGCCGCTACAGGCAACGCGCAAGACATCAGGCGGTGAGGCGCGGTCACGCCACTCAACACTTCTAGTACAAGCTAGTTCAGCCAGCGCGCCGGCAGTCGCCACCGGTGTGCCCGTCACTTCGACATTTTTTTTTCGGCTGCAGCCACCGTGTTGTCAATGCTTTGCTGAGAAGGTCATCGACTCAAGCATGAATCGTATCCCACACTGCGTGTTGAGAAGCGCGTGTGTGGCGTATATTGAAGGAAAAGAAGTTTCGAACGCTGGGCACATGGTCTGCTGCAGTGTACATCTTTGTGAACGCTGCTCGTGCCACGGCCGGGAAAGACCAAGCGGCCGTGCTCGTGCAAAGCGGGAAACCTCGCCTTTGTCGGCACGGCGTCTGCACAGCAGCATCCAACATATTTTGTGATTCTTCTAGCTCAGCAAGTAAACACTAAAGAATAAATCATTTCTACTATGACTCGCAGTAACTGCCTGACTTCACAATAACTGTAGTAGAAATGGCCAGCGACAAAATATAAAGCACCAGCGAGCCGCCAAAGTGAGGCCGACTGAACGATGGCATGGGCTGGCTGCGCGGGCATGCCCCAAACGAGAGTTACGACGGATGCCGCATGGCGACGCCACCATCTGTGAAAGTTGTGATTACTCTTGTAAAAAAGGTGAGCAGCCGTCGCTTTTCGCTGCACCCAAAGACGAACCACGGAGGAAGGTTTGGGAACAGAATTTACATCGACAGGATGGAACCTCGAAAGAAAGCTGCTCTGTATGTGAGCTACACTTAGAGTCTTCATGTGTTCTCGAGACTACGTGCACGTCATAAACGGTGAAGAAGTTCGCGTTTGATATGCTTGTGATGTTCAAATTGACTAGAGTACTCAACGAGTAGTTAATCGCTATAAACTGATTAATGTCTCTTCATAGGCATACTAACATATTTCTGGCTATTCATTTTCAGCACAAAATGAAGGTCCAGACCTCAAAGTTACACAATTCTGCCTAACATCAAAGCGCCCTAATTAAATATCATATCAGCCTTTCTCGGCCAGTGTTATCCCACCGGGCTGCTCACATGCGTATGTATGTTCTGACACAAACGATAGTCACGTGAATAAGGCAGCCCATCTGCCCATTGTTTGGTGGCTTATTAGGCTATGTTTAAAAGGCCACTCGCCAAGTTTGATAATTATGAGCTGACAAGCGCAATGCGTACATGGGGCATTCACAATTACATCTTGCCAAACTTTGCAACGCGCCGCTGAAATGGGTCGAATTTCAGGATGAACGCTGCTCCCCTTCATTTCGCGAGCGCGCGCCCTGAGGGCATGACGTACACGTATGAATGGCCCTGCGTACACGGCAGTGCAGTGGCAATGACTGCGCTCTGACCACGACCTCCTTTATAAACTTGTGGGGACATATTTGCTTGTCGCCATAGTTGCTTTTGCTTGTTTATTTTTTTAGCTCTCTAACGTGCCACTGCACGCTATGGCGTCACAACTTACCCACATACCGATTTCCTGCAGACGCGTGCGTGCGGTCGCTTTTTTTTCCTTTTAAGCTTAGCGCTTGTCACCAGTATAGCAGTCATGGAAGTGTTGCTCCAAACTGCTCCGAGAAAAAACTGCTGCTCCAAACACCGATTTTTGCCTGTAATTGCTACAATCCTGCTCCGAAATGGCGCAAAGAGAATGACGAACTTCTACTGTTTGACTGACTAATAAGTCCTAAAGAAATGGAAAAGAATGTATGCAACCAGTGTGCAGTATTATCGGCTCTGATTTCATTTATGCGACAAGAACTGCCGCATTTAGCATATAGCTCATATTGCAGTTTTTATTTTTCAGCTAGACATGCACGCTAGAGTGGTGAAATGTGAAAAAGAACAGGATTGTTCCTATCTCGTACCAATTATCTACTGACTATTTGGCAACCATTATGGGGGACTGCATGTGGTTACTTCTAAAGCGTGGTGCTCAGCTTTACCACTTTGATTCGATTTCTGGCACAAATATCACTAATTCAAATATATAGCTCATTTCACAGCCCATTTTTAACAACCAGCCAAAGTTTTAATTATGGGTTTTTTTAAATTTACATATGTCATAATCAGTATTAATACTCACGAGATGCTTCGACGATGCTTTGAACTCCAATTGGTGTATGACAACTTTTCTACTATCTGCTTTGAACACTGCTACAAACTAAAATTTTTACCGCTCCTAAAACACTTATAGCTGCTCCAAAACACTACTTTTCCTGCTCGAAATTATGCTCCAAAACGTGAAAAAGTCACTTTCATCACTGGTATAGTAATCAGTATCACCGGATATAAAACGCCTGCATTAATAATATGGGCATATTGTTGCTCATCTAAAAGATATTGTACGATCCCAAAAGTGGTGTTTACTGATTTGAGGGCAGTGTTTTGCTAATTGAATGGGGCTGAATTTTAGTTCTGCCAGTAGTTACATTAAACGGGATGCTGATGGGCTTTTGGTAAAGAGTGTTGCTAGGTAGTTTGCGCATCGAGATATTCTTTTAGGTCCTTGAATGTACCATTCACCCTTTTCACTAGAGTATAATGATTTCGTGCAATAAACTGGCACGCGCAAGTAACAATTAACATTTTCGTTGCAGATTGGGTTTTCCGGTATTAGCACCTGAACATTGCTTCGAAAGCAATGTTTGGACTGGATTATTAACGCTGCAGTGCTTCCATGCACCATTGATTCTGGGAAGAAAACATATAACCACGGGCTTACTTATTCGTTTCCTGCCATTGTAAAGTCTGAATATACAGCCGCCTAAAAATATTTTTGCGCTTTAAACTGGTATCGCAATTCCAATTTCCCTTACTGCAGCGAGCAATTTATGCACATACCTGTAGCGGTCGTAAGGGATCTGCGGGTGCATGCAGAATGAATTACTGCCACCAGTGGTGCTGCCAGGGGTTTCCACATAGGGTTTGTGTCCCTCCCTCCCTCCGAACTTTTTTTCTTGCCATGGCATGTCCCGCTTATATCCACCCCCCCCCCTCTCCGAAAAGAATTTCAGCCTAGGTGCCCTGCATGCCACAGATGCTTTCAATGTGCGTCTATCATCAGCACGTCACATCATACATGATATGGATTATGTGAATTTAATATTTGGCACCTTAAGCCATGGGTAGCATCCGGATTAGTTCATTAATTATTGGTGGGAATCGTACCATTTAGGTTGGTGCCAAAAGCTCCTGGAATAGAACAAGGACTGCGTCCAAACGATTGCTGGTAAGAACGCATGATTTAGACTATGAATGACACTCGAGTTTGTAGAAAACATTATTTTCTTTGGAAAAATAGAGCGCGCAAGAGCTGTTGTCTCATATGGTTCTGCTCCAGTGATAAAACCGTGGTCGCATATATCGCCGGTGTGAGACACGCGACAGTGACGCTCGAACAGTGGCTATAACTGCAATAAACTGTGATATTCGTAGGGGTCAAAAATCTCTGTGACAACGTTGCAGTAATCCGCCGGTTTTGTCGCACGCTTCCATCAGTCGGTCGTTCGCTATATACTCAAAAGAGCCCAGACGATCGACTGCACAACTTTTTCCTTTTACCGATATCCATGCATGGACCATATGGCAAGGATATATGCTTGAAGGACGATAGTCGGGTCATGAAAACTTACACGGAAACTTTCACGGACCATCGCATGCTTCGTTCGTAACCTACTTCATTTTTTAGGGGCGAAGCTCCTTATAACGGCACCCGTTCGTCCCTCGTAGCCGTTGTAGTATGTAACAAGTATAACATCTTAACCTCCAAGGTGGTGCCGGTGAGAGATTTCTTGTGTGCGTTGTTGAACAATAAAAAATAGTGCTGAATGTACATGCTAATGGCTGCTAATGGGGAATGAGAGACAGGAACATTCGGCTTTTAGTTAACGCGCAAGCAGGCATCCCCATTAGCAGCCATTGCCATGTACATTGAGCACTATCTGACAGGAAAAGGTTGCTACGTTATACTCGCTGGGCATAACCTCTTTGGTTTTAGAAAGGTTCAGTGAGCGTTGGGCCGCAGTGCCATGAATACAGTGAACTAGTATATACCATGAACTCGAGGTAGTTAAAGGGGGGAAGTAGACCCGAAGCGCAAGCCGTAAGAAAGTGTGCGTGTGCCACCTCTCGTTTAGTTCTTGGAATGTCCGCTGGAAGGCGTTGCTTCTATATGGGGAATATATGATGAAGAGATGCGAGATAGTGGTACTTGGAGTGTTGAATAGATGGACGAACGGACGCACGAACAGACGCACGCACGGACGGGCGGATGGGCGCATGGACGGTCACACGGACGGACGCATGGACGAACAGAAGCAATGCTTCGCCCCACTCCTTATCATTCACTCCGTGGATATGCTGCCATTTTTTTGTATCGTAGAAATTTTGTTTCAGATTCGAACTTCTTACAGGATATATTGCACCGTCTTGCCCACAGATGAATTATTTTTGCAGCTGCTAGGCAGCGATGACATGGGGGCTGCCGCACAAAATAAAGTAAGAAATACGGCCCATGTTCTCCTGGTTATGTGTCGAATATTGCTTTCGTTTGCCTGCGCTTAGATGTCATGCAAATGTAAAGGGACACTAAAGGTGACTATTAAGTCGGCGTCGATTGTTGAAATAGCGGTCCAGAAACCTCGTAGTATTACTTTTGTGCCGAGGAAGGGCCAATTTTAAAACAAAATCAAGTTAAAAGTGGTCCAAATTAGGTTAGCACACTTCAAATTACCCGCCTCAAGAAGCGTACTGACCGGACCGTCTCACGTCACTGTTGCCGTGCACAACGTTGCCCGGCTTTACTGCGCTAGTAGCAGCAGACCGAAAGCAGAGGGAGCCACAGCAGCAACAACGGCCATTGATGAATTTCCCGCCATTGGCTTTGAGATTGCAGACGCTTTTGTTTCAACTGCCTTCCGCTAGATGGCACCATCTGTCCCGTGTAACTAAGTACATCACTAAGTATTACGGCTAGGTGGCGTTAGCCGCCGCCCGATCTAAAGGGTACAGCCACATCCATCCATCCATCCATCCATCCAACCACGCGAAAATAAATTCTTGAACCACTCGCGCCATTCCCCATAGTAACGTGAGTGAGTGATTGAGCAAACTTTATTTAACTAGCGGATTGAGGCGTGGGCCCTAAGCCGCGCAAGGGGCGGTGGAGAGACCCTGTCTCTCAGCCGCCTCCCGCGCTCGCTGGATGGTCCATATTTGATCTGCCCGATCTAAGCTGATCAGCGCGGCTCTCCACCGCGCCCAATGCTGTTCCGGGGAGACTGCATTGGCGTCCTGTATCTGTGTGCATTCCCATAAAATATGCTCTAGGGTGGCGTGTCTCATGCTACATAGCTTCCACGAGTCATCTGCGTATAGTTCGGGGTAGAACGTCCCGCGGTTCTTTTTCCCACAAATGAAACAGAAACGAACAAGCAGCATTTTATTGCGTCTCTTGATGCATGGAAGGTTCTTTACTTAGGGCACTTAGATTGATCACTAGTGAATAAGTGTAGGCGGTCCGTCTGATGTCATCGGGATCATTTTGAAAATGTCCTACTGTGGCACTTGCGTTCTGCATTCACCTTAATTTCTCGGCAAGTAGGGCACTGTTGTTGATAATATTGTCGTTTTAGATGTTGTCATACATTAAGCTTTCACTCTGACGTAAATTGTTATTTGAATTTAGTGTCCCAAGATTGAGATTCGGTAGCAGAGATCCCGGAGCCACCAACCATGGTGCTTCTGACGGCTAAAATGTTGCTTCGAGACGTTTATTCTGTGAATTGTTCAATGCACGTGTTAGAAACTAAAAAAGAACAATGAAAGGAACGCGCACGCACAAGTGCATCACAACGTTCGTGCGACGTTTGTTATGCAGGTAGGTCGTGGTGGCACCTGGTGGTATCTCTGATCACCACGCGCCAATTTTTAGACCAAAATGACGTGTGACGTTGCCATGGATGATGGCATCTTCGGCTGGAGGCACCGGTAGCGTTTTCTGTGCGCTCGTGTCGTGCCGTACGTTCATTTGTGCACCATGCGTGCGGCGCCGCATGTTTGGCTGGGCCGGCCACGTCACGAGTGCACACCACCGCGGAGGTCGACGATAGAGCGTGGTGCAATCCCATCAACCCGCGCGCGCTGGCAGATGACGCGGTGACGTTCCATCATTGCAGGCGTAATTTACAGCCTGCGTTGCCGCAGAAAATGGCTGGACGGCATGGGATATGTGCGTAACCTTACATCGTCCAACCGTACTCGCACAAGGCTACTTTTGCTGCCAGGATTACACTGGACACCGAAGGCGATGTGAAAATTACCGTAACCCTCGTCGAGTTGGCACATAATCGATGCAGCACAACCGTCTGGAGAACAGATGCTCACCCACTGGACACGTAGCGTCTCGCAAGTATGTCTCATTGTTCATTTTCTGTTGTTTGCTCTCTTATTACCAGTACAAACAGGACGCTGGAAATTGTCGTCTGCTAAATGGTGTCTCTCGCATACAGCACTGCTGTGGCGGATTCGATTTTTGTGGTTCACACGTAGCGAGGCGTGAAACTCGTTCGCTGTTGGACGTAACTTCCTTTCCACCGTCATGGTGCCAGTGCACCTAAGCCGAAGATGGCATTACGTCATATGCCAGCCACTGTAATTTTTGTGAAGCCGCCGCATGAATGGATGGACGGATTTATATGTCTGAACCACACACGCATTACATAACGTGTTTATGCCTTTTTATTTGGCTCGGTACTTCTTGGACCGCCATCCACTGTACGCACTGCCGCGCGCTGGACCTCCTCTCTTCCTCCTCGTCCCTTTTCGCATCCTCCCAGTCTCCGGCACTTTTTCTGCCCGCTGATTGGTCTCCTTCGCAGTTGCCCTTAGAAACGCGTGTATCTTGCGCTTTGCTTGTATTTTTTTTTCGCTCGCGCCATTTTTCGCTGACGCTCCACGTAGCAACCATAGCGCATGCTTTGACATCTGTGCTTTGTGCGGGCGCTATGCTGTGCTGTTACGCCTGTGACTGCAACAACCACAGCGGAAAAGGTTACGCACTTTTTAAGATACCCCAAGGTAAACGCGATGGCTTGCGCAAGCAGCAGTGGCTCCACAACATCGGCCGAAAAAACTTTGTTTGAACAAAGAACAGCGTTTTTGCAAGGTAAAGGCACCTTTCTTATTGCTCGTATCAAAGCATCGCCTAATGCTGCATTTGAAATATTGTTTCAGCCTGCTTATCAGCATACGTGTTCTTTAGGGGCGAAGCTCCTTACGCTGTGGGTCGTATGTCCCGTGTCGTCGTAGTAGCCAGTTGCATTGCAGTGGATGCCAATAAATACGGTGTCACAGCATATCCACGGAGTAAATGATAATGAGTGGGACGAAGCGTCCTTCAATACGTCCATGCTTCCGTGCGTCCGTGTATGCTTCTATTCATCCGTCCATCTGTGCCTCCGTCCGTCGCACGCTTCGTCCCACTTGTCATCATTCACCTCATGGATATGCTGTGATTTTTTTCTCGGGTATTCGCGGGTTGCTTCAAAGCGGAGTTGTCATCAATATGCTGAATTCCTTTGTTAGAAACGAGAATAAAGTTGAATCGATCAACATTTTTATACAAAATCATGTCAAGGAAAGTTGCCCTAAGTGTACCTTATTGCGTTCGGCCAGCCACTAGTAGGAATACCCACCGTAAACATGATCTATCCTCTGCACCCATATTTGCACGAAATAATGCTTACAAATACAGTTATTGTCCCAGAACAATTGATCCCTGAAATCCACTGCCTCATGAAATTTTTTTGGCTGTCGCTGTCAATTTTGCTATAGACGGTTTTCGCCAGAACCTGCCGGTCTCTGGCAACATTGGGCGTTCACCAGAAAACCACCCCAAGAAACATCCGGTTCAGCTTGTTCTTGCGTGCTTTTAGCGTTTGTTGTTGGCCGCGGCTGCGCGTGTTCCGATATTTTATGCGGATAAAATTATTCCGATGAAGCGCTCGAAACTCGGGCTCAGCTTTATCATGCCAGGATGCAGTCTGCAAGCCTGAACTAATCTTATATGCTAGTCAAAACGTTCTGTTTTGATCACGAGAGAAAAGTGGATTCCCGTTAAGGACGCGTAGGCTTGTTCTTCTCACTTCAATAAAGGCAATGTAAAGCTCAGCGCACACTAATGGCACAAAGACGATACTCAGGCTTTAGATTATTCGAAGGTCCCGGTTACCGGGAACACATCAGTCGCTGTCGTCTTCCACTCGTGGCAGATACGTGTACTGACGCGTGCAATGGGTAACAAAACGTGAAAGTGAACATTGAAAAATGTATCGCTAAAGTGTTTCTCGTAAAGTTTGAGCGATAATAACGATGCGTACTGTTTGAAACAACATGGGGCGCTAAGTAGCCATGCTCTACATGAATCGCCGCACTGTGTACGTCGTGGTGTCCAAGTTTCTTTGTCGTTGCATTCGATTTTTTTAAAGCGACGCCGGCGAGTGGGCACTCATATGTGCGAGCAAATGACTCATCACCTGTTTTTCTGCCGCTAGTTAATACCCCTGCATTCTAGCTCGCTTAGCTTTCGGTGTGAACATGGCTTAGGTAGGTTCAACTTGAAAGTTTGATTCCTGAATTGCTTGTGAGTAAACCATAATAGTTCGCATGACCAAGCCCCAGTGGATGTCATAACATAACCAGTACATTTTATACTTTCTCGGTCACACTAACACTTCGGATCACGAGAAATTCCGAACGCCTATGATCTAGAGAGTGTCTGGCGTGTCACCGGTGCAAAAATAAGCGTTTCATCTAGCGGTTGTGCGCTTAGACGAAAACACAAATATGTTCGGGCTTTAACAGAAGAAAGGTTTTCTGTTCTAGTCGAAAAGCTGAATTGAACAACTTTGCTATGAATCGGGCAACTCTTCTCCTGCATATCGACGATGTGGGTGCGCTTCGAAGACGCAGAAAGGGAAGACACAGGTGTGTGCTGTCGATTCTCTGTCCGCGTCTTCAAAGCGCATCCACATCGACATGCAGAACCAACTGACTCAATTAAGTTCGCTGACAAGCTTCTCCTGCAGGCGCAGTCACTGCCAGCGGTAACACGGAGGAGGGCGCGGCGCTCATCGGAACACCACGGCAGATATTTTGTGCGGCGCCCGTCCGCCACGCGAGCCGTGTTGCCCCCAGCAGTGGCCGCTAGACGTGGCACCAAATACATTCTAAAGAATGCGCCAGAAGTAATAGAGCAGCAAACTCAAACACACCACCAAAACATTGCCGGGACCATTGAAGAAGCATTAGCGAAAGTGGCGCACCGGAAGTCTGCTGGGGTAGGCCGTTCGGCGCGAGACAGTTTGTTTGCAAACACCGAAGCCGTCTATATCGCTGGAAACTTGTCTACTTGGTGATTAGAGTATTCAGATGTGTTGTAAATTTTGTTGCTGTTTCACAGACATTTGACCTCTGTTAGCGTACAGATACATGTTTCTTTCTTTTTTTCGTTGGTACGAGTCTCTTTATGTTTTTTATGCCCCTCCTGCCTGAACCAAAATGGTGGTCTGAAGTGTGTTTAAATAAATAAATAAATAAATAAATAAATAAATAAATAAATAAAAATATTCAGCTCATACTTCTTCACCTTGCACGCACCTTGGCAATAGTCGAAAATGCACAACTGTAGTCTGCTTTCGCTGCGAACGATTACATGGAATGACACAGCTTCTCGATCACGCTTTTTGTGACTCTTATAGGATTCGTTTACTAGAACGTTCGCTGGAGAAAACAAATCAATGGATGAATACAGATGACACTAATTGGCGCTCGTTACCATAAGAGTATTTATTTTGTCATTTTTTGGAGGGGGCAACCAACACACAATAATCATGAAAGAGATGTGGTTCATCGCAAGAAATAAAGAAATACAGAGATGCAACGAAAACGTAAGCCATAGCATGGTGATAGCGAGTCAGCCATTTTCTTGGAGACCATGGCCGCAATAGTTTTGGTCACTCCTGCATTAGCATGTCTACCATTCCCCCAGTAAAAAAACTACATTATGTTTTATACCAGTATCACATGGGTATTTCTGACCAGGATCAGTCCGTCTGGATAGGATATTTTTTGGTCGCTATGAACGCGCAGATTATGGTGACAATCCTGGTGCAGAGTTTGTCCTCTCACAAGTAACCCGATCGCTAGTTTTTTTTTATATAAAAACGAGAAAACATAGTTCTAATAAATCATTTTCTTATGTTTCTGTTATTGTGGTAGATGAATCACTGTTGGTGACACTTAATCGTATTGACATTGCTTGAAGGCCTTCTTCAGTTTGGAGACCACTTCGCAAAGTTACTTTCACGCCGAGAAGATGAAAACATGGCTAAACAACTATCCACCATCCGCGAAGTCATTGCAATATGTGACGCTGTAAGGAGCTGTGCCGTATACTGGCGCACAAGCAATAAAAAATTCCGAACTCAGGCGGACATGCCACAAGCGGAAATATCATTCCCACTCGCCCAACAAGCAACGTTGCTAAGCGAAACTACATCAGATACAAACGTACAGCATGTTATCATACAGGGAAAAAAACATCCACATCGTAGAACTCCCCATAAAAACTTTTATTAAATTAGCATGCCCCACTTATACGACCTTTGGAAGATGCCTATTCGTTAATAAATGGTTGTCCCAGTGTTCTTAATTTTATCATCACACTTTTAAAAATTTTCAGCACTAATGTGGTGCGCAAGCTGCGGCAAATAAACCACATCCATTGAATTCTGCAGCGTACCCGCGGGAGCGTCGGCGAAAAATGGCGCCGTGCGCTACGCGTACGGCAAGCGGGCGAGGAGAATAGAGGATGAAACGCGCGCGTGGAGGAGAGTGTTGTCACTTTCCCAAGATCAAGGGGTTTTAGTTTACTTGTACACGTCGCGCCGCTAGTGTGTGAAAAGCGCCATCCAGAATCGTCCTGGTTACCTTCCGACAATATTTCCTCCTGTAGAGGTGGTCGACAGCTCCTGATCAACAGCTTTCGAGGTTTTCGAGTTATAAAACTACAAGTGACAGCTGATCGAGAAACGTATACGGTCGTATTTGCGCGCTTAAGTGGAATTCAACGTCATAAGCGTGCTTGCTTTGCTGTGACAAGTACTTCTCTGCAATGTTCGTTGTCGTACCGTACGCGTCCCTTTTCAAGCGTCGTTGGTCGAAAATGGGCATCGATGTTTTCAATCGCCTTAAAACCGCAATGCAAAACCCACCGACATGCCTCAAACAGCACGATAAACTTACGCCATCCCGTAGGAAGGAACGGTAGGAGAGGGCATGCCCTGCCGGCGCAGGGCGTAAAAATTGTGGCGGAAATTACGCCACAGCGGCCATATTCACTGGGCACGATGGTGACGTTTTGTTGTTGATGTAGTGCGGTGCGGCACCGTTCAGGTGGTCCAGCGGCGGTGTGCACGTTTTCATGGGCCTCGCACCTAACCGTGGCGTGCTGCAGGTGTTCGACAGCATCCATTCTTAGTGCCGCATTGTTAGCTACGCGATTTTCCTCCGGTGGTGGTTGTAACCAGATGTGTGAACTAGAAACCACGGAACGAGCGCGCGTATACGTACTCCGAATTTGCAGCGTCCAACAGAATTATGCTGAAAAGCCATCATAGAAGATAACGACTGTGCTCAAGAATTCGTTCAATGAATGCCTTGCAGGTTAGTGACAGTTATGCGATGTAGCTTCTTATGACAACGGATGATGCATTTGCTGTGCACAGACCCTTATTAAGATTGTAATCTAATCTTGCTTTTCATGTTTCCGTACAGTTACCACATGCTTCTGCGCATTAAAGTTCCTGTTCTGTTTCGCTTAAGATGCTCGCTCTTCGCAATATTGTCTCACTCTCCCAATATTGTCTGTATTGTAGCAAAACTCGTTAAAATGTCTGCACGCACCTGTACAAGGTGCGGGTAGACAAGCACGCGCATCTAGTGAGGTGCACCTCACTAGATGCGCGTGCTTGTGCATTCAGAAGCTGACAAAGCCGTTCGAACGATGTTGACCAAGTGATTTGAGAACTCAAATAGAACAAGTAAAACACATTTTAATGACACTTACGACAATATGAAGTATGGGGTAAAATCTTGAAGTACACAAGGAGCAGTATATGTACAATTCAATGACGCACAGAAATATTTCACCGCAAATATTTGTGGCTACAGCAATAAAAAAAATCTGTCCCGGAACTTATCCCGGAGACATCTTCCCTCGCATTTGGCTGGCTTTCCCTGCCGTCCTTGGCGGCAGTGTAGACGCGTGAAGCTTCCCGCAGACCTTTTCTCACGCATTCCTTAGGCTAACTTTCCCACCTTTCGCCCTAACGCGATCCTGGTCTACGTTCTCCGTAGCTACTAGTGCGCGTGAATCACACTGGAGACGTCTTCCCACGCACTTTCGGGTGGTCTTAGCTGTTTTCGTCCTAATGAAATCATGGCCTTCAATTGGGGTAAACGTAGGAACCAGTACGCGTGGGACAAAAGAGGGGCGAAAACAAAGAGGCCGACGCAAACTCAACGGGCTGCCACGCATGCAAGCTCCACCGACGCCGACTTTACTGGCATAATTACGGACCTCCGGGTTTATTGCAGGGAAGACATTTTTTTTATCGTTGTGTCTAGCCCACAGCCTGACCGAAAATTTTATAAAGCCTAAAAAGAAGCGCAAAAGGGGGCAAAAGTAATCTGAAAGCTGTAAAAATTTCGGTGCCTGGTTCGTCGCGCGGCAATGTCCGAAATATTGTTACGAAGTAAAGGAAGATGAAGGACGGAATCAGCTGACAGGCGCGCGAGTGTGCCAATCAGCCATTGTGATTCTCGCCTGAGGTTGTTCCTCTGTAATTGCGTTTATACAGAAGTCACTGACCCCGTAACATATTGGTGGAGGTGCTGGGTAACCATCAGGCAACGGAGCTCCACAGCGGACACCGCATCGGTTTTCCAGCCATGGTCAATGCTGAGTCATCCACGTCAACGTCAGCGTCTCCGACGAACACGGCGTCGCAACCATACGTTTCCACGACACTCAAGGATCCCGGTACATTCTGTGGGACTGATCGCGTCGACGTTGACGATTGATTGGCCATGCTCGAACGAGTGAGTGTGCCGAACAGATAGGATCCCAGACTTCAGTTGGCTAATGTACTGTTTTACTTGAGAGGCACGGCGAAGGTGTGGTACGAAAACAACGAAGAACTCACAAGCTGGGACCAATGCAAAGAAAAGATGCGATAGGTGTTTGGAAAAATCGCTAGTCGTAAGATCGCCGCCAAAAAGGAATTGGCCTGCCGTGCCCAATCCCCAACGGAATCATACCTCGCATACATTCAAGACGTGCTGGCCCTCTGCCGAAAGCGACATGACAGAAGGTGACAAGGTAGCGCATGTCCTGAAAGGGATTGACGACGACGCGTTCAATCTCCTGCTGTGCAAGAACTATTCCACCGTGGACGCGATCATCAAAGAGTGTCGTCAGTTTGAGCAAGTAAAAAGTCGCCGCATTCTGCAAACATTCGCCCGACTTCCAAACACCGCTGCAACATCGACTTGCAAGGACCAGTCCGCGCCACAACGACCGTCGCCGCCGGAAGACCTGACACGCATTGTTCGTCGCGAAATGGCAGCAATGGCGCCCTCGACGTTCAATTCGCGCAGTACCGATACCACTCCTGTTACTGTTCCTCTTGTTCAAGCCATCGTGCGCCAGGAGCTTGAAAACGTCGGAGTGCATTCCGTGTGCCATGTCACCGCCCCCTTAGTCAGTGAACGCCCGTTCGCGATGCCTCCTTCGACCGATGGTTTTCTCCACGTACTCGAAACCCGGCTGAGTGGCGAACTGCAGATGACCGCCCTATATGTTTACTTGCCACCGCGTTGAACTTATTGCTTGTTACTGCCGCAACACATGGTCCTCGTCACCTCGTGCAACGACCAGTATGACCCGTTTCCGCGGTACCACCCGCACATTTTCACCTGCCGAAGAGTCCCATGCCGTTGACCATTCCGGAACACATGGTACAGCCGCTCGCCTTCACCACGTGGGCACCAGTCTCGTTCGCCGCAAATACGTCGCCCATCGTCCCGTTCGCCACAGCCACGGCGCTTCTCGTCCCCCGTGGCTTCCGGCCGCATCGTCTCGGAAAACTGAGAAAGGCAGCCCCCGGTGGTGCTGCATTGACGACTTCCGTAGCAAATACTCTCTCCGTTCCTACCAGACGAAGTATAATAGACGTTGAAGTAGATGGCGTACCTGTAGAAGCACTTGTAGACACCGGCGCAAGCATTTCGGTCATGAGTTGAAGCCTACGCACACGTTTAAAGAAAGTTCTGACACCAGCGGCTGCACAAGTGCTCCGTGCGGCCGATGGCGGCACGCCGATGGTTCTTGGTCTGTGCACTGCCCGCTTAAGTATAAAGGACCACACTGCTTCTGTCATTTTAGCCGTGATTGACCACTGCTTTTATGGCGTTATCCTAGGCCTGGACTTCTTGTCGAATCACTCTGCTCTTATAGATTGTGCTACCGGTGTGCTTCAGCTTGAACTGCCTCAGATAGTCGCTGAACACCACACTGCCCCGCCGCGCCTGTGCTCTCTTCAGGATGTGCGACTGTCACCTCAGGCAGCCATACGTCATTTTGACCACACAGCCACAGGTTTCCGATGGTCAATACGTTCTCCTTCCTCTCGCCGACATCCTCTTGGAGCGCAACATCGCCATTCCCCATACGCTTGTGCCTGTCAGCTGATTCTGTCCTTCATCTTCATTTACTTCGTAACAGGACCCCCGGGCGTTCGAGCGCCGTCGTGTATGGTCGCGACCCCATATTGCCATTTGAAACCACCTTACCTCTCAAGCCATCTGCTTGCGAGTACGCTCGCGAAGCCATTGATCAGGCTCACATGGCTCGTCAAGTTGCCCAGTCTCGTCTCACCAGGTCACAGGGTATGCAAAAAGCCTGCTACGACCACCGGCATCGTAATATAACGTTTGCCCCAGGTGACCGCGTGCTCCTCTGGTCACCGTGTAGGTCTCTCCGAAAAACTTTTCTCTTGATATGCAGGACCCTACTTAGTCTTACGTCAAGTTAGCGACGTCAACTACGGGATAGCGCCATTGCACTCCTATGCGTCACCAAGTTCGTCACTTGTTGACATTGTTCATGTTTCGCGCATGAAACCCTACTTCTGTCGTACTTCATCGGACTCGCGCAGAGACAGCGCTCCAACGCCCGGGGGTCCTGTTTCGAAGTAAAGGAAGATGAAGGACAGAATCAGCTGACAGGCGCGCGAGTGTGCCAATCAGCCATTGTGATTCTCGCCTGAGGTTGTTCCTCTGTAATTGCGTTTATACAGAAGTCAACAATATCATCTTAATTTTCACAAAAAGAACACATAAAATAAAAAAGCTTAACGTGCAACTTGCCGTGTTTATCGTAAACGCCGGCAGTGCAAGAGTGCAACACCGATACGCAGAGATTTCGTCAACCGTATCGCGGCAGGACAGCGTGTTGAAATCGGTTCCGTTGGTTTCGGATAGCACCGGCGCACGCGGCGCGCAGGCCACGTGCTTCTTGAGACAGAGAGAAATCGCGCCTTCTGCTTCGCATTCATATGTAAACAAGAGAGGAGAATTTGCCCAGTCAATATGGTTGACTTCCGGTTTCATCGCGGCTTCACAACGAGTGATGTCGGGGCCTCTCCTACCTTTCCTTCATCCGTGCACGTCACATGAACGGTAGAAATGGCTCGTTGGCCGCCTCGACGCTTCGTGGAATCAACATCGTGGCGCTGACAACTGGGCCGATTGCTGCGCCACTTAACCATTGTCGGTTGCGTGGATCCCTCTTTCGTGGTCGGTTGCCTATACCACGGCCGCTGGATGAAAAAGCACATGGTACCAAACGTTGCACGGTACGGCCCGCCGCGTCGAGCGGCTTTCAATAGGCCCGTTTACATTGACCCGACGAGGGCACGTTGAGTCGAAATAAACAGGTTTTCTGGACTCGCCCTCCCCATGTATAAGCGGACGCGTCGGGGCGGAGAGTCGTCGCGGCGAGTCCCGTCAACACCTCCTAAAAATTCTTCAGGCCTGCGCCCTCCGCCGTGACGTCACCACCAGCCGTCTACCAGTCCAATACTTCCTGACCGGTTCCGTCGCGCATTCCCGAATTTCCACTTGCTGCAGTAGTGACGGCCGTGCTGCACGTGTTTTTTTCGCGAATCTGCCGAGCCATTTTCTTTGCGTTGTGTGCAGTGAATTTTACTGCCGGAGTTTTATTGCACGAAGCTTCTGACATGCCCAATAAGTGTTGTGTGCTGGCATGTTCAAGTAACTACAAGACCGGGAAGAAAGTTCAAGTATTTTCATTCCCCAAGGATGAAGTGCTAAGGAAGAAGTGGCTCAGTGCTATTCCAAGAAAGGATTTCTTCCCTACGGAAAACAACAAGGTAAGAGCAAACTGGATGTCACCATTGCATCACACTGATGGTGAAATTATACTCATTGTAACCGTTCGCGAAGTGCTTGTGCAATGCTTAGACGCATTCTGAGGTTCGCTGACACTCTGCGACTGCCATTGGTATGCAGGTATGCGCATTGCATTTCACCGAGTCATGCCTTCAGAACAAGTCGTCCTACACGGATCCTATGACAGGAAGAGTGCTAGAGGTCTCACTGAAAGTACCACGCCTGCGTTCAGGATCAGTGCCCACACTGTTCCCAGGATGTCCTTCGTACTTGTCGAAGGATGACCCTTCTCCGAGAGAATGCCCGGAAACGAAAAAAATGCGCCGAGAAGCGGCGGACCTCGCTCGTGCCATCGCAGAATCGGAGGCTTCTTATCGTGATGAAGAAACGAAATGCTGTTTTTCCTCGATTTTTGAGCTTATGGAATGCTTGAAAAGTGCACCTGTGCCAAATGAGTGGATTGTAATTCACCGCACAAACTGTGCCCTGTTTTTAAATATTGTTGATGAGAGCATGCCGATGTTGCGGTCATCTGTTACTGTTTTCAGCGACCTGAGTATCAGTGTATGTTTTCATGGTACCAAATTAAGCCGTATAAGTGATTATGTCGGGCCAGGAAGCACTGGGAATGTGAAGGTCCTGTCTGCCATCCTGAGTAGGCTTCAAAGCATCCTCGATGAAAAATGCTCCTCAGAAGGTCTTTGTGACGTAGTCGTTAGCCTTCTTGAGCAACTTGAACGAGATTCCATTGACAGCAAGAAACGTATCAGTCGCTTCTTGCGAGAACAGATGGCGTTGCTTGGAAAACAACGATTGGAGTATTCCTCCGAAAGTATGGTGGTTGCTTGCATATTGCATACCATATCTCCACACGCCTACAAATTTCTCAGGGGTTCAGGTTTTTTTGCCATGCCACATCCCAGTACTTGTCGAAATGTCTGCTCCTCGTTTCACTTGTCGCCTGACACTGAGTCAGCCAGTGAAAATTTTCTCAGGTACATAAAGCACAGATTTAAGCAATTGCAGCCGCATGAAAGTGCCGTGGTTCCCATGGTTGACGAAATTCACATCCAGCCTTTGTTCGATTTTAAAGGGGGGAAAATTTCAGGGGCAGCAGGAAACAGTGAAGAGGCCGCTACTTCTGCTCATGTGTTTATGGTGCAAAGCATGCTGAGTTCTTTTCGCGAGGTGGTGCACATTCTGCCTGCACGAACAATGAATGCTCACTCTCTTTATGCTGTCCTGAAAAATGTAATCATTGGCCTTGAGGAAATTGGTTTTAAAGTTCTTGCAGTTGTTTCAGACAACAACGCAATCAATCGCAAAGCACTCAGTATGTTTTCAGATCCGCCAAAGCCGAGCATCGTTTACTTAAATCCAAAAGCCGCAACAAGACCTATGTTTTATGTTGTGGATTCTGTGCACTTGTTGAAATGCATTCGAAACAACTGGATAAATCAAAAGAATCTTGGGACAAACCTATGTTTTCCTATGTTTGATCTCTCAAACAACAGTGTCCATCCCGACTGCATACAGCGGTCATCATTCAAAGATCTTCGGGAGCTGCACAAGCTAGAGGCTTCTCAGCTTTTGAAGTACAGCTATCGCCTTTCGTCAAAGGCGCTAAATCCTAGCAACTTCGAAAGGCAGAATGTTAAGCTAGTACTACAAATATTCAATGCTTTTGTAGCTGAGGCACTGGATCACCACTGGAACTTTCATGCTTTATGGCATGCCAAAGAAACTGCCAATTTTATCAGGATAGTTCTCCGCTGGTGGAAGATTGTAAACGTTAAAACACCTCACAAAGGCCATCACCACAGAGATTTTTATGAAGAGCTAGTTTCGTGCCTGAATGGTGACCCTAAGCTGGAATTTCTCGATGCGTTTGTCACTTGGTTGGATGTGTGGGAATCCTACAAACACGACAACGGCGTTCTCACGCGAGAAACTCAATCTGCTCTAAGGCATTCCGCCTATGCAATACTTAAATTCACCAAGTACTGCCTTGTCGAGCTTCGTTATAAATATGTCCTGCTCGGCAAGCTGCAGACAGACGGCCTCGAAAACCGATTTGTCCAGTACAGGCAAATGGCTGGTGGTCATTACCACATCAGCATTAGGCAGCTGTACGAGAGTGAAGGCAGGATTCGCCTACGAAATACTCTTCCTATAATGAGCAGTGACGATTTCATTGATGAGGCTCTTCCATCGGCAACAGCCACAAATCAACAGGACTTCAGAGTTACTGTCAAACCCGAAGATCTTGACAGCTTAAGCACACGCGTCGCTGTTTTTGCTTATGTTGGAGGCTTTTGCACTAACTCTGTGGTAAAAACGTTGAAGTGCAACTACTGTCAAGAGAACCTTGTTGCTGACAGTTGCGATGCTGAGTGCGATGGTGATGCTAATTCTTTAATAGCAAGTCTCAATCGAGGTGGCTTGAAATTTCCGAACGCGTGTGTTGTGACAGTAGTGATGTACACTGAAGTTGTTTTTGCAAAGTTGCTGCAGAATGAAAAAAATGCCGGGTGCTTTCTGCAGGCACGAAATCACAGATGCATTGTTCAACAGCTTGTGAAGGAGAGTTTGCCAGCATTTGAGGAACTGGTGACTTGTGCGAATGGGCACGAACCAGATTTGGTGATAAATATGTTGATAAAATGTGCGACAAATGTTCTGCTAAATAATTATTGCAAAGAGAGAAATGACGCAGCCGCTGTTGCTAAAGCCGATGCCAAAGCTGTCGCAAAAGCACGAAATTGAAAACTTGCTCCAAAATAAAGTGCTCATGTATCATTTGTAATTTTCATTAGTATGTTCATTTATTTGTGTTTTTGATCATTGCTTCGTGCCCTTGTTTCGTGTGTACATGTTGAATAAACTAACTCTTACTACAGGAAGTTTCCACGTTTGACAAGTTTCTTATAATTAACAATACCCTTTGAAGACATTGAGACGCGAGAGAAAACAATATTGCTGAGATACAACTCGTTCACTGCGAGAGGAGTGCCAGAAGCGGCGCGCTCCCGCAGGACCGGTCGGACGGCGAGTGATGACGTAGCTGACGTCATGTCACGTGAGGCGCAGGCCTGGAGAATTTAGGAGGTGTTGGTCCCGTCGACCCGGAGACAGGGGGTAGGTTCACCGAACTCGCCGCGCTCAGAAAGGGCATGTATAACCGGGTCGCGCTGAGTTGACGGCTCGTGACCTCTCCCGCCCGTCGCGGTCTCCACTTCCCCTGTCCCCATCTCTCCGACGTTGCTCTTTCTCTGTCGGCCGGTACGCGCGCCCTAGGCACGATGACATCCTCGCGGGCTCCACGCACCATCTGGACAGATGATGAAATAACGACGTTGCTAGCTTTATTCAACGAGAAAAAACTGAGTGATTTGCTCGATAGCAAGGGGCAAAAAAGTAAGGACATATTCATGGACCTGGAAAGATGTTTGAAGGAACAGGGCCTGACGTGGACGTGGGAGCAAATAAGGACCTGTTGGAAGAATTTGAAGAAACGCTTCACGGCTGTAAGTACCTCCCTGTTCGCTTTGATTCGAAAAGTTTTCAGGCGCTTTAATTTCTAACGACTTTTTTGGCATTCACAGGAACGCCTGCTCCTATGCAAAAGTGGCGGGGAGCCGTCAAAGTGGAAGTGGTTTGACAAAATGAGCCTTCTGCTTGGCGACCACCCGATGGTGCTAGCAAGAGATTACCGCGTTGACACCGCCGCCGAAGACATCGTTCTGTTATGCGGTAAATTCAGATCACTTTTACGTTTAAATCTTGCTTGGCACGTCCTACGAGAGCTTGTTGGTTATCGTTCTCACGACCGGCTATTTTGCTCTGCCCGTAGCAGGAAATCGGTTTGTGCGCCAGAAATCTCAAATACGTGCACATGAACGCTTTAATAAAGTTTCTGGTCACCTCGCCAGGGTAGTGTAGTGTAGTCAAACGTTAGTGTAGTCAAACGATCGACCATGAATTTTTATATTCTTATCGGAGATGGTCGAGCGTACTGCCTGGAACGTTTAGCGTGGAATGAGCCATGTATTTATTTCGTAACTTCGTTCTTGTGATATTTTTAAATTTTGGTTATTCTTGTTTTTTATTGATAATGACTTATGACCAATTAAGGGAATTTGCACTCTTATGGCGATAAAATTCTGTTTGACCAATTATCTCAATTTCGGTTATAACAATTAAATGTGTTACTCCGCCCGTCACGCATTTTTGTTTGAAGGCATGGCATTCCACAGTCTAAGGTGCTGGGGTACTCGGCAAGGAATGCTACGCAGGATAAATGTAGATCATGAATTGACCATGCACATGGTTGTACTGTCAATATTCCCGTCCCTGATTACAATGAAGACCTATGGCAAATGCACTAATACAATACTTATAATTGCAGATGGCAGCGAAGAGGAAGGAGATGCGTCCGACGATCTAGAAACCTGTAAGTTCTTTTTTTCTGCGCTGTAATGCCACAGCAGTCATGTTTCCTATTCCTACTTCAGTGTTCAATATGACTGAAAAAAAAACGATGCAGAGAACATGCGTGCAAGCTTTATTTACTGCATATACATGAGTTCATAGTAGGTGATGTCCACTCTTGGAACAAAATTGCCAGCAAAACAAGTATGGTCAGGTGTTCCAAGACATATGCGGCTCATGTTTTCCCTAAGGCACAAGTCACTTTTTAAAAGACTTACTCTACAGTTCCTCAGTTTTTCTATGTACAAGAATTCTTCGAGATATTAATTACTCTTCTCGATTCTTAGAATCCCTCCATACACAGTAAAGCCTCAGACCATAATATATGTGGGAAAATACAAAGTAATAAATAACACTTGTAGCACTTGCAAATTGAAAAGGTTAAGCCTTTTTCACATACTCGCCTTATAGCCAACATGCAGACAGACCACGTATTCCTAAACATGTCATAAAAAGGAGCATACATAAAACATCAAGGTCAATTACATCCCCCTCTGAAATGGATGAGACGAAACTACATAAGACTGAAGAAGAAAAAAGCTAAAGAGACTGTGATAAACGTGGAAAAGGCTCTCTCATGGGAATTCTATTTTCAGCTGCAACATCTACGCCATCGCAAGAAGAACCAAACACATCAGGAACACAACGTGGAAACCTGACCCCTGATGCAACCCCCCCCCCCCCCCTCCCCGAAGCGCCGCAAGACAACCACGTTTGAAAAGGTGTTGGATAAGACGTATGAAAAGAACATTGAGCAGCAAGAGAAGCAAAATACCATTCGCTTCGAAATGGAAAATCAGCTTCTCCAAAGAGAGCATGAAAATATGAAGGAGCTCCTGGCAGGAGTCACAAACTCCTTCTTGCAGGGAACACAAGCCCTTATGGGACAGTTTCTTGCTCATCAGGCCAACTTTCTAAGCGGTCTTCAAGGCATGCACACCCCTCCTCCTGCCCAAATGCCACCGTTCATGTCCTACCTGCCAGTGCACAGTCGCGCTCCGAGGCAATAGGCCAACTTTTCTTTGTGTGTGCAATGTATGTATGCAGTTGTGTGTGATTAATAAAATAAAAACCCCTAAACATCTACCTATTTGTCGCCTACTGCCACTGAGTTCAGCCCAGTATTTCACCTCCAGGCTTACGCGCTTGCCCTTTCTTCTGATTTTTCAGACATGCCACAGTGCAATGTCTCGCCTCGCTGCCTCTTTGGATAACAAACAAGGCACAGTAGTGAGAGACTAGTGCTGTGCATCTTAGGAAACTCTAGGACCTGAGTGGAAGATGGTCACATCACACCCATTCCGTTGTCTGGAATTCCACTTGGTTTCTACTGCTTAACACAAGTACGATGCGTACACACAACGGCAGTGGGACACGACTACCGTAAAACCGCGATTGAAAAGTCGCCCGGGACCCATGAATTAAATTATTTAAATCAGATTAGCCAAACAGGGTGAGCGTATGAGGCAAGAGGAACATGGTGCACTTAATTGTGGTGGAACTGTACACTTTGTTCCAACAATTGATGAGGGTCTTTAGTCATTTTCATTTAAAAACTGCTTATTGTTTTCAATTTAAAATTTTCAACGAGGTTCAGGGCGCCGCTTAATTCGTATTAGCGACAAGCCACAACTATTGCAAAAAATGACTCGCGTGTAGGGCTTCAAAGGATTTTCCACAGCATCAGGTACAAAAATGAAAGGCGTTACAAACCATGAATCACGGCGAATTCCTGGAGAGACCAACCAGGGGTGAACAGGGGACGGTGCGTCAGGCTGTGGATACGCCTGCGGCGAGCGCTGTGCCGCAACAGAACCACTGCTGCCATCGCGTTGTGCAGTGTTAGCCAAGACACAAACACAACCATAAAGTACAGCTGGTGCGAACTGAGAAAAAATACCAAGACAGCCATCGCGGTGGCGGAGCGACAACTGCGTAAACAACCGCAGCCCACAGCGGCGAGAGCGCAGGTTTGGAGGAGCGGAAACCGGTACCGGAAGACGAGCTTTCGGTTCGCCTCGACGCAAAGCGTCGCTGCGATCACCGCTCACCTCAACTCGTCCGTGCGAGTTCATAAACTCGGGCGCGTCGAGGTAAGCTGAACCCGCCCCCGTCGCGTCCATGTACACGGGGCTAATGGGAAAGCGCGGGTCAGCCGTAGTTGCAGTTGCGGCCGCTGCAGCGCGACGGTGCGGGGACAGGTAGGGAGCCTACATGAACGGCCGTGTTTAGGGTGATGTCAGCCTTTGACCCACTACATGCCGCCGCTTGCCAAAACACAATGTTGTCTGACAGCAACGCCGCGCTGTCGCCCCATCTTGGTGCCCACACTGCGTCTACGCCCGGTTGCGTTTAGTTCTCAATAATACGGCGTCGAACGTTGCGCTAGCGTGTTAAACGCTGCCGGTGAAGCCTTAGAATGCCTGGATGCTGCGTACCGCTCTGCACTAACCACAACAGAAAGGGGGTGCGAATGTTCCGCTTCCCAGCGAGCCCTGGCCGACGAGAACTATGGCTGGCTCAAGTGAAGCGAGACGGCTGGGAGCCCACCAGTGCGTCTCGTATTTGCTCTGTGAGTACTGCGTATTTCGTTCACTGTTTTTTCCTGTGGCACACGTATATGTGTTTCGCGGTGTTCGCGAATGAGTAGATAACCAAAGTTGTTGCTGCGTCCACGCATTGCGAGTAGGAAGCCCACAAACGGGACGCGTCCGCGCGTTCGTACGGAGACGCGCTCGCTAGTCTGAGCTGTTGCCACGCTTGCGTTCGTGTCAACGTAACCTCAGTATTATGTCGCAAGTGTTTGTGTGTGGGCTGCGAATTTCTTCGTGCGCTCACTTTGAGAACTGGTTCGCTTACACGACCCTGAGAACCGCCGCTGTCAAAAGCCCAGGCTCCTTTTTGTTGCGCCGTACTTCGCGTAGCTAGAGGGAGCGGCGGCTGGCTCTAAAATGGCGGCGCACATAAAACTATGCTGAATTTGGTGGAAGCTGGCAACAGCGTGCCCCGTTGCGCGCTGGTTTTGGCTGAGTTTCTTGAAGGCACTTATTAGGATGTCTCCATCCTAAAAACGGCCGTTCATGTAGGCTCCCTAGGGACAGGTTGCGGTGGCTCCCTGGGGGCATCAGCCACAGCAAATTAACTGATCGTTGTTACAACAGTGACCCACTCAGTTATTCTAATCAGTGTTTCTTAATGGGGTCGTGAAATGCTCGCTCTAAAGCGACAATGCGAAGCCACCGGCGTCCACACGCACTAACTAGGTGACGTCATCATAAGTAATGCTTTGTCTATCGAGGAACGCGGAACTCTTCGGTACTTGCGAGTACGTGCAACTGGGAAACTCATCAGCGTCTTTGTCATAAGAAATCGGCGCTAACTTGAACACTGACGTCATATTAAGCAGCGTCCTTGTGAAACGCGGATCGCGTATGGCAGACGCGGATGAGCGCCTCTTGCGCGTGCTCGATATTCCATACAGTTCCGTGTTCCTCGATAGGCAAAGCGTCTATGCAGGTCCACTCGGGCTGATGATACAGTTATAGCGCATGTGACTGCCGATGGTGCCGCATTGTCGTTGTAAAGCGGCCGTTTCACGACCCCTTTAAATGTCATTTATCGCAGTGATGACATGTCGCGTATTTAGTACAGCACGTAGGCGCTGTTTTGAATGGAATTTTCGTGTGCGCGCCGAGCTCCTGACGTTTTTTTTTTCAGTACCAGCTTTTTACGTTGAGGCTGAAAGAAAAATCTACAATGCATTTAGCTGAATTATGTGACACTGAATGCGTGACAAAGTCGTTGTTCTATTTATGAAGATGTGTGAAACTAAAGTATTTCGATTTTTGTGACGTTTATTCTGCACCTTCGCGTTTTTTCAGCCAGAATGCTTAACAACTAATTTTCAGGACACTCGGCAATATACGTTCATAGTTTTTATATGATGAAAACGTATGAAAGAAACACGATTTGAATATTTTCCCTGTTATTTATGGAAACTGATTCAGCTTCAAACGCTGAGTAAAAGTGGTTTTTACAAACATGGTGACGCTCTCCTCGTAAATTTATTGAGGGGCTGCGAAAGTATACATAATTAGAAGTGGCATTCAAATTTCTTGATAGTTCATACTATACAGGAATATATATATATATTCTTACAAGAAAACGTATATTTACAGATATTTACAACGATTACACGCGATGACAATGCCTGGCGCACTGGCGGGCTGGAACCAGTCTCTATCCACTTCGTAGTCTCTTCTTTCAGCCTGGGACCCTCTACCGCTTTATGCCCCAATCCCATACTGCCTTGTGGCACTACCCCGCGGCGTTAAAGCGCCGACCCGGCGCTTGTCACGAAAGGGGAGTGTGGGGTGACACATAAGGCTTCAGTCTGACGACGTGCACAACAGTGGATGGTGGTGGCATTGAGTGCGCTTCGTCGACGACTCGCTGTAGGTGAGGTTGGTGATCTTGCGAAGGACTTTGTATGGTCCGTCATAGCGAAATAAAAGTTTTTCTGAGAGGTCGATGTGACGACATGGGGTCCACAAGAGTACGAGAGAACCTGGTGCATACGAAACTTCGCGGTGGTGACGATCGTATTGATCTTTCTGAGAGGCTTGAGAAAGCATGAGTCGTTCTCGGGCAATCTGTCGTGCTGCGTCGGCTCGCTCTATGGCATCGCGGACGTATGTGACAGGGGAGCTTGAACCAGCGGGAAGGAGTGTATCAAGAGGCAGAGAGGGTTCCCGTCCATAAAGAAGGTAGAACGGGGAATAGCCTGCGGTGTCATGTCTGGAGGAGTTGTAAGCGAAGGTGACGTAGGGTAACGTTGCGTCCCAGTCACGGTGGTCTGGAGAAACATACATCGACAACATGTCGGTGATAGTGCGATTCAGGCGCTCTGTAAGTCCGTTAGTTTGTGGATGGTATGCCGTTGTGAACTTGTGGTTCGTGGAACACGAACGTGTGATATCTTGGACGACACGAGATAAAAAGTATCGGCCTTGGTCAGTAACGAGCTTTCGAGGAGCGCCGTGATGCGAAATGATGTCATGCAGTAGAAAGTCGGCGACATCGGTAGCGCAGCTGGTTGGAAGAGCGTGGGTGATCGCGTAACGTGTCGCGTAGTCAGTCGCCACGACAACCCATTTGTTCCCGGATGCAAAAGTGGGAAACAGCCCGAGAAGGTCGAGCCCTACGCGGCAGAATGGTTCAGCAGGGATCTCAATGGGGTGAAGAAGGCCAGCTGGAAGCGATGTTGGTCGTTTTCGACGTTGACAAAGGTCGCAGCTGGCGACATACTTTTGCACAGAGCGATATAGGCGTGGCCAGAAAAAACGGCGCCGGACGCGATCATAAGTGCGGGTGACTCCCAGGTGACCAGCGGCAGGTTCAGGTAGTGGGATTGGGGCGTAAAGCGGTAGAGGGTCCCAGGCTGAAAGAAAAGACTACGAAGTGGATAGAGACTGGTTCCAGCCCGCCAGTGCGTCAGGCATTGTCATCGCGTGTAATCGTTGTAAATATCTGTAAATATACGTTTTCTTGTAAGATTATTGGTGGAGGTGCGGGGTAGGTTGCTGAGCCGACAGTTCAGAAATATCACACTCTTGCAACGACGACATGACGCCTAGTTTAATACCAGCAGGCAGCACATGCAGGGAGAAACCAAAGTTCAAAAGAGACAGATGGGTCTGATTGTGGCATACTCTCACCACGGTGTGTGGGACAGCAATGGAGTGCTTTAGCACAACGTCGGTAATAGGTGAAACGACATATTCACCATCGCGCACAGGCGGATCACACACGAGCTGCACGTAAGTCGCGGCTTGCGGCGGAAGATGCAGGAACTCGGTGGCACAAAGGCGACTTTGAGCGTCATGGGCAACAGCGGCGTCAAAAGGCAGTTCCAACTGAAGAAGACCCGTCGAGCAGTCGATAAGGGCGGAGTGCGCAGAGAGAAAGTCGAGGCCAAGAATCACGTCATGGGGGCACTACTCAAGCACGGTGAACAATACGACGGTCTGGCGCCCAGCAATACACACGCGAGAGGTACACATGCCGAGAACGGCAGATGTGCTCCCATCGGCAAGCATTACTGCACACTTAATAGGAGGCGTGATCACTTTTCGCAGTTTAATACAGAGAGCAGCGCTCATGACTGAAATGTGTGCACCAGTGTCTATGAGAGCTGTAACGGTAACGTCATCCACCAAAAGGTCCAAAATATTGCGGCGTGTAGGAATCGTCAACAGAGGATTTGCAGAATGGGTCGTTAATGCAGCGTCACCTTCGGGAGCTGCATGGTCTAGTTTCCCGAGGTTGAGGGCCCAGGTCGTGCAGGGGACCTGGATCGAGAAATCATCGGCGAGAGAGATCGGCGGCCTTGGGGTGATGGTGACCGGCTGAACCTTCGGCCCTGAACGTTAGTAGGAGCAGGCTGTGGATCGTACGGAGTAGAAAAGCGGCGAGAACTGCCTTCAAAGCGACGCCATGTCCCAGTGTTCCAAGATGAATTGGGTGACCAACGATTGCGACAGTAGCGTGCAATGTGGCCGGCGCGAGAGCAGTGAAAGCAGATTGGTCTATCATCCGACGTTCTCCATTCAGCAGGGTTCCGGTAGCGGGAAGGGTAGCGTGAAGGATACACCGGAATCTGGTTAACAGAAGCCGAGCTCTCGGTGGTGCGAACGGCGCAAACAGGTGTGATGCCGAGATTTGCTATTTCTTGGCGAACGACGACTTGGATGAGGGAGACGGTGGATGCGTTGTCTTGAGGACCGTCAGAGGCGATGGCTGCAGGAGCCATTGCTTCGAGTTCACGACGAACGATTCGGGTGACATTTTCGGATGATGTAACTTGCGTGAACTTGGGGCTGTCTTCACAGGTCGAAGTGGCTGCAGTATTAGGCAGACGCGCAAACTGGCGGGTTATGCGACGGTTCTTGGCGTGCTCGAAGCGCTGACACTCCTTCACAACCGCGTCGACGGTGGCGCAATCTTTAACGATCAACAAATTGAAGGCGTCATCGGCAATTCCCTTCAATATGTGAGTGATTTTGTCAGTTTCGCTCATGTTCTCGTCCACCTTTCGACAGAGGCCCAATACGTCCTGTATGTAGGATACATATGATTCTGTCGATGTCTGCACGCGACATTCCAGGTCTTTCCTCGCGGCCTGCTGTCGCCCAAATGGCCTGCTGAATAACTCGAGAAGCTTCAATTTGCAAACGTCCCAGCTGGTCAACTCCGACTTATCAGTAAGAACGCCGTGACGAAAATAGACAAAAAAAAACATTCAAAAGCACAAGTACGCAAACAGTTGTGTTCGCAATTTCCTGCCTTTCATCGCTCTTTTCGTCTAACAGTTTTCATATTATTCACTCCATAACTGCTCGCTCAATTGCCAGCACTGAAGTTACAGTCACTGAAATTTCAAAGAGGCTCAAGTCTACTGTTATGAGATCGCACGCATGCTAAGTACCGGGTGTTCAAAATTAAGCTTTATGATTTTTTTAAAATTAGGCGCTCGAAGGCACGTGAGAACCACTTGTGCAAATAAGTTAAGCGGCCAGGGGGACAGAAAGTTAGATGATAATTATCGCTGTCAGCAGCCCAATTAACTAAAATTTAATAATTAACTTTTTACTGGCTGCGGTAAGTTGGCATGTTTATATTGAAAAAATGTAGGCAGTGGTGTTTGTACACAGTTTCAGTTGGAAGATTTTTTCTAGCACGCCTGTGTTCCGAGATATCCGGCTCCAAAGTTTAATTGTCTTTCGCACGATTACGCATGCAAGAGGGTGAGGGTCCGCGCAAAGCTCCTCCCTAAAGTGACGCATCTGTTGCGTGTGGTGTTTAGTGTGTGAAGAGGGTGGAAGCGTAGGCATAGGTGATAGCAATTACCCTTGCCCTCTTCGGCCGTCGAAATCAAAAATCGAAGAACGCTTGCAACCAGTGTCGTAACACGCAACTGCAGAGCCTCTAACGATAGTGGCAGATACCATGCCGAGATAATGGTGCGAGCGGAGAATCTGGATGCCAGTGCGCGTGCGTAATAATCACTAGAGAAGCATGCGTGGTCGTTGCCTGGGCTACGCGAATAGCGTGACTGCTGATGTCCGAGTACTGTAACTTTTATTGAAACAAGAGCAACAACTCCACCAATAATAACTGAAACAGTTTTATCCTTGCTAACGCATATTTCCTGCTGCTACATAAGCATATTTCGGTCATGCACAAATCTCATCGAAACTCTTCACCTCTCAAGACGTCAATGCCCCAAAAAGTGTTCAAAATGCCTGCCTTCGGCAGCAACGCAAAGCATGAACCGCTGTCGCGTCGACTCGATGACTCGGCGCAGTACTTCTGCAGGAATACTCGCACAGGCAGATGTTATCCTGTCCTTCATGTCATTAACATCGCTGGGCTCTGTTACGTAAACTCGATCTTTAACGTAGCCCCAAAGGAAAAAGTCGAGTGGAGAAAGGTCAGGTGATCTTGGTGGCCAAAACATCGCTCCTGCGCGCCCAATCCACTGTTGTGGAAAACGTCTGTCCAACCAGTTCTTCGCCCTGGTAGAAAAATGTGGTGGTGCTCCATCGTGCTGAAACCATACTTGGCGCAGGTCATTCAGGGAAAGACTGCAGACAAGATCATCAATGACAACACCTAATATTTCTTCTGTGTACATCTTTCCGTTCAAGTTGTCCTCAAAAAAGTGAGGTCCGATGATCCTGTCCCCGAGTATGCCGCACCACACATTCACACTCCAGCGAACTTGATGCTTGTGCTGCCTCAGCCAGTGTGGGTTTTCTTGTGCCCAATAATGGGCGTTGTGAAGATTAACACTTCCATTTCGGCAAAACCGAGCTTCATCAGTCCAAATTATTCTGTGCAAAAAGTCATTTTCTTGATCAGTTTTGATGAGGCCCCAATTGCAGAAGTCAACTCGCCTTTCAAAGTCCGCCTCATTTAGGTCCTGATGAAGGTAAACGTGATATGGATGGAACTTGTGCTTTCTTAAAACATTTGTGACTGTTCCGATGCTGCGACCGCACTGATCGGCAATCTGTCGGATGCTGAGCTCTGGCATCGAGGTTACGCACGCGACAACGTCGATTTCAAAGTCTTCATCGACGATTGCCTTCCTGGTCCGTCTCGGAAGGTGGACAGAGCCTGTTGTGCAGAAGCGTCGAAACAGGTTTGTGAAAGTGGGCCTTGTTGGAAGGGGACGGTGTGGGTGGCGAGACGCGTAAAGCTCCATTGCTAACGAAGCGTTGCCATTCATTTCAGCCATTGCAAGCACCACGTCTACTTTTACTTTGGTAGAATACCTCACGCCAGAAGCAGCCATATTAGCTCGAAAGGACTCCACGTGGATTTCCTTGGTAGACCTTCAATGCAGAGACGCTGTGCTCTAACCGGAGGCACCCTAGTGCAGGACGGTCCTGCTAACGCGTTCACAAGAAGATGTCTCAGTGTGATCTAAAGTCACGAAAAAACGTCGCGAAAAATGGTCTCCTGTTATCGCGTTCATCAGGATCATGCGTAAGGCTCATGGCGCACCGCGCTGTCACATTTTGATTTCGCCGGCCGAAGAGGGCAAGGGTAATTGCTATCACCTATGCCTACGCTTCCACCCTCTTCACACACTAAACACCACACGCAACAGATGCGTCACTTTAGGGAGGAGCTTTGCGCGGACCCTCACCCTCTTGCATGCGTAATCGTGCGAAAGACAATTAAACTTTGGAGCCGGATATCTCGGAACACAGGCGTGCTAGAAAAAATCTTCCAACTGAAACTGTGTACAAACACCACTGCCTACATTTTTTCAATATAAACATGCCAACTTACCGCAGCCAGTAAAAAGTTAATTATTAAATTTTAGTTAATTGGGCTGCTGACAGCGATAATTATCATCTAACTTTCTGTCCCCCTGGCCGCTTAACTTATTTGCACAAGTGGTTCTCACGTGCCTTCGAGCGCCTAATTTTAAAAAAATCATAAAGCTTAATTTTGAACACCCGGTATATTTCGTGGTTGTCGCATCTGATACTGTATTGTAGGAATACTACTGACATGTTTGGAGGAAGTAAAAGTCTATCTTATTTTGTGTTAAATGAACAGTGACAACTGTAAATTGCTGACGTTGCTTATTCTAAACGAAATGATTAAATGTGAAGCAACGTTTTCTGAAGCGACACACTCACATTTACTATAATGAATTTGGATACATTAGGAAAGGTGTAACTCTTCCAGATCAGTTGTGCGATTCGAGTGAAATGGGCTCACAATTTTTACCTGGTCGGTGTGCAAAGCTCCATGCATCACGGACAAGACAATGCCGAAAATTTGCCAAGGCTGCAGCTATGTAAAAGCAACATCGGTAATTACCTGGTGGGCACACGCTAGGAGGATAATAAAAGATTTTGCGGGTCGCACACAGATGCACGCGCTCAATAGGTGACCGGTAATATGGGCAATCGCAGGTAACTGGGGGATACGATGGCTTCCGGTTCGACGCATCATGCGGGTCAGCAGCGGCACGCCTGCATTTTTGTACCACTCCGTTGAAAAAAGAATCTTTCTGTGCAATGTCAGTGCTTTAGAAGTTGTTTTTTTTTTGTTTCTGCTAATTGTGACTGCGACGATGACAAGCTACGAAAGCTATTAACGAGAAAAATACTTTTTTACCGCACTAAAATGATTTGCAATGCTCTTATGTAGCTCGGGGTATACTGTCAGTTTCGCTAGCAGATCACTCGATACATATAAGACAGTTTTCATTGTATGATACGTTACTGCAGATGAAAATCACCATTTTAAAGATATCAGGGGATAGGGATGACTGTAGCAGTGTGCTAAGAATTCATTTCGGGATCGCTGCTTTGGCCGACATCGTCGGTCTATCGGCATGAAGCGCAGCACTTATTGAGCGCGTTGAGATATCCTTTTTTTTTCCTAGCCTTCAGTGTGCTATAAGATGCATTTCTTAGTCGATTGATTGATTGATTGATACGTGGGGTTTAACATACCAAAACCACCATATGATTATGAGAGACGCCGTAGTGGAGGGCTCCGGAAATTTCGACCACCTATTTCTTAGTCGAAGCCAGATGCTTATTGGAACGCTAATCTTGATCAAGCTGCGAGGCACGGCGGCACATAAACAATACAGTCAGACATAGACGGCACTGAATAATCGAAACCCTGCGCTTGTTTAACGCAGTTCTTACTTTGTGTGTCGTCCTGGCGCACAGTTTAACCAAGATAAACGCAAATGAACTCGTCTAGCGCTTCGTGTAAACTTACTCTTGAGTGAACCTTTCGCGTTTTTTGTCATATATTATATGAGTGCAATTGCCGGCGCTTATCTCGTATGGCAGGTAGATTTCACCCGCTTGTTTTCATAATAATTTTGCTAAGTGCGCCTGTGCGACAGTTTATTTCTCCATATAATATCGCAGTCAATCCATGGGTAATCTTTTTATTAGTGCGTGTTACATACGTAACCTGTGATAAAGTGGTCTTCACACACTCTGACTTAAACTTTCGGTACCCAAAGTCTACTTGTCGCTGTGGCTCTCTTCACAGCCGCGGCCCACTTCATTTTGCTTTCTTTGTTTCATGGGAATCGATGCATGAATTTGCCTTTCACGCTCGAGTTGGAGCAGCCAACGACTGAACAACCAACCATGGTTTATCAGAACCAAGATAAACGGGCGACCGCACGCGCGAATCCCGAATAATCTGAGGCTGGAGGGAGGCGAAGTGGTTCGCCATCCTCTCTTCTTCTCGAACCGAAAGCCGGCAGCAGACGACGCATCGCACAATCCCTCGCTCTTTTAACTACCGCCAACGCCTCCTCTAGAAAGATGCCTGCCGCATGAGAAGTCGTCCTAGGGACCCCGGACTAGGGGTCCCTCCCATGCTTTTTGTTCTACCTACATAATAAAGATGTTTGTCTCTCTCTCTCTCTGCCGCATGAGAAGAAAAACAGCTGCCCCCCCCCCCCCCCCACCCTCGGTGGCGCCGCAGTGGTGGTTCGGGAACTAGACCTGTCACGCCAGTTTTCGAGCACGCGGCGGGCCCACGACCTCCTCCATAAACTTACGACCTGCTCATCCGCGCAACTCCTATGGAGGCGTTTGTGTCTAAAAACTGACGCGTAGGGATCACAGATGCCGCCAGGTGCCGCTACAACTTACCTTCGTAGCAGACGATGCTCTTGTGCATGCGTGTTGCTTTCATTGTTTTTCCCAGTTTCTAACGCGTGGATCAAGCAATGAGCAGATTAGGCGCCTCGAAGCAACATTCCAGCTGTCAGAAGCACCACGGTGGCTGGCTCTGGGGTCTCTACTACCGGATTTCAATCTTTGTGCGAGCACCTTAGTAAAAAAAAAAAAAAAAAGAGCGAACGCGTGCGCGAACGTGCAGAAAAGTGGTTTGACGGCTGCAGCAATGGTTCTAGCGCCGTGGCATGCTGTCGTTAGTGGTGTGGTGCTTTATAGAACTAAAAAGTATAAACAAGCAAAAGCAAGTATGGCGACACGGGGAGCAGCGACATGATCAGGTCGTAAGAGTAAGATCTTTTGTGATTTCCTGCTTGTAAGTTCGGTAGATCTCGAGTGATGATTTCGTAAGCATTCCAATTTCCAAATGTCTCTATTTGCTTCCCTCACCTTCTTTTTAATCAATGTTTCCTTTTGGCTTGGTATTCTGCTGTTGACTAAATACCTGCTTGACAATTTTCGAGTTCGCTTCCTCCATTTAGTATCAACATTCTTCATGTACAAGTAGCTGAAAACTTTCCTAGCCCAACTCTCCTCTTCTATTTTTCTCAATCGCTCCTCAAATTCTATCTTGCTGCTAGCTAGCTTCCCAGCCCTCGAATGATGTCCATCCCATGTCACCCTGTACCCCTTGATTTGGTGTATTCCTGTGTGCTCCTAATGCGAGGCTACCTATTCCTCGTTGCTTAATTTCTTATCTTGCTTGAACCTCTGATCTCATGCACAAGATTGCATTGCCGAACGTCAGACCAGGAACCATGACCTCTTTCCATATTCCTCTCACATCATACCTATTGTAATTCCACAGTGCCCTGTTTTTCATTACCGCTGCATTCCTGTTACCTTTAGTTGTCACGTATGTTTCGTATTTCCTTAGGTACTCGGCCCCATTGCTTATCCATACGCCCATATATTTGCATTTATCTGTTATCTCTAGCGTGACCTCCTGTATTCTAAGATCACTATACCTTCATTGTCATTAAAAACCATGACTGCTGATTTTTTCTTACTGAATCTGAAATCTAACCTATCTCCCTCATTACCGCAGATGTCCACCAATCTCTGCAAATCTTCCTTGTTGTCGTCCATTAGCACTATATCATCTGCGTACACCAATGCTGGTAGTGCCTGTTCAATGAGTTTTCCTTGTTTGACGAAAGAGAGGTTGAAGCCCAGTCCACTTCCCTCTAATTTGGCCTCTAATCCTTGTAGGTACATCACGAATAATAATAAGGGTGACAGAGAACACCCCTGCCTAAGCCACAGCTGCATTCCTGTTGCCCTTAGTCATTACATATCTTTCGTGCTCCCTTAGGTACTCAGCCCCGTTGTTTATCCCTACGCCCAGGTATTTGTATTTATCTACTATCTCTAGCATTACTTCTTGTATCTTATGCTTACGGCCTTCGTTATCATTCAAAATCATGATTGCCGATTTTTCCCTACTGAACTTCTTAGTGCATAAAGCAACGAGCGCCACCTCACAGATTTATAGCGAACTGCATGAACTGAAGAAAACGACGCCGCAATGGAAAAGCGAGCAACGTGGCGGTGAAGGAGGCCTTCTGTGACGAGGCGTTGGTGCGGCCTTCCGGCCACTTCCATCACCACCTCTTCCGTGGGTAGGACTTGTTCGATTCGGACATGGCGGTTTAATCGTTGCGTCCTGGTGCCCTTGCGAGCGCGATTTGGCGAGCTGCGAGTTTTGAACGTCGCCGTAGTGATAATGGAGTGACGAGTTTCCAAACGGTCCTGATGTTGGACCTCGCACGAACATTGTGCTTTTTCGTTGGGAGCAAGCGTAGCGCTACCAGGAACCTCTTGTGTAAATGGAAGAAAGCTTCAAATCAGTTTGAAGCTTTCTGTGTGGTATTCATGGAACTATGAACCTAGATTCGTTGTCTTTTGCTTTGTCTTATATTAGTTATTCTGTGCCCAGCTTGACAAAGAAGAACTTCAAGTCCAGTGGTCAAGAGATATCCCGCGTAAGTAGACTCGTGAGCTTGCTATTTTTTCTCGATTTCGTCGTGCCTTCGCGTGAATGTTCTGCAATCCGCCATGTCAAGGAAGAACCGCCATTACAAATGACGTCACTTTAAAATATGAACTAGATTCCATTGAGTGCGGGGCGCTTTTTACGCCCATGAATGGCGAAAGAGAGAAAGTAGTGGTACGACGGCGTCGTGCGGCGGACGTGCTTCGGTGCGAACAGCGGTGTGCCCTGTGCTTGTGTGGCTTAGGCTTATTTTTTTTTTTTTACCCGTACCGTGCTTAAGTTCGTCCCTTCGTTACAATCTTTTCCGTCGGAGAACAGTGTAAACCGCTGGCTTGTTCAACTGGTTGGCTTGTTTAGTGGTGTAAGGACTGGTTGGCTTGTTTTACGGTGAAACGCTGTGCTGTAGCTTGGAAACGGCCGGCTGCAGGGTATATTTTCAGGTATATCTCCTTTTATTTGTGTTCACATGGCAGAGCCGTAGCATAATTGTGGCATCTTTTTAAAGGATGTTTGTAGTCAACGATTCTCATCAGCAGTTCACTCAGGGCAACCATCATTTTTTCCTCGACCTCACATTGCCTACACTTCGCGTCAGCCTCTTCTCCATCCGCTTCTACACTTGGGTCCACTTTCAAACCCACTCCACATCCTGAACACTTTACAGTCTGTTTAACCATGTCTTTCTGACACCAATTGTTCCTATACTCGATAATTACTAAACTCGACCCCTGCACTACGAAAAAAAAGAAAGTCTAAGCTCTACTACAAAAATTTGCGTGTTTAATGTACGTGCACCTCCCCCACGGGGTGGCAAAAGAAAAAAAAACAACAAAAAATTTAAACACACACACCCGCACTAATAAATACCTGGTGACTGGCCCCCGAAAAAGCCGTACCATAAAACAAGTGCTACGAAGATTTCAACTGCTGCCTTATAATTATAACTTCATGGGGTGACTGGATCATGAACTCCAGGATTGTTGCAGTTGCGATCAGAACTGGTGTAAATGAAGGTGAGCTAGTCGGTAGGTATTGTGTTGGTGATTGATACGTAGTAGGTGGGTAGCCGAGACGTGCAAACACGACACACGAAATAAAACTCCACAAATGCCGACTAAGCAGTTTGCGCTTGTGGTGTCCTCTCTTGTGGCCGTGTTCGCACACCCCTGCTTTTCACCATGAGAACTGGCGTATTTCGTATGGTAGGTTGACAGTTCATTAGTTGAATTTCCTTCCGTCAGCAATTCATCTGTGCGACATGAACACATGCAGTTTCTTCGGTGATGTGCGAGCTTGATATGAGTGCCGAGGCTTCTTACATTGTAGGCATTTTGTGTGTGTCCTAGTGCCTCATAGCCGTTGTGTCCCCGTGTTCTTGCATTCTCTTAAACGCCCGTTCACCAGCCGCCATCAAAAATAGAACGAAGGAACACAAGAGCTGTGTACGCCAGCGCCGTGTGTCCAGTACTAAAACTAAGCAGTTTTATAATAGGGTATAAAAAATAGCAGAGCTTTATAAAAGTGTACACAAAGCCATCGCCTCCTTTGGCAAATCATTGTTAGTTTTTGTATGCAATGAACGCTGTATTTGCATGTGCTATTCTAAAACTGCCAATTTTCATCACTTAAGTCTCCTTCGAAAAAAAAAAATTTTAGTCCAAAAGTTAGAAATATAGTTTTGCTTTGTTAAAATTGGGTTTGGGTGTTTATGATTGTGATGAGCTTAAACTTTAAGGTGATAAAATTGTCAAAATTGTAAAAAAAAGTTTCAAAAATCAAAATGAGTCAGAATATGCATGTTGTGCCAACAGTCATAACTACAAAAATGTTGGTGCAGCTCAAACTCATCTTGGAAGCCATGTAGTGAGAGCAACAATCTGTGCATCTACCTTTTTGACCACCATGTCTGAGCTATGGGGTGTTTTCATAAGAAGACTGGTAAAATTGATACTTGAAAGGTTAGTTTTGTACAAAATTGGCCATTGTATGAAAATTTATCACTAGTTTTAAATCATTCTACTTAAATGCACAGTTCCACACATAAAAATAGCATGAAAAACAATTTTAATTAGGCATAATTGTTAGGAGAAAAGCTCTCGCTGTCTGCATACCTGTGGGATGCAAAGAAAAAACGTAGTTTTGAGAAAAATGGCTTTAATGATTTGAATTGAATTTTGATGTGACAAACATTCAATATGCCCAAAGTTCATTAGGCTAATACCTTGGCAGCATGTTTGAAGCCACACAATCTCGTCTTGAGCAAGGTGAAGCAATTTTTTTTTCCTAGCTTATTTTGCATCTGCGGCTGACTCTCATTCAAATGCTCCGCAGTGGGTATATTCGCATGATCCGTAGCGCTTGGTATAGAGCTGACGCTTCTTTTTCAATGTGACATCATTTTGTCATATTTCATGCAGTACTATAACTTTATTCTAACAGGAAAACTAACTCCAAGAGCTTGAGATGTCATACAAAAAAACAGATGATAATCAACGGAAATATGCGCAACTTAAACAATGCAGTACTACAGCAGTGTAGGGGAGGTTTTAAAATTAGTGAAAAACATGTTCCATAAGCTTTGCAACATACTTTGGTGTTGCATATCTTTTCGAAAATAAATGTATGATGAGGTGGCTGGTGTTGTGTAATCTGAAACCTTGTTTGTTTCAGATGTCTATGAGAGGCTGAAAAAATGGCCATAACTTTCAAACGGCTCAAGATAATTGCACAATTTTTTTGCGACATATTCTAAAATAGACAGGGAGCTTGAAAATACGAAATCTAAAAAAAAAAATATTTGTTTTCAAAAACTCTATTTGGAAGGGGCTAACTTACATTAACAAGGGTTTTCAAGAAGATAGCATATGACACATGCACAGTGGCAATAATTGCCAATACTGAGCTAATTGCCAATCTGGCCACAGTCTAATGTGGCACTCAAAGCTTTGCATATGCAGTCGCTGAAGTTTTAGCCACTCCGCATGCATGATATGATAGCCTTTTGGATGCGCATGTTTTTTTTTAAGTTGCGTGCATACCCAAGCAACTCCATGCCTGTGCACCCCATTCGACAACTACTGTAAAATGCTGAACAATCGCCCCCACCCAAGCAGGCGCTCCCTGCCTTTTTCTGGAGATCTGAAATCTCCAAATGGGGGAGCGCCAATAACCGGTCAGGCACCGAGCAAGTGCCCTACCCCCAAATCTGGTCGAATCATCCTTCACTGTTGGGGGGGGGCACTTGCTTGGCATTTCACGCTAGTATCTAGAAATCGCATGGCATACCCCTTGAAGTGAACCACTGCCATACCCCTTGTGTGAACATGTCTTTTTTTGCACAAGTTGCCGTTAATTCTTGTCAACAAAAGTTCACCATAGTGTACTATGTGATGCAAACAGTTTCCATGCTGCATTCTATGGCACTGTCATGAGATTCATTATAACATCTAGTGATTGGTCATTGATGCTTTTGTTTCTTCATAAACCTATATTATTGCTAGTATTCCTTCTGTAAGTGATGAACTTAATGTTGTTTGGCAGTTTTTTTGCTAGGTGTTGAAGTATTAGTCATTTTTACGTGACTTATTTTCATGTGCAAAAACTGCTCTGTGAAATGTGTTGGTGCATTCCTTAAAAAAAAATTCGTTCACAGGCCTAAACCAAAGAAGACAACCAAAATTCAGTAAGTATTAGGGTGCATAGACCTAATAATTGGTATACCAAAATTCAGTAATTGTTAGGGTGCATAGACCTAATAATTGGAACTAGCCCTAAACGTCATAATGAATTAACACTGAAAATATTTTGTGATTGCTTCAGAATGATAGTGTAAGATAATCAAAGCTCATAGAAGTATGCTTAATTGGAACTTTTTCAGTGCAGCAGATGCAGTGTGGGCAGGGCACACATTTGTCTGAGCATTGTAGCTGAGTAGTCCTTTGCCTTTAGTTTGCAAAAGTAGTCTATTGCTTTTTAGGGCAATAATTGTGAGTTGAAAAGGCTGTGGCCTCGCAGTATATTTTGAGGTTTACTGCTAGTTGGATAAGTGCAAATGCAATAACGAACATTACAGCTGTCTCTAAACGTGCTCTGGCCTTGTGTATGGACATTGTCTGTGTAGCTCGACATTTTATCTGTAGACTGTGCCATATATGCTAGTACTTCAGTGGTCTGGCGCTGCTACTTTACCGAGGCACTTTAGTCAGTCTGAAAAATAAAGGCATCTTGATGCTTTGCAGCTGACGCATCTTTGGTCCTTTTTTTTTCATACATTTTGCCCACAACATGTCTTGTGTTCTGATTGCACTGCTATCGTTTTGTTTTAAGATGTGTACATGTCACACATTTCTTGGTTTATATTATGGCTCCCCATAAATAATTTTGTCATCTGTCTTGCAAAGCTGTTTCTTGCAATTTTTGTTCATTGATGAAATTTGTATTGCATTCTTGCATGTTCCATGTGTTTGAACATTAGTGTATAAATGACTTAGGGATTTCATGCAAATGAAAGGACATGTACAGGTAGATTAGAAAAATGAAGACAAGCACATATATCGTATGTCTGTATCCGATCCTTTGCTTGCAAGCCTAAAATTCTGTTTAGGTTTAGTCTTAAATTTTAAAATTAAAACTATTCTTCGTGACAGAATGCAAGTCTTCTTATTGGAGAGGCTCCACCTTCTCGCTTTCATCACTCCTGATACACACTCGGTGACTTTGAAGGTTAAAGGAGCCCTGACATCAAATTTTAAGATCGAGATGTGCCCGTCATTCGATCGCTTGGTATGCATAGGTCTTCTTGGCCAAATTTGAATGGCATCCGTAGTGTGGAAGTTATTTTAATTTGATGTCAATTGGCGTCAAAAAGCTGCGGAGAAAAAACGCAAAATAGACTGCCCGGTGACATCGACACTAGTGCTACATTTTCAGTGTGATGTATTCCGCAAATACTATCCTGAGGGACGATACGCTAGTAACAATCACATCGACGATCCAAGTTTGTTTGGAGCCGACTCCCAGTCATGTTTTCACTAATGATTCTCATTCCTGTGTTGAAGTGTTCGTGCGATTCATCATGTCGCATCAACTGGTTTGACGTGTGCTCCACAGCGTGAGTACGATCATTCAGAGTGACAATACGTGCCAGAATGTCGGGGAACTGCCCTGCAGTCCTAGCGCGGAAAGTGCGTGGAAATTCATGCCTTTCCAAGCCACGAACCTCAACGCAGCCAGTGGGTTGACTTTGTGCGCGCCAATGAACAGAGTGACTGGACGCCTGTGAAGAACAGCTGCATTTGCTTGCTTCACTTTGCGCCGTGCTACTACAGGGTGAATCCTGTGTTGGCGAACCAGTTGGGGATCACTGGCAGTACCAGCTGCCCCTTCTCAAGGTCAGGGCTAAAGGGAGATGGGAAGAACAGGTTGGCCCTGTTCTTCCCAAAAGGTTCTTACAATGCCAGATACGATTGTAACATGCACCAATGCTTGATGCTATGGCTGTACTGCTGGATATTGTTTATTGATCATTTGACAGGATAAGTAGGGAGAGAAGGTGGAGACATTCTGACATTTCTAGAAAAGTGATGGGGCTGGACAGCACATGTGGAATGCACGAAAAGGTCCCCATAAAGTTTCTGTATGATGTACATTTATTTTTGCAAGCTTTGCTTAATACATTTTTATATTTCAAAAGTAAAATTGGATGAAAAGACAAGACTGACTGTGCTCTGTTTATTTAGGTAGTCCGCACTGGCTTATTACACAGTCTTGAATGTGTAGTAGTACTTATTAATATACACACGCTAATAACCACTCCACTGTGCTCTATTATGGTGTGTTAGTGGTTTGTGATGTGACCGACTCTAAGTTTTTGGCATGTTCTTCAGCTGTGATATTTTAGGAATGTATGTTGAGCTGGTCATATTAAAAAGTGGTGGAAATTAGTTGTACTCGGAATGAATTGTGGCTCATTATGTGACCAACAATTGTAACGAAAAAAAAAGAAAAAAGTGAATGCAGTGGTGTGGGGGGAAATATATTTATTGTATCACTATGGGAGCGCTACTGTGCTCCGATGGTGCGTTGCTTTGAGACCTTAAACTCAGTCAATTAGTTTCTGTCATGTTTGCTGGTAATTTTATTACATTTTGTTGTGATTAAAGCTTTAGTTTTCATTTTTTCAAATCCCCAATTAAGAATTTGTTAATGTCTTTCAATTTTAATGAATGAATTGATGAAGACCATATGGCCTGCTTAGTGACTGTAGTGCTTTAAGTGTCGAGGATTATTGTTGATGTGCTTTGTTGCACTTGTGTGTAAATATGCTTCGGCACTTAAGATAAGCGCTAGAGCATAATGGCCTTGAGAAGGTAATGGGACAACGTGCATTTGTTCAACTCTTCTTCATTGGCTTCACTAGGCTGCAGCTTTCACTTTCAGCTGTCTCTAGACGTGCACTGGCCTTGCGTATGGTCATTGTCTGTGTAGCTGGACATATATCTGTAGACTGTGCCATATATGCTAGTACTTCAGTGGTCTGGCGCTGCTACTTTGCCGAGGCACTTCAGTCAGTCTGAGAAATGAAGGCATCTTGATGCTTTGCAGCTGACACATCTTTGGTCCTCTTTTCTTTTTTCATACATTTTGCCCACAACATGTCTTGTGTTCTGATTGCGGTGCTATCGTTTTGTTTTAAGATATGTACATGTCACACATTTATTGGTTCATATTATGGCTCCCAATAAATAATTTTCATGTCATCTGTCTTGCAAAGCTGGTTTTTGCAATTTTTGTTCATTGATGAAATTTTTTTGCATTCTTCAATCTTCCATGTGTTTGAACAGTAGTGTGGAAATTACTTAGGGGCTTTCATGCAAACGAAAGGACATGTACAGATCGATCAGAAAAATAAAGACAAGCACATATGTCGTATGTCTGTATCAAATCCTTTGCTTGCAAGCGTAAAATTCTGTTTAGGTTTAGTCTTAAATTTTAAAATTAAAACTATTCTTCGTGACAGAATGCAAGTTTTCTTATTGGAGAGGCTCCACCTTCTCACTTTCATCACTCCTGATAAACGCTCGGTGACTTTGAAGGTTAAAGGAGCCCTCACATCAAATTTTAAGATCGAGATGTGCCCGTCATTCGATCCCTTAGTATGCATAGGTCTTCTTGGCCAAATTTGAATGGCATCCGTAGCATGGAAGTTATTTTAATTCGATGTCAAAAAGTGTAGAAAAGCTACGGAGAAAAAAACGCAAAATAGACGGCCCGGTGACATCGACACTAGTGCTAAATTTTCAGTGTGGTGCATTCAGCAAATACTATCCTGAGTGACGATACGCTAGAAACAATGACATCGACGATCCAAGTGTGTTTGGAGCCGACTCCCGGTCATGCTCTCACTAATGGTTCTCATTCCTGTGTTGAAGCGTTCGTCCGATTCATCATGTCGCATTGACTGGTTTGATGTGTGCTCCACAGCGTGAGTACGATCATTAAGAGTGACAATACGTGCCAGAATGTCGGGGAACTGCCAAGCAGTCGAGGCGCGTAAAGTGCGTGGGAATTCATGACTTTCCAAGCCATGAACCTCAACGCAGTCAGTGGGTTGCCTTTGTCAAATCCTTTGCTTGCAAGCCTAAAATTCTGTTTAGGTTTAGTCCTAAATTTTAAAATTGAAACTATTCTTCATGACAGAATGCAAGTATTCTTATTGGAGAGGCTCCACCTTCTCACTTTCATCACTCCTGATAAACGCTCGGTGACTGAAGGTTAAAGGAGCTCTGACATCAAATTTTAAGATCGAGATGTGCCCGTCATTCGATCGCTTGGTATGCCTAGGTCTTGGCTATATTTGAATGGCATCCGTAACGTGGAAGTTATTTTAATTTGATGTCAATTGGCGTGGATAAGCTACGGAGAAAAAACGCAAAATAGACTGCCCGGTGACATCGACACTAGTGCTACATTTTCAGTGTGATGCATTCCGCAAATACCATCCCGAGTGACGATACACTAGTAACAATCACATCGACGATCCAAGTGTGTTTGGAGCCGACTCCTGGTCATGCTTTCACTAATGGTTCTCATTCCTGTGTTGAAGCGTTTGTGCGATTCATCATGTCGCATCGACTGGTTTAACCTGTGCTCCACAGCGTGAGTATGATCATTCAGAGTGACAATACGTGCCAGAATGTTGGGGAACTGCCCTGCAGTCGTGGCGCGGAAAGTGCGTGGCAATTCATGCCTTTCCAAGCCACGAACCTCAACGCAGCCAGTGGGTTGACTTTGTGCGCGCCAATGAACAGAGTGACTGGATGCCTGTGAAGAACAGCTGCATTTGCTTGCTTCACTTTGTGCTGTGCTACTACAGGGTGAATCCTGTGTTGGCGAACCAGTTGGGTATCACTGGCAGTACCAGCTGCCCCTTCTCAAGGCCAGGGCTAAAGGGAGATGGGAAGAACAGGTTGGCCCTGTTCTTCCCAAAAGGTTCTTACAATGCCAGATACGATTGTAACATGCACCAATGCTTGATGCTATGGCTGTACTGCTGGATATTGTTTATTGATAATTTGACAGGATAAGTAGGGAGAGGAGGTGGAGACTTTTCTGCCATTTCTAGAAAAGTGATGGGGCTGGACTGCATATGTGGAATTCACGAAAAGGGCCCTATGAAGTTTCTGTATGAAGTAAATTTATTTTTGCAAGCTTTGCTTAATACATTTTTATATTTCAAAAGTAAAAATGGATGAAAAGACAAGACGGACGGTGCTCTGTTTATTTAGGTAGTCTGCACTGGCTTATTACACAGTCTTGAATGTGTAGTAGTACTTATTAATATACACATGTTAATACACCACTCCACTGTGCTCTATTACGGTGTGTTAGTGGTTTGCGATGTGACCGACTCTAAGTTTTTGGCATGTCCTTCAGCTGTCATACATTAGGGATGTATATTGAGCCTGTCATATTAAAAAGTGCTGGAATTTAGTTGTACTCGGAATGAATTGTGGCTCTATGCCATTATGTAATCAACAATTGTGACGAAAAAAAAAGTAAATGCAGGGGTGTGGTGGGAAATATATTTATTGCATCACTATCGTAGTGCTACTGTGCTCCGATAGTGTGTTGCTTTGAGACGTTAAACTCAGTCAATTAGTTTCTGTCATGTTTGCTGGTAATTTTATTACATTTTGTTGTGATTAAAGCTTTAGTTTTCATTTTTTCAAATCCCCAATTAAGAATTTGTTAATGTCTTTCAATTTTAATGAATGAATTAATGAAGACCACATGGCCTGCTTAGTGACTGTAGTGCTTTAAGTGTCGAGGATTATTGTTGATGTGCTTTCTTGCACTTGTGTGTAAATATGCTTCGGCACTTAAGATAAGCGCTAGAGCATAATGGCCTTGAGAAGGTAATGGGATGAACACATTTGTTCCAACTCTTCTTCATTGGCTTCACTAGGGTGCAGCTTTCACTTCAGTGCTAGACAGTTGTGAAGAATACAGTAAATATGTTTATTGCTGTGTGAAATAAGCCTCGGCACGGTTGTCTAGTGACTAAGGCACTCGGCTGCTGACCCGCAGATCGTGGATCAAATCCCGGCTGCGGCGGCCGCATTTTTGATGGAGGTGAAAATGCTTGCTGCTCGTGTGCTTAGATTTAGGTGAGCGTTAACCCAACGTGGTCGAAATTTTCGGAGCCCTCCACTGCAGCGTCTCCCATAATCATTGGGGCATTAAACTCCAGATATTATGAAATGAGCCTCAAAGAAGGGGTGTTGCAAGAGTCTCTTCAAATTCACAGGGCACTTATTTTTCAGTTTTTTTTATTAAGGTTGATTGTTCTCATCACTTTTGTGCACCTTTTTAACATCTTGTCACGCAATTTTTTTTTTTTTTGCAGCTTATCGCCCTGCATGGGTTTGAGGCAGAGCGGCATCTGCTTCGTTGCCTTTTTTCCCACGTTGACTTCAGTGGTGATGGTAAAAGTAGTGGAAAGGACTTCCATCAGGTGAGCAAGCTGTTATGTTGTGCACGTTTTCTGTGGTGCTCTGTTGCACTGAAAGTAAAATAGTCTCTTTAGGCATTTCTATTGCCATTATAATATATGCCAATGGTATTTGCAGGCTGTAACCTTTTGGAGATGTGGGCTGTATTATATTAGTGTGTTCAGCTAGATTCTGTTCTGATTCCCTTGAAAATGTGTGATGTTGCTTAGATGAATTACATTGTGCAAGGAAGAATAGTAGTACAGTACTCTGGTAGTACTCTATTTACAAAACCTGGTTTTATGAATATGAGGATCTAATAAAGAGATATCAATTTTATGTGGTTTGATGTTATCAACTTGAATTAACAAAGCTTTCCGGGAACTAAATTTGATTCTAATGGTTTTTCTGAAAAAAATTGAGCAAGAATGCAGCGTTTTTTTAAGATATCGTCGCAGACTATGGACATGCAGTATAAAATAGTTGTGGTAAGAAAATCTGACCACTCTAGTCACCAATTATTTTTATTGTGACGAGGCTGCATGCAGCAGTTGGTAGCAGTTTTACATATAAAACGGTGCTGGACAATAGGGGTTCTGTCTTTTCAAATACTCCCAAAGGAACTTGGTGGATGCTTCTGTTGCTTAATGGTTTGTGACAGATAGTACTGATAGTCTGCTTGGGACTTTCTTGCTCTGCCTGTTCGCACGTTAACTGCATTTGTTCTCCCCGACCTAGAATATCGCCAGCTTCTCATAGCTTCATGTGACCATCTACTTTGCCTGTATCTCCCAGGCATGGAGAGGAATCTATGCCCGGGCTGCCCTCGCGGACTTAGTACACACGCTGGCGTGGTTTAGGGGCAAATAATATCCTGCAGCAGCTTTTGGGTGACACTACGTTACATTTTTTCATTTTGGACTGCAAAAATTCTTTTCTTGATTTCATGAGTTGCTTGAGAGAGAGAGAAACATCTTTATTCACAAAAGCATGGAAGAGGAGGGCATGGGAGGAACCCCTAGTCCGGGGTCCCTAGGACAACTCCCGCGATTAGTCGGGCCGGCTGTATCAGAGCTCGGAGGATCTCGGGAGGTCCATCACGGAGAGCATCATCCCACAGCTCCTCGTTACGTTAAGGGTGAAGGAAAGCCGATAAGGGAGGAAATATGTTTGTAGTGCACTCGATCGAGACATGGAAGCTCATTGGTAGTTTCCACAGCCGGGGCAACGGTCTGCATAGCACTGCGGGTATAATTTATGAAGTGATACTAGATTGGGAAATGTTTTAGTCTGTAGCTGGCATAACGCTTCTGCCTCCTCTCGCGAGAAAGATGGTAGTGGGGCGCTCTAAGTGCGACGGACGTTTCTGTAGTGACGAAGAATGTCGTAAGTGAGAAGAGGATCCCCCCACTCCGAAATGGTCGCCTAGCCTTGCCGGGCTTCCTGGAGGGAAATTTCGCGGGCAACAGTGTGTGGCGTTCATTGCCCGGCAGAGAGGCATGACCAGGAGTCCAGAGTAAGTGGATTCGAAAAGTACTGTTTGCTCAGTGGAATTTGATTGAGAATTTGGTGGGCCGCTCTTGGGATGCCATGTCCTGATAGGAAGGCCCGAGATGCCTGTCGCGAGTCTGTCAATGTGTAGACCGCGCTGTGAACACGGGTAGTGTATCGTATCGCTTGAGCGACTCCAAGAATTTCGCCGTGAGCTGCATGTGTCCCACGCATTGTAGCAGATTCCTGCAGGGAATCTGTGCCATCTAACACTACCGAGGTGTAACCTTCGAGTTCAAGCTGTGTCCGTGTAAAGAGTATGCGATTCCGGTATGTCTTCGAGCATACGGCTAAGGTATCGTACGCGGCATTTGCGCCGGCCTTTGTCACACTGGGGGTGCATGTTACGTGGTAAGGGATGAATAGTTGGTATTTTCCGTATCGCAGGGGATAAGGGCGGGGGGCGGGTTTCTTGAGTTAACGAAATAATTCGAGTGTCCCATCACCATGCAAGTTTGGCACTTGCTTATGTATTTGATCAGTTCTATTTTGTGCAGTGGTTTTGACCATGCTTCACTCTAACGCTGCTGCTGTTTTTCTTTTTCTTACAGACCCAGTATTTGATCCAGGAGTTCAGCTCTGTTCTTTCCAAGCCTAATTTTGTGTCAACTGTGTGTTTTGCTATTGAAAATCCTCTTCATTATCAAAAAGTGAGCTGTTCCATAATTGTGCGATTCTGTTCCGGTGGGAAATGTATTTTGCTTAGGGCTGTAATGTGAGCACTGTTCGTGTGAATTATACTTTTGACAGTCAACTAATTCATTAGTACTTAGAGATTTCAGAAGCAGAGTCTTAATTTGTGTTTTCATTTAATACAAGCAGAGGCTTCATTTGTGTTTTCATTTAAACAAAAGTGTGTGGTCATGGAAGTAAGTAAAAGGATTGATTACATCTTTTTTTTTATTGCTTCTACAAGTCAGTGAGTAACTTGCATCTTGACAAGGGCAAGACCTCTGTGGTTTTTTATTCTTTACAGAGTCTTCGACCGAGCGCCTTGTTACTTCCCCACATCAGCCATGTACTACGGTTAAATCGTGTGCAAGAAGTTGTTCTTGGCACTTGTTTGCTTTATTCGTCCAGTGCAGATCTGTGCAATTGTGCTACACAGTTTATCCGACTGAAGCTTCCTGACCTTTTACAATCTTACACAGACTCAGGCAAGTACCTTGAATACCGATTTCGGGTGTCTTTAGGCTTTTAGTGTCGCCAGTGAAAAATATTGTTACACTCGTGCTGCTACCTTGTGTGTCCTATCCTACTTGCTAAAGCAATTGCAATGTGACTTGGTTTCACTTGTGATAGACCTTTTGTAAAAAAACAAGCAGCGTTACAATCTGTTTAGTGTCTTGTGATCAGAAGACAATGTGTCCAGACAGCCCATTGAAAGGAACAAACTTAAAGATGGTTTTATTGTCTTGCTAGTCTAAAGATAACAAAGTAGATACAGACTTATGCTAGCATAAAAAAAAATTGAAAAGTCACAAAACTCGCTGTTGAAAAGGCACAAAACTTGCTTAGCAACTGTAGTTGTGTATTGAAATATTGCATGCATACGATGTTTTTGTACAGAATAGCCATATTGATATTTAAGTTTCTTGGAATACACAAATTCCAAGTCTCACAAAGCTTGAGATTTTGTGTGCATGACACTTTTTTTCTGCCATTGCTTGGAACCATTAAAAGTACCAACCTATGGTAGGGTTAGTCAAGTGTTGTATCTGTACGTCATGCTGGAGGTGTCACTATAAAGGACAGGAGTTGTTGCAATTGTGCAAGTTCCTTCAATTTATTTGCCAAATGATGAGCATTCTCTTCCTTAAGTCTTGCTGATTTACTTGTAATTTTACTCTGTTCTGCAGACTTATCCACGCAAGAGAGTGATCTTCAGGACTGTAGTCCCGAGGTTCTTCACCTTTTGCTTGTAGATTTATTAAACAAGAACTCTGAGCACTTTGGAGTCACTAATGAACTGAAGGAGTCTTTTTTTGAGAATCTCCGTAAAGGTGAGCTAGCAGTACATATTACCATAACATTAGGTTCTGGCTTTTTCAGCATTTACCCCTTTTTTGTGATACATTGTACAGAGTGGTTACGCGACAAAAGGATGTGACATTATTTTTATAATATACTAAGTTTCATAACCGGTTTGTGTAGGTCATGTACGAAGCAGGATGGATGTGACAGTAGCCCTCGGCCTAATCTGTTGTTTCATCTGGAAATACTTATACAAGCCAAAACAGTTGTTCTCATTGTTATAGCCAACAACTGCCATCTGTACACCTGATGGTGACAAACTATGCATAATGTGCAGTTTTGTTGTGTCGTAATATAGTTTTTGCTATGGTGTTCTTCTGCCCAGGCACACATTGCAGCTTTGGAATATCATTTGTGAAGCAGCTGTCGCATTATCGTACACTGCAACACACGTGAATGCGAGCAGATGGGCAATGCACATGACGCCATTTATTTCTAAGAGAGCGAAAGCTTACTGTCCCAGAAAAAAAAAAAAATGTCTTCAAAGTGATTTTTTTTTCCCGTTCAAAATGCTTGACAAACTTGGGTTGCTAGGCATGACATAGCAACCACCAGCCTGCAGCTCTGTACTAGCTGGCATGCCGCCGGCACTTTTGAAAATTCCTGAAATACGGCCATCTGTTCCAAACTATTATATATGCAATACACTTCACATAACAAGAAAGTCAACTACTAATTTTTCGAACATGATTGAAAATTTGGACGCTTCACATCGGCGTCAGATTTCTCAGACTTTTTGCCCAAATTTCTGGTCAGAAACTGTTATACTTGACGCCCTAAGCCCTGCTGCACCTATCTTCTCGTAGGTTTGATCCAGTGCTTTTGCAAGTAAATATATTTTTAAGCTGTAGCAGCATCTGAAAGTAGGCTTTGCCGCAATGCTTATGTGTGTTGGGGTGATGCCGATTGAAAATACAAAGGGGTTCACGGAGCAGTGCGACGATGCCTTTATAAATAAGCACTAGGAATGCATAGAGGCTTGATGGCAGCAGGTAGCCAACTTGCCAGTGAGACTTAATCACTGACAATTGATTATGATAAGCATCTTCTGTTGACTGCTCAGTAGTGCATGAGGCCTAGCGCAGTTTTTACGGCATGCGTTTAATGGGCGGCAACGCAAATGTGCCGCACCTCCGTTCGTGTTCCCTCTTTGTGCGAAATAGCCCCCGCACAGACGCATTGTTTCGAGGAATAAAAGCCACATCGCCACACCCGTGTGCAGTCAGGAACTGAGTGGGCATAGCGAACACCTTCACGGCAAGTGCGTGCATATGCTACAGCTAGCAAGCGCCCCAGCAGTGACAGTCTGCGTAGTTCATGACGTGCTGCACACAGCTACGAACAATTGGCTGCACATGGCAGCAAATACTGCATGTCAGTGGAGAGATTTTCGTCCTATAGTGCATCATTTGTTATGTGCTAACACGAATCGGGGAAAGTCGAAAGATCCGCTCTTCTGGCACAGCCCTTGTGTCCCGCATCGTTGTTTTCTAATGCCCCATGTGAAAGTGCCTTCCTTAAAGGGCCACTCACCACCCCGCGTTTAGAGACGAGGGGGTGATTTTCTCCTCTCCTTCATACACACAATGCATCCTACTCGCCCCTTAGTTCTTGAATGCATGTGAACAATATCAGCACTAATGTTATACCAACACGCCCTATCCTACTGTCTCTTGAAGCATAGAGCCTATGAGGATTTCGTGCTTTTCAGCTGCACGCTGTTATTGCCGCTTGCACAATTGTAAACACAAAAAATGAAGTTTGATCAGTTGATTGTGTACGTTGTTCATGCAAGGCAAGAAATACCGAATGGGCGGCTGCATGACAGAGCAGTGCAGAAGACGAATCACGTGTGATATTTCGCGTATATCAACGAATAGAGAGCATGTACGCTGTAGACGTCACGTAAAACTACTGTCTACGTCAGAACAGTGCGCCAAGAAGGGCGAGAAATATCAGGAAAGAATATTGCGCTCTTTTTTTAAATTTTGGGAGCTTGGTGCGTGGCCCTTTAACTTAGAGACACTAAAGGCAAATATTGAGTCAATGTTGATAGTTCAAATAGTAGCAAAAAAACCTCTTAGTGCTGCTTTTGTGCCAAAGAAGTGCTTATTTTGAAATGAAATCGCGTTTTAGTGGTTCGCATCACGTTAGCGCACTTCAAATTTCCCGCTGAAAGCACTCAGTCTCGCGTCACTGTGACATCGGAATCATTTTGTGAATGTCCCACTCGTGGCGCATGTGTTCTCGTGAATTTACCTTAATTTCTCGGTAAGTAGGGCACTAATGTCGATAATGTTGTAATTTTAGATGTTGTCCTACATTGAGCTTTCACTCTGACATAAACTGTTTTGACTTTAGTGTCCCTAGCAAGAATGCTGTAGGCCCGTGTGCTCAGATTTGGGTGCACGTTAAAGAACCCAAGGCGGTTAAAATTTCCAGAGCCCTCCACTATAGTGTCTCTCATGATCATATGGTGGTTTTGGGTCGTTAAACCCCATATATCAATCCAGGCTTTAGTGTCCCTTAAATCAGCACATTGCTGGTATCGGCGGCACTCTCACTAAAGTTAAAAACTGCATTTGCTGCACGCACTGAATGTATTCACAAGAGTCTGATTGCTCATATAAATGCCCTATAAGTGTCCTGGGAGTCATTGAAGCTCTTTCAGACATGGGTGGCGATTTCAGGGGTGGAAGTGCTGCGCCATTTGAATAATTCTTTGCCAATCTACCCTGCTTCGCCTAACGGCAATATGCGTGTGCAACTCCAAATTTAGTCGAGTTTTATCATCGACTGAGCAACACGAGTGGGTTACACAAAGGACGCAGCCGTGTTTATATCAAATTGGTTCGGCCACGTCGTATTTCGGTTCATGAGTGATTCTTGTTAAGTTGGTGTTTGTGTGCATACCTCATTAGGCGACTTTGTATTTGTCTTAACAGCAAAGCTGTTAGCCGAACCATATAAACTGAAAAAAAAAAAAATCTGTTTCACCGGTGAAGCAATTACTGCAATAGCGAGAATTTGTAATGTTTAAATGGTATTGCCTCACACGCTTCTTCATTTTTGTTTTTGCTATCGCACCATTACGCGTGTAGTAACGCTGCATTACGCAAACCGCGCTCGAATGACTGGAAGCAATCTAGGTAATCTAAGAACATTTCAATGAGATTACGCACACGTGTGCATTAGAGGTTGTCCTGGAACTTACTCAGCCGGCAGCGATAATGCTGGAATCTTCGATGGCACATGCATAATTGGCTAATTGTCGACGCACTTTGCTGCTTGGCAGATTGTCGACGGCAGACGCTATATATTCGATGCTGTCAGCCGACAGCGTGTATTGCTTGTATGGTGACGTTTTGTTTTCCGGGCACAGGTTCGCCCGATTAAGAAGTTCACTCATGAAAACAGCAGCTGCTGCTTTCGTCATCACGACCCCGGGACAGTGCGAAGGCTGCGGCTAACTGCTAACTCTTTTGGATATGACATTGCAAAACTCTAGAAAACGTTTGTGCAAGATAACAAGTACGGCGGCTCCCATGAGAATCCCTCTTATCACACAATCTCTTCTTGTCGAGTGTGCACCACGTAGAACTGTTTACGAACCGTGTGCTGATGCTTTCCAATAGCGTGCGCACCAGCTATCGCAACTACGCCCTTAAAATTAAAGTTCACCGCTGCTGCTCGAACGACCCCCTCCCTCCTTTTCCACGCGTCTTTTCATGCTCGTTGAAGACAGACGGCATGTTTCCTTTCTGCTTGAGCATTCGACGGCTGGTCTATCACACGCGGTGCGATGCTATCGTAGGTGCCCTTCGAGCGACGGATGTCGGCCGCCTCGTTTAATCTCTGCTTCAGTAGTACTCACCATTTGCTTTATCGACTTCCTCCACAAATTCTCTCTTGATTCTTCCGACGAGACAAGGTTTGTTAGACGTTGACGTTGATGGTGTGACTGTTTCTGCCTTTATAGATACTGTAGCGCACATTTCTGTAATGAGCGCGAACCTTCGCCGACGCCTACATAAAGTGCTCACGCCTGCCGCTTCCCGCACACTCCGAGTTGCTGATGGGAGGACCCCTGCCGTTCAAGGGATGTGCACGGCCCGTGTGTCCATTGCCGGTCATCCTACATTAGTTCAGTTTGCCGTCATTGAAATGTGTCCTCATGACCTAATACTTGGCTTGGACTTCCTGTCACGTCATTCTGCGCTCATTGATTGTGCCACTGGTGCTCTTCAGCTTGAGCTGCCGCAGCTTGCCGATTTTCCAGCTGACCATTCCAGCTGACCTCGTCACTACGTTCGCTTGCCTCCGCAAGCTGCTACATACGTCACTTTGTCGTGCTCCCGTGATGTGCCCGATGGTGGTTACCTCGTCACTCCTATAGTCGCCGTATTGATGGCCCGAGACGTCGCCCTTGCTCACACTGTTGTCTCCGTCGCTGATAATACAGTGGTTATACCCCTACTCAACGTCAGTATCTTGACTCAAGTTATTCCGCAAGACGTGTCTTTGGGCACCCTATCTACGCTTGACCGCTGCAACGTTACTGGTTTGAACACCGATGCTACGCCCCCCTGTCTTGGCCGTAATTACACTCTGCCTGCCGATGACATTAACAAGATGATTGCTCCGGATCTCACCCCAGCTCAAATTGCCGGCCTCCGTCGTCTGATAACATCATATAGACATTTTCGACTTTGACCACCGCCCTCTTGGCCAAACAACTGCCGTGACTCACCGGAGAAACACTGGTGATGCCAGTCTTATATGGCGGCGTCCATATCGCGTATCTCACAAGGAACGCCAAGTAATTCAGAATGAAGTGGACAAAATGATTACTAAAGATGTCATAGAACCATCATCCAGCCCTTGGGCTTCCCTAGTCGTACTCGTTGAAAAGGATGGCAGCTGTCGCTTTTGCGTGGACTATCGCCATTTGAACAAAGTCACTCATGAAGACGTCTACCCTTTGCCTCGGATTGATGACGCCCTCGATTGCCTTCATTGTGCCCATTACTTCTCGTCTATTGACCTTCAGTTGGGCTATTGGCAAATTTCCGTCGACCCCTTGGATCGCGAAAAAACCGCTTTCGTTACGCCTGACAGCCTCTACCAGTTCAAGGTCATGCCGTTCAGACTATGTAATGCGCCGGCAACTTTCGAGCGCATGATGGACTCCCTTCTCCCAGTATATAAGTGGTCCATCTGCTTATGTTACTTAGACGATGTCATCGTCTTTTTACCTACCTTTGACAGCCACATCACACGTCTGTCGGCCGTTCTGGATGTTTTTCGAAGAGCCGCTCTCCAGCTCAATTTCAGACGTCGCCAAATCGCCATACTCGGCCACCTTGTCAGTGCTGCTGGTGTTCAACCGGATCCCGACAAGGTGCGAGCAGTACAAGAATTTCCTGAACCACGTTCAACCAAGGACGTCCGAAGTTTTGTAGGGCTATGTTCCTATTTTCGTCTGTCCGCAACTTCGCCGACATCGCTCAGCCGCTTACTGATCTCTTAACAAAGGACGTTCCCTTCGCATGGGGCGTAGAGTAAGCGGACGCTTTTTCGGCTTTTATCCATCTGCTGACTACGCCACCAATACTGGCCCATTTCGACTCTGTATCTCCTACAGAGCTTCGAACCGATGCTAGTGGCCATGGAGTTGTAGCGATCCTCAGCCAACGACAGCACGGGAAGGACCGCGTGATTGCTTACGTCAGTCGTCTTCTTTCACCTGCGGAATGGAAGTTCTCCGTTACTGGGCGTGAATGCCTAGCTTTAGTGTGGGCAGTGACGAAATTCGGGCCTTACCTGTACGGCTGAACTTTTTCCGTTGTTACTGACCATCACGCTCTCTGTTGGCTCTCATCGCTAAAGGACCCATCTGGACGTTTCGGTCGCTGGGCGCTGCGTCTGCAAGAATACTTGTTCGTGGCCCACTACAAGTCGGGACGCCTGCACACAAATGCAGACTGTTTGTCACGTCATCCAGTTGAAACGCCCGACTTGATAGACCTTGAATCAAACTTCTGCGTGCTCTCCATCCACGCTTCAGGTGATATCTCCACCAAACGACGACGTGACCCATCGTTACTCTCCATCATCAAGCGTTCGACCTCTGCTCCAACAGATCCTTCTGTTCGCCTGTTCATACTACACGACATTATTCTGTACCGTCGCAGCTTCAATGCCAATGGCCTGGAATTACTACTCGTGCTTCCCCATCACCTGCGTTTCAGCGTTCTCGAACAACTCCACGACGTACCTACAGCCGGTCACCTAGGCGTCTCGTACCTACGATCGTGTGCGACGTCGCTTTTTCTGGCCCGGACTATATCGTTCTGTGGTTCGCTACGTCACTGCTTGCGACCACTGGCAATGTCGCAAGTGCCCCTCTGTGCTACCGTCCGGCCTCCTACAGCCGATCGACATACCGATGGAACCATTCTTTCGTGTTGGCCTTGACCTGTTGGGCCCGTTTCCTACGTCCACCTCCGGGAATAAATGGGTTGCAGTCGCCACAGATTACGCCACACGCTTTGCCATCACTAAAGCACTGCCGACAAGCTGTTCCACTGTCGTCGCTGACTTTCTCCTGTATAAAGTCATTCTTCATCACGGCGCTCCGCGGCAGCTGCTTACTGATCGAGGAAGGTACTTCCTTTCACGTGTTGTGAGTGACATTCTCCGTGCCTGCTCCACTGAGCACAAGCTTACCACCGCTTATCGTCCACAGACAAAGGGATTGACCGAGCGTCTGAACAGAACGCAGATGCTGTTGCTGTCAATGTACGTTTCACCAGATCACCGTGACTGGGACAAAGCACTCTCCTTTGTCACCTTTGCGTACAACTCTTCACGGTACGACACAGCTAGTTATTCGCCGTTTCATTTGCTATTTGGCCGACATCCAGCGTTACCATTTGACACGCTCCTTCCTTCGGCTGCTCCCTTGTCTACTGAGTACGGCAGCAATTTCGCTTCTCAAGCCTATGCAGCACGTCAGCTTGCCCATGATCTGCTGCGCTTGTTGCAAGAGCAGCAAAAAGACCGTTATGACAGTTGCCACTAAAGCGTGCACTTCTTGCCGGGGTCTCTGGTACTTCTCTGGACACCAAACCGCCAAGTCAGCTTATCAGAGAAACTACTACTACATTACCGTGGCCGCTACAAAGTGTTACGACAACTCAGTGACGTGAACTACGAGATCGTACCCTTAAACAATGCCTCTTCGTCCTTCTCATTCCAGACGGACGTTGTCCACGTTTCCAGACTCGCACCGTACCACCCTGCTAGTTCGTCGCCGCCGTACCAAGCGCCGTGACGGTGCTTCCGTTGCGGGGGAGGGGTGTTACGGCGCACCAGCGACAAAAGCAAGCGTAGCACTTAGCGAAGAGGGCGAAGATGCCTGTCCGTTAGACGCTTGCGCGAGAGGCAACTCAGCCATCTTGTTCGGCTGCTGATTCTCTGTAGACGCTCTGCTATAAACCTAGATCTCGCCCTGTCACAATATTAATTTCTTCACGGTTCTTTTTTTTTTCTTCACGGTTGTCATGTTGGCTGTGGCTGTTCAGTGACCGGAAGATAAGTTTTCTACATTTATTTTTATAGAGCCCTATAAGTTTAGTATGGAGATAAGTGTTATTATATTAGTTCATCTCTTGTCTTGAGTTGCTGTTCATGTTTTATGCGGTATTTTAATCACAGTTTGAACATTGCAACACTTTAACATGAAATTTTTTCGTTCATCTGAGGTCTGGTAGCTGTCCAGAGTGCCACTTATGTTTTGTCTGAGTTGCTGTGCTTTCAACTTTGATGGTGTGAGGTTTAATATTATAAATCAATTTGGGGTAAGCTTGGTCACTTGATCAACATTGAATGCTTAGTAAAAACCGCTGAAATTTTTTTGTGTTTTTGAGAAAGCAAAATTTCGAACTAACAGTGATGTGCCACCCGAGAAATCTGCTCCAAAACTAAATCTTGATGCTTCAAAACACTCCTTTTGGTGCTCCAGAGCTGCTCCAAAACTTTCCTGTTACTGCTTCAAAGCTGCTCAAAAAACGTATTCCTACTCCCAAAGCTGCTCCAAAAGACGAAAGCCGGCATCCACCTCTGCAATTTGACCACTTGGCCGAAATTAAAAAGCATGAAATAATTTTTTAGACTGCCCAATTTTTAGGTAGTCTAAATAATCCATAGTTGACTGTAATCGTATCTTCCAGGCTTTGGCTTGATGATTTTCTCTTTTATTTGTGTGTGTGTGTGTGCTTTGGGATCTCCTTAAGAAAAATAAGCTAAGTGCTGTTATATTAGTGCTAAGTAGAGATTCTCGGAAATGTATTCCATAATGCAGATGTCGAAATACATTCGTATATAGTCTAAAATACAGATGCTGAGATACAATTGTCTTTGACATAACGAGATATTTTGGAGATAAATTTGCTAAAAGCTGAAAAAGTATCCCGCAATACAGTTGCATGAATACAAATACTGAAATACCTTTTTGGGGGGCTGATACTGTGCAAATACAGTTATGAAAGTGCAGCATTCTCCCTTTTCGTTTCGACGAAAGAGTGGAAGTGGCACGGGGAAAGAAAAAAACATCACGAGCGCCTAGTGACCTTGAGCATTTTTTCTTTTTTTTTCTTTGAATACGTGGCCTTTCAGTGCAATCGCGCACGTACTCGAGGACAAGCGGTGGCCTCAGTAACGACTGAGCGCGCCATGCTCAAGCCAGCCAATGGCTGTGACAAGTGATTTTTAAGTTTTTAGTGTCATGTGTCGAGGGAAGAGAGCAATCTTTAGCTGACTGAGAATTTATTGCGACTTGCAGGCCACATGCTGCGCTATAATATTTGCCTTGGGCATTCTTGGTAGCCTCGACTACCGATCGGAAGCGTTTTCTGACCATGCTCAAGGCCCTTTATATTTGAAGGGGGGCTTCGCGGCAGAGCGGATTTTCCTTGAACAAGGGCTTTTATGGCTTAGCACTGTTACGTTGCAGTGAAACCACCTTTACAGGCAGTTACGTACAGACCTATACATCTATTCGTTCATTGTAAATACTTCGAAAATATTCGATAATTTAAATTCGTATCGAAACGAATTCAAATACTATACTATTCGTTTGAATATTCGAAGCATTCGTATATTTGCACAAGCCTACCTATATTCATTTTGCTAATCGACATATGGCACCTTTTTACCTGTTCGATATTTTCAGTTTCTTATTATTGTTGCGCTATATGGACAGTCTCAGCTGGATTTGCCATCTCCGCCGCCCCGCCGCGGTGGTTTAGTGGCTAAGGTACTCGGCTGCTGACCCTCAGGTCAAATTCTGAATAGCAGCGATGATGCCAAGCAAAGAAGACAGCTTCATGAACTTCAGCGCGCCATTCATCAAACTACAGGGGCCATTTGCCCCGTCGCGGTGGTCTAGTGGCTAAGGTACTCGGCTGCTGTGGCTAAGGTACTCGGCTGCTGACCCTCAGGTCAAATTCTGAATAGCAGCGATGATGCCAAGCAAAGAAGACAGCTTCATGAACTTCAGCGCGCCATTCATCAAACTACAGAGGCCATTTGCCCCGTCGCGGTGGTCTAGTGGCTAAGGTACTCGGCTGCTGACCCGCAGGTTGCGGGTTCGAATGCCGGCTGCGGCGGCTGCGTTTCCGATGGAGGCGGAAATGTTGTAGGCCCGTGTGCTCCGATTCGGGCGCACGTTAAAGAACTCCAGGTGGCCGAAATTTCCGGAGCCCTCCACTACGGCGTCTCTCATAATCACATGGTGGTTTTGGGACGTTAAACCCCACAAATAAATGAATCGTTGCCGTCTCTGCCGCTGCCACCAGGGCTGGATAGCTGGCGCGTTGAAAAAGAGCACCTGGCGGAGAGAGAGTCGTGACACAACTCAGCCGCTCACGCCCACACGACCGACTGCAGTGCATCCCCAGTGAGAGCATGCGCACGCACCGCTGCTGTGCTTTATTTTGGAATGAACTGCCCGAAAAGCTGCTGCGCTAGTAGTACTGCTCTGTGGTCTAGAAAAATAAATTTATCCAAAGACTACTCTCACCTAAAAAGTACTAAAAAAACAGACGGCGTGTAAAAAGCACTAAAAACGGTAGGGTGAGACTAGTCTTTGGACAAATAAATTTGTCCAAAGACTACTTTCACCCAAAAAGCACTAAAAAATGGAGAGAAGTCCTGCAAAGTCGACTGCGCCTATGAATATGGCTTCGAAAGAACAGTGCTGTGCCGTGATGGCGACTCTCTTGTCCTGTTTTTTTGGTTGCATGCTGTGTTTTGTGTCAAAGCTAGGGCAGGCTGACATGCCCTCATTGATAAGTCCGTGCTGCGATGGTACCACGCTGCCCACTTCTGTAGTAACATTACAAACAAAAACAGAGTGAATTGTAGCTGCGTCAATTTTTTTTCTGGCATCGTGTGTACACTATGTCCGCGGTAGGTATGCACGGAAACGTTGATCAAGTGAACCACCGTGGCAGCATAGCACGTGTGGTATCGCGCGTTACGCTGAGCGCGCAGGATAGATTCCCGACCACGATGGCTGCACCTCAATAGGGGTGAAATACAAAGAACACCCGTGAACTAAGATATATGTGCGCACTGCTGAACACCAAGCAGACATAATTCTGGTACCCACACTACAGTGCACCTCATCTATCTTGTTTAGCTCATGAAAGCCTAGCAATTATCGATGTTGAACAGGCCCCTTTACTTTAAGCTGACACAGGCAAGGGTAAAAACTGAAACTGTGCATTAGGCAAACTAAACGAGTAAAAATCAAAGATAATTATTTTATGCAAAAAAGCTGCTTTGCTGTGAGGGTTATACTTATAAAAGCATTTACTGTATTTACGCATGTAATGAATGCACTTTTTAAAAAAAATTGTACCAAAGTTGGGTGTGTGCCTATTAAGCGGTGCAAATTTTATGACAACTTTTTCAGGATGAGTGAAAATTGCACTAATTGAAAAAAAAAAAAAGGTTGCTTAGCCTTTTGTTACTGAGATATGTGTACACTGTTTGGAAACAGCTTCTTTGTTGCGCTCAACTCATCCTCAGTAGTTGATGGCGCTATCTTCTGCAAGTTGTCCCCGTGCCGCCCGCGGGTGCCATAAAAGCGCTTTGTGGCAATTTTTTTTTCGCAATTTTTTAACCGCAACAGTGGTATTTGCTGTGATCTCGAGGGGTGCCCAGAAGCATGCGCTATGACCCTACGATGCACTTTGCCAATTTCGTGAATTTCGTGGCAACCTCGCACGATGACTGTGATAATGCCGTTCACATTGTAGCAAGTAACCAGCATTGCAGAAAGCTACCCCAGAAGCATCAAAACAAACTGTCGATAACAAGATTAACGACAGAATACTGCTGCCGCCTTGTTTCTACGTGAAAAGTTCCTGTATACACGGAGAACAAAGTAAGAACTGGGGGTGCTACCATGTTGCGGAAATTGTCAAGATATTTTCTAGACTTCATTTTTTCTTTTCTGGTTTTCCAGAAAGCTGTGATGCGATAGCGATGAATGACGCTTCATGACAGCGAATCCTGTCGTCGCTCGAAGTTTGCGTGCACATTGTTGGGCCTTAAAGTTTCGTATTTGCATGAAGCGACCGTCTGTTGTCGCGGGCAGTTTTGTGACTTTCGTTCGCTGTGTGCTTATCAGCTGCGATGTCTCTACACTCGCACAGTTCATGAACCCTACTATGGCGCAGAGCTAAAAACGACGGGAGACGTGCTGTGCACAGATAAAAAGAAAACCATTACAGCACGCGGCATTGGAGGAAGAGGGGAGGGAACGAGCCTAGGTGGCTGAGGGTGGTTGGCATAATTATAAAAAACGGAAGAGATCCAACGGGTAAGGAGGCGCCAGGTGTCGGTTAGTGGGAGTGCAGCAGATGAATGCAGGGGGTGCGTTTATTACGTGAGAAAAAATTAATAAATTTGAAGACTGAAGTTAGGGGGTGCGTTTATTATGCAAGTGTGTTCTTTTCGTGAGTAAACACGGTAAACGACAGCAACCTCTCAGATATGCTGCCTGCTAGATAGCGGCAGTGCGATTTCAACACAAGACTTGCCAAGCATTCTTTGAAAAAAAAAAAAAAAAAAAGGGGGGGGGCTGCTGCACCAACTTAGAAAGATCGGGACTTTGTTCACAAGGCAGATAGCGCTGCCTCTGCAGTTCTGCTCTGTAGTGATATTCAGCATGGGTGGTCAACGGGTAGTGAAACCTTTGGCACCCTCCCTGTGTCGCCAACTGGTGGTGCACCAAAAGTCTTTCATTACCCTTTGCAGACATGTCAGATCATTTTGGTTAAAAATAAATACCAGTGTCCTGCACAGTATAGCAATAAAATAAATACATTGTAAAAGTATTTCACTATGTGATACAAATGCATTTTTAGACTGTATCTTGATACAGGAATATAAATAACTCAAAAGTATTGCTGAAATACTATCGCAATAGTCCCCGCCGCGGTGGTTTAGTGGCTAAGGTACTCTGCTACTGACCCGCAGGTCATGGCTTGAATCCCGGCTGCAGCGGCTGTATTTTTGATGGAGGTGAAAATGGTGTAGGCCCGTGTGCTCAGATTTGGGTGCACGTTAAAGAACCCAAGGTGGTCAAAATTCTGGAGTCTTCCACTACAGCGTCTCTTAATCATATTGTGGTTTTGGGATGTTAAATTCCATATATCAATTAATCAATCATTGCTATCTATGGTAATAGTGCCCAGCCCTGTGCTACTTATTATCTTATTATCTAAACACTTAATTTATAATTCCTTCAACTCTTTCTATGCTTCAGATTTTCCTCGGGATAGAGTGCCAGTTGTTTTAGCACCACTGTTGTATGGTGAAGCATGTGATGTGCTGCTGGTAAAAGGAATGACTGAACCAGCCTCAAACATGTCGAAAGCAGTAAGGAATTCACATATTTTTGGGTTGAATACAGGTTACACAGGTGTGCCTTAAATTTTTTTTTTTCTTTCAGATGGAATTGTCACCTATTGATCTCATCAAAGAATTGGGTTATGGCTTTACTGCAAGGTTAGTCATACACATTCTTTGCATCTGTTGTGTGCATGTACGTTTACACCACTGCAAAGTATCTTGCTTTACTGTTAATGACTTTATTCACCAACTGATCTTGTGCTGTTCAGTCTGGAGAATAAAAAAAGCTTTTTCAAAATATGCCACTCATGAACACGGACAGTTTAAGTTTAATGTTAGTCTGATAGCCATATTAAAGGAAATAGTGTCACTGTACCGCAAATGAACTTTCCAAAAAGTCAGTTTTTTCTAAGCATGGTACTAAAAGGGCCAAATGTCAATTATATAAGTGCTATCATTATGGCATGCACTCATGATTTAAGCTCTTCGACAGTTTCATCTTACATGATATGGTCATGGTTCTTTGGTCAAGCTGCATAGGCAGAGTTAGAGGCATGTTGCTGTGTGCAGTTCTGTAGTTGCTCCCTTTTTGAACCATGATGTAAGAAATTTGGGACTACTGCTTATTGTAAAAGAATAGGGGGGGGGGGGACTGTTAGTAACACTGCCCTTGGGCATTTTGTAAAACTTGCCGTATCTGTTGTTGTGGGGAGGAGTGCTACTATTCTATTTCATCTAATCCCAGCTTGGCTCAGGGAGCTGCTATGACTTTCTTGATTTCCTTGATATTATAGAATTATTACGATTGCCCTTGTATTATGAGTCAGAATTGGGTGGTATAAGAAGTTCAGTTTTCATGCTCTTGTGATTTTGTCCTTACTCCCTGTTTTTGTTCCTCTACCATCCCCCAAGTGCTTTTCACTTACTTTCTCAGCCTCATTCTTTTTTTTTTTTTCACACTGTTGCTGAAACCCAAGGCCTCATATGGGCTAGTACTGAAACAAGGATTGATATTTTTACATTAAAATAAAACATGGTTCAGTCATTTCTAGGCCTCTGAAAATTGTAAATTTTATGTTGAAATCTAATTTGATGTGGATAGTGATGTGGTTGAGTGATTTATGATTGCATTTTAAATAGTATGTATATCACATATTATGAGGAGACTTAACAAAGTGGCTGATTGGGCTAGTTGGTTTAGCATACATGAGGTTTAACAGTACGAAAACCTCAATTATGAGAGAAGATGAGCATTTTTATCCTGCCCCAACCACCCTGCGCAATATCTTAAAAAAAAAAAAAAAACAATACAGATCAAGGCATGTGTAAGTGCCATTCTTTGTTTATATAAGTGGAAGTAACTTTGAATAGAAGGAGGATTTGACTTACAGGAGAATGCAGTTGAGCCCACATATAATGGCCCCACTTAAATTGAACTTTCGCTTGAGTGGAAATATTCATTATTTCAATGGCACAAAATCGCACTTGCAAAGAACGTCTTTGAGCGTCCGGCGACTTCCCAGAAAGCCACTTTCGGCCACCGATAAGCTATCGGTGTGGAGCCCATAGATTCTTATTGTTAAACGTCGGCCCTGCTTCTACAGCCCTTTAGTTGTCGCTCTCCCCGACTGTTTTTGTTATGCACCTCCTTCGTCCTTTGTCCCCCTGCTACACTGAGCACCCCACATCGCCAGATGAAGCCAGTGTTTTGATACTGTGACCGATCTTTCGAAGACTGGTTGGCCAACTATTCTCCCATCAGTTTTTCATCACTGGTTTTGTTACACTATCGTTGGTGTCGCCAGCCTGGAGTGACCAGACCATTTACCAACATTGTTGACCATCGACTGTACCCGATCGTTAGCGTCTGTGTATTGTCAGCATCGATATCGTATCGTTCCAGTGCACGTGCTCACGCTACCCCTCTGACATTGATCATTCGCAAATCGATCCATGTTTAGGACCTGTTCTCGCTGACTTCACAGCATGCCCTTTGCACGCGTTCGAAAGCATAAAAACGACTTTTACTTGGAACAATTCATGAATTATCGAAGTCGGCGGGGCCACGCAAGACCACCAGCGCCACTATGCGATTCGTTCACCTCTGCGCGTGCAGACCGCTCTACCAAGTTTTTATACGAGCGATTTGCTTGTTTTGTGAACCCGGAAACCTTTCCGTCCTGCCTCCTTCTGCGTGTTTTGGTTATCAAGGTCGCCGTCCTGCCGTATGCTCTCCTTTCGTCACTCGATCGCAATTCTTCGCATCTCTCAAGTCTGCTCTCCTGTCTTATTCGCAACTCTGCCTGTCTCCACTGCTCCGCGACATCAGCCATGCTGGCTTGAATTCAGAAGTTTCGTATTCTGACTAGAAACGGGCCCAGAGCATGCTGGCTTCGTCGCGCATGTGCATTTCACTTGGCTGTTCATGGGGAAAGGACATAATGTCGCTGTTGCATACCTGCCAACTTTTCCGATTTTCCCGTAAAATGTGCGAATTTCAATTGCGTGTACGGTTTTACGAATCTTGCCTGAAATTTTCGAAAAATATTTCATTTCCGATAAAAACAAAATTTGTAAAATAGTGTGGCCTCCGCAATTCGCTATGGCGCAGTGCCGTAGCCTGTCGCGGAGGCCACAAAAACGGCATTGAGCTATATTCCGCCACCAGGAGGAAACTATGTATTGGTGTTATTATCACATACTTGCGAAGTCATTCGTGTGTAGGGTTGACATGAAAATCTCCCCAAAATCGAAATTTGTGTGCGGAGATCTGGCCGCATCGACAAAAATGCAGGCCAGTCTGTTCCAGGCTTTTTGCGAGTCCATCGCATTATAAACGAATTTGAGAGGCGTTCGTCTAAACTTACAGTGGAGTCTCAGTGATGCAAAACCGCGACAGATACGGATTCGTGAAATTCCCCAGCCAAATTCATGGGTTTGTTGGGCCAAAGTTTGAATGTTCTGAGCACTTTTTCTAATCGCGGCGTGTGATATGAACTTTAGTACCGAAGATTGAGAGCAGCATGCTCGAAGCTTCGGGTGTGACCTGCACACGCACTGTCTTGTACAGTGAATGTGGTTGTTGTTGCCACAACTGCTGTGGACCAAACTGTGGTCGTTCGACATGATCATGTATGGCGACGACGTTACTGACAGAACTCCTAAAGTGTTCGTGCGACCAACGTCCATACAGTCAAAGCGACGCTGCTTTCTGCAAACTCTGTGGAAAAAACCAGCGGCAATCGTGACCATAGATAGCATAAGAAGACTTAGTTTTTAAGGCATGTGGATTGAAAGCAATACCGTTTGCTGCGAACCGCCGTGCACAAAACCGCGGTCGCGGTGATGCGATAGCGATCTACGAGCCCCGAGGGCACTTGGCTGACGCAGCGGTGCGATGAAAGGCGGTAAAGACGTAACAAGGGCTAGAAGCGTTTTGCCGTTCCTGTCCAAACAATGTAGGAGCGAGCAAAGGCAAAGCTTTGACACGCGCTGTCGCGGCAGCCAGCTGCTCCGCCCCGTTTGTTGACATGTGTCCCAGGAAGACATATGCGAGTTGTTTTGACAGAAATATATTTTGCTAGTTGTTTTGATGATGCGAAGTTTTGGCCGGGGGCATTTGAGCTCCCTTCCCTCACCTTAGTGGAAAACCCTACCCTCGTGTGTTGGGCCACTCCAAGCCATTATGAGACCGCAGCGCCAATGTTAGCGCTTGCGTTTGGGAGCCCCCATTGTTTTTAGCGATGTGTTTTGTTTTTTCTTTTGGTGGCATAAATAGGGGAAAATAATTCAGCGCGCCAATTTGACTTATGGCAGGAAAAGGCGATTATGCTTGTCGCTAAAGGCATATTTATCACAGATACAAATACAAATTAAAACAAAAGTCTGTAGCCCCCCTCCCCCCCTCTCCACTCAGGAATTTTACGAATTTCTTTGTTGCCAGGTTGGCAGGTATTTTGTTAGTGTGCGTGTGTGGTCAGGATGGCGCAAGGGAGGCATTCTGCACTTTTTTCTTCCGCTGAACAAAACGTCGAAAGTGTGACCACTTGGCTTGGGCGTAATCTGTGTGTTTAAGGCTTAATATAGCTGCCGTGTTGTGGAGTGCTTGCTTATATCTGTTGACCGCACAATAAACTTGCCGCTTTGGTGGTCCGTCTATTCAGCTGTGAAGATGGTGAAGGCTTCGGGGTCGGCGGTGATGGCTACATGTGTGCGAAACTGTTTTTGCGAGGCAGACTTTGTCGATGTCGGATGCGATGCCGAGCCTGAAGCTTCCGAACAGGATCACTCCAGTGGCGATTTGTGGCAGTGCGTCATCGACTCCGACATAGAAGGACATGCAGGACATCTGTTGCGATGATTTCATTACAGTTAATAATGATGCCAACACTGCGGAACCATGCATGAATGAAGGCATTGCGAATGAAGTGCATGGCAAGAGTGAATTGGAGGAATAGGACTGCGAAGATGTTGAAACTTTGGAGCCAGTGCCACAAGCGTGCTTGTAGCAATTGGCTACATTAATAGCCTCAGGCAGCCTATGCCATGGGCCTCGGCGAAGAGCACGCTGCCTCTTTAAATAAACTTTAGACCATGTTTAACGCTTCTCCTGTTTTCGAAACACGTTTATCATGGACTTTTTGGAGAAAAAAATTGTTTTGACTTACAACTTTTTTTTAAAGCTGTGTTATATTTACTACGAACTTGGGAATACAGCGCATGATTATTATGTCATGCTCACATTGGTTATAAGCAGGCTCGACTTTAATAACCTGTCAAATAAGTTATGTTTTGAAAGGTACTTTACTTAGAGCATATAAACTGGTATAACAAGCTTATTAACCCTCTGAGAGTTAATTTTTTACCCAATTCACTATAAAAATATAATTTTTACATTGCTGAAATAAATTTTCCAACTAGTTCTATTGAAAAAAATTGTTTGAAATATTTTTGCATGACTGTAAAGTGACAGAATACTTTTTTTACATGCAAATGGTTTATTCACGAATAACATAAGCAATCCATACTATTTTTTCATTAACGCTTTCGAGATACCACTCCATCATCATCAGAGTCTGAACTCTTTCTCTGATAAACTAACATTCAATTAATCGGATTCTCATTGTGCAGAATCTGATTTGGCACTTGTGGAATAGTCCTCATCGGAAAAATCACTCGCTAGCAGCAGAGCAACCTGTACGCATTTGTGTTGCGCAAACAAGCTGCTTGAGTGAATGCATGGAAAAAAACTACGCCCGTCTAAAAAGTAAAATGAGTAAAAAAGCTATATTATTCATTCGCCTTATCCCGAACAAGATGAAGTTAGTTTTTCAGAGTCTGCAAAACTGAAAACTCAATCGTGGTGGCATTGTTCGTGTAATTTAGTGCTGCAAAGGAACAGATGCAATTGTGCCAAGGGAAGATATAAACGAAAGAGTAACAAGTGGTCATCCTTTGAGAGATTAGGAACCAGACAGTCACGAGTTTTACTGCCGTGATAAAGTGATAACCACACGGACAAAAACAAAATCAGCCGTACTGTGTACAGGTGTTTGAATGCGTATATGAAAGCCGGCGTTCTACTTTGGGGGACGGGGGACAATCGAGAGACATGAGTCATTGAAAAAAATTGCAAGCATTTCTGAAGCGTGGCATCACATGCCAAGCAATCGAAACAATCAATAGAAGGCGTGCGTTTTAAACATACAGGCAATGATGCACTTGTACTTTGAAAGCGCTTCAGTGCCTGTTCGGTATTATATGGCGAAAACACTTAAAGATATAAACTTCCAAAATGATGAACTGATGTGAGGGTAACACTATGTTAATTTAAGCTTATAGTGGGGCTTCACAACAGTGTGGATATTTCTCGGAAAAGTGTAATCATGGTATAGCACTTCTACATTACAGCGAAACCATCCTTACAGGGGGGCTACATGCAGGCTATCATGCAACTATTCGTTGATTTTGAATACTTCAAACTTTCCTGTAATTTAAGTATGCAAAGGGCTCAGATATTCACGAAAGCCTATTAATTTTACTAGCTTTCCCATAGCAAATACATCTGTCTCCTGCTTTAAATGGTTGTACCACCACCCAGGAAATGTAGGCCCATAACTATATCCATTCTCTAAATAAGCATGGTGTGTTCAAAGTTGTGCATAATCAAAGTGGGATATGGACCATACACATATTTTTTCGTAGTACAGCGTGTTGAAGCATTCTTCATAGCATTCTCCGTTTAGATGTGCTTGAATGCCAGTGATTAAATGAAAGCAATTTTATAGAGCAATGTTCTTAAGAAATCGGTATATTCTACGAAAGCATTGCCAAGTGTTAATTTGAGTAATGAGTAATATGTTGTTACGTCATCTGTCAAACTATGTAAAGCTCAAAGTTTAATTGGAGAAACAGTGCATTTGTGCTAAAGGCTTTGTATCATTTGCCTTTTTGTGTTATAATTTTAACATGATTTTTTTGCTATTACTTTAAAACACTAATAGAAAGTGCTGCCTGATGCAGTTGTTTTCAGTATTTTGGTTTTGCATGCTTACTCATTTGAAAGCTTTTTCTCATCTCATTTTATGCCTCATTTTCTTCTCTCCCACTCCCAGCCTGTTCCTATGGTCAGTAAACTTTTCTTTTTGTGTGCTTTATCTGTAGTTGTAAAAACACTCGCTAATGCTTTTTGGCGTTTGTGGTACAGTGTGGAAGAATGTCGTCAGAGCTTGGTCCAAGTGGGTCTTCGAGACCCTGGGCCAAGCATGGTGGCCAGAGTGCTGTCCATGATGGCCAACACTCACACGGGTCTTTCTGAGCCACTGCAAGGCCTTGGGTCATCAGCGACGTCTCCTTGGAACGCCGACAAAGATGCCAACACAAGCCATATTACCTGGAATATTGACATATTCATTCAGGCACTTTATGACCTGGTGGGTGTGACATCTTGTGCTTTGTCCCTCTTAGGTTTCAAGAGGTGCTAACTAGCTGATAGTTGTGATATGATTTCCTGCAGCAGTGACTTTTAATGGGCCTGCATTGATGTCAAGAAAATAATGAGCTCCGTCCTGAATGTCAACAGCCCCGCCGCGGTGGTCTAGTGGCTAATGTACTCGGCTGCTGACCCGCAGGTCGCGGGATCGAATCCTGGCTGCGGCGGCTGCATTTTTAATGGAGGCGAAAATGCTATAGGCCTGTGTGCTCAGATTTGGGTGCATGTATAAGAACCTGAGGGGGTCGAATTTCGTGGATCCCTCCACTACGGCGTCCCTCATAATCATATAGTGGTTTTGTGACGTTGAACCCCACATATCATATTAATCTGAATGTCAACGTAATCATCAGCCTGACTATGCCCGCTGCAGGAAAGTTTCATGAAGCTGTGTTTTTTAAGTTCCAGAGTTGTTGAGGTTTAACTGGGTTGAACTGGGTCGTTCATGTGGGTGCCTGAGGAAGAGTCATGAGGAATCCCAGGACATAGTATTCATTGTGGTCGGCCCCGCCGCGGTGGTCTAATGGCTGGGTACTCGGCTGCTGACCTGCAGGTCGCGAAATCGAATCCTGGCTGCGGCGGCTGCGTTTTCGATGGAGGAAAAAATCTCCATCGAAAATGCTGTAGGCCCGTGTGCTCAGATTTGGTGAACGTTAAGGAACCCCAGACGGGCGAAATTTGCGGAGCCCTCCACTACAGCATCTCTCATAATGGTATGGTGGTTTTGGAATGTTAAACCCCACATATCAATCAATCAATGCATTTTGGTCATTTTTCGATAGATATCCCAGGGTGCTACAAAGCCGTTTTTAGAAATGTACCCCCCCTCCCCAAAAAATGTTCCCCCAACTTTGAATTTGTTGTAGATAGTAAATGCCAGATTCATGAAAACTTAATTGTTTATTATAAAAACAAAGCTTCCGATTTTCAAAAAAAAGGAGCTTGTTACGTCCTGGCAAAGTAATTCATAAACAGAATTAAAAAATAATGGTACACAAATTTGATGAGCCGTCCTTGTGTTTTAGCTTTCCTCAGGACCACAACTAGCAAAAAAAAAAATGATTTTGAGAAAAACGTGTCTGTAATATTACACGACAACCGAAGCATTCCACGCCTTTTTGTTCAGGATGATCGGAGCGTTGCAAAATGCCCCGCTGCGGTGGTCTAGTGGCTAAGGAACTCGGCTGCTGACACGCAGGTCGCGGGATCGAACCCTTGCTGCGGCGGCTGCATTTCCCATGGAAATGGAAATGTTGTAGGCCTGTGTGCTCAGATTTCGGTGCGCGTTAAGGAACACCAGGTGGTCAAGATTTCTGGAGCCCACCACTATGGCGTCTCTCATAATCATATGGTGGTTTGGGGACGTTAAACCCCACAAATCAAGTGATCGAGAGCGTTGCAGAAATGCAGTTAGTGCGTTGCTTGAAAAATGCGCGACTTCACTGTGTAAAAAAAAAAGGCTACTTGCTGCACCTTTTTATGGAAGAGAGTGAAGCAGGTACAAATAACGCACGAACTAGCACATGCAGGAAGTGGCCTGGCAGTGGCGACGTGAACCAAATAGGCTACATGCTGCACACAAGTTGCCAAGGATGATAGCCACGACGGGACGGTACCATTTAACTCACTCATGAGCACACAGCAGGCATTGTTTCACGACACGAAAAGGATAACTTGTTGCACGAGCAGTTGTTGGCACTTTTAGGTTAAGTGGTATTTGTGTTCAAGTACACAATCGTTCACTGTTACAGGGAACATTGGAGTGTGTGACGGCTGTTTGGTGCCACTTCCGGCAAGCGGCTGCAACAGTTTTTGCACAAGCACAGTGAATGCCATGCACTGTGCTCTTCCGTCTCTGAACAGTTTCCGTGACGAGGATTCGAAGTGCAGAAGCATGTGCCACTGACTGACACTACCACATTTGATTGAACGTGTATACTCTATAAGATAATGCGAAGAGGGGGATGACCACCACCATAGTTAAGTGGTAGAGCATTTTTGGCAAGTTTGGTCTCTGCCGGCGGCAAGTTATCTTTTCGTCCACTTTCATTTCTTCACATTTACATTAAAATTACTTCTAATGACATCCCCTATACTTTCCTTGGTGTTATTGTCTGTTAGTCCTCATAGTTGTTGTGAAAATGAGCCTTTAAATTTACACTTTTTTCCTTGATTCGCAAGTGCTGTGTGATAGGGCTACTGGCTTCTACAAGACTGCTCTAAAAATGTCTTTCCAGATGCTTCAAGCCAGCTACAAAAGGCACCTTTGCCTGTTCCCGGAACTAGTCCCAACTGAGGGGTAATTCTAGACGCCTAAAGCACCACCGGAAGAAATAATCACAGAGAAAGAGCGTCAACTCGCAACTGATTTATTTGCAGGAGAAACGCAGGAAATATATAGCCGCACACGCATGTGCAGAGCACACTACTTCATCTAGTCACATGACCACAGACATAAACTGAGGACGTTCAATTGGCATATCTAATCAAGCAACGAAGCGCAATAATCAAACTCAGACTTGCGCAAGACGACTGACGTGTCACTTATACACAAGTCACCTTTTTTCTTTATCCAGAACGCTTCCATTATTTCACGGGCCAGAGCATCTGGGCTCTTGGCGAAGACAGAAACGCTTTAAAAACTCGCCTCACAAGAACAGAAACGGCAATGCGCAGGCAAATGTGTGCCGGAATTATTTCGAATTGAAAGCTCATGTTCCCTAATTCTCACGTTCAAACACCGTCCAGTTTGGCCGATGTCAACCCGGCCACAACTAAGTGGGATTATGTACACCACACCCACTACGCAAACCATATACATCAAAGCGTGTATTTTTCCACAGGTGGAGGCGCACGGTGTTTTAGAAATACGTGGGCATAGGCCAGCCAGCTTTCGTGGCGCAGAAAAAAACAAGACATTGTACCTGCTCGCCATGTTCTTAAGGTTGTGTGCTACCTTATGAACATATAGAACAACCAACCATAGCTCGTTTATCCCTCGGCTGCCTGCATTTTCGTTTGCCCTTGAACTTTTGAAGGAGGGTTTCCGAAATGGATACAATGACAGAGTTAGGATAGCCAGCTGAATGCAGCCGCCTAACCTGATTCAAGTAGCTATCCTGCATCCTGTGATGGCAAGATTTCACTAGCGCACCCTCGAGACACATGGTTGATAGACATAAACTGAGGACTTTCAATCGGCATATTTAATCAAGCAACGAAGCGCAAAAATCAAACTCAGACTTGCGCAAGACTGACGTGTCACTTATACACATGTCACCTTTTTTCTTTATCCAGAACGCTTCCATTATTTCACGGGCCAGAGTATCTGGGCTTTTGGCGAGGACAGAAACGCTTGAAAACCTCGCCTCGCAAGAACAGGAACGGCAATGCGCAGGCAAATGTGCTCCGGAATTATTTCGAATTGAAAGCTCATGTTCCCTAATTCTCACGTTCAAACACCGTCCAGTTTGACTGATGTAAACCCGGCCCCTCAGTATGACGAACCAACTAGCCCAACAACAAGTCTTCTAAACTAGTCCCATACCTATGTATTCTGTTCTACCTCTGCATTTTTTATCATTACAGAAATGTTCATTGTCACATTCAAACTGAAAGCTTTCATAATCAACAGTAGCATTGTTCAAGAGGTTTTTCTTGGTTTTGTTTCTGATTCAACGCTAGTATACAAAGGGTCACTCTTTCATTAATCCATCCCCACCCTTCCTTGAAGGGTCGGTAGTTTATTTCCTTGGGAAAAGGTGGCCCCCTATCTTTAGAAGAGGCAATGTCAGTTTGCAAACACGTATAGGTAGTAGTGGCTCGAAATGTGAAGATGAGTGGAAGGAAGGGACATGGGGGTCACAGAATTTTGGAGGAGCTGTTTGCTTTTGCAGCAGCCACCAAATAGTCCACACTGTCATGCATAGTGACTGTTCATGGCTGTGAACGCGAGACAGTGGAGTTTGTGGGCTCTCAATACGTAACAGTTATGGTTGGCAAATGTGTAAATACATTCGAGCCCGCTTATAACGAACCTAAGCCTGACGCGGCATCTGTTCGCGAAGTTCATAGTAAATGAAACACAGCTTTTAAAAAAGTTGCGAGTGAAAACACAAGCTTTTTTTTTTCCCCAAAAAGGTCTGTGATGCACCTGTTTCGAAGAGCACAAGCCATAAGGGAGGTCTCGAGTTTATTTCAAACGGCAGTGTGCTCGTTCGCCGAGGCCTGTGGCATAAGCTGCATGAGGCACTGGCTCCAAAGTTTCGTCGTTCTCACAACCCCATTCCCCTAAGTCGCTCTTGCCGCGTACTTCATTCGCAATGCCCTAATCCATGTACGGTTCCGCGGTGTCGGCATCATCATTGGCCGTAATGAAATCATCAAAACAGATGTCCCACCCGCTCTCCCATGTCGGAGTCGATGGCGTGCTGCCACGAATCGCCGCTGCAGTAGTTCTGTTCGGAAGCTTCAGGCTCGACATCGGGCTCGACGTCAACGACGAAGTCGGCCTCACGAAAACAGTTTCGCGTGCTTGTAGCCGTCACCGCCGCCCACAAAATACTCACCCTGCACAGCTGAATACCGGAACGCCCGAAGCGGCAAGTTGACTGCCAGGTGGTCAACAGCTATGAGCAAGCACTCCGCAACACGGCACCTAACGCACGGATTACGCTTAACGCAAGCGGACATTTCCGGCGTTTTGTTGCGCAGCAGGAAAAAGCGTGCAAGTCCTCCCATCTGCCATCGTGGCCTCACAAGCACACCAAGAGTAAGCAAGACGCACACACGCGATGCATATACCAGAACGGGTGGAACAGCTCTGGGCCCGTTACTAGTCTGAAAACGAAACTGGTCCGAGACAGCGTGGCTGGCGTTGCGGAGCGGTGGAGATGGGCGAAGGGGTTGTGATCAAGAGAAGAGAGCAGATTTGCAAAAGAAGGGCAGGGAGTTGCGATAGAGTGAAGAGAGGGGTGGATAGGGCGGGAGGGCGACATTGAAAACCAAAACATGTGGGAAGCAGGCAGGTCGGGTAGCTTGCTTGAAAGGTCCGCGAAACGTGCAACTCGCGCATATAAAAACTTGAAAAGAGTGCCTGCGCACGCAGAAGTCAAAGCGGCGGCCTGGATCAGCGCGTGCGGCGATGTTCAAAGAATCCGCGGCCGTGGTCAAAAAATTGTTTTGTTGCGCTGGCGGGTTTGCGTAGCCTCACCGACTTCGATATTTGGCAATTCGTTTCACACAAATGAACAGTCGTTTTCGCGCTTCCACACGCGTGCGAAGGGCATGCTGAGCTGAGTGTGAAGTAAGCGAGAACAGGTCATAAGCACGAAACGAATCGTGAATTATCGGAGTCCGTGGGGTAGCGTATGCGCGTGCACTAGATGCAGACTATCGGATACAGTCGGTGGCCGATGATGTTGTCAAATGGTCTGGTCACTCCAGGCTGGCGACGCCAACGACAATACCAGCGATAAAAAATGGGGGAGAAGGCCGACCGGTCTTCGAAAGATCGGTGGCATTGTGAAAACACGGGCCTTGTCTGGCGATGCGGGGTGCTCAGAGTAGCGGGGGGGGGGACAAAGGACGGAGGGGTGTATAACAAAAAGCAGTCAGGGAGAGCGGCAACTAGAGGGGCGCAGAGGCAGGGTCGCCGTTCAACAATAACAATGTATGGGCACCTCGCTGATGCCTGATGCGGGGGTCGAAAGTGGTTTCCCGGAAAGTCGGCAAAGCGCGAACCCCGTTCGCTGTAACCGATCGGCGGCGCTCAGAAACGTTCGTTGTAAGTTTGATTTTGTGCCATTGAATCAATGTATATTTTCACGGTCATGCGGATATTGTTCGTTCTAAGCGAATGTTTGTTTTAAGTGGAGCCGTTATATGTGGGCTCGACTGTATGACCATGTATTTCCCTAATGCAGGGGTGCAGTAGCTGTGCCAATCGCCCCAATTCGAAACAAATCCCTACATTTAGGCTAAGTTGAGCAAAAACAAGGAAGTTTGTGAAAATTGCGCTATGCTGCACCAAAATGCCCGACCAGCCTCAAAATTTTCTCGCTTGTGGTAACTCTGTGAGAAATTGAGGCACAGACCCTTATTATTCACTATAGTGTGAGATGTGATTGATCTGATAAAGTAACAATGCTGCATGCCCATCTCGTCCGCTAACTGCAGATACAAGCTGTCAGTGGGATGACACATATTCAAGACAAAAGTGCATTACCGCAGCTACCAATGTTTCGCGGAAAATATTAATGCTTTGGAAAATATTAATTTCCTAGTCGGCTTACGGGGCTACTGCATGCTCAAAGTAAAGCTGGAAACCCATGCCGCGTTTTTTTGGGGTGAACAAATGCGAAGTGGTGCCAACGCTGATCCGGGAAGCGTGCTGTTGTTACGTTATCTGGTGAAATGTGCCTTGCAAGCAAGCCATGAAGTTGTGCCTCAAACTAGCACATCTCGAAATACTTTTTTTGGAGGATGTTGTCTAAACCTAACCACACTGTGAAAGAAAAAAACACGCTCTCACACTCGCTCACCCACTCACACTCTCTCTCTCGGTTCAAAATTTTCTTGGCCTTCTTTCTCCACAGTACACCGATGCTGTGCAGAAAAGCGCACAGGTTTACAGCGGGCTGTTAGTACTGATCATTGGGCACAGCACATTTTGCACATACGTGTATCCGCTGCATAATAGTCAATACCGGTATGATCACCGACATCTTAAAACAATTACTGGAAATTGTTTGGAAGACATTTCTGCAACCCTAAGAAACAAAACTGTGCGTCAGTTTTTTATCATTCCCACTTGTTACTGCCCCAAATTTCAATCAAGGTCACCAGCTTTTCAGATCCACATTTAAATTGGCAGAAGGATTTTACAGGTGCTGCAAATGCTAATGTGGGCATAATTGTTCGCACTGTGGGATGATGCAAAATACGGCTTTTATTGAAATAGCAGTGCTCGTGTGTACTGTGCACAATTTAGGTGATGTTGAATGGCTTGTACATACACTTTTTTCTAAAGTATGTCTTCTTTGTTATATTGCTCTAAATTTGCGATTTTGTGATAAAGAAATGGATGTTTTTTTTCGTAATCTACTCTAAATTTGGATTTTCATGCTTCAAAGGCAACGTTTTGCTGCTCCAAAAGTTGCTTGAAATCCTATTTCGGCTGTTCCATACCTGATGCTGGATCAGTTTGTGATGCAGCCCCCTTTGGTTGGACGCCGATGAATACTGCACCTTTCAAGTTATCAATTTTTGCTTGCTCTGTTGTATTCAAATCTTTGCAGGTACCTACACTGAGCTGGAAGGAAGTGGTTAGTGAACTGGACTTTCCAGGCTTTTTTGTGAAGGACCGTCAAGGCCTGAAGCTCCTCTGGCATGGCTTGTGTAGAGGGCTCGGTAGTGAGCCCTTCCCTACTGACCGCTTGTACAGAGTTTGGAGGAACCCGGACTCCCAGGTTGGGGTTTTGTGCAACTTGTCATTAGCATAAAATTGCTGTTTTCAATTAACTTTGATGTGTGTTGCATGTGCAAGTTATGAAATGTTCTAGATCGCAAATGATAGGCCTTTTGTTGAAATAGAGAGACTGAGAGAATTGGTCCGTTGATCCTGCTATAGGCCTTTTGTTGAAGTAGAGAGACTGAGAGAATTGGTCCGTTGATCCTGCTGTTGTAGTCAGCAGCACCATTCCTGGGTAAATGAACTGCTAGCCATAGCTTTGAAACATCGAAAAAATTGTGAACTGTTGGGCTAGTGTTATTTTTGCGACCTACTTTGTTGGGCAGAAGCATAGCACTGTTGCTTCATGTACAATGTTTAGTTCATGTGCTATTAATGCTAATATGTCTACCTGCCAACTCTTTCGATTTTCCCGTAAAATGTACGAATTTCGACCGCACTTATGATTTTACCAATCGTGTCTGAAATTTTACGAAAACTATTTCATTTCCGAAGAAAAATAAATTTAGTAAGATAGCATGGTTTCCGCGGTTGGCTACAGCGCATTTCTGTAGCTAGTCGCAAAGGCCACAAAAATGGCACCACCCGGAGAGAACAATATGTATTTGTGTTATCATCACCTGACATACCTGCCAAGTCTCTCGCTATTTCGGGGAGACTCCTGGATTTCGATCGTTTTTTCTGTTTGTATTGTTGCTATGAAAATCTTCCGGAAATCGAAATTTGTGTGCAAGATCTGGCTGCATTGACAAAAATGCAGGTCAGTTCGTTCCAGGCGTTTTGTGAGCCCACTGCATTTTATTATATGAGGCATTCATCTGAACGTACAGTAGAGTCTCAGTGATGTGAAACTGCGGCAGATACGAATTCTTGAAGTTCCCCAGCCAAATTATTGTGTCCATTGGGCCGAAATTTGAATGTTCCGAACGCTTTTCCTGATTGCGGCGTGGGATGTAAACTTTAGTACTGAAATCGTCGAACGAAGGCCGATTGAACGCAGCTTGCTTGAAGTTTCGGAAATACGTGTGCGACTGGCGTGCGCACTGTCTTGTACAGTGCATGTGGTTGTCGTTGCCACAATTACTGTGGACGAAACCTGGTCGTTCAACACAATCATGTATGGTGACGATGTTGCTGACAACTCTAAAAGTGTACGCACAGCGAACGCTTGACCAGTCAAAGCAACGCCGCTTTCCGCAAACTCTGTGAACAAAACCACGATAGTTGCCATCATAGATAGCATAAAATGACTTAGTTTTTAAGGCACGTGAATTGAAAATAAAACTATCGTTTGCCGCTACCATCGCGCACAAGACCGCGGTCGCAGCGGTGCGATAGCGATCTAAGAGCTCTGAGGGCACGTGACTAACTCAGCGGTGCCTAAAGGTGATAAAGACGTGAAAAAGGCTACAAGCATTTTGGCGTTGCTGTCCAATGAATCTAGTGGTGAGCAAAACTAGCTTTGACCCACGCTTTTGTGGCAGCCAGCTGCGCCGTCCCGTCCTTTCACGTGTGGAGACATACGCGAGTCGTTTTGACGGAAGTCTATTTTTTTGCTAGTTGTTTTGATGACACAAAGTTTCGGGAGCATTTTCGCTCCGCCTTTGCGACACTCACCTTAGTGGATTTTCGCTCCGCCTTTGCGACTCTCACCTTAGTGGGAAACCCTACTCTCATGTGTTCGGCCACTCCAAGCCATTATGAGACCTCAACGCTGATATTTGTGCTTGCGTTTGGACCCCCCTCTCCCTCTCGTTTCTTTTTGTGAAGTTTTTTCTTTTGGTGACAAAAATTGGGAAAAATAATTCAGCACATTGATTTGACTTATGGTGGCAAAACATGATTAAGCTTGTCCTTAAAGGCAAATTCATCACAACTACCAATTAAAAAAAAGTCTGTAACTTCCGCCCCCCTTCCCAGCTCGGGGGCTTTATGAATTTCTCTGTTGCCAGGTTGGCAGGTATGTAATATGTAATTTGCTAATGAAGACGTCAGCTTGAACCTTAGAGTTTTTGCGTAGCATACCATGCTGGCTTGAAATCATTTTGCGCAAAAAATGGGATGAGGCTTATTAATTTTATTTTGTAAATGCTAAGGGGTGTTACAAACCAACATAAAATTGTTTGTTTTGACACAACTGTGAAGATTGAACAAGAGTTCGTATATCAGCTGTGCAGGGAATCTTGGCTCTAGAAAAAATTGCAGATGATGAGGCTCTTTTAAAAATTTTGTCATGCAGTTTTTCTTATTTATTTGATACTGTCAACCCTGTGCTTGGGGTCATTACAGGGAGGGTGTCACATGATACATAATATTCACACAATAAAGCAGTATTCAATAGCACATAGTAATAACAGATGCATAATCAGCAACAGGAAAACAAGGAAGAAACAGCAGTGACTATACCGATTAAAAATTGAGAAACAAATGCTGGCACCAAAAGTTAGCGACTATGTGTCTTTAGAGTTGTCTGACGTTGTTTGTTGAACAACCAGGTCAGGTTAGCTATTCTACATTTCTATTGCGCCTGCAAAAAAGGAGTGGTGGAAAACATTCGTGCATGTAAAATGATGTTGAATAGCTCTGCTATTATTAAGACGATCGCATCACCTTCCAGGTGGCTGAAGATATAAATTCTTGTTTATTTTTGTTTGCACGCTTATAATCTTAAAGAGAAATCAGAGGCTCGTTTGCATCTACGATAATTTAAACAATCAAGCACACGGGACTCTAACAAGGCCATGACGGTGTGTGTGCATCTGTATTTACCACATACGAAGTGGACTGATAATTTTTGTATTCTCTCGATTTTAGTTCTCAGGACCTTCTGGTGAGGTGGCCAGACAATACTGGCGTACTCTAAGACTGGTCTTGTGAATGTTTTGTATATCTAAGACTGGTCTTGTGAATGTTATGTATGCAGGTAGTTTTACATCCGGTGTGGCATGTTCCAGCTTTTTCTTGAGGAAATAAAGTTTTTTATTTGCCTTAGAAGAGATGTTATCTATATGTGAATGTCACTGTAATGTGTGCGTGATACTAATTCCTAGGTATCTGAAACAAGCGGCATTATTTAAAGGTTGATTTGCGATGTGGTACATGAAAAACAGTTCCCGCTCGCCTGAATGAATATGAGTGAATGTTGTCTTGCCGTAGTTTATTTCCATGTCCCATTTTTTACACCACTCATCTAATGCCTGCAAGTGCCTGTTCAGATTAATTTGCTCACTTTCGCTAGTCACTGGGGAATTTATCAAGCAGTCATCTGCAAACAGTTTCATTTTAATAGGTGCCTTAACTATTGATCATATATCATAAACAAATGTCAGAAAAAGAATTGGTCCTAAAACAGACGCTTGGGGTACGCCTGAGTACACGCGTAGATGTTTTGAACTATAGATTTCAATTCTTACTGCCTGTTGATGTATTGAAAAATAAGCTTCTATTCATTTTAAAACTTCACTTATACTAGGCTTGTGCGAATAGTGAATTTTAGGTTCAAAGCAAATTTGAAGCGAATAGTGATTCTGATCGAATAATTTCTAATCAAATGGTATATATGACATATAAAAAAAGAAATATTCATCATGACCTAACTAACCTACACAATATTTCTTTTGAAGTGAAATAGGAGCCCCATGCAAATGCCTTTTTTTTTGTTCAAAGGAAGTCCAAACAACCTTGAGTAGTAGTTTCGGTAAGATGCGAGTGATAACCTGCAAGATACTTAACGTTTTAGTATTTATTACACTTGGATCATATAAGTCGTCATAACAAGCTTAAGTTGATTAATAGGCGTAAGGTATCCGACGTAAGAAGGTATAACATGGAGAGAATTGAACACGCTCTGAAAAACGGAGGAAGCGTCAAAGCAGTGAAGAGGAAACTTGGGATAGGCGAAAATCGGATGTATGCACTAAGGGACAAAGAAGGAAAAATAACTACCAATATGGATAGGATAGTTAAAATAGCGGAGGAGTTTTACAGAGATCTGTACAGTAGCCGGGACAACCACGACTTTAATACTATAAGAACTAGCAGTAACCCAGATGACATCCCACCAGTAATGATAGAAGAAGTCAGAAAAGCTTTGGAGAGCATGCAAAGAGGCAAAGCCGCTGGTGAGGATCAGGTAACATCAGATCTGCTGGAAGATGGTGGACAGATTGTGTTAGAAAAACTAGCCACCCTGTTTATGAGGTGTCTCCTGACGGGAAGAGTACCAGAGTCTTGTAAGAACGCTAGCATCATCTTAATACATAAGAAAGGAGATGACAAGGACTTGAAGAATTACAGGACGATTAGCTTGCTCTCTGTAGTATACAAGCTATTTACAAAAGTATTTGCTAACAGTGTAAAGAAAACATTAGAATTCAATCAACCAAAGGAACAAGCAGGATTTCGAACAGGCTACTCAACAATCGACCCCATTCATACTATCAATCAGGTAATAGAGAAATGCTCAGAATATAACCAACCACTATACGTAGCCTTCATAGATTACGAGAAGGTGTTTGATTCAGTAGAAATATCAGCCGTCATGCAGACACTGCGGAATCAGGGCGTCGATGAAGTATATATAAACATCCTGGAAGAAATCTACAGGGGATCAACTGCTACCATAGTGCTTCTTAAAGAAAGCAACAGAATACCAATCAAGAAGGGTATAAGGCAGGGGGACACAATCTCCCCAATGCTATTTACCGCGTGCTTACAGGAGGTTTTCAGAAGCCTAGAATGGGAACAGTTAGGGATAAGAGTTAATGGAGAGTACCTTAGTAACCTGCGCTTCGCCTATGACATTGCATTGCTGAGTAACTCAGGGGACGAATTGCAACTCATGATTACGGAGTTAGACAAGGAGAGCAGAAAGGTGGGTCTTAAAATGAATCTGCAGAAAACTAAAATAATGTACAACAACCTCGGAAAAGAGCAGTGCTTCGAGATAGGTATTAGTGCACTTGAAATTGTAAAAAACTATGTTTACCTAGGGCAGGTATTAACTGTGGAGCCGAACCACGAGACTGAAGTAACAAGAAGAATAAGAATGGGGTGGAGCACATTTGGCAAGCACTCTCAAATAATGACAGGTAGATTGCCACTATCCCTCAAGAGGAAGGTATATAACAGCTGTATCTTGCCGATACTTAGCTACGGAGCAGAAACCTGGAGACTTACAAAAAGGGTTCAGCTTAAATTGAGGACGACGCAGCGAGCAATGGAAAGAAAAATGGTAGGTGTAACTTTAAGACACAAGAAGAGAGCAGAGTGGACTAGGGAACAAACGGGGGTTAAGGATATCATAGCTGAAATCGAGAAGAAGAAATTGACATGGGCCGGGCATGTAGCGCGTAGACAGGATAACCGCTGGTCGTTAAGGGGTTAACTAACTGGATTCCCAGAGAAGGCAAGCGGGTTAGGGGGAGACAACAGGTTAGGTGGGCAGATGAGATTAAGAAGTTTGCGGGTATAAATTGGCAGCAGCAAGCACAGGACCGGGTTAACTGGCGGAACATGGGAAAGGCCTTTGTCCTGCAGTGGACGTAGTCAGGCTGATGGCGATGATGATGATGAACAAGCTTAATAAAATGAAGAATTGATTTGAGGGTAATATGTTCTTTTAAAGGGGCCCTGCAACACTTTTTCAAGTAGCCATGGAGCCAGTAAACATGGTTGCTGCCTCACAAATTTACCGCCGCAAAGTTTCTAGAATTAGTCCAATACGAGCGGAGTTACAAAAATTAGTCGCACGCTGCAATTGCTTCTCTCCTCATTCCGACGAAATAGCTGGAAGATAAGCAGGGAGGAATGTCACGGCGAAAGAAAATACATCACACACACCTCGTGACCTTGAGCACCTCTTTTTTTTTCTTGGAATTCGTGGCTTTTCTGTGTGATCGCGCACATACTTACGGACAAACGGTGGTCTCCTGCGGTGGCCCCGGTAACGACGAGCACGCCATGCTCAAATCAGCGAACGGCTGTGACAAGTGATTTTTAAGCTTGTAGTGTCATTTGCCGAGGGAAGAAAGCAATTTTTAGCTTTGAAAATTTATTGTGAATTACAGGCCGCCTGCTGCACTATATTTGCTTGCATATTTTCGGTAGCCTCGACTACCGATCGGCAGTGTTTTCTGACCTTGTTTGATAAGCGTTGCAGAGCCCTTTTAAATCTGATGGGAGGCTTCGTGGCAAAGCGAATTTTCCCTGGATAGGTGTTTTCACAGCTTAGCACTCCTACATTGCAGTGATGCGAATACTTTGAAAATATTCAATAATTAAAACTCGAATCGAAGTGAATTCGCATACTGAACTATTCGCTCGAATATTCAAAGCATACGAATATTCGCACAAGCCTAGCTTATACCTAATCTTTCAAGCTTAAAATGTAACTATTGGTGGGAAACCTTTTCAAAAGCTTCCCTAAAATCCACACAAATTGCATTAGTCTCTACATGGGCATCGACATTCTTATAGAAATCGTGAAGCGTTTCTAATTTGTGACTGTTGAAAGACCGTTGAAACCCATTTTGGTCAGTACAAATTAACTGGTTAGATTCAAGAAAACTAAGAATGTGTTTTGCAATTACATGTTCTAGAACTTTACCGCAAACCAACGTCAAATAAACAGGTCGGCAATTGTTTACTAATGCATGGTTACCATTTTTAAAAATCGGGATTACAATTGCATTGCACCAGTCTTGCGGGAGGGAGTGTCTTTACCTATTTTACAAACAATATTTCTATATAAAACTAAACACATTCGGCATATCTCTTGAGAAACTCTGTTAGTAGATCATCCGGAAACTTTGTTGGTAGATCATTCTTTCTTCGCGTCTAGCTCAAGCAGTAACTGAAAAACACCTTCATGGTTGATAATAAAGGGCTCTATTGCGGTTGTTACGTCGGTGCTGACTGATGCTTTAATTTTATCTCCCTGGCCTATTGGGAAAACTGACTGAAAGAAAGGATTACCGTATTTACTCGATTCTACCGCGCCCTCGATTGTAACGCGCACCCGGTTTTCACGACGAAAGAAAAAATGTAAGACATGAATTGCAACGCGCACCTATTTTTCTCTTTGGCCCGCGCGATCACACCACTCGGGAAAACGACTCTTTTCGGGAGAGTCTTCCGTTTAAATATGAGGTACGGGGGAAGCTTGTGCCTATCTGATGTGCAGCGGAGCATTACCGTATTTACTCGATTCTACCGCGCCCTCGATTGTAACGCGCACCCGATTTCCACCGCAAAAAAAAAAAAAAAACCTTAAGACATCGATTGCAACGTGCACCCATTTTTCTGGCTGGCACGCACGATCACACCACTCGAGAAAACGACTTCTTTCGGGAGCGTCTTCCATTTAAATATGAGGTACGGGCGAAGCCGGTGCCCATCTGACATGTAACAGAGCATTGCCGTCACTGTAGTTTTACCGTAGACCGATATCAGCACGCGAACTTGCTTCGCCCCCTTCTTCTCGGCGGTTGTGGTGCCAGGCATGTCGAAGTAAAGAGGCGTCTGATCGGCATTCCCGATTTGCCCAAGCAGGTAGCCGTTGTTGCGCCGCAAGTTTAGGACGAACCTCTGAAAACTGTGAAGCTTTTCATCGTACTCCTCCGCAAAACTTTTCGCGTATGCATGTTCCCCTTCGGAGGGAAAAGCCTTTCCTCTTCATAAAGTTAGTTAGCCAGCACCTGCTCGCTTTAAACTGGCTCCGCATTAGACCTTTTTCTAAGACTAATTGCATAGCCCGCACTTGGAGCAGGTCTGTCGTCACGGGCCGCTGTGCCACTCGCTGCTCAAGCACATACTCGCCGAGCAGCTCTTCAATTTGCGGAAACCGACCCTGCTGTGGTCCACTGAAGTCTTTGCGTGAATCTTTGCTGTCGACAATCTTCTGCTTTTGTTTCCGCCAGTCCCGCACGCACGTTTCGGGAACTCCGAACGACCGCGATGCGGCCCGATTTTTGTTTGTTTCGGCACACGCGATGACTTTTCTTTTAAAAGCGGCATCGTGGTGCACTCGTCCAGTTTTTAATGTCGGCCCTTCCATGCTGTCGATGCTAATGCACTACAAGATGACGAACTCCTCAGCACACGTATGAAGTGCCGCTTATGGGAAACACATAGGCAGAAATGACCGACGTGTTATGCCGACGCACGTAAGGGGCGGCCATTTTGGAAATGCCGATGGCAATAGAATGACTGTATTCATTTTTTTTTCGTACTCGATTCTAACGCAAATGCGATTTATGAACTCGCCTAACCGAAAAAAAGGTGCTCGTTAGATTTGAGTAATTACGGTAAAAGTATCTGCTAAGTCTGCAGTTTTTGTCAGAATACACCCCTCGTGATCAATCTGCTCAATTCTTCCCTCTCTTTCACTGAAATAATGCCAGAATTTGCATGGCAAATTTCTAAGGAAGTTAACAAGCATTTGACCAAAAAACTTTTTTTTTGAATTCCGCAGAGCTTCTTTCAGCTTGACTTTTTTTATAGCTGCCACTTTTGTTGCTTTTTCTTTTTCTTGGTTGTGTAATTTGCCGTTTCATATGGATAATGGTGCGTGTTATCCAAGGATTTCGTTTGTGCCATTTTTTTAATGCAAGTGGGAACATAGCGATCAACACAAGTCACGACGTTGCTGTTAAATCTCTGCTACGATTGTTCTACAGATTCGAAGCCATATGCTCACTCGAAGTCATAAAGCTGCTGTTCTAAAAAATTTAAGATGGAAGTGTCATTGGCCTTTTTAAAGTCTTACTTTTACCGGAAGGAATGGTCTCTTTAAACTGCATGCACTAGTCTTTATGACCAAGGACAACAGTTTGTGGTCGGATATGCCATCTAAAGTGTCTAAGACATAGTCTGTTATATTGTGCGACAAGAAAACGAGGTTTAATAATGACTCCGATGAAACTGTAACCCTAGTTGGCTCATGCACAATTTGTTCCAGGCCATGATAGGAGAAATTAATTTCCAGAAGTTTTTCAGAACTAATTGTTTCAGTCTCACCGGGCATAGTATTTTGCCAGTGAATGAGTGGTAAGTTTAACTCTCCGGCCATTATCAACCTTGTGTTCCCGTTGACATGGTCACTCAAAAAATCACTTAGCAAATCTAGAAACTAAGGCGTAGACGTAGGTGGTTTATATTCTGAGCCAATGGTGTAAACTATGCCGTTGAAAGTAATCTTACACCGTACAGTTTCACAAACGTGACATTCAATCATGGCAGCTGGTATGGAACTTTTAACAATTATAGCAGCAACACCGCCTCGCATATCTCTGTCTCATCTGAAAAGCTTATACCTTAGAGGAACAATGCAATCACTGCTTATTTCGTCACGCAACCATGTTTCTGTCAGTAATACGACATGGGGACTATGTGCCATTAACAGATATTCTAATTCCGTAACATTATTGACAATGCTTTGAGCGTTTTGAACAACAATTCTTGGCTATGAGTGGGATTGGTTTTTTGAACTACTAGCAGAGCTGTCCGAATCGAAGAAGTCTTGTTTGTCATGCGCACTCGCCACTGGCGTCGCTTTAACTTTATCTTTCTTGTCACTCCGGTATTGAAAAAGGCGGTGTTCATTTTTTTTATCGTCCCAGACAAACATGCGTTTGTTTACCTTCAGTTTAATGGGCAATATTGACCTTCGCCCCCTTTAAAGGAGGAGGCTACCATGGAAGGGCAACTTTTTTTGTTTTTTGAGATATCCTAGTGAAATTTTCAGGTTAGACTAATAATAAAGCCATTTGAATAACCAAAAAAAAATTCATGCGTTTGGGTTCAATGGTTCCAAAGCTACAGTTATTTATCAGGATAGTCCACATAGGTTTCTTGATTGATTGATTTGTGGGGTTTAACGTCCGGAAACCACCATATGATTATGAGAGACGCCGTAATGGAGAGCTCCCGAAATTTCGACTGCTTGGGGTTTTTTTTAACGTGCACCCAAATCTGAGGACACGGGCCTACAATATTTCTGCCTCCATTGTAAATGCAGCCGCCGCAGCCGGGATTCGATCCTGTGACCTGCGGGTCAACAGCCGAGTACCTTAGCCACATAGGTTTCTTGGGCTCTGGTGAATTTAATAGATGTGCTAGCACCGTGAAATTCACTGTGACGATTCCTGGATGGGTGTTTTACACTAGGACAGAGCCCCTTTTTTTTCCTTGTCGAAATTTTTAGCAGAGTACTGAATTCGGTGTTTACCATTGAGCATCCGTCAATGAAATTTTAATTATCACAAAGTACAGATGTTATAAATTAGAAAAAAAGACGGCTCTGTCAGTGTGTGGGCTATTTATTACAAAATACTAAGATTTGTTTTATTTTGTGGGTACAAAATAAAACAAATCTGAGGGAAATTAGACCAAGAGGTTGCAGATATATCACCAGACTAAACATCCTCTCTGGCCAAAAAAGTTATTTTGGGAAAATGAACTTTGAAAGTTTCGAAGGCACATTTTGGTCTGAAATGACCCTGCAAAGTAGCTAGAAAGGTTCTTTAGGACTTTTTTTTCTTTTCCGCTTTTCCTGCTTCTGTTGCAGCTGTTCTTGAGCCTCTTTCGCACAGAAAGGGTTTTTCTCTTCTGCCTGTTGGTTGCTGGCATACGCTGTCTGTTGCCGACGTAGCGCTGAGCTTTGGTGCAAGCACAGCAACACGTTCGCTATTCTCGGTGGCTAACTCCTCGCACGTCCAAAAACGTGTTGGAAAATGCACAGTCAACGACGTGGTCGCTCTATTTGGGGCCATAATCACTGCAGTTAGTGAGCGCAATGCACCAGGCGCACTTGAGCACGAAACACCAACACCAGCCTCACTTGTAAGAAAAGAGTGTTGCGCCGATTCTCGATGTCGCGATAAACATCGATGCAGCCGTCGTCTTGGAAGAGATGAAGGAGAAGCTGCTCAGCATCGATGAGGCTGCCGCCCACGCGTCAGCACGTTAGTACGTACGTACGCCTCTGGTTGCCGACATCACCGTTGTCCATTGAAGATTGTCTGATAGGATTTCCGATGTCTCGTTTCCGTAGTCATGCAGCAGAATCGGTGGTGGCTCGTGCACGTTGCTCATCATAATCACGGCGAAAATCCAAGAAAGTGCCTGCAAAGGTAGCAGCAGCGGTTTAGCCATCTTAGCCGCTTGAGCCGTGCCATGCGCTCTATTGCAGTCATTTTCATTTCACTGTGTCATGTAGGGGTGGGCGAATATTCCAAATTTTTAATGTTTCTTTTTTAAATCGTGTTTGCTATTCAATTTGATTCACACTGGAATTTTGCTATATAAGCTTCGTTAAGACATTTAGGGTCAACGTCTGATTGAAAGTGACCCCTTCAGGTTTTCAGTATGCTTCACTTTATCACTTTCGTATTGCAGCAGTGCTGCCTTTCAGGCTCTGGAAGACAAATGCAGTAAACGTCAGATTAAAGTGGCCTATTCAGTTTTTCAATATGCTTCACCCCATCACACTTCCGTAATATGGCAAAGCTGTCTTTCAAGCTCCGCTACGGTCGCAAATGTATTGACTCAAGAAAACGCTGGTTCCAGCATTGAGGTTCCAGCATCAATGCTGGAACCAGTTCAAACATCAATGCTGTTTCGAACCTGAAATTTGGTAGGAAGTCTGAAAAAAAATTCAGATGCCAAAGATTTTTAGCATTCAAAATTTTAGATGTTCTAAAATATTGACATCCATGAAGTAGATTCCGAACTCCAGACTCGAAGGGAGCACACCCTTCTCAACCACATCAGTTGGGCGTCCACAGAAGTAGAAAGAGGAGGAGAGGCTGAGGAAATAACATCTTTGCCTTTCATCTCCGAAGTGTTGTCGGCAACACTTTGGTTGCACCAAATCATGTACATACAGTGCTGCATCTGCATTGCCTCATTCTTGATAAGACACCTGGGAAACACGGTGCAATGTAATCATCAACTTTTTAACATGACAGCATTAAAGAGCTTATTTCATAGAAATCGCGGCGTCGGCATCATTGGCTGCGAGTGAAAAAAGTCTTGTGCGTGACTAAAAAATCAAGAAAGGTGCAAACAAACAAAAATACCATATTTACTCTCATAATTTTCACACTTTTTTGCATGAGAAACCGAAGAAAAGTTAGGGGGTGCGAGAATTATGCAGGGAAAATTTTCTGCAAAAACGTACAGAGCGAAAAAGAAAACGAATCGGCTGCAAATCGGCATTCTCATGCCAGCAACTGCAAGTTTATAAGTACTGATTAAGCTTTATCTTGAGAGTAAAACCGCAGGTTCAACACGAGGCAAGATTTATTTGAGACGCAAAAGCGGCAATAAAATAGAAAATTGGAATCCCGTACATAAAGCTTGGGGGTGTTGCGAACGTGACGTTGGCGTTCGTCACTCAATGGGAGCCCGCAAAAGGGTAGCGTACGACGTCAACTTTGGGTTGGTGGCCATTTAACTTGGAATCGTCCACAGTTTTCTTCTGATAAAAAGAAGTTTACTATTCATTCCAGTCTTCGGCCCACGGAAGGCCCAATGCATCTTAGTGGCTTTCAGCTGCTTGTGCTGCCATCACCAGTAGTGAACACAACTTTTTGAACACATACTGGGGGCCCTGTTGCCGTTCTTTAGTGCATGATGAATCACTTTCAACTTGAAAGCTGACTTGTAGCTTCCATATCCCCCCATAACGTAACATACTGACACAACGTACAAAACATGCCGTTACGTGCACTTGCTACTTTGGCTTGGATTAGATTGAGGCTCCGTGTAATGATAGTAACTTTGATGTTTAAGAGATGGCTCCAGGCTGTCGTGCGCTATCATCATCAGTGGTTGGAAGGAGCAGACATCACTTCTGCAATTTTCGGTCACGTGATAATTAAAAAACGATAAAAAACTTATTTTTGTTGGGGTATATGGAGGGTGCGAGAATTATGCGAGTGTGAGGATTATGCAAGTAAATCTTCGCAACAATGTTGCTGAGCCTTTTCGTGTAGTTTGGCTAGCTTCCTCTTACAATTCCACTGTTGCAAAATGTAGTGGTACAAAAGGAGATGCATGTCCCAACATTACATTCAGAGAAGACTGAGTGGCTGCAGTGCTTGTGAAATTGCCATCGCCTGCTGCTGAGAGCCACAAACGTGGTGCAGCGCGCTGTGTGCCACTGTGTTTCAGCAGCCCCCAAGCAAATGCTGGCACCTCGGCTTCTCAGTCAGCCAAACATGGCGGTGTCCAATGAGTGCTAGAAATTCTTATTTATACAGGCTTCACAATACAGCATGTAACATTGCAGTCATATTGCGAGGCACTAGCGCACATTGCGATCGGGCATCAGAACATGAGAACATGTGATTATCATAATGACTTCATGGTTTAAAGCTGGCCACCCATTGCAAAAGGCACACACATTAGTAGTACATGCATAGCAAGTTCGAAAAGATTTCACGCACATAATTGCTCGTGGTTTAAAGCATGCTGCCCGTTGCACAGTATGCAGCCATATGTGAAAGCTTCACTGACTCAAGCCACTGTGAACTTTATCGATTACATTGTAGTTATCCACAATTTAAACTCCTCGAGTGATATCATGCAACAAAAAGAATACTTTATGTGGTTGAAGTATGTACCAGGGACCAGTGTTGCGAAGTTTACCTCTCCAGAATCGGAATGAATCCGTAATCAGTCCACATTTACGCGAACGTGGAGTGGAATGGCAACAAAGCTTGAAGGAATGGAATGGGAATGGAATTAAGTGCATTTTTCATGGAATGTGATGGGAGTGGAATTGCGTGTTTTTTCAAAAATAGAGAACATTTACGTGGACTTGCTGTTTTTCAAACTTGAATAATTAGTAAGCAAGACCTTCTAATTTAACAATAAAGCCGTAATATAAAAAGGCTTGGCTGATTACAAGCATGGTACATTTACAAGCAACACACCGACTGTCCTTAGACTGTGTTGCTCCGAAGTTCTTGTCTATTCTTCGCGTAACCACGACTCCATGTCATGGTATCCGTCTTCCTACAGTGAACTAGATTGGGGTAGTGGGACGAGGGCGATCCTCCTGGTGGGGCGCTGCGGCGCCTTTCTCCTGAAGTATTGTCCTATAACAGTGACATCAGTGGTTTACAGGCTGGTGATGCAGGTTATAAAAGAAAGACTGCAGGCATGGATAGAGGTTGAGGGAGTGCTAGGGGAACTTCAGAATGGGTTTCAGAAACACAGGAGGTTGGAAGACAATCTGTACTCACTGAGGCAGTGCTTTGAAATAGCAGGAAAGGAACACAGGCCCCTGTGGCTAGCATTTTTATATATATCAAGGGAGCGTACGATAGCGTGGTTCAAGAGGACTTGTGGGGAATACTGGATACACTAAATGTGGAAGATAGTCACTAATCTTTTGAAGGATATCTATAAAAGTAACAAGGTAGTTATAAAATGGGAAAAACGGGTATCCAAACCCACAGAGATAAAATGGGGGCTTAGGCAGGGGTGTCGCCTGTCACCCTTGTTATTCATGATGTACCTACAAGGATTAGAGGCCAAATTAGAGGGAAGTGGACTTGGCTTCAACCTCTCTTTAGTCAAACAAGGAAAACTCATTGATCAGGCACTACCAGCATTAATGTGCGCAGATGATATAGTGCTAATGGCCGACAACAAGGAAGATTTGCATAGATTGATGGACATCTGTGGTAATGAGGGAGATAGGTTAGATTTTAGATTCAGTAAGGAGAAATCGGCAGTCATGATTTTTAATGATAACAAAGGTAGTGAACTTAGAATACAGGAGGTCACACTAGAGATAACAGATAAATACAAATATCTGGGCGTATGGATAAGCAATGGGACCGAGTACCTAAGGGAACACGAAATATACGTGACTACTAAAGGTAACAGGAATGCAGCAGTGATGAAAAATAGCGCACTGTGGAATTACAATAGGTGTGATGTTGTGAGAGGAATATGGAGAGTGGTCATGGTTCCTGGGCTGACGTTCGGCAATGCGGTCTTGTGCATGAGATCAGCAGTTTAAGCAAGATTAGAAATTAAGCAACGTGGAATAGGTAGGCTTGCTTTAGGAGCTCACGGGAATACACCATATCAGGGAGTACAAGGTGATATGGGATGGACATCATTTGAGGGCAGGGAAGCTAGCAGCAAGATAAAATTTGAGAAGCGATTGAGAGAAATGGGGAAGGAGCGTTGGGCTAGGAAGGTTTTCAGCTACTTGTACATGAAGAATGTCGATACAAAATGGAGGAAGTGAACCAGGAAAATGACTGGTAAATACTTAGAAAACAGCAGGTGGCCAAACCAAAAAGACCTATCGGTAAAGAAGAAAGTGAAGGAAATGGAGACTGACACGTGGCGAATTGGCATGATTAAAAAGTCCGCACTAGAGACCTTTTGAACTTTTAAGCTAGAAATTGCCATAGAAAAGATCTGTGGTAATACTCAGGGTACTTCTTTACTGTTTGAGGCCAGGACTGAGTATTGCCGCCCGATCTAAAACGTACAGCCATATCAATACATCCATCCATCCATCTTGAAGCGCACCGCAGTGAGCACTTGTTTGCTGCACTTTCAAATGACCAGTGTGATATGTTTAACGCGATGCTAGACCCCTGATTGCCTAAATAAACTGGGTCAACAAAAAGAGAATAAGTAGTTTTGTCTTGAAAGCTCGAAGATATGAGATTTTAGGGACAAGCCTGTCAGGGATAAAGTTTTCGGAACTGTGCGTGGCTACTCACACATAACGGAAAGCAGCCCTGAACAGCCGATGCTGTGCTCGCAAAAAAAAGAAAAAGAACGGAAAAGTGAGAGATAAACAAAGGAAAAAAAATGGATCAAACCATTTTAATTTACACAGGGACACTCTTCAAAAGCTATATGTGCGAACACTGACCCAGGCGTTTTGGTCATTTGGCTGAGCTTTTTTTTTTTTTTGCTCTCTGTCCAAGCGCAAATGCGTGATGGCACAGACGAAATAATTCTTGTGTTTGTTTCTTCCTTGTGAGTGTGGCATAAATTATTATTAGAGCAAAGGAAGTTTTTATTCATGAGAGCCACAATGTTACGAAATAATGCTGTTTCTGTGTAGCTCCAAGACAATAGAGCACGTCTGTTAGCATAAATCAGGGCTGGGCAGAGACACTCATCAATTCTGAAAGTACAAATATCGAAATAGAGGTGCTGCAAGCCTAAAAATACAAGTACTGAGAAATATGTATAGAAGACATAACGAGATTTTGCAAAAAAAAATGTTCTGCAGATAATTAAAATGCAATTGAGTCAGCCGTACTGCTCAACTCACTAACAAACACCACTGATGAAAGGTAAAGTATGCTCTTATTTCACACATGATCGATCTGTTTTGCTAGGAATGTTTACACTAATTACATCAAAGTAACAGCTGCCTATAAAAATAGACTGTTAGTAGACAGAGTGCAGGTTCAGTTTCAATTCGATAGCGATATAGAAAACCCTGTTTATTCTTGTAGCTGAACACAACTTAAATTATAGCTGCTAAATACCATAATTGTCCCCGAAAATAAAATTTATTGCATTTCACAGGTCTTGAGCAAGATCCAAGATCGTCAGCACTGCCTCCTAGATTTTGCCGTCAGTTGCTTCAAACCCTTAACCACGTTGAACTTTCTGTGCATATGGGGGATTCTTCGCTGATCTCTGTGTCGCCGACTGGCGGGGCGTTTGTGACTAGCTAAGCGCATACAGGGTTTTCTTTCGATATTCGATACACATCCGCTCAGTTTCGACAAAAGAGTAGCGAGATAACCATGTCTTTGCCAGTATCGATACATTTTATACAAAGGAAAAGTATTTCACTACTGCAATACAAGTACGTTTTTCAAATGTATGTCGATACAGGAACTGAAGGTATCTCTGAGATACTACTGAATCTCGATACTGCCCAGCCCTGTACTACAAATCTTGTGAAGCGCACAAACGTCCACCCCAGTCATTTAGTGTAGTCAGATGGCAGCAGTTTCATTCTGGTATACCCAGTCTTACAACCTTGCTCAAAAGAATAATTCTTCCGTCAAGGTTCTCCTATCTAACTTGGCGTTACTTTAATAACACCACCAAAAATACCACGCACAAGCATTTCCAATCTTCAGTGCCTGCTGTCAAACACACGTTGCTGGGCTGAGGCTTTAGGAAAAAGGCACAGTGGCGCCACCACACTACGCACGAAGATTTCTGTGTGTTTCGCCTCGCCGCCGCTCCTTGCTTTCGCTCTCCACTCATCCCACTAGCCCTGTTTAGTTCACTATAGTATTGCTGGACTATACGGAGGTGGCATACCCATCTTTCACGTTGTAAGGTTTTTCCCCTGGGTGATGCATCAGCTGCCTGCTGTCTCCCCATCCTTTACTTTGTTTTTGCTTCTGCCACAGATGGTGACTCGGACGCATATTTGAAAAAGTGCTTCTCTAAGTTGTGATGCATATTCACGCCACATATTACCAGCTTGCACGCAGTCTCACCACATATTACCCCCCCCCCCCCTTTTTTTGCAATATTGTCCCGCATGCCTACACACATGGGCGCCATTGCCTGAAACTCAATCGCAATAGTCTCTAGGTAAGCACAGCACACATTTGTACACGATGAACTGTGTGCTGTGTGAACTGTGTGTGCGTTGAACTGCTGTACAAGATGAACCGTACAGAGAGAGATAGAATAGATATTCGAAAGCATTGGTTCGGGTAGCCAGCCAAAGCGGCAGATCCCACATAACCAAGGCAAGGCCTCCCCTAATCCCTACGTGATGATTCACTATGCCGTTATTTTAGCTTCAACGCATTTAAGCTTAAACAATATTAAAACATCATTGGTTTAAACATGCACACTTTGGAAAAAGGCCTGCTAACTAAATAATGTCTGTTTACTTGTCACAAATGCCCCGTCGTGGTTAAGGTACTCGGAAGCTGGCCCGCAGGTCGCGGGATCGAATCCCGGCTGCGGCAACTGCATTTTCAATGGAGACGAAAATGCTGTAGGCCCATGTGCTCAGACTTGGGTGCACGTTAAAAAACCCTGGTGGTCAAAATATCCGGAGCCCTCCACTACGACGTCTCTCTTAATCATATGATGGTTTTGGGACATCAAACCCCACATTTCATTCAATTACTTGTCACAAAAAGCACTTAATCAGTAAAATGCTGATTAGTGAAACTTGCTAGTTTGCAAAGTAGTTCATGAATAGGGCTGACTCAAATACATTACTGAATTTTTATTTATCGGATGTTTATATGTGCATGTACATCGCCACATCAAGGTAATTTAATTACAGAAGTATATATAGGATAATAAGCAATGTGCAATTGTTCATGTAGATTAATTAGTGGCCACTAATTACTTCATGTGATTGCCATGGCAAGTATGCATTACAGCAACATACACAGAAGCATAAACGAATCACAGACGAGGACATACACGCAAACACGTACATAGAATATCAACACTTAGCTGGTATCGTGTACTGTAGCAGCCGTTCGAAGGCTAGTTATGCTCCTACTTTAAAATCACACACTATGTACTGGTTTGAAGCCACGGAATTAGAAAAACAATGAATGTTTTGTACAAATCGTCTGCCCATCTATATGTGTGTGTCATTACTTAGCACGGAATTTTTATTTCAAAGTAATCGACCAAATTAAGATTGGTCTAAATTTTTCACAAGAGTGTCACGATTACTAAAAGATTCACGGTGGTATTTACGAGAGAACTGGTAACAAATGTGGCTTAGTAGTTACCTAATTCAATGTACCAAGAAAGCAATTCTGGTTAGTAACAGCAAATGCTTCAAGCTTTACTAGCTGCTGGCTATAGTAAAGAGAGGCCGCAGTTATCGAAATCTCCTGTTAAATGGGAAAAGTATCGCACATGCTTGCGTGAGGACTCTTCACTGTTAAAAAATGCAAAAAGGCAATTCTTCGGTCATGATCTCCTCGGCATTTTGCGCGATAACCCACAAAAATTTTGGAAGTATTTGTCTCCTAAAAACAGCGATGCTCAAAGCTTGCCATTTACTAATCCCGATGGTTCGGCCGTTTCCGCCACTGACTCCGCCGAAATCATGACTTCCCATTTTTCATCTATATTCACGCATGAACCCTCCACCGATGTTCCGTCCTTGCCGCCCAGAGACTTCCCGCAGATACCACGCATTTTTGTTACAAGCGAAGGAATAGCAAATCTAATCGACAACCTTAAATTCTTGAGTTCCCCTGGCCCAGACAATATACCCGCTAAAATTCTGAAAAGCACAAAAATAATATCCAGTCTTATCCTACAATTTATTTTTAACCAATCCCTTGACACTGGTTTTATTCCTAAAGACTGGAAGATAAGTAAAGTCACCCTCGTGCCCAAATCAGGAAGCCCTTCAGACACCTCAAACTATCGTCCTATTTCGTTAACATGCATTGCCTGCAAGCTGCTAGAACACATAATCTACTCCCACATTGCAACTCATCCGGACCAAAATTCCTTCTTTTTTTCTAACCAGCACGGGTTCCGGCGTGGACTGTCGTGCGAGACACAGCTGTACGAATTTTCTATTGTCCTTCATTTTAACCTAGACTCTTCTTTTCAAACAGACGTAATATACCTCGACTTATCCAAAGCTTTCGACCCTGTTCCCCACCGCCGTCTAATAAGTAAACTTTCTTGTCTCAGTATAGACCCCTAGCCCTATCTTGGATTGAAAATTTTCTAACCGGTCGTGTTCAGTATACTGTTGTCGCGAATAATGACTCAACCCATGTTGATGTAGTTTCCGGTGTACTTGGATTGAAAATTTTCTAACCGGTCGTGTTCAGTATACTGTTGTCGCGAATAATGACTCAACCCATGTTGATGTAGTTTCCGGTGTACCGCAAGGTTCCGTTCTTGGGCCTCTTTTGTTTATAATCTTCATTAATGATATTTCAGACAAAATTTCATCCTCCATCCGCCTTTTTGCAGACGATTGTGAGCTTTACCGTCGCATCTCATGTTGCACTGACCAAATTACACTCCAGAATGACTTGTCTAACATACATAATTGGTGCTCGCGGTGGCTAATGCAGCTTAATACACAAAAATGTAAATTCATGCAAGTTTCGCGCAAGCGCACTAACTTTTTTTTTCAGTATTCTGTGAACTTCCAACCCTTAACCCAGGTCGACTCCTATCGTTATCTTGGCGTAATAATAACAAGTAAACTAACATGGTCCGAGCACATAGAACAACTAGTCACCGCTTCAGCAAAATCACTTGGCTACATTAAAAGATCGCTTACGTCCTGCTCACCGCAAATCCGAAAATTAGCTTGCGAAACCTTCACGCGTACTAAACTTGAATATGCTTCTGCTATTTGAAGCGCTCACCAAAATTACCTAATCGACGCATTAGAAGCAATTCAAAATCGCGCTGCTAGATTCATCACCTCACAATACAGTTCTCGCTTAAGTATTACCAGTATCAAACTATCCCTCAACCTTCCTCCTCTAGAAATTCGCCACAAAGTCACTCGGCTCTGCCTTCTGCACAAACTATACCATAATTTCCCGTCGCAACGCAATACCGTTCTTCTACCTCCTGCCCGTTCATCGCGTCGCCTCTTTAACTCCCTATGTTTACAGAGCTTACATGGTTCAACTAACGCTTTCAATAAATCATTTTTACCTACTGCCATTGAAGACTGGAATAACCTGCCTGAATCCATAGTGCACGAACAAAACCCCTTAAAATTTAAACAGCTAATCACAAATCACTTGATATGTTAGTTAATTTACAATTGTTGCCGTTTTCTTCCACGTATATATATATTTTTCTTGCTGTTGACATTGTTTTTTTATCATGTAGTTCACTTTCGATTATGCTTTGTACCATTGACAATCATGCATCTGTTGAATTGTGATTTTGCCTCCCCCTTATGTAATACCCCGCAAAGGGCCTTTAAGGGTTCAATAAATGATGATGATGAAAGGTAGTAAAATACGCTCGAAACAAGTAAACGCATGCGTTGCCTACTGTTTACTAACATTTTTTTAAGATCGTGCTGATTATGCAAATATCATGGGTAGGCGGCAAGAGAACTGCCTCTATAGTGGTGTGGTTGTACTACACAAGGTAGTAAAATGCGTTAGAAATTGTGTTTCCAACTGTTTACTGACTCTTTTTAAGATTGTGCTGATCATGCAAATATAGGTAGCGGGAGAACTGCCCGTATAGTGGTGTGGTTGTACGGCACGAGATAAGTGACCAAGCTACTATCCCTCGACCGTGGTAACATGTTTAGCGTAGTTTTGCAGTTCTTATCTAATGACGTCAACATTATGTTGTTACAATCTTTCTTAGTTAGATAAAGCTATCGAGATATGCCTTTCCTACGTTGAGTAATTGAAGGAATAGAATTGACCTGCTTAGCCCATTCCCGCTCCGGAAATGGGCTGTTTTTTCATTCCAAGAAATTGAAGAGAATTGTATTGCGTCAAGTTGCAATTTTCCAAAATGTAATGGGAATGGAATAGAGGTGCCCATTCCGCAACACTGCTAGGGACAGGATAAGCTCGTAGTCAAAGTTTAAGGGTCCACCATTTTTTTTGTGATTTCGCTTTGGAGTATCACAATAATATTCTAGAAATATTTAAACAATATTCTAGTCGTACTCACACTTCTGTATTTGAATTCGCTTTGCAACAAAAATTTTGCTATTCACACAGCTGTCAAGTTTGGTTTCCCAGTTTAACTGCTTTTTTTTCGGCAGCTACGTCTTAGATTGCTCAGCATGGGCTTAGAGTAAGCGGCAAAGGTTGTTGATGCCCTATGTTTTCCCACATTCAATGGTGAACTGTATGCCCATAGCACATCAACTTGCCTAGGATAGTATAATAGCGAACTGTATGGGGGGTGACACATTTATACATGGCAATTTTTATTACTTTGCAGCTGTCGTTATTCCACCAGATTATGAAAAATTCTGACATTGTTTGCCTGATCGACTACAAGTACCGGCCAGTGTCGATGGATATTTTGAAGGCACTTCCTGAAGATGACAACAGAGACATAGCCAATTGGTTAGCAAAACTTTCGTTTTAAGAACAAAAATTCTGTTATATGTCAGCATAAATTCTAAGAGCTTTTTTTTTTATGCAGGAAGTCTTTGGATCTTGTAGAAACTCTTCTGAACTTGTCAGAGAAAGTGCAGTACTCATCACATGTACATGACTTGTTCAAATATCCCGTTCAACATTGTCCCGACTTGCTGATGCTTGGGCTTCTACAAGCTATGGTAAGTCCAAATTTAATATATTTGCAGGTTAACTTGCGTGTCTGAATTTCTTATAATATGCAAATATATGCTTTCAGGGACCCATGCAAGGGTTTCGTCAGGAACTGTTGACAAACCTTGTATTTGTGTTTCTCAGCAATCATCCGAATTCTGCAATAGTGTTGCAGGCAGCTTGGAATGTTCAGGTAAGATGGCCTAGTATTGGGAAATCATGAGTGCAGTTAATATAAAGACACATGCTAAAGTAAACATAGTGGGCTTTGTTTCAGCAGGAGTGTCCCAATTATAAAATTTTCCAATTGAGCCAAATGCAATCATTTGAGAAAAGTTCCTTCAGTTGACAAATTTCCAATCCATTTAAAAAAAGTTTATAAAAGGTTCTGTGAAATCTGTTCCCAGGAGAATACTTGTTTACATATTACATGTACAGTGGAACCCCGATTGTACGAATTTCAGGGGACCATGCAAAACAGGTATATTGACAATGTTACTCGGGCATCGTCTAATCGAAAAACTAAGAATGTAGCCAGTGTCACCGGGCCTTGTGTAAAGAACCGGTAGAGACCGCCTGATTAAGCCCACGGCATGACCTTGTGGTGCTTCAAGGATGGTAGATTAAATTATTCTTGCCAATCACGGCATTACTTTGTTGAAGGAAGTGTGAGGGAATCTTTATTCTCGACTTTGAAAAATTGAATCCAACACGCATCTTTCTCCAGATAAATCAAGTCCAAAAATTTCTTGCATGTGAAAATGAAACCGAAACCACGTTGCCAACAGCTTCCCGTCAGTTGAGCCGGACATGGCATCATCACATAATGGTGACATATCAAGAGTTTGCGTAGAATGCCTTAGTGTGCGGCTGAGCTGTGCGCATTGTAATTTGTTGCCTTGTGCAGTGCAACAAGTGACGTCCCGCTGTTAACATGAACGTTGACGTCGGTCAAGTGGAAGGTATCTCGCACTGTGAAAAGTAGCTGTGTCGTGCCCTTTTGCGTGGTGTAGCTTGTGACTGCAAGTACGACAAAGGCCGGTGAGCAGCTGTATTTCGACAAGGAAAAGTGTTCATGCACCAAAAACATGGCATTGTTAGGATCTCGGAGATGTTTTTTGGCCAGCTGAAGCTACTGTGTGCATAGAGCTTGTCTAGATAACGAACCTAGATACACACGCAGTCGAGGCATATGCAGAAGTACATGAACCTAAGGAGAATAAATTTTCCATTCTAAGAAGACATCCCCTCTCTCTACTTTTTTATTCGTCAAACTAGGGGAACGTAAGTTCTCATTTCGCACTTGTGAACATTTGCTCGATGGTCGATTTGAATAGAGTGTTCTTGTTTGTTAGTTTGTTTTTTTGCGACAGAATCGGAAAGTCGTCAGCAGATATGAAGTCTGCGGAAAACTGCGTTGATAAATGCGGGTTGTCGCGAAATCACGAGACGTATACTAATCGAAATTCCACTGTACATTAAAATTTGGTGAAGCTAGGTCATGAAAAATATGTGTATCAACGGAGAACATAGAGAATTAGTATTGGACTAGTATGGGACAGAAGGTGTTGGCATGAGTTTTCATTGTTTCTCGGGGCTACAGCAATGCCATAAATCACATACGTATAATCACATACGTACAAATGCATCTTGTGTGCATGCATGTGCATTCAACCTTAAGGGTCATATTATTTTTGTTGCCAAATATGACTGGATCACTTTTATTTATTTTTTTACTAATTTAAATTCAAACAAATTGCTTTCGAAAAAATTGTCAAATTTTTTTTGGGGCGACAGTAATGTGACAAAAGAAGTTTGTTGTTATGATGTGCATATGGTTTATTCATAAGTAACAAGAGGAATCGCTAATAGTAGCTTATACAAATTAAAAAAAAAAAATGTCTCTTGTCAATAAATATAATTCACAGAGATACAAAAATAAGCATACTATAGTATGCCGCTAGACGCACTTCTGAAGAGGAATCAGCGTGCACTTTCATGGTGTAAGTGAACTTCATGGGGAGGCACACCGGAGAAAAAAAAAAAAAACTACGGTTGTCTGTGCGTTTAGAAAGCAAAACGAGGGAGAACTCGGAATAATCCTTCGTCTCAATAGCCAGTGAGACTGAATTTGTTTTTGTGAGTTTTTAAAACTGGAAACACAATCATTGTGGCATTGTTTGTGTTCTGTAAGTGAGCGCCTGTGTGTTAAATACTTTTCATTACGCTTTGCTAGACAGAAACTCGTCAGAAAGTCACACGAGAGAACTGTGGTAACAAAGAAATAACTATGTTCACAATCAATACGTCTTCTCTTCTCCATCGCTTGGTCGCATCTCCTCCTTTTGAGCCACCGACCCTCCGTCTCCCCGTTGGGAGCCCCCCCTTCCTTGTTTCCGGTTTTCATCATTTGTACCCCGCTTCCTTCCAGGGTTTCTTTGCCTGTTTTTGTGGAAGATAGTCGCGCTCCTTATCTCTTTTTTGGGTGGGTCTTTTTTCTGGATCCTCTCCCCCAAATTAGTGCCGCTCATTTTAGGTTCGTCTCCAGAGAATATAGAAGTTGTACTGATCGCCGAACGGCCTTACTGAAAAGCACCTTGAGACTATGCAAGACCGCACGGCTCCATCACGCCCTTTAAACACCTCCGAAACACTGCCAGTTTTCCACATGTGTCTGTGAGTGGTCCTCATGCAAGATGACCAGACATCCAAGATGACCATTGGTTTCACTGGATGAAATTGTGTGAGCGGACCACAACTGTAGCAGGTATTCTTTATGCCATTGCTTCCAGAAAGCACCTATTAGTGATCGACGATGCCGCCAATGCCTACCAATGTCCGCTATAGTCGATAAAGTGATTGCCACGGCCCTTGCTTCTGGTAAACTGATCAATCGATTTCTTGTTAACAGATAAAATGGAGTCGGAATCGATTCCTCTCCGGGCTCTTGTCCATCATACGTCAGTGGACGTGAGTTGATGGTAGCCTCTATGTCAGTCAGTTTTGCCAGAAGTTCTTCAAAGGTGAGACTGACGGCCGAGAATTTTCTTCAAGGACACTTTGTATTTCCCTGACGCGGTTCTCTACGAATGGCTTCCATTCTTTGGCTGTGCTCTTAATCCAAAAGAGTGTTACGGTGGAGTTGGACCACAGACACACTGGGATTGGTCAGCCTATTACATCCTGTAGGTAAACAGCCATTCGAGCCCCAATTATTGCTGCCATCAACTCAAGTCGTGGCAAAGAGATTGTCTTGAGGGGAGACACTCGAGATTTGGCAAAGATGAGATTCACACTAACCCCTTCGTTGTATTTTTCTGTTTGCAGATAAGCGCAGGCTCCGTATGCTCTCAGGCATGCATCACAGAAAATGTGGAGCTCTCATGAGGTTGTTTGACTGGGCGCAATGTAGCGCGGGAACCAGAGCTCTCGTAGGCTGGGAATGTCCTTATACATCTTTCCGTAATTTCGCCAGGTCTTCGGGAAGCTGTTGATCCCATCCCAGTCCTCTCTCCCAAAGTTTCTGGAAAAGCACCTTAGCTGTCACCACGAATGGGGTGAATAATTCCAAAGGATCAAACACTCAAGCAGATGCCTATAACACCACCCGCTTCGAGATGACGCCTGTGTTGATAGCATTCAGCACTGCACCTATCGATACTGTCATGGAGTCATCTGTAGGCATCCATGGCAAACCCAATACTTTCAGTACTTCATCTTGGTCTTGAGATTTGCCTTCCTGAAGTTCCTCACGCACCTATCTTGAGTTCGACGACCACTTTCGCATGTGCATACTGGCATCTTTCATTACTTCTTTGCTGTCTGCGGCAATCTTTAGTGCTTTTTTTTACTGTGTCGGCGCCGGTTACCAAGTCGTCCACGTGAAATGAATCTTTGAGTATGGCCACTGTTTTCTGGAGCCCACCTGTCTGTTTCCCAACATGTTGGAGAATGGGGGCAGTCAGCAGATACGGGCTTGCCGTCGTGCCAAATGGCACTCTTGCCATTCTCCATTCCTAAATATCTGGCAAGTCGTCCACATTCAGTGTTGTGAAACTATACCATAAAGATCTCAATGCATCTCTATGCTCTGGTTGCACTTCGATTCGGAGAAATGCCTTTTTTATATCTGCTACGAGCGCCACTTTGTGCAGACAAAAACACAGCAGCATTTGCCCCAAGTCTCTGATGAGGTTTGGGCCTTTTTCAAGATGCTCATTCAATGAGAATTTTCCAGGGTCATGTAATGAGGCATCGAATACCACTCTTAGTTTTGTTGTAGTCTAGTCATTCCGAATCACTGGCTGGTGAGGCATGTTGTAAATTCTGTAACGTTGACTCCGTCACGTGTTCTGCATAGCCCGATTCCGGGTATGCTCTAATTGCTTCGTCATATTTCTGAGCGAGTTCTTTGTTGAGGCACAATTTCTTTGTCAATTTTCTTAGCCTTTGCACTGCCATATTCCTGTTGTCTGCTAGATCTGTTGGCTCTTTCTTCCACGGCGATGCTATCTCATATCGCCCAAATTTCTTTATTTTTGCAATACCTTTCTGCTCAATGTTTTGATTTTGAGCTTCATCTAAGATGCCTATGGCGTCCTATTTCCAAAAAACTAAAGTGTCGATTCCACGTCATCTAATATGTCCACGCCGATCTTTAAAATGCAGACATTTGATGCCACAACAAAGCTGGTGCTCATGCTGAAAAGCCCTTGGAACGTCCAACCGAATGTTGTCTTGATAGCTGCCTGCCCCTGGTTTTCATTGCAATATTGAACTTCCCCAGTTAGGAACTTCCAGAGGTGGTAAGCTCCAATTAACACTCCGATTCCTGGGATGGCTGGCATGTCCTCATCAAAAACTCTGTGTGCAATTATGGCCCCTCTTTCTCCAGCTGCTGTACGAAAGTATGTTCCACGGAAACTGGGAGAATGTCCTTACTGGAACTGGGAGAATGTCCTTACTGATGAACGACCCCTCGACAGCTTCTATAGTCGTTTCTTTTCCAGTGCAGCGACTCCAAACACGTAGTTCAACCACACGGCGACTTTGGGCATTAGGCTTTGGCTGCCGAAAGTGTTTAGGTGAAAGTGGGTGGTTCCAAGCGTCCTCAAGTTGAGTGTTCTGAAAATATCTTCTTGAATAAAAGTCCTTCGGCTGCCGCTGCCTGTGACACCTCGGAGGTAGCCCCAATTACTTTCGCCAAGAGCCAGAGTACGAAACGTTTGGAGGGCAACTTCCTTTACTTTTTCTTCTTTTGAGGCTGCTTGCACGTTAGTTGCGAGTACCTCCTTAACTTCTGTTGCTTTCCAGTCGGGGTTGCATACGGAGGAGGCATGGCTTTTATTGCAGTGAATGCAGTTTACTTTTTTTTTACACTGCCTTGACTTGTGCCCCCAACTGTGCATCGAAAGCAGCGCCTCGCTGCTGTGCAAGCTTCGGTTTCGGGAACTGTGCAAGCTTTGGTTTCGTGTTCCCCTGACTCGCAAAAGAAACGCCTCATCACCCGCTCCGGGTGCGTGCGAAGAACGGCCGCACTTGGCTTTCGAGGTGGCTGGCGTCTTTCGTGATTTTCGAGGAATTTCAGCTTTGCTTTACTGTTCTCCATCGGGAACTTTGCTTTACTGTTCTCCATCGGGAACTGTGGCACCTCCCTGCACTGCTCCCTGCTCTCTGTTTTAAGAAGGAGAAAGTCGAGAATTTTGGAAAGCTTTCCGTCGACGCCGGTTGCCATTGCACTAGGGGAAGACGACTCTTGTCCTTCCAACTGGACTGTGGACATGTTAGGCTTGCTGGCTTGGCTTGCTTGTCGTGTAACTCTGCTATCATGTCTTCCAGAAGCGATGACAAGATTATGTCACATAACATCGCAGAGTATGTAGATGCATTAACTCATAGTCCTCACAGACCACAAATGTGCATCTGTACGTGGTCAAACAATTGACGCAGTCCCCTTACGTCAGCTGATGAAGATACTCGAGGAAGTGCCCTTAGTTTTCCGAGATACTCTTGTTGGATCCGCTCTTTGTCTCTATCTACGCTGTAGTATGTCTATAGCAACCTTGTAACATGCTTCTGTTGCCTGCAGCCCCCTGATGGCGGCCATCGCTAGTCCCGTGAGAAGAGACCTTAAGTATTGAAACTTTTGCGACTTTGATAGGCTGTTATGTCGTGAACTGCCTGCTTAAAACACTCCCAAAAGGCTTGCAAGAGGCCAGCTCACCCCCAAAGGTCTCCATGCGCAGCTTCGGTAGCTTGATTCCATGCTGTTGGACTTGTAGAGACGAGAGCACGCCTACCTCGCACCCAGGCGCCTTCGGCGGTATATTCTTGCTCACAGAGACACCATAATTTGTTTGCAACTGTCACGGCGCGCCTCGCTAGCATGGCATGCAGTGGCTGTGGGAGTTTAAAAATGCCAAAAAGTGCCTGTTCACACTGCGCCTGCTTATAAAATGTCATCTGGGCACCACTGCGCTATCATCTGATGCGACAACAACCAGTGCAAGAGGAAGAGATTGCAGAGCACTGCTTGTGAAGTTCACAGTGCATCGCGGGAGTTGTGCCGGTGTGTTGTTTTGGGATTGAACAGATTTCCGTTCACAACGAAAAACGCTGAGCTTGGCCGTCCTATAGGATATAATCGCAATCAAGCCCAGTGAAGTGTACGAGTAAGTATACCTATTGCATTCATTCAAGCGCGACTCCAGCTGTTCCACTTTACAGCAGCGATTTGCATTCAGTATGCCTGTAGTATGCGGCACAAAGCTATTGCCGTACTCTTTCGCAGGCTGCATGTCAATGATAGGATATATGTATTATGACTCACGCATGGATGCACGCGCCGCGCATGTTTATTACAACTGTAACGGCCTACTATCGCAATGAAAAGAGATGTGAACGGCGCGGGAAGCATGTCTTTCGACTTAGTCGAACTGTGTCATGCCTTGACTCTCGCTAGGTGAATCTACATGTGCTCATTTGTCACCGTAGCATTTTAAAATCTTGTTCTGGCTGGCTCTTTTGCACCGCTTGTGTGTTCCGAGTGCCTGGCAGGACTGGCAATTTATACACATGTGGTGCATGAGTGTAAATTGGAGCCAGATTCTAGCGCTACTTTGACGCCAGCTTACAGCACAAATTCTGGCTTGTCACAGCCAAGGCACACCGCAGTTAACGCTGTTCGTGTTTCTTCCAGTCGGATAATATGTACCTGATGAAGTTGCTTCTGCAGTCTGCAATGCACGTGCTGCAGACACTCGGGACTGTCGAGAAAGGTCTCATTGACGTTTCACACGAAATCAGCACCAAATTTCAGCACAGGAACAGCGCGAAACATGATTGCAGCTGCACTCGGGTTGTGAAGTTTTGCGCTTGATTTGCAGAGCGTCTGCTCGCGTGGCAGTTGAGGGTGTTGCTTCACCGCGCTTGCAACAGATGGTGCCACGCGCTTTTCAATATGGCAGCAAGCACTGAGCTCGCTTTGTTCTAGTTTATAGGCATCGTTTGCATTGGCTGTGTTGTTTGTAAGTTTCTTGTTGAAGCACCAGTTGTGACACAAGCTGTAATTTTTGCCTTAAGCAGACCCATAGTGTTGTTCACTCTGTCGTCGTACTGCACCTATTTGGCGTAGTCTTCTTCGAAGATGTCGTCGGGGGATGGAAGGGGCAGCTTTCCTAGTTGGTGTTCACTTTTCGTAGTTCGTTGTTCTTCGCTTCCAGTATTTGTAGAAGAGCCGATAGTTGCAGGATGTCTGCATCTTCTAATGCTGTAGTAGCCTCTCTAATGATGATGCTACTTTGCCGCTGCTGGGTCCTTCTTTTTGCCTTGAGTTTCTTTATGACGCTTTCCTTTCTTCTTTCTCGTGGGCTGTTGCGCACCTCTCAGACAATGCCTTTCATCCCGGGTTTTGGCACCATTTATTGAAAACTTTTCATTACGCTTAGTTCGACAGAAACTCGTCAGAAAGTCACACGAGAAAGCTGTGGGAACAAGGAAATAACTCACTATATTCACAATCAATACAACAACGTCTTCTCTTCTCCATCGCTTGGAGGCGTCTCCTTGTTTCGGAGCCCCTCTTCCTCATTTCCTGTTTTTGGCGTTCATACCCTGCTTCCTTCCAGGGTTTTTTACCTGTTTTTGCGGAAGATGGTCGTGCTCCTTTTTTCTTTCTTCTTTTAGTCTTTTTTTTCTACAGCCTGAGTGCAAACAGGTCTGATCGTACTTGGGGAGCACTAAGTGACAGAGTGTTCACCCTTTGAGTGATGGGAAACCAAAGATCAGTTTTGCAGGTGCAAGAAGTGGAAACTGACCATAGGACAAAAACTAGCTGCTGAGGGCCTATGCGAAACTGGATGCACGAGTGATAGCTGTTTCACCATTGTAGCAAGGCATTAAGAAAAAAAAAACGAAAAAAGGAAAGACAGCTGCTCATGAAAACAATTTCTGCAGTGTGGCCGGACATGCCAAGCAAGAGAAATGAGAAAAAAGAAATATGTGTTTCTAAAAAACATGGATGCATGTGTATTTAACTTTCCATTTTGCATGTGCTCGCTCGGTATGTACTTTATTGGCTCTGAAAAGGCTGAAGGGGCCCTGCAGCACTTTTTTTAGCATGGTCAGAAAACTTGCCGATCCATGATCCAGGCTCCTGAGAACATGCGAGCCAAACACACAGTATGTAGCCTGGTATTTACAGTTAATATTTGGTCATCTAAAAATTATTCCACATTCTCTCGAAAAATGTCATACACCCAGATCACCACATCACACAGTTCTGTCCACCTAACAATATCAAAGTGCCAAGGAAATCCAATTGGTATAACTAATAATTGTTATAAGTGGATTGAGAAGACTAGCACAAAAAACAAACAAGGGGAGATCAATACATTCACTTTCGTGCAAATAAGGTAGTGCACTATGTACTACTTGTTTGCAGAAAGCCATAGTCTGTCAGCTTCGATTACTTCACGTTAAGGTGATGCACATCCTTCTCAAAAGCATCTAGGTGCTCCTTGTAGCTTCAGCAGTAGTCCCTTCATGGAAACACTATTAACTGTATGCTAATTTGTTTTATGTTATGCTTGATTTTCACACAAATTTTGTACCCACCTTGGCAATTTCTTGCTAGGAGGTGGCACTATATGTGAATAAGTAAACATATAATTAAATAAATGAAATGGTTGCTGAGGCTGCCATGTGCCAGTACAGTTGTGATCACTCTGGAAGTAAGGTGTACATTGGGGGGGGGGGGGGGGTGGAGGAAGAAAAGTTTCCAAGATTATGATGTGCACGCTACTTAACTTCTTTCCGCTGTGCCATGCCTCACTGCTTAGCTTCCAGTGTGCTCTTCGGGACTATAGAAGAAAGAAAGCAATTGCAGCATGCTACAAATCTCCCAACTTCACTCGTACTTAACGGTTATGCGACAGTTGATTTGTGAGGCAATAAACTCTTGCAATGAAGCCATTCAATGGGTACTTAAGAAAGTGTTTTGCAAGGCCCCGAGGGACAAAATGTGCCATAATGTGTGGCAGCTAGTAGGCCCTTTCTAATCTGTATGTCACCAATGTATGCAGTGAAAGTGACTTAGGGAGCACTTTGCTTGCAATAGACTAAGGTCACCATATTCTAGAACTGCTGCCCTTGCTTGCTGTTTTCTTCTTGTGGTAGGGTAGAGGCTATTTTCGCTTCTTGCGGTAGGGTAGAGGCTATTTTCGGTAGATCTACTCCTATGTTAGAAGAATTGGAGAATCGCATGGTAGCTTGTGTTTGTACTGAACATTGCAGAATGAAAATCAATTGATTAGAAGTGTACTCTAGCACATAGCAGGCTAATAGAGAAAAAAAAAAGTTCTTATATTTTTTTTGCCTTATCCTGTGCTCATACATTTGTGTTAAAAATTTCCAGGTGGCCAGAGTTAATAAGCAGTCCCCATTACAGAGTGCCTCATAATTGTATTGTGTTTTTTTCATATGAAATTCCACGGCTTGCTATTACTATTGTTCCTACTAAGTCATGTTAGTGTATATGACATTAATATTTGTTCTTAAATTTCTTTTTTGCTATTTAGAATCACGCAAATGTCGTTCGGCCCTTGATAATGCACACCATGGCTGACTGGTACATGCGTGGTGGAGAAAGTGAGCAAGGGCGTTTGTCCCGAATTCTGGATGTTGCTCAGGACCTAAAGGCCCTCTCTGTGCTGCTAAGCAGCAACTCCTTTCCTCTGGTGATTGACTTGGCCTGCTTGGCCTCACGCAGAGAATATCTCAAGCTTGACAAGTGGCTTACTGACAAGATCTTCGAGCACAAGGTAATTAATCTAGCTGGTCTACTAGTGCCCCTTATTACTGGCACGGAGCTTGATAAATATTACTGACATAATCTAGGCCTAGAGGCTTGTAGCACAGCTGATCTTGACTCTGAATGAGATCGGCACCTGCTTGATCTCAGTGTATTTGTAAATGTATCGAAATCGTGCATTCCGGCTTCTGAAACTCATTTAGACTACCGTGTTATTCAGTGCATAAGTCTCGTGTTTGTGTAATCCCCCCCTCCCCACTTTATTTTTTTCAATTTCGGGGAAAAATTATGTATAAAACACATACATTTTTATAATCACAGGCAGCACTGAATATCTGTAATAGTTGTAAATAATGCTATTCTAAAATGCAGAAAAGCAATATTTATTCCATTGGATTCGAAGTCTCATCGTCTGTTGCGGTTGGCTGCAGTTGTTGGTGTCTGAGTAACTCCTTTACGTGGTGTTCTGAGCACCTTGAACCACATAGTTGGCGTTGCCATGACTGCATTATGGAGCTTGGCAGGGGCAGATATAAAGCTATCACAACATATGGTTAACATGCACACATGGGTACGAGACATCAATGGCGACTGCAGATCATTGCTATTCCGTCATGTTCCATGGCGCTCTTGGGCTAAGTATGGCCCTTACACCAATAAAAACCTGGTATTACCAACTTTGTTGCGTGCTAACCACTGATTATGTATGCATGCATCCATCACCTGTTCCACGAACAGCTTATACTGGTGGAAAATATCTACAAAACTTGTTACTATGATACTGTGCATTCACACTCGGAATGTGGGAAATGCACAATTCTGCTTCCTGTATTTAAACTTACAAAATTGTCATTTTTATTTCGTGCTATAGCATGTACTTTTTTTTAGACACTGGTGTTTATAAAATTGTCATTTTTAATTCATAGTATAACATGTAGTAATTTTTTTTCAGGTACCTGTGTTTATTCGTATAATTTCTTCTCCATGAACTTTTCTAACAGGAGGCATTCATTCAAGCCTGTGTCAATTTCCTGAAGCGTAGGTGTCCCCAGATTATGGGTGGCATAGTCAAGGAGGAGAATTTGCCGAAAAGTGCTCAACTACCAGCTGAAACATTGGCTACTATGCTTTCCTGTCTCCAGCAATATGCAGGGTAAGTTTACAAGCTTATAATTATTTGCAATAAAGGTAGGAGAGGGGTGGAGCGACATGGCAATCAGTTGTCGAAAGATATTTTAAAAATTATTTTCGGGAATTTTTTCTGGTGTCAAACATGATGCTAGAGTACGTTCAGTGTAACAGCTCTTCCACAGCCTACTCGCTCTTTTCCCCAAACAAGCTGCGCAGGGTGTGATAAGGCTTTTACGTCAGCTGGTTCAACAGGGGCCGCATTGCTTACAAAGTTGCATTTGTGACAACTCAAACCACCGTTTAAATTATGTAAACCAGGAAGTGCTTCAATGTCATAGCATTGAAACCACCCTCTTCACCAGTGATGCCCAGTTCTTTCCCAATGACCTCGCTAGAGCCCCAGTTATTCTCACTGGGTAGTAGTGTTGTTCCTTATGCAGTTCAGTGCCAAAATACCCACTAGTTTCATTCTGGAGCAGCGGTGCACCAATTGTGACAGTTTGATGCAATTCCCCATTGTTGCGCCAAACTTCGCCTAACCATGAAATTTACTGAAATTGCATCATGCTGTGCCAAAATGCCAGACTAGCCTCAAAATTATATCAGGTGCGCTAATTTCAGCGAGAGATGGAGGCCACATTGGCCACTTGCAATTTGCGTCGTCAATCGAACCAAACATCCAGACCCTAACCTTTAACCACGGCTTAAATTATGTACTCACTAGGTGAGGACACTCGCAAAACGCCATCGACCAGATAAAGTATAAGGTGAAGTAACAACGCCGCGGGCCATCGGTCCGCTGACCGCACCGAATACCAAACTTCAAGCAAAAGAAAAAAAATGTGTTGCCATAGCCATTAATGCTTGATTTGTGGGAAATATCAGTTTCCTAGTCAGCAAACACGGTTATGGCATGTTAGGAACGTATGCAGCGTTTCCCACACGCGAACAGCGCTCTTTCCTGTTCATGTTTCTTCCTTCTGTAGCTACATTGTAAGTACTCGTCTTCTTGCGCTTCGGAAATATGTCGAATAAAGTCTACAAGCTGCAAACACTGTCGTTGCCAGTCACCATGTTGGTTGCCATAGCAACAGCACATGAAACGTTTCTGGTTTGAAGTTGCGTTGTCCTGGCAATAGATAGATATGGTGCTGTTGCTGGATCACCGGGGGCTCGCTGTTGTTGCTTATCTGTTTGAACGCGCCTTACAAGCGAGCCAAGAAGTTGTGCGCTAAACCGAATGCCATCGTGAAAGGGGGGGATGTGTGTATAGCAGTTCGAAAGTTACGTAGCCTTGTTCTAACCCGCGCAAAACGCTGCGCTGCGTAAGTGACCGTGGCCATTGTACACCAGTGTCCCGCGAAAAAGTGTATTATGATTTGGAAGGGGCTGTTAGCGCTGCATAATTGTGAGCACTAGTATCATTGCTGACATCTAAAAAAGTCACTGGCAATCATTTGGAGCAGTAAAGGACATTTTTGCTTCCAAATAAAAAAAAAAAGACTTCGTGTGTCGGATTTTATTTATTCCCAAATTTGAAGGTCGCCAGCTTGGCAGAGCCACTCTTGAATTCGCAGAGTCGGTCAAAGAATTCGACAGGTGTGGCAAATGCTAAGTTGGACTTCAGAATGCTACTTTTATTGAAATAGCAGTGCTCATGTTCACTCTGTACGATTTTGGGGGGTTGAATGTTTTGTAAATGTAAGCCTTTTTTTATGCTGCTCCAAATTTGGTCATGATAAAAAAAAAAAACTTTACCTTAACCTGCTCGAAGTTTTGATTTTAGTGCTCCAAAAGTAACATTTTGCTGCTCAAAAAATTACTCAAGATTCTATTTTGGCTGTTGCACAAGCGATATTTGCTCTTTGTGTCATGCTGACTACAAGTCTATCGAATCTACTTTCAAAGGCTAAATGAAGGGTAATACAGTCGAGCCCGATTATATCCAACCAGTTTATACCAAATTATCCCGTATATCAAACAATTCCTAAACACGGTAAGTTTACATTGAGAATAGATAGCAAAAGTTACTGTTTTATCGAACGAAAATAGCATCATCAACTGATATATCAAACTCTATGTGTCTCAAAAGTGCCCCAGCAAGTTGGCTTTCCCTCGCGGTGGCGGGGAAAACTGACGGTGCCACCCTAGAAAAAGTTGGTTAAACCCGGTTGTGCGCGGGCGAACACCCCCCTCCAAGAAATGATCCTGGCCCGCTCGCAGCGCCTACAGCCAGTCGGAGGCAGTCGTGCTTTCTCCGAGGCGCGGAGGCGGTAGAAGTGAGCGCGATTTTTTCTTTCTTTATGCTTGTATGCCTGCTGCTGCCGTTTCGGCGTGGTTTGTGGTGTTGCCTGTTGGTGCTCTATGAACTGTATTGGCGCGCTGTCATCATGGCTTGCGCAAAGAGGCAAAATTTGCCGTTCGCCGCGAAGCTCGAAATCATCAATCGGGTTGAGTGCAGCGAAAAGAAGTCTGACGTCGCCGCCGCGTACCAAATTCCAAGGAGCACCTTTAGTACTATTCTGAAGAACAAGGCAGACATCAGGGCCAAGTCGCACAAAAGGCCAGGTGCCCGTGGTGCCCGACGTGTGCACGCTGCTGTGTGCGAAAATGTTGAAGCGGCCGTTTACAAGTGGTTTGCAGACGTTCGGTCACGAAACATCCCGGTGTCCGGCCCTATGATCGAACAGAAAGACAAGGACCTTGCTTTTCTGCTTGGCAGAAATGATTTCCAAGGCGGTTCAGGCTGGCTTCAGCAGTTCAAAGAACGGCACGACATCGTTGGCAAAGCTGTTACAGGTGCAAGCAGAGCGGCGGACTTGGACGGCGTAGAAAAATGGCTCGAAGAGAACTGGCGAGATATCGCAGCAAGATATAGAGCCCAAGATATCTTCAATGCGGATGAAACCGCTCTATTTTGGCAAATGTTGCCAAACAAGACACTTGCGTGTCGTGGCGACAACACAAGCGGCGGCAAGGCAAACAAAGCTCGTGTGTCCGTGCTGTTGGCAGCTGATTTAGACAGATCGAAAAAGCTTCGACCTCTGGTTATCGGGAAAAGCACGGCACCGTGGTGTTTTCGAAATGCGCTGTCGCTTCCAGTTACCTATCGAGCAAACTCAAAAGCGCGGATGACCGGGGAGCTTTTGAGCAGATGGCTATTGTCGTGGAATGATGATTTGGTAGGCGAAAATTGCAAGGTGTGCCTGCTCGTGGACAAGTGTTCATCACACCACTGCAGTACAACCTTCAGCAACATCGAGCTGCGTTTTTTGCCCCCGAACACTACGTTGTACTGCAACCACTGGATCAAAGCGTTATACGTGCAATGGAAGCCGGCTATCGGAAGCGTCTGGTGGAAAGGCTGCTGCAGAACCTTCGTGTCGGCGGGGAGCTTAAGATTGACTTGCTCGGAGCTATTTCTATGTTGAGTAGATCGTGGGCAGATGTCAAGAAGGAGACGATCGAGAACTGCTTTAGGCATGCCGGCTTCCGCATGCCTGGTGATGACACCCCAAATTCTGACCGCACTGAAGACACAGCAGGTGTTTCCGCCGAAGTTTGGAACGAGCTGGCAGAGTTTCCGGGTGCTATCGACGGATCGACATTCGACGAGTTCGTCAGTTCGGACGATGATGTCCCCATCATGGGCCAATTACAGGATGAGGATTACATTGCAGACGGCATGCCGACCACGAGCCAAAGCGACAGCAATAAGGAAATCGACGACAGCCCATTGCCTACATCCTCCGAAGTGATTAGTGCACTTGCGTTGGTCCGGCGCTATTGCTTGAATGTGGAAGGTTGCGGCCTTAGTTGCTCCGACTCGTTGGACAACGTGGAGGCATGCGTGCTGTCGCAGGCAGTGAAGTCGTTGACCCCAAAAAAAAAAAAAATCCGGGACTATTTTGTTTCATAGTAGGGCACGCAAGTAAGCCACCTAATAAAGTACTTTTCTTCTAGTTTGTTATGTGCCTTTGTGTCAAAACCTATACCAAGCCTATATCAAATTATGCCATATATCGAACTAATAAACGTTTTTTGGCGAGTTCGGTATACCTGGGTTCGACTGTACCCCTGTCACGCGGCAAATCTAATGCCATGTACAACGAACGGCATTAAACGAACCTAATGTCATTTTACCTGCGTGCTGCAACATGACAAAAACAAACGTCATTTTGAAACGATGACCACCACCTTAGCCTTCCCCAGCCATGAATTTCAGGAGAAATAAAAATCTACCGAAACTTGCATGAAATATGCGTGTATTCACAAAAATAATTTTTATGGGTAAAAAGGTGCTCCTAGAATATAAACGCGGCTGTTATACACAACTTGCCACAGCTGGAGGACACACTCGGAAACCAACATGCCCGACGATGTGGGCGATCGGGCGGGAGTACAGTTGGCTGAAGTGGGGCGCACGACTGACTTTCCGAATGCAAAATGAGATGGCAGTAGTGATTTCGCGTAGTCGCCATTTCGTGTTGTGGTTACCGAAGTAACCACAACACGTGGAATCGAACAATCGGCATCCGCGAATGCAGGCAACAATGACAACAGTGCAAAAACCAAACATGGTCGGCATCCAGCCGCTATAGTTGAGAGTAGCTTTTTTTTCGAAACTTTTGTGGGTGCTATTATATTATCAAACCATTAATAAGCTTAGTAATAAATTCTTTACTAGCGTAAGGAACAAGATATTTACAAATGATAAATTCAGATGCAAATACCTCCCTCGCCTCCTTTTGCTCACGAGATAAGCGCGCGTGCGGACGACCCCTGCCGTAAAGGCGATGTTCGCTCCACAGAAAGAGGAGGCTAGCACATCCTTCCCCGTATATGTATACATACATATACATATACATGAATGACGGTAGCAGTGACGGCAAAATCCAGCCGAGACTGTCCATGTAATTGCTATCGCAATAATAGCCTTTCAGTGACATCCTAGCCAATGTAGATGAGCTGATAGTGAAATTCAGGCAATCTGTACCTGTTTTTTTTTGGGGGGGGGGTACGGGGGGGGGGGGGGTGCTAGGTTGAAACTTGCTGCCTATATTATTAGTTTCTCAATTATATGGCTGTTTGGCATGGTGCCCTCAGTCATATAATAGGGTTTATGCTTTGTGTTAAAAAGTTTATCATGTGTAAGTGAGACATGTTTTGCTGCTGGATTATGATACAGTACATTTCAGTTTCTGAATGGGCCTGCTTTATATTACAGTTCAAGGAAAATCTGCTGGTTTTCCTCGTGTCGTATTGTCACAAGGCAGTAGTGTGTTTGTAGCATATGGCGGTAAAGGGTCTCGGTCTGGGGCAGACAACTACGAAGTTTGTAGAGACTGGTTTCAGCGGGCCAGTGTGCCAGCCATTATCTCTGCCTGTAAATATCTGTTAATACGTTTTGTTGTAACATTATATTTTCTCCAAGCAGATGGTATTTGGATCTGAAATACAGGCAGTTTTGTTATGTCTTTACATTTTCACTTCAGCTTTGACTGCACGTGTTTTAGTGAATGAATGCACTGTTCTCTTTTTTTTTTTTTTGCAGGAGTGTTAGTCAGGAGCTTTCGGAAACTATCTTGACAATGTCCGGAAATTGTAGTATTCTGCTAAACAAGCCACGCCAACCACCACCTGGTGTTGTTAAAACACCTAGGGGCTTGGAGCCAGCATTTTCAGCCGCCAGCCTCAATCCATCTCAAGCTCCTGTAAGTATGCTGTCTTTACAGTGGTGTGAAGCTTGAGATAACTATGAATTACTGCGCCATACCGCTTCAAAAGGGTCTTTTTTGTCTGATTTGCGCCATTGATGTATCACAAGATGGTCTTGGAAACGAAATTAATGTTGGCAGCACGCATCGCGAGCGGATATTACGTGATGGCCGTTATCTTGCGCTGCTGCATTTGCGTACATTTGCGTCACTGCAAAAGTACGGAATCAGCCGATCAATTATTCCAACTTCCGCGAAGTTTCGGGGGTGCCTTTTCTGGTAACCATTGGTTAAGGACGAAGGCGATGTGGCGACTACCTAAAGGCGCGCCAGTGTGACTTATCGCTGACAAAAACCCTACGTGTGTGGCGTAGTGCCACTCAAGCCCACTTAACGCTTTTCATAGCCGGCGACTACGTGAGAGCACTGAGGCACCTAACGCTGCCACCTCAGTCGTTTTGCGGGATCGGGTTCAGTGTGCACTGCTTTGCAAAAATTAAAGCAGCTCACTGTTGCGGAGTAAAGCGTTGTGGATCGCAGGCACTGAGACAGCTAGTATAGCTCATGCTTTCATGAGGCGACCGCCTAACGCCGCTTCGTCTGCTGCCAGGACTGCTAGAGCATCGATTACAAAAAGCTCGCAGCGTCGCTCTGCTCAACAGGCTCCTTGCTGGTCTGTGCATGCCAAGTAGACGAAGTGCTGCGCGCAACTAGCCTGTTGACTGCGTTGGATGTGTAGCCCGAACTCCGCAGTAGTTTTGAAAGGCTCTTTGGTGTCACCACCGCGCGCCATCCGTTGGTCGCGTGAGAATGCCAATAATTTCTGAACATTAGCAAAAGGAAAGCAATGGCTTCATGATGAGCTGTTTAGGCAATACTTGCTGTGGCACTGTATATTCTTTAAGGGTGACTACTGGGCTGCTGACCCGCAGGTCGCGGGATCGAATCCCGGCTGCAGCGGCTGCATTTTCGACGGAGGCGGAAATGTTGTAGACCCGTGTGCTCAGATTTGGGTGTACGTTAAAGAACCCCAGGAGGTCGAAATTTCCAGAGCCCTCCACTACGTCGTCTCTCATAACCATATGGTGGTTTTGGGACGTTAAACCCCACATATCAATCAATTTTCAGGGGTGATGGCGCACTGGAAGAAATCAAATTGATACATGCTTGGTCATAGGCGTGTGCACACCATACTATACTGGAGTGGGGGGGGGGGGGGGGGGGGGTTAGAGTGGTGTAAAGATGCCAACCCCATAAATTGACATAATAGTGAGGGGGGGGGGCAAGAGGGGGGGCATAAAGTCAGCACCATACATACACATGATAAGAAGGGGCACTGCAACTAACCTTTGCCCCCCCCCCCCCCCCCCCCCCCCCCCTCCTGCAGGGAAACCATGCACACGCTTATTTATGTACTTGTTGGTTAATGCACACTACGTCTAGTGTGCAGTTAGGTCAGTGATGGAAGTGCTGCTCCAATTGCTCTAAACTTCTCCAAGAGAGAAATGCTGCTCCATACTGCTCCAAAGTGCAATATTTGCTAGTAACTGCTCCAAACCTGCTCCGAAAAGATGTTGGCAAATTAGAAAAAAATGAAGCTGAACCGTGGTACCATCCCGTGAGCTTAAGCAAAACCTAAAGCAAGCTGTACACACTATCATCTTAGTATGCTGCTCAGTAGCGTAAATCCAGAAAAATCTCAAGGGGTGACGCATATCAGGCCATGGTGTCCAATTCATATTTTAAATATAGGTTGTATTTTTATTTATACAGGAATGAACTCATGCTTTCAAATAAAATTGAAAAAAAAAGCATGGGGTTCAAGCTTGAGCAATTGTATTGTTCTACAGTCCTTTTTTTTCAATTTTTTTTTTCCGATTTCCATAGTTCACACAGCTGAGGGGCATTTAACACAGGTACGCAGTAAAAAAAGAAAAGATAAAAAGACTTTAAAAAAATTTATTATGCTATATCTAACTGTTAACTCAATTATATCACGTGCTAAAGCTAAATCTCAAGTGGGACACTTGTAACTAATGGTGTCCTCGCCAGCCTGAAAATTCCAAACTCTCTTGACCCCCCCCCCCCCCCCCCCCTCTGCCTTGATTTACGCCAACTATACTGCTTGTATACTAGCTGCATACTAGCATATGGCATGTTCCCCGCAGGGGCGTCTGCGTAAGTAGCCATTTGGTCCGTAGCGACACCACGGACCCGAGCTAATGGGGGAGTTTCTACTCCCTCCCACGCCTAGCCGTGCGTGGCTTTGCCGTATCTCTGGAAAAAGGAATCCTGGGGGTTGAGCCGACGCCGGGTGATTGGACCTTTAAGGCCCCCCCGGCAGAGGCAACACACCCCTTTGGCCCCGGCTTCACGTAGACGGCACCCCTGGGCTGACCCACCCAGGGGAAATCGGCTGTCGCCTTTTCCTATCTCTCTCCCTACACTCTCTCCCGTACAACTTCGTCTTTATCTCTCTCTTTTAGTCTGTCCTGTCTACTTATCTCTTCTGTTTACTTCTGATTTTCCAGGCGGCAAGGGTTAACCCTGTGCAAATAGCCTACCTTGGTCTAGGTGCATTGGGTTATGGCAGTGTTGTACGGCTGACATCTGCAAGCTTTCAGCACCTGCAAACTTGCAGCGTCCCCTTGTTGGGCTCCGTGGTGGGTGGCCGCCAACGCTGCTGAACAAAAATAAGACGGGCATGCATGGAGCATTCCCTCTACTGTCTGATCGTACCGGCCTAAAGCGGGTGCGCACCGATGACATAAATTTCTTCAACCAGACAATAGAAACTTTCCCCCACTTCCACGTCATTCACTGTGAAAAAACCGGGAAGCAAGCCAGGACCGTATCTCCTTTCGTAGTTGCCAGGTGTCTTACTGAAACTCTTGGGGCTGGATACAAAGTAACCAAAATGGCTAGCGGAGACCTTCTCCTCGAAATTCAGGACAAAGCACAATTTGTAAAGCTAGACAGCCTCTCAACGTTTGGTGACGTACCGATCACCGTAACACCACACAGATCTATAAACATCTCTCGCGGAGTGGTATCTGACGCAGACTTACTTGACCTAACCGAAACTGAACTTTTGGGAGGGTGGAAGAGCCAAAATGTCAATAATGTACAGAGAATTATCATCAGAAGAGATAATAAGGAAATACCGACGAAACACTTAATACTCATGTTTGCATCCAGTAAACTACCAGAATCTATTCAAACAGCATACACGAAGACATCTATCAGGCCGTATATACCAAACCCTCGTCGTTGCTTCCAATGCCAGAGGTATGGCCATGGCTCTAAAACCTGTCGTGGTCGCCAGACTTGTGCACAATGTGGAGTCCTAGGCCACGTGTCTGAGAACTGCAAACAACAGCCACACTATGTAAACTGCGTAGGAAACCATGCCGCATATTCACGCTCCTGCACATACTTGAAAAAAGAAAAAGAAATAATTACATTAAAGGTGAAGAAGAACATATTTAAGGAAGCACGGCGAAGAGTCGCACCAATCTATGGACCTACATATGCTAATGCGGCGCGTCAGGGGGCACCGCCGCACCAGCCCTCGCCATTCCTTCGGCCCGCGCATAGCGAGCTGTCGGTTGTGGCACCTGCCCCCAAGGCGGCTGTAGTTCAGGCTACACCGCCTACTCCCAGACATAGACCGGAGACTCCAGAGTCCTCAGGTCTCAAGGCCTCACCTCGCCAGGCGAGGCCCAAAATTCGAACTAACAGCCCGCACGTGCGGGCATCCAGTGCCTCCGAGGAGGCAATGAATACATCGGTACCCTTGGTGCCGAAAGAGCGGCGTGGCTCTTTGGAGTGCGCCAAGAAAACAAAAAAAGCAGATAACAGGGCCTGGTGACGGCCCTGTTACGTGAACTCAAACTCCCCGTCTAAACAGCCACTCGCTTTTCGTACACACAGCACTATTTTACATTCACCATGAACACTCAAATTATACAATGGAACGTCAGGCGCCTTCTCAGAAACCTTGACGACATCCAAGAACTTTTACACGAACACTCACCAAAAATGCTGTGTGTACAAGAAAAACACCTTAATTCAAAACACACAAATTTTCTTCGTAAATACGTTATTTTCCGAAAGGACCCTGTAATGCCATGACATCATCCGGAGGTGTTGCCATTATAGTGAATCAAGGGATTGCATGCACACACTTACAACTCCAAACATCCCTTGAGGCAGTGGCTGTTCGAGCGGTTCTTTTTGATAAACTGATCACACTCTGCACTATTTACATTCCTCCTAGCTATCAGCTGCAAAAACGCGATTTGCACTCTTCAATTGATGAACTTCCGGAGCCTTATGTTCTCCTTGGAGACTTTAATGCGCATAGCAGGCTATGGGGGGACTCTCGTTGCGACGCGCGAGGTCGACTGATTGAACAGTTCCTTCTCTCGTCAAACGCGTGTCTCCTAAATCGAAAAGAACCAACCTATTATAATCTCGCTCATAACACCTACTCCTCCATAGACCTAAGCATAGTGTCTCCATCTCTTGTGCCTCTACTCCAGTGAAAAGTCGTCAGTAGTCTGTACGGAAGTGACCATTTCCCCGTAGTTTTGAGCACAACTACAGCAATTGAGTGTCCACCACGTGTTCCCAAATGGCTCATAAACAAAGCCGACTGGGAACAGTTTCATACCATGGCTCGTCTAGATTGGAGTGACATATATACTTTAAGCATTGATGTTGCTGTCGACTACTTCACAGCGTTTTTTATTGATGCTGCAACAGAATGCATCCCACAAACAAATGGACACCCTGGAAAACATGTCCCATGGTGGAACTCTGAATGCCGAAACGCGCGCAAACATCAAAACGGAGCATGGAGGTTGCTTCGGAACTCACCGACAGCCGAAAATCTTGACACCTTCAAGAAAATAAAGTATCACGGCAGGAGAACGCGTCTGCAGGCCAGAAGAGAAAGCTGGCAGAAGTTTTTGTCAGGGATCAATTCATACACACAGGAGGCTAAAGTCTGGAACATGATTGGTAGGATAGCAGGAAAACAAGTACACACACTTCCACTCGTAAACACTCAGGGTGATACCTTGGAAGATCAGGCAAACTTCCTCGGTGCACACTTCGAACTGGTGTCCAGCTCGTCCCACTATACTGACACTTTCCAAAAATACAGAACAAGAATAGAAAAGCAGAAACTCGAACACAACTGCACTAGAAACGAGGCATTATAACCAAGCTTTCAGTCTAGCTGAGCTCTGAACATCTCTAAACTCCTGCAGTACTTCTGTCCCAGGTTCTGACCGTGTGGTGTATGAAATGTTAAAAAACCTACCAATCGAAACGTGAAAAACCTTACTTTGTGCTATTTGGTTTTCTAACACTATCCCTACCTCCTGGAAAGAGGCTATCATTATTCCCATTTTGAAAGAGGGCAAGGACCCTTCTTTAGCTTCGAGTTATAGGCCTATTGCACTTACAAGCTGCTTCTGCAAAGTCTTCGAAAAAATGATAAACTGCCGACTTGTACATTTCCTTGAAACAAACAATTTGCTAGATCCATTTCACTGCGGGTTTCGAGGGAGTAAATCCACCACAGACCACCTTGTTCGTATCGAGGCACAGATCAGACACGCTTTCGTCCATAAACAATATTTTCTCTCTGTGTTCCTCGACATCGAAAAGGCTTATGATACAACATGGCACTTTAGAATTCTAAGAGACCTGTCTCACCTTGGCGTGCGCGGAAGAATGTTTGACATAATCGAAAGTTACCTGTCAAACCGGACATTCCCTGTCCGAGTGGGCAGCGTTCTTTCCCAAACATTTGTCCAGGAAACAGGCGTGCCGCAAGGTGGTGTACTTAGCTGCACAATTTTTCTCATCAAATTGAATTCCTTGCGCTTGTCTATCCCTCGCAATATGTTTTATTGTACATATGTCGATGACGTCCAGCTTGGCTTTAGATCTTGCAATCTGGCTATGTGTGAGCGGCAGGTTCAGTTAGGTTTAAACAAGGCCTCCAAATGGGCAAAGGAAAACGTATTCCGACTGAACCCACAAAAAAGCACGTGTGTCTTGTTCTCCCGAAAGAGAGGCATGTACTCAGAACCCGACATTGAACTGAACGGTCAACGTCTGTCTGTTAATGCGGAACATAAATTCTTAGGCTTAATCTTGGGCAACAAGTTGACCTTCGTACCGCACATCAAGTCTTTAAAAACTAAATGTTTAAAAGCCATGAATGTTTTAAAAGTGTTGTCACGTACTACGCGGGGTAGTGACAGGCAATGCCTCATGAATCTGTATAGAAGCCTCATTCGCACCCGCTTAGATTATGAGGCCGTTGTTTATCAGTCTGCGACTCGAAGTGCTTTGAAGATGCTGGATCCCGTGCACCATTTGGGCATCCGCCTTTCTACGGGTGCTTTTCGCACCAGCCCCGTAGAAAGCCTTTACTTTGAGTCAAATGAGTGGTCGCTTCATCTGCAGAGAACTTACATGTCCTTTGTATATTTCCTTAAGGTGAAAGCAGACAAGAAGCACCCCTCATACTCTATTATTAGTGATTTGTCGAGCTCCATTCTGTTTCAAAACAGGCCTTCGATGAGGCAGCTCTTCTCAGTTCTCCTGAAGGGTCTAGCTGAGGAAACTGGAGTGTCACTTGAACACAGTTTAATGGCTCCTGTAGCATACCCGCCACTGTGACAGTGGCAGACTATAGACTGCGATGTGTCTTTCCTAGAAGTTACAAAACATGTGCACATTGTCCATATCCGAACATACTTCCTGGAACTTCAACACAAATACAGACGTCCTGAGTTCTTTATAGATGCCTCTAACTCCTCTGTGTCCTACGCTGCTGTCGGCCCATCTTTTTCGGATGCTGGCCCTCTACATCCAGGCACAAGTATCTTCACAGCAGAAGCTTACGCGATACTTGTGGCCGTTAAACACATCAAACAATTACAACAACAAAAAGCAGTAATTTATACTTAATCCCTCAGTTTTGTAAAAGCTCTGCAAACTCTTAAAAAAAACTCTGTCCTCATCTCACTTAGACTCTATTTTATGCACACTCTACACACTCAAACAACATGTTGTAGTGTGCTGGGTGCCAGGGCACCGTGAGATCCAAGGCAACGTGATGGCGGATCAGCTTGCTGCATCCGTCCATGAAAGCACTGCCACTACACCCATATCAATCCCGGCCCTTGATCTTAAGCAGTCTCTCAAGCGAAAGCTCAGGGACTACTGGCAGAGCAAGTGGGATAGACACACACAAAACAAACTACACATTATTAAGCCACACCTTGGCCATTGGCCGCCAGTATCGAAATCGCGTCATACAGAGGTAATACTAACGAGGCTCAGGATAGGACACACATACACGACACACACATACCGCACCTATGATTTTACGAATCTAGCATGAAGTTTTATGAAGAATATTTCATTTCCGATAAAAAAAGTAAAGTTAGTAAAATAGTGTGGCCTCTGCGTGTGGCAAAGGCGCAGCGCCATAGCTGGTCGTGGAGGCCACCAGGAGAGAACAATATGTATTGGTGTTTTTTCCAGTTTCTTTCGTTTGTACGGCTGTGATGAAAATTTCCGGAAATCTAAATTTGTATGCGAGATCTGGCCGTATCGACAAAAATGCAGGTCAGTTCATTCCAGGCTTTTTGCGAGCCCCCCGTATTTTATTATAAACAAATTTGAGAGGCGTTCATCTAAACATACAGTAAAGTCTCAGTGATGCGAAACAGCGGCAGATACGAATTTGTGAAATTCCCTAGCTGAATTCATGCGTTGATGGGTCAAAATTTGTATGTTCCGAACACTTTTTCTAATCGCGGCGTGCGATATGAAACCGTCGAACGAAGGCCGATCGAGAGCAGCTTGCTGGAAGCTTCTGAAGTACGCGTGCGACCAGCGCACGCGCTGTCTTTTACAATGCGTCTTGTTGTTATTGCCACAACCGCTGTGGACCAAACCGTGGTCTTTCGACACGATCATGTATTGCGACGACATTACTGACCGAACTCTAAAAGTGTGCGTGCAGCCAGCACTCGAGACCAGTCAAAGCAATGCTGCTTTCCGCAAACTCTGTGGACAAAACCACGGCAGTTGCGATTATAGATAGCATAAAACAACTTAGCTTTGAACTCACGTGCAATGAAAACAAAACTATCATTTGCCACAACTGCCGTACACAAAATCGCGGTCGCAGCGATGTGACAGGGATGTACGAGCTCCGAGGGCACGTGGCTGATGCAGCGGTAGATTAAAGGCGGTTTGGTGTTCCTGTCCAAAGAATCTAGTATCGAGCAAAGCCAAAGCTTTGGTCTGCGCTTTTCAGCAGCCAGCTGCGCCGTCGTGTCCGCTCACGTGTGAAGACATACGCGAGGTGTTTTGATAGATATGTTTTTTTTTTGCTATTTGTTTTGATGATGCGAAATTTCAGGAGAACTGGCGCTCTCGCTTTGAGACTCTCACCTTAGTAGGAAACCCTGCCCTCGTCTGTTCGGCCACTCCAAGCCATTATGAGACCGCAACGCCGATGTTTGCGCTGGCATGGGAACCCCCTTGTTTTTCTTGGTGTTCTTTTGTTCTTTTTTTTTAAATTTTGGTGCCAAAAAATGGGGGAGAATAATTCAGCTCGTTGATTTGACTTGGCTTGTCATTTGGCGGCAAAACATAGTATTACGCTTGTCGCTAAAGGCAAATTCATCACAGCTACAAATTAAAAAAGGAAAGTCTGTAACCCCCCTCCCACCCCCTTTGGTGATGTTATGAATTTCTCTGTTACCAGGTTGGCAGATATGTCAATGAATATGTAAACTGGGGGGAAGATTACACTAATCAAGGCTAATTTTCTTCCTCTGTGTGTGTCATGGAAAGCCCGTGCATGCTACAATCACTGCGGTAGCTGCTCCAAAAGCAGATTTTGCCTGCTCCAATGACTGCTCCAAAATTCTAGAAGGCACTGCCACCTGTCTTTAGCTCCTGTCTGTGATTTGTTAAGGTTGATTAACATTCTTGCTATTTTGTAGGATTTAATAAATTGATATTCACTCAAGTTTTGCTTCAGTGAGCAGTTTACAGAATAATATGGTCAGGTAGTTGTCAACTTTGCTCCTTGGTTATTGTTTGCCTGTCGTTTTTTAAAATTTGCTTTGCAGCAGCAGCAACAACAGCAGCAGCAACAGCAGCAGCTGGAAGTCCTCAGCTCTTTAGGAAGCCTTTCCATGAATGGCCCAACTACAGCGCAAGCCCCACCAATTGGTGTGGGAGGGGGCCCACCCCTATTTGGCAGTTCATTTGCCACTCCAGGCTCACCAGCCAAGCTTTTTGGTGCACCCCCAAGTGCAACTGGTTCAACTGGACCACCACCCCCGGCTCAAGGAACTGGCTTTTCTAACGTCATGCCCAGCCTTGGAGGCTAGTTTGTTTTACAGCTTTGCAAATGTTTAGTGGTTTTTCTTAAAAAAATTCAACGCTACCTGATAGATCTCTCTGATGCTGTCCAAGTTTGTCATGTTGTGGGGAAATATTGGAAGCAAATGCATAGTATAAATTGATAAAACTGCACTTTACTAGTTTGGTGTTATTAAAAAAATGGGAGAAAATCTGGCTGCGATTCATTAATGTCACTTGTACTTCAGTGCAGAATGCTTTCTGACTGCTGATAAAGAATGTATTCGTTTCATATCTGTGAAACTTGAAAGTAAATTTCCTAGTGTACTTGAAGGAATGAATGTACCGATGTGGCTTTCGTTTAATGAATTTCTGCATGCATATTTAACTTGCCATTAACTGGTGATGTGTAGCACACAGTAAACTCGGTTGAGTGGTATGTTTAACATGGCAGAATCGAAAGGTGACCAACAGAGAGGCAGCTGTCATGCTCCTTTTAAATAGGCGGAATGCTTTTTTTTTATCGAGTTGTTAAGCTCATGTGAGACAGATTTGTGGTTGATTCTTTCGTTATTTGCAATCGATTTGATTGAAGGTTGCAGATATAGTAGGTCTTTCTGTTTTAACATCTATACTTGTTGCATTGTTCTCTCTAGATGTAGCAAGCATCCTCCCTGAAATGAACCAGCCTGTGTCAAAAGAAATTGAAGATGAAGCTAATGGATATTTTCAACGCATTTACAACCATCCTCCACATCCAACTTTGTCCATTGCTGAGGTTTTGGACATGCTGAAACGTTTCCAAGAGTCTCCAATCAAGTCTGAGAGGGTAAGCAGGGTGCCTTGTTTCGTTCATATCTTTTAATTAGAAAGTAGGCACCAAACCTTGCTCTCTAAATGGTTGCCAAAAATTGTACCTCTTCTTTGCAATCTTGTCATCCACTATCAAGAACATATGCAGCCATTTTGAATGTGAAAGGACTTCACAGGCTGAAATTGCTACAATGTACATACCTGCTAAGTCTCCCGGATTGGCCGGGAGACTCCCGTATTTGGACCGTTTCTTCCGTTTTTACGGTTGTCATGAAAATCTCCCAGAAATCAAAATTTTTGTCCGTGATTCGGCCGCCTTGACAAAAAAGCAGCTCAATCCGCTCTAGGCTTTTCGAACCTACCTCATTTTATTATTAATGGGTTTAAGAGGCGTTCATCTAAACGTACAGTAGAATCTCAGTGATGCGAGACCACGGCAGATACGAATTCGTAAAATTCCTCAGCGATATTCCACTATGGCTATTGGGCATAAATTAGAATGTTCTGAACACATTTCCTAATCGCGACAGGTGATACGAACTTTAGTACGGAAATCGTCGAATGAAAGCCGAGAGCAGCGTACTCGAAGCTTCGGAAGTACGCGTGCGACTAGCGCACACACTATCTTCTACAGTGTGCGTGATTGTCGTTGCCACAACCGCTGTCGACGAAACCGTGGTCGCTTTTGACGCGATCATGTATGGCGACGACGTAACTGACAGTCCCGAAAGTGTGCGTGCATCCAACACTCAACCAGTCAAAGCAACGCTGCTTTCCGCAAACCCAGCGGACAAAACCGCGGCAGATGTGATCGTAGATGGCATAAAACGACTTAGTTTTCAAGGCGTGTGCGCAGTCAAGCGCATGGGGATTGAAAAAGAAACTACCATTTGCCGCAACTTTCGTCGCGCACAACATCGGGGTCGGGGCGGCGCGATAGCGATCTACAAGCTCCGAGAGCACGCAGCAGTAGACTAGAGGCAGTAAATACGTAAAAAAAATGTCACAGTTTCACCGCAAGGGCAAAGCAATGAATGTGACAGCAACAACTTGGAATGTCACACTCAGAACGGCAAGCAGATGGAAACACGCAGCACGCTGCTCACGCACAAATGACGTACAAAAACAGTACACGCAAAACGAGAGCGAACTAACAATTACCACTCGACATGTAACGCTCTGTTTAAACAAAAAAAAAGCAATGCTCGATACATAACCACAGGTACAGATGAGTAAAAACAAGTGTCTCAGTTATACCTCGCTGTGTATGAAAAGCGCGCTCTTTTCGTAAACGGGGCCTGTGTATAGACCAAAGATACCTTTGTAGGCCTGGCAACTACCTAACGCAATCGTTTCAGTGAAAACCGAAGGCACACGATTCTCCCCACCGAAAGATGAGTGCGCACAAGCATCAAACCCTTCCTCCGCATTCCCGCGAGTCAAAGTACGCGTCCAAGATAAGCGCGCGTCGGCGCATTGCGACGAGCTGGGCACTGAGCGCAGGCGGCTTTTTTTTCCTTTTTGGAGTGTTAATACATATATAGATAAGTATATATATACGGTGAATGATGGCGGTGGCGGCGACGGCGAAAAACCAGCCTAGACTGTCAATAACGAAGGGGCCAAAGGGGCTTTGGCGTTCCTGTCAAAAGAATCTAGTAGGGAGCAAAGCTTGGACCTGCGCTTTTGTGGCAGCCGGCTGTGCCGTCCCGTCTGTTCACGTGTGTCCCAGTAAGACATACACGAGCTGTTTTGAAGGAAATAAATTCTGCTAGTTGGGTTGATCCTTTTAGACTCTCACCTTAGTGGGAAACCCTACCTTCGTGTGTTCGGCCACTCCAAGCCGACCCCAACACTGATGTTTGTGCTTGTGATTGAGACCCCCCACCCCCACCCCCTCTTGTTTTTCGCAATGTTTTGTTTGTTTGTTCTTTTTTTTTTTTGGTGCCGAAAAAAAATCTGAGCAAATAATTCATCCCCCCCCCCCCGCTGCGGAAATGTGTATTCAGAATCCTTCAACTTGCCAGGTATCAATGCAGCATTTTATTTTTGACAATGTTTCTTTTCTTGTTACAGGATGTGTTCAATTGCATGATAAAGAACCTGTTCGAAGAATACAGGTTCTTTCCACAGTATCCTGAGAAAGAGCTCATTATAACAGCACAACTTTTCGGAGGCATTATTGAACAGAGTCTCGTAACGTAAGTGCATGGAAAGACTTTTTTTTTTTCGTCGTGTTCATTGAAAAGTCTGACAGGCTTTTTTTTTTTTTTTTTTCAGATACATGGCTTTGGGTTTGGCCCTTCGCTATGTTTTGGATGCTCTCCGCAAACCGTTTGGTACCAAGATGTACTACTTTGGCATCACTGCTCTGGACCAGTTCAAAACAAGGTTCGACCTGAATTCGTGATAGTTTGTCCTTTTTTGTAGTAGTCTGGCCTTATTCATTGCTATATTTGATGTATCAGTATTGTGCTTAAGTTACTTGTTACTGAAAAATAAAAAAGGTGCTTATTTCTAAGAGAGGCTTTGTAGTGCATATTCTTAAGTATTTCTCTCAGTGTTACAGCAGAAGGCACACAAGTTTGTTATGATACCAAGTTCAGCAAGGCTCATGGAGTGGACTTAGAACTTGTTTATAGTGTTATGATATTCGCTACAATCAGCAGATATGGAACATCTGACATAAATCTATTGTGTTTTAAATCTACTGCTGTTCTCGTCACGCTAAGATCACACTGTTGATGTTGCTTCATTGGTATACCGTATTTACTCGCATAATCCTCACATTTTTTTTAGCGGAAAACCAATGAAAAAGTAGGGTGTGCGAGATTCACTCTGGGAAAATTTTTCCAAAAACGTACAGAGTGGAAAAGGAAACCAAGGCCGCAAAACGGGATTCTCATGCCAGCACATAATTGCAAGCTTTGAGAAGTGCTAATTAACACTCACCTCAACAATAAAACCACAGGTTCAACACAAGGCAAGGTTTATTTAAAACACAAAAGTCGCAAGCAAACACAGTTAAACGTGCTTATAACGAACCTCTATATAACGAATTCTTCAGTGTAACAAAGTTTTTCTATTCCCGCCTGTCATTCCATAGAAGCACATGTATTTGCAAACTCTATGTAACAAAGTAACAGCGGGAGACAGCCTTGATATAACGAATTTTTCCCACTGGAAATCTAGGAATATTGCTCTGCATTTTCGTATTTTGGTACAAGCATGCATTTTCCGCGGCCGCCTCACCGCCGACGTAGCGCGAAGTGGCATCAGCTGGCACGCGGGCCGTGCCCGCCTCTGCGTGAGGCGGGCCTGCACCCCACGAGCCTGCATTGCCACCGTTCTCACCGCCGTGGTCGCATGCACGGGTGTGCCCCTTCCACCCCCCACTACAGACCAAAAAAATAAGAAACAAAACTACTACTTTTGCACGTTGGCAGTGCCACGCTTTTAACTAGCATGATATATGTGAGGCCGTGCTGCATATGGAGGCCGCTTTACCAAATAGTTTTCTGAAGTATCCATGTCTGTGTCCATGTCGTTCGCTCTTCGTTTTCGACGCCATGCGCGCGTGCATAGTTTCACTGCGCGTGCATGGTGTGGCCGCCACCAACGTTCAGCTTTGCTTTCTCTTTTTTATTGCGATAGTAATTGTGTATATGGACAGTCTCGGCTGGTTTTTTGACACTGCCACAATTCATTGTATATGATATGTATACGTATCTGTATATATGAAAGGTAAAGAAAAAATTGGTCTGGTATCTGCATGTTAATCTGCAAATGTCGCCAAAAGACAATAGTCTTGTGTCTGGATAGAGTAAAGAAAATGTGTATTTGATGTTCTGCGCAAGAAAATCGGTGAATGGTATTCTGGAGGCGTTGCGTTAAAGTGCCTTAAGCGTGCAGCGGAGGCGAACGAGCGCACCAACTCGCGTCACGCGTGAGCCATGAGCACTATGTGGCAGTTATCTTGGAAAACAAAACGCGTGGCTCTGAGACGGGCGTGCGCACCCGTCTCGGAGGTAATAAGGTGTAGAACGCAAAGCAACGAGTAGGTGCCACCACCGTGTCGTCTTAGCAAAGCGTTCGCTTCCCTTTTCGTGCAAGCGTTAAATGGTCAGCGCCGCGTGATAAATGCTACGGTCCTTAGAATAACTTATGTATGCCTTTTCTAGTAAAAGACGCACATACAGAATGTATATGTGTTGTTATGGTGCTCAGATATGCCTCAGAAATTGCTTTTAAAGACTATAGTCTTTCTTGGGGACCTTCGCCGGAAAAATTTTAATCTGTCTGTCTGTCTGTACATTTGTCTGTTTGTCTGCTCTTAACGATACCTCAAACGGCATCAAACGGCCAACCCCATCCGCAGCGCCCACCAATATTGCTCAAGGTTTAGCCTTGATAGTTGTGCGACTGTTAGTTAAAAAGCAATTATTGCGCATATCTGAGGCGCCATAACAACACGTCTATGTTTTGTGTGTCTGCCTTTATACTAAAGAGGCACACATAAGCAACTCTAAGGACTGTAGCGTTTATCGCACTGCGTTGACAGTGTAACGCAATGCTCAAAAAGATGTTTCCAACGCTTTGCTACGATGACACTGTGGTAGCACCTGCCCGTCGCTTTGCGTTCTACACCTTATCACCTCCGAGACTAGCACGTATCTTTTTCCACGAGCGCGTACGCCTTCGTTTTTGAAGATAACTGCGAGATGGCGCTAGTGTCTAACGTGCCTCGATGCACTCGTTCGCCTTCGCTGCACGGATCGAGACTCTGTAACGCTGCGCCTCCAGAATACCATTCACCGATTTTCTTGCGCAGAACATCAAATAAGTTTTGTTCACTCTCTCCAGACGCAAGACTATCGTCTTTCGACAACATTTACAGTGTTACATGCAGATTTGGGCCAATTTTTAATTGACAATCGCACAAGTATGAACGCTGAATCTTGAGCAACATTGGTGGGTGCTGCGGATGGGGTCGGCCGTTTGGGATATCCGCGGCTGCCGTTTAAAGTGCCCGGTACCATTAAGGGTGGACAAATGGACCCATGGACAGACAGACAGACCAAAATTTTTGCGTCGAAGGTCCCCAAGAAAGGCTATCGTCTTAAATAAAAAAAAAAGCCACTCGCACCCGGCGCCCAGCTCGTCACAATGCGCCGACGAGCTTATGTCCCACGCTTTTTTTTTTCCCGCAATAAGGGGGGGGGGGGGGGGTAGATGCTTCTGCGTGCACGCTTATCCTTCGGTGAGGAGAATCGCGTGCCTTTGACTTTGACTGGAACGATTGCGTTTAGTTGCCGGGCCCACAAAGATCACTTCCCTCACTCGGCAGGTGTCGTTTTCAAAAAGAGTGCGCTTTTCAAACACCGAAAAGTAACAACTGGGGCACTTGTTAGTTCAAACTCATTACGTTCCGTGCCCTGTTTTTGTTTAAACAGGGCATTAAGTGTCGAGGGATAAACATTGTTCGTTTGCTCTTGTCCTGTGTATGTTGTTTTCGTGTGTCATTTGTACGTGAGCAGCGCACTGCACGTCTTGATCTGATTGCCGTTCTATGTGTTAGATTTCAAGCTGTTGTTACCGCATTCATTGGTTCGCCTTTGTGGCGAAATTGTGATTTTTCCCGATTTCGGACAACCGTGTCCTCATCACCAAGCAGTTGTCAGATTAGGCGGTGACTGAAACTCTCCTAGACCTCGGTGACGACAGATCTTCGGAGATCGACTCATAACGCTCATCACGCGCTTCCGTCTTGTGCCGCGCAGCGAGTTCGCAGGCTGCTAGGTTTCACGATTAGCCAATTAGTTTTGGCAAGACGGCGGCGCGTTCAATGCAATGCAATGATCGCAGTAGCAAAAAATGTAATGTTATAAAAAGCAAAGCTGGCAGCCAACTTTTCTGGATCTGATATCGTGAAAATCCTATTGAAAAAAAAAATAAAAAACAATGGTGTGAGCAAATACGATCGCTCTAGGGAGAAGTGCTCTTTCGACATAATCTCTTCGGGTTGAATCCACACCGATACTTGCCGAGATAGCGAACGCGCCAGCGATCAGGACCGCCCTTAAAATCCAAGTTCGTTATTGTTACTAGAGTGATTCTCCCTTCCCGCATTGTTTCATGGTCGTTCAAGACAGGGGGTTTACTTTCTGTTTGAGCATTCGACGGCAGTTTTAACAACACTTGGGAGATGATATGCACTTTTCAGGCCATGGGGATGGGCTGACTAATTTGAACTCTACTTCAGCAACGCTCATGCGCTTTTGCCCGCTCGTGAAATTTGCGGTGTGGGGGGGAAGGGGGGGGATGTTATCAATTCGGAGTTGTTACAGAACATGGCGGCAATAGCGAAAACCCACCGAGAGCATTCATATAATTGCTATCGCAATAGTAACGCAGTTTTTTCTGTAAAATAAGTGTTTCGGGTTAGCTCTTTTGTTCGTTTTTTCTTGTTTTTAATTTATGCGTTTGTTTTCACAATTTTCGTACCGAACATGCGTATAACGAAATCCTCTTCAAAATTAATTTTTCCGGGAATTCATCAATTTTGTTATATCCAGGTTTAACTGTAAGATTCACTTCCATCTCACTACGGAACACTCTTCCATTTAACAAAAAAACCATAAGCCTATTTCACAAATTAAAAAAAAACTAAAATGTATTTGCTTCATGCAGACTAATCATAAGAGTTACTGTTTGTTATATATAATATGTGCTTTTGTTGGTTTTTTTTTTGGATAAATATTATTAAACTGTTGTATTGCTTGTTTTTTTTTATATTCTTATACTTTTCACTTTGATTTGATATGTTAACTTTATAGCACTATTTCATGCATTCATTTGTATGTTTTTCTACTATATTTTTTATTTTACTGATACCTTTCACTATTCTTGTTATCAAGTGTTGACACATTGCTTTTGTACAGACACATTGCTTTTGTACAGGAAGCCTTGATACAGTCTCTTGATTGTAGGACTTGCTCCTGTCTACTACATGCCTGTAATTGTACCCAATTTTGTTTTAATAAAGTTCCCATTCCGAACGGTGTTTTAAGAAAGAATTTGCAGCACATTTAGCATGTCATGGACAGAAAAACTTTTCAACATAACACAATTATGTAAGGTTATCAAACTTAGCGATACACTGCGTTTAAAATCTTACTTGAAATTTTCCGAGAGTTTCAACATTCCATCCAGCTCATTTTTTTCTACGCAGGCTGAAAAATGAAAGAAAAGGTTAATGTAACAAATGGGCCACAAGTCTGCCACAAGTTTTCTGCCACAGTTTTCTGCGACGTGCGCTTGACCAGGCAATTTAATGCCCTGTAAATTCCACATGTTCCGCAAGGGCATTCAAGGCCATGCATCGTTTCGTGACGTCATATTCATGTTGTTTAACTCTTCTTGAAATCACTGGTTTCACCGTTGTACTGGTTGTCACAATCGTGGGAGCCTATGGTGTAAATAAGACCAGGGAAATTTCTGATCAGCGACTTGTCCTTCACGTTGACTATAGCGTTTTTTAGTTTCTAATCGGTACATGAACTATTTAAATGTCTGTTGCTTCTACATATCTCGCAGAATATCTAGGTAAATTTGTGCATGCTTGTATTGGCCACGATTTCGGCTTGGCTTGAAGGCCTTCTTGTTAGGCTAGAACTGCCATCAGCAGAGGTTTGCCAAGGTATGTCATGCCTTTTATTGTTATTATTTTATTTCATAATTGGCTATGTAATGCAAACATCCTCAGCTACGCACTTACTGCTGGTAGCTCGTATTTCAAGGGTAGCATTGGGTAACTTTAACTAAATTTCTCCTTGAGATTGTGTTCTTAAATCTGTGATTATTTTTTAGCATCACGTCCATATAAGGGTACGTAAACGAAGGCTACACGCTGGCATTCGGGATTCATCTATGGAATTGAGTTAGTCGTTTCGACATGACAGATTTCTTCTTGCCATCACATTTTTCAAATGTCAGTTCTTTATACACTACCCCCAGTTTTCATTGCAGGCATCTGAGAAACTTCCATCGTGCTCCTGGCGTCACGTCAAAATTCAGAGAAATAAAACACCAACACGCATGTGCCGTCACGAAAAAAAAAAAAGGATTTTGCATTTGCACTATGGCTTCGTTATTATGATATGGTCGTTAATCATCGTCAAGACAAAGGGCACAATACTCGAATAGTAGCTATTTTTTTTCGGCTGAAAAGTATATTGTAGAGTTGTGCAAGTTAGGCGGGCATGCAAATTAACAGTGAATACAGCAGTCCATGTCAGTTCAATCCAATTCGCGCCTCGAGCAGCTGGGACTGTAGTTGTTATATTGAACTAGAATATACTTCAGTGAAGGAACCGGCGCGGAGCTCCTGCCTAATTTCAAAATTTTTATTTCACTCGAGAGTTTGTTTTCTGCACACAGAGTTTTCCAAGCAGACGTGACAGTCGTGGAATGTGCTTTTAATCATCATGGAAATCCTAAAAAAGTCTGGGGAATTCGAAAAAATCAAATGGTAGAATATTTCTGCTGATACATGCTGAATATATACAGCAGTGCCATTACAGTAAATTCAGAGACTCTATGTGGCCCCCTCACAGCAGCAAAGCTTAGCCTGATACTAAAGCGTTTCTAGCAGGCTATTCCAGCGACCTCTGTTCATCAGCTTGGTATAAATCTTTCTCATTTGTGTGGACAGGATGACATGTAAGCTTAAATGTGCCACTGGGAGCAGTTGCTCTCACACAGCCTTCACGGCTTTCTGGATGGTACAAGGTTGGTCTAAGTGTTCTGAACTCGGCAGCACCAAGGCACCTCTCGCATTAATATTCTAATTTGACATTGAAATGTGCCTGCTTGGAGCACTGAAACGTCTTGCTTCTGAAACTTAGGTCGCAATGCCTAACAAAGTGACGAACGCCTTGATGTGAAACACAAAGAAAAACTTATCATTAACATTGAACTCCAAAAGAAATTTGTTATAAGAGATTAGCAAGCACCCTTGAGCGATAATTCAACAACTTTGTGCTGCATTTCATTCAGCTGCTACTCTTGAACCAATGGCGTGGGCTTGACTATAGTGGCTAGAAACGTTTTCCTAGTGTCGTGAACGAGGCGCAACTGCCTGCTGGCGCGTTCACCCGTCTGAGTTCGAGCTCTCATGTGTTTGCGACAAGTACTGCTTGGGATCGTAATCTGAAGTCTGAACTTCTGTTTTCAGATGCTTTAACAACCTGCAAACACAGAGCGAGCGTGAAAATGTCACTAAGTAGTGCGATTTTAGACAGCTGCGGCCGCGCGACGCACAAGAAGCAGACGATGCTATCCGGGAGGCGTATCCGGAATGGGCATTGCACTAGCAAGGCAAACTGGAGCAATAGGGCAAGAGCAGCCATTCGGAATCCTTCAAATGAATTTAAAACATCTGCTTTTTGAACACGAAATGCTTTTTACAAAATACTTTTTCAATAAGCCCAAACTGGGGGTGGGCAGTCGTGCCACCGCGAAGCTATATATGTTTGGAAAACGCCATTTTTTTGTGTGTGTTTGTGATTTCCACGATGATTTTCACCGCCTCGGCAAGCTCATAAAGCTTTTTACAGGACTTCTACGTAATTTTCAGTGAAGATATTTCGGTATCGGGTAGAAGAAGGCTATAGACACTGAAGAGTGATTTCCGAAAAATCGACCTTTTTAAGCCCCATTAAGAATAGATTCAACCCGACTCGTGATTCTCTCCGGTTATAACAGACCTATTCAGTGTTTCAATAAAAGTCAGTTGTAACAGTATTTGGATTTAACATACTCCTCTCACAACAGACCCAAATCCTCTTCACTATGACAGGTCTGTTGTAATGAGGTTATAGTGTAGTGGCAGAAAGTAGAGGTGGTAATGTGCTTTCAGTCATAAAAACTGTTAAGTGTGCAGACATGGATAGATGCAAGAGGAGAAAAACTGACAATGCAAATGCAATAACTTACTAGACTATTAATATTGCTTGCAGTTTTCATTCCAAAGAAAAAAACAAATGCATGAGCAATAAAACAGCGCTAAAGGTGGGTTGAGGTGAAGACAGACATGATGCTGCAGACACGGAGTAGATGAAGACACAGGCGGCACAGTGTCTGTGTCTTCATCTCAAAGGCTGTTCTATTCTTTGGCCACTATACATCAACCAGCCCAATCCAGCACACTGATAGAAAATTAGTACACGTGCCAGTATGAGCCCTGGTCTTAGACATTGATGTTTTGTGATTGGCAATGGGTAGTGCTGCCTCAATGTTGCTGCACACCCCACTTCGAAAACTAGCAGTTGTTTTAGCAAGAGACATGACGTTAAGTAAAATTTGGAAAGTAATTAGGTGTTAGATATAGATTAATTAGTTGCTTAAAGGGACTGACTATTGCCCAGATTACATCATGGGATGTTAGTGAAACCAACTGATTGATTTCGGTATTGAATTCTGTTTGATTATATTCAGTGTGAAAAGTCGGAAACTGATTGTAAAAGTCTCTTCCTTGGCCTGTTTTAATAATTGTTTAACTGCAAAAAGTGAACACTCATACGACACTATAACTGTACCAGCTGTTTTGTTGCTTAGCGCGCATACTGCTAGAAATGATTATTTAACCGCATGGCAAGACACAAGATTGTTGCTTTTGCACCAGCTGCATAGTCTAAACTTGCAGCATCTACCTTGACTCTTCTGCACCAACTGCAAGTGAACATAAAATGGTCTGTCCAATAGGTTCACCTGCTTAACATACTAAGCCTAATTGCAGCTGCTGAGCACATGTGTGGTGGTAAGCAACAGTTGCTCCACTGTTGCAGTGCTTAACCAGGATTACTGCATATTACAGTAACAAGGTGAGCAGTGTTTCAAGACTTAGAATTTAAGAATTATTTTGCAGTGAACTACAGTATAATCTCGATAAGAATTCGAAGGGAGCACGCAAAATATTCGATCATCTCGTACTCGTATGAACCAAAAACCAGTAAAGGTAATCATGAAGATGAACAGGAACATTATTGGGGCCAACTGCACTCAAACTTCAATGTAACGAACACAGATATAACAAGAAGTTGGTGATAACAAAGTAAATGAAAAATTGTCTTGCATTAGATAGTGTTAAGAATAACCTTTTTAACGAATTTTTGGACATAAGAAGCGTATTTTCTTGCAAGATGCAACTGCGTTGTATTAAGGTTTGAGTGTACTACTTGCACAAAAAAAGTCCATCTTCTTTTGAACTTCCCTGCCTGCACCACCTCTCACTAAACGGCCATGGTTTCTCATTCATGCTGCTGGCATTTAAAGTATGTTCACACTTGGCATCAATAGGAGGGAAAGTGGCAAAACTTATTGGAAATTCACTTGCTTAGGTGCTTAAGCGGCCGGGAAATGCGCCGCAAAGGCGACTCGATAAAAATTGGTCGCATAATAGAATTCAAGCAAAAGTGCCAGAGTGGCCGCAAAACCACGTCCGCGCCCACCGAAAATTGTGCACATTCGTTCTGCCTACCGCCGCCACCTTTGCCACTTGAGAATTCATTCTATTTTTCTCGTTTCCTGAGCATTGAAAATCGTACCGAGTTCTAATTGTTCATGCAAAGCATTCAAACAGTTTACACCAGTACAAACGTTGTTTTGAGAGATACACCAGCAGTAACAACAAGAGTGGACGCACTGGCAGCGGCAGCGACGCATTCAGCTGCCAGTACAAAAGCAAGCGAGGCGTGTTAGAGGATGATGTCTTGCTTCTAATGCACTTTCTTCTAATTCCGGTGTCTGTAGCGATAGTAATCCAAACCAGGCTCTCAATGAACGCGTCCTTGTCAAGACCAGGAGCTTTGTCGTGCTGGACGGATAATTCGCAATTGCGCCAGCACGAGCCACTGCCGACCCCTTTGCCACCATGTTGAATTTGCGGCTCGTTATTTACATCGCGCAGTTTGAGACCTAATGCAGCTGGTGTAGCCCAAGCCATAAAGGAAATAAGCTATATGCTATCGCGTGGCGGAAAAATTTGGCCCTGGCGGATTGCTTCGTGTCAGCCTTGCGGCGTGGTTTTCTGGCCACTTCGGCAGGGAAGCAGGGAAATTTCCGTGAGTTTTGCCGCGTTCACTCCCTCCGAGGCTCAGTGTGAAGGGGCCTTCTTACCACAGGCAAGTTGTGCTGCGCCGTTCACGTACAGTGGTCAATCCGCGTTCGTATCATCCACTGTGGCTAAAAAACCTGTTCATATAACACCAAATCACGATGTATTTTGTATAATGTAGTCCATCCAAAAGAACCTTAAAATTCGTATCGTGAAATTCACATCAACCGCAATCGTATCATCGAAATTCTACTGTACTCTTGTAGTTCATTGCAAAACATTACCTTTGCAGTTCGGAACAAGTGAACTTCACGGACAAAAATATGTTGGTACAAGATGCTTCTGTTTGTATTTTCAGAGCTTCCAAAGTGCTTGCAATATTGATTTTTACTTTAAGGATATTGTCAAGCAGCCCTTCATCAGTAGGGTATTGTTCTTTCTGGTCTAGATTGAAAGACTACCCACAGTATTGCCAGCACTTGGCATCCATTCCACATTTCAAGGACTTTCCTGAACATCTAAGAGAGGTAAAGTAACTACCGCGTTGTCTCCCACGGTTAGGTGCAAAATGCCATGCTTCCTGTGCTTATGGTGCTCTCTTGCAGTATGTTGACTGTGGTGCACGGTCTCAGGAGCCTGTGAATCGTCCCCAGGGTCAGACCTTGCCTCACAATCTGGCTATGTTGGCTCAGGGTCTAAACCCAGCAGGAGCACCCCAAAGTTCAGCAGTACGAGCGGCACCTGCTGCAGTGCCTACGTCCAGTGCAGGTGTGACAGCTACCACGGTAGTGCTCGCAAAGTCCACCACAGTTGGGGGAAAGGTAAGTGGCTGGTGTGGATGAGTGTGCATCCAGAACTGATCACCAATGTTAGAATTCAGTAGTGTGCATTTGTTCGGACGGATATGATGGAAACTGCACTTTCAAACACATTAGGCAGTTTACTAATCTTGTGAAATTACTTAGGGTGGATGTGGGTGAAATTCGGCTTCTTAATGAAAATTGTCATAAGTGTACATCATTGGATGGAGACTCAAAACTGCATACAAATTTTAAATATCTCATTTAGAAAGCATTCTGTTCATATAGAAATGGCCTCAAAACCTGCAAGCAGAAAACGCTGAGCTAGGATTATCTCCTCACGGTAAAGTGGTGAGACACCTCTTTATCTAGGAGGCTTTTGTTCTGGGAATACCACATTTCCCGGGGTCTATGGAAAAGTGGTATCTACAAAACCGCAGAGGGCGGCGCAGAAAAATGAAAATGCAGACTGGGTGGCTGAAACTGCATTGCCGCAGGGACAAGGCACCATTTCGGAGGGCAAAAAACCAATCGACGACCTCAGTGGTCCGTAAGTTCATAGCGTTGCCCATGGGCCAGCTTTCGTTGAAATGTATGTTTGAGGAGGATCGGTCAGGTGAGGGATTGCCTTTCGAAATGAAGGGTCTGCACGGTGTTCTGCGCTGTAATATTCAGCGAATTTGACAGCCGCACTCTACTGTACGAATTGGTGAGCTTGTTTGGGGGGGTGTAAAAAAATTTGAAGCCTGTACACTGGCCCTTTAAGATAGAGGCACCTCACAAAAATAACAAAGCTGAGAAGACATTTCAAGTTCAAAACATTTTTAATTTTGTGTATCAAGCTTTTGAAAAGAAGAAAGGCTATTTTGCCATAATATAATATTCTCTCATATTTGGACTATGCTTCAAAAATGTTATTTCTTGAAATAGACATTTAAAAGATTCTGTTGTAATATTAGCCATTTTAAGTCCATTTTCCCCCTTTAATAAATGTATTACGGTCGACTCTTGTCAATTCAAACTCGAAGAGACCTCTGAATTTTGTTTGAATTATAAGAAGTTCTTGTCACTGGGTGAGGTGGCACGACACATTATGATTGAGCAATTATTTTATCTTATTTAAAAATTCTAAAGTGTTTTTAAACCCTAACTGCGCACAATGAACAGAAAAAGCAGAGACATAAGGTCCACAAGTTTATTGGCCATTTACTTCTGATCAGACTTTTTAAAGAAATTGTGAATAGCCAACTGCTTCTTTGCTATAGGTATGTGCCTTTAGAACAACACTCTCTAAACCAGTTGAGAAGCATCACGTTTTACCATACGTGTGCTTTGTTTCATATATTTGTTTACTAGCAAAGCCTTTTACCTTGAAGGTCTGAGGTGCTTATTTTTCATTTTCAGACTGTTAGAATTATATAAGCACACAAATTTTTAAACATTAGTGGGAAAGCAGCAGATATTTTCTGGTATGGAACTGCAAAAATTATGAATTAACTGAATGATGGAGTTTGAATTAAGAGGCTTTTAAATACATTGAAACAATAAAAGACCAACCAAAAAAATTGAATTTTGTTTGAAATAACTGAAAGTACAAATCATCAAAGCTTGAATTGTCACGAGTCTACTGTATTGCCTTTTCTCTGTCTAGTGCTTACCAATCATAATACAGAAGTCCAGAAATAGCTATGATACTATAGGAAAGAAATGGAAACTTAGGGGCTTGTTTTTCTTTGTCTATTAGTTTTAATTACTATCGCATGAAAGTATAAGTATTCTATAAAATTTGTGGGATGCATAAAGATACAAATTGTGTCCTTTTTTTGGGAGCATTTTCTTGTCTTGACAATTTGAATTGGTTTTCCACTTACAGTGAAACCTCATTTATGCGTCCCATTGTATCTCAATGACAAGCATTTTAGAACGAATATGTTTTGTTCCAGCAGAACCCTCATAGAAATAATGTATTGAAAATCTTGGCTTGGTTATATGACACAAGTTTAAGCCCATCCCGTGTTTTTTTGACGAGTAGCTGGGGGTAAGGGAAGATGGATTAGGCTTGAGATTTACTTGTCTAATCTACCAAACATTCTCTGGTGCTAAATAATTACGTTCCCCTAGGTTGACGATTAGAAGGAGTGAGAGGGAACTTTTTCGAATGAAAAATTTATTCTCCTGGCAGTTCATCACTTCTGTGATCCAGTTTTCCTGGTATTAAGATTACTTCTAAATATGCTACTTCTAAATATGCCTCGATTACGTGCATTACTAGACAAGCTTTATTGACGTGGAGTAGTTGCAGCTGGTTGGAGAGTTCGTCTTTGAAATATGCTATTTTCTAGAGCTGTTCAAATATCAAAATTTTGAGTGCTAAGCAAAATTGAATATATTGAAGTGTGAATCAAGTTGAATATTTTTTTAATGTTTCTCTATTATTTCTAGAATATTTTTCGAATACTTCGAACATCTAAGATTCTGGGTGCTAAAAAATGTTCGTTGTCTGATTTTTCAATCTTCCTGCCCAGATTTTATTCCCAAAACAGCATTAATTGAGCCCTCACCTTTGTGGCATCTATCATCTCTTTGTTGAAATGGGCGTTCTCTTGAGTTAATATATTTGCGACAGTAGCAATGTTTGAAAGGCAGCTGTGCTGCAATACGAGTGATGGGATGAAGCATATTGAAAATATGAAGGGTCCGCTGCCAATCCCATGTTGAGTGTATTTGCTTTCGGGAAGTTAGATTAGTTTCGACTAGAGAAATTTATTATTAATTAAATCGAATAGCATACACAATTAAAAAAAATTCAAAATTTCAAATACTCGCACACCACTAATATTCTCACAATTTCAGTCAGTGGAAACTTTTCCTGGTTGACATACAGCTTAAGATCTCCCTTTGTTTGTGGCACTTGCAGTCACAGGTATCAAGCACGCAGAAGGACATTATGCAGCCATTTTAACCATGCAAAATGACTTCCCATTGAGTGGCTGTTACAGTGGCAAATCACCAATAATCACTTCACAAGGGAACAAACACCATGCACAATGCACAGTCATGTACGAAATCATTCTACGTAAACTCGCAAAAAAGTGTGCTCTGTCATCGTAGCGTGATGGCGATGATGCTATATCCGACTATTCTTTTGGGAGGCTTTTGCTAATGCAGTTTGAGTTATATTTTTATGCACAGCCAGTTTCCAGATTTGATTTATCGGGAATAACTATGTGTGTTAGCTTAGATTATTTTTAAAGTTCAAGAAATGAAATTAGCTCACACCTTCTTTACCTGAATGTCTAACTGCCATTTCAAAAATAATTTTGGGCCAGTGTCTACCAAATTTTTGTGCAGGGCTAAGTGTCACTGCCTATGTTTTTGGTTTTTCGATTTTAAGACACATGAATTACTTGATGGCTTTGCATGGTCTGTTTAAAGTCATGAAATCGTGGTTTCACTGTACCTGGTTTTTGTCTATAGACTTGGTTCTCTTTTGTTATTTACTTTTTAAGTAAAAGTTGCTTTTGACTACATTGAAATGTCATTTTTGATAACCTGTCATGTGAGATTGTTTCAGTCAAAACAACTGATATAAAAAATGTTTTTTTTTTTTTCAAAACAAAGAGCTCTTGCAGTGTTCTGTGTTGCGTGATTTTGCAAATAGATGCTACAGTTGCTTATTTTTTTCTGTCTAGTGTTTGTTAATGTTCTGTAATGATGCTATATTGAAGTACAATGCAGAGTCTATATCATGCATGCTGTTTCAGTCTTTCAATAGGTTCAATTGCATGGCTGTAGTTCATAGTACTTTGCATTCACGGACTTCCTTGCTCGTTTCCTCATTTCTGTCAGTGTTGCTTGTTAAAAGAAATATGGTGTGAAATAGATGAACCAAAGAACTCTGCCACCCACCTCTTAACCTTTATCATTTTCTTCGTCTTGTTTGTTATGCTTTATCATGCTTTTGAGTGAGCAAAACATATAGTAGAATTATGCCGATACGTTTTTCATGAATGATAAACTGGAAATCTTAAAAAGAAAAGTGATGTTGAAGTGAACGTAATTTTATTTTATTGTTTACGATTTTAAAAATTCTAAACAATAACACCAGCTGCATTACATGGTGCATTTTCTCATGCCCTATTAGTGCGAGGTGCTTTTCAAGTGTTAGCACAGTGATGTTGCTTTGGCCTTCATCACTCGAGTATATGCAGTAAACTTTAAAAGGAACCTGAAGGGACCAGGAAAGTATGTTCTATTTAACAGGACATCCATTTAGTGAGAGTCCACTGTATATCTTGATAAATCTGGTGCTGCTACAGCCGATGAAGGTGTTGGCTCTGGCACCTGGGGCACTATTCTCAAGTGGTCATTTTTGGCTGTACATTCTCTTTCGTGAGGTTATTGTAGGATGCACTATAGTCTCAGAGCAGTGATGTTTTTGGCTGTTGGCCTTAGCACATTTGGCACAGTGCGGTGTCATCATGGCCAGCGGACAGCCGAACATCTCACTAAAGTGAAAATATATCTGAATGTGAACTGTGCTTTATCTTCCTAATTTCATCAGCAGCGCTCGTGTTGGAACACTGAGCCATGGTCTCATTGACTGACAAAACTGCTGAAGTGAAAATGGCATCATTTACATAAGTGTAATCACTCTGTGTATAGTCATAGCAGCACCAAAAGTTGGAAGTGTGAAAAAACTGACCACACTCGTCACGCTTAATTGACAAGCGAGGAGCACGAAGGCCATGCGTAAAAATTATGAGATGCATGGACACTGCCAACAATGATGATTGCGCCAATGAACTGACTCTCTGGGCGAGAGAAGAATAATCTGTCTACTTTAACTGTCTAGGGTCATCAAAATAATTAGGAAACGATTTGGCAAACACAATATTTGGATGGCAAATTCATCTCTTAAAGGGAATGTTTTGGTGAAAGAAACCTGAAACATGTCATGGGTGATGCCTTCATCACATTGTGCAGCTAAATAAAACCAGGCCAAACGTGTAAAGTAAACATGGTTCCTCTTTGTGTCTACTCTGGTTTGTTTAGAGTACCAGTTTATGATGTGTCATGTGGGAATAGTTGCACAATTGTGAAGCAACAGGGGTGCTTTCAATTCATTGCACTCTATAGGAGCTATACTGGTATTGGTAAGAATAGTTCGAATAGGTATATATGCTATGAAAACCTATAATTGGGTGTCATGACCCCTTTAAAAAGGGTAGTCTTCCTGAGCTTTTCTGCTTTGTGTAAACTAAAGTGAAGTATGTGTTGCAGCTCGCAGGCTTTCATGTGTGTGTTTGTCATACTTCCTGTTAGTCCGAGAGCAATCATCTGGTTCACACAGTATATTGCATGACGTGCTTGTGTTTTTGCCTCTGTTGCTTTGTTTTTCTTGTCTAGCTTCCTGTGACTATAATGTCTTTGGGCATGACCACTCCCGCCTGAACACCTGTGCGTATTCCAGGAGTACCAGTGAAACCTTCCACGTGCATCTTACCTCCTGCACTGTTTTGCCTTGGTGTTAACAACGTTCAACTGAAGGTGAACTCCTTGCATGTGGGGGTAGAGCATGCTGTGCGACTTTAGAGGGTGGTGGTTGCTAATGCATTTAACACGCTTCACTGTATTGCCCAGCACTATGCAGCACTGTCAATTAAGTGGAACTGCTGGCTGCCTGCAGGATGCATGTCCCAGTTCTCCGCCATGTTCATCATTCACTGCCATTCGAGTCTTCGATCAGAAGTACTTCTTGAGGCCATTCGATCCAAATGAGAAACGGGATATGGTTAGTGGCTTGCGAAGGGCATGCTTTGTCTTTACTGAGTGTGAAATACCGTTAGCGTCAAGCAAAGCTTTCTTTTGTCTATTGGTACCCTGACACACTTTTTTCAATCTCCACATGAACAGCCATCCATTGCCAACCCCACAAACATAGATACATTGCTGGTTGCCACTCAAAAGGATGATAAGCTGCTAATACCTCCAGAAGCTGTCCAAGACAAAGTGGCCTTTATCATCAACAATCTTTCCCAGATGAATCTTCCCCAGAAGGTATGTGGAAGCCTTACAGTTTACTGTCTTGTTCTGCAAAATTTCTGTTTACATTCATTTAAATTGCACAGACTGAGGAGTTCAAGGAGGTTGTGAAAGAGGAATATTGGCCTTGGTTTGCCCAGTACATAGTGATGAAGAGAGCATCTATTGAACCTAATTTTCATACTCTGTATGCCAATTTTCTGGATACTGTCAAGAATGAGGAGCTTTCAGTGCTTGTGCTCCGGGAAACATTTCGCAATATCAAAGTAAGTGTTTATTATTCATTTAATTTGTATCAGTCAGAACATGAGACTTTCCTGGCTTTTTTTATATGTTTGCAATTTTCTTTTTCAGGTTCTTCTGACCAGTGATAAGGCAATAGCCAATTTTTCTGACCGATCTTTGTTGAAAAGCCTCGGTCATTGGCTAGGAATGTTAACCATAGCAAAAAATAGGCCTGTGCTTCAAGCTGTAAGCATCACTTTTTATGCTCTTTTCTTCAAAATGCAGCAAAAATATTCTACATGCTCTTCACGTTTTTCTATTCAGGACATAGATCTGAAGTCGCTACTTATTGAGGCGTACCATAAAGGTCAACAGGAACTGCTTTATGTGGTGCCATTTATTGCCAAAGTCCTGGAATCCAGTGCAAAAAGCAGGGTGTGCTTATACTTGTTTCTTTTTTTGTGTGTGTGGATGCACATATTAAGCAACTCTTTGCAGAGCTAAATGTTTCTGTCTAATTTTGCCAGGTTTTCAAGCCTCCCAACCCCTGGACTATGGGAGTTTTGGATGTACTGTCGGAGTTACACCGAGAACCAGAGTTGAAGCTGAACCTGAAGTTTGAAATTGAGGTTTTGTGCAAGACATTAAACCTGGACATCAATGACTTCAAGCCAGGTATAATACTGAAGGACCAAGAGCTTCGCAAACGATTGGACCCACAGCTATCTCCTCGACACAAGGTTGATAGCCCCGCACTGCCCCCTTCTGTGGTACCTCCCACGGCAGCACCACCTTCTGCTGCCCCTCCACCTTTGGCACCCCAGGTACCTTCAGGGGTTGTGACCGCGGCAGCAGGTCCTGGAATACCTGTAGCACAGGTACTCTTTTTCTTTTCAGACTAGCGAAAGTTTTCTAGTTACAATGGCATGTGCTGATAAAAAGTGGGTAAGTAAATGTGGGTCAGATACGGCTGTTAAAGTGGGGTATACAAGGGGTCAAGAAGCTACTTTAGGTTGTCAACACGCATCATGACCTCAAGCATTTTTTTTATTCTTCAAATCCAATGTGACCTTAAGCGAAGCACATGAGCACGTTGCAGTGGCTGCAGTCATTTGAGTTTATTTCATCATTTGTTGAGGTAAGAGTGAGGGATTTCTAGGTGGCTTTAAGAATTAGGGGTAAATTCTAGTATGCAGGCTGCACTTTAATGTTTGGCTCGCGTGTTCTAACGAACCTTGACTACTGATTCATAGTGTTTTGTGACCATGCTGAAACATATTTGCACGGACCATGCTGAAACATCTTTGCACGGCTCTTTTAAGGTGCCAGCAGTTAAAACGCAGTGTTGAATTTCTAATGCAAGATCTTAAAGGGGGTACTGGAACAAAATTTTGTGGCCAAGATAGCCTACGGGATCGATTTTCGTGAACATGCGTGTACTGTATATACTAGCTTAATGAACCCACTCGCATTACCGCAGGGGCTTCTGTGCAAGCAGGCGTTTGGTGTGTAGCGACATTACAGACCCGAGCTAACAGGGGGTTTCGACCTCTCCCATGCCTAGCCGTGCGTGGCTGAGCCGTGTCCAGGGAAAAGGGGATCTTGGGGGTTGAGCTGACGCTGTGTGATTGGACCTTTGAGGCCCCCCGGCAGAAGCAACACACTTCTTTGGCCCCGGCTTCACGTAGACCGCACCCCTGGGCTGACCCACCGAGGAGAAATCGGCAGTCGCCTGTTCCTGTCTCCTTCTCTCTCTCCATCTTCGTCTTTTCTACTACTTTTGATCTTTCCTGTGCTCTCCTCACTTCTTTTTACTTCCACCATTCCCGGCAGCAAGGGTTAACCTGGTGTAGATATCCAACCTTGGGTAGATATATTAGGTTATAGCAGCCATGTACGGCTGGCGCTTGAGTCTCCTTTGTGTCTCGTAGTGTCCCCTTGTTGGGCTCGGAGGTGGGTGGCTGGCATGGCCGCCGAATAAGCTACCTAATTTATCGGAACTCCTAGCCCCCTCACAACCGATCGCCCCTTCAAGAGGTGGTGCACCGATGCAATTCTCGAATTTCTCCTAAACAAGAAAGATAACTTCCCGAAATGCCACAGCATCCACAGTGAAAGCACAGAAAAGAAAGCCAGAAGCATTTCACCTTACCTTGTGTCCAAATGTCTTATAGAAACACTAGGCACGGGCTACAAAGCCTAAAGACCGCCAGTGGTGACCTGCTACTCGAATTGAAATACCACGCAGAGTAACAGAGACTACATAACCTTACATCATTTAGTGATCAGCCTATCACCATTACACCGCATCGAACCATGAACACTGTGAAGGGTGTTGTATCAGATGGAGACCTGATGGACCTCTCTGATGATGAACTTCTAACAGGCTTGAAAGACGAAAATGTCGTTCAGGTGCAGCGTATCAAAATAAGAAAAGAAAGAAACCCCAACGAAACACATCATACTCACTTTCGCATCTAACACTCTCCCCACTGAAATAACAACAAGATATCTTGAACTGCCAGTCAGACCATACATACGCAACCCGCGCGCTGCTTTAAGTTTCAGAGTTTCGGGCATGGCTCCCAGAGCTGCCGAGGACAGCTTACCTGCTTGAAATGCGGCACCAAAGGTCATACCGCTGACGATGACTGTAAGTTACAAGTCCACTGTGCAAACTGTGAGGGTGACCATCCCGCATATTCCAGGTCATGCGTGGCCTGGAAAAGGGAAAAAGAAATAATCATCACAAAGTTTAAATTGAACATATGCTTCCATGAAGCGCGGCAGCGCGTTTCCCTGCATTTTGCAGCAGATACATCGTATGCCCAAGTGGTGCGAGGGGGGTCATCACCACTTCGGCTTTCGGCAATGCCTTGGGCCACGCCTAGCGTGCCGAGACAAACGCCACAAGCCCCCACGGGGAGAGCAGCCTCGGCTGCCCTGTCCTCTCTGAATACAGTCCCACCGAAGGCCCTTGTGAACCCTGGCAGCAGCCAGGGCATCACACAAACTAAAGAGGTCCCCTCGACCTCCATCCCGGTGGGGTTTAGGGCTCCGTCTGTCACGACGAAGCCTACAACGAAAACAACATTATGTTGTCTGTCGTCTCTCCTGAGTCGATGGACACATCGAATGCACCGGCGCAGACTGCACCAAAGGAGCGGCAAGATCCCCTCGAGTGCTCTAAAAAAGACAAAACGGTAATCGCAGGGCCTCCTAAGGGCTCTGTAAAAAAAGTCACTTTTCTCTTTGAGACACCAGCCACACTCATTTCGTACACACAGCACTTCTTTATTCTCAATATGCAGACACAAATTATACAATGGAACGTCAGAAGACTACTTCGAAACTTCGACGATGTCCAAGAACTTCTACACAAACATTCTCCAAAAGTGCTGTGTGTACAGGAAACAAACCTAAAATCCAAGAATACAAATTTTTTGCGTCAGTATGTTATCTTCCGAAAGGACAGAGATGATGCTGTAGAGTCATCTGGTGGTGTAGCCATTGTTGTTAATCGAGGAGTAGTATGTATTCATGTACCGCTACTAACATCCCTTGAGGCAGTGGCTGTTCGAGCAGTTCTATTGAATAAGCTCGTCACCATCTGCTCTCTTCACATACCGCCGCAACACGGCCTGGAAAAACATGAATTCCAGTCCATAATAGATGAGTTACCAGAACTTAATCTGGTTCTAGGGGACCTGAATGCGCACAGTATTTTATGGTGTGACTGTCGATGTGATGCACGAGGTTGTCTCATCGAACAGTTCCTCTTTTCATCAGGTGCTTGTCTGTTGAATAGGAATGTAGTCTCTGATGTCTGGGTCACCCTCATTCGAATCGTTGACAGGTAACATCGCGTCTAAGGTCGTTGTGACCATCCAACCATAAACAAGTTGAAATGGTGTGAAGTGTGTCGTTTCTTGTAATACGGTGTTGTACGCAAATGTAGCATAAGGCAAAATACTGTCTCATGTCTGGTGCTCAACGTCCACATACATCGAGGTCATGTCAGCGAGAGTTCTGTTAAATCTTTCGGTTAATCTGTTTGTTTGGGGACCGTATGCTGTAGTCCTTCTATGGTTCATGTGCGTGAGCTTCATGACAGACTGCATCAAACGGGCAGTAAATGATGTTCCTTTGTCTGTTATGACAACCTGCGGTGCGCCATGTCATAGTACAATCTGAGTGACGAAAAACTGGACTACTTCATTCCCCGTTCCTTTTGCGAGAGGTGATGTCTCCGTATATCGAGTCATGTAGTCTGTTGCTACAACAATCCAGCGCTTCCCGGATGAGGAGAGAGGAAATGGACCAAGCAAATTCATTCCCACTTGCTGAAACGGCCCTTTTGGTGGCTCTATCGGTTGCAACAGACCCGCTGGTTTCGATGGTGGTATTTCGCGACTTTGGAAATCCCGGCAAGACTTGAGATAATGGTGCACAGAATCCCTTAATTTCGGCCAATAATACTTCCGGCGGATTCTGGCCAAAGTGCGACTTCTACCCATATGGCCAGCCGATGGGTCGTCATGACTCGCTTCTAAGATTTCTGCTCGCAGTGATGATGGTGCAACAAGCAGAAACGTCTCACCGCTGTTTCCGAAGTTGCGCTTGTATAGGACATCATTCCAGAGGATATAAGATGTCACCACGGATGAAAACTTGTGGTACCTTAATTTGATGACCCTCCAAGTATTGGATAAGCGGGCGTAGTTCCGGGTCCATTCGCTGAAGATGAGCCATCTTCGATACATTCAGAACTCCAAGAAATGGGATGTCTTGTTCTTCGTCAGATGACGGAGACTCCACAGGTGCGCGAGACAAGCAATCGGCGTCATTGTGCTTGAGGCCAGACTTGTAGACCACAGTGATGTCATGTTCCTGCAGACATAGGCTCCATCTAGCTAGTCTTCCTGAAGGGTCCTTGATATGTGCCAGCCAACACAATGAATGATGATCACTGATTGCTTGAAACGGTCTCCCGTAGAGGTATGGGTGAAACTTTTTATCAGTCGACACTTTTTCTCAGTCACTGAGTAATTGGACTCGGCATCCGATAATGCGGCTCGCGTAAGCGGGGACCTTTTCTTCTCCATTCTGCCACTCAACGAGGATGGCACAGAGACCAACGTTACTCGCGTCGGTATGTATGTCTGTGTCGGCCTCTTCATCAAAATGGGCAAGTATTGGAGGAGACTGTAAACGGCGTTGCAACTCTGAGAAAGCTGCTTCTTGTTCTTCCCGCCAAGAGAATGGTACACTTTTTCATTAGCCGTGTCAAAGGCTCAGGTACCTTAGCAAAGTTTTCAACAAAGCATCTGTAGTAGGCACCTAGTCCCAAGAATCGTCTGACGGCTTTTTTGTCTTGCGGTTTCGGAAAATTTTCAAGCTGCAATCTTTTCCGGGTTCGGGCGGACGCCTTCTGCAGCAACTATGTGCCCGAGGAACCTAAGCTGACGAAATCCAAAGTGACACTTTCCCAGTTTCATGGTCAGTGCTGCCACACGAATGGCATCCAGTACCGTTCTCAGTCGGTGGATGTGCTGCTTGAAGGTAGAAGAAAAAACCACTACATCGTCAAGGTAGACGAGACACGATTGCCACTTGAGTTCGAAGAGCACAGTGTCCATCATCCTCTGGAACGTAGCGGAAGCAGAGCACAAACCGAAAGGCAGCACTTTGAACTTGTATAGTCTGTCTGGGGTCACAAATGCCGTCTTCTCGCAATCTCGTTCGTCCATCTCGATCTGCCAATATCCACTTTTTAAGTCCAGTGATGAAAAGAAGTGAGCATTGCGTAACTTATCCAAGACATCATCGATCCGCGGAAGTGGGTAAACATCACGCTTTGTGACTTGGTTCAGCTTTCTGTAGTCAACGCAAAATCAGAGTGTTGTCCTTCTTTTTGACTAACACTACTGGTGATGCCCACGGACTGTTGGATGGCTGGATTACGTCATTGTTGAGCATTTCCTGCACTTGGTTCTTGATGGCTTCTCTTTCTTTTGGCACTACTCGGTATGGGCACTGATGCACAGGTCTCGCGTGTTCTTCGACCATGATGCCGACCACATTGCGACATGAGTACGTCCGACTTTCGACGAGGTGGAGAAGCACTTGGCGAATTCTTATGAGGTCAGCAATCTGTTGTTTCTGAGATGACGAGAACTCTGTGTCAATGTCTACTGATTGGAGTACATTATCGACTGTCTCTGAAGCTTTATCAAGAGCGCGAACATCTGAGACTTGCACGTACTAATGCAGCGATGCTACGGATGTTCTCTTCGCGACATGCTGCAGCTCATTTCCAAAGTTAGTTAATAGGACATACGCACATCCATCACGAAGGCTCACCAGGCCTCTTGCCACTCATAGTCCTTTTTCTAGTAACAGTCATGGAGAACTTCACTTCTCACAAGAACGGTCAAACTGGAACGTGGCGGCACGGTTACATCTTCTTCCACAATGCGGAGAGGTAGAACGATTGGTTTCACTGCATGACAGATGGCGACGGCATTCTCCATAGAAAACGAAACCTAAGACTCTTGCAAGTCAATGACGGCATTGTTTGTTTGCAAGAAGTCCATGCCTATAATCAGTTCACAGGAGCATTTAGGAAGCACAATAACGCTACCGACATACACGAATCCCCTTATTCCTATCCTTGCGGTGCATAACCCCACGGGACTAAGCGCCCTCCAGCGGTACGTATCAAAGATCGGGTCCATTCAGTCATCACCTTCTTGAGCTTTTTTGCAAGAGCATTACTGGCGACGGAATAGTCTGCACACCACCAGTGTCTATTAGCGCAATTGTCTGGACGTCGTCGATCGTGACTAATATTTCTGAGGTAACATCGCTACTACTGCACTTGTTTGTCGTTGAGTAACTCCCTTCGTCCTGTATAGCTAACAATGGAGAGTCTTCAGTTGTCAGTATATCAGCGGCCTCACCTCCAGAGGTCGCTGGCTCCAGTTTTCTCGTCGCGAGCTAGGTGACTGTGGTCTTTGGAGATTTGATGACGGACGAGGACTCAGCAATTGATAGCGCATCAGTGCTGTCGAACGTGACTCCCATTGTTGCGTGTCTTGACGTGAATAGTGTGAAGACAAGTACTTTTTGATTTCATAGGGCCGTTCACTGTTCCGCGGGCATGATGCATTTACTGGAAAACCACGCAGCCCCGCTCGACGATACTGGCACGGCCGGTAAAGGTGACCTGCTGCTCCACAGTGGTAGTACAGGGGCCACTGGTCTACAGTGCGCCATACATCGCTCTTGGTCTTGCTTCCGGCATTGGTAGCGGCATACTCGGAGAAAACGTCAGAGGCATCACAGCAGCCGTAGCCGTCCGATTCATGTGTCCAAGGTCCTGCCGTAGCCGTCCGATTCATGTGTCCAAGGTCTTGTCATACAACTTGCGCGTACGGCAACTGAGGCAGAGGCTCTGGTTGTGTGCGCTGTAGCACCCGAGTTTGTGGTTGAAGAACCGCCTGCTGCACTTCTTCGCGCACAACGTCGGCAAGGGAGGACATCGCTGGATGACCTTGAGTCATTTGTATTTTCTGAAGTTCTTCCCTTACGACAGCCCTCACCATTTCACGCAAGAGGTCAATGTTACTCGTGAGGGTTGTCGACGCCGCACTAACAGATGAGACGCTTACGTCCCTGTTGTATTGGCGCGCGCTGCTGCAGGGTCTTTTCTATTATCGTCGCCTCTGATCTGAACTCAGCAAGAGAGCGGGGTGGATTATGCAGCAGGCCTGCAAAAAGCTCCTCCTTCACTCCATGCATCAGGTGCCGCAACTTTTTTTCCTCAGCCATGTTCGGGTCGGCCCGGCAGAACAGTCGGGACGTGTCTTCAGTGTACATGGTAACGCTCTCGTTCCGTTGGTTTCGCGTCTGAAGAGCGGCCTCTGCCTTTTCTTTGCAGTCCGTGTTTATGTACGTAGCAAGAAACTCTCTTCGAAAGTCTTCCCACAACAATAAGGAATTCCCACAACAATAAGGTTTTCGAATCACGTACGTGCAGAATCTTGCAGTGCCACGTAGACGTAGCAAAGTTTCCGGTCTTCGTCCTAACCGTTCAGTTTGGCGACACGTTCGAACCCATCGAGCCAGTCCTCAAAAATATCACCATAGAAGACCTCTGGTATTCGGGGCGGGGTCATGACGATATGAGATGGAAATGAAGACACTTGGGCGGCCATTGCAGAGGCTTCGGAACTTACGGCCTCCGCTGGTCTTAAAGAATCGAAGAGGGCACCACACTCGAGCCCCTCACCTCGTAGGCGGTGACTCGTGCCTTGGTGTACGGGAGTCAACTGCGCTGGCTCCAACCTTCGGGGTTCTGGGCTATGTTTCCTAACCTGAGATGGGCTTGGAATCATACCCAGCACCTCTACTAGTTTGTAACGAACGAATACAACGCGAAAGCCAAAACAACTATTTATTTATGGCAAACTTGTGCCCGTCAACTAAATACACAAAGGTTGTCCTGAGCTCGCTAGTGAAAAACCTCGTCAACGTCTTCTTTATGCGTCTCGCCGCGTGCTGCTCCTTCGAAACACCGCCAGGTTTCTTTTTCCAGCGTGTGGTGTGGTGACACGTGCAGGCAGCGTTGCATGGCGCATTTAGCTTGTCAGTTGGTGTGGCAGGATTCATAAGAGCAGGAAGCGGCGCAAGACTTCGGTAGGTGCCTAACAACATGCGGCAATATTATAACTTTGCCAACAAAACTTACTCCTCCAAAGACCTCAGTATTGCGTCTCCTTCACTTGTACCATTACTCCAATGAAAAATTATAAATAATTCCTACGAAAGTGACCATTTTCTTGTCATTTTGAGTACACCAAGATCATAAGAATGTCCTTCACGAGTTCCCAAATGGCTGACATACAAAGCCAACTGGGAACAGTTTTATAGCATTACTGATTTAAGCTGGACTTACATTTGTGGGTTGAGCATAGATGAAGCTGTGCAGTACTTCACAGCTTTCCTTATTGACGCAGCAGCCAAGTGCATCCCGCAAACTTCTGGACTGCCCGGCAGGCGACGAGTTCCATGGTGGAACACAGAGTGTCGTAATGCGCGAAAGGAGCAGAACAAGGCGTGGAGGTTGCTTCGAAACTTACCGACAGCTGAAAATCTTGACAGCTTTAAGAAAATAAAGTCTCAAGGCAGGAGAACGCATCGGCAGGCCAGAAGAGAAAGCTGGCACAAGTTTTTATCAGGGATCAATTCATATACACTAAAGGCTAAAGTCTAAAACATGGTTGGTAGAGTAGCAGGAAGACAAGTACATTCACTGCCACTCGTAAACACACAAGGTGACATCCTGGAAGATCAGGTGAACTTCCTCGGTGCACACTACGAGCAGGTGTCTAGCTCGTCACACTATACTGAAGCTTTCCAAAGATATAAAGCAAGGATATAAAAGCAGAAACTAGAACACAAGTGCACAAAATACGAGGCATACAACCAACCTTTCAACTTAGGTGAGCTACAAACATCACCAAACTCCTGCAGTAATTCTGCTTCAGGCTACGATCGTGTCATGTATGAAATGTTAAAAAACCTGCCGCTCCAAACGCGAAAAACTTTACTCTCCCTATACAATGCTATCTGGCTTTCTGGCACCATCCCTACTTTCTGGAAAGAGGCTATTGTTATCCCTACTTTGAAAGAGGGCAAGGACCCTTCCTCAGTTTCGAGTTATAGGCCCATTGCACTTACAAGCTGCCTTTCTAAACTTTTGGAAAAGATGATAAACCGCTTACTTGTACATTTCCTTGAGCCCCGCCGCGGTTGTCTAGTGGCTAAGGTACTCGGCTGCTGGCCCGCAGGTCGCGGGATCGAATCTTGGCTGCGGCGGCTGCATTTCCGATGGAGGCGGAAATGTTGTAGGCCCGTGTGCTCAGATTTGGGCGCACGTTGAAGAATTCCAGATGGTCGAAATTTCCGGAGCCCTCCACTACGCCGTCTCTCATAATCATATGGTGGTTTTGGGACGTTAAACGCCACATATCAATCAACATTTCCTTGAAACAAACAATTTACTCGACCCATTTCAATGCGGGTTTCGAGAGGGTAGATCCACCACAGACCACCTTGTTCGTATCGAGGCACAGATCAGAGACGCTTTCGTCCACAAACAATAATTTCTCTCCGTGTTCCTTTATATCAAAAAGGCTTACGATACAACATGGCGCTTTGGATTAATAAGAGGCCTGTCCCATCTTGGCGTGCGTGGAAGAATGTTTAGGATATTCGAAAGTTACTTGTCGAATCGGATATTCCGTGTCCGAGTGGGCAGCGTTCTTTCCGAAACATTTGTCCAAGAAATAAGAGTACCGCAGGGTAGTGTACTTAGCCGCACACTTTTTATTATCAAAATGAATTCTTTGCGCTTGTCCATCCCTCGAAATATGTTTTACTGCACATATTTCGACAACGTCCAGCTTGTTTTTAGGTATTCTAATCTGGCCATGTGTGAGCGGCAGATTAAGCTTGGTTTGAACAAAGTCTCCAATTGGGCAGAATAAAATGGGTTCCGACTGAACTCACAAAAAAGCACGTGTGTCTAATTTCCCGAAAGAAGGCATGCACTCAGAACCTGACATTCAACTGAACAGTCAACGTCTGTCTGTTAATGACGAGCAGAAATTCTTAGGCCTAATCTTGGACAAGTTGACCTTCATACCGCACATCAAGTATTTAAAAACAAAATGTGTAAAAGTCATGAATGTTCTAAAAGTGTTGTCTCATTCTACGTGGGGTAGTGACAGGCTATGTCTCATGAATTTGTATAGAAGCATCATTCGCACTTGCTTACATTATTGGGCCACAGTTTTTCAGTCTGCGACTCTAAGTGCTTTGAAAATGCTGGACCCCGTGCACAATTTAAGCATTCGCCTTTCTACGGGTGCTGTCCGCACTAGCTCTGTGGAAATCCTGTATGCGGAATCGAATGAGTGGTCACTCCACTTACAGAGATGTTACACATCTTTTGTGTAATACCTCAAGGTGAACACAGACAAAGAACACCCCTCTCATTTCACAATCGATGATCGGTCTTATTTTGCCCTGTTCCACTGCCGTCCTTCGTTGAGGCAGCCCTACGCACTTCGTGTAAAAGGCCTCGCTGAGGAAACAGATAAGCCACTTCTACAACACTGTTTGATGGCTCCCGATGCGTATCTTCCACCGTGGCAGTGGCAATTTATAGACTGTGACATATCTTTTTGTGGAAGTCACAAAGCATGCGCCTGTTGCACACATTCGCACATACTTTCACGAACTCCAACACAAATACAGTTGTCCCGAATTCTACACCGATGCCTCGAAGACGAACACTTCTGTCTCGTATGCTGCGGTTGGCCCATCCTTTTCAGATGCCGGTACTCTTCATCCTAACACAAGCATCTTTACTGCAGAAGCTCATGCCATACTTGCGGCTGTTGAACACATTAAACGAATAAAACTACAAAGCGCAGTAATATACACAGATTCCCTAAGCGTGGTAAAAGCCCTCAAAAACCCTGAAAAAACACAAAATTTCCATTCTTGTATTTCTACTCGCTCCTATCTCTACTCTTGTATTTCTACTCACTCAAACAGCATGTGGTAGTGTGCTGAGTGCCAGGACACCGCGAGATAGAAGGAAACGAATTGGCGAACCACTTGGCTGCATTGCCAAGCAATCAATGCCAATACAACAATGGCGGTCCCTGCACTCAACCTGAATCCTCTCCTCAAACAAAACCTCGGACCTTTTTGGCAGCGCACATGGGATACGCACACACGAAATAAACTGCATATTACCAAGCCGCAACTCGGTCAGTGGCCGGAAGTATCTAAGTCACGCCGCTCACAAGTTTTACTAACAACGGCTAAGGATGGGACACACATACACGACACACTCATACCTTTTGTCTGGTGACGACCCATCATTCTGTGAGAGATGGTGAAGCACAAACTGTGCTTCACATTTTAATTAAAAGTAAGGAATTGGAGACGCTTAGAAAACAATTCTTCTCATTATGCTATCAACAACAAATACCACTCCACCCTCCAATGTTCATTGGTAGGGACCACTTTTCAAACTCAAGTCATTGCTGTCATTCTTAAAACAGGTGCAAGATTTTCAAATGATTTATCTAGGGAACTCGTAGCACGACCTCTGAAGAGAGGTCGCTACTGCGGTTATTACAAAAAAACGCAGCACATGTCTCCCGACCCTTGTATACAAGGGCGTTCAAAAGGCATTTGTGCTAATGCCAATTATCACCATAGTTTTATTATCGCGTTCTTTCACCATCCATTCTCACTAGACACCTTTCACGTCACTGTCATAATTTTAATACTGCTATGTTTTACCCACCACAGTGTGTGGAATTTCAAGGCCCCTTTACAGCCACCTATCATAAACATTGCCCACATCTCTTGTCTCATGAAATGGCGCTCTTTGGAAATCCTATGGCCTTGCACCATAAAGCACCACACATCATGAACCCACTCGCATTATGAACTCACCCCCGATCTTGGTCCTTGAGAAAAAAAATTAATATATCTGTTCATTTTATTTTGCTGTGACAGCCAGTACTGTTGATGATCAAAACAACGGCAAATCAAGCCGTTATATCACAAAATAATGACATAATAAAAGTCAAAACATAGTTAGGCAACCATTCTAAACATTTGCGAGCTTTGACGATGGCATTCAAAATTAAAGTCGTGCTTTTTGCAGTAGGGCGCTATCAGTCGAATGCAGAAACCTTTTTACTTTTAGCGCAACGCGAGCACAGTGGCACGAAAACTAAGCAAGAATCTGAGCCCATGGCCTCCGAGATGATTGGTGCTCGGCGTGTTTTTACGCCGCGTGCCTTCCATCTTAGATTCATGCAAAGCGCAACCACCATGCCAGCCGCATGTTGTGCACCCGAAATGTTTGTGTAACGCCATCTGATGCTGTGTTTTCCGTCGGGTTTATCATTTTGTTAGACACCTGCTGCACAGGGCGCATTCAGTCGGTATGCTAGCTACACGGCTGCATGGGCTGGAGCTTGGGAACTGAGCAGCTGGACAAGTAGGCGTCGATCCGTGTGCGTTTGTTACAGGAGAAAGCAGAAAGAGTCTTGGGTTACAAAAAAGATTTGTTGCGCATTTTGTGGGCCAAATTAATCATGCGAAATTTTCCCTGTTATAACTCCCGTGACTTGTCCTGCGTAATGAACCCTCCCCCCAAATTTGCGTCAACTTTTCTGAAAGAAAAGTATTTACGCGAGTAAATACGGTATCAATTGCAAAATACCAACAATAAATATAGCCTAGAAGGTATTTTACATGAATTTTGAAAGTATTAACACCATCAAAAGTTCCCCCCCGTGGTGACCCCCCTACTCTCACGTCGCCACGATTGGTGACGTGATAGGCACCAATTTTCTTTTGCCGAGTTTTCTCCAGCAGTTCATACATTTCACTGGTGGCTCGCAAGACCAGGGCTGTGGCACATTGTATTTGTATTTGGTGACACTGCTGTCCTGTTTTTTGTTTGGAGCGACTTCTTGATGCGGGCCCGGCGGAAGTACACTACAGTTTTGTAAGCTGAGGTGCTCGAACGCTGGACCTACCTGGTGGCAATAGTTGCATCTGGCACTTGTAGTTTTTGGACCTCTCTCAAACAAAAACGGTATTAAACCCAGCCACGGCGGCTGCATTTTTGATGGCAGTGAAAATGCTTGCAGCCCGTGTGCTTAGACTCAGGTGCCCATTGAAAAGAACCCCAGGTGGTTGAAATTTCCGGAACCCTCCAATACTTCATCGCTCATAATCATATGGTGGGTTTGGGACTTCAAATTTAGTCAATCACCACTAAATCAAACTGAAACTTTTTGGTAATGAGGCGCCTGTAATATTATCTGTCGTGCGCTGCAGCAAACAATGTGCCGTGTTGTGACTAACAGGCCCCAACAACACACTGTAGCAAAATGCAAGGCCAAAGTTTTTTGTGTCAGTACCTTTTTCAAGTGTGTGCAGTGCACTTTTTGTCAGGTTAACTGCACCTCATAACTGGCATGACTGATGCATCGGTATACCTCGAAATATCTGTCTCCTTTGGTAATCCCACTGCTGTACAGAAAGTGTCAATAAGGATTTGTGCTATTTTTATGCCCTTAAATTGGCGCTTCTCAAGTCCTCATACTGGGCATGGCTACAAGGATACATTTTTAGGGATATGTTGCAGGCAGTTTACGGGCTTTAATTTTATGATTTCAATAAATTGGGCTTGACATACTTTCACTAACATTCTAACATTACAGTTGTGCCATCCTTCAGGGGTGCTTTTATTTTATCGGCAGTTTAGTGGTGTGATAAGTGAGAGTAATCAAGCGCATTATTTCTGCAGGTGGGGTTGCCGCCACCACAGCCTGAGGAGGCACCTGCAACATTGGGTGTATCTGGGACATCAATAGGCGCTTTTCCACAGCCGCAATTTTCCTACCAGGAAATCAATGTGCTTTCTATGACCACTTTAGCTCAGCACATCCAAATAAACAGCCAGGTATGTGTTTTTGGCTTAGCACTTATTACTCATGCAATGTGCTTACTCTTAAATTACTGTTACTGGTGATAAGATTGGAATTTTTGCCCTTATACTACTCTGGTGCGGTCATATGAGCTGTGATGTTCAGTGCTCATATTCTTTTTATTAAGGGTGTGCAAATTGTGAAATATCATCTTGAAAAAAAAATTAACGACATCTACCCAAAGGGAACCCTGATGAAATGTGAAGCAGCATTACGCACGGACGCGATCGGCGTTTTTGACTCGCGCCTCGTCTGTTTCATTGGTCTTCCACTGCCAACGCTTGCGTTTGGCTTCCCTGGCCCGCGCTTTGTTGGTAGTGCAGGTGCAACGTTTCCATTCGCAAACGCAATTGGCTCTGCTAACCCGCGCAACGCCGACGACGGCCGGGTTGGCCAAATCGCTTAAGCCCTTGCTTGTTTCAGCGGACGAAAGAGCTTCGCTCTTTGGCGTCCTCCCAATCGCAGATAAACAAGCCGAAAGAGTGTTCACTCGATGTGTGCTCAAACGTTGCGAGCGGTGGAGAGGGCGAAGCAAGAGAGGTGTGACCTACTTGGCACCGCCCCAACACCTGCAGCGAAGAGAGCACGGTGCGATGCGTTGGCAGGGAGACACGGAAGGACAGCAATACACAGGCTAGAAAGAGCTGCTTCGTATCTAATAGTGCCTAGTAATGGCCAAGGATATTGAATAATGAATCAAATATCACATACGGCAAGTACACATGGGGAAGAGACATCAATTGTTGATTAAAGAGCCACTACAAAATGGGTGTGCAGGTTGGCTAGAGTGAATAAAAAAATTTGCTTTTTTAGTCAATGAAAAAATTTTGATTTTTTTTTTAGCAGTGTGATTTTTTAGCAGTATTAGTCTAGGCTATCTTAAAAACTGGTTGCATTATGACAGGGTTAATGCAAGTCCTATAAACCTTTGAAATTGAAAAGTCCATTTTCAAGACCTTGAGTGTACTGGAAATTTTGCAAATCTTTGAAAGTTTTTGTGAGTTTCTCCCCCCCCCCCCCTTTTTTTGAGTAATTGTTATTGCACATTTTACAAGGCATTATTTGTGATGTCATAAGTGCAGCAGGTAGCTTATGTAATGTGCCCATCACAAAAAACATTGAGTACGTACAGCCTTAGGAAGAATGCCAAGACCAAGCAGCAAAAGACAGTTGACATTGTGGAATAGATTTGAGCACAAACGGACAACAATGGCAATCAACCAACACACCTAACAAAGCCTTTTATTCAGTAGGTGTTGATATGAAAACTCGGGAAATGCAATGAGGCATTGCATAATAACACTTCCTTAGTCTTTTCGATCGGAATAAAAGTTAGCATCTTCTGTGATACTGAAAGTGATATCTCTGCAGCTCTAAGAAACTAGGACTAAAAGTTGTCCAGAAAGACAATGTCATTGAAGCCATGTTTTTGATGTCTGCTCTAGCGACTACGCTTTTTTGATGAATTCTAGTTATTTCAAGCTTCCATCCTCCCCTGACCTTGTGTTGTTTCCGACACTGTGGTCCTTGAATATTCACACGTATCGCCTTGTAAGTCCTTGATTACCCGTGAATTTTCGTGAACCCTGTAATAAGTGCAACTACTTGTTTTTGTTATGTATGTCATGCCTCTTTGGCTCCATACATATTGGAATATTTTACATGGCTATTGGTTCATGCTGGGTTACAAGTTAATGATTCTTTTTTTTTGGTTGCTTTGCTAGAAAAGCACAGAATCATTCACACATACTTCGCCTTGGCACACAAACTTGTTTCTTCTGGCATTCCTATTTGTTAAAAGCAAGAGTTTGCTTATATAAATGTTCATGGGGTCACAAGCTCTGACTTTTTTCTGTTTCAAAGCTACAAATTAGTTACTCTGATGCTGTTTGGAAATTAGTCATTTGCTTCTCCCAGTCATTCTCCAAGACACTGCACTCTGCTTCGACTCCACTCCCTTGTTTCATAGATTTTAGAATTTGTGAAATGTCAACAACTCGCGACATCTTTAAGTAACAAGTTTTGTATTGTGTTGAGCTAATTTTCTTGGCCATATAACATGGCCAAGTAGCTGCCTTCATATTTTGCTTGCTGAGAATGTTTTACTGCTACTTGAAAATCTGTAGACTGCCAGTAAACAATACTTGGAAGGAACTCTTTCTCTCTTTCAGCTTCCACTATTTCAGGCACATCCTCATTTGAAACAGTATGTGCGCACAGCGATCGATCGTGCGATCCAGGAATGGATTATGCCAGTAGTGGAACGCTCTCTGAAAATTGCTCTTACTACATGTGATCAAATTGTTCGAAAGGTACGTTCCCTTCTAATTTTGTGCAGTCTTGCTTAATGGGCCATGCTTCTTTAACTTTTGCAATCAAAATTTCTTGACACTTCATACTCCTATCTCCCCACTACCTTGCAGCACTGTCAGAGCTTTGAGGTGTAAGCAGGCCTCATGCGTTTGCAGCAAAACATAGTTCCTTATGCAATTGCCTTATGATTGGCCAGGTTTAGACATTTGCATGTGCTAAGTCGCATCAATATGTGATACTTTAATACTGCTTCGCCTGTCTGTTGTATGCCTTGAATTATTGTATTGGTAATTGATGGCAGTTGCTGGTGTAAAGCAACATGGCAGCACCCATTCATGTGCATTTTACGCACTTTGATCTGAACATGCGCTTGCTGCATGCCTACTGCTCTGACAGCAATAAGTCTAGAGCTTCATTTCCTGCTGAGGACAAAATATCGGGTGTTTAAGAGCACAGCTCTTAGGCGCCCACTCCTGCGTTGAGTGACCTTGCCATTGGCGTGACCAATAGGCATGAAATAATGAAACAAGGAAAAATGCCCAGGATCTAATGGGATTTCAATCCTGGCCTTCTGCATGGCAGCCGAGTACTGTACCACCGAGCCGCGGTGGTGCGTGCAACTCATTTGCAAAAAGACCCTGTACACGTGTCGTGGCAGGCAAGGAATTGCATTACGCTATGTAATATAGCATGGCAGAAGAGCAAAATAACAACCAGTCATCACACGATGGTAATTGCACAATGAATGTGTGGTTTAATGCTTCCGACTCACTGCAAAGTGCTCAGCCATGATTCTTTGTCATTAGCCGTATCCAGTACTAACAATGTGCACGTACTTCACAGATGTGTAATGGTTACTTGCTGTCCCTGCTTGCTGTCCCACTACAAAGAAATTGATCTATGGCGTATCCGATAACTTGTGAAAAGACGAACCTTCGAACACAGTTGGCATTGCCCCAGCACGATGCTGTGGTCAGAGTTCACATTAGGCAGTATTGTAATCATTGGTGAATTAAAAATTTTTTGTCATTGTTTGTAAGATGAGCTGTTCGTTCAGCCGCACCTGCTAAGCCTGAAGCATTGAAAACTAGAAAGTTGTTTTTAGAAACCTTTGAAAATAGTCTGGAATAAATTGCTCACATTTTCAATGAAGGTAAAAATGCCAGAGGCCCGTGTCAAATTTAAGTGTACGTTAAAGAACCCCAGGTAATCAAAACTTCCAAAGCTCTCCATTACGGAACGAAGTCTCTTATAATCATATCGTGGTTTTTGAACGTGAAACTCGAGGAAATATTGTTATTATATTGCAAGTAAATTGCTGTCAGAAGCGTCAACACATAAATATTAGGCGAATATTAACATCAATTTCAGATTATCGGCCACAGAGCTGGTCATGAGTTGATAAATTAGCTGCAGAAGCCACCTGCTTGTGATGTGCGAGCCATTACTGGTGTGTCGATGAATTTTTCATCTGTGGTAACTGTGAATTTGCTGAATTATAATTCATATAGTAGCTTTGTTCCAGATATCTGTTTATTTTAATCTCTTGAATCATTGTGAATTTATAGTACTGAAATTTTTCGCACTCAAATTCGGGCATGAATTTCTGATATTGTAGCATGGCTGTTTGCAGGACTTTGCTTTGGATCCTGAAGAGTCCCGGTTGCGTGCAGCTGCCCACCACATGGTGCGGAGCCTGACAGCTGGGATGGCTATGATTACTTGCAGAGATCCTATGTTGGTGACCATCAGCAACAATCTGAAAGCTGCCTTTCACACAGCACTGAGGGTGAGTATATTGAATGCCCTGATTGAATAAGGCATAGTAAGCTGGTGCAATGTAAATAAATCTTGTAATACAGAAATAAAATATATATTTATTACTAAATACAGTGCCACCTTTTAGTTTAACACAGTTGAACTTGCATGTATAAGACTGAGGCATTTTGTGTTTTTGAAGCTGCGTCTTCTTTAAGGGAGTTTTCATTTTCCTGGAGTGTTTCTGTCTCTCCCCATTATGCGGTGTGTCCCTGCTATTTTTAGCCGAGGGTTAAAAAATGCATTATCAGAGGCAGGCAAGCGAAATCAGTTGCATATTAAGCTAATATTGTCCGTAGTGCACAGCCATGTTGTGCACTACGGACAATTTTTTCGCTATATATTGACTTTAAGCCAGAAACGGTTCATGCAAAGTTCGAGAGCATCTTCAGGAGACCCCATTGCATTATTTGCGAAGAACAAAGTTTCCTGTGTACCATGAAAAAAGTCTCGCACTGCAAATGTGCTGCTCTCATTCGCAGTTTGTGTGAACGACATTATCAGCAGACATAACTCGCCGGATCCACTAGAGCAGTAGGCCAATAAGTCGGTGGTGGTTTCTTAGATCACACTAGCTATTAGTTGCACTGTCACGTGCGCACTGGCTCTCAACGGGCCAAGAAGTTCTAAACAAGGTCTGAAACAAAGCAGGCAAACTAGATATAAAAACTACACTAGCTAAAAGGGCCCTCGTAGCTTTGTCCAACCAGCGCCTGCATTTACAGTGGAATCTCGATGATACGAATTCAAAGGGAGCACGCAAAATATTCATATTATCCCGAATTCATATGAACCAAAACAAAAAAGTTAAAGCTGTTATTGAAGATGAACAAGAACATTATTGGCAACTATAGTTCTTGCTGGAAAACAGTCCATGATGTTCTTTCGAACTTTCCTGCCTTAACCGTCTCTCAATAAAGTGCCGTGGTTTCCTGACTCATGCTGCTGGTGTGGCGCGTTTATCAAAGGAAGCGAAAACGGCCAAACCCATTGGAAATGCACTCACTTTGTCGCTTTTAAACTGTGCTCTGAAGTTGTCGAAAAAAAAAAAAAAGAAATTAGTCCTGGAGTATTCAAGCGAAAACGCCAGAGCGACCGGAGAACCACGTCTGTGCCCTTCAAAATGTTTTAATTCGTTATGCCCCTTATACATGCCACCATTACCGCCGCCAGGGCTGCTTGAGAATTCATTCCATTTTGCCCGTTTCCTGAGCATTGAAGTTCGTACCGAGGTATAGTTTTTCAAATATTGAAAAAAAAAAAACTATCGGCCTAGATTTGAATTAATACAGTAAAAGCTCGTTAATTTGAACAGCAAGGGGATGCATCCTTAGTTCGAATTAACGAAAGTTCGAACTAACGAAAGTGAAGACTAACAATAGTACACTGCGAGTAGGGCATAACAATTTATTTTTTTGAAAAAGTCTGTGATCGCGGTCTGCCTTCTTTCCTTGAAGGCGACAGCCAGCACTTTTTGTTCTAACGAGCGAATTTGGCAGAAGGCCTCTTCTCCGCCTTCTTCCAAACTTAAGAAAAGACAGGCGGCATTCAATCCGGCCATGACTTCCGAAGCAGAGGGCCACACTGGTGCTTTGTCCTCCTCCTCATCATCGTCACTGGCAGCGACACGTTCTGCACTTCTCACCTGACATATGTCGCCATCTGTGAGTGCACCACACACCACAGCACTTTAGTCCACATCGACCTAGTAGTCCGCAAAGCAAGACGTCTTCCAAAACGTCCGCCATGGGGCGGTGAGGCCGTGTTCGAGCACTGGTGGCTCGTCAACTTGCAGAGCTTCGGTGCTGAAGCCACAGTGGCGAAAGCAATTTGCTATCGTAAGCGCTGTCACTTGCCCTCAAGCACGCACAAGCATGTGTAGTGCACTTAGGAGCGTCACTTAGTAGTTATTGCACAAAATAACTCGTTCCGACACATGACGCCGATAAAATGATTTTAAATTTCTTATTATACCTTTGTTCATGGGCTGCAGTACATCTATCGTGTTTGCTGGAAGGAAGGCCAGCTTGTCGTGTTTGCTGGAAGGAAGTGTTTTGGCACGGTATTTGCCGCGGGCACACGCCATCAAGTCGGAGCAGCAGAATCGCGACAGATGGGAAGCTATTACCGGCGCTACCGCAACAACTGGTAGCCGAGGCCTAACACCTACACAAAGAATCGCGGCAGTCGGAAGCTACTCCCAGCACTAACAACCGAGGTGTACAACGCACGCCCCAGACAGAGACTGCAGAGAAGGCTGGGCAAAGCTACGACGCACCCGATTTGCTGTGTGCTGGTCATGCCATCTGTCGTATAACAGCGACAACTACGCAGGATTTCCAAATGCTCCGAGATTGGCACTTAAAAAAAGAAATCTTGGAGGTTACCTAGGGTGGAGAGCAGGCAGCCGCCAAGAGAGAGAGATTGTGGGGGGGGGGAGTGAAGAGTAAGTGGCGCTATTTTCTGCACTCTGGCCTCCGTGCCAGTTTCTCCGTTTTTCTCTATGCTCCCTGTCAATGCCACCTCGTAACTCGACAGCGGCCCTATCGAGTGACTAGCCAAGCCACCGGCGCGGTGGCGCATAGTTCGAATTATCTGCGGTGGAACCTACACGCGTTCAAATTAATCAAATTAACGGGCTTTTTTATTCATAGGCTTGTATGGAGCTTGGCCGGACCACAACTTACAGTTCGAATTATCCATAAATTCAAATTATCGAGTTTCGAAATAATAAGCTTTCACTGTACATAATGTTTCAAAATTAAAAAAAATTATCTGCCTAGATATGAATTAATACAGTAGTATTCTTCATAACTATTTTCCAATACTGGCTAGGAACGAGTACCTTAAAAAAGAGTTTCCCGAAGTACCAAAGGTCGTGTATCGCCACAGTAGGAATTTTAAGGATGTGTTAGTGCATGCAAAAAGTAAACTCTCATTCTACTGCCCGAATAGCACCTTGCTCTCGTCCAAGATGCAAGACTTGCAAACACCTTCAAGATAAAATAACGGCAAGTGATTACGTCCATCGTATAGAATTTAGTTTTATAAAATATGTGCAGTCATACCTCATTCAAAAGTTTAATACACTCCAGCCAGAAGGTATAAGCATTTCTGAAAGGGCTGTTAAAACCATCGATATGGTAAATACACAAAAAAGACCACTGAAAATTTAACCCTCTTACTAGGAATTTGAAACCTGCCATTGTTAAGTGGTGCTTATTCTGACAATCATGACACGGCAAAGTGTCTGTTCCCCCTATTCTTTTTTGTTTCTTTTTATTCACCTCTTCCCTTTTCATGCGCACAATTCACCACTGCCATAGGTCGGCGAGCTCACTCATGGGTCGACTCACTTGGACTCTCTCAGACTGACATCAAGCCACGAGTCTGAGCGAGTTCGGGTGAGTAAGGTTTTGGCGAGTTTGAGTCTGAGTGAATCCGGCTTGGGAAAATTTTGGGGAGTCTGAGGCCGAGTGATTTTTCAACTGTTTGATATAGCCAAACTTCGATATATCCGAGTTTGATATATCCGCGATCAACGGTATATCAAAAGTCGCCAAGAAGAGCACCGATTACGTGAGATTTTGGTGTTAAAGAGCATTGACATCATGGTCGAAGAAGCTAATTCTAGGCTAACGGACTCGTGAGTCGACTTAGTCGAACCCACACAGATTCGGATCGAGCAGTGAGTCTAAGCCTGAGTGAGTCAAGTTGAACAATATTTGTGCGAGTCCGAGTGAGTTCGGTTTAAGAAAGTTTTCGTGGATGTGAGTCCAAGTGAGCCCTAAGAGTTAGATATTCTTCTTGAGTGAGTAGTGAATTACTCCGTAGTTTTTGCCAACCTGCGGTTACGCCCCCTCTTCCTATCTCCCTCACCCCCACACCCACAGTGGCCCTCTCCCCCTCCTTTGTCAGGATGGAAGAGAGGATATAAAAGATATACATGCTAGTGCTAAGGAAGTCAGTTCTGGCCTTGGAGACAAATGCACATGTCAAAACGTTGACTCGAGCACAGAATACCATTTTACAAATTTTTTCATCAGCTATTGAGCAATAATAAAGCAAAGCTGCGTGGCATCGGGCACTTCATGTGACATCACAAAGGTAGCAAGGCAAGGGGTGCTGGTATGCCTGAACTTGTTCTTGCACTGATTCGTCTGGCCATAGGTATTTGTAGGCTGCTTCAAGCTACAATGCCTGTCACTACTGTGCCTGATCACTTGCGCATCTTCCATTTAAGGTGACTGAGTAACTTGATTACCGCATATATGATAAAATGGCACATAGCAAGGTAATAACATGCTGAATTGTGCCGTGATATCGTAACTGCCGCCAGGAATACTAGTTAATGGTGCAACTATCACGCGAGAAGAGAAAGCCAAATTTTGGTGGCCATTCGCAGGTGTGATCATTGTGAAAGTAAGTACAGTATAGACTGCTTATAACATAGGAAGTAGCGGGAGTCGCGAATATCCGCACTATAACCCCCGAATGCAGAGATGTTACTTAGCTCGGGACTTCAACTTAACTTGAGCAAGTCGGCATGAAGCAAGCAGCGGACTTCAAAACGCCCAAGTCAGCCTTCGCGTTTTATAGATGCGTAGGCTGTCTTGCTTGGTCAAGTCAAGAACGAGCTTCAAAGCAGAAACACGCTGCTTGCCTGCTAACGAGGGTAATAATGAAGTTGTTCGCGTAAGGCATGCATTACATCAAATAAAGACCGTACATTTTAAAATAACTATAAGAATGAAGGGCCACCAGCATATTCCTGCCATTTTATGGCTAACGAGTGGCACGTGGTGCCTGCTGCCACAGCGATGCGCAGTGTAGCTTCTGTAAAGCTTTCGTTGCCCGCTGGTTTTAGTGGCTGCCCAAATGCGGCGCGTTTCTCCACGGTTGCTTGTTTGGAGGCGAAACAAGCATCGCGTTGGGTTCTTTCGTCGTTTTTTTTTTTCTTCAATCGAACGCCACGGCATGTATTTGTGCTGACCTGGCTCACGAGGTGACGCGATTATCACGGTATTTGCCTTTCTGTTCACCTGTCTGCATGCCTGTAGTGGGCTAGGTCGCAGTTATTATGAAAAAAAAAAAAAAAAACAAGTTCTGGGAACAAATGTGATTCGTATCCTTTTGTTGAGCTTGGTAAACAAGAGAAAAAGCGGGGGTCAGGACATTGCCCTCAGCAGAATTCTGTCTCGCGGGGTGCAGCAGTGTATCGCTGCATGATGGTGAAGCGGATAAAAAAAACCCGTGATAGGGGCACCTCTTTTTTATGTGTGTGGAATTTTACGTAGTGTTGTGCTACCAGCGATGCCTTTCTGAGCAAGAAACAGCACCCTAGACGGGAAGAAAGGATAGACAAGGCACACAGACACAGCGCCGAGTCAATTTCGTACCGAAAGAGCCGGAAATTGTCATCGTTTTAAGAAAAACAGAAATGGCCAATGCGGTTACGGAACACTTCAGCGTCGTCACCACCGAAGCTATTAATACGCACGTGTATGTAGTCGACACAGCCTGTAACACCAGGGAACTCGGCCACTTCATAAAAGTCCTGCATAACTATAGAAAGTGCTGCCGGCTGCAGAAAGTGCACCAGCATTGCGTACAGGTGCTTTGCGATGAGTAGCGTAACTTTTCTTACTGCACGGCAAACTGTCGACTACGGAATTTGGATGAGATTCCCAGCGACTGTTTGGAATGTGCCAGCGCCGTAAAACCCGAGAGCCATCAGTAGCTGTAACATTGGAGGCACAGGCTGTCCTCGGTTGTCCCCATTTTCACGGAGTGGCAACATACCCAGCAGCTGCCGCACGGCGTTCTTCGTGAATCTGTATCGAGCGTGGAATTGTTCCACGTCGTACAACTCCATCGGATTTCCTCGGTCACGTAAAGCAGGTCCAAAAATCTTCAGCAGGCAGTGCACCTCAGAAAATGCTACGCTTATCGCGAGGCAAGCAAACTCAAAAGCCGCCACCCTCCGCGCGACGTCCATTCGAGAGGTGGCCATGTTGAAATAGCGCATGAAGTCGCTTTCAAGCTAGCCCCGCAGCTGACTTGAAACTTGTCCTGACTTCGACCGAGCCAAGTCGCCTTCAAGTCGTCCGCAAGTTTGAGAACGATTTATAGTGACCGGCAAGACTGTCTTGAGTCAAGGACGAGTCAAGTAACATCTCTGCATTTGGGGGTAAGTGGTACCGCACTAGAACCAAAACGGCCTTTTCCAATGGCCGCATTTACGCAAAGCATGTTGAGCATCCAGCTTCGTGTGTCCGAGCATCGAAACATGCGATGCGTAGTGCTTACAACCGTTTTAATTTCTGAATGTTTAAAACTAAATCTAATGTACTGAGCCACGCTTTCCCAACGAAATGAATGCAAAAAGAGTAAAAGGGTTCTAACAAGAGAAAGCACAGTCCCTAAAATTGGCCGACTACTTCTAAGACCTCCTCGATTTTGTGCATTACACAAAAACTATGTCAAATCACGTCTTAATTTTCACGCGCTGAAAGACTCCAATCATTCGATTTCATGGGTGCGAGCACGATTTCCAGACATTGCAATCGAACTGCGAACCACTATTTGAGTGCTACACGTGCCACTTTCGTTTTCATTAACGATTCCTTCCCGTCAAGTGCAACCACCGCAAAGAGCTTAATTGATTCCGTAACACACCACAACTTAGTTAGCACGCGACCCCTACTGAAGCGTAAGCAATGTGGATAAGGCCTAGCGTGCCCTTCAGTGTGTTGTTATGGGAAGTTTGGCCAAGACATAAAGATACGGCCACTGGAAAGTCATCACTAATCCCTACGGAAGTGACCATTTTTCCGTAGTTTTGAGCACACCTACATCAACTGAATTCCTGCCCCCCAGTTTCGAAATTGGCTATTAAGCAAAGCCAACTGGTAACGGTGTTATACCATCACTCATTTGAATTGGCGCGACATGTGCACTTTAAGTATTGATGCAGCTGTCAACTACTTCACAGCGTTTCTGATTGATGCAGCAACAAAATGCGTCCCACAAACGAATGGACCACCTGGAAAACGACGTGTGCCATGGTGGAACTCAGAGTGCCGAAATGCGCGCAAGCAGCAAAACAAAGTATGGAGGTTGCTTCGGAACTCACCGACAGCCGAAAATCTTGACATCTTTAAGAAAATGGAGTCTCAGGCCAGGAGAATGCGTCGGCAGGTCAGAAGAAAAAGTTGGCACAAGTTTTTATCATAGATAAATTTATATACCAAAGAGGCTAAAGTCTGGAACATGGTTGGTAGAGTAGCAGGAAGACAGGTGCATTCACTCCCACTCGTAAACCCACAGGGTGACAGCCTGGAAGATCAGGCGAACTTCCTCGGAGCACACTACGAGCAGGTGTCTAGCTCGTCACACTATACTGAAGCTTTTCAAAGATATAAGGCAAAAATAGAAAAGCAGAAACTAGAATACAAGTGTACAAAATACAAGGCATACAATCGCTCTTTCAACTTAGCAGAGTTACAAACATCACTAAACTCCTGCAGTAATTCTGCCCCTGGCCACGGCCCTGTCATGTATAAAATGTTGAAAACCTGCCACTCAAAACGCGAAAACCTTTACTCTCCCTTTACATTGCTATCTGGCTTTCTGGCACCATCCCTACTTTCTGGAAAGAGGCTATTGTTATCCCTATTTTGAAAGAGGGCAAGGACCCTTCCTCAGTTTCAAGTTATAGGCCCATTGCACTAACCAGCTGCCTTTGTAAACTTTTTGAAAAAATGAATGATAAACCGCCGACTTCTATATTTTCTTGAAACACACAAACTGCTCGACCAATTCCAGTGTGGGTTTCGAGAGGGTAGATCCACCACAGACCATGTGGTGTGTATCGAGGCACAGATCCGAGACGCTTTCGTCCACAAACAATACTTCTCTGTGTTTCTCGGTATCGAGAAGGCTTACGACACAACATGGCGTTTTGGCATCTTGGCATGCGTGGAAGAATGTTTAGAATATTTGAAAGTTTCTGGTCAAATCGGACATTCCGTGTGCGTGTGGGAAGTGTTCTCTCCCAAACATTTGTTCAAGAAATGGTAGTACCGCAAGGTGGTGTACTTAGTTGTACACTTTTTATTATCAAAATGAATTCCTTGCACCTGTCCATCCCCCACAATATGTTCTACTGTACATATGTTGATGACGTCCAGCTTGGCTTTAAGTCATGCAACCTGACAATGTGTGAGCAGCAGGTTCAGCTAGGTTTAAAGGAGGTCTCCAAATGGGCTGAAGAAAATGGATTCCGACTGAACCCACAAAAAAAGCACATGTGTCTTGTTCTCCCGAAATAGGCATGCACTCAGAACCTGACATTCAATTGAATGGTCAATGTCTGTCTGTTATTGCCGAGCATAAATTATTAGGCCTAATCTTGGACTACAAGCTAACCTTCATACCGCAAATCAAGTATTAAAAAACAAAATTTGTAAAAGCCATGAGTGTTCTGAAAGTGTTGTCACATACTACGTGGGGTAGCGACAGGCAATGTCTCATGAATTTGCATAGAAGCCTTATTCGCACAGGCTTAGATTATGGGGCCGTTGTTTATCAGTCTGCGACTCAAAGTGCTTTGAAGATGCTGGACCCCGTTCACTCATTGGGCATCCGCCTTTCTACGGGTGCTTTTCGCACCAGCCCCGTAAAAAGCCTTTACGTTGAGTCAAATGAGTGGTCGCTTCATCTGCAGAGAACTTTCATGTCCTTTGTATATTTCCTTAAGGTGAAAACAGACAAGAAGCACCCCTCATACTCTACATTTAATGATTTGTTGAGCTCCATTCTGTTTCAAAACAGGCCTTCGATAAGGCAGCTCTTCTCAGTTTGCCTGAAGGGTCTAGCTGAGGAAACTGGAGTGTCACTTGAACACAGTTTAATGGCTCCTGTAGCATACCCGCCACCGTGGCAGTGGCAGACTATAGACTGCAATGTGTCTTTCCTAGAAGTTACAAAACATGTGCACATTGTCCATATCCGAACATACTTCCTGGAACTTCAACACAAATACAGACGTCCTGAGTTCTTTATAGATGCCTCTAACTCCTCTGTGTCCTATGCTGCTGTTGGCCCATCTTTTTCGAATGCTGGCCCTCTACATCCAGGCACAAGTATCTTCACAGCAGAAGCTTACGCGATACTTGTGGCCGTTAAACACATCAAACAATTACAACAACAAAAAGCAGTAATTTATACTTAATCCCTCAGTTTTGTAAAAGCTCTGCAAACTCTTAAAAAAAAACCCTGTCCTCATCTCACTTAGACTCTATTTTATGCACACTCTACACACTCAAACAACATGTTGTAGTGTGCTGGGTGCCAGGGCACCGTGAGATCCAAGGCAACGTGATGGTGGATCAGTTTGCTGCATCCGTCCACGAAAGCACTGCCACTACACCCATATCAATCCTGGCCCTTGATCTTAAGCCGTCTCTCAAACGAAAGCTCAGGAACTACTGGCAGAGCAAGTGGGATAGACACACACAAAACAAACTACACATTATTAAGCGACACCTTGGTCATTGGCCGCCAGTATCAAAATCACGTCTAACAGAGGTAACACTAATGAGGCTCAGGATAGGACACACATACACGACACACTCTTTTGTCTGGTGGCGATCCACCATTGTGTGACAGATGTGGCGAAGCACTAACAGTTCTTCGCATTTTAATTCAGTGTGAACTTTTTAGACACTCTAAGAAGACAACACTTTCCATTACCCTACCGACAACATATACCATTACACCCTGCAATGTTCGTTTGTAGGGATTCACTGTTCACTCATAAATCGTTGCTAGCTTCTTTAAGAGATGTCCATTTCTACTATGTCATATACCCAGGCTTTGCGTAGCGCGACCTTTCAGGAGAGGCTGCTGCTGTGGCTACACCGAAAAAAACTTGCCTCGCGGCCCTTGGACACAAGGGCGCTGATGAGGCACTTGTGCTAGTGCCAAATATTTTTACACGTTTTTATTATCAAAACCTTTTGTCACCCATTTTTACTATACATATGCCGCTGTCATGATTTAAATACTTATGTTTTTACCCGCGTTATCGTGAGGAATCTTAAGGCCCCTATACAGCCACACAACATATTATTGTCCACATTTCTAGTCATTGAAATGGCACTCTTGGCCATCAATTGGCCATTGTGCCATAAAGCACCACACATCATCATCATCATCATCATGAAAATACAGCGTTGAAAAGATCGCACTTGAACGGTGAACCAAGAACAGCGTGCTTGATACGAAGTTCCGGAAGATCAACGACAAAAACCCGCCAAGCCGAATGTAAGCAGCGCACTGGCAGCAAAGGTGAAAGCTCACGTCGTAAAGCCATAAAAGGGATTAAATGTACTGACGAGGTAGCGATTGCGATATCTGTAGCAAACTCGATAACAAGGACCTTTTACTAGACAGGAAACTGTTTAGCGCAGTTGATAAGGACGGTATTGCACATGCCATGCTGAACCACTTGGGGCTGGAGCCACGCTAGCAACGCTAGTACACAGCAGCATCGGCACCAGTGCAAAGGCTTATTCGTTGCCGATGCAACCGCTCTTTTTTTTCTGTTTTTTCCCTTTCCTCCACCCTTTGTTCTTTCGCACCACATCTCTTCCTCCTGTGTAACGACCTTGTTGCTCGCTCAGCAGTGGCGCACCCAGCATGCCTCTTTTCAAATGCACCCTCGCTACCACATTTGTCGTTTCCCGCTGCTGCATTATGATCGGTCTTTCAGCTTGAAGGACAGCACAATAAGCGGTATGCGTATACATGGGCCTCTATGGGAGGGTAAACGGGAGTCGCAAAAGACCGCATTTTAACCGTTTTTGCACTATAAGCGGTTACGTTATAAGTTGTCTACACTGTACAGTGCTTGTTTTTTAGTGGTCTTGTAGGAACTTACTGCAGTGCTGCATTAAAGAATTTCTGGGGAATGTAGGGTCATTTTTTCATGTTGTTTGGGAGTGCCTCACTTCAATACTGAACTGCATACTTCACAGCTACAGTTGATTCCCTTTATAAGAGACAGTGATCTAAGAGAGAAAGGGGTATAAGAGACGCTAGTGCTTTCAAGAGACACCTCATGTAAGGGACGAAAATTACTCCCTGGTGCATCTCTCTTATACAGTAGACTCCCTTTAAGCCGAACTCGAAGGGACCAGGATAATTTGTTCGTCTTATCAGGAGTTCGCCTCGTCAAAAGTGTTCCCAAAAACCAAATACCAAAACATGCCAAGTGCGCCCAAATATGTTGCTTGAATGAAGTATACTTATAATGGTCAGGAAAAGAACAAGGAAAAGCATTTATTTGGCTCAGCTTGATAAAAACTATGCTTTCAAGTAGAGTATGATAGCTCCATGCAACTCAACCCTCCACTGCAAAAGGTTGCCGATTCCTGACATGAAGGAATCTGTTATGCAGCTGCAAGGAGCAAGCCTACCACAAAAGGAGCTTTTGGAGCAGGCAACCACAGTAGTCGCCCAAGAGAATGTGGAACTGGCCTGTTGTTTCATCCAAAAGACTGCCATCGAGAAAGCCATTCCTGAGATTGACAAGAAGCTTAGCCAGGCATGTACCTTTTAGACATGGTGCATGTGGGATATAGTTCCATGCAATATTCTTAATTATTCTTGGTCTCCTTAGGAATACGAGTTCCGCAAAAGTGCTCGCAGTGAAAACCGGCGCTACTGTGACCCTGTCGTCTTGACCTACCAAGCTGAGCGGATGCCTGAGCAGATTCGACTCAAGGTAAGGAGTTCTTTTGTGGTATATTGTAGTTATTTTATAGGAGCTGTGCTTCTAAATGTGGATTGTGGAGGTGCTTCAGATGGTATTTTGGTTTGTATTTTAGTTTGGCAAGGAGGGAGGTGGGTTTTAAAAATTTGTTTTATTTATTATCCGACTGTCATGAGAGTTACCATGCATGCGTACCATTGAAAGGAGATTTCAAACCTGCAAACAGATTTCAAATATCTCATTTTAAAAAGTAATCGCAAATTTTCACATTATAATTAGGCAATTTCTTATGGGTTGTTATGGTAACTTGCAATGGTAACTTGCAATTCAAAAAGTTATTTTCAAAATTGCATGTTTCTTCTAAAAGATTCATCACACAGGATAAAAGAAACTAGATTTCAAAACAGCTATTTCTTTGATCAGAAATAATTTTCAAACCTAAAAGGTAGAAATGAGCTTCCAGTTTTTAGCTGGTATTTATAATATAATTGTAATTCTATCAAGGTTAAGAAAAAAAAGGAAAGCTTTAGCCTGTAGTTCAAGTGCTGTGGAAAAGAATTGTACAAAGTTTGTTTAGATATTTTCAAAAAAGCTTGCTCAGAACTTCCATAAGTCAAATTCATTTCACAAAAATAACAATGCCAAGAAAATTATGTTTCCAGTTAAAAACATTTGTAGTTTTATATATTAAGCTTTTAACAAAAATAAATAGTATTTTCCTGTTATATGCAAATTTTCCAAAATATACTTTTGACTATGAATACCTCAAATTGCAGTTTTTGAAAGTCAGCATTTTTTATCATTTTTTGCTATTTTAAGACCGTCGTTCCCCCTTAAAACGTGAGCTTTTCTGGCACAAATTATGATGCACTGTCTACGAATGTGTTAAATTCGCAAAGCATAATTTCAAGGCACTCCATATTACCATCCAAGAAAAAATATGAACGAATGTGTCATTTTGTTTCAATTTTAATAACTAGTCATAATTAAGGCACAATTAAATATTTAATTGTTCTGCAGTCAGTCATGTTTCATTAAAACAGAAGAATGCATCGCATGCTTGAAATGAAAGGTGACATTAGTCTTTTGTTGTGGTCATGTCAAGAAATGAAAAGTAATACTTTTGATGTTGGTCGTGGAACCAGGCACGTCGAATGGCCTGGCAAACAGCGTAGTGCCTTCGCAAAAGTTATTGGTTACAGCCGGGGTTGGCAACCTGCTACTTGTGGGGCTGTGTAATGCGGCCCCTGTTACGACATCAGAACCCCCTCCCCTATCCTTTGTCATGTCCTATATGAATGCTGACATGGCAGTTTTGACCTCAAGTGGGGTTCTCACGTGTAACCAGTGTTTGTAAGTACCGTAACAACCGGAATATAGGTCAACCTCCCCCCTCTCAACAATGAATCTTCAAAAAATAAAAATTTAAAAATCACGATGTACCGTGGTGCACCCTTACCTTGATAAATACAAGGCACAACCAGCTGCATTGTGGTGATGTGTCTTTTTATTGCGACACTAATCTTATGTAGTTAAACGCCAGAAGGCCACAAAGTGCTGTCACTCAGACGGGTGTGAACTTGAGTCGGATGACGTCTGTTTCTCACTAGTTACGTCCCAGAGTGCATCATCCTCCATTCCATTCAATGCTTTGCTAATGCAGCATTTGCCGAAAGACTTGCACACCATCTCTTACGAGAGAGATTTCCATACTGCCGACACTCAGCCACAAATGGTTTGCGAGCAGTGGACGTCGTAGGTGGCCAGCGTCTTAGCATCGTGGATCGTCGCTCAGCATCTACTCATTGTGGAGCACGCGCATGCGATCTATGAAGGGTTTATTGAGCCCTACATCCAGTGGCTGAAGGGTTGATGTTAGTCCCCCAAGGATCACGACAAGGTCCGTCTTGCCGTTAGACAGAGCCCCCTTTACATTGGTCATGAGGTGGCCTCTAAGTGAGTCCAGCACCAACATGCTCAGTTGCTGAAAAAGTGCACCGGGTCGCCGGTTCCACGTGATCTGGATCCACTCAAGCATGTGGGATTCATGAACCCTTTTCGTTCTGTCTCACGATAACATCCTGGGGAAAGTCTTCTTTTGGTAGCCTTTTCCTTTGAAAATGATATAAGGGGGCAACCTCTTTCCATCGGTTGTGCACGCGAGCATTGCTTTAATTCGTGAATGCTTCTTGCCTGTTGTCAAGAGCTTCACTTGCTTGGATCCTTTAGCGGTCACAGTCTAATTCGAGGGCATATCAAACCAGATCGTAGTTTTGTCAGCGTACCCCATGTGTCTCATCATGTAGCAATGCAGTTGACGAAGCCTTATGACGAAGCGCTGATGCTCAACCAGCTTGTTATTGAACTCTTTGGGCGCGGGCAGTTCTTGGCACATGCCTTAGCAAAAAGCCCTTCTGCTTCATAAATCGGCGCACCCACGATGGCGAGCCCCTCAATTGTGCCCTCGTGAGCCCAGAGTTGTGCGCTATCTCGATAGCTTTCACGTGGATGCACTCAACTTTCACGGGTAGCGACCTTGCACGCAGCTCCCGGAAGAATTCGGCGAGTAGCGTTTCTGATTCATTGTGCACTGCAGTCCATCCACGATGATATATTATGGTTGTTTTTTTTGTTGCTGCAAGATGTGATGCGCTGCTTGTGGCTCCTCAAGTATTGGACGCCTTTATCCAATGCACTGAATTCTTGTTGTGCCGCCAGGCTGTTGTGCGCTTGGGAATACTCGATAAGTTCTTTTTCTTAAAGCCAATCGTAAACTGCCGTCGACTACCACTTATTTCATAAGGAAATAGAAGAAAGAAAATAGCAGACTGACAAAGATAACCGAAAGGAAATGGCATAGCTAGTACACTGTAGGCCTTGTGTAGCCTTGCTCAACAGTGCCACTGCTGATGCTCTCGATGGCAATGGAGGCTTTTTACTTCATCTGCCTTTTTTTGCGAGACTTGCACATTTCATTCTGCCAATGAATAATATATGACGAGGGTCGACTTTTCATCGCATTTTTTTTTTTAAGACTTATATTACAGTTTTTACGGTAAATCGAAAGCTTCCCGGAATGGAAACTGGCAACATTTATTGTACCAGTTCAGTCACATCTCATGCAAGACCAGCAGTATTTTGTGCAGCACACTATCTTTGCGCTCTGTGGTATGGTGAGAATCCTTCAATACTTTTACTGGTCATTAAGCGGCAAAAGTTTAATATAGGGACAGGAGCAACCGCTAGTGGCGCCCTCGTCTGCTTGGGGGTAGGGTGCCTCAATGCGCGCACCCATGTTTAGGGTGCTGCCATCTTTTGTACTGTTTTCTTCGTCATTGTAGTGCCTGCAGCATCTTCGCCCAGCTGTAGGGCTCACGTGCCACTTTTCTCTGCCAAGTATGCTTGGATGTTAAGCTAGTAAGCCACTTTCCACCACAGCAAAACCAGTATACAGCCGGAGCAATAAGGGGGGCTGCCGTAGCAGACGATGCAGATGTCTTCACTCTGAGCGGAGGAGCGAGCATTGAGGCACTCTACTTGGGAGAATCGGAGCAGCCCTGGTGCTGCAATGGTACGGCATGTGTCGGAACAGCAAAATGGGAATAAATGTCCCCATGAAGATTGATCACATGTTCAAAGTGATGTTACTTTCAAAGAAATTAGGGGAGGCTCTAATGCAATGAAATTTAGAGTCAAATGGAGCCTTGAAGCGAGAAATTCGATGGCAACAAAAGCTTGCTCAGTGATCCCACTTCTGTGCTGAAGTGCATCGTAGCAGATTTGCTGTGCCATTCTGATAATACCTACAGAAATTGCGCCAAACTGCGTCAGTCACATTTGGGAGCATATATCACTGGCAATAGCCATGCCGGCGTGTCAAAACATGTGCATCTTGTACTTGGGGTCACCAATGTCACAACCACGTACTTAGAATTATTCTGCTGAACAAACAGCGGCTGCGCATTCGTCCTAATCCACGATGCTATGCTTGGTGTCGACACAACTTCTGTTGTGCAAGTCTGCTTAATGGCAAAACGCTGTCTTCACAAGGGCTTGTGACGTCTAGTCCAATTGGTAGCGTGAAACTGTGGTGGAAATTCATCGGCGGACATCGTTCATTCCAAGAGCGCTGCTGATAGCTCATTTGAAGAGTTGCATGGCACGTAATTGAAGCAATTTTCACTAATGATACTCGCGTGCTGTCAGAATGTCTGTCATGTCTACTTTTGCAAATCGCAATCTAATTTTTCGTGCTTTGCGACCACAGAACACATGAACGTTGCAAACATGGTGACACTTTTCTGTTAATATAATTTATTCATAAATCCTCATTCAGAAGAGCTTTATCTTAATTCCTACCACCAGCACATCCGCATTTGTAATTGCTGTTGTGCTAAAAGACCTAGGGACTTTCAAACTCAAGACTGCTAGTGCCCTAATTCAAAATTTTCACATGCTTTTTTTTTTCAAATGTCATATCAATAATAAGAGCATGTAGCCTTGTCGGAACAGCCGCAATTCGGTTTTGATATGCGCAGCTTTTAGCAGTGGGGCCATTGCTGGCGGCTCTGTCAGAAGGCCCACTGTGAAGCAGCTATGCCATGTAATACGTCCGCCCCTCACTTTCCAGGGTCAGTAGGCAATGGTTAAAAAAAAAATTGAACATCACGGCATCGCATTCATTGCTTCCGTTTGAGGGGGGGGGGGGGGGGGGGCTGCTACGGTTGAAGGGTGCAGCCACTAGCACCCGCTATACACACCGATTGGGACCTTTAGGGAGCACTTTGAAGGACGCGTGCAGAGCCACTTGTGGTGTGGCGGGCGCGCAACATTGAGAATCGTATAGCAGACGGCAGCTTCTCTTTGCTTGGACAGCTATGGTGGCAAAAGTGTTCCTGGCTGGCGCTATGGTTGTTCGAGCAGAATTTGAAGTATTGTGGGGAGACATTCTTCTGCAATGCCCCTATGAATAAATGGGAAAACCTGCAGGAAAGCGGCCACATTTTTCACTTTAGTGAGCGCCTTGCTGCCCGTCGTCAGTACTTACGGAAAATGTGTGCGTCAGGTGTGTGCAATGCAAGATGCTTGCTTCATAACTGTCTCTGTTATGCGCCATTTTTTCACTCTTAGAATATTAATGGTGTGTGCCCACTACCTGCGTAGTTGCAAAATACTCAGAGCATTTAAAAATATCGATTGTTCCATGGCCATTCGCCGTGGAAATCATGGTGAGTGGACAGCGGCATGCTCGTTTGTTGTGATTTCGTGCCATGGCGATTTTCAGCCTCAGAGTCTCGCGAGTTATTTTGCTTGAAATTGTTGCGGCATCATCCTCTCTCATCATGATCATGGTCTCTACCTCACTGCTCACGCAGCTATTGCCCCGCCGTGGTATGGCTCAGGTACTCGGCTGCTGACCCGCAGGTTGCGGGATCGAATCCTGGCTGCGGTGGCTGCCTTTTTGATGGAGGCAAAAATACTGTAGGCCCATGTGCTCAAATTTTGGTGCACGTTGGAACCCCAGGTGGTCGAAATTTCCCGAGCCCTGCACTATGGCGTCTCTCATAATCATATTGTGGTTTTGCGACATTAAGGGGAGATGCGGGTCGAAAAACTTTTTTTTTTTTTTCAAAATTGCCAATTTTTTATTTTTGTCTTTTTTGATAAGATTAGTACTTCTACTGTTCTGAAAAAAAAAAAAAAAACATCTCGAGACAACTGGAAATGCTTTAAAATTGCGTCTAAAGTGCACAAGGTGCCTGTTAAGGGGAGACGCGGGTCGAAAAGTCGCGTTTTTTTTCCAAATTTCACCTTTTCTGTTTTTTGTTGCTTTATCATCTTTATACATTATATTTTGACATCTGAAAATATCACAGCGAAATAAGCATCAGAAGTCAGTGAAAAACGCGTCTGAGTGAGCGGCAGTGACGCGCGGCACCACGAAATTTACACAAAACGGGCTGCTGTTCGCGTGCTCGCGGGGCCGCGAAGAGAGCTGTCCGCCATATTGCGGCCGCTGGCTCGTGTAGAGTTGTCCTTACTCTCCACGATCCCGGTTCTTGAAGTCTCGTACGTTCACGAAAAATCTAAAAAAAAAGCAACAAAAACAGTCTTTTCCCGCCGTTTCAAACCGCGCGCCACTAACGCAGGGCCGCCATTGGCTGACAGCACCCGTGTTTTCTTGCCGTAGTTCGCTTCACTGTTTTCCGGAGTTATTTTTCGCTGTTTTCGTGCGATGGCAAGCCCGAAAAAGGCCGTTGCCGACCATCGGAAATACAGAAGTAAGAACAAGTTCAGAGGGAAGCGGCGGAGGACGTACAAGAAAGCCACCGCCAACGAAAATGTCCGCGACGGGCCAGCGGCCGGTAGGCCTAACATCGACCACGGCAACGTCGACCATGGCAACTGCGACGACGAGATCAACGCTGCAGTGAATTTTGTGAGTGCATCGCAGAAAAAGATCGCGTTATTCGAAAACGACGTCAGGCCGAATGCCGATCGTGCCGAAAGCGTAGTGCTGTGCGAGTTGGGTGCATTGACGGCCGTCGTCGCAGGCGCGGCATGCCCCGTTTGTCACGAGAGTAAACTCGCAGTTCGGGCACCGAATAAAAAGCGGAAAGGCCTTTCGGCGTTTCTGGAGCTACACTGCGAGAATGCGGAGTGCTCGGAGAGCATCCTTTCGTCCGCGTACTCGTCGAAGCGGGTCGCGTCAGATGGCGGCCGCGGTGCAAGCAGAAGCTACGACAGCGGGAGTTCGCGTGACGCCTTTGCCGTGAACCTGAAAGTGGTGCTTGCAGCGCGTGCCGTCGGTATCGGGCATGAGCAACTTTCACGATTTTGTGCAGTAGTTGGATTGCCAAACCCTATGCACCATAAGACCTTCCATGCTATCGGCAAAAAGATTCACAGTGCGGCAGTGAAGGCTGTCTGTGAAAACATGCAAAGGGCACGCAGCGTCACCAAAGAGGTGGCTGGTAACAGTGACGTGCCAGTCATGTTTGACGGCACATGGCAAAAAAGAGGCCACAAAAGCCACAATGGTGTGGGAACTGTAGTGTCCTTGGACACTGGTTTGTGCCTGGACTATGAAGTGCTTTCCAACTTCTGCCTGGCGTGCAGTTTGCATAACGACATGGGAGGCGATGAAGAAACATGGCAGGCGTTTCATCATCCCGTTTGTGAGAAGAATTGCGACTGTTCTTCGCATGCCATGGAGGCCGAAGCTGCAGTGCGCATTTGGCAGAGGACTGTGGACTATGAGACACCCCTGCGGTTCACCATCTTCCTAAGCGATGGAGACAGCAAGGCCTACAACGGGGTCTGTGATGCCAACGTGTACCCTGACACTCCAATTGAAAAAGAGGAGTGCACCAACCACGTGGCGAAACGTCTGGGCACCGGCCTGCGGAAGCTGCCAACGCCACTTCCACGAGGGGAGAAGCTGAAGGAGACCACCATCCAGAAGCTTCAAACTTACTTTCAGGTGGCCATTGTGAACAATCGGGGAAATGTCCACAAGATGTACACTGCCATATGGGCCTCATGTTTGCACTCGTGCTCAACAGACGGTGCTGGAAGTCACAAGTTCTGTCCTGCAGGCCCAGACTCGTGGTGCAAGCACCGACGTGCTGAGGCGCAGGGCCAGCCTGCACCGTGCCACACCCCCCTCCTGACCAAGGCCCAGGGTTTGGCAGTCCTCCCAATCTACAAGCGTCTCACAGATGCGAAGCTGCTTGCCCGGTGCCTCCACGGCAAGACACAGAACGCGGCCGAGTCCCTGAACAGCAAAATATGGCTGCTGTGTCCAAAGACCCGGTTTGCTTCCCGGACTGCTGTGGAAACAGCCACAGCCATTGCAGTCCTGTGGTTCAACCGGGGCCACGCGAGCTTTGAAAAGGTGCTGGAAGAGCTTGGGGTGCTTCCTTCGGAGGCCCTGGTTACCCTCAGCGACCGCCGAGACAGCATGCGCATGCACAAGATGAATGTGCGTCAAACCGCTGAGGCGAGGGCACACCGTCGCAGTGCAGCCAAGAGGGCCCGGGTGGAGGAGTCCTGCCGCACCAGCCGGGAAGGGAAAACCTACGGTGCTGGAGAGTTTTAGACAACTGATATTCCCTCTGGACATGTGTGTATGTGTTCAGCACAAGTTTCGTGCTACTGCGTTTTTCATTTTTGTAAATACAGACTTTCAAACTTTCAAACGCGTTTTTCTCATTTCGCAATTTTGGCCAATTTGCATTTTTTGCGGGAAGTGTTTCGGGCACTTAGAATGGTCATACGACGACGAAATTTGGCACACACATTGAGGAGAGTGCGTAGGGTGCCGATATCTACTTGAATCAGCACAACCTATCAGCTGTAAATATCTATTAATAAATTTAATGGTGGTCGAGTGGAAAAAAAAGGGTAGTTTGCTACACAGATGTTTTTTTCATAGTTTCAAAGTTGGAGCACAATTTCTAGCTAGATATCGGCACTCTATGGCTAATAGGGAGCAAAAGGAGCCATTGAACAACTCTCTGCATGAACATTTAGTATGCGCGAAAGTTCCCGGAAAACTTATCAAGTTTCACCATTACTTGAAACACAACTCCCAAACTATTGCACTTATGTAAAAACTGATTACAGATTTGGAATCAGGAGGAAAAACTGCATCAGTGGTCCAATTTCTGAAGCTCTAAGTTGAATAACAAAAAAAAAGTGCTTTCGAGGAGCGTCTCCCCTTAAAAGGCTCAAAGTATGCAGTCTTCGAGCACTTTGCTGCCAATAGTGCGCCTCTGCTCGCCATTGTCGATCGCATGAAGCGAAGAGTCGAGCCTCACTTATCAATTGTAACAGTTTCCCTTGCTGATGCAGCGCAAGAAATAATGAAAATAAGCACGCTTTCCTGCATTTTTCGAGCGCCGCGACTGCCTTGTCGCGTGGTACAGATCAAGGACCGCCATTGACCGCTGCTCGCCTGTATGTGCTCTGAAGCCTACTTGCGGGGTTCATGTCTTGTCGAGCAGTGCAGCTCAACAATGCTTTTCTTGTGTATTTATCACCGTTATGAATGAAAAAAGCCATTGCTCGCGAGTGAAAGCCGTTGTGGCGGCGCGCTCTGTAGGAATAAGCTACGAGCAGCTGGTCTGATTTGCGGCAGTTGTTGGCTTGCGATGCGGTCAGCGCCAATCTTGCGAGGTCAAAGGAGCTCACAGTGAGGGAACTTAGCGGGGATGGCGTTGCCATTATATAAGACGGTATGTGGCACAAACGTGGCCGCAAAATGGCATCGGCACTATTGTATCCCACGACACTAGACTTAGTTTAGATTTCGCAGTCTTGTTGAACTTCTTCATAGCTTGCAGTTGGCACAAGGCTCTGCCAGATGGAGTGGAAGAAGTTTGGCAAGCGTTTCATGGCCCTGTCTGTGAGCGAAATGTCTGTGAGGAATCGGCTCGAAAAAGCCAAGAGGGACAAACTCATGGTGCTGGCGTATTTTAGTGAGAAAGCCACTACAAGAAGGATTGTCCTTTTTCAGTGCACAAGTTTCATCGCATTTAAAGAGATCTTTCATAAATAAAAACTCAACTTTAAAACTGGTTTTTCTCAACACACTAATTTTGCCATTTTTTTTCAATGTGCCCCTCCTTTTTGGGGCACTTCTAGTGCTCGGATCTGCGTGAAATTCTGCCTAATTTTTTTTTCCAATGTATGAGAAATACAATTATCTAGCTTAAATTTAAATATCTTATTATGTAATGAAAAATTGTATGTAAACCTTTACAAGGGTAGGTGAAATGTGGGCTTTTTTACATATATTATTTTTCATGCCTATTACATATTTTGTATGTGCTTCCTAATTAGTTATTTGTATACTACACATTATTTAAAACATTATGAACTATGAATGGTAAAAAATTACGGATGTTTATGGATGAAAACGGGGGGAGAGGCTAAAGGGTTAAGGTTTTCACTGTGTCATGTCGCACAGCTAGAAGTATGCACCTTGCAAGAAAACTAATTATATATTTGAAATAAGCATAAAAAGCTCCATAAACAGCTCAAGTGTCATTGGTCTAGGGTGAATATTAAAAAGTGACTTCCAGTAGCATCTCCCCTTAAACCTCGTATATCAATCAAAGCTCGCACAACTATACCGCCCCGCCGCGATGGTCTAGTGGCTAAGGTACTCGGCTGCTGACCCGCAGGTCGCGGGATCGAATCCCGGCTGCAGTGGCTGCATTTCCGATGGAGGCGGAAATGTTGTACGCCCGTGTGCTCAGATCTGGGTGCATGTTAAAGAACTCCAGGTGATCGAAATTTCCGGAGCCCTCTACTACGGCGTCTCTCATACTCATGTGGTGGTTTTGGGACATTAAACCCTACACATCAATCATCGATTTGTGTTGATTTATGACTATTGTGCCGTATCGTGTTAAAGTTCAGTTGTTCATACAGTGTAGTTTCTCAGTCCTTTACTCTGCTATGTAGCTTAATCATGCTCTTTTTTTACCTGTCCTTTTTTATTGTTTTTACTGTTAAGGCACCTTTATTGTTTTTACCGTTAAGGTGCAAGCCTTAGATGCCTCATCAAACGTGAAAATTGACTGTGTCTCAGACCAGTGGCGTCAAGATGTGGTGCAAAACTTCTCTCACTCATGATGCATTGATGTAGGAAATGAACCTTCCAGGTTTTTACAGCTCGTGCAAGTTTTGTGCAATTCTGTGTGTGTGTGTGTGTGTGTGTGTGTGTGTGTGTGTGTGTGTGTGTGTGTGTGTGTGTGTGTGTGCGCGCGCACGCGTGCATGTGCATGCATGCGTGCGTGCGTGCATCCTGTTTGAGTCATCAGCCGAACAGGCTTCAATTGGTAGCACTGAAGTGTGTGTTCCAAGCGACAGATGTGTGCTTTGAATTTTTCAAGCTGAGAAGAGTTGCATGTAGCTTAGTCTATTCGGCATGTCACCCCTACTTTTTTGGCCATGTATGTGCGTGTATAAAACAAAATGGCAAGCATTTCACTCACTGAGTTTTATTACTGGCATGCAAGAAGAAAGAGACAACCAGCATGGTCATCTTCATTAATTGACTCGGCTGCCGTCACGGCAGCTGTGTCAAAAGGGCTCATGTACAGTGTCGGTGCAGCCTTGACAGTTTTAGCTCACCTTACGCTTGCTGGCAACACTTGATAGGGGGTCGAGCTCTGGACATTTTTGCCCTGGACAAATATGCCGGGAGGCCGTGGAAAATTCTCCGCACAGCATCTGGCAACAGTTTCGGGACATTTTGCGGCATCTTCACAACTCCTCCGATTAGCCACTGGTTCACGCGAAAGGTTCGCTCTAGTTGAAGTGCTTTTAGTCCACAGTCACCTGCGGGGAATCAAATGTGAAACCACCAGTTTCTTGTTGCTGACTCCATTGTTCACTGTCTAGGCAGCCAGAACATACACTTTTGATCCCTTACTTTCTAACTGGATTGACACCCAGGTATGGAACATGTATGCGGCATCTTTTTCGGTCATCAGGCACAACATGGATGACACCACACATACGATGAAAAATTAGTTGTGACATGCTGCGGTATGCGGTTGCTGTCTGCCCGATGCCCCCGGCAAGGACGCAAAACTGCCCCGTGCCTTTGCCTGCAGGGCACAAAGTTTTCCCGTAGAGATATGGTGGAGCTTTAATGCAAGTAAATCCAAGAAACATCGCATAACTACACACACACACACACACACACACACACACACACACACACACACACACACACACACACACACACACAATCTGCGTGGTGTAATAATATAGGCTTTTACTGTGGATTCATAGCTGGGCTACCGTGAATTCGGGTTTACAAGCGCTTTATTAGCAGGATTTGTGGGCACATAAGAAGGACTACTGCAGGTCTAAAGCGAGCGTCATTTTGATAACCAATCGCAAAGCAGTATTTTTTCGTTAACGTCTAATAGGCAGTGGAAGTGACGCATAGCTTCTTTACGGATTCACAATGTTGTTCATTTGCGGTCACTGCGCTTACCATCAAGGACATGTTGCGAAGCGTGATAACGTGCCAGACGACTTGATGACAGCGAGATGTTTTATCTGTGTGCCTCATCATCGCGCTTCTCCCGTAACCAGCCCTGCGTGAAACCGTACCACAACACTGTATGTATGGCTTTCAAAACAGACACGAACAAAATTCTGCTCTTGCATCTGCCAGACTTCGCATTGTGCCAACATTCGGACCCCTTTCGTTTCTGGCCCTAAAGGCAGCTCCGTGGAACTTGCACTATCTATTATCTGCAGGAAGAACATCCTCAGTTCCGCATTCTGTATCGTTTTTCGTGTTCTTCCTTCCTGAAGCCGCAACAGCCCTACGAACCAGCGGCGTCCAAAAACACTGATGGATGCCTCGGAAACGCGCACTGTGCACGACGAGCGACCAGTGGCGATTGAAAAATAACGTTGCAAAAAGCTAGATGTTTTCATTGCTCCAGCACCACCGCGACACACTACGCCCATGCACTTGCACGTGGTTGCGAGAGTTGATGCGAATGCTCGCCTTGTGAACACCGAGATTGTAGCGCCACACTCACCACCCCGAAACCGGAAGCGGCATAGGCATGCACGGGCCACCGGCTTCAACCCTGTCGTCTCTGTCATTCGTCGTGTCGCATTCATATTCAGATGCGACGACGGCGCGCCGATCACTTATTCCTTCCGAAGCGATCGCCGCCAACCAATAGCTGCTCGGGTATTTTCTATGTATACGCTGTGGATACGTACATGCATCGACAGAACGGGTGGTCTCTGGCGACCGTATACAAAGCGCCGTTGGCGCGACTTCTGCTTGCTGATGACGAATCATGTATATTGGCAAGCACATGCATTTCTTAAGGCAGAACAAAATTTGTCGCCCTTGTTTTTTTTTTTATATTGTGGCCGTTATAAAGAAGTGCATTGTAATGCTCACTCATTGACGTTCTTAACTCTATTCACTTTGTTCTAATGTTGAAGCTGTTTAACTAAAAAATGTTGTGTGTGGCTGACAATTGGGCAAGTATTTGCCTGGTGGCACTTTGTGCGGTTCTATAAAAACTTTGTGCTCAAGGAAATAAACTTCTGTTGGTAGTTAGAGCTCTGTGTGTCGTCATGTCTTCCTTCGTCTTGTTTGCGCAATTGAACATTTTGTGTGCTGTGTGTGCAGGTTGGTGGTGTGACTCCTCAGCAAATGGCAGTATATGAGGAATTCGCCCGGAACATCCCTGGTTTCCAACCTATTTCTGAAAGAGATCAGCCTTCCTTGTTTATTCCAAAGCCGGTGGTTAGTTGCATTAGTTGATACTTTTTTCACATTCACGTGATGTTTACACTCAATGTTTTCTTACTTCTGTTTCCTCTAAACATTTTTCACAGGTGCGACAAACTGGCTTTGCGAGTTCTGTTGATGACATGACAAATTTGTATGATAAGATCATTTCTGAGTTGGAGCAGCAGGTTCATGGACTCTTAGGTACTGTTGTGCCCTCAAACCCACAAGTGGCAGCCCTCCATTTGCTACATGAAGCAGTGCTGGTGGCACGGAACTCAAGAGAAGCTGTCACAGCCATGGCTTTGCTTCAAAAGGTACATTTGTAAGTTCTACATAGAAGGCCGTGATATAGGTTATGTGGTCTACCATCTCGAATAGAAAGCAGTGACAACAAATGGGACAATAAAAGAAAGGCAGATGTGATTGTCTGATTCCATATTGGGCCCTGTGAATACTTCTTTAAATTGAAATTGCTCCAAAGACAGCCATACTTGTAGCTGCTGAGTGTTTATTAGATGTTCAAGTACACTTGCGTGTCCACAGGAAATTTGTGGGCATTTGTTCGGCTTCCAGCATTTTCGACCCTGAGATGCTCCATACGAGAGTTCTGAAATGAATGTTAGCTATTCTGAGTCTAGAATAGAAATTTTTAAGATAGTGTGCTTTTGTGTTCGTTGAGCAGCTTGTGTACAATCTGGTAAGTTCACTTGTAGCAGACAAAATGCAAAGCTCATTTTTAACGTACAGCTTGTTGATAGGAATTTCACGAGGGTGCGCACCGAGCTAACTAATAAAAATGATCAAGGAAAAGCCATATATGACTGATCAATCAATTCTATTTGGCATTAAGTACAGCAAGATAATGAACATGAGGACAAGAACAAGAAGCTACTATCCAGCAGTTTTACAATCGATCCTTGCCTCAATTCTTGACTTGACATCCCCCCCCCCCCCTTCCAACTCATAATATATATATATATATATATAAGGAAAAAAAGTCTATACTTAAGGGCTCGTTTTTCCGTGTTTTGACACATTATTAATGAGGTCTAACAGACAATAATGCCAAGGAATGTATAGGAGAAAATATTAGACCATATATATATATATATATATATATATATATATATATATATATATATTGGCATTTGAACATCTCTACTTTTACATCTTTACTAGACATTTCTGGTTAACATATGTAGTAAAGTAGTTAATAAAAGGAAGTCGAGAACTAGCATTGAAATTAATACATGACACTTACAAAATTACAAAGTACACTGTTTGTATGAACAGATAAAATGTCACAGTGCATCACCGAAGTGTAAATGATGTCAGTAATGAAAATGCAATTTATTTTGCACTAATAAGACATACAAAGTTTATATATACTGTAAAGACTATGATACATTCATATATGGACATCATAACGATGCTGATAGAAAAATGAGGCATGTATATAATTGAACTTCAAAAAAGAGATGAAAAGTTCAGAATATGTGACAAGCAAATCGTTTTATAGAGATAGCATAGCGTGCACTACTGCTACGAAGACAAGTGTTCAATCACATACTGCTTTACTGCACTTCTTGAAAATTTTCCTATGTGAATTCGATTTCTTTAAAATAGAGGCTGTTCATTCCATATTTTGTGCCTTAAAAGGTACGAGCCATTTGCAGGGTGCGTACAGGTCTTTGAAATCCTCGAAAACCCTTGAATTTGAAAAATGAGCATTCAAGATCCTCGAAAGTCCTGGAATTTTTTCCCGTCTTTGAAAATCCTTGAATTTCTTTGTCAACCTGCCAAACTTTCCATTTCAGAAGCAGTAATGCAGTGCCAGCGCTCATGGTTTTTTTGGCACTACTGGACGTGAAAAAAAAAAGTTTCTTGAGAAGTCAGGGCGAAGTAGTGGATGAGATAGGAAGAATATTACACAGAGAACGTCAAGCAACTCGATACATGTAGCGCACCGCTTAATGCAAAGAGTGATTGAAAATAACACACCGGATGAGTGAAAAGGAACAAATGTCACTGCTTGACACTTGTAGCGGGCTGCTTAAACGCAAAGAATGTGCAGGTATGTACAAAATCAGTGTAAAGTAACGATTGTCACAGTTGTTACTTGTGTTTGAGCAGTGCGCTCCAAGTCTCGACTGTGCACAACCAAATGGTATTAAAATTGGGATGCATGGAGCATGGCCTCTGAGATTGCCAGCTGGCAGGTTTCGTTCCGGCTGTCCCAATCGCATGGAGACGACGTAATTTCACAGGTGGGCATAGTGGACTCCTCTGCACGGTATCGCTCGCCACCGAGGCATCGCAGGCCTGTAAGAGCACCGGGGAAGCGGCTGGAGTTTTGGTGCAGCTTCGGGCTGCTGTATGGTTTCTGGTTACTTTATGATATTCCACTGACTTGGAAATGACAAGAGTGGCGATGTGGGCTTGTTGGTGATGCATCTGAAAGAAATTTATGTAGCGCGAGGCGAAAAAATGGACACATGAAGGAATAGACTGAGGAAAGAGCGCTACTAGCAACATGTTTATTTTCGACCTCCAAGCCGCTTTTAAGCCATAATCGTCAGGCGAGCAAGCAGATAAGCACGTGTATTCAGATAAATGCACGACATTGTCATCTACCTAAAAGAAAAAACGATAAATAGGACAAAAAAACAACACAGATAAAATCACATATCACTGCGTACGCAGGAACCCCAGTTCCTTGGGTGACAAAGCAATTGAAGGCTTGCTGATACATACATCTCCAAGAGCATCAATAAGTTCGGCTTCTATGATCAACCGAGTCATCTCATCCTTATGCTGACCAACAATGATTGTACTCTGGAACAAAGACCGGCACCCACACGCGTGAATGGGAAGAGCGAGAAAACCTTCTGGTGGCAGTTTATCCACCTTGTAATTGTGTTCTCTCAATCACTCATTCACACACCTATTGGTTTGGCCGACGTATTCTTTGCCACATGTGAACAAATTAAGATAAATAAGAACAAAATGCACTCCACAAATTTGTGTGTATGCCTTTTTGTGTACAACACCCTTTCCCCACGTGATGGATTCGTCAGCACACACAAAATCCCAAGTTTATCACGTACTGAAAATAGCACCCTAATATTGTCCCGAAGTGCCACTTTCTTGATGTTATGTGACAGCTGGTGAACATATGGAATTATGGCCATGCGTCTTGATTTTGCCGGTGAATCGACATGAACATTAGATTGGCTTGGCCTTGCATGAATCCTTTTCAACTCTTTTTCCGCAACTGAAACTAAAACATGATCCGTATAGCCCGATCTTTGCAAACGTGTGATCTGATTATGGAAGCTCTGCGTCATAAGGTGCGCAAATGACTTGTTCAATGCGTTTTTGAGGCAAGTCGTCGCGATGGCTCTCTCGGTTAGTTTGGAATGACCGGAATGAAATGGGAGTAAAGCTTTCTGCGCACGCGGATCATAGCACCAGCATAGCTGATTGTCAGAACACTGAACACTTAAATCTAAAAACCTTATTCGTCCGTCGCTAGGCCATTCTACTGACACCTCAAGGAGCTTAGGACCATCACGAAGCACATTCAACACACTAGTACTCTCACTTTGGAAACTTTCCCCCGAGCTGTCAATGAAAATAATAAAATCATCTACATATCAGAACACTTTCTTAGCCGTCGTCTCTGCGAGACGATATGCCACAATTCCATCAAGTTCTGTCAGAAACAGATTGCTCAAGACAGGCGCAATGCAAGAGCCGATACATATACCCTGCTTTTGCAAAAGAATATCATTGTTCCATTTAATGAACGTCGAAGTAAGATAAAATTCCAACAGGGTAAGAAAATTATCAGCGGGTATACCTGACTCAGAAGAAAACTTAACAGCACCAAATTCATCAATGCTACTTCCAACACATTATAGCATTTGTGAATGGGGGAGGGAATAGTACAGGTCTGTCACGTCAATTGAGAAGGCTTTTAGCCCTTCATTTTCATGAGCTTCCATGAACCTTAAAATACTATCGGAACTCTTGACTAAAAACGGATCTCGGACTTCGAGAAGATTAAGTTTGTCTAACAAAAAAGCAGCGAGTTCTTTCTGCCAAGTACCTATTTCCGAGGCCATTACTCGAAAAGGAGTGTTAACTTTGTGAGTTTTTGCATTAAAAAAATACATCGAGGCTATTCTTCTTACTTTTTTTAATACTTTTTAGAGTTCCAACTACGTTCATGTTTTTGCACAATTGGATAGCCTTTGCTTTTACTTTGTTCAACGTTACGCCATCTTTTACATTGAACACCCTAGAAATAGCATCATTTGCTTTTTCCAAGAAGCATGAACGGGAAAAAACTGCGAAGCCACGTTCCTTATCTCCCTGCAAAACACACAGCGAATTATTGTCCAGGTACGGCAAAACACGCTTAACAGGAATGTGGCCCCGCCACGGTGGTCTAGTGGCTACGGTACTCGTATGCTGACCCGCAGGTCGCGGGATCGAATCCCGGTTGTGGCGGCTGCATTTCCGATGGAGGCGGAAATGTTGTAGGCCCGTGTGCTCAGATTTGGGTGCACGTTAAAGAACCCCAGGTGGTTGAAATTTCCGGAGCCCTCCACTACGGCGTCTCTCATAATCATATAGTGGTTTTGGGACGTTAAACCCCCCATATCAGTCAATTAACAGGAATGTGAGAACACACAGATTTACAACGCGAAATGGCGTCTACTCCTTCAGAAGCAATTCTTTCTTCCTCACCTTCAGTCGCACAACGTGCCACCTGACGAACGACAGTCAGGAGTTCAGGATTTGTCCTCTCTCTTTGGCAAGCTACCGAAGCTCTTTGGATGCCTCAGCTGCACTATCTTTGTGGGTGGGTCACCAGTGTTGGACGGATGACCAAGGGAAAGGTTCATGTTCCTGAAGACCTCCAGTTTCCTGGTGATGTCAGTCAAGTCCTAGAGTTAGGGCCGAAGTTCGGGCTTCAAAGAGAGAGGACAAATCCTGAACTCCTACTGTCGTTCGTCAGGTGACACGTCATGGGACTGAAGGTGAGGAAGAAAGAATTATCTCTGAAGGAGTAGACGCCATTTCGCGTTGTGCTTATCTGCTTGCTCGCCTGATGATTATGGCTTAAAAGCGGCTTGGAGGTCGAAGATAAACATGTTGTTGCTAGTAGCGCTCTTTCCTCATTTCTTCCTGTGTCCGTTTTTTCGCTTCGCGCTACATAAACTTCTTTCAAATGGGAATGACAGGTCATTGTGTGCATCAATAATGATCTTATTAAAAATCACACAAGAAGAATGTGCATTTAACAGGTGCACACAGCTGAAACTCAGTTTAAAGAGCATGAGCTCGTTACAAAGAGATAAGGTCCAGAGCAGGCTGAAGAGAGGCGCTAAATGAACTGACCAAACTTGTCACTGAGCATCAGTCATGCTTTCTTTTCGTTCCGGCCGTCCCAATCGCATGTAGACCACGTAATGCTTTCTTCTCGCAATGTTGCCACTGCTTCTAGGTCAGACAGACAGACCCTCGGCAAAGGCAAAATCTGTGCTCGCATAGCTTTCAGTATTCTCTAGGACAATGTTTGGTGCACAGATGATAGTGTCCTGCATTTTCCTTCCAAGCCACAGCAGTCAAGTACAGGTGTGAGCATTAATGTGCAGACCACGGAATCGCTTGGCTCAAGGCATCAACGTGCTATATAATGACGAAACTCTTGCTGTGGTGTAACACCTGGGTGTCGCTCTCTTTGTTATATTGGATTTGTGCCGTTTTTTTTTTTTTTTTTTTGTAACGTAGAAGCTGCAACATTGTCGGTTTCTGTGCAGGGATCGCATAGCTATTTATGCTGGTTGATTCATAACTAAGCACAGCCAGCCTCTCAAATCCTGATGAAGCCAAGCACACAAAATTTCAATTTTGTATTCGTACTTATTGCTCTTGTTTCATCATAACTAGGCTCATTGAAGTTCAGCTTGGCCTAACACAAGAAATGCAAGCTGAGAAAACCTAATTTAGTGTGCTTAGCTTGATCAGGTTTTGGGAGGCTGGCTACGCTCAGTCATGCTAATAAACTGGTATAAATCCCGACGCGAGCCGGGTGCTGAAACTAGCGCCGTTGCAGCCACTATGCAAACAACTACAAAAAAAAAGGCACAAATGTGATGGAGTAAGGACAGTGGCACCCAGTTGTCGTTTTGCCTACGAGCACATCGAAAAGAGCGACGTGAGGCCAAGTGATGCGACGGGACGCGCATGCGCTGTGCAGCAGGCGTCTCGTCGCCAGATAGTGCGCTGATGCCCTCGGCCATGCGATCCCGTGGTCTGTACATTCATGCTCACGCCTGTATATGCTTTATCATGCCCTTTGGCCGCGAAGTATCACAAATGCAGAGTTAAAAAAAACATACAGCGACAAGGACAAGCAGCACTTCCAATTAAACTGAGCACAAACTCAGAAATAATTATACAACATACAGACATGAGCAGTCTTAACACAGTTTACGCTATCCAGCTATTGAAAAACCTCTTTCCCGATACGTACGTCACCGACATGTCGCTGATACACCGTTCTCCTTTCTTTTTAATATAATAGGCTTCCATCAACGCACGTGCAGTTTTATACCTACTTCTGCCGAAAATCTTGACCTCTAAAACGTGGTTCATCCTTGCAGGCTTTGCAATCCATAGGCAAATGCGCCATGCCATCCTTCATTAGGTTTAGTTCATGGTCCCTAACTCGTTCATTAATACAGCGGCCAGTGTGCCCTAAGTACAAGTTGCCACAAGAAAAAAAAGTTGAATAAACCATGCCTTTGGCACATTTTCCGTACGTCGTGCCATGTTTCTTGCCACATCCCTGACAACTCGCCTCCTCCAGAGCATGATGGCTCGCCTCCTCTTAAGCAGTTCTCGGGCACAGCTGAGCCAGTTTTGTGGGCGGGGGAAAGGCGACAGGTACTCCATATCAGCCTGCTATCTTATTCAGTTTGTGGGAGACTTTATGAACATAAGTAATCACTGTAGGTCTTACGCTTTCGGTTTCCTTTCCCCCATGGCAGCTCTAGTACCTTCACTCTTTGCTTTCCGCAAAAGCGCTTTGGAGACAGCTGTCAATAGCGAGTCATGGAAATTCGCAGCTTCAAGTTGCTGGATCTGGTTTTCTAATGATCTCTGCACCATGTGCGTGTACGAGTTTTTGAGAGCAGATCCCAAGCAGAGCGTAGCAATAGTACGCTTGACTATTTTTGACTGGCAGGAGTCGTACCGCATTACCCCTTTCTCGACGCAAGGAAAATATTGGGAGCACGTTTGGCTGCTATGGAAGGTTACACAGATCTAAAAAGTGCAGGGTGTTAAATTATGGCAGTTCTTGTGTAAAAGCCAGTTTTTTTTGTGAGTCTTAAAAAGTCATTTAAAGTGCGATCTAGATTAAAAGCTTCGTCGAGCAACTGTTCAACATTAGATAAAAATATATAAAACAAGACACATGGCAACTTTTACTTGGTAAGCACCTACCGAAGGTGCCAAAGTGCGTTAAGATCAAGGACCGCTTCTACACTAGCAGTTCGAAAGACAGTTCAGTTCCTGACAGATAATGAGCACTTGCTCAGTAATGCCTTCTCAGAAGAAGTGGAGGACTTTTTTTACTCAAACTCGCATGATGAACTCTTTGTTGCAGTGAAGGCCTGCACAGAAGAAAGTGGCGTCATACCCTTTCAAAATGCAACTGTGTAACGGTAGACAACTTTTCACCTCTGTTGGAAGTCTACTGAAGCACTACTTTTGTATGTTTCGGCAAGCAGCTTTTTCTGCGTGAATGCGGCATTTGCATTGGATCCTGCATTGCGCCGCTGCTGTACAATATATTTTTATCTAATGTTGACCGATTGCTTGACAAAGCTTTAATCTGGATAGCACCTTAAACGTTAAGGTTTTTAGGTATATGAATGACAGGCTACTCATTGTTAATATCATGGACGTGTACATTTACTTGTATAAGTGAAATAACACTACACTGGAAGTTTTGAATAAAGTTGAGGAACTTCAAGCATATGCTGGAGGAAATATCAACCGCTTTTGTTAGCTTTGTGTTTTGTGATCTCAAGAAGTTATTAAAACTAGTTCTTGCTCAGCTGTTATTGCAATATCCATTTATTTATGGAAAGTGCAATAAAATGAGTTAATTTTAAATATTTTAGAGAGGAAAAATAATGTTGCATGTTGCTTTGAGTTCTTAGACAGGTCCTGCAATGCCCTTAAGTTGGTTGGTTGGTTGCGAAACTTTATTGTGGTTCTGCAAGGCGCGCGTCAGCGCGTAGAGGGAGACTCCCACGTCGGGATCGTTAGGCCAAGCCTATCGGCCGCTCCATGGGTCTGCTGGACGGCCTTGCATTTGTCTCTCTCCCATATTTCACATGAGGGACAAGATAGCTTTGGGTTGCATAATGACAAAAAACTATGGTTGCTGCATCGGAAGTATTTTTCGCATTTTATAACGAGGTTAGAATAGTAGAAATTCTCAAGTGGGCAGATCTTAAGAGTGGAAAATAGCTCTTCAGTATGGGCTTCATACTGAGCATTTGCTATGTGACGAACTGCTTTTTTCTTAAAGGGTCACTCACCAGGCCCCATAGACATTAGAAGTTGTTGGGTGTTCGATGAGGAACATTTTGCCACAAAACTTTTTTCAATCGGTTAATCACGAGCGGAGAAAACGGGAAGCGTTATTTTGTGATCTTCCTGTTTCTGCGGGATGGTTTGGAAACGCTGGCTATGACGCGGTAGAATAGATGAGCACAATTGGTGCACGAAGGCGTAGGAGCATTCTACAGCGGTCGTCTGCTCGATGCGCTGACCGCGGGGACACGAACGCATTCGAAACGCCGACACACTAGCCCCACATCTCGTTGCAATTCACGGGAGAAAAATGGAAAAAAGACGCTAGCATTCCCTTATTGCATCTCATTATTTATCTAGAGCTCTATGAATCTCTTCAAGCAACAAATTACATAAACTATGCATGCCGTGTTAAATAATTTTCGCCATGTCACGTGCCACTGTGTGCAACGTCAGAGCAGAGTCGTCTACGTAGAGGACCAACGTCACTGCATTGCCGTGTAGGTAGGGCCATTCATAGGCGCACGTCATGCCCTCACTCTCTGGGCGCGCGTCGGCAGAAAGGAGGGGGAGCTGCGTTCATCTTGAAATTTGATCCATTTTCGCGGCGAGTAGCGTTGCAAATTTTGGCAGACGTGATCATGAACGCCTCGTCTAAGCATTGTGCTTGTCAGCTCAAAATTGTCAAACCTGGTGAGTGGCCCTTTAAGCACACTCAATCTATGTAAATTGACTTTAGTGGTGTCGTTCCGTGCTAAGTGACAATATGCTACCTACCGAGCTTCGCCGTCCACCATCGACTCCCGCGAGTGCTTGCACAACCGTTGGTATTGAGTTGAGAGTGTTACACTGTCGACGTCGTTGTGAGTTCTTGAAAAGTAGTGCATGCTGTTTCGGCGTCTCCGTGAAGTGTCCGTTCATAGATCCAATAAGGGGGAAAACAGGGTGTTATAATTTAAATCATATGTTTGACACTACGTGGTAAAGTATAGTGCAGTCCACAGAGTACCCTCACAGGCTTTCGTCGTGTGGTGATATTTGATCAGCATGATCATTGTAAGTAAGATGATTATTTTAAACTATTCCCAAGGTTTTGATGTTTGATGCAAGTACTATGCAATCAGATCCAAGCTCCAATCTGAAATCTTCAAAATTGGGTCATTACGGCAGGGTGAAAAGGACCGCATTAGTTTTTGCTGTATTCAGCTTTAGTGAACTAATGGAGCTCCATTTGGCCAAGTATTTTAGTGCAGTATTAGGGATGCCCGAGAGAGTATTTATATCGCTTGATCTAAAAAAAAATGCTGGTGTCACCTTCGTAAACTATGTTAGCATCATTAGAAATGTTTATTATATCATTGGTAAAGATGAATAGTATGGGCCCCAGCATGCTACCTGGCAGTACTCCTTGAGATATTTCTGAGAGAGTGTGAGCAGCTTCCAAACCATTGCGTTTTTCGGGCTAGTCGGGATAGCATACTGTATTTTTGGACTCTCTTGATGGAGAAACAGAGAAAACTACAAATCAAAGCACTTTAGCAAATGAAATTTGAACCCTATGCACGTGTGTGATCATACCTGTGAGCAAGCCTCGCAGTGCTAACATGCTTTGGGAGGTGCCGGAGCTTTTGTAAATTACTTTACGCGGCAGCTGTTAAAAGCAGTGCTAATTATTAATTTTGGTTATCTACAATTTTTTTTGCCACCGCTGGTGACAAGTGCTCACCATAATGTTATTTGTTAGCCTTTAATAGGCTGTTGGTAAAGCTGTATTTGGTCTGTGTGTTGTGTGCAGACAGTGGAGAGTATGGCTGAAGGGCTCAGTCATTCGCTGGGAGCAGACCCCGAGACTGCGCTGCGCTTTCGTGAGGCCCACCTGGCAGTGCTGAAGACACTGGCCGAGGGTTACGGTCACCCGTGGGCAGCCAAGCATATAACGCGCTTCCTTCTGGAGCTGCGCGAAGAGATACGTTGGAATGTGGATGTAGTGGACCCTCTGGTGCGATCAGGCCTGCTGGTGTTGGCCACTTTTGACTTGCATCTGGCTCAGTCCATGGAGAATGGCATGAACTACCCGGCGGTCGACTTTGCCAAGCAGTTGGTGCGCTTGTACTTCTCCGAAGCTCGTCATGGTGATTACAACCTTTCGGAGTCCGACCTGTGCAATACCTTAGAGGCACTTGTGCGCATCAATGCTCACTCGAGGCAGCCACAAGAGGGGTGAGCAAAAGTTTCCCTCCGTTGGCCATTCTTCTTTCACTAGAGGGCTAGGATTACCATTGAGCCTTGATAGCAGTCATTCTCCCTGCTAAACCTCTCTGTGTGCACTGTATGTGAACTGTGTTGATTTTTGCAGTTTCCACCACGACACCGGTGGAAACTGGAAATGTCTGCACAGTGTGTCGCGTTTTTTGCCATTGGAAATTAGAAACACTGTTGTTAAATTTTCTGTGGTGTGTTCTCTAATTCTGGCTGTCTTGTTGCTTCAAAAAGATATAGGCACTTTTAGCCCCTGTTCTAAAGCAATGGTTGTACATTTCAGACAGATTTTGCTGTGCTCTCTATTGCTTTTCGTTCTCCACAGCTTCACATGTTTCTATATCCAATATGAAAGCCATATTTTTAGCAATCCTGCTGTAAGAAGAAAATGTTTCTGTGCTAAATGATCTTTTACTTTCCTTTATGCAGGGCATGATAATAGTGCATTAAACTATGTTGTATATATAGCAGAGCCATTGTTTGACCCATCATGGTGGTCTATGTTGGGCGACAACTTTTCTTGACACTGAAGGGAAAGCTACGGAGGCGAAGCTTCTGCACATGTAGCGCCACGCGAAGTAGTCCGTTTTAGTATGCGTCTCGTAATGCTGTGGAAAGTGATGTGGGCAGACCATCAGCATTTCATGTAGACACAGGAGCTGCTTAACATTTGAGGTGCATGTAAAAAGATGGGATTTCTTCACTAGTTCAAAAACGCGAAGTCACAACAGATCAATCGAAAGAAATACGAATATCTTACAGGTGTGAGCTGTGTACTGTCTCAAATAGCTCCACATAGAAAATAAAGGGGGATCATTTATATTTCACGTTTGAAATACGGGCGCTTCTTTGGAACTACTTTCACTGGCAGTAGGATGCACGTGATTTGGCCCTGTAGCTTTCCCTTCAGCGCCAAGAAAAGTTGTCACCAAGTATAGTAGCTAAGGCACTTGGCTAGTGACTCGTAGGTCGCAAGATCGAATCCCCGCCGCGGCAGTTACATTTTCAATAGAGCCGAAATCACTTGAAGCCTGTGTGCTTAGATTTAGGTGCTTGTTGAAGAACCACAGATGGTCAAAATTTTCAGAGCCCTGTGGCGTCTTTCATAATCATATATGGTGGTTTTGGGACATTAAACTCCTGCAATTATTATTCCAAATTATTTACTTTTGTCTTTTGTATGGTGTTTTGCTTTACTGTATAATTGTTTGTTCTGTCAAAAAAATGTTTAGTGCTTTATTTACATCATTCTTTCACGTCCTCAAAAATTGCCACAACATTGCAAAGGTAATCTCTTTCAAGTTCATTCAAGTACATTCTGCAAGTTGTGATGGATGTAGATATTTTTAGAGGTATGGCTCAATAAGATGAGACTGTTCTCTGCAGATTATCCCAAGTGATGGAGATGCTGCGTAGTGGAAGTGGCGGAGGCGCAGTGGAGTACGGGGGTGTGCCTAGCAGTGGGCCGATGTCAATGATGCACTCGGGCATCAGCCAGGCACGCGAGTACGATGACCCACCTGGCCTGCATGAAAAGACAGAATTTCTGCTGCGAGAGTGGGTATCGATGTACAACGCTCCTACTGCTGGCAAAGATTCTACCAAGGCGTTCCAGATATTTGTGCAGCAAGTAAGACCAATATTTAAAGGAAAAACAGTATCTGATCGAGGTAAAGGACGTGAATGAAAAGATCATATATCTAGTGACTTATTTTCAATTATGTGCATACGCAGAGTACTTCCAAAGTTTGTTCAGCAGTGGGGAAAAAAGAGAAAGGAAATAGCTAGGATTTACTGCATACATTCTCCAGCATTAGAGTGGAATTGAACACGAATATTCCAACTATTTTGGCTTATCGCACAAGCAGGGGTGGAAGTGCCGCGCCAATGACGTCATTCTGTGCCAATCTGACTTGCTGCACTAGGCTGCACCAAGCTACTGCATTAAGATCATTTCCGAGATAATTGTCAATTGGAAGTGTAAACCGCCAAATATAGCCGATTATTATGGTCTACCGAGCAACACTGAGCATTGGAGTTTGATCAAACTGTGATTCGGTTCATTTCTGGGGCTTTCACTGCGGTTATCGTCATGGTTTCCCCGTAAAATTGGTGAAAACCTTGATGATTTGTACCAGTCGAGAATGCGGCAAGATCATGCAGTAAATGGCAGTGGACATTTACCAGTGGAAATGTGCATCCCCTTATGCGCCCCATCGCCACCACTTAACGAATACAGTACCACAGCAGATTTTACCCAAACTACCTTTCAGAAAGTGCTTTTTCCGTTTTTCCAGAGTGCGAAAAAGATCATACTCAACTGGCACTCTCGAACGATTGTTTTATCGGGTGCAAGGGGCATGCCAAGGAGCATTTCTAAAAACTCTTACAGGATGTGGGATATGCAGCGACCGAGACAGGGACAAAATGGACACTATCAACTTTCCGCGACACATATGTGCGCTTCTTTACCGCAATACTAAGTGACAACTGACAGTTTGATGGAAACGGGAAGCGGTCGCGTGGACTCGGATCATCCCCTGGTTGGTTGAGTGCTGCGCAGCGCATATGCTGCCCACAGCATCGCTGCCAGGCGCCTCGCTGCACGGTGCGCGCGGATTTGCTGTGTGAATTGCTGGTCCCCACTTCACTCCAGACCAAGCACGGGATAGCAAACTTCCACCAAGCAGAGTGCACTGCGACTATCTATGCTCCGTTTCGCACACCAGGCTTGCGAGATTCCTTTTAGTAGATACGATCACGTAAAAAAATAGTTACATGGTTTTACCACTCAGAATATATTCTTTTCGTTTCAGGCTTAGTATAAAATGGGCATGTTTTGTATCACACACACACATGTGCCTGTGCAGGTGGTAAGTATGGTAAGCTCTTTAGTACTGAACGTTTAGTGAAAAACCATTGGATTCTTTTTGCCAGCAATAATTTTGATTGATGATGATGTTTGACCCTTAAAAGCTGCTCCAAAACTAGCTTGCGTTGTTTCAAAACACACCTTTTGTTGCTCCGAATCTGCTCCAAAACTCTTGCTTTTACTGTATAAAAGCTGCTCCAAAAGAGCATTATTGGGCGCGAAGACATATAGTGGCGCTACCATGCTGAGGCGTCCCTGTGACGTACATGATTGGATTGCTCCGCCGTCTTCTCGCGCGCAGTCCGCAGCCGCTTTCGCGTTTTCTCTTTTTATTATAATTTTCTTGTTGTACTTTACTCAACAAAATCAGTTAAATTCTGCTAAAACGTCTTCACTGACTACGAAGTGCTAAATAACTACCCTGGAAAAGTTTTACACTTCCCGGCTGCAGCGGCTGCATTTCCGATGGAGGTGGAAATGTTGTAGGCCCGTGTGCTCAGATTTTGGTGCACGTTAAAGAACCCCAGGTGGTCGAAATTTCCGAAGCCCTCCACTACGGCATCACTCGCAATCATATGGTGGTTTTGGGACGTTAGACCCCACGTACCAATCAATCAAAGTCTTCGCTACTGCGGGCGTTGTCTGCGATGGCCACCTGAATAAAAACGAGGGCCGAGCGCGCCGCCTCTGTAAAAGGTGGAAACTCATTTCGTGTGGAATCGAAGTATCGAATGGGTATTAAGGGTAAATAAACTTATCTTTGCTGCAAGAAATGTACGCAACTACACCACTTCATTCATTGTAGGTTTACGTCTAAAGAGGGCCCGCGATTTACATGACAAGCATAGGATAATTACATTTTTGTTTAGCATACATAGCCTTACGAAGCATAGCGCGAGCTGATTCTGCGCTTTGTGGGGATCAACACAGCATTCTTACAGCCGCATGCAGCCGCAACCTTTCTGTTATAATTGCGGGAAAATGTGAGAATTTGGTATCATTCTCACATTTGGTGTCATGCCGCCAAATGTGAGAATTGGGCGGCATGATTCTAATAATTATTGCACAAAATTTTATGGTGGTCACACATTGCACATTTGATTTCCATCGAGCCACACTGGGGTGAAAATTATGAATGATTGGTTCAGTTGCAGAGGTTCTATAAAGGGGTAAATAATGATTAAAAATGTGATCAGCCAGCCGTATCATTTTGCGTTCTTGAATGTGCATGCTGCAAGTTCTTGCGTACCGGGATCTAAACTGCAATTTTATGTGTCAGTAAAACTGCGTATCTCCACTTTTTTTTTTCTTTTTTTACAGCTTAATTCATAAGCTGTGTTATATTTCACGGCAGCTCCTAGAAGATGAATCAGTTCTCGAAGCTGACCACGTTTTCACCTGAAGATCAAAACAACTACATTAGGAAGTGATGAAGGCTATGGGAGACGTAATCTATAAGCAAGGAATTAATCTTGTGGGCTGAAGTCGCGGCGGACGGCAGGGGTGTTGGCAGAAATTTTTTTGGACGGAGCACCATCTTGATTAGAACGAGTCTGGAAGGCAGAGGTGGTAGACCATTATTTTGTGCGCATAAAACAGGAAAAGTTTTTTGGGAGGCGGGGGAGGGGCACAGGCTTTGTGTGCTAGCCTGTGGCTATGCCACTGGTGGCGGATGGACACTCGTGTGGTAGGGTATAGACACGGTGTCGAGCACCCGGGGAGAAAGATGGTGGGGGGCAGACTGCGGTAAAGATTACCTGGGCGAGAGAATTAAGCTTTGATTAACGAAGACTAGAGCGGCACATGTATGATGTAAGAAAGAAGGTTTCGTCAAACGTGCTGGCCAAACACGCAGAAGCAACTGGCCACAAAATGGACCGAAATAGGGTCAAAATAAAAGGAAAAGAATTGGACTTTCGAGCTATACCGACTCTGACAATTCAGACAACGGCACACATTTTAATGTAATAACGGCAACTTCCCCCACATTGCGCTCCTCTGTCCTATTTTGCCCTATTTTAAAATACTATATTTACTCGCGTAATAAATGCACTCGCATTATAAATGCACCCCCAACTTCAGTCATCAAAATTTCGATTTTTTTTCCCCTGCGTAATAAATGCCATCTCCTACATCATCCTCTACAGTCCCGCTAAATATGACACCTGGCGCCTGCTCACCCGTTATATCTCTTCCATTTTTCATTATTTTGCTGACCCACCCTGCTCCCTCCCTCCCTTTGCCCAGTTGCTGTGTGCCCTATTCTTTTATCTCTGGGCCACAGATAAGACCATCTTATCCGTGGGCCACAGCTGGGTTCACCAACAGTGTGAGTGTAGACATCGCAGCTGATAAGCACCCAGCAAGCGAAGGTCATGAAGCTGCCCACGCCAACCGACGATGGCTTCCTGCGAATACGAAAAAGTCCAGCTATGGGCACGCGATTTTCGAGTGACGACGACAGGATTTGCTGTTGCAAAGGGTCATTTGTCGCTATCGCGTCGCAAGTTTCTGGAAAACTAGAAAAAAATAGTTTGTCTTACACAAAAAACTTCGACGATTTCAGCAACTTGGTAGCACCCCCGATTCTCACTTCGCTTGTTACCCGCGCGTAGAGGAACTTCTCTTGTAGAAGCGAGGCAGCGGCCGTATTTTGTCGTTAATCTTGTTATAAACGGTCTGTTTTGATGCTTCGGGGGTAGCTTGCTGCAGTGCTGGTTACTTGCTACAATGTTAATGACATCATCACGGTGGTCGTGCGAGGTTGCCGCGAAGTTGGAAAAGTGCGTCATAGCGCACGCTCTTGGGCGCCTCTTCAGATATTGCGGTTTGAACGATTGCAAGAAAAGAAAGCCGCAAAACGCTTTATAGTGTGCGTGGGCGCCGGGGCACAGCTTGCAGAAGATAGCACCATAAACCACCGAAGATGAGTAAAGTGCAACAAAAAAGCTGTTTCCAAACAGTGTAAGCGTGTGTCGATTGCAAAAAGCTAAGCAACCTAACTTTTTTTTTGCATTACCACATTTTTTACTTCCGAAAAAGTTTTCATAAAATTTACCCCACGTAATAAATGCACCCCCCAACTTTGCTCCAATTTTTTTAGAAAGAAAAGTGCGTTTGGACCGTTTGTACATTCAGACATAGGGTGTTTGTGTTCGGACATAATCAGACCGTTCGCACATTCATCTTTCGTTGTGAATGAGGCGTCCATACGGAAACTGAAGTGATCTGCTTTTATTTGAACATTCATGGTCTGTGCTCATTTTAACCTATGGGCTCGAAATAATAACCACAACAAGAGAGAGGTGACAGTAGCACTGCCAGCGGCCATGACAGTGGCATCGCATACACAGTGAACTGTGGCACACCACCGGTAACTTTTACTGCAATTTTTTGCATTGACGTAGTCTGCAGAAGTCTGTGCACATGAAGTCTGAGCGATACAACGTTGTCAAAAATGAAAACACCGCGAAGTTGCGGTCAAAAACAACGCATCCAACTCACGGATGTGGAGATTGTCGCCGAAGCTACTGCTAAGCAGCCAAATGAAGACTCTGCCGAGGTGCATTCCGCAAGCGCTGATGGTGCCCCGCTCCCGACATCAGCTGAGGTCGTAGCTGCCTTGGCCCGATTGAAGGCACCGGCCTATCACTTATGGATCGCCTGGACTATATTGAGGACACAGTCGTCAAACACGCCATGGCCAACAAAAAGCAGGCTACTCTTTTTCAATATTTTAAACCAACACAATAAATACTATGTTTGAGTCTTCAAGTGAGTATTTACTGCACCACGCTTGAACGGTTCATAGGTTGTTTTCAGCAAGCTGTTGACGCATTTTTTTCGTGATTTTTTTATATCGAATTCTGGATATGTCGAACTATTTCGCGATCGCCGCGCCGTTCGATATATCGAGGTTCGACTGTAACTGAAGTCCACTTCCACCCCTGCACAAGACAAATTTTTCAACAGTTCTGATCTTTTCGTAAATTTTATGGAACTATAGCTTTGTTCTCATGTATCACTAAATTATTTGGAACAGTTTTCATTGTCTTCAAATACTGGAAGCTATTTTGCTTCACATTCCCTGTTTTCATATCTGATACCTATCTTCTGGGTGTGTTTCAGATGAACGTGCAAGGTATTTTGAAGACTGACGACTTGATCACCCGATTCTTTCGTCTGAGCACAGAGATGTGTGTGGAGCATTGCTACCGGGCCCTCCTGGACCAGACACCCAACAATGCAACCATTGTTCGCTCAAAGTGCTTCAACTCTCTTGATGCATACATGCGCCTGATAGCTTTGCTGGTCAAGCTCAGTGGAGATGCATCCAACCCAACAACCAAAGTCAACCTCCTCAACAAGGCTAGTCTTTCACTTTGCTTTACATGTTGTAGCATTTGGGTGTGAGCAGCTACAGTCAACTGCCTTTTTTTTTACACTTTTGCGGCACTGTCACTAGCCCCATAAATGTGAATGTATAAGAACGTCCGAAATTTCCTATGTTGAAAATCTCTGGCATCCGGTTTTTTCTCACTTTATACCTAAATTTCAGGTCCAAAACTGCAGCCTCCACGTTTGCCATATTTTTTATCTCGTAGGTTTATAGTGGCACTTTAGCTAGCCTCATTCTTTGTAATTGTAGCTGTGCCTAAAAGCCAGCTTTCTACAATGCATAGGTGTTTTGGGTGAAACTGACCGAAAATCTAAAGGGGCCGCTATCACAGCTCAGTGCGCCATTGTCTTTACAGATAAGTACTGGAAATGCATGGAGGTGGGACATTGACAGGCAGAAAACTCGCAGTTGCTGTCGATCCTTTATGAAAAGAATCCACAGCTAACTGTTCAGGAGTAGATGTGGCCTAGCACAGTTATAAGCATGCTGCATGCTTTTGATAGGCAGCAGCCCCAATGCGCTGCACCACCATTGATACTCCCTCTTCGGGCAAGACAGCAAAGTGCTCCACGTAGAAACATTGCCTTCAGGAATAAGTGCGGGTTGCCATCGATGCGCCCACATGTGGTCGGGAACACTTTTTGGTTGAGTGTGCACACTTGTTGGGCCACATACAAAGAAAACTACGGCTGTTGCGAGTTGCAGAGAGACTTATCGCCGATGCTACTTTGGTTGGAGAGATTCAAAAGTGCCTACACTTCTCCTCTAAGCAAACTCTTCTTTGACTTCTCTGCATACTTTGAGTCATTGCAGTGTTCTGTGTAAAAGCAAATTGATGGAAAGAATAAGGAAGGATGGGGTTCTGGTGGCACTACAAAAAAGCTGTTGAGTTACTGCAGTGCCAGAAGCTAATAACTCTTCAAGCCCCGTCGCGGTGGTCTAGTGGCTAAGGTACTCAGCTGCTGACTCGCAGGTCGTGGGATCGAATCCCAGCTACAGCGGCTGCATTTTCGCCTCCGTCGAAAATGCTGTAGGCCCGTGTGTTTAGATTGATGTGCCCGTTAGAAGAACCTCAGGTGGTTGAAATTTCCGGAGCCCTTTAATATGGCATCTCTCATATATATATATATGGTGGTTTGGGGATGCTAAACCCCATATTTTAATATTAAGTGTTCACCCAGGATGAACAAACTACCTTGTTTATTTATTACTTATCCATAAAAGAAGGAATTTTATTGTATTCTAAATCAGAATATAGAACTTCTATGCTAAAGCAGCCGGTACAGTAAAGGAACTTTCACATTTATTTATTTATTGAAAACTACCTTACAGGCCCAAAAGCATTGAGTAAGGGGGGTTACAGTGAATGCAGAAGTAAACTTGTAAGCAACAACTATACAATACGGGTTAATAATAACAGCATAATGTGGTGTAAAAACTAACTATTCAAAAAGTCAGTACCACTTAAAACAAGAGGTTACAACTTGCTGATGAAAATAAAAGCCAACATTTCACAACATAAAATAGCTCGAAAGTAAAACAAGTCAACCAATCTCGCGATGCTATATTAAAGAAATGCATCTCAAGTTTTTGCCTAACCGGGTTAGAATGACTATCAGAGGCGATATTGTCAGGAAGATCATTGCACATGTGGATGATGACTTGCGGTAGTGCTGATGTGTTAAACGTGTTTGTGTTACCAAACATGCTCGTGAAGCTGAGATCATTATGTAACCTGCGTGACCTGTAGAGGGGACGTTGAAGGTGCAATGACGATGTTTTGTTACTGTACACGTACTTATGAAATAGGCATAACAAGAACACGTGATGGCGAACATGCAATGCTTGGAGGGAATGATGAAGTTTAAGCTGAGTTACACTGGAATGAATGTCGTAGTTCCTAGAAATGTCACGGGCGTCTCAATTCTGAATTGCTTCCAGCAGGCTAATTTGATAATAAGTGGAAGGGGACCAAACAGATGAGGGATATTCAAGCTGCGGTTGGACGAAAGTAAGGTAAGACAGTTGTGAACGTTAGATGGACAATGACGGAGGTTTCGGCGTAAATACCCTAATGATTTGGAAGCATTAGCGCAAACAGGAGTTACGTGTTCTAGCGAGGAAAGTCCTGGTGTAAGGTGGACGCCCAGATATTTGTAGGATGATGCGCGCAAAAGTATGTCATCTTGTAAGTGGTATGAAAAGTCAGAGATGGTATGTTTTCGTTCAAAATAAACAGCTTTGCATTTATGAGATGCTCGAAGAGATGTTGCAAGATGACGTTATCCAACTTTCGAAGAGTGCCTGGTCATCTCCGGTCGTGCTCGTGAAGAAAAAAGATGGATCACTACGCTTCCTGTAGCGTGGACTGCAGGAAACCTAATAGCACGACTAAAAAAGACGTCTATCCGCTGCCCCGCATCGACGTTTTCCTCCACAGACTGCGGCGGGCCAAGTATTTTTCATCGATAGACTTGAAATAAGGCTACTTGCAGATCGAAGTTGATGAATGAGATCGTGAAAAAAAACACCTTCGTTACACCGGATGGCCTGTATGAATTCAAAGTACTTCCCTTCGGCCTCTGTTCTGCACCTGTGACATTCCGGAGAATGATGGACACTATTCTTACCGGTCTAAAGTGGCACACGTGCTTAGTTTACCTCGATGATGTTGTTGTGTTTTCTGGCACCTTTGAGGAGCACCTGAAGCGTCTGCAGAATGTGCTGGAAGCGCTCCGCTCTGCTACCCTGACACTGAAGCCAGAAAAATGCCACTTCGGTTAGAAGGAACTTAAGTTTCTCAGCCATGTTGTCAGTGCGGATGGTATTCGACCAGACCCTGATAAAAGTACCGCTGTGGCCTCGTTTCCTGTTCCACGTGGTAAGAAGGCAGTGCGTCGCATAACTACACACGCACACAGTCTTGTAGGGTGAGGGAAGTCTAAGCTCGAGCGTTAGCGCCCGCTACTTCTCATAGTTCACACATGGTTCACACGCGGTTCACTTTAGCGGGAGATAGCGTAATTTTTGTTAAATCGCATTAACCTCCTTTTTCAATGTACGGAATGCTTGCCCCGGCTATTGCAGTTCCTCTCACTTGTGGTGGAATCTCTTCTTGCATGGTTTGTAATACATTAAACCTCATTAGAACCAAATTGCATTTTACATATAAATAACTTTATATCCAAAAATTTGTTGTAAATGTATATTCCTGTATATTCCTATGTAAATGCATATTCCTATATCAACTGCAAGGCTATTCTTCATTTATTTTATTATTTCTGGATTCAATATTTAATGTTTGAGTCTGTTTGTTCTGAAATTGATTTCAAAATTCAGTAAAACCGCTTTAATTCAAAGTCGCTAGGGCCGTGAGAAAGCTTCAAATTAAGCAGGTTTTCGTATTAATAGAATGTACAAAAACTGGAATTCAAGGAATATGGAATTGTTCAAAGTAATCAGGGCTGGTCGTTTGCTGTGCTGGCTAGTTCGCAGCTCCAAGGCTTATATTTACCACGAAAGACCTGGTGTTAATTTTGCCAAAAACATGGGGGAGTGGCAAGCCTCGCTGCTGCCACGAAAAAAAAAACAACAACTAACAAACTATCGTGATGAACTGCAATGCGTGCCTGTAGAAAACCGGACATCTTCACTGCAACATAGTGGTGACATGCGAGTAGCATGTCGCCTGCTACTCACTGTGTCAGCACGTAATGATGCGACCATTCGCCCCTTCTTTCTGGTAAAATAAAGAACTTAATTATGGCCACTGTGATGAAATTCACTGGAAAATATGCTCATTGAGATTTAATAACTTAGTTTTCAAGGTAGGTATTGCAGGTCAAAACTCTGCCAGCAGTGCAAGTGCGCATATTGCTGGAGCAGTCAGCGATCGAAGGCTTGTATGCATCACGATTTCTGTCAAACTATCCTTCATTAATTTCTTTACAATCCCAGGAAGAATGGGCAAATCATGCTATATGCTGCCTGTGTGTCATCATTGTGGTGCAGTGAAGCACATCTTGTTTTCTGCAGGCACAGATTTTGGTTGACCACGAGACCGTTTCTTTTTTTTTTTTTATGGGCGAAGCTCCTTATAGCGGCACCCTTTCGTCCCTCGTAGCCGTTGTAGTAGTGTGTAACAAGTATAACATTTTGACCTCCAAGGTGGTGCCGTTGAGAGATTTCTTCTGTGCGTTGTTGAACAATAAAAGATAGTGCTCAATGTACATGCCAATGGCTGCTAAGAGGGAATGAGAGACAGGAGAATGCGGCTTTTAGTTAACGTGCACGTTGTGAATTTTTTATTGTTCAACAACGCACAGAAGACAAGAAAAGGTTGCTACGTTACACTCGCTGGGCGCAACCTCCTAAGTTTTAGAAAGGTTTAGCGAGCTTTGGGCTGCAGTGCCATGAATACAGTGAACTAGTATATACCATGAACTCGAGGTGGTTCAAGGGGGGAAATAGACACGAAGCGCAAGCCGTAAGAAAGTGCGTGTGCCTTCTCTCGTTCAGTCCTTGGAATGTCCGCTGGATGGCGGTGCTTCTATATGAAGAATTATGATGAAAAGATGCGAGATCGTGGTACTTGGAGTGTTGAAATAGGTGGACGAATGGACACACAGACAGATGCATGGATGGATGCACGGATGGCTGCACAGACAGATGGACGCATGGACGGACGCAGGAGTGGATGCATAGACGAAAGCAGGGACGGGTGCACAGATGAACGTGCGGACGCAGGAACAGACGCACGCATGGATGGACGGAAGCAAGAACGAATGGACGGACGGATGCTTTGCCCCACTATCCATCATTCACTCCGTGGATATGCTCCCATTTTTTTTTTTTTTTTTATTAGAAGTAGCGAGGCTGGGGTGCTTCAGCTGCCACTCATTAGTATTGCCATGTTGCATTGCCGTGTAGCTTTTGACAGGCGTTGCTTTTGTAGATTTGCTGTGAAAGTGCGATCGGGAATCTGCACAATGCAATAAAAGAAACTCATTATCTTCAAAAATATTCATAACACAGAAAATTCAAAATATACATCTTGAAGATAAATGACTAATAAACAGTATAAAAAAAACAAATTTTGTATAGAATGCCTCTATTAACATAGATAAATTGGAATCGAGCTGTGCTTCATTGCTTGTGTCATGCGGTGAAGAACTCAACAGCTTGGTTTTTCGTGAGACTCGAGGGAGCTCGTACTTTTTTTTTTTCAATAACACTTTTTTTGTTTTTTTGCAATAAGAGCCTGCACGTCTTCTATTATAGATGGATGCCTGTAATGTAAATAATTCGTCTCTAAATCAGATGTCCTATGCACTTCGCTATTTCGTCTAGCGCCGCCGCTTTCCATGAGCCACCTCACTTGTCATTTCAGTAAATGCATCTAAGCATATTTCTTTGTTTTTGCACATCGTATTTAAAAAAAGAACAATATCATGTTCGGTCCTAAAATGTTTTTCGCTGCTCCGTAGTAAGGACCAAGATGTGCTCCGGTGACTCTTTCTCATGCAGTAGGCTCAGCAGCCGGTGCCAGCACACTGTGCACCAGCAAAGTGTGGACCTTGCACGTAACCAGAGTAGCTATAAGATTGTGCACAAAGGTTGTAGCTACGCACTTGAGGCAGAGAAGACAACTTGAGGCCGTAAAGAAAACAAACCCATGAACGACTAGGAATGTCTTAGGCTGATACAAAACATCCCTGCCACAAAACTTGAAGTTTGGGTTCTGTCATTCACTGACTCTAAGCTCGTCCTCATTATGTTCAGGTGGGGTTAAAAGACAGTCTTGAGCAGCGTAACTTAGAAGTGTGGCAGCTTGGGCTAGTTGGTATGGCATGACAATAGTTATAGCGCGGGAACAAAACGACGACACAGAGACAAGAAAGACACGAGCACTCATGTCTTTCGTGTCCTTCTTGTCTCTGTGTCGTCGTTTTGTTCTCGCGCTATAACTATCGTCATCGTTGAGAGTGTGTTCCTTGCAGCGTTGGTTCGTGCGCAAGACGATGACGGCGTAGGAGCGATTAGGGACACTAGATGCAACTCTGTGCCTGATATAATCACACAAGCGAAACCAAAGCTGCTGAAAACTGGCCTAGAAGGCCACCTCCACACTTTACACAAGCGGCGAACTATCAGAAATATTTTTTTGTAAAATGAATTTTCCCCGACTCCTAGCAACGGCTCTCTATTGACTAGCTGGCATAAATTTCTGGCAATTATTAGTGCTCAACAATTATTACTGTCAGATGGTGAAGATGACATATTGAATTGATATTTGACTTGCAAAGGTTATTTTTATTACAGAACTTTGATATTACTGTAGCATAAGCACGAGGGGCATGCACTTATGTGAAGTTCCCAAGCTATGTGCATTTTCCCAATAACATACACACATTAGTTCGTGTAAAGGTCTCAGAAGTCACTATGTAGCCAAGACTGGCAAATTCAAACTGATTCTGAAAAGGGGCTTGACTAACTACTAGAAAGTTCTGGGTTTACGAGAAACAAATTCGACGTCCCAAAATCGACGAACCAAACATCACCGGTGATCAATTTAAATAGGCGTGGTAACTAACCGAGCTGGTGCTGAAATGGGCAAGGTAGGCGTGGTAATAACCGAGCTGGTGCTGACCGCCACTGCAAATTATCCGCTCAGACTTGCATTGCGAACTACGGGATTGCGAAAATATTTCAGATTAAATGGGACTTCGAAATAACGGTTTGAATTCATGAGGTTTTACTGCTAATAGCAGTTGGCCATACAAAGCAGTGGATAATAATAATAGCAGAGAATACAAAGCACTGGGCAGCAAAGCCTGGTGGTCATTGATTTTAAAGAGAGGTGCCATGCTTTCTCAAACACAAGAAAGGAGTTTTGATGCAACATGTGTATTCCTTAAAAAGGTATGGATGAGAAAAAATACATGTCGTTTTTGTTTTGTTTGATACAGCTTTTCAGGGGGACACGGCCTTCGAAAACCAAAAAATCCAGTTTTAGTAAACAGTACTTTTGGTCATTATAATCTATCAACTAGATCCTCTGTTAATATCAGCGCCGAATTCACGCTAAAAGTGCCTCAAATAAGCTATTTAGCTAGCCGAGGGAGCACTTGAGGAGCTGCCTCGGCTAGCTCGTCAAAAATATTCTAACTTCGTGGGCACGCCGTTTCTCCCCTGCTCAACCGAGCGCCGCCATCTTGGTCATGTTTTGTTCGTGATTTTCGCTCTTTTTTTTTTCTCCCCTATCAGAGGCGACAACAGTGGCGTGGTTGAGGTGTAACTGGCTTGCGATTGGGTAGCTTGCAGGGTACTAGAGTTTCCCGCTTTTTAAACGCGGAGCTACAAATGAACGGAGCGCGCGCTCTTTCGGGGCGAGGAGAAACGAGTGGTTGCTATTGGCTGGTTCGCACACTCACGTGCTCATCTCCCGCGCATGGTGCAGCCACCGCCCGGCGGCGCCCGCGCGACTCGTCTGCTTTGACCCCTTCGTTTCAAATATTCTCGTGCTACTTCGTCTTTTGCGATCGGCCTCGGCACTGTCATGCAAATCGTCTTGACGAGATTATAGTTCTGCGCAGCCCTCCGATCGTCGAGTTCTCCCGTGCCTTCTGCTCGAACAGCCGCAAGTTGCCAGACGCATGACCGACGCAGCTCTTTGTGCAGAGGGGGTTCTTCGGAAGATTTAAACGTAGCTTCTGGCAATGGGTCGGACGTTTCTCAGGAAATGCGCGACTGCACTCGCTTTTGGAACTCAAAAGCGCCGACCGCCTATTCCACAGCATTCATGGAAAACCCCCAGCAGGTCGGCAGTCAGTCGGTGATAACCAAGTCACCCTGGATCCTCGGCCGTCAACAAGCTTTTGCTACCTAGCGGACAATGCAGAGGTGGCGCAACGCAGGTGCCTGTCCGAGTCATCAACAGAAGGCATGCTTATCAATGTTATAACGCATCAGCATGCATGCTCTCCTAACTGGGATCGGCCTGTTCAGCATGACTATGAAACGATCGATGCGGAAATGACAAGCGCGTCGGCAGACACCGTCAATGAACAGAGTGATAACAAGACTTTGCTCGGCGAGCTTTCTGCGATTTAAGGACATATTCAATCATGCTTCCTGTTCGCCGAAACGACAGAGGCGCAGTCAAAAACAGTTTGTGAGTCGCTCGGCGCGATGTCCGCAACTGAGCAGAAATTCACACTGATCGCATCTCAGGAACGTGAAACGATATCTGCGCCGGAAAAATACATGCTTTTTTCAGATGGCTGCTCCCAGTCATTGATTGGGAAAACACTCTGCCCAATTTGCCATGAGCAAAACTTTGATTGGGCTTGCCGTGAAAATGGTGCTAAAATGTTGTTCTTGTGGCACAGCCATGCCTCACCGCAGTGGTCTAGTGGCTAAGGTACTCGGCTACTGACCCGCAGGTCGCGGGATCGAATCCTGGCTGCGGCGGCTGCATTGCTGATGTGGGCAGAAGTGGTGTAGGCTCGTGTGCTCAGATTTGGGTGCACGTTAAAGAACACCAGGTGATTGAAATTTCCAGAGCCCTCCACTACAGCATCTCTCATAATCATATGGTGGTTTTGGGATGTTAAGCCCCACATATCAATCAATCATTGTGGCACAGCCAGCTCTCACTGGTCGTCAAAGAGAAAAGAAGGTGCCAGAGTCTTTGATATAAATGTTAGATCAGTTCAGGCAATCAGGAGCATTGGAAAAAGGACCTACTGCTAAAACAACTTCTGTCATTTATAAATGATATTTACAAATGTCATTTATGAATTAATAAATGACTACTGCTATGACTTATGTACAGGCTGTCAAGAATACATATGAAGAAATAGAAGCGAACTTCACGAAAAACATTACTGGTGTACAATGGCACATGGCTAATTTGTGGGCACACCTCGCACATTGGTGTAGTCTGTGTAATTGAATTTTACACGGGTGTGGTGATTGACTGCACAGTGTTGTTTAATTTTTGCCTTGGGTGTACGCTAGGGCACTGGAAAGTCACCCTACATACGAAGAATGGAGGAAGGCACACCAGTGCCAAAAAAACACCGATGTAGGTGAAGGGCGTATGGAGGTTAAAGCTGCACCGCAGCTTTCTGGGCACTCGATCAGCAAAAATGACTTCAGGTACACAAATGTGATTTGTGATGGAGACAGCCGCACCTACGCAGCCCTATGCAATGTTCAGACATATGGATTCACCATTCACAAAAAAGGACTGTGTGAACCATGTCCAGAAAAGGATGGGCACCGCGCTCTGCCCTCTTGTGAGCAAAGCAAAAAAGGGAGAGACACTTGGATGAAGAGGTGGCCTTACGCAAGATCTTATAAAGAGTCTCACCAGCTATTAATGCCTGGCCCTGCGAAGCAACTCAGATGTGCAATATATGCAAGGGGCGGTGATGGCTGTGATAGTATGTGCCGTGGTTGTGAAACAGAAACTCATACCTCATGTGTGTGCCATGCGGTGGCGAAGAGGATGCAATTTATGCGCCTATGTGCCGGGTGGAATCGACGACGAAGGCTGTGACAGCTCGTGAGCAGCAGCCTCGCAGGTTCGTGACCAACATTTCGGCAGTGCGAGGTGCTGTGTTCGAGGCAGGACTACCTCGCTTGCTGTCTGGCTCATAGGCTTCACCCCAGCCACGTCGCTACCTTTCCACCAGCTGAGTGCTCAGCCTCCACTAGGTAACAGGCCCAGGACGGCCAACGTGGCGTTCGGCTCGCTGGACGAATGGTTCAAGAGAGCTGGCACCAGGTTCCTGATCCCCCCTGCCTGTTCCTGAGCCAGGGTTTTTGAGCCAGGGTTCTTGAAACCTGGCCTTGCCTCGCTGGTCTAGGAGGGCTAGCGTGGATCTTTGTGCTGCTGCTGGTGCCCATGGGCACAACTACCTGCCGCCGCAGCACATCTGTCATTGAGTCGGGTTAGCCGATCGTGGCGTTGAGCCAACCGAGTTGTCACCGCACGCGTAGGCGCTGCATCAACAGGACGTCGCCAACCTGAACTGTAGGCCAAACATTCTCTTTATTTCACTGGCTTATCCGCGTGCATATTAGCCCTAGTGTGTAGTTATGTATAAGTGCGAAGTGCGTGGAATGTATCTGACGTGTGTTTGTGCACTGGCGTACTGTCAACTTCTTTCTGGAGCGGTCTTGCCCCAATATAACGTCACAATGGCAACACTCCACAATTCATTCACTGATGTCGCACCCCGTCATCAGCTGTGTCCTCCTTATGCCCTCTGCTGGTGCAGGCACCGTTCGGCAGAAGCCACCAGCTCCACATAAGTACAACATTCTCAGCAAGGTTATAGAAGCACTGCGACCCATCTATCAACGCCTTTCCAACCCTCAACTGCTGGCTCTATGTAGCGACAACAAGACTCAAAATTCTGCTTAGAATCTCCAATTTGTGATTTGGTCACTGATATCCAAACAGTAGCAAAGTATAATACAGGCAGCTTGCAAGCTTACATCGAGATTTGCATGGCACTAAGTGTAAAACCTGGAGCCGTTGCCTTGCAGAGGGCGGCAGAAAACGACAACCAGCGTGCTAGAAAATTGTCAAACATGCACCAGATGAAGAAGCAGAGGACCAAAAGGCCACCTGCAGGCATGGACACCAAAGACTACTATTCTGGTGCATTTTGATGAAGGTTGTAGTGTACACCTATCCTGAAGGTGTACGGCCCCTAGCGTGGGTCCGGTGTTAGCGAGCTGCAGGGCACGCATTAACTGTCGCCGTGCCGAGAACACGGTACTGCTCAAAGTCGCAACACTTTATTGCCTGCAGCAACACCAAGAACGCAGTACAGAGCTCATTGCAACAGGGGCAACTGCAAAGCAAATCGGCTTATCCGCGCCACGGGCGAGATCTACACAGGGTGCCGCGAGCACGTCTCGGTGGTTCACGGTGACACTGGGCCAACAGGGCCCGCCCGGTCGCTTGAGAGAGGGCGAAACTCCGGTCTCATTGGCTTTGAGAGATACGGGTCGGCGTAGTACGACCATGAGCGAAGACACCGCACCGCTCGTCGGCCTAGCGTTCGAAAGGGACAACAAAAGGTGAGCGTTCGTCGCGGGGGCAAGGCGCCGTTGGTGAAGTCTGACGAGCCCCTAACAATAGGAGCCGACGGATGGAAAAAAAATGCATGCTCACCCTCAGTCGTCCTGGAGAGATCTGACTCGCTCCTGACGCGCGTGCAACCCAAGACTCCACGCACGGCGCCACAGTCGACATCCACTACCGAGTGAGAGGGATTAATCGGCACTCCCACTCCCCCAGCGCGAAAGACCACTGAGGAGGGAAGAGTCATGGCAGGACATGAGAATGGCTGAAATAGATGGCAAAGCCCGCGCTATGGCGGCGGGCTAGCCTCAATTCTCACAAGGTTAAGTGTCATAAAAACTTTGAAAGCCTTTTTCTCTGAAGTGTGTTTTGGGCACTTAGTGTTGCTTGTGAAAAGTATAGCGTGGCAGTGACTGGGCCAAATTATATATATTTTTTTTCATTCCTTGAAGCCTCGTTGACAGGATGGCATTATTCATTACTTTGCTAACGATGTAGTTTTCTTATGTGATAATTAGTGCATGCAAAGCTCTGATGCAATACATGAAACTGATGGGGATGTTATTTGTAAAACGAAAAAGGAATTGGCAATTTTCGATAATGCCATCCTTTGTCGTGTTTTTTTAAATTAATATCGAAACCCCTGTGACCTTCCTGGAATGGTTTGTTAGAATGCTAGGCTTTTCACCAACAGACTGTCATCAGATTATGTAATGTAGTATAACTTGAAAACTACTTGAGATATTGCAATGAAACTTCATATATAGCTATTCGAGACACTCTTCAGTATGCCTGCCAAATTTCGTTACTCTAGGTCAACAAACAAAAAAGTTTTTTGATTGCCTTACAAGGGTATGTTGTCAAAAGTTTCGGGCATATTTTCAATTTTGAATCATCGACCTATTTCATCAGCTCTTTGACGTTATATAATGGTTTTATGTCTGAAGTTCATTTTTAACGTTCTGGCAATACAGCGTGTGGCACTCGTAAATTGTATTTATCGGCTAATCTTCTTTTTTTTTTTTTTCAGGTGCTTGGCATTGTGGCAGGTGTATTGCTTCAGGATCATGAGTCACGGGGCCTGGAGTTTCAACAGCTTCCTTACCATCGCATTTTTATGATGCTTTTCCTTGAGCTGAGTGCACCCGAGGCAGTTCTGGAAGCCATTGGCTTTCATGTGTTGATGGCCTTCTGCAATACTCTGCATGTTCTGCAGCCATGCAAAGCTCCTGCTTTTGCTTACTCCTGGCTAGAACTCATCTCACATCGTGTGTTTTTGGGCCGCGTCCTTGCTCTGACTCCACAACAGAAAGCATGGGGAATGTTTGCCCAGCTGCTCAATGACTTGTTCAAGTTCCTGGCTCCCTTCCTTCGCAATGTGGACCTTGAGAAACCCATCCAGCTTCTTTATAAGGTAAGCCTGAAACAACCCTCTGGGCTTCCTGTGCTTCTGCAAGACGTATCCCTTCTCTTTTGCAGGGCACTTTGCGGGTGCTGCTGGTGCTGCTCCATGACTTTCCAGAGTTTCTGTGCGATTATCACTATGGTTTCTGTGACTTGATTCCAGCAAACTGTATTCAAATGCGCAATCTAATCCTTAGTGCATTTCCTCGACACATGCGACTGCCTGATCCTTTCACACCGAACCTGAAGGTGGAAGTACTGCCAGAAATCACGCAAGCCCCTAGAGTCCTCACCAATTTTGCTTCAGTCATCCAGCCTCAGAGCTTCAAAAAGGCAAGTGTTGAAGCATAGAACATCTATAGTACTTGACTCTCTTGTCTCTTCTTCGTCTATGATGGGGGCACATCTGTGGTCTCAGTAAAGCCTGATTATGATGTGCACTTTTTTTAGGGATAGAGATTATTTTGCTCTTTATTAACTTCTAGACATGACAGCCCAGAGTTTGTAGTTTCACACATTTTACAGCTGAGCTGTCTTGCCTCCCATCTGTCCATTTTGTGATGTAGATGGTAAACTATCATACTGGTGTGCGCTTTCTTCTTGACCTGCTGCACTTTCTCAACACGCGTGGCCGGGGCGTGCTATATTGCTGCACCGATTTGTCTTGTGTGGGATGCAATAACTCAGATTGTGAAAGATCAAGTACAGGGAGAGGAAATATACAGAAAGAAGGCTCCTACTTGGAGCCTGTCTGGTCTTCGCTAATAAGTAAATAAAAAGAAAAACATTAAAAGACAGAAAAAAGAAACGGATACATAAAGATTGAAACGGACACAAAAAAAAAAAACAGAGAAGAAAGAAAGGGGGCAAGAGATAGAAACATATGCAAAAACATTTTAATGCCAAGAGATATCCAATCGAACCCAATCGATACTTAGCCAATACTCGTGATTTACGTGTCATCACGTGAACACTCTGTGCATTGGCACGTGCCTATACTCGGGGACAACTCTTTCTGTGGCAATGAAAGGGCATGTGCTGTCGGCGTGTGTCACCACAGCAGAATATTGCGCCACAAATGCGTCTGTTTTCTGCATGAAAATTATAAAAAAAACATAATTATATCTTCTACGGGATGCTGTTTATAAAGAGACACTGAAGGAACCGAGGAGATATAATTATTTGTTTTTCTTTATGAAGTGTGATTTGGTATTTTGTGCGTGAGAAAACGTTACACATTTTAGTTGCACGTCATAATAAAAATGGCGTCTTCGCCTTTAGGAGAGTGCAAGTCGCCCTCTAGCTATTCTCACGACTCGCCAAAGGAGCTTGTGTCGAATTTCCCTCATAAGTGGCTGTGTAAGCAGATGTAGCAAGATTTATGCTGTGTTATTTATTTGAGCACGGTTGCTATTCGAAAAACAAGTCTAGCTGGACTACTTCACAAAAGAGTACATGTGCACTAGCTCCGCCCCCGGTAGCTTTCCCTTTATTGCCACAAAATTGCCACAGAAAATTGTCCCTGGGTATAGTAAAGCCAGATTCATGAGTAGTACTGACCAGTTCTACTCACTCGGCCCCAGCCTTGCACAACTCGGTGATAGCTGCACAAATTGTTTTGTAAACATTTCTGCACAATATGTTGAACACACTTTTTTTTTTACCATACATCTGTAGCTCTGTAAATGTGTTGCCGTTTTACATTTCGCTGACTCCCATGCCTTTTTTAGTGCTCCTTATTAACTCTTTTCGTTCCTGCACTATTCAAATCGATCACCAGTGGTTGACTCTTTGGTTCATCAATTTTGGCATGTTAAATTTGTTTCTCGTGCACTCAGCACTTTCTTGCAGTTAGTCCAGCCACTCAACTTTCAGAATCAATTTGAGTTTGCCCATTTTGGCAACATAATGATTTGTGAAAGTAGTTTGCGCGAACCAATGTGCATGTGTTGTTGGAAAAATGCACTAACTGGCACACTTGAGAAAAGTGCGTGCCCCTCATGATTATGCTGCAGTAGCATTGAAGGCTGTGGGGTTTATACGTCTTCTGTGCCTGCACCACGCCATGCAAGCAACTTTATAAGGGGGTGTGCGCCCCCACAAGGTCTGTAATCAGAAGAACCTTTGCTAACCAAATATCAAATTAAAGAGTCAGCTTCGCAATTTGGGAGTGTTTAGCAGTAATAATTGCCAGAAATTTATTCCATTCCCCCCCGCAGGGGCGCCTGCGCAAGCAGGCATTTGGTGTGTAGCGACACCACGGACCCAAGCTAACGGGGCGAGTTTCGACTCCCTCCCACGCCTAGCCGTGCGTGACTTTGCCGTGCCCGGGGAAAAGGGGATCCTGGGGGTTGAGCCAATGCTGGGTGATTGGACCTTTAAGGCCCCCCAGTGGCGGCAACACACCTCTTTGGCCCCGGCTTCACGTAGACGGCACCCCCGGATTGACCCGCCCGGGGGGAATCTGCAGTCGCCTTTTCCTGTCTCCACCTCACATCTTCGTCTTTTCTCTTACTTTAAATCTTTCCTGTCCTCTACTCTGTTCCGTTGACTTCCGTGTTTTCTGGCGGCAAGGGTTAACCCTGTGTGGCTATCCTACCTTGGATACACCATATTCGGTTATAGTGGTGGTGTACAGCTCGCGTTTGCAGGGCCTTGGCTTACAGATCCTGCAGCGTCCCCTTGTAGGACTCCATGGTGGGTGGCTGGTGCCGCTGCCGAAAATAAACCTTTTCATATGGCTAGTTCCTTCCCCCACTCCCTGATCGCCCTCAAAAAAGAGGGCGCACCGATGAAGTCTTCCAGTTTTTTGGTCACCAGAGAGTATCCTTTCTGCGATTCCACGTTATTCACGCTGACACACCCGGCAAACCAGTGCGAACACTTTCACCTTTTCTTGTTTCGAAGTCTTTGACAGCAATCTTTGGCCCAGGATATAAAGCATCGAGAATGGCAAGGGGTGACCTCCTGTTGGAGCTCCGTGACCAGAAACAATATGAAAAATTGCCTAATCTAGTGAAATTTGGAGATACCAAAATCATAGTAACCCCACACCGAACCATGAACACCACCCGCGGTGTTGTTTCAGATGATGACCGGCTAGGGCTGACGGAGGCTGAACTCCTGGAGGGTTTCAGCGAACAGAATGTCATCAACATGAAACGAATTAGGATGAGACGTGATGGCAAAGAAGTCCAGACTAAGCACCTAATACTTACGTTTAATTCAAGTGTACTGCCCGACTCTGTTGAGGCTGGATACATCAAGCTTTGAGTCAGGCCATATATACCAAACCCTCTACGATGTTTCAAATGCCAGCGGTTCGGCCACAGTTCGCAGAACTGCCGAGGCCGCCTCACTTGCGCGAATAGCAGTGCTGAAGAACACACATCTGATGCCTATGAAAACTCTCTTCACTGTGCGAGCTGTAATGGGGAGCATGCCGCATACTCACGGTCATGGCCATGCTGGAAAAAAGAAAAGGAAATTATTACAATTAAAGTAAAACAAAACATTTAATTTAAGGAGGCACGAAGGCAGGTGTCCTGCCTACCAGAAACTAGCTTTGCCGAAGTGGCGCGTCAGGGGGCAGCGCCACGACGGCCCCCGGCGGCTGTCTGGCACACGTGTAGTGAGCTGGCGGTGACGCCATCCGCCCCCTCGGCGGTTGCAGCCAGTGCTGCTCCGCCATCTAAGAAGGACCCACCAACCTTCGGGCTGGGGGCCGCGAAGGCCTTGTCTTTTGAGGCGAGGCCCTCAAAACAAATGCAGCGGTCGCAAGAGCGCTTGTCCAGTGCCTCGCAAGAGGCAATGGACACAACTCCGAGCGTGAGGGCGCAGCAAGCGCCTAAGGATCGGCGCGACTCCGTCGACCGATCCAAAAAAGAAAAATCTCGTGTCACGGCCCCTGGAAAGGGTCCGTAAGCTTACATTCCATTCTTGAGCACACAACACAAAACACATCTAAAATGGACACACAAATACTACAGTGGAATGCCAGAGGTCTGTTTAATAACCTAGATGATATCTAAGACTTGCTTAATGACTATCAGCCAAAAGTGTTCTGTGTTCAAGAAACTCATTTAAAGTCGACTCATGTGAATTTTTTAAATCAATACGTGGTTTTTTGTAAAGATCGAAATGGTGGCAATTTCTCTTCTGGAGGTCTGGCCATCATTGCACAAAAAAACGTAGCATGCCAGCACATTGTGCTACAAAGCTCTCTTGAGGTTGTGGCTGTTCGCGCTATTCTATTCAACCGTCTTATATCTATCTGCTTGATCTACATAGCCCCTGATAAACCATTCAATAAAACAGAGTTCGAAAAGCTTATTGATCAGCTTCCAGAACCATATGTGTTAATTGGAGGTTTTAATGCTCACAGTTTGCTATAGGGTGATACCAAATGTGATGCGAGAGGTCGTGCAATAGAAAACTTTCTTCTCGCATCTGGAGCCTGTCTGCTCAATAAGGCAGAGCCAACATACTTCAGTACCACACACAATACATATTCATGCATAGATTTAGCCATTGGGTCACCGTCACTCCTACCTTACTTAGATTGGAAAGTTATTAATAATCTATATGGAAGTGACCATTTTCCAACTCTTTAAGTAACAAAACAACGGGATGACCGGCCGTCTTATCCTAAAAAGTGGAACTTTCATGTTGCAAACTGGGTGAAATTCAGAGAGCTATGTACACTACACCTCGAAGAGGTAGACCATTTGGACGTAGTAGAGATGGCCAACTATATTTCTGAATACATTCTTACTTGTGCAAAAAAGTGCATACCGCAGTCCAGGAATGATAAGGTTAACACAAAGCCATGGTGGAATCGGGAGTGTGAAATTGCTAAAAAACGGCAAAACAAAGCATGGAGGACTTCGCTACCCAACAGCAGAAAAATTGATAACCTTTAAAAGTTGCAAAGCGAATGGCAGGCGTGTTCGCCGTATAGCCAAACGAGAAAGCTGGGCACGCTATATATCCTCAATAAACTCCTACACAGACGTCAGCAAGGTTTATAATAGGGTGCATAAACTTAAAGGACAAGGCCCAAATCCCTTCGCTTTGGTGAATGACTGCGGTGATACAATAGAAGAACAGGCAAACGCTCTTGGCGAACACTTCGAGAAAATGTCAAGCTCAGAAAACTATACCACTAAGTTCTTACGCCACAAAAGCATAGCTGAAAGTGTACCTCTGTGCCGGAACAAGCCTGTATGAGACGGATACAATAAACCACTAACACTGTATGAACTGAAGCTTGCCCTTGGTTCCTGTGGAAGTTCTGCTCCTGGTTCTGATACAATTACCTATGAAATGATCAGAAATCTCCCTGATGAAACCCTGAACTGCCTTTTAGCACTTTAAAACAAGATTTTCAATACCGGCAAAATACCATCTGCTTGGAAGGAGGCAATAGTACTACCAATCCTTAAACAGGGCAAAGATCCCTCTTCGGTAAATAGTTACAGGCCTATCGCCCTCACAAGCTGCCTACTCAAAGTGTTTGAAAAAATGATTAACTGCCGCTTGGTCTATTACTTGGAATACAACGGCATATTGGACCCGTGCCAGTCTGGTTTCCGTACAGCTAGATCCACAACCGACAATCTTGTCCTCCTCGAGTCGCGTATACGTGACGCATTTGTACACAATCAATACTGCCTGTCTGTTTTCTTTGATCTTGAGAAGGCATATGATACTGCCTGGCGATAAGGAATCCTGCAAGATCTACTGTCTTTCGGAATATGTGGCAGGTTGATTACCATCTTAAAAGATTACCTGTCTGAAAGGAAGTTCCGTGTAAGAATAGGTACTGTGTTATCGCGCACATTTCTTCAAGAAAATGGAGTGCCGCAGGGAGGAGTATTAAGCTGCACACTATTTATAGTTAAAATGAACTCTCTTAGCTCTGTTATTCCACCTGCGATATCGTACTCTGTTACGTGGAGGACATTCAAATTAGTTTCAAATTGTGTAACTTGACTGTATGCGAACGCCAGATACAGTTAGGTGTTAACCGACTTGCAAAATGGGCTGACGAGAATTGTTTTAAGTTTAACACTGACAAGACTACTAGTGTGCTTTTCTCGAGACGACGAGGTGTGCATCCTGACCCCTGCATACTAATGAATGGACAAAATATAGTCATCGCGAAAGAACAAAAATTCCTCGGTGTAATTTTTGATTCCAAACTCACCTTCATTCAGCACATAAAACAGCTGAAGTTAAAATGTCTCAAGACTATGAACCTTTTAAAGATTTTATCACATCAGTCATGGGGGACAGACAGGCACTGTCTCATATCTCTGTTTCGAAGCCTGGTTCTGTCACGCATAGACTATAGATGCATAGTATATCAGTCAGCTTCAAGGACAGCGCTGAAAATGTTGGACCCTGTATACCACTTAAGTATCTGGCTGGCACTTGGTGTCTTCCGTACCAGCCCTATTCACAGCCTTTATGCAGATTCAGATCAGTGGCCACTAGACTATCAGCGTACGCATCTAGGAGTCAACTATGCAGTTAAGATCATGTCTCTGAAGCAGCACCCATGCAAAACACTTATGAACGATGTGTCTACTACCCAGTTATACCTAAACCGTCCTTCTATCGCCCCACCGTTTCCATTGGCAATAAGACCTGCAGTAGAAAAACTTGCAATTTTTTTCAATGACTTAGAAGGAAGTGACCATGTCGAACACATCCCTCCCTGGCAGCAGTGTCCAGTCACTTGTGACTGGTCTTTCAAAGACATCATAAAGGAAAATTGTCCAAGTGCACTCATTGAGCAACATTTCTTGGCCCTTGAACACGAATATCGTTCAACCGCGTTCTTCTCTGATGGCTCAAAGTCTCAAACATCTGTATCTTGTGCAGCCTACGGACAAAAGTTCTCGGACACCAGAACCTTGCATACACATACCGGCATTTTCACAGCAGAAGCCTATGGTATCCTGCTTATTATACAACACATTAAACAACACAAGATACAGAAGTCTGTAGTGTACACAGATTCTTTAAGTGTTGTCGGGGCCCTGTCTTGTGGCAAGTACAGCAAGAACCCTACTTTCAACAAGCTCCTTAACGAAATCTATGCAGCCTACAACCTAAAACTTTCTATTGTTATTTGCTAGGTTCGAGGTCATTCTGGAATTGCGGGCAATGAAATAGTGGACAAGAATGCACGAGAAGCCGCTGGTCGGCAAACCATAGATATAACCTCTGTTCCAGGTGTAGATCTAAAACCTGTTGTACGTAGAGGTCTACGCAACCACTGGCAAGCTGAATGGGACAGAGAAGTCTACAACAAACTCCACCTTGTAAAACCCCAGCTGAGAAAAGTTATACCACAAAAACTCAACAGGTTCGCCGAAGTCACTCTAACACGGCTCAGAATAGGCCACACTTATGCCACACATAAACACCTTTTGACAGGCACTGATCCACCTACATGTATACACTGTGGAGAGAGTCTAACCGTTGTGCATGTCCTCATACAATGTCCTGTGCTTCACCAAGCACGACTGACCCATTTCAGGGAGCTCTATTGATATCATATCCCACTTCATCCAGCGCTGTTTTTATCACTTGATGCAGTGGTTGACCTTAAAAGACTTCTTCATTATCTTGGGAAAGTCAAATTTTTAAGAATGATATCATTCCATCCTAGCCACCAGGCTGCGCCTCAAGTGTGAGGTACCGCCTGGTGCATAAAAAGTATGTCTGAGCCTTCGCAGTTCTTGCTTAGGCAAGGACTTCAGCTGCGAGGGTCTTGGGCCTTGCAGACTAATTTATCATCACAGACATCAGCCTACGAAATAAGTTTTTTTTTTAAATCAAAGTGACATTCTTTTAAATGCACTGTGTTTTAAATGGTTCGTAGATATTCGCTACACATCATTTGTTTTAATTTTTAAACTAATAACCGAAATGAAACAACACTTGTACTGGTGCTCTTTGGCCTTAGATGCCCTTGTGCCAATAAAACTTAACGTAATAATAACAGAAATTTATTCCAGCTATTCAATAAAGTGCTGTTGCTGTAAGTCAGGCAAAATTTATTCTACAAAAAATATTTCCGAAGGTCTGTCTATGTTTGAAGTATTGAGTTGAAGGCTTCTGAGCCAGCTTCCAGCAGCTTAGGTTTCACTTGTATCGTTATATCAGACGCAGGGTCTGATCTAGTGTTACTATTCCCTCCTATGGCGTCGTCACATGCGAATGTGCATGCACCAGTGCTTCATAACACACGTAACGCTCGAAACTGCCTTGCAACCCTCCTGAACTGCATGAGGATGAGCTTAGGGTCCGTAGATTACAGAGCCCAAAAAAACTTCAAGTTGCGTGGCGATAATGTTTTGCGTCAGCCCGAGGCATGCGCAGCTGTTCATGGGTTTGTTTTGTTCACGGCCTCAAGTTGTCTTCTCCGCCACAAGTGCGTAGCTACTGACCTTTGTGCATGATCTTATAGCTACTCTGGTTATGTGCAAGGTCCACACTTTGCTGTGGCGCGGTGTGCTGGTGGCGGATGCCGAGCTTCTCCTAACGACGAAAAGGCAACCAGAGCATATCTTGGTTCTGACTACAGAGCAGCGCTGTGATGTGATATGTGCGCAAAAGATTTTCAGTTCTCCGATTTGTGCACGGTAGTGGAAAACAACTGTGAGGACACTGGCGCACATGGAAAAATGCGCCAATGTGGTCAGCTTGGGAGGGCGAAAACGACGACTTAAGACATCAGCATGAGGACACTGCGTCAGCGGCATGAGAGTAAAGTGGCCCAACCAGCAGGTACCACGAAGAATTCAGGCGCCAATCATTTGTTGATGCGGCAACCCAGAAAGCCCCAATTCTGACGGGTCGACCCGAGGAGTGCCACGGCAGTCGGCGAGGGGCTCTTGGATCGGTCGGGCAGAAGCAGGGTGGAGGCAGTTCGCCAGCATCACTGTCGTGCTTTGTCCCGAGTGCCTGGCAGAGGTCAAGAGTCGGAGCGGCCTGCTTCGCTTGACCTCAAGCTTCGACGGTCCAGGGAGCCAATTGGAAGCCACCAGGTCCACTGTCTGGCATTAGCCTGAATGCTTGGCTGTGGCCCCTGGTCCGCGGGTCTGAGAAGAAGACTGCGTGCCTTCGTCGGCCTCATCTTCGGTACCAACCTGCTCCGTCGGCGCATACGCCTGAGCGTCACCCTCCTCCTCGCAGAGTTCCTCCTCTAATGGCATCCCTGTGCTTGTGTGTGGCCGCATTTCCGATGGAGGCGGAAATGTTGTAGGCCCGTGTACTCAGATTTGGGTGCACGTTAAAGAACCCCAGGTGGTCAAAATTTCCGGAGCCCTCTACTACGGCGCCTCTCATAATCAAATTGTGGTTTTGGGACGTTAAACCCCACATATCAATCAATCAATCCCTGTGCTTGTGTCTGCTCTTCGTGGACGTCCGCGACGCCTCAGTAGCAGTTGCACTCACCGGCGAGACTGTTTTGGTTATGATTAGACTAGGCTTCTTTTTGCGATGCTCAGAGCATTGTACATAGCTTGTAAGTTGTTTTGTTTTTATTAGTGCGTGTTGTGTGTTTCATATTGCTGTGTTGTTTTCATAAAGGGTGTAAAACAGAAAGCAGCCTCGCCGATTTTCTTAAGAGCTTTGCTGTCCTCGACAGAGCACGCTCTTATTGGTCTTTTTATTCCAAAGTAACCCATCACAAGCACGAAACTTTTTAGAACTTCAGGCTATATCGTTTGTTTTTTTTTCATACAATGTGCAAAATGCTAACAAATATGCTTGCATGCAAAAATAGGAATGCCAACCTATGTGGAGTGAGGTGGCTCATGGAAAAAGGTTACGCTAGAGGAAATAGCAAAGTTCATTCTTTTTGGGATTGGGCATTTTTTTGCAATCAACACTGTAATAATGGTGTCGTCAGGGTTTTCGTGTACATATTTTTAGTGTAAGAAGTGCTGTTGATGCCACATTAAGTGGCTACTTGTGCATGGCTAGTTGGTATGGCCAAAAGCGGCAGAGGAACACACATCTGCTCGTGCCACGCCGCGGTGGTCTTGTGGCTAAGGTACTCGTCTGCTGACTCGCAGGTCGCGGGATCGAATCCCGGTTGCGGTGACTGCATTTCCGATGAAGGCGGAAATGTTGTAGGCCCGTGTGCTCAGGTTTGGGTGCATGTTAAAGAACCCCAGCTGGTCAAAATTTTTGTAGCCGTCCTCTACGGCGTCTCTCATAATCATATGGTGGTTTTGGGACGTTAAACCCCACACATCAATCAATCAACACACATCTGCTTGGCAGCGACGTTTTTGGTGCAAAATTTAAGGGGGCAAACTAGTTTTTAGTTTAGGACCCAAAATTATAGATTTAGGAACTAGTTTTAGGACCCAGAATTATAGATTAGCAGCTCTGCTGCTAATCTATAAGCGCCTCGTCAAGAAGAGTTTCTACAAATGTGTCAAAAGTATAAATGAAAGCCTGTAAATGAATGCTGTAGGCCCGTGTGCTCAGATTTGGGTGCACATTAAAGAACCCAGGTGGTCAGAATTCAGAATTGTGTAATGTTGAGGTTAAGATATCTGGGCAACTAGAGAAAGTACAACAAGAATTCTTTTACCAACAGAAACCTGCATGTGTATAAAACCTGCATGTGTATAAAATCTAAGTATGGGAGCAGAATTTAGAGCAGGAGCTTGTTTAATTACTCATCGAAATTGTAACACAATGCAAACTGCTTTTTAAAAATATAAAGTTCACTCTGCAGTAAATTAAGGCCAAAACAACAAAAAAAACATGGATACTTTGAGCGCTAGTCATTAGACTGTGTTGCAGTATTCTGAATATCACTTTTAATTAAACACTTTTCTTTCTATCGATATCATAAACAATAAGGAGTGAACTTGAGTTATCTAGAAACAGTATGAGTTATAGGAAAAGTAATTAAATATTTGAAATAAGCTGAAAAAAACTGCAGAAGCCTGTGTAGTTTCATCAAGATTGCTGAAGAAATTAATAAAGAATTGTCTAAGATGCTGCTTTCTTAATGCTGCTCTCCTGCTTGTTTCAGGATTTGGACTCCTATATCAAAACACGGGGTCCTGTGACATTTCTATCAGAACTTCGCAGCAATCTTCAGGCAACAACTGAACCTGGCATTAACTACAATGTGCCATTGATGAATGCACTGGTGCTCTATGTGGGCACCCAGGCCATTGCTTACATTCAAAGCAAAAGCCTGACTCCCAGCATGAGCACAATTACTCATTCATCGCACATGGACATATTCCAGAACTTGGCTGTTGACTTGGACACTGAAGGTAAGAGCAGAGGAGAGCACCTGTTTCAGCGGCTGTTTTTTTATGTCATCAGTTACCTGAGGCTAACAGAAAATGTTTGTTGTATTGAACATGTGGCTATGGACATTATGTCTGTGACAAAAGCCCAAGAAAGATGTTCTGTACATCAGTGCAGTAATTTACTGATCGAGCTCTGTCAGCCAGTCATTAAGCGTGCAGACAGAAGCCACATTTTGTGCCATCAGTAAATGCAACTATGGGATATGATGTAATGGTTGTGGTCATTATGTAATTTATGTAAAATGCATGCTTTTGAATGTGACACTTTTTTTTTTTTTTGCAAAAATGCACTTTCAATCTACCACCTACATTAGGATGCTCTCAAGGTCATCTACTTAGCTTGGTAATTATACACCGAAATCGGCATAGCTGGGTATGAGTGTAGGACAATAATGATTGACAGGCCATGGAACTACTGACGTGCCAGTTGTGTACAGGTGTGAGCATAAGTGTGCAGCCCACGTGGCCGAAGGCATCCAGGCGTTATCTAACGACGAGACGCCTCTGTGAGCTCTTTCAGCCAGTCATTAGGCGTGCAGACAGAAGCCACATTTTGTGCCATCAGTAAACGTAACTATAGGATATGATGTAATGGTTGTGGTCATTATGTAATTTATGTAGAATGCATGCTTTTGAATGTGATGCTTTTTTTTTTGCAAAAATGCACTTTCAATCTACCACCTAAATCAGGATGCTCTCAAGGTCATCTACTTAGCTTGGTAACTATACACCGAAATCGTCATAGCTGGGTATGAGTGTAGGACAATAATGATTGACAGGCTATGGAATCACTGACGTGCCAGTTGTGTACAGGTGTGAGCATAAGTGTGCAGCCCACGTGGCTGAAGGCATCCAGGCGTTATCTAGCAACGAGACGCTTGCTGCGGTGTGCATGCGACCCGTCAAATCAGTTGGCCTTTCATGGCGCTCTCTCTGATGTGCTCGTAGCCAAAACAACAACTGGGTGTCGCTGTCTTTGCTCCATTCAATTTGTGCCTTTTTTTTTTAACGTAGCGCCTGTGACTGCACCAGTTCCAGTGCCAGGCCCTTATTGTTATTTATACCGGTTTGTTAGCATAACTAAGCGTAGCAAGCCTCGCAAGACCTGATGGAGCCAAGCACACCAAATTACATTTACTCAGCCCAGCTTGCCTTTGTTACGTTAGGCCAAGCTGAACTTAAATGAGCCTCGCTATGATGAAACAAGCACTAATAAGTACGAAGACATAATTAAAATGAGTTTTAAGGCGAATTAGATTTAATTTAGCCTAATGAGATGACTCTAATTAGTAGTTAGTATTTTTCTCTGCTTGCATTCACCCGCGGCGGTGGTCTAGTGGCTAAGGTACTCGTCTGCTGACCCGCAGGTCACGGGATCGAATCCCGGCTACGACGGCTGCATTTCCAATGGAGGCGAAAATGTTGTAGGCCCGTGTGCTCAGATTTGAGTGCATGTTAAAGAACCCCAGGTGGTCAAAATTTCTGGAGCCCTCCCCTACAGCATTTCTCATAATCATATGGTGGTTTCGGGACGTTAAACCCCACACATCAATCAATCAACTTGGATTCTCTAGACTCGTAAAAATTAATCTCTTTAACATTGCATTCTGCTTTAGTCCTTTGAAAACCTGTGACAGGTCCTTGTATATTCTTCAATTTTCCCTTTGGAAACCTGTACGAACAATGTTAATTGGTATAGTGTCAGTAGGGAGTAATTAGTTTCTTCCTGGGTTTGGCACCTTTAAGCTCATGGGGAAGTCAACTTGGTTTAATTGGCCACGATAAGATTTGCCTCATTTGGGCTAATTGCTAAGCTAAATTAAATGATAGCTTGATCAACTTGATCAACCTTCATGACCCATCCGGCCGCCTCGCACGATGGGCCATTCGTTTGCAAGAATATGGTTTCACCATTTCATACAAGACTGGCCGTCTACACGCTGATGCGGATTGCCTCTCTAGGATGCCGCTACCGACGACAGATTGTGAAGCCGATAACTTTGACCGTCACCTTATCGCTTCTTTGTCGTCTGGCTTTTCCGATGCCGTGACTTTTGCCGCTGAGCAGCGTAATGACCCAAGCTTGAAAGCTCTCTTTCCTGGAGCAAGGAAGTCAATAAGGAAAGGCTGATTCTGCGTCCGAAATGGTCTTCTTTATTAGAGAAATTTGTCGAGAACGGGCGCCCGCTTTCTGCTGGTTGTTTCTGCGTCCCTCCAAACGTCTGTTCTCTGTCTAACGCATGATGACCCCACCTCTGGCCATCTAGGAACCGCACGAAAACTTAGTCGCACGAAAGAGCGGTTCTATTGGCCGAAAATGAGCAAGACAATTCAAAGCTACATCGCCAGCTGTACGCAGTGTCAGAGCCACAAGGGGTCCACCTCTGGTCCAGTTGGTCACCTGCAAACCATAAAGCCTTCCGGTTTCCTTTTGAAAATTTCGGCATTGATCTGATGGGACCATTTGCCTGCTCCTCAAAAGGTAATCGGTGGATAATTGTATGCGCGGGCTACCTGACGCGGTACTGCGAGACGGCTGCCTTATCCTCCGCCACGGCAGTCCAGGTTTCGGAGTTCCTGTTGCATTCAGTCATCCTCCGACATGGGCCACCTCGAGCGATATTAAGTGACCGTGGACGACCATTTACCGCTGATATTGTGGAATCATTACTTCGTTTGAGTGCCTCCAAGTTCCAACACTCAACTGCGTATCATTCACAAACTAATGGCCTGACCGAGCGCACAAACCGAACGTTCATCAACATGTTTTCAATGTACGTCGCCTCCGACCACAAAAACTCGGATGAAGTATTGCCATTCCTTATGTACGCCTTCAACACGGCGAAACACGAAACGACAGGCTAGAGCCCTTTCTATCTGCTCTACGCCCGCTCACCTCGACATACGCTGGACACTATCTTTCCTTTTGTCGTCCATGATGATTTAACAATTGTGGAAACTTTGTGTCGTGCGAAAGAGACACGTCGATTCCCCTGCTTACGAGCACTGGCAGCGCAAGAGTCCTCCAAAACTCGCTACGACAGTCAACACCGACATGTAACCTATGCCCCCGGTGATCTAGTATGGTTGTGGACCCCAATACGCAGACGTGGCTTGAGCCAAAAGCTACTGGCACTCTACACCGGTCCGTTCGTGATACTGCATCATCTCAACGAGGTCAACTGTGAAATTGCACATGTCACCGTTAGTGCCCTACGTTCATGCAAGACAGAAGTGACGCATGTTGCCCGCCTGAAGCCGTTTACACGAAGGATGTGAGAATGACCCACCCAGAGGGCTTCGTCTGAGACGGGAGGAATGATACGAAGTGTCATTACCAGGAAAAACAAGGGAAGCACGGGTAGAGAAGGAAGATGATGTTGCTTCTACTGTGATCGCGGACTAAGTGCCCATTAACCCCCTCCCCCCTCTTTAAGTTACTTTACCTTACGGAACAATATGAATAAGAACGGAGGCTGCATTGCATCCATGCGGGCAGGCGAGCAGAGTATGTTCTGCTCTTGCTTTTTTATCTAGTGGTATCGGGCTGCATTCTAAATCGAAAAGCGTGTCTCTGCTAGCTGTATCCAATCATCAAGACTGCCACCAGTGGAAACCAGGGCCAAACAGCAGCATTTAACAAGTCATTTGTCCAAAATAAAACTAGCATATTAAGCAGCAGGCGGCACATGTAACAATTTTTTTAATCTGATCACCACCCCAAAGCTGCCTCTTGTGCCCTTGCGTAATTTCAAAGAATGCGATAGGCAGGTAGTCTACATTATTTGTAAGCAGTTTTATAGAAGGAAAACTACTATGTCTACAAGGTGTTTGTGGTGGCACGGTCACCTACACCGGTCAACTAGCATTAAAAAAATTTTGTCTTGGAATACTCGCATGAGGAATACTCATTGATGAGATGCCTCTGTTTAACTTAGTGCTTTAGCATTTTCATTTTTTCACTTGCCTGTGTATTCTCAGAGTAAAGGTGTTTGATCAACATCAATAATTGCTAAGGTTTTTTATGTGCCAAACAAGGTACAATTGTAAAGCACACCGTAGTGTGGGTACCAGAATTAATTTTGACCACTTGGGCTTCTCTCATGTGCCCATAAATTTAAGTACACAGGTGTTTTTTGTATTTTGCCCCCATTTAAATGCAGCCGCTGTGGCCGAGATTCTGACACCATACATGCTATGCTGCCACGGTGGTTTGCTTGATCAACAGCAACAATATATACAGCACATTGGGAATACATAGCACGCCAGATATAAAAATTACATCGACGCAGCTACCCCTTGCCATTATTTTTCTATTGCAGAAGTGGGCAGCATAGTATCAACGCAGCACATACTTATCGATGTAGATGTGTCAGCCTGCACTAGATTGATGCATATCTCATCAAGCAGTTTTCAAAATGTTAAGGAAAAAATCTCCATTACAACACAACACTGCTTCTTCGACACCATAAGCATACATTGGTGCAGCCTGCATTGCAGAGCTTCCCAATGACGTTGAATGTGCACACTACTATGTGCTCAATTTACACAAAGACGTTGATCCACCCTTGTAGGGTTTCTTTTAAAACCAAACAGGGTGGCATTAAGAGCTTGTTGACTGCTCTGCATGAAATTGATTCCCACAAAGTGTGAAAGCCGACTGTAATGACGTTTTTAGTTTTAGCCACCCTAACCTAAACAAGTTGCACCATTGGCCTTTGTCGTGTTTTGCTGTTTGTTTTGTCAAATTGTTTGAAACTTCATATACTAGTTATTCAAAAGTCTAATCGAATTATTCTGTTAAGTATTACAGTTAACTCTCATTAATTCAAACTTGGAGGGACCTCTGAATTTTTCTTGAATTATCAAGAAGTTTGAATTATCAGAAATTCTCAGACAACTCTGGGGGAGGTGACACCACACATTATGATTAGACATTGATTTTATTACATTTAAATATTTTTCATGTGTTTTTAATCCTTAACTGCATGCAATGAAGAGAAAGCAGAGGTGTAAGGTCTGCAATTTTATCAGCCATTTGCTGCAAATCAGACCTTTTAAAGAAATTCGGAATTGCCAACTACTTCTATGTTATGGGTATGTGCCTTCAACACAAAGCTCTCTATACCAGTTCAGAAGCATCACGGTTTACCATGCGTGTGCTTTGTTTCAAACATTTGTTTACTAGCCAAGCTTTTTTTCTTGAAGGCTCAAGGTGCTCATTTTTCATTTTTAGGCTGTTAGGATTATATAAAGGATTATATAAGCTTGCAAATCTTGAACAGTAGTGGGAAAGCAGCAGATATTTTCTGGTATGGAACTGTAAAAAGTATGAATTAACCGAATGATGGAGTTTGAATTAAGAGGCTTTTAAATACAATGAAAGAATAGAGGTCCAACCAAAAAATTTAATTTTGTATGAATCATCAGAGTTTGAATTATTGCCAGTCTACTGTATTCTATATGAAACTTGAATATTCAAGCATTTTCCCATTTTCTGTTTTTGGTATCTTGACCTAAAAATTTCAGTAGCTGTTCTTTGCTGTCATAACTATATGCAGCAATTAAACCATTTTACTTGTCAATGCAGGACGGTACCTTTTCTTGAATGCAATTGCAAACCAGCTACGGTACCCAAACAGTCATACCCATTACTTCAGCTGTACGCTGCTGTACCTGTTTGCTGAAGCGAACACTGAAGCCATCCAAGAACAAATAACAAGGCAAGCTATAAGTATTGAATTTGTTTTGAATTGTAGCATTGTGTGTGGTACTTCTTAGTTTCCTCAATCCATCTTCCCTTCTCTAATTCACAGTATCGTTTGGGAATGTGTAAATGAAAACCTTCAATTTCCTTAGCGTGAGTGGAAAGCACCTAATAGTAGAGTGCAAAAAGGACACTTATGCTTTATTAAAACCCATTGATGGATAGTTGTACCGCTTTTAAATGTGCGAGATGTTTAGAAGATTATCTGCATGCCACAATATGTTGCATTTGTCAACAGTTCTTGAGCATGAAAATGCCCTTAGGCCTAGAAAGCACCTGCAAAATATTCTTGAAAATAACTTACAGTTAACTTCTGGAGATTTTGTTTCAGTAGACTGATTACCCCAAGGATTGTGCTAGTCTAGTTTACTTGATTTAGATGCAGTGGGCAGCTTCCGGCTTCGAAGTTCCAGATTTATGTACCCAGCACCTCAACCACTTTGCAAGGGAGTTTAATAACGGCGCCAGGTAGTAGGCAGACAGCCGGTATGGACAAAAATACTCTAGCAGTCCAGCGTCTACAGATCGTGCACGCGCTTGCGCTTCGCACTCAAGATGGTCCCACTGGCCATTGCCTTGCGAATTCCTCACTACAAATGTAGTTTCTTATATGAACTTCAAGCTACTGCTTAGTAAACTTTTAAATGTGTCTAAAAGTACAATATGATCAATAATTAACTTTGAATTATCAAGATCTAAATCAAATTACTCACAAGGGGTATCCTTGTGAGTAAATCACTGAAGTTCTGAATTATTGACATTTCTAAGCATTTAGGCCCCGCCGCGGTGGTCTAGTGGCTAAGGTACTCGGCTGCTGACCCGCAGGGCGCGGGTTCGAATCCCGGCTGCGGCGGCTGCATTTCCGATGGAGGCGGAAATGTTGTAGGCCCGTGTGCTCAAATTTGGGTGCACGTTAAAGAACCCCAGGTGGTCAAAATTTCCGGAGCCCTCCACTACGGCGTCTCTCATAATCATATGGTGGTTTTGGGACGTTAAACCCCACAAATCAATCAATCAATCTAAGCATTTAGTGTTTTGCTTTGACTACAAATGCACAATTTCACATTATTGTTTACCTGCCGATTTCCTTCAAGGGTATTGCTCGAGCGCCTCATTGTGAATCGTCCACACCCATGGGGTCTTCTGGTAACCTTTATCGACCTGATCAAGAACCCAACATTCAAGTTCTGGAGCCATGAATTTGTGCGTTGTGCTCCAGAAATTGAAAAGTAAGCAAACATTTTTGTTGGTGTAATTTTCATGCATAAATCCAGAGTACACAACTTATTAAGTGTACATCCAGTTGAGTGGCAGTGCAAAAAAAGGCATGAAAATAAAAAAAAAGTCTCAAGTTCCCGTACTAGCCGTTTGCATGAGATTTCTACGCAGACTGTTGCGACTACTAAAGGATGGCTTGCGGAGGATTGTGTTGCCTTCTAAAAAAACCAGAAAGTTTTGTTTGTGAATTTTTAACTTTTTCTGGTGTTAGTCCCCCCCTTTCCACACCCACATAGAGTAGCACTACGGAAGTCTCATTACTGTGATGATGAGATTCAGGTGTGCGTAAAACTAGAAAGAACGGTAATTGTAAGGGATTGTTTTCAGGCCAAGTAGTCTTCTTTTATTCATTCTTGGCAAGGGCCTCGTGCAGGCAGATTACCAAGCCTGCGGTAGTGTCAGAGAGATTATTGGTCAGCGACCGGCTCTTGAAAAGATCACATGCTATGGGACATTACCAGGCAGAGAACAGTGTTTCGCACTCTCCGTCAAGGCTACTAACAGCACTGATTAACACTCCCAAGTTTAGTATGCACAGATATATGCATCATAATGTGTACAAAAGGATGAAAACTGCTGTTGCTCAATCGTAGCATTGGACTGGTTATAGTCGAATCCCGCTATACAATGATATTTCCGCCAAAACGAACAATTTTCGATTTTCTGTCAGCCACTCATAGAAAACAATGTAAATATGTCTCTTCACAACAAATACTTTTCCTAGATATTTTTGCTTTAAGGAGACAGAATGATCTTCTGGAGCAAAAATTGACATATTTGGTTTCTGCAAATATTTTTTTATCTCTCTGCAAATTTTCACACACCAAGAAGTGGTAATTTTTTTTGTAATGTCATTCTAACTGTCCGTATTCTTGGTGCTGTTAACATGCAAAACCTGGAAAAAACTGGGGAACCGACTTTGAGGCTTCTTTATAATTTGCCGGCACCTATGTTAGAAGCTCTGCTACGAATTTATGATCACTATATGAGGATTACAGAACATGTGCATCATGATTTTTGCTTTTTGAAAAAGCTGTGTGTTTTCAGTTTTTTTCATTTTCTCAAAGAAGTAAATTTACAACTGTTCGATTCTGAGGCCTCAATATCTCTGCAGCTAGGCCAGGTACAACAATACTTCTTTTTGCAATGGAAACTTGTATGTGTGTAGAATGCAAGTATGGGAGCAGAATTTAGAGCACAGGCCTTTTTAATAAATTAATCATCTAAATTGTAACATAATTCCAACCGCTTTTGAAAATGGATAGTTCCTTTTGCTGTAATGTAACCAAGAAAGGCTTTAAAACAATAAACTCTTGCATACTTTCAATCTCCAGTCATTAGTCTATGTTGGCATATCTTAAATATCACTTTTAATTAAGCACTTTTTTTTCTATGGCGGCCTTAAACAATAGGGGGTGAACTTAAACGGTATCTCAGGAACAAGATGAGTAACAGGAAAACTAAATAAATATTTTAAATCAGCAGAAAACACTGCATAATCATGTGCAGTTTGATCAAGATCACTGAAGAAATAGACATTTTTTTTAAGACCCGTCTGCATCCATAATGAAGTTTTTGCAGGTACTACCCCATAAGAAATAAGAAAAAGGAACTTGCCTAGGATTGCCGCGAAATTCCGCTACCAACTGAGCCATTTATAGTCAGCTCGTGGCATCCAGAGCACACGGCCGTATCGCAACAACCTTACTTCATAGGAGTTCTGCCACCACACTTACATCCTGCTAAATTTATCGCCATTGAGATGCTCAGCGACATCTCGTTCATCTACCATGATGCTGCCGGTGGGCTTGATGCATGTGCGGGCTGCGATCTTCAAGAACCTCCGCCATATACGTCGCGCTCAAAATTAAAACTACCGCTCATTGTCATTAGCCGTGCGATTATGAATGACAACCATGCGCCGTGAGGGCACAAATGTGAGCATCGGGCACCTAGTCTCAGCATAACTGAATTCTGCGGCAACCGCTGTGAACTCAAATGCGGTCTTGTCAAACGCGATCATGGGCGACCACGAAAGTATGTGCACCGACTCATTCCAATGTTTTTTGCCGAAGATGCAAGCGAAGATAGCAATGACGCAGTTCTAAGTCACGCTCACAGCCAGTGCAGCAGGCACAGATTGAAAACAGAACTGCTGTGCAGGAAACCGCAGTCGCTATCGTCTTGTTCATCGATAGCGAATACGATCTGAAGGTGCGCAGCTAACACAGCCGTAAATTAAAGGTAATAAAGGGTACCGACTTTCTTGTCCTGCACGCCACGGTAGTGCAGAGCTTCATCACTTTCAATTGCCAACTTGGGCACCAAAATTTTGTTATAACCCACACCTCAGCTTCAGCTCCAAATTTTCTGTATTTTTTGATTGCATTATAGGCGATCAAATATGTTCACTCAGTGTTCGGCCAGGCATGGCTGAGTAAGCAAGAGTTAAATGCATGCGCTTTCTGTGACGAAAGAACAAGTCATAATCATTAGACCATACTAAATTTTGTAGGCTATAGATGAAATTTCCCTCCGACGAAATTTCTCAACAGTGAATTTTTTTCACACGTCCCGTCAATTTTGTTGTACTAGCAAGATCTGACTGTATTTGAAGGTGGTAAGTTTTCTGTCTCTGCTGGCGACAAGTTATCTTTTTGTCTGCTTTAATTTCTTCTCATATTTGTCGCAATTACTACAAATAACGGCCCTCATATTTTCCTTGGCTTGATTGTCTGTTAGGAGATATTTTTCGTATTTTTAACATTTCACTGGATAATAAGGCAAATGTTCCTAAGGTAAGTAAAAAATCTGCTGTGGTCAGTGCAGAATATTGATGTCAGATATATGTTAAAATATTCAATGCCCGCACTGTTTATGAGGAAGTGGTGTAAACTGCTGCTTCCATTATCCATGTTAACATTAAAAGTTGGAACATTTGTTCGTCTGCCTGGTAATTGCAGCCATCAGTAAGAACAAGCTTTCCATGTCATGCGGAATCCCCGTGTTCGTATACCATCACAGAGATATTCCTGCATCCCCAGCAAGTGTGGCTTGCCAAGGCAATGTCTTATTAGAAATTCTTTTTTTCTCCTCTTACAGGCTGTTTGAGTCTGTAGCAAGATCCTGCATGCAGCAGAAGCCACCCACAGAACCTTCCTGATGAATGCATTGTATATAAATTTTCTTTCTAGTAATGAACTCAACTCAAACTTATTTTCAAGATTAAACTTACTTTTACACTTGTTTTAAAGATTGCAGTCTAGTAATGAACTCACCTTTTTTGATTAATTTTAAAGATTGCATTCTGCTAATGAACTTGCCTTTTGTTATATATATATTGCATGAGCTCTATGTACAAAAAAAAAACGTGCTTTCCCATTATTTCTATTCCACAACTATTTGTGGAAAAATAAATGGTTGAAAGCATTTTCTGTGGAGGTGTGTTTTTCTCTTGCCAAGCAAGTTGGATCTGTGTGCTAAATAGATTGTAGCAACAAGGGTTTGGGGGATTCTATTTTAGATGGTGATTGCTGGGGTTTAACTTCCATACATCATGATATGATAATCACGGAGCCATAGTGAAGGTGTATACTCTAGCAGTTTCACCTCCACGGGTGATATTAAATTTTGTGACCTGCAGGTCAATTTGCTAAGCAATATAAGCACTAGACTACCGCAACAGGTGCCTCCTATTTTAAATGCAAGAAAACACACATGGTAAATAACCATACTTCTCACTTTAATATTTCCAAAAGTACAGCCACTATGCATTCATAATGCACTAATGTTTAGAAATTTCTAGTGAAGTAGTTCGAAAACAAAACGACTTAGATTCAATTACATCTTTTTTAAAAGGAACTTGTACAGTGACTCATTGGCTTGTAGCCTTGCACTCAAGACTATGCAGACCAAAAAGATTCATAATCTTTAAAAAGTATACATGCATTGCACAAAGCAGTATTACACTAAATGAAGTCCACAAGGCCTCTGCTGCGTGTGCATTTGAACACTTATCTGCATGAATATGAGTATTCTTTTTCAATACGAATCTGCCGTAATGACAAGACTAAATTGTTACGAAAGCTGTAACTTATTACTTTGGGTAAACCTGTTGTAGTACACAAAGCATGCATGAACCTCATTATAGCCTGGATCATCCAGATAATGCAGACCACAGTGCAATTCTACATGGATTATGAGGTTGGGCAGATGTGACAAATATAGTAGCAAACGTTATCACAAAGTCACGCTGGGCAGCATACGCTGCCTGTGATCAGTACAATGTCTATACCATAGCGCTCAACCAACTCTGTTAAGAACAGTTTGTCACCATGTGGGTCAAGGCCCACTCTTTGCATGTGTTCTTCAGTCCACAGTTTTTCAGGGCTCCTGTATGCCACTAGTAGCTCCTTAAAAAGCTGTGTGTTTTGAGCCATGAAAAACCTGCAAATGAAAAATCTGTTAATATTCCAAAGAATGGCAACCAATACACACAGGAAATTTCCACTATAAATACACGAAGAATCTTCTTTAATGGCATGCTGGCCAAGGAATAATGCAGGGTGTCTACCAACCTGGGAAAGTCAGGGAATTTCCGAAAAATCTGGCCTGATCATAGAAACCAACAGCGCTGTACATTTGTCAGAAAAATAAACATTACCATTGATCAAAGCTTATAAAGCCATGACGATAGTTATAGCTCGAGAACGAAACGACGACACAGAGACAAGAAGGACACGAAAGACACGAGCGCTAAACTATCGTCATGCCATACCAACTAGCCCAAGCTGCCACACTTATAAAGCCACTTTTTCGGCTGCAACTACAGTGAACAGCAAGAAGATGCATGAAAAAATAAAAAGCAGTCCGTAACTGCTCCTCATAGTGTAGACACAGAGGATATACCTACCAAAGGAATAGTAGCCCTAAGAAAGGCACAGGGTAAAGTACGCCCGAGTTTGTGACACTGTCGAAAGCGTCCCATCACTCGTGTTCAGCGCAAGTGCAGTTGTCTGTATGTGTTGGTATTCCAGGTGCAGACAGATGCAAGGTTCTTTATATTACCATTGATCAAAGCTTATAAAGCCACTACCCCTAGCTTTCATAGCATGCATCTGAGGACTTAGTCAAACTCTAAGCGTCGGAGCCCAGAAAAATAAAACAACAACATGCATGTGCTCATCATAGAAGAAGAAAGGAAGAGAATTATGCGCGCGGCTTTGTTCTTGCGACGTTGTTTATCATTGTCAATACAAGGTGCACAGACTACATGAGTAGTATATAGTTTTTTTTTTTTGCTTAAAGCTATATATTGGACATATACAATTTAGGTGGGGGTGCTAGTCAGTAGTGAATACAGCAATCCAGGTCGCATCAGATCAAATTAAATCCACATTCTAAATAGTAAACTCAGTAAATATAGGTCAATATAATCCAATCCAATCTATATCCTAAGTGGCCCGGGGTTGTAATCATTATAGTGAACACTGAAACACAGCGAGCTCTGTGCTTGCTGTCATATTGAGAAGAACGTAGCGCCAGCTGTTGCAAGTGCAGCGAAGCTACACCCTTATCTGCCACGTGAGCAGGCGCTCTGCAAATCAAACGCGAAACTTCACAAACCGAGTGCGGCTGTAATCATGTTTCGCGCTGTTCCTGTGCTGGAATTTTATGCTCATTTTGTGTGAAACGCCGAGGAGACTTTTCTCGACAGTCCGGAATGTATGCAGCACATGCATTGCAGACACCGGAAGCAACTTCATCAGGTACGTATTATCAAACTGAAAGAAACGCGAACACCGTTTACTGCGGCGTGCCTTGGTTGTGACAAGGCAGCATTTGCGCTGTAAGCCGGCGTCAACGTAGCGCTAGAATCTGGCTCTACCTTACGCTCATGCACTACATTTGTATCTATTGCCAGTCCTGCGGTGCACTCACAACACACACGAAGTGCAAAAGTGCCAGCCAGAACAATATTTAAAATGCTACGGTGACGCCGGCCGAAAGCACATGTAGATTTGCCTAGTGACAGTCAAGTCATGTCGAGGTTCGCCCGAGTCTAAAGCCATGCTTTCTGCGCCATTCACATTTCTTTTCATCGCGATAGTAGGCCATTACAGTTATGCTAAACATGCGTGGTGCGTCACATGAACACGTGAACCTTAATATGTATATCCTATTATTGACATGCGGCTTGCGAAAGAGTACAGCAATAGTTTTATGCCGCCTACGACAGGCATACTGCACGCAAATCGCTCCTATAAAGTGAAACACCTGGAGTCGGGCTTAAATAAACGCAATAAGTATACTTACCCGTACACTTCACTGGGCTCGTAGTTTTTCTTGTTGATTATGATTATATCCCATAGGGCGGCCGAGCTCAGCATTTTTCGTTGTGGACGGAAATCTGTTTCTCGCAATCCACTGTGAACATTACAGGCAGTGCTCAGCAATCTCTTCCTTTTGCGCTGATTGTTTTTGCAGCAGATGACAGCGCAGTGGTACCCAGATTACATTTTATAAGCGGGCGCAGCGTGAACAGGCGCTTTTTCGTATTTTAAACTCCCAGAGCCACTGCATGCTATGCTAGCGAGGCATGCCTTGGCAGTTCGAAACAAGTTATGGCGTTTCCGGGAGTGAGGGTATACCACTAAAGGCGCCTGCGTGCGAGATAGGCGTACTCTGGTCTATACTCTAGTGGCGGAACCAACCGGGCTCAGGTGTTCTGCTTTTACACAGCTGCCACGAGATCGTGCCACTTCTAGATTTCCTAGCAGCTTTGATTACGTTGTGGGACTATCGTGGGCTCCATCAAACTTTCAGCTGCAGCTAATTTCAACTCGAGTGTTTTCATTTTGACCAAACCACCGACTTGCCGACTCTCTAGCTCGGAGGCATCATTTTAGCCAGATATAGATATACAACTGCCGTAACTAATGCTCTGCCATCACGAAAGCGTGCCAGGCTAGGAGCGATGGCATGTCCACAAGAGATGTAGCGTCCACACGGTGCTAGGAACACATCACCAGTACCGATCTTATCTGATTTCAGGGTCAGAATATGCTCACTACCTGCAGAAATAAAACAGTCATCAGCGGTGACGAAACGCTGGCTATGGGCATAGTTGTCAGATGAAAGCGCAGTCTCTGACATGCGAATGACCCTCTGATGGCAAGATATCATGGCTGAAGCTGAGGATAGAAAGTCCCATCCTAAAATGAGCGCATTGGTACACGATGACAGAACGAGGAACTGTATATGGTGAAGGACGCCCTCAATAAAAACTCGTGCTGTGCAAACACCAGAAGGCTGAACAAAAACCGCATTAGCACAGCGAAGGGGAGGGCCATCATACAGTGTCTTCACTTTGTGCAAACGGGAACACAATTCCACACTAATAACTGAGAGCGATGCACCTGTGTCCACCAAGGCTTCAGTCCATATACCCCCAATATTTCTTACATACTTACCGCACACGCTCGGAACAGTCTGAGCATGTGCGGTACGTTTATTTACTAATTCTATAGGATTGATTTTTTTCACCACTCTAGGGTTTGTTTTCAGTGCACAGAGTTTTCCAAGCAGATGTACCGGTCATGTATTTGCTTTAAATGATCATGAGAAACATGGAAAAGTCAGGGAACTTTGAAAAAGCAAGTTGGTAGGCATCCTGATAGTGTTAACATATGTTGTATATAGGCTTGTGTGAATAGTGATTTTGGTCAAGTGATTGTGAATCGAATTCAAACACTATATCACATAATATAAAGAAAACTGGCATATTTTTCAAGACCTAATTAATCTACATAATATTTTCTTTAATTGTAACAACATCCATGCAAATGCAATTTGATTTTCAGTAGAATGCAAGTGGTAACCTGCAAATTATTTTAAGTTTTAAAATTTGCTATACTTGGAGCATATAAGTTGGTATAAAAAGCTTTTAAACTTGAAAAATGATGAATTGATGTGAGGGTAATATGTTGACTCAACCTCAAAGTGGGGCTCGGCGCGCTTTTCCCCTGCTGGGTGTTATCCTGGCTCAGCATCCCTTTGCTGCAGTGGAACCACCTTTACAGGAGCCTACAAGCGGACTATGTACATCTTTCATTTACATTCATGTACGTTCATGTACATTCATTCATTTCAAATGCTTCGAAATTTTCAACTACTTAAATTCGAATACTGTAATATTTATTTGAATATTCAAACACGTCTAGTATGAGAGTTAAAGAAACTACGTATCACACAATGCCACTTGCATAATGAGCGAGTCATTTAAAAATAAATAGCCGCAGCATCAACAAAAGGCACATACAAATAAACAGGCTTATAAGAAACCTCGATATAACGAATATTTCAATATAATGAAGTTTTTTTATTGCCTGCAGTTGCTCCATGGAAGCACATGTATTTGAGACCTCTGTGTAACAAAGTAACCGCAGGAGACAACCTTGATAAAATGAGTTTTCCCCAGGGACAATATCGGAATTTCGCCCTAGATTTTGTCATTTTAGTACGAGCATACAAATTTCACAGCCGCTCCTCCACCGACGAAGCGGCAGCAGCGTGCTCTGCACTCTCGTGGTCCTGGGAAAAACCAGGCGAGAGCGAACGGTCGCTATTGCGTGCATGCAGATGTGCCCAATTTCCTTCAAGCCAAAAAAAGAGACAACTTCTTTTGCGTTGGCAGAGCCACGCTTTTAGTTAGTGTCACACATAAGTGGGACCTTGCTGCATATGGGGGCACTTTACCGAATAGTTTTCCACGCTATCTGTGTCGTTCAGTCTTCATTTTCAATGCCGTGCGCGCAGTGCATGGTTTCACTGTGCGCACAAGGTGTGGCCCCCAATGACGTACAGCTTTGCTTTTTTTTCTTTTCTTTTTTTAAATGTGAACAGCCGTGACGTCACTGCCGACGGATTCTCAGATTAGGCGCCACAACAGTGCCGACGGATCACACGCTTCCGTCTTGCGCCGTGCCGCAAGTTCACAGGCTGGTAGGCTTCGCGATTAGTCTATTAGTTCTGGCAGCAACACTACAACGCGTTGAATTCTAACCAATAAACTCAATAGCAAGAAACTGTAATGTTATACGAACTAAGGCTGGCAGCCAGAGCTTTTTGATCCGATATCGCGGAACTCCTACTAAACACTGGTGTGAGCAAATATGGCCGCTCCAAGGAAAAGCGCTCTTTTCACACAGTCTTCATGTTGAAAGCACACTGATATACATGTCGAGATAGCACGTGCTCCAGCGATTGCGACCACCCTAAACATCGAAGTTCATTATTGCTACTCTAGCAACCCCTCCCCCACGTTTTTTCATGCTCATTCCAGACGGGTAGTTTCCTTTCCGTTTGAGCGTTGACGGCAGTTCTAACATACGGAGAATGTTGTGCGCCTTCCAGGCAATGAAGATGTGACGACTCATTTTGATTTCTGATTGATATACGGGGTTTAATATCCCAAAACCGCCATATGGTTATGAGAGATGCCATAGTGGACGGCTCCGGAAGTTTCGACCACCTGGGGTTCTTTAATGTGCACCCAAATCTGAGCGCATGGCCCCACAGCATTTTCACTTCCATCAAAAATGCAGCCACCGCAGCCGGGATTCAATCCCACGACCTGCGGGTCAGCATCCTAGTACCTTAGCCACTAAACCACTGCGGCACAGCTCATTTGATTTCTGCTTCAGCAGCGCTTTTGTGATTTTACCTGCTCGTGAAAGTTACGATGCGCAGGGGGATGTTATCAATTTAGGCTTCCTACGAAACATGGCGACGACGGCGAAAACCCGCCAAATGCCCATAGAATTGCTATCACAATAATAACAAAGTTTTTGCTGCTCATTAAAAGTTTTTGGATAGTCTCCCATTTGTTCAAATTCTGCTCTTATTTTCCAAATTTTTATGCCAAACCTGAATAAAAAAAAATCTTTCTTATCACAAATTTTCCAGAGAATTTATCAATTTCACGATATCCAGGTTTAACTCCAATGTTTGAAGATGTGTTGTGGGGTATACTGCTTCTCTGCAGGATAATGATTTCATGGATGTTTCCCTACTTGGCAAAAATTATGATGTCTGGCATAGTAAATGCCATGCAAGTGTCCTTCTAGTAATTGACCCAAGAGATCTCACAAATGGCTCTAAAAAGGACACTCTTCCAGTTTATTGCATTCACGCCACTTCGTTGTGAGAATTTGTGGTTTTACAATGATGCCTTACAGATAGGCAAAGTGTAGGTGGAGCCTGAAAAATGTGGCTAATAATGGAGGAAATGGAATAGCTTGACATTTAGCAATCCAGATTAATCTCTTCAAGAAAATATGTGTCAAGTATTGGTAACGACAATGGCTTTAGGGCACATTATGCACTAAGGCAAGGGAGACTTAATCCTGCATAGTTGCACTGCGATTCAAATCACCCGTATTTCTAAGTTATCGAGCTGCGGCAGGTTGGTGGCAAGGCTTCGACCTAACCTAAGGTAAACAATAGTACCAGAATTCTTGTTGTTGCGATTGAGAATGCCTAATTGAAAAGTGCCGCGAACCTAGTAAGATAATCTTATTTGTTCATATACCATTGTACGATTGTCTTATTTGTTCGTATATTGTTGTTAGGGCCATTTTTGTAAGTGTGAAAAACATACCCAGTAAACCAGGACTCGTCTGTAGCATCTGAATTCCCTGCTAGTAACGGCTGGCATTTGGATCTGAAGAAGAAAAGACAGACATTAGAACATGGAGTAGAGTACATCAATAAATGTAAATGCTTGTTGACTTACCTTAGCTCTAAAAGGTGGTTGTACTTCAGCTTATCAGCAGCACTCAATTCCAGCAGCACTCAATTCCAGCAGCCTTTCATGCAAGGAATAATGAACTTTCAAGTTTTGCTGGTCAACAAACAGGTCAAATAGGTTTTGCTTTGTGTCAAATATTTTCTCAGTAGTGCCTGAAATGAAGTTGATTGTGTATATATGTTCTTCTACAACATGCTTCCAAAAAAAAAAAAAAGTGCAAAGGGAAAAGTATACAGGCCACATAAAAAAAGCTGCTCGGTGAGGGCATCCACATTTGTGACATTGACGAAAATTTGGTGGACACAAACACGTCTCCAAGTCTGAGTATACATGAGCAACCAAAATACTAGTGCAGTATACTAGAAAGGAGAGACCAGGAGTACAGATTACTACTACAAGACGAGCACATTTTACTCTTCACTTACCACGATAGCAAATCACACCAATTGGTGGAGGAGGAAAAAAAATCCTTTTTTCAACAGTGCAAACTTCCATAAAAGAAATACTTTCTCCCCGAAGAAATTCAGGAACTGTGAGAAGCAACCGGCTGGGTGTGTAATCAAAGGAGAATAAAGAGCATTAAAGAACATATGCACTCTTCACAAATTTCGCACCCTGTTCCATTGCATTATCAAAGAACATTCTAAAACTCTTGAGTATGCAAAGCGAGGAGAAGAAAGCACGTTACACCTTTTTACCATACTGAGCAATGAGGGCTGTAAGGAATGAACGAGACCTAAGTGTAGTACCAGCATTTCACTAATCAACCTTTCTTGGGGTAGCAGCAGTAACATATTAGCCTGGAGGTTATTGCGAAGCCTTTGTGCAAAAATATGTAGAACAAGATGTACATCTACAGAATGGCACTCGTGACAGTGCACATACAGAATCCCAGGTGGTCAAAATTTCTGAAGCTCTTCACTACGGCGTCTCTCTCCCATAATCATATGGTGGTTTTGAGACGTTAAACCCCACATATCAATCAATCAACCATGAGGCTTAAACTCCCAAAGCAACTCTCGAGCTATGAGAGCTGGCGATGTGGACACCGTTATATTTTACATTTTGTTCGTTGCACACTCATGGGCTTCAATACAGAATATGCAATAGGCTGCATTACTGAAATGTCAAAGGTATGTTGAAAAAAAAAGTTTATGGGCAGGGTAGTGGCACCACCTCATGTGCTTGTTTTATTTTCACATCTTAGTAGCCTAGGATCAGGAGCTGCATCGTCTACACATGGCATACCCAAAGTATGCTTAGTAAAGTAACAGAGGTTTTTTTTTTTTTTTTCATTATTCTTGCATAATTCGGACTCATGAAATAGTATAATCGCCAGATCAAGTAGCCTCCACTTTCTTAGTACATGCCCTGCTGCTCAATCAGCTTCCTTCTGTAACCAGGCTTACCTCATGATGCACCATAAACTAATTCTGGTGTCTTTGCATGTTTTCTCTTGTGTTTCTCTAACTGAATGCAAGAAATTTGCATGTTAATAATTGGTGGGGTTTAACATCACAAAACCATGATATGATCATTAGGGATGCAGTAGCTGAGGGCTCTGGAAATTTGACAACCCGGGTTTCAACATGCACCTATATCCAAGTACAGAAGCCTCAAGCAGTTTTGCCTGCATTGAAGATGCCAGAAGTTTGCATAATGCAGTGATCATGATGGAACTGCCTTTTTACTTTTTGGAGCAGCCATAAGTGTTTTAGGAGCAGAAAAATATGCTAGTTTAAAGCAGCTATCAGTGTCATGGGAGGAAATATTAAATTTGCCATACATTAATTGGAGTACAGAGCATTGTCAAAGCATCTCATAAATACAAATATTTCTTATAAAATATATTCAACATACAGCAATCAATGTAAATGTCACGCATCAAACAATTGAAGGATGTCAAAAATGTGCTGCAAAATGAGCCACAATTTAAAATACTAGTATTTGTGGCAGAATGAGGCTGGCAACTCGCTGAGTTGCCAGCCTCATTTTGTTCCACAAGCTCTATCACAGTCAACTCGTCCACCCGCCCTATATCTTGCCTCCTGCCCGCACATCTCACCGCACCACTAATTCCTTTCATGTCGGCAGGCCATGTGCCTGTACCACGACATTTTCTGCCTCCTTCTTTTTTCGTGCAGCTTCTGACTAGAATGGCCTTTCCACTGATCTCGCCACCATAATGTGCCACTCAACATTTACACAAAATGTCACTCGTTTCTTTTCAATTTGAATACATTACATGGTTCCTTTTTGTGCCACTGGTTCTCACTTTGTCTTCTTTTTTTTTTGGCAAGGTGTTACGCCTGGTAATATGTATACTGATCCTGCATATGTATTATTTTATTTCTGTATTGGTTACCCCTGTTCATACTTATACCCATCCTGCATATGTATTACATTTTTTGTATGTTTCCCACTCCTTATGTAATACCCCCTCTAGGGGGTTTGTAAGGTAATAAAGTGAAGTGAAGTGAAGTGAAATCAACCATACCAAAAAAGCTGAGTGCCAATTGTAGAAGTAACCACAGTCCCATGTAACTGTTGCCGTATAACCAGGAGATAATCGGCATGAGATAAAGGCAATCCTGCTGATTTTCACATTTCACGACATTAGTCTGCATGTCTAGCCGAGAAAAAAACAGCCATATGAGCTTAATATGCCATTTCTTCTCACGCAAATGAGATCATAGTAGATAATGCTGTGCACTAGAAGCACACTGGGATGATATAGTACACAAATTCTTTTCAGTTTATTTAGGATTTATGAGTCGGTCAAACGGCAAAAGCTCCATCATTCTCATTCTCTCAGCATCATTTCAGAGCAGCTTTGGAGAAATTACTAACATAAATTACTGTTTGGAGCAGCACGGAGCAGCAATTTTCTTTTGGAGCAGTTTGGAGCAATTGGAGCAGCACTTTCATCACTGATAATGTTGGAACAGCAAGGCATGGTAAATAGACATATTACAAGCGCTTCAATATCAATTCTTAGCATAGTCTTATTGCCATATAACGTTGTGCTTTTTCTAGAGAGTGTCTCAAAAATTTCACTGCCTGTATATTTGGTATAACTGCAATTATACCAAATATACACAATTATTCCATAATGTGGAATAATCCTAGAATTATTCCACAATATGGAATTGTATTATGTGTTTCAGCATCGACAATATTATTAGAGATACATGTCAGAGGAGAGGAGCAAGGGGAAAAGCTTTACTTTGGCAGAAAAAAAAAGTATGATGAGAAAAATCTAGAGACTGGTGAACAGTGAATTTAAGAGTTGGAGAGTTGAAGCAAATAGTGAGTTTGTCATACGATTGTGAATAGAATAGTTTGAATAGTATGTACAAATAAAAACATGGGGGATCCCTTCGTCTAGGAATTGATATAACACAAAAGTGAAACGTGTCTTCAAAGAGGCAGTTGAGCATTTATTGTGCATTCTTTCGCCACAAGGGCAAAGGAATCAATAGTACAGTGACAAATTGTAATGCATTGCAAAGAATGGCAAGCACTTTGAAACTTGGAGTGTGCAGCTCAAGCAGAAAGCACAGGCGAAATGAGCATACACAAGACGAGCGGGGACTAACAATTGTCGCAGCTCGACACTTACAGCGTGATGATCAAGCAGAAATAAGCATAAAACAGACGCAGAAGTATACACAGGGCGAGTGCATACAAGTGTCACGATTATTACATAATTGTGTGTGAGCAGCATGCGCCTTTCATGAATGCGGAAGCAGTAGCGAGCAAAGTGACCTTTGTGCTTTCCCGAATCACGAGATAATGTGATTGCAGTGGTGGTGATTGGAACTGCAAACAAGCACGTTTTTAAGCTTCTCTGTTCCCTGCACAAATATCGCAAGTGCTGATCCAGTGCCACTTCACCTCGAGGTGGTCTACAACGCATGCCCCAGCGGACTCAAGCATGATCACAGTCTGCTGTGCGATGAAACGGCAGTGCGGTCTTCCTCCGCCCCTATAAAAGAGGCATCTCGTCTGGAGCATCGACAGTAGTGGCGGCGGTTGCAACTGCGAAGGAGCAAGTTTCTAAGCTTCTCTGTTCCCTGCACAGATATCGCAAGCGCTTATCCAGTGCCACTTCACCTTGAAATAGTCTACAGCGCATGCCCCAGCGGACTCAAGCCTGATCGCAGTCTGCTGTGCGACGAAACGGCAGTGCGGTCTTCTTCCCCTATGAAGAAGGCATCTCGTCTGGAGCATCGACAGTAGTGGCGACGGTTGCAACTGCGAAGGAGCAAGTTTCTAAGCTTCTCTGTTCCTTGCACAGATATTGCAAGCGCTTATCCAGTTTTCATTGTCTTCAAATACCTGAAACTATTTTGCTTCACATTCCCTGTTTTCATATCTAATACCTATCTTCTGGGTCTGTTTCAGATGAACGTGCAAGGTATTTTGAAGACTGACGACTTGATCACCCGATTCTTTCGTCTGAGGACAGAGATGTGTTGTGTGTGGAGCATTGCTACCGGGCCCTCCTGGACCAGACACCCAACAATGCAACCATTGTTCGCTCAAAGTGCTTCAACTCTCTTGATGCATACATGCGCCTGATAGCCCTGCTGGTCAAGCTCAGTGGAGATGCATCCAACCCAACAATCAAAGTCAACCTCCTCAACAAGGCTAGTCTTTCACTTTGCTTTATATGTTGTAGCATTTGGGTGTGAGCAGCTACAATCAACTGCCTTTTTTTTTTTACACTTTCGCGGCACTGTCACTAGCCCCATAAATGTGAATGTATAAGAACGTCCGAAATTTCCTATGTTGAAAATCTCTGGCATCCGATTTTTCGCACTTTATACCTAAATTTCAGGTCCAAAACTGCAGCCTCCACGTTTGCCATATTTTTTATCTCGTAGGTTTATAGTGGCACTTTAGCTAGCCTCATTGTTTATAATTGTAGCTGTGCCTAAAAGCCAGCTTTCTACAATGCATAGGTGTTTTGGGTGAAACTGACCGAAAATCTAAAGGGGCCGCTATCACAGCTCAGTGCGCCATTGTCTTTACAGATAAGTACTGGAAATGCATGGAGGTGCGACATTGGCAGGCAGAAAACTCGCAGTTGCTGTCGATCCCTTATGAAAAGAATCCGCAGCTAACTGTTCAGGAGTAGATGTGGCCTAGCACAGTTATAAGCATGCTGCATGCTTTTGATAGGCAGCAGCCCCAATGCGCTGCACCACCATTGATACTCCCTCTTCGGGCAAGACAGCACAGTGCTCCACATAGAAACATTGTCTTCACGAATAAATGCGGTTTGCCATCGATGCGCCCATGTGTGGTTGGGAACACTTTTTGGTTGAGTGTGCACACTTGTTGGGCCACATACAAAGAAAACTACGGCTATTGCGAGTTGCAGAGAGACTTATCGCCGATGCTACTTTGGTTGGAGAGATTCAGAAGTGCCTACACTTCTCCCCCAAGCAAACTCTTCTTTCACTTCTCTGCATACTTTGAGTCATTGCAGTGTTCTGTGTAAAAGCAAATTGATGAAAAGTATAAGGAAGGATGGGGTTCTGGTGGCACCACAGAAAAGCTGTTGAGTTTCTGCAGTGCCAGAAGCTAATAACTCTTCAAGCCCCGTCGCGGTGGTCTAGTGGCTAAGGTACTCGGCTGCTGACTCGCAGGTCGCGGGATCGAATCCCAGCTGCAGCGGCTGCATTTTCGACGGAGGCGAAAATGCTGTAGGCCCGTGTACTTAGATTTATCTGCCCGTTACAGAACCCCAGGTGGTTGAAATTTCCGAAGCCCTTCATTATGGCATCTCTCATAATTATATGGTGGTTTGGGGATGCTAAACCCCACATTTTAATATTAAGTGTTCACCAAGGGTAAACAAACTACCTTGTTTGTTTATTACTTAGGCTAAGGTACTCGGCTGCTGACTCGCAGGTCGCGGGATCGAATCCCAGTTGCAGCGGCTGCATTTTCAACGGAGGCGAAAATGGTGTAGGCCCGTGTGCTTAGATTTATGTGCCCGTTAGAGAACCCCAGGTGGTTGAAATTTCCGAAGCCCTTCATTATGGCATCTCTCATAATTATATGGTGGTTTGGGGATGCTCAACCCCACATTTTAATATTAAGTGTTCACCAAGGGTAAACAAACTATCTTGTTTGCTTATTACTTATCGGTAAAAAAAAGGAACTTCATTGTATTCTAAATCAAAATATAGAACTTCTTTCTTGCTAAAGCAGCCTGTACAGTAAAGGAACTTTCGCATTTATTTATTTATTGAAAAATACTTTACAGGCCCAAAAGCATTGAGTAAGGGGGGTTACAGTGAATGCGGAAGTAAACTTGAAAGGAACAACTATACAATACAGGTTAATAATAACAGCATAATGTTGTGTCACAAAAACTAACAATTCAAAAAGTCAGCATCACTTAAAACAAGAGGTTACAACTTGCTGATGAAAATAAAAGCCAACATTTCACAACATAAAATAGCTCGAAAGTAAAACAACTCAACCAATCTGGCTATGCTATATTAAAAAAATGCATCTCAAGTTTTTGCCTAAACGTGTTAGAATGACTATCAGAGGCGATATTGTCAGGAAGATCATTGCACATGTGGATGGCTTGCGGTAGTGCTGATGTGTTAAACGTGTTTGTGTTACCAAACATGCTCGTGAAGCTGAGATGATTATGTAACCTGCGTGACGTGTGTTACCAAACATGCTCGTGAAGCTGAGATGATTATGTAACCTGCGTGACGTGTAGAGAGGACGTTGAAGGTGCAATGACGATGTTTTGTTACTGTACACGCACTTATGAAATAGGCATAACAAGGACACGTGATGGTGAGCATGCAATGCTTGGAGGGAATGATGAAGTTTAAGCTGAGTTTCACTGGAATGAATGTCGTAGTTCCTAGAAATGTCACGAGCGTCTCTGTTCTGAATTCCTTCCAGCATGTTAATTTAATAATAAGCGGAAGGGGACCAAAAGATGAGGCATATTCAAACTGCGGTTGGACGAAAGTAAGATAAGACAGTTGTGAACGTTAGATGGACAATGACGGAGGTTTCAGCGTAAATACCCTAATGTTTTGGAAGCATTTGCGCGAACAGAAGTGACGTGTTCTAGCCAGTGTTTTGAGCCGCGACGGTGACCGCAGCGGACCCAGTAGGTAGCGTGGAGCTGGGTGGTGGTCGTCATTCTGCAGGCCACGGGGACGTTAAGAACTCCAGAAAGCTGAGGCAAAGGGACCGGCGTAGAGGAAAACTTAACAAGACGTTTATTTGAACATGTCGGACAGTAATGTCCAAGCAAAGACTCTTCTCGAGACCCTCTCCTGTTTTCTTCTGGCGGGCTGCTCTTGCTGCCTCGCCGTGCAATTCTGAAGATAGGGGCGGAATGTCACTTCGGGGAAACAACCACTCATGGAGAGCACAATACAAGACGAGTATGCCTTCACGCACATGGCAGACGCACGTGGCACACGCGCGGGGACTTGGAGGCGACCACGTAGGAGGAATTTATGGGAGTCGCTCCTACAGCACACAACCGGCCTTCCGCACATTCTAGAGGGGCCCGATTTAGCCACTGCTCCGCAGGCGAAGCGCACAGCCGAGACAAAGACAGCCGGTGCATGTGACAACCCGCACCCCACAAAAGAATGTCCGAGATGACGGGAAGGCACGCTTGGGGGCAGCCTTCCCAAGGACTTCGTTACTGCTTTGTAACAGCTTCCTCGGCGGCTGGCCGAGACCTTGACGTACAAAGGTCATCCACCTTTGTGGGGAGAGGTCGAAGAAGACAATGCTGGTGTGCTGAAGCCGTGGACACCTCGATGCGGCTCTGCTGCATTCCTCTGCCACCCCCGGTGATCTGGAGCCTCTGGTAGCGTCGTCGGAAATGGGAGAAAGGCTCCCGCTCTGCTGGCCTACATTCCTTCTCGAAAGACAGCACCTGTGTCCACCACGCGAGAAATAGAACCGCCAAGCAGGCAAGCGCCCATACTCTCTTCCTGAGACCCACCAGGCTTTTACTTCATCCAAAACGACCTGTTCTTCATTACAATAGCAGCAGCAATTCCAACAACCCAACCTGAAATAGCCTGCTCAAATTCACAAACACATGTCGTGATAAAGCACAAGTACAAAAAAAGTAATTGTAAACCTGTCACACGAAAAAAATGGAGCCTAAATACCCAAGCCAGATTACCTGATGCCATCAAGATCCCTAGAAACAACGACTTCAGCCGTCAGCGTTGCCATTCAATTTGCCTCTCTTGTAACGAATTTCGAAAGAGTATTGTTGCAATAGCAAGCTCCAGCGAAATAGCCGGCCGTTCTCAGGCGACATCGTTTGCAACCACGTGAGGGGACAGTGGTCCGTCTCGATAATAAACTTTGATCCTTCGTTATGAGATTTAACCTCCGGGAATCAACGCATGGTCGCAGATCTTTCCCAGGAACCTCCACTAATATAAGCAGAGATGTATAATCGCTTTCACAAGCTTCAATCACATCAAGCTCGAGCATTCTTCTAATCTCGGCCTCAATAGTGGTGCGCTGACGCTGCGACACTCGGTACGCCTTTGACCGCATGGGCTGAGTGGCCGTAAGCTCTGTCATGCACTACCAAAGTTGTTTGACCCCGTTTTTCCGAGAACATGTCCTCATATTCTATCAGGAGGCTTTCTAGGTCATGCTTCTTGTTAGCTGTGAGCTCAGCTACCTCAACCATAGATTTGAGCGTTTGGCCAGCGTTATCCTCCTTTCTTTCTGCTCCTGAAAAGGGGAAATCTAGTGGTGGCTCTTCGGGCACGTTTACCGCCATGTTTACGACAATCTCTCTCTCTCTCGATACGGTTTGAGCAGATTGCTGTGGTAGATCTGCTGCGTCTTACGTCTACCTGGCATCCTTTCCAGATAGTTTGTGTCGGACAGCTTTTGAAAGACTTTCGCCGGACCTTCCCATTGGACATCTAGCTTATTCTTTTGTAAAGGTTTCAGCCGCATTACTTGATCTCCAGTTTCAAACCGGCGTGACTTTGCCGACCTGTCGTAGTAGCGTTTGGCCTGAGCCTGTGCCTTGCTCATCTCATCCCCTGCCAGCTCCTGTGCTCTATGCAACCTCTCTAGCAGAGTTAGCACATATTCAACCACCATAGGGTCCTTCGCTCGACCTTCCCATGACTCTCAAAGAATACGGAGTGGGGATCGCAGAGAGCGACCGTAGACCAATTCTGCCGGGGTAAATCCAGTGGCTTCATGAGGTGCAGTCCTGAGTGCAAACATGGTTGCTGGCAAGCACACATCCCAGTCGACACTGCGCTCGAAGCAGAGTGCTCGAAGGACACGTTTCATTACCGAGTGTAACTTTTCTACTGGGTTTGACTGGGGGTGATACACCGAGCTGTGGATTAATCGGATCCCACATTTTTCTAAGAAAGTTGTAGTCAGTGCGCTCGTAAAAACGGTCCCTTGATCGGACTGTATTTCAGCGGGAAAACCCACGCGTGCGAAAATAGACAACAGCCCATTTACCACTTCTACAGAGCTCAGATCCTTTAAGGGCACTGCCTCAGGAAACTTGGTCGCGGGACAAATTACTGCCAAGACATGACGGTAACCGGATGTTGTTGTTGGAAGAGGCCCTACTGTGTTGATCACGAGTCGATGAAAAGGCTCAGTGATCACCGGCACGAGCTTCATTGGGGCGCGAACCTTATCCCCTGGTTTTCCTACACGCTGACAGGTGTCACAGGTTCTGACAAAATTCTCTATTTCCCGGAAACCACCTGGCCAATAGTATTCCTGCAGCAGGTGATCCTTCGTTTTTTTTTACACCCAAGTGACCCGACCATGAGCTACCGTGAGCTAAGTGTAAGAGATCACGGCGGTAACGTTCCGGTACCACTAACTGATCAAACTGTACCCGTCTGCGATCTAGATACTTACAATAAAGTATCGCGGCCTGGTTCTCATACATCACGTTTTTCTTTGAAATACCCTCGTTACTCTGACTCCTTATATTTTGAAGAGTGGGGTCTGCTCTTTGCTGGGCTATCAGGGAGGATCGATCCACTCCCAGCAAAGTCTGCAGGCTACTAGTTGCAGGAGTAATCATTTCCTCACAGACACTTCCAGATTCAAGAGAGTCTTTCTCGTTTTCATCCGCGCCTTCATGGCTCACTTGATCAGTGCTTGGTGTGGTAATCGTGTCTACCGTGTTCGCGGCTCTCCATCTCTGGCTTTCTCGGTGATTCTCGAGAGAACATCGAGCGGTGCGGCTCTAGTTGCGAGTTCTCGCGCCTTTGAGCGAGTGAGCGCGCACACAACCCCCTCCCCGTACGCTAGGTTCTTCTGTCCTAGCAACCAATCGGATCTGTTTGAAAACAAGTATGCATACTGCTTTGGCAAATAAGCAGATACCGCAGCCTCTGTGTGCAATGCGCCAAAGGGGCCTCGATGCATACCTTAGCAATCGGAAGGCATACGCTTGATGGTTCCGCTGCTTGTTTAATTCAAGCGCACTCTCCTGTGAAATGTTCAGCTTCAACATACGAGGGATGGACCACGTCCATGGTCGCTGCCGAATCCCACAGCACGCGACACTCTTTTCCATTTACTATCAGCTTTCTGATATATGGCTCCAGCAGTCGCATGTTTTCACCCTCGCTGTCGACTGAGAGGCAAGCAACTTTTGGACTCTTGCAGACGGCCGCAATGTGACCTGGCTTGTGGCATTTATAGCACACAAGTGGTCGCCTCTTTTCAAACGCACTATTTTGGTGCTTTTCCTCAACCGTGGTCTCATTATTTACCTCCCGTTGCTTTTCGGGATCAGTGTTGCGCTCTCGATTCTCTTGGACTGAATGTCCCCTCCACCCAGTTGCCTTTTTGATCTGGCCCTCCCGCTGGGGAATTTCTCTTCTATCAAGCGCACGGCGTAAAACAAAATCCTCCGCTAGCTTTGCGGCCCTCGACACAGTGGTTACCTCCTCCCTGTCTTGCACCCAGAGCCTAACGTCTTGGGGCAAACGACGGTAAAACTGCTCGAGTCCGAAGCACTCCACGATTTTCTCTTTATGCTCGAACGCCTTAGCCTCTTTGAGCCACTTCCTCATATTAGACATTAAGTTGTATGCGAAATCAGCATACGACTCGTCTTTCTGCTTTACAGCGTTCCGGAACTTCTGCCTGAATGCTTCTGCCGACAATCTATACTTCTTTAGCAGACTCGACTTAACTTGGTCATAATCATCTGCTTCCTCTTTTGTCAAGCGGGCAATTACCTCGGCAGCCTCACGGGGTGGTAAGGTAAGCAAGCACTGCGGCCACATCGTTTTGGTAACACCCGACTTCTCGCATGTGCGCTCGAAATTTACCAAGAACAGACCCATGTTCTCTCTGGAGCGGTAAGGTTGCATTAGGTCTTTCATCCTGAACGACTTCTGTTCTACTCCGCTAGACGCTTCGCTACTTTCACTACTACCTTGAGCCTTGAGCAGCTCGATTTCAAGGCGCTTCATCTCAAGATCCCTTTCTGCTGCTTCGCATATGAGGCTCTCATTTCTCTCTTCAGCTTTGCGCCTTTCATGTTCATCTATCAGCTCTAGACACTCTGAGAGCTCGTCATCGTCTGCGTTAAGGTTCTCAATAGCATCGATAATCTCTGGCTTTCCCATTTGTTCACGAACATCCAAACGCAAACTTTTAGCTAACTCAAGCAAAATCGTTTTTTTCAGTGCCTTCAGATTCATGGTTGCTGCAAGTGCTGCTAACTTTACTACTACTAGGACGCTACGTTCCCATGCACAGGTCAACGTAGAGTAGTTATCCAAATTTACCACCTTTCTTACAAAACTCTAGATAAAGCCTAGTAAAATCTCAGTGAAGAAAAGTCAAGCACTCACCACACCCTGCAGCCATGATCTCGGCGGAGACGATCCTGATGCTGGCCCGAGCTTGTTGCGACTTGGCGTGAGCAGAATCCCGTCGCTGCCATCCAGTTGTTACGAGCCGCGTCGGTGACCGCAGCGGACCCAGTAGGTAGCGTGGAGCTGGGTGGTGGTCGTCATTCCGCGGGCCACGGGGATGTTCAGAACTCCAGAAAGCTGAGGCAAAGGGACCGGCGTAGAGGAAAACTTAACAAGACATTTATTTCCAACATGTCGGACAGTATCGTCCAAATGAGGACTCTTCTCGAGACTCTCTCCTGTTTTCTTCTGGCGGGCTGCTCTTGCTGCCTCGCCGTGCAGTTCCGAAGATAGGGGCGGAATGTCACTTCAGGGAACCAATCACTCATGGAGAGCACAACACAAGACGAGTATCCCTTCACGCACGTGGCAGATGCACGTGGCACATGCGCGGGGACTCGGAGGCGACCACGCAGGAGGAATTCAGGGGAGTCGCTCCTACAGCACATAATTGGCCTTCCGCACATTCCAGAGGGGCCCGATTGTAGCCACTGCCCTGCAGGCAAAGTGCACAGCCGAGACAAAGACAGCCGGTGCAGGTGACAACCCGCACTCCACAAAAGAATGTCCGAAATGACGGGAAGGCACGCTTGGGGGCAGCCAGCCCAAGGACTTCGTTACTGCTTTGTAACACCAGGAAAGTCTTGGTGTAAGGTGGACGCCCAGATATTTGTAGGATGATGCCCGCGAAAGTATGTCATCTTGTAAGTGGTAGGAAAAGTCAGAGATGGTATGTTTTCGTTCAAAATAAACAGCTTTGCATTTATGAGATGCTCGAAGAGATGTTGCAAGATGACGTTATCCAACTTTCGAAGAGTGCCTGGTCATCTCCGGTCGTGCTCGTGAAGAAAAAGGATGGATCACTACGCTTCCTGTAGCGTGGACTGCAGGAAACTTAATAGCACGACTAAAAAAGACGTCTATCCGCTGCCCCGCATCGACGTTTCCCTTGACAGACTGCGGCGGGCCAAGTATTTTTCATCGATAGACTTGAAATGTGGCTACTTGCAGATCGAAGTTGATGAATGAGATCGTGAAAAAAGCCGCCTTCGTTACACCGGATTGCCTCTATGAATTCAAAGTACTTTCCTTCGACCTCTGTTCTGCACCTGTGACATTCCGGAGAATGATGGACACTATTCTTACCGGTCTAAAGTGGCACACGTGCTTAGTTTACCTCGATGATGTTGTTGTGTTTTCTGGCACCTTTGAGGAGCACCTGAAGTTTCTGCAGAATGTGCTGGAAGAGCTCCGCTCTTTGAACCTGACACTGAAGCCAGAAAAATGCCACTTCGGTTACAAGGAACTTAAGTTTCTTGGCCATGTTGTCAGTGTGGATGGTATTCGACCAGACCCTGACAAAAGTATCGCTGTGGCCTTGTTTCCTATTCCACGTGATAAAAAGGCAGCACGTCGCTTTCTAAGGCTTTGCACGTTCTATTGCCGCTTTATAGCCAATTTTTCTAGGATTGCTGAACCGCTCACTCGACTCACTCGTAAAGATGTTTCATTCGTCTGGGAGGAACAACAGGATGCAGCTTTCTCTCAACTACGGGAACGTTTGCAGACACCACCAGTTCTCGCTCACTTTGACCAAGACACTAATACTGAAATTCATACTGACGCCAGCAATGTGGGTCTTGGTGCTGTCCTCGTCCAACAACAAGAGAGCACAGAGTGAGTGATAGCGTACGCTAGCCGCACTCTTTCCCGCGTCGAGGTCAACTACTCCACATCAGAGAAAGAGTGCCTCGCTGTTGTATAGGCCACGATGAAATTTAGGCCTTACCTTTACGGACACCACTTCAAGGTAGTGACCGATCGTCATCTGTTGTGCTGGTTAGCCAACCTACAGGACCCGTGTGAGCGATTGGCATGATGGAGTCCTCGTCTGCAGGAATACGATTTCACGATCGCTTGCAAATCTGGTCACAAGCACGAAGATGCTTATTTATTGTCCTGTGCACCTGTCGAAGTTTGTGGCCACGGCAAAGAGGATGACGGTGGTTTCCTTGGGGCCCTGACTACAACGGATCTGATTACACGACAGCAGGTGGACAACGAAATTCGTGCAGTTATCGAAAACCTTGAAGGACGCAACTCTTCTATACCTCGATGTATTTCTCGAGGTCTGTCATCATTCTGTCTGCGAGATAGAGTCCTGTATAAGAAAAACTCCGGCAATGAGAGAACCTATCTTCTAGTTTTGCTAACTGACATGTGTGACGACATTCTTCTCGCCTGCCACGATGAGCCTAGATCTGGTCACAGGTTCCTCTCGAACTCTCACTCGAGTTCAACAAGCGTACTACTGGCCTAAGCTTTCCGCATCTATTAAGCGATACGTGAAAAGCTGTCGGGAATGTCAACACTGCAAATTCCGGCCACTGAAGCCCGCGGGGCTTCTTCAACCAATAGAACCACCTAGAGCGCCATTCGATCAAATAGGAATGGATTTACTGGGGGCCCTTTTCACTATCATCTGCCAGCAACAAGTGGATCGTAGTAGCCACTGACTATTTGACGAAGTACGCCGAAACAAAAGCACTACAACACGTACGGCTTCCGACGTCGCCCAATTTTTCATGGACCAGATCGTTCTTCGACATGGCGCCCCGTCGTGCGTAATCACAGGCAGAGGAACAGCATTCAGGGACCAGCTCATTCATGACATACTCAAGCTCAGCTACACAAGCCATCGCAAGACCACGTCATATCATCCGCATAGCAACGGCTTGACAGAGCGACTCAATAAGACCTTCACTGACATGTTATCCATGTACGTAGATGTCCAGCATAAGACCTGGGACCAGGTGCTACCGTGCGTCACATTCGCGTACAATACTGACGTCCAGGAAACTGTGCGATTCACGCGCTCCCATCTTGTCTATGGACGTGAGGTCCAGACCATGCTGAATGCGATGCTTTCATACAATTTCAACACTTTATCCCTCCTGATGCTGTACAGCTTATCCAGTACGCCGAAGAAGCACGCCTACACATTACGCACCAGCACAGTACAGTCGCATGCCGCTACAACGCTCGCCATCGACAAGTTGAATACCATCCAGGCGATCAAGTTTTAGTGTGGACTCCAGTCCGACGCCAGGGATTGTCAGAAAAACTGCTCAGTCGCTGCTTCGGACTGTACAAAGTGTTGCGACGCGTGAGCAATGTGAACTACGAGGTAGTCCCTGACGGCGCCTTCTCTCCACGGCAGCGAAGGCGATTGGAGATTGTGCACGTAGTGCAACTGAAGCCGTACTTCACGCGGTAGTGCGACTGCGCATGAACCTTATTGCTGTTTTTTTGTATGTGTGTATTTTCTATTGGTTCACCCCGACTTTGCCTTTGTACTTTCTGAGCATCAGAGTGATGCCCCCCCCCCTTTTTTTCTTTTCAGATGGGGAATAATGCCACTTGGCCGCTAGGTACCGCGAGCGCAAGCCATGGCTGCCCGCTAGAATGGAAGACGATGTTCTTGGGCAGCACGCGTTCTGGTTAGTTGTTGATTATTGAAGCAGCCATCTTGCCAGTTTTCGGTGCGTCTCCCCGCCGGCTCAGTTTTTCCGAGTTGAAGACTTTTTGTAGCACATGACAATATATTAGATGGGAGATCATTGATGTAAATAAGGAAAAGTAATGAGCCTAGGACGCTCCCTTGTGGAACTTCAGAAGGAACATTTGAAGAGGGAGTAGAATTATTAACGGTTGTGAACTTCTTGCGGAGGGAAAAAAAATTTCGTAGCCAAGATAAAGTGAGGGAATCTAATCGGAGGGCAGATAATTTTGAAATAAGGTGGCAGTGGGCGACACCATCAAATGCTTTGGCAAAATCAAGAAATATGCAATCTGTCTGTAGGCCACTGTTTATGTTGTGATGAATGTCTGTCGTAAATTCTAATAACTGTGTTTCGCATAACATGCCTTTTCTGAATCCGTGCTGATTTGGGAAGAAGAATGTTAGTCTCGAGGTGACTGTAGATGTGGGAAATGATTATGCGTTCGAGTAGTTTGCAACAGATGCAAGTGAGTGATATTGGGCGATAATTTTTAAGTGAATTCTTGTCTCCATATTTAAAGATAGGCACTACTTTGGCAATTTTCCAGTCATCTGGCAGTTCTTCAGACGGACAGCAACTGTCGAAGGTGTGGTATAATGCAATGCTAGATGTGGAAACAGTATTGTTTAGTACCTTAGAGTTGATATCATCAATACCTTCTGATGAAGGTTCCTTGATCTGTTTAATTTGACACGCTTGGCCATCCACCGTGATTTCAATAGGCTGCATATTCTGGAAGTGGTAGACAGGGATATATATATTTGGCACGTTGGAATGATCTTCCCGGCTGAATACAGATGAGAAAAATGCATTAAAAGCAGTAGAACACTAGTAATCTGAAAGTGGGATATTATTTTCATTAGGTAATGACAACTGGTTAAAACCGTTGTCTGGGGACATGAGGTGCCAAAATTTCTTTGGGTTATTTTGCAAAAGTGAAGGTAAGTCATTGTGAATATAGGTATCTTAGGCCTAGGATATTGCTTTGCAGTAGTCTGTCAAGCACTGCTTGTATTTGTTTCAAGCCTATTTGAACCACAGGTTGGTTGATCGATGACATGTGAGAGGTTAAAGTCCAATGCTATATCTGTAGTGCAAAGACCTTTGGCAGATTCGATGCTATGACGAAAGTCATGTAATAATGTATTACTAAAATCAGGCGGACGGTAGCAATTGCCAACCAGAATTTTAGCGTGTTTAGTTACACAGACTATCCAAACTATTTTAATGGGTGAATCCAGATTGAGTGCATAAGAAGTGAGCATACTTTTTACACCAAAAAGTACACCACCACCTCTTCTATTGCCGTGATCATTGCAGTAAATGTTGTAGCGTTCACTGCCAGCAAGAACTTCATCATTTGCGATTGCAGGGTACAGCCAAGTTTCTGTGAGGACGAGTATATCAGAATTACTGTCTTCTAAAAAGGAGCAGATTGCATCACGTTTGGGTAATATGTTTCTAATGTTAGTAAGTTATATCAGGTAGAAGGTGTAGCCAAATGTGCTGTAGATTCTTGGTGATCTTTGGTGGATCTTTCTGATTTTGCTGATGTAGGTATATCACATCTGTGATATCACAGCGAAGTGCTGACATAGAAACCTCAGAATGAAATTCAAAAAGGGGAAATTTTGCATCCATTTTTCTTTCATTTGATTCCATTTTAATGTCAATTGAGTCAATATAGAAATTTGAGAATATGTACCAATTTTTGGGGTTCTCAACACCATTGTGTTTTATCAAAACCAATAACCCCAAAATATTTAATATCCCTTCAATGTCTATTGTATTTATGCATTTTTCATATGCATTATTTGATGGCCACCTTTTTCATGGCATTTTACTTAATTGTGCAATGTGTTTGCCATAACAAAGAAACTGTACAAATTGGTACATATTTATCATTACATCCTTGAAAGTGGGCATACACCATTGAAAGTGAGCACTTTGTGTTCTTTCCTGTGTCTGTCTTGAGTGCACATGTGCAGTAATCGTACAACCAAAACCTCATATGTGCAGGGGTGCAACAGCTACGCCCATCGTGCCAATTCTATACAATTTCAAATTGTTGTGCCAAAGCCGTGAACTTTTCTGAAATTGCATCATGCTGTGCCAAAATGCCTAGCCAGCCTCAAATTTTTCTCAGGCACGTTAGTTTCGACGAGAAATGCAGACCACGTCGGCCACCTGTAGTTTGCGCCATCAGTCAAAGCGTGCAGATCCTAACTGTATTGCCTAGAATGTACTAAAGGGGGAAACTGTACTTGAGAAGAAATGCCAGATATTTTCATGTGTTTATAAAGAAATGCTGATTTCAAAAATGTAATTACTGTTCCTCTAAACCAATTAGTTTTTGAGATATCCTAAAATTAATTACCTATTGTTTGCTGGTATGATGACACAAAAAATTTGTATTGCAGAGCTACTATTGGCACATGCCTGCGTATTAATGAAGATAAGCTGCACAACGGTAGGAGTGCTTTTTTTAATTTGATAATTTTAGCAAGGTTTGTCGCACCTTGCATTTCAGTATTGCAGACGTACCCACATTATGCTCCAATTTCTGGCAAAAATTAAAATTTTGAAGGTCTCAATAAAAAATTCACACCTACCATTCTGTTCACTAAAGATGCAGCTATAAAAATGACAGTCCTAGCTGTTCTGGAGACAGATATATCTATTAGACAAGTTTGCAACTGCAGCAAAATTTGAATCCTGAGAAATCATGCAAAAACACAAGACCATTTTGGGCAAATAGTAGCATGGAAAAGTTGTTCATTAACAATGATTTGCAAATTTAGCTTTCTCAGTAGGTTCTAGGCATGTAGTCCTGTTCTGCGTCACCTAAATGACCTTTTTTCAATGCCCGCTGCATGTTTTCCATAAAGGCACTCTTGCGAGCTGATGTGGTCGCTGTGTGCTCGTCTGCCAACTAGGCAGCTTATCAATCTGGTGACAGTACTAACGCCTATGTTAGACGAATGTGCGCGCGTCATCCGCGGTTCGTCGTATGATGTTTTCCGGCTTGTCCAGATTGAGTTGTTGATGTCGCGACTGAACTCGCGCACTCGATCATCAATTTCAAGGCTGCAGGAACAGCGAGGTGTTAGTTACCTTTTTACGTAAGATTGCCACATTTACAAGTAGAGGCCGTGGCGGAACATGTTCGTTGTGGATGCGTCGTTACAAGCACTCTATTTGTTGCCAGTAGCCTCCATTGCGCGGGCGGCTAGCACGTTCATCGTTAACGGATTGATTTTCTGATGTTTGTCAATGCGCGACGAACTCCACTCTGACGACTCGTTACGCAGTTCACACGCAAACAAGGTCGTTTCGTTAGACGGGGGAACACGCGGCATCGACGCATTTAGCGACAAGACTGTGCTTCTGTTCCATCATTGCAAAGATTGCTATCCCTCATAGCTTCACTTCTGCTTTTTACTTGCCGTTCTGTAACTGTTGAGACTCCAAAACACAGCCGCTTTCAGTGATGTTGTCGGCAACCGACAGGCTCGGTGACCGCCATTGATTGCCGCGAGTTTGTTATTCTCCCTGTCCTGAGTGATAGCGGGGCTCTTTCTAAAATTCACAGCGAACGAAGGATCGCCACACCCGCTTCACAAATTAGTGTTTTGCGGAACTTTATTGCGACAGGCAGTTGACAGCATTATGACAAAATGGCTCATGTCCGTGCACGTCACGATGAAGAAGCAGACGCCGAAAACACAACTTGGCCAATCGGGTGTCTAGGTTTTGTCACGTGCCCCAAACAGCCAATAGAAATGTGTTCTGGTGTTTCTCAATGACGCGTTTTTTTGTTTTGTTTTTTTGAAGAACCAATGAATAGGGCGAGCCACACAGGGGGCGGGAAATCGAAGATGAAAAACGACCCTTTCAAACGAGACCAAGATGACCACAATAGCTTGTGTGTAACGGCAGCGTTTCGGCATGGAAAAAGCTGGACTTTAGCGTCTATTTGTGATCAGATCCATCTCACAGGGGTGTTATAAATTGATTTTGTGCCAGAAATAATGACGCGAGAAGCTAGAAACTTCTTAGATAAGTGCAAAAATAGTTGCAGATTTCGAAAATGTCAACTGCAAAAAGTAGATTTTTTCACGATTTTCGGCCTTGTAAGACCCGTGTCTCCCCTTAAAGTATGACCAGATAAAATAACGCTGCGCACCCATCGGTCCGTTAACTGCAGCAGATATCTAATGGCGAGACGGCGAAATTTCAAGATAAAAATGCCTTGCTAGCCACCAACGCTTCACGGGCCTAGACTGAAATTGTGGCTATAGCTTGTTAGGAACTAAAGCTAGAAGCGTTTTCTGCGTTTTTCTCGTGCGGACAAGCTAGACATTCTGCGAATGCCAACTTTGCCAGTGACCATATGTATTGCCTTAGCAGTCGGTCCTGGTGATAGATATCTGGTTCTGGCGATAGATATTCGTACTGTAGCCAGGCCAACGGGCGCACACCGTTGTTACTTTACCTAGTCAATGTGCTTTGCAAGGAAGCTGAACCCACCCACCCCTCCCCCTTTGTTGAAAGAAAAAAAAGGGGGGAAGTGGGAGGCGGTAGAGGTGTATCAGTTAGAAAATTTCTTTGCTTTGGTTCTAACCCGTGCAAAGAATGCTGCTTAAGCCACCTTCGCCGCAGTCCGGCGCCCTGCAGAAAAGTGTATTGAGATTTGGAAGTAGCTGTTACCGCTACTTTCGGGACACTGCAGATTTTTATGGGTTTGTACGCCCCATAATTAAATGTACCAGTATAATCACGGACACCTAAATAAGTTACTGCCAATCGTTTGGATCAGTGTATGACATTTCTGCTACCATGAAACAAACTAACTAGTGCGCCAAGTGTTTGTTTTTTTTCGCTACCCCTACTCGTCCGTTTTATGAATCTCCCAAATTTTAAGGTCGCGAGCTTGGCATATCCATATTTAAATTTGCAGTCTGTTCAATAGTTTGAGCGGCGCAGCAAATGCTAATATGAACTGCATCATTGTTTATTTACTCAATGGGGTGCTTCAAAATACTACTCTCATTGAAATAGCAGTGCTTATGTTCACTCTGCACGATTTAGGCATGTTGAATGTCTTGCACATCTTTTTTCTTTTTTTTTTTTGAATGTAAGCCTTCTTTTTTACTGCTATAAATTTTATGATGAAAAATTTATCATTTTCTCCCGTAACCTGCTCCAAATATGGATTTTAATGCTCCAAAAGCAATATTTTGCTGCTCCAAAAATTGCTCTGAATTGCATTTTGGCTGTTGCACCTCTGTATATGGGATTATTTTATTCTACTCTGTTCAAAAAATCAACTGCGAAAATATTGCACTATACTAAGTATTATCTTTAGATGTGAAGCATTCTTGCTCGGGCCTATGTCCCGCAGCGTCGCCGCTGTATACACTCTCACTACGCTTGCACAACTCCTCCTTCATTCTCGTTACTCTCTCCAATTCTGTCCTACTCCTGCTTCCATTCACTCCTCCCTGTTTCTCCTCTAGGCATCCCTCCCATGGCGTTTACACCCCCACTGCACATGCGTGTCCCCTCCCCTCTCTCACCTCTCTAACGTTCCCCTCTCTCGCCGCGCAACGCCGACACAGAGAGCGTCTGCTAACTTAGGCTCGCTCTCCACCCCCCGCCACCCCCACCTCCCATCATTCTTCTAGGCATTCCTCCCTGCGGCGTTTACACAGCCATTGCGCATGTGCGTCCCCTCTTCCTCTCTTGCCTTGCAACACTGGCGCAGGCAGCGTCTGCTAGCAAGTTTCTTGATTTTAAAAAAGATGACTTTTTACGCTGCACAACCATTCTCCAGCCACCCCGTACATATAGGCACTGAATCTTGACTTCCAAGGTAGTGCCGGTGGGAGATCTCTAGGATTGTGTAAATAGTGAATTTTAGGTTCGAAGCGAGTAGAAATTGTCGTTGAATAATTTCGAGTTTAATTCGAATGGTATGTATCGTATATAAAAATGGGAATATTTATCATGACCTAACCAATCTGCACAATATTTTTTTTTAATTGAAATAGGGGCTCTATGCAAACATATATATATATATATATATATATATATATATATATATATATATATATATATATATATATATATACACACATTTTTTTTTTCATTCAAAGGAAGTCGAAACAACCTTGAGTAGTAGCGGAATTCAAGTTTCAGTAGGATGCTGGTGATGACTTGTAAAATATGTAACATTTTAAGGTTTATTATAATTATAGTATATAAGCCTTTATAATAAGCTTTTAAGCATAATAAAATAAATTGACTTCACGGTAACATGTTCATTTAAAGGGGCCCTGCAGCACTTTTTCAATTACCCATGGAGCCACTAAAGAAGCTTATTGCCTCACGAATTCACCACCGCAAGATTTTTAGAATCAGTCCAGCACGAGCAAAGTTCCAAAGACTTGTCACACACTGCAATTGCATTCTCGCCTCTCGTCCCAACAAAGGAGCTGCAAGTTAAGCAGTGAGGGATGGCACAGGGAAAAGAAGAACATCACGCATGTCTCGTGACCTTGAGCACTTCATCTCTCTTATTTTTTTTTTTTTTCGAATACACGACCTTTCAGTGCAATCATGCGCGTATGCATGGACAAGCGGCGGCCTCTAGCATCGGCCCCAGTAATGACTGAGTGCGCCATGCTGAAGTCAGCCAATGGCTGTTACAAGTGACTTTTGAGCTTTTAGTGTCATTTGCTGAGGGAAGAGGGCCATTTTGAGCTGGCTGAGAAATTATGGTGAATCGCAGGCCGCGTCCTGCGCTATAATATTTTTCTCGTGCGTTTGCGGTATCCTCGACTACCGATCGCCAGCGTTTTCTGACTATGCTCAGGGCCCTTTAAATTTGAAGGGGAGCAGAGCAGATTTTCTTTGGATAGGTGCTTTCACGGCTTAGTACTCCTACACTGCAGTGAAACCACCTTTACATATGGTTACATGCGGATTAATATTCGCCTATAGATTCATTGCGAATACTTCGAAATTATCAATAATTTAAATTCGAATCAAAGCGAATATGAATACTCTACTATTCATTCCAATATTCGAAGCAATCAAATATTCACACAAGCTTAGAGATCTCTTCTGTGCATTGTTGAAAAATAAAAATTCGCAGCATGCGCATTAACTAAAACCGGACTGCGGGTCTCCGAGTCCAGTCGGAGTCTTCTCTCTCTCAATGTCCATTAGCAGCGATTGGCATGTTACTGTAGGAAACATTGGTCTATTACTACGTGCTTTGCGTCTCCCCAGGTTTCTCTCCTGCGCAGTGCCACGATGAGTACCAACTTCAACGTCCCGGCCAGTGTAAGCGTTAGCGCCCGCTACTTCACATAGTTCACACATGGTTCACACGCGGTACACTTTAGCGGGATATAGCGTAATTTTTGTTAAATCGCATTGACCTCCTTTTTCAATGTATGAAATGCTGACCGCTGCTATTGCAGTTCCTCTCACTTGTGATGGAATCTCTTCTTGCGTGGTTTGTAATACATTAAACCTCATTAGAACCAAATTGCATTTTACATATGAATAAGTTTATATCCAAAATTTTGTTGTAAATGTATATTCCTGTATATTCCTATGTAAATACATATTCCTATATGTACTGCAAGGCTATTCTTCGTTTATTTTGTTATTTCTGGATTCAATATTTAATGTTTGAGTCTGTTTGTTCTGAAATCGATTTCAAAATTTAGTAAAACCGCTTTAATTCAAAGTCGCTGGGGCCGTGAAAAAGCTTCAAATTAAGCAAGTTTTCGTATTAATAGAACGTACAAAAACTGGAATTCAAGGAATTTGGAATTGTTCGAAGTAATCAGGGCTGGTCGTTTGCTGTGGTGGCTAGTTTGCAGCTCCAAGGCTTATATTTACCACGAAATACTTGGTGTTAATTTTGCCACAAACATGCGGGAGTGGCAAGCCATGCTGCTGCCACGAAAAAAAAAAAAACTAACAAACTATCGTGATGAACTGCAATGCGTGCCTGTGGAAAACCAGAGATCTTCACTGCAACATAGTGGTGACATGCGAGCAGCATGTCGCCTGCTCCTCGCTGTGTCAGCACGTAATGATGCGACCATTCGCCCCTTTTTTCTGGTAAAATAAAGAACTTAATAATGGCCACTGTGATGAAATTCACTGGAAAATATGCTCATTGAGATTTAATAACTTAGTTTTCAAGGTAGGCATTGCAGGTGAAAACTCTGCCAGCAGTGCAAGTGCGCATATTGCTGGAGCAATCAGCGATCGAAGGCTTGTATGCATCACGATTTCTGCCAAACTATCCTTCATTAATTTCTTTACAATCCCAGGAAGAATGGGCAAATCATGCTATATGCTGCCTGTGTGTCACCATTGTGGTGCAGTGAAGCACATCTTGTTTTCTGCAGGCACAGATTTTGGTTGACCACGAGACTGTTTCTTTTTTTTATGGGCGAAGCTCCTTATAGCGGCACCCGTTCTTTCCTCGTAGCCAATGTAGTAGTGTGTAACAAGTATAACAATTTGACCTCCAAGGTGGTGCCGTTGAGAGATTTCTTCTGTGCGTTGCTGAACAATAAAAGATAGTGCTCAATGTACATGCCAATGGCTGCTAAGGGGGAATGAGACAGGAGAATTCGGCTTTTAGTTAACGCGCACGCTGTGAATTTTTTATTGTTCAACAATGCACAAAAGACAAGAAAGGGTTGCTACATTTCACTCGCTGGGCATATGAAACCTCCTAGGTTTCAGAAAGGTTTAGCGAGCGTTGGGCCGCAGTGAATACAGTGAACTAGTACAGTCGACTCTCGTTAATACGAAGTTCACGGGGACCGCGAAAAACTTCGAATTAAGCGGAATTCCAATTAACCACAATGAACGAAAAATACATTTATTTCAAAACAGTTTATGAGAAAAAATCTGTGATTGCCTTTTGCTTCTGTTTGCTGAATCTTGCAGCAGAAAGCAAGTCCTGCAGGCTGTATATGTGCCCGAGTGCTTCCTCGGCGTTGCTCTCAGCAGTGAAAAACCGCTGCGCGAGGGCAAGGCCTGCGGCTACATCAGCAGCCCGCGGTAGTGGCTCACTTGCGGCGTCGTCGTCGTCAACCTCAGTTTCGTGACTAGGCTCGCTGGGCCGAACCATCTTCACGATCTCAGCGTCCGACAGTGGAGTCTGTTACTTCGAGCCTCCCGAATCCAGATGAGCAGCGCTTACTGTAAGTCTGGGTGGGCGCCGGTACGCATTCTCTTGCGAGACATCTTGAACTGGTCATTTTCGAATGCGTCCAGAACCGAGCGCTTGTTCTTCTGGATGTTAGACAGGGTATTAGGCTTGATGCCTTATTTCTGCGCAATATCTTGCTTGGCGGTGTCTCCTTGTTCAACTTCTTTCAAAATTTTGACTTTTGTCGCCAAGTCAAGCGTCTGATAAGGCCAGCGAGTTGCCATAGTAAATGCACGTGGAGCTTCGTCGCATGTGGAACCGCTGAGTTCGCACACGACCGTAACGAGATCAACAATGAGGCCCGGAACCGGAACCGTCAGAGCAGCCGCTTTGTGATCTGGGGCGCTGCATGCAACTGCGATGCCATCAGCTGACCCTTTGAGCTGCGGCGCTGTGGTCAACTGCGATGGCCTTGGGTGCCGGTCGGACACGCATTGTTGTTTAGCAATTCGAAAACAGGAAATTCAACAAACATTATGATTTCCTCCGGGAATTTGATTGAAAATAAATTCGAATTAACTGAAATTTCAGACCTCTAGCTTTCAATTACCGAGAATTTCTTCCTGTTGAACTGCATGCAAAACTGACGGGACCCCCACTCCACTTCCAATTAACCGATTATTCCAATTAAGCAACTTCGAATTATCGGGAGTCGACTGTATATACCATGAACTTGAGGTGGTTAAAAGCGGGAAGTAGACACGAAGCGCAAGCCGTAAGAAAGTGTGCGTGTGCCCCCTCTCATTCAGTCCTTGGAATGTCCACTGAATGGCGGTGCTTCTACATGAGGAATATATGATGAAAAGTTGCGAGATGGTGGTACTTGGAGTGTCGAAATAGGTGGACCAACGGACACACAGTCAGATGCATAGACGGACGCATGGATGGATGCACGGACGTATGGACGCATGGAAGGACGCAGGAGCGGATGCATAGACGAAAGCAGGGACGGGCGCACAGATGAACGTGCGGACGCACGAACAGACGCACGCGTGGATGGATGGACGGATGCTTTGCCCCGCTATCCATCATTCACTCCGTGGATATGCTGCCATTTTTTTTCATTGGAAGTTGCGAGGCTGGGGTGCTTCAGCTACCACTTATTAGTATTGCCATGTTGCATTGCCGTGTGGCTTTTAACAGGTGTTATTTTTGTAGATTTGCGGTAAAAGTGTGATCGGGAATCGGCACAATGCAATAAAAGAAACTCAATATCTTCAAAAATATTCATAACACAAAAAATTCAGAATATACATCTTGAAGATTAATGACTAATCAACAGTATAAAAAGCAACAAATGTTGTACAGAATGCCTCTATTAACATAGATAAATTGGAATCGAGCTGTGCTTCATTGCTTGTGTCATGCGGTGAAGAACTCAACAGCTTGGTTTTTCGTGAGACTCGGGGGAGCTCGTACTTTTTTTTTTCAATAACACTTTTTTGTTTTTTTGCAATAAGAGCCTGCACGTCTTCTATTATAGATGGATGCCTGTAATGTAAATAATTCGTCTCTAAATCAGATGTCCTATGCACTTCGCTATTTCGTCTAGCGCCGCCGCTTTCCATGAGCCACCTCACTTGTCATTTCAGTAAATGCATCTAAGCATATTTCTTTGTGTTTTTGCACATCGTATTTAAAAAAAGAACAATATCATGTTCGGTCCTAAAATGTTTTTCGCTGCTCCGTAGTAAGGACCAAGATGTGCTCCGGTGACTCTTTCTCATGCAATAGGCTCAGCAGCCGGTACCAGCACACCGTGCACCAGCAAAGTGTGGACCTTGCACGTAACCAGAGTAGCTATAAGATTGTGCACAAAGGTTGTAGTTACGCACTTGAGGCAGAGAAGACAACTTGAGGCCGTAAAGAAAACAAACCCATGAACGACTACGAATGTCTCAGGTTGATGCAAAACATCATTGCCACAAAACTTGAAGTTTGGGTTCTGTCATCCACTGACTCTAAGCTCGTCCTCACTACGTTCAGGTGGGGTTGAAAGACAGTCTTGTGCAACGTGTTTCTTGCAGCAATGGTGCGCGCGCGCGACGATGACGGCGTAGGAGCGACTAGTGACACTAGATGCAACTCTGTGCCTGATATAATGATACAAGCGAAACCAAAGCTGCTGGAAACTGGCCTAGAAGGCCACCTCCACACTTTACACATACGGCGAACTATCGGAAATATTTTTTTGTAAAATGAATTTTCCCCGACTCCTAGCAACGGCTCTCTATTGAATAGCTGGCATAAATTTCTGGCAATTATTACTGCTCAACAATTATTACTGTCAGATGGTGAAGATGACATATTGAATTGATATTTGACTTGCAAAGGTTATTTTGATTACAGAACTTTGATATTACTGTAGCATAAGCACGAGGGGCATGCACTTATGTGAAGTTCCCAAGCTATGTGCATTTTCCCAATAACATACACACATTGGTTTGTGTAAAGGTCTCAGAAGTCACTATGTAGCCAAGACTGGCAAATTCAAACTGATTCTGAAAAGGGGCTTGACTAACTACTAGAAAGTGCTGGGTTCACGAGAAACAAATTCGACGTCCCTAAATCGACGAACCAAAGCCTTCATCACCGGTGATCAACTTAAATAGGCGTGGTAACTAAAGAAATAACCAAGCTGGTGCTGACCGCCACTGCAAATTGTCCGCTCAGACTTGCATTGCGAACTACGGAATTGCGGAAATATTTCAGATTAAATGAGACTTTGATATAATGGTTCATATTAATGAGGTTTTACTGCTAATAGCAGTAGGCCATACAAAGCAGTGGATAATAATAATAGCAGAGAATACTAAGCACTGGACAGCAAAGCCTGGTGGTCATTGATTATAAAGAGAGGTGCCATGCTTTCTCAAACACAAGAAAGGAGTTCTGATGCAATATGTGTATTCCTTAAAAAAGCATGAATGAGAATAAATACATGTCGTTTTGTTTTGTTTGATACAGCTTTTAAGGGGGACACGACCTTCGAAAACCGAAAAATCCAGTTTTAGTAAAAAATATTCTTGGTCATTATAATCTATAAACTAGATCCTCTGTTAATATCAGCGCCGAATTCACGCTAAAAGTGCCTCAAATGAGCTATTTAGCTAGCCGAGGCAGTACCTGAGGAGCTGCTTCGGCTAGCTTGTCAAAAATATCCTAACTTCGCGGGAAAGCCGTTTCTCCCCCGTTCAACCGATCGCCGCCATCTTGGTCATGTTTTGTTCGTGATTTTTGCTGTGTTTTTTTTCTCCGCCATTAGCGGCGTGGTTGAGGCGTAACTGGCTTGCGACTGGGTAGCTTGCGGGGTACTCGAGTTTCCCGCTTTTCAAACGCGGAGATACAAATGAACAGAGCGCGTGCTCTTTCGGGTCGAGAAGAAACAAGTGGTTGCTATTGGCTGGTGCGCAAACTCACATGCTCATCTCCTGCGTATGGTTAAGCCGCCGCCCGGCGGCGCCCGCGCGACTCGTCTGCATTGACCCCTTCGCTGCAAACATTCTCGTGCTGCTTCGTCTTTTGCAATCGGCCTCAGCACCGTCATGCAAATCGTCTTGACGAGATTATAGTTCTGCGCAGTCCCCCGATCGTCGAGTTCTCCCGTGCCTTCTGCTCGAACATACTCATGACCGATGCAGCTTTTTGTGCCGAGGGGGTTCTTCGGAAGATTTAGACGTAGCTTCTGGCGATGGGTCGGACGTTTCTCAGGAAATGCGCGACTGCGCTCGCTTTTGGAACACGAAAGCGCCGACCGCCTATTCCACAGTATTCATGAAAACCCCCAGCAAGTCCGCAGTCAGTCGGTGATAACCAAGTCACCCTGGATCCTCGGCCGTCAACAAGCTTTTGCAGCCCAGCGGACAATGCAGAGGTGGCATCCTAGCTGCGGCGGCTGCATTGCATTTCCGATGGAGGCGGAAATGTTGTAGGCCCGTGTGCTCAGATTTGGGTGCACGTTAAAGAACCCCAGGTGGTGGAAATTTCCGGAGCCCTCCACTACGGCGTCTCTCATAATCATATGGTGGTTTTGGAACGTTAAACCCCACATACCAACCAACCAATGCAGAGGTGGCGCAACGCAGGTGCCTGTCCGAGTCATCAACAGAAGGCATGCTTATCAATGTTATTACGCATCAGCATGCATGCTCTCCTAACCGGGATCGGCCTGTTCAGCATGACTATGAAACGATCAATGCGGAAATGACAAGCGCGTCGGCAGACACCGTCAATGAACGAAGTGGTAACAAGACTTTGCTCGGCGAGCTTTGTGCGATTTAAGGACATATTCAATCATGCTTCCTGTTCGCCGAAACGACAAAGGCGCAGTCAAAAACAGTTTGTGAGTCGCTCGGCGCGATGTCCGCAACTGAGCGGAAATTCACACTGATCGCATCTCAGGAACGTGAAACGATATCTGCGCCGGAAGAATACATGCTTTTTTCAGATGGCTGCTCCCAGTCATTGATTGGAAAAACACTCTGCCCAATTTGCCATGAGCAAAACTTTGCTTGGGCTTGCCGTGAAAATGGTGCTAAATTGTTGTTCTTGTGGCACAGCCATGCCTCATCGCAGTGGTCTAGTGGCTAAGGTACTCGGCTGCTGACCCGCAGGTCGCGGGATCGAATCCTGGCTGCGGCGGCTGCATTGCTGATGTGGGCAGAAGTGGTGTAGGCTCGTGTGCTCAGATTTGGGTGCACGTTAAAGAACCCCAGGTGGTTGAAATTTCCAGAGCCCTCCACTACAGCATCTCTCATAATCATATGGTGGTTTTGGGATGTTAAGCTCCACATATCAATCAATCATTGTGGCACAGCCAGCTCTCACTGGTCGTCAAAGAGTAAAGAAGGTGCCAGAGTCTTTGATATAAATGTTACATCAGTTCAGGCAATCAGGAGCATTGGAAAAGGACCTACTGCTAAAACAACTTCGGTCACTTATAAATGATATTTACAAATGTCATTTATGAATTAATAAATGACTACTGCTATGACTTATGTACAGGCTGTCAAGAATACATATGAAGAAATAGAAGCGAACTTCACGAAAAACATTACTGGTGTACAATGGCACATGGCTAATTTGTGGGCACAGCTCGCACATTGGTGTAGTTTGTGTAATTGAATTTTACACTGGTGTGGTGATTGACTGCACAGTGTTGTCTAATTTTTGCCTGGGGTGTGCGCTAGGGCACTGGAAAGCCACCCTACATACGAAGAATGGAGGAAGGCACACCAGTGCCAAAAAAACACCGATGTAGGTGAAGGGCGCTGCACCGCAGCTTTTTGGGCACTCGATCAGCAAAAATGACTTCAGGTACACAAATGTGATTTGTGATGGAGACAGCCGCACCTATGCAGCCCTATGCAATGTTCAGACATATGGATTCACCACTCACAAAAAAGGACTGTGTGAACCATGTCCAGAAAAGGATGGGCACTGCGCTCTGCCCTCTTGTGAGCAAAGCAAAAAAGGGAGAGACACTTGGATGAAGAGGGGGCCTTCCGCAAGATCTTATAAAGAGTCTCACCAGCTATTAAGGCCTGGCCCTGCGAAGCAACTCAGATATGCAATATATGCAAGGGGCGGTGATGGCTGTGATAGTATGTGCCGTAGTTGTGAAACCGAAACTCATACCTCGTGTGTGTGCCATGCGGTGGCGAAGAGGATGCGATTCATGCGCATATGTGCTGGGCGGAATCGACGACGAAGACTGTGACAGCTTGTGAGCAGCAGCCTCGCAGGTTCGTGACCAACATTTCGGCAGTGGGAGGTGCTGTGTTCGAGGCAGGACTACCTCGCTTAGTGTCTGGCTTATAGGCTCCACCCCAGCCACGTCGCTACCTTTCCACCAGCTGGGTGCTCAGCCTCCACTAGGTGACAGGCCCAGGACGGCCAACGTGGTGTTCGACTCGCTGGACGAATGGTTCAGGAGAGCTGGCACCAGGTTCCTGACCCTGCCTGCCTGTTCCTGAGCCAGGGTTTTTGAGCCAGGATTCTTGAAACCTGGCCTTGCCTCGCTGGTCTAGGAGGGCTAGCGTGGATCTTTGTGCCGCCTGCTGGTGCCCATGGGCACAACTACCTGCCGCCGCAGCACATCTGTCGTTAACTCCGGTTAGCCGATCGTGGCGTTGAGCCAACCGAGTTGTCACCGCACGCGTAGGCACTGCATCAACAGGACGTTGCCAACCTGAACTGTAGGCCAAACATTCTCTTTATTTCCCTGGCTTGTCCGCGTGCATATTAGCCCTAGTGTGTAGTTATGTATAGGTGCGAAGTGTGTGGAATGTATGTGACGTGTGTTTGTGTACTGGCATACTGTCTACTTCTTTCTGGAGCGGTCTTGCCCCAATATAACTTCACAATGGCAACTCTCCATAATTCATTCACTGATGTCGCACGCCGTCATCAGCTGTGTCCTCCTTATGCCCAATGCTGGTGCAGGCACCGTTCGGCAGAAGCCACCACCTCCACATAAGTACAACATTCTCAGCAAGGTTATAGAAGCACTGCGACCCATCTATCAACGCCTTTCCAACTGTTAACCGGTGGCTCTATGTAGCGACAACAAGACTCAAAATTCTGCTGAGAATCTCCAATCGGTCATTTGGTCACTGATATCCAAACAGTAGCAAAGTATAATGCAGGCAGCTTGCGAACTTACGCCGAGATTTGCACGGCACTAAGTGTAAAACCTGGAGCCGTTGCCTTGCAGAGGGCTGAAGAAAACAACAACCAGCGTGCTAAAAAATTGTCAAACATGCACCAGATGAAGAAGCAGAGGACCAAAAGGCCACCTGCAGGCATGGACAGCAAGGACTACTATTCTGGCGCGTTTTGATGAAGGTTGTAGTGTACACCTATCCTGCAGGTGTACGGCCTCTAGTGTGGGTCCGGTCTTAGCGAGCTGCAGGGCACGCATTAACTGTCGCCGTGGCGAGAACACGGTACTGCTCAAAGTCACAACACTTTATTGCCTGCAGCAACACCAAGAACGCAGTACAGAGCTCATTGCAACAGGGGCAACTGCAAAGCAAATCGGCTTATCCGCGCCACGGGCGAGAACTACACAGGGTGCGGCGAGCACGTCTCCGTGGTTCATAGTGACACCAGGCCAACAAGGCCCGCCCGGTCGCTTGAGAGAGGGCGAAACTCCGGTCTCATTGGCTTTGAGAGATACGGGTCGGCGTAGTACGACCACGAGCGAAGACACCGCACCGCTTGTTGGCCTAGCATTCGAAAGGGACAACAAAAGGTGAGCGTTCGTCGCGAGGGCAAGGCGCCGTTGGTGAAGTCTGACGATCCCCTAACAATAGGAGCCGACGGATGGAAAAAAAATGCATGCTCACCCTCAGTCGTCCTGGAGAGATCTGACTCGCTCCTGACGTGCGTGCAAGACTTCCCAAGACTCCACGCACGGCGCCACAGTCGACATCCACTACCGAGTGAGAGGGATTAATCGGCACTCCCACTCCCCCAGCGCGAAAGACCACTGAGGAGGGAAGAGTCATGGCAGGACATGAGAATGGCTGAAATAGATGGCAAAGCCCGCGCTATGGCGGCGGGCTAGCCTCAATGCTCACAAGGTTAAGTGTCATAAAAACTTTGAAAGCCTTTTTCTCTGAAGTGTGTTTTGGGCACTTAGTGTTGCTTGTGAAAAGTATAGCGTGGCAGTGACTGGGCCAAATTATATATTTTTTTTCATTCCTTGAAGCCTCGTTGACAGGATGGCATTATTCATTACTTTGCTAACGATCTAGTTTTCTTATGTGATAATTAGTGCATGCAAAGCTCTGATGCAATACATGAAACTGATGGGGATGTTATTTGTAAAACAAAAAAAGGAATTGGCAATTTTCGATAATGCCATCCTGTGTCGTGTTTTTTTAAATTAATATCGAAACCCCTGTGACCTTCCTGGAATGGTTTGTTACAATGCTAGGCTTTTCACCAACAGACTGTCATCAGATTATGTAATGTAGTATAACTTGGAAACTACTTGAGATATTGCAATGAAACTTCATATATAGCTATTCGAGACAATCTTCAGTATGCCTGCCAAATTTCGTTACTGTAGGTCAGCAAACAAAAAAGATTTTTTATTGCCTTACAAGGGTATGTTCAAGCATGTAGTTGTCAAATAAGTTTCAGGCATATTTTCTATTTTGAATCATCGACCTATTTCATCAGCTCCTTGACGTTATGAAATAGTGTTATGTCTGAAGTTCACTTTGAACGTTTGTTCTGGCAATACAGTGTGTGGCACTTGTAAATTGTACCTATTTATCGGCAAATTTTTTTTTTTCAGGTGTTTGGCATTGTGGCAGGTGTATTGCTTCAGGATCATGAATCACGGGGCCTGGAGTTTCAACAGCTTCCTTACCATCACATTTTTATGATGCTTTTCCTTGAGCTGAGTGCATCGAGGCAGTTCTGGAAGCCATTGGCTTTCATGTGTTGATGGCCTTCTGCAATACTCTGCATGTTACGCAGCCATGCAAAGCTCCTGCTTTTGCTTACTCCTGGCTAGAACTCATCTCACACCGTGTGTTTTTGGGCAGCTCCTTGCTCTGACTCCACAACAGAAAGCATGGGGAATGTTTGCCCCGCTGCTCAATGACTTGTTCAAGTTTCTGGCTCCCTGGCTTCGCATTGTGGATCTTGAGAACCCCATCCAGCTTCTTTATAAGGTAAGCCTGAAACAACCCTCTGGGATTCCTGTGCTTCTGCAAGACGTATCCCTTCTCTCTTGCAGGGCACGTTGCGGGTGCTGCTGGTGCTGCTCCATGACTTTCCACAGTTTCTGTGCGATTGTCACTATGATTTCTGTGACTTGATTGCAGCAAACTGTATTCAAATGCACACCCTAATCCTTAGTGCATTTCCTCAACACATGCGACTGCCTGATCCTTTCACTTCGAACCTGAAGGTGGAAGTACTGCCAGAAATAACGCAAGCCCCTAGAGTCCTTACCAATTTCGCTTCAGTCATCCAGCCTCAGAGCTTCAAAAAGGCAAGTGTTGAAACATAGAACATCTATAGTACTTGACTCTCTTGTTGTCTCTTCTTTGTCTATGATGGGGGCGCATCTGTGGTCTCAGTAAAGCCTGATTATGATTTACACATTTTTAGGGATAGAGATTATTTTGCTCTTTATTAACTTCTAGACATGACAGCCCAGAGTTTGTAGTTTCACACATTTTACAGCTGAGCTGTCTTGCCTCCCATCTGTCCATTTTGTGATGTAGATGGTAAACTATCATACTGGTGTGCACTTTCTTCTTGACCTGCTGCATTTTCTCAACACGCGTGGCTGGGGCGTGCTACCTTGCGGCACCGATTTGTCTTGTGTGGGATGCAATAACTCAGATTGTGAAAGATTAAGTACAGGGAGAGGAAATATACAGAAAGAAAGCTCCTACTTGGAGCCTGTCAGGTCTTTGCAAATAAGTAAATAAAGAGAAAAACATCAAAAGACAGAAAAAAGAAACGGATACAAAAAGATTGAAACGGACACAAAAAAAAAAACTGAGAAGAAAGAAAGGGGGCAGAGATAGAAACATATGCAAAAATATTTTAATGCCAAGAGATATCCAATCGAACCCGATCGATACTTAGCCAATACTCGTGATTTACGTGTCATCACGTGAACACACTGTGCATTGGCACGTGCCTATACTCGGGGACAACTGTTTCTGTGGCAATGAAAGGGCATGTGCTGTCGGCGTGTGTCACCACTGCAGAATATAGCGCCACAAATGCGTCTGTTTTCTGCGTGAAAATTATAAAAAAACATAATTATATCTTCTACGGGATGCTGTTTATAAAGAGACACTGAAGGAACCGAGGAGATATAATTATTTGTTTTTCTTTATGAAGTGTGATTTGGTATTTTGGGCGTGAGAAAACGTTACACATTTTAGTTGCACGTCATAATAAAAATGGCGTCTTCGCCTTTAGGAGAGTGCAAGTCGCCCTCTAGCTATTCTCACGACTCGCCAAAGGAGCTTGTGTCGAATTTCCTTCATAAATGGCTGTGTAAGCAGATGTAGCAAGATTTATGCTGTGTTATTATTCGAACATGGTCGCTATTCGAAAAGCAAGTCTAGCTGGACTGCTTCACAAAGGAGTACATGTGCACTAGCTCCGCCCCCGGTAGCTTTCCCTTTATTGCCACAAACTTGCCACAGAAAATTGTCCCTGGGTATAGTAAAGCCAGAACCATGAGTAGTACTGACCAGTTCTACTCACTCGGCCCCAGCCTTGCACAACTCGGTGATAGCTGCACAAATTGTTTTGTAAACATTTCTGCACAATATGTTGAACACACTTTTTTTTTACCATACATTTGTAGCTCTGTAAATGTGTTGTTGTTTTACATTTCGCTGACTCCCGTGCCTTTTTTAGTGCTCCTTATTAACTCATTCGTTCCTGCACTATTCAAATCGATCACCGGTGGTTGACTCTTTGGTTCATCAATTTTGGCCTGGTATATATGTTTCTCGTGCACCCAGCACTTTCTAGTAGTTAGTCCAGCCACTCAACTTTCAGAATCAATTTGAGTTTGCCCATTTCAGCAACATAGTGATTTGTGAAAGTCGTATTGCGCGAACCAATGTGCATGTGTTGTTGGAAAAATGCACTAACTGGCACACTTGAGAAAAGTGCGTGCCCCTCATGATTACGCTGCAGTAGCATTGAAGGCTGTGGGGTTTATACGTCTTCTGTGCCTGCGCCACGCCATGCAAACAACTTTATAAGGGGGTGTGCACCCCCACAAGTTCTGTAATCAGAAGAACCTTTGCTAGCCAAATATCAAATTATAGAGTCAGCTTCGCAATTTGACAGTGTTTAGCAGTAATAATTCCCAGAAATTTATTCCAGCTATTCAATAAAGAGCTGTTGCTGGAAGTCAGGCAAAATTTATTCTACAAAAAGTATTTCCGAAGGTCTGTCTATGTTTGAAGTTTCGAGTTGAAGGCTTCTGAGCCAGCTTCCAGCAGCTTTGGTTTCACTTGTATCGTTATATCAGACACAGGGTCGGATCTAGTGTTACTATTCCCTCCTATGGCGTCGTCACATGCGCATGGGCATGCACCAGTGCTGTAAAACACACGTACCGCTCGAAACTGCCTTGCAACCCTCCTGTACTGCATGAGGATGAGCTTAGGGTCTGTAGACTACAGAGCCCAAAAAAACTTCAAGTTGCGTGGCAATCATGTTTTGCGTCAGCCCGAGACATCCGCAGCTGTTCATGGGTTTGTTTTGTTTACAGACTCAAGTTGTCTTCTCCGCCACAAGTGCATAGCTACTGACCTTTATGCATGATCTTATAGCTACTCTGGTTATGTGCAAGGTCCACACTTTGCTGTGGCACGGTGTGCTGGTGGCGGATGCAGAGCATCTCCTAACGACGAAAAGGCAACCAGAGCATATCTTGGTTCTGACTATAGAGCAGCACTGTGATGTACGTGATATGTGTGCAAAAGATCTTCAGTTCTCCAATTTGTGCGCGGTAGTGGAAAACAACTGTGAGGACACTGGTGCACATGAAAAAATGCACCAATGTGGTCAGCTTGGGAGGACGAAGACGACGATTTAAGACATCAGCATGAGGACACTGTGTCAGCGGCATGAGAGTAAAGTGGCCCAACCAGCAGGTACCACGAAGATTTCAGGCGCCAATGATTTGTTGACGCGGCAACCCAGAAAGCCCCAATTCCGACGGGTCGACCCAAGGAGTGCCACGGCAGTCGGCGAGGGGCTCTTGGATCGGTCAGGCAGAAGTAGGGTGGAGGCAGTTCGCCAGCATTACGGTCGTGCTTTGCCCCGAGTGCCTGGCAGAGGTCAAGAGTCAGAGCGGCCTGCTTCGCTTGACCTCAAGCTTTGACGGTCCAGGGAGCCAGGGGGAAGCCACCGGGTCCACTGTCTGGCATTAGCCTGAATGCTTGGCTGTGGCCCCTGGTCCATGCGTTGGAGAAGAAGACTGCCTGCCTTCGTCGGCCCCATCTTCGGCACCAACCTGCTTCGTCGGTGCATACGCCTGAGCGTCACCCTCCTCCTCGCAGAGTTCCTCCTCTAATGGCATCCCTGTGCTTGTGTGTGGCTGCATTTCCGATGGAGGCGGAAATGTTGTAGGCCCGTGTACTCAGATTTGGGTGCACGTTAAAGAAGCCCAGGTGGTCAAAATTTCCAGAGCCCTCTACTATGGCGCCTCTCATAATCAAATTGCGGTTTCGGGACGTTAAATCCCACATATCAATGAATCAATCAATCAATCCCTGTGCTTGTGTCTGCTGTTCGTGGACGTCCGCGACGCCTCAGTAGCAGTTTTGCTCACCGGCGAGACTGTTTTGGTTATGATTGGACTAGGCTTCTTTTTGCGATGCTCAGAGCATTGTACATAGCTTGTAAGTTGTTTTGTTCTCATTAGTGCGTGTTGTGTGTTTCATATTCGTGTGTTGTTTTTATAAAGTGTGTAAAACAGAAAGCAGCCTCGCCGATTTTCTTAAGAGCTTTGCTGTCTTCGACAGAGCGCGCTCTTATTGGTCTCTTTATTCCAAAGTACCCCATCACAAGCACGAAACTTTTTAGAACTTCACGCTATATCGTTTTTTTCATACAATGTGCAAAATGCTAAGAAATATGCTTGCATGCAAAAATAGGAATGCCAACCTATGTGGAGTCAGGTGGCTCATGGAAAAAGGTTACGCTAGACGAAATAGCAAAGTTCATTGGACACCTGGCTTATAGAGGTATTATTCACATCATGGGTTTCTATCGATATTTGAACACTTGGAGGCTTTTATCCCAAAAAGGCAAAACTTTACCGAGTACGAGCAACGAAGCAGTGTCTCAGTTCTGATTTTTTTGTCTATCTGAACCAAAACATTTTCTACAACATTTATTATTGTTTACAGTGTTTCTGGGCCATTATTTTTAAAATGTGTATTCTGAGTTTTCTTTAAGTATTTTTGCATTTATACTGTTTTTTATTGCACTGTTTACCAGCTGGCAACCAAAACTTACACACTTCTCACATTTTTATTCATCCTATATTTTTGTTGCTCTACAAGATATATTTTTTGGAAAGAGCATTACATTTTTCTAAATTTGGTATGTTGCAATGCGTCCTGGAGTACTTTCCGAACTTGGGAGAACAATATTCCCAAGACATATGAAAAATAGCCATTTTCGCATGGTAACAAAAGAGTTAATGTGTATAGGCATTATGTCCTAACACTGCGACCTGATACTGCCAACATTCCATCCTCTGTTTGCAAAACTTATCTTTGCTGCATGCCACCGCTTAAAGAAGCAATATTCTGGCTCTTTTTGGTTTAACGAATTTCAATTTAGTGGGCTTCAATAGTCTGCTGTGTTATTATTTAAACTTGAACAAACCTTTGTGTGTAGTTATGTTAACTCACCTGTAGTACTACCACAGGCATTGCAGGCATTATTAAATGTGAAGCTTTTTGGGATTGGGCATTTTTTTGCAATCAACACTGTAATAATGGTGCCGTCAGGGTTTTCGTGTACATATTTTTAGTGTAAGAAGTGCTGGTGATGCCACATTAAGTGGCTACTTGCGCATGGCTAATTGGTATGGCCAAAAGCGGCAGAAGAACACACATCTGCTCGTGCCACGCCGCGGTGGTCTTGTGGCTAAGGTACTCGTCTATTGACTCGCAGGTCGCGGGATCGAATCCCGGTTGCGGTGACTGCATTTCCGATGAAGGCGGAAATGTTGTAGGCCCATGTGCCTCAGATTTGGGTGCATGTTAAAGAACCCCAGCTGATCAAAATTTCTGTAGCCGTCCTCTACGGCGTCTCTCATAATCATATGGTGGTTTTGGGACGTTAAACCCCACACATCAATCAATCAACACCCATCTGCTCGTGACTTGGCAGCGACATTTTTGGTGCAAAATTTAAGGGGGCAAACTAGTTTTTAGGACCCAAAATCGACCAAAAAAATAAATTTGAAAAAAATGGCATATTTAGTTTCCGCAAGCACGTTACTTTGTTGAAATTTTTATGCTCCGGGAAGTGGTAATTTTTTTGTAATGTCATTCTGGCTGAGTATAATCTGGTGTCAGCAAAATGCAGAACCCCCCAAAAATGGGGAGCCTACTTTGAGGCATCTTAATAATTTGCCAGCACCCATGTTCGAAGCTCTGCTGCTAATCTATAAGCGCCTTGTCAAAAAGAGTTTCTACAAATGTGTCAAAAGTATAAATGAAAGCCTGTAAATTAATGCTGTAGGCCCGTGTGCTCAGATTTGGGTGCACATTAAGGAACCCAGGTGGTCAAAATTTCCGGAGCTCTCCACTACGGCATCTCTCATAATGATATGGTGGTTTGGGGATGTTAAACCGCATATATCAATCAAATGAAAGCCTTTATTCACATATTCAGGCTTTGGCATTTAATTAAGGAATAGCATGCCTCGCTATTAATAGTTGAATCTGCAGAAGCCAAGGTAGTTATGAAGTTAATTTGTGGCAATTTGGGAACCTCATTAAATATCTTTGCTGATCTCAATACAAAACCCAGTCTCCTAAGCATCAAATGGATGAGTGAGGAAGACAGCCACAGAGCAGCTGAGTCAAATCTCCAGCATTCCGTAGCCAAGAGTGTTCAGTTTGCACTAAATAAGGGCCTTAGCAATGCTAAGTGGTTGTCACATAATATTTTTTGTGTTTATTGGTGCCCGCATCGCAAGATATGTACACCCTAGTTGTGTTTTGAAGAAACTGTGTATTATTGGTTTTTTTAATTTTTCTCAAAATGAAAATTCACAACTGTGTAATGTTGAGGCCATGATATCTGGGCAGCTAGAGAAAGTACAACAAGAATCCTTTTAGCAACAGAAACCTGCATGTGTATAAAATCGAAGTATGGGAGCAGAATTTAGAGCAGAAGCGTTTTTAATTACTCATCGAAATAGTAACACAATACAAACTGCTTTTTAATAATAGGAAGTTCATTCTGCAGTAAATTAATTAAGGTCAAAAACAACAAAAAAACATGCATACTTCGAGCGCTAGTCATTAGACTGTGTTGCAATATTCTAAATATCACTTTTCAAACACTTTTCTTTCTATCGATACCATAAACAATAAGGAGTGAGCTTGAGTTATCTAAGGAACAATATGAGTTACAGGAAAAGCAATAAATATTTGAAATAAGCTGAAAAAACTGCAGAAGCCTGTGTAGTTTCATCAAGATCGCTGAAGAAATTAATAAAGAATTGTCTAAGATGCTACTCCTTTAATGCTGCTCTCCTGCTTGTTTCAGGATTTGGACTCCTATATCAAAACATGGGGTCCTGTGACATTTCTATCAGAACTTCGCAGCAATCTTCAGGCAACAACTGAACCTGGCATTAACTACAATGTGCCATTGATGAATGCACTGGTGCTCTATGTGGGCACCCAGGCCATTGCTTACATTCAAAGCAAAAGCCTGATTCCCAGCATGAGCACAATTACTCATTCATCGCTCATGGACATATTCCAGAACGTGGCTGTTGACTTGAACACTGAAGGTAAGAGCAGAGGAGAGCACCTGTTTCAGCGGCTTATTTTTTATGGCATCAGTTACCTGAGGCTAACAGAAAATGTTTGTTGTATTGAACATGTGGCTATGGACATTATGTCTGTGACAAAAGCCCAAGAAAGATGTTCTGTACATCAGTGCAGTAATTTACTGATTGAGCTCTGTCAGCCAGTCATTAAGCGTGCAGACAGAAGCCACATTTTGTGCCATCAGTAAATGCAACTATGGGATATGATGTAATGGTTGTGGTCATTATATAATTTATGTAGAATGCATGCTTTTGAATGTGACGCTTTTTTTTTTGCAAAAATGCACTTTCAATCTACCACCTACATCAGGATGCTCTCAAGGTCATCTACTTAGCTTGGTAATTATACACCGAAATTGGCATAGCTGGGTATGAGTGTAGGACAATAATGATTGACAGGCTATGGAATCACTGACGTGCCAGTTGTGTACAGGTGTGCGCATAAGTGTGCAGCCCACGTGGCCGAAGGCATCCAGGCGTTATCTAGCGACGAGATGCCTGCTGCGGTGTGCATGCGACCCGTCAAATCAGTTGGCCTTTGATGGCGCTCTCTCTGATGTGCTCGTAGCCAAAACAACAACTGGGTGTCGCTGTCTTTGCTCCATCCAATTTGTGCCTTTTTTTTTTAACATAGCGGCCGTGACTGCACCAGTTCCAGTTCCAGGCCTGTATTGTTATTTATACCGGTCTGTTAGCATAACTAAGCGTAGCAAGCCTCGCAAGACCTGATGGAGCCAAGCACACCAAATTACATTTTCTCAGCCCAGCTTGCCCTTGTTACGCTAAGCCAAGCTGAACTTAAATGAGCCTCGCTATGATGGAACAAGCACTAATAAGTACGAAGACGAATATAAAATGAGTTTTAAGGTGAATCAGATTTATTTGCACCTAATGAGACTAGACTCTGATTAGTAATTAGTATTTTTTTCTGCTTGGATTCACCCCGCCGCGGTGGCCTAGTGGCTAAGGTACTCATCTGCTGACCCGCAGGTCGCGGGATCGAATCCTGGCTACGACGGCTGCATTTCCAATGGAGGCGAAAATGTTTTAAGCCCGTGTGCTCAGATTTGAGTGCATGTTAAAGAACCCCAGGTGGACAAAATTTCTGGAGCCCTCCACTACAGCATCTCTCATAATCATATGGTGGTTTCGGGACATTAAACCCCACATATCAATCAATCAATCAGCTTGGATTCTCTAGACTCATAAAAATTAATCTTTTCATCATTGCATTCTGCTTTTAGTCCTTGAAAAACCTGTGACAGCTCCTTGTATATCCTTGAATTTTCCCTTTGGAAATCTGTACTAACCATGTTAATGGGTATAGTGTCAGTAGGGAGTAATTAGTTTCTTCCTGGGTTTGGCGCCTTTAAGCTTATAGGGAAGTCAACTTAGTCTAATTGGCCACGATAAGATTTGCCTCATTTTGGCTAATTTTGCTAGGCTAAATTAAATAATAGCTTGATCAACTTGATCAACCTTCGTGACCCATCCGGCCGCCTCGCACGATGGGCCATTCGTTTGCAAGAATAGGTTTTCATCATTTCATACAAGACTGACCGTCTACACGCTGATGCGGATTGCCTCTCTAGGATGCCGCTACCCACGACAGATTGTGAAGCCGATAACATTGACTACCTTGTCGCTTCTTTGTCGTCTGGCTTTTCCGATGCCGTGACTTTTGCCACTGAGCAGCGTAATGACCCAAGCTTGAAAGCTCTCTTTCTTGGAGCAAGGAAGTCAATAAGCAAAGGACGATTCTGCGTGCGAAATCGTCTTCTTTACCAGAGAAACTTGTCCATGATGGGCTCCCGCTTTGTGCTGGTTGTTCCTGTGTCCCTCCAAACGTCTGTTCTGCATCTCACGCATGATGACCCCAGCTCTGGCCATCTAGGAACCGCACGAACACTTAGTCGCACGAAAGAGTGGTTCTATTGGCCGAAAATGAACAAGACAATTCAAAGCTACGTGGCCAGCTGTATGCAGTGTCAGAGCCACAAGCAGCCCACCTCTGATCCAGTCGGTCACCTGCAACTTGTAAAGCCTTCCGGTTCCCCTTTGAAAATGTCGGCATTGATCTGATGGGACCATTTGCACGCCCCTCAAAAGGTAATCGGTCGATAATTGTATGTGCCGACTACCTGACGTGGTACTGCGAGATGGCTGCCTTATCCTCCGCCACGGTAGTCCAGGTTTCGGAGTTCCTGTTGCATTCAGTCATCCTCCGACACGGGCCACCTCGAGTGATTGTAAGTGACCGTGGACGACCATTTACCGCTGATATTGTGGAATCATTACTTCGTTTGAGTGCCTCCAAGTTCCGACACTCAACTGCGTATAATTCACAAACTAACGGCCTGACCGGGCGCACAAACCAAACGTTCATCAACATGTTTTCAATGTACGTCGCCTCCGACCACAAAAACTGGGATGAAGTATTACCATTCGTTATGTATGCCTTCAACGCGGCGAAACACGAAACGACAGGCTACAGCCCTTTCTATCTGCTCTACGCCCGCTCACATCGACATATGCTGGACACTATCTTTCCATTTGTCGTCCATGATGATTTAACAACTGCGGAAACTTTGTGTCGTGCGAAAGAGACACTTCTATTCACCTGCTTACGAACACTGGCAGTGCAAGAGTCCTCCAAAACTCGCTACGACAGTCAACACCGACATGTAACTTATGCCTCGGTGATCTAGTGTGGTTGTGGACGCCAATACCCAGACGTGGCTTGAGCCAAAAGCTACTGGCACACTACGCCAGTCCGTTCGTGATACTCTATCATCTCAACGAGGTCAACTATGAAATTGCACGTGTCACCACTAGTGCCCGACGTTCACGCAAGACAGAGGTGACGCATGTTGCCCGCCTGAAGCCGTTTACACGAAGGATACAAGAATGACTTACCCAGAGGGCTTCGTCTGAGACAGGAGGAATGATACGAAGTGTCATTACCAGGAAAAACAAGGGAAGCACGGGTAGAGAAGGAAGATGACGTTGCTTCTACTGTGATTGCGGACTAAGTGCCCATTAACCCCCCTCCCCCCTCTTTAAGTTACTTTACCTTACGGAACAATATGAATAAGAACGGAGGCTGCATTGCATCCATGCGGGCAGGCGAGCAGAGTATGTTCTGCTCTTGCTTTTTTATCTAGTGGTATCGGGCTGCATTCTAAATCGAAAAGCGTGTCTCTGCTAGCTGTATCCAATCATCAAGACTGCCACCAGTGGAAACCAGGGCCAAACAGCAGCATTTAACAAGTCATTTGTCCAAAATAAAACTAGCATAATAAGCAGCAGGCGGCACATGTAACGATTTTTTTAATCTGATCACCACCCCAAAGCTGCCTCTTATCGCCCCGCGTAATTTCAAAGAATGCGATAGGCAGGTAGTCTACATTATTTGTAAGCAGTTTTATAGAAGGAAAACTACTATGTCTACAAGGTGTTTGTGGTGGCACGATCACCTACACCGGTCAATTAGCATTAAACAAATTTTGTCTTGGATTACGCATGTGAGGAATACTCATTGCTGAGATGCCTCTGTTTAACTTAGTGCTCTAGCATTTTCATTTTTTCGCTTGCCTGTGTATTCTCAGAGTAAAGGTGTTTGATCAACATCAATGATTGCTAAGGTTTTATATGCCAAACAAGGTACGATTATAAGGCACACCGTAGTGTGGGTACCAGAATTAATTTTGACCACTTGGGGTTCCCTAATGTGCCCATAAAATTAAGTACACAGGTGCTCTTTGTATTTCATCCGCATTTAAATGCAGCCGCTGTGGCCGAGATTCTGACACCATACATGTTATGCTACCAGGTGGTTTGCTTGATCAACAGCCACAATACAAACAGCACATTGGGAATACATAGCACGCCAGAAAAAAAAATTAAATCGACGCAGCTACCCCTTGCCTTTATTTTTCTATTGCAGAAGTGGGTAGCATAGTATCAATGCAGCACATACTTATCGATGTAGATGTGTCAGCCTGCACAAGATTGATGCATATCTCATCAAGCAGTTTTTAAACTGTTGAGGAAAAAATCTCAATTACAATGCAACACTGCTTCTTCGACACCATAAGCATACATTGGTGCAGCCTGCATTGCAGAGCTTCCCAATGACGTTGAATGTGCACACTACTATGTGCTCAATTTACACAAAGACGTTGATCCACCTTTGTAGGGTTTCTTTTAAAACCAAACAGTGTGGCATTAAGAGCTTGTTGACTGCTCTGCATGAAATTGATTCCCACAAAGTGTGAAAGCCCACTGTAATGACGTTTTTAGCTTTAGCCACCCTAACCTAAACAAGTTGCACCATTGGCCTTTGTCGGGATTTGCTGTTTGTCTTGTCAAATTATTTGAAACTTCAAATACTAGTTATTCAAAAGTCTAATCGAATTATTCTATTAAGTATTACAGTTGTAGAGAGGAAGAAGATTATGTGCCGCAGTGGGGCACGCCTTTAGCGAGAGGAGCCAAGCGCGAGCGTTTCCCCGAGGGCTGTGATTCCTGGCTCCGTTGCTGCCGCCCGCTTTCCGCATCAATAGACCTGCTGTTCAAGTACTACTTGCACCAATAAACCCCGTTTTAGAGTGGTGGAGGTGCGGGGTAACTCAACCTGGAACTCCGCAACAGGAAACTACCTGCCATCCCAGAAATGGCTGAAGAAAACACCCAGCAAGGTACGACTCAGCCTCCGATGGTCATCGTGCCCACTGCACTACGGGTGCGCGATCCACCTTTCTTCGACGGTACCGATGAGCAAGACGTAGATGATTGGCTGTCGACATTTGAAAATGTAGGGGCAAGCAACAAGTGGGACGACACATCGAAGCTGCAATATGTACCCTTCTACCTGAAAGAGGTAGCGAGTCTCTGGTTCAACAACCACCACTCAGAATTCGCCACTTGGGGTGCTTTTAAGCTACGCATTACCGATGTATTCGGTCGCTCCGAGGTACGCAAGCTCCGTGCCGAACAGCACCTACGGGGACGCGCACAGCTTCAGGGGGAAGGCTTCACAAGCTACATCGAGGATGTGCTCGACTTGTGCAAGCGCCTTGACCCTTCAACGATCGAAGCAGACAAGATCAAACACATCTTGAAAGGGATAGACGACGACGCCTTCCAGATGCTGCTGGCCAAGGGCCCACGTACCGTGTCCGAACTCACCACTCTTTGCCAGAGCTTCGAGGAATTGCGCAAACAACGGGTCATGACACGGCGGCCAGCGGCTCCCGACGAAACTCTTGCGGCATTGACCCTAGGTGCAGACCACAACACAATCATGTCGGAAATCAAACGATATGTGCGCGAGGAGGTGGCCCGACAACTTTCGTGTCTGTCGTATCAATTGGCAACGGAACCCTCTTCTGAGCGTCTCGCGCCCGCCATCAGACAGGTAATACAGGCGCAGGTCTCGGAGGCACTGCCGCTTGTCTCTGAGACAACACCTGTCACCACGCCATTGACTTACGCTGCTCTTGCTGCTACTCCACTACGGCCTCCACTTCAGCTGATTCCCCAGCCTCTACGAGTACCAACGACGCCATTTCCAGCAACACAACAGCGCTATAACGGAAACCCTTGGCGCACAGTTGACAATCGTCCAATCTGTTACGCATGCAGATATCCAGGCCACGTGTAGTGCTTCTGTCGCCGGCGCTTCGCAACGGGCCCGGCTGCAGCTCCGAGGTACTCTGACGACTCTTTCTCGGCCCCGTACAACGCGCAACGAGAAATTCCCCGTCAATGCTACCGACAATCAGTGCAACACGGCCCGTCTCCATCCGAACTAGACCACCACCCTGCTGCCGACTACCGACCATTCGGTCCCCGTCGCTCATCCTCACCACGCCGCTACCATTCTCCGTCCCTGCTGCGTCGCCGACCGAACCCCGTAGAGACGGAAAACTGACTGCCGCAGCTCCGGAGGCACGAGCTGCGAAATCGTCGCATTGTAGAAGTCCTCGCCCGTCCCCCACAAACGTTCTGGAACTGTTTGTTGAAGGTCTACGAACTCTTGCGCTTGTTGACACGGGTGCCGCCGTATCTGTGATGATTCGAAAACTCTCCCGTTCGATACGAAAAGTAACGACGACGCCTTCCGACGTATTGCTGAATTCCGCGAGCACGCAACCTATTCGACCAGTCGGAGCATGTACGGAGAGAGTAATCATTCAGGACGTCCTGTACCACATCGAGTTTCTCGTGTTGGCCACTTGTTCCCACGACGTGATACTTGGATGGGATTTTTTGTCACGCCACCATGCCGTAATTGACTGCACTCGTGCGCAGGTGGAATTTTCTGTGTTTTCTGATGCGCCATCTACCCACAATGAGCTCACTCACTCTGGCAAGCTTCTTGTTGCTTCCGACATAGATGTTCCCCCTCTTAGTGTCATCATTGTCCCCGTCAATCGCATTAAATTGTCCGGCTCTACCGTTGTGTTCTCCCCATCTGACGTTTTCAGCCGCCGCCACGGTAAGTCTCTGCCATACGCCGTTCTGCCACCTCACCAAGATACTTCCGGAATTGTCGTTTGCAATCCTAGCTCATGCCCTCTCACTTTAGGAGCTCACGAAACACTGGGCTATGTTCTTCCTGTTGATGACAACGTTATTGTGTCTATTGAGTCCCACGACCCTGGCCAGCAACTTCAACTGAACGCTCTTACTCCTCCTTTTACGCGGGATGACTACTCCTCGGATATCTTCGATCGTTCCATCGGCAGCAAGCTTCCTCTGGATCAACAGAACCAGCTAATAACCCTTCTGCATGAATTCCGTGATTCATTTGACCTTCCTCAAAAGGCACTGAGTGAAACTAACACCGTCGCTCACACAATCTACACTGGAACGCACCCTCCTTTGCGGCAACGCCCCTACCGCGTATCACCCAAGGAACGAAGTGTAATTGCAGAGCACGTGGACGATATGCTTCAGCGCGGTGTCATCAAGCCATCTTCTAGCCCCTGGTCTTCACCTGTTGTGCTAGTGAAGAAAAAAGATGGTTCGATGCCGAATTCTTTTCTTCGCTGGACTTACGTTCAGGTTACTGGCAGGTTCTAATAGCAGAGTGTGACCGTTCCAAAACAGTGTTCGTTACGCCGGATGGCCTATACGAATTCACGGTTATGCCATTCGGTCTGTGCAATGCACCTGCAACGCTTGAACGAATGATGGACAGCATTTTACACGGCCTTAAATGGCAGATATGCTTATGTTACCTTGATGATGCTACCGTATTTTCTCCTGATTTCCCTACCCACGTCGACCGTCTGCGCACAATTTTTCAGTGCCTTACTAAGGCAAACCTCCAGCTTAACCTAAAGAAGTGCCGCTTCGGGGCTCGCCAACTTACTATACTTGGTCACGTTGTGTCAAAGGATGGAATTTGCCCCAACCCGGACAAACTTCGAGCCGTAGCCAACTTTCCGAAGCCGACTTCACTCAAAGAACTTAGGAGCTTCATCGTCTTGTGCTCGTATCTTCGCCGTTTCGTCCACAACTTTGCATCAATAATAGCCCCACTTACGCAACTACTGAATGGTCCAGCTAATCTTTCTAACTGGACCTCAGCATGTGACGAAGCCTTCCTTACACTGCGCCACCTGCTTACGTCGCCACCCATTCTACGCCATTACGACCCAAGTGCCCCCACTGAAGAGCACACAGACGCCAGTGTCGTTGGTCTGGGAGCAGTACTCGCGCAACGAAAGCCCGGTATTCCAGAGTACGTCGTCGCATATGCAAGCCGCGCACTCACAAAAGCGGAGATGAACAACTCAGTAACCGAAAAAGAATGCCTCGCAATCGTTTGGGCGTTAAGCAAGTTTCGTCCTTACTTGTACGGACAGAGTTTCGACGTTGTGACCGATCACCACGCACTTTGTTGGTTGCCGTCGCTAAAAGATCCTTCAGGTCGCCTTGGACGTTGGGCTCTTCGCCTACAACAATTTGACATTCGTGTCGTCTACCGCTCAGGACGAAAACACTCTGATGCGGACGCCTTCTCACGATCACCAGTGAGATCCACCGCAGACCTGCATTCGGACACCAACTTCTCCATCGCTCCCATTTCCGTCACAAGCATGTCGTCTGAACAGCGGAAAGACCCATGGATAACATCTCTCCTTAACATTCTTTCCGACTCTTCAACGTCTGCATACCCACGCGCTCTTCGCCGCCAAGCCACACATTTCGCGATACGGGACGCGCATCTACACCGCAGAAACTACCATGCGGATGGTCGTAAATGGCTCTTGGTTATACCACACCACATGCGATCTGATGTCTGTGCGTATTTTCACGCCGACCCACAACATGCTCACGTTGGTGTGTTGAAAACATATCACCGGATCCGCCAGTGTTACTACTGGCGTGGTATGTACACCTTTGTACAAAAATACATTCGGTCCTGTTCATTATGCCAACGACGAAAGACAGCGGCCCATTCACCCGGATTATTACAGCCTCTACCATGTCCGGCGTGCCCTTTCGACCGCGTTGGAATCGCTTTATATGGTCCCCTTCCGTACACTGCCACTGGAAATCGATGGATCATTGTCGCGGTCGACCATCTGACGAGGTATGCTGAAGCAGCTCCACTACCTACGGTTGGTGCACGTGACGTAGCCAATTTCGTCTTGTGACGCTTCGTACTACGTCACGGGGCACCACGTGAACTGCTGAGTGATCAAGGACGTGTCTTTTTATCCGAAGTGCCCTTCCACTCCCCAGGTTTTTCCTCTAAGTTTGGCCCCAAGTTTCACGGTCCTTATCGCGTGGTCGAACGTCGATCTCATGTAACATACGTGATCGAGCGGGTCACCCCATCTACAGACAGGCGACGCCTTAGTCGTGAGACTGTCCACGTGAGTCGTCTCAAGCCCTATCACGACCCACTCCTACTCTCGTCACCTTGACTTGCCAGGATGGCTCGTCTTCGTCGCTGGAGTATTGTAGAGAGGAAGAAGATTATGTGCCGCAGTGGGGCATGCCTTTAGCGAGAGGAGCCAAGCGCGAGCGTTTCCCCCCCCCCCCCCCCCCCCGAGGTCTGTGATTCCTGGGTTCGTTGCTGCCGCCCGCTTTCCGCATCAATAGACCTGCCGCTCAAGTACTACTTGCGCCAATAAACCCCGTTTCACAGTCAACTCTCATTAATTCAATCTTGGAGGGACCTCTGAATTTTTCTTGAATTATCAAGAAGTTTGAATTATCAGAAATTCTCAGACAACTCTGGGTGAGGTGACACCACACATTATGATTAGGCATTGATTTTATTACATTTAAAAATTTTTCGAGTGTTTTTATTTCTTAACTGCATGCAATGAAGAGAAAGCAGAGGTGTAAGGTCCGCAATTTTATCAGCCATTTGCTGCAAATCAGACCTTTTAAAGAAATTGGGAATTGCCAACTACTTCTATGTTATGGGTATGTGCCTTCAACACAAAGCTCTCTACACCAGTTCAGAAGCATCACGGTTTACCATGCGTGTGCTTTGTTTCAAACATTTGTTTACTAGCCAAGCCTTTTTTCTTGAAGGCTCAAGGTGCTCATTTTTTATTTTTAGGCTGTTAAGATTATATAAGCTTACAAATCTTGAACAGTAGTGGGAAAGCAGCAGATATTTCCTGGTATGAAACTGCAAAAAGTATGAATTAACCGAATGATGGAGTTTGAATTAAGAGGCTTTTAAATACATTGAAAGAATAGAGGTCTACCCAAAAAATTTAATTTTGTTTGAATTAACTGAAAGTTTGAATTATCAGAGTTTGAATTATTGCCAGTCTACTGTATTCTATATGAAACTTGAATATTCAAGCATTTTCCCATTTTCTGTTTTTGGTATCTTGACCTAAAAATTTCAGTAGCTGTTCTTTGCTGTCATAACTATATGCAGAAATTAACCCATTTTACTTGTCAATGCAGGACGGTACCTTTTCTTGAATGCAATTGCAAACCAGCTACGATACCCAAACAGTCATACCCATTACTTCAGCTGTATGCTGCTGTACCTGTTTGCTGAAGCGAACACTGAAGCCATCCTAGTACAATTAACAAGGCAAGCTATAAGTATTGAATTTGTTTTGAATTGTAGCATTGTGTGTGGTACTTCTTAGTTTCCTCAATCCATCTTCCCTTCTCTAATTCACAGTATTTGTTTGGGAATATGTAAATGAAAACCTTCAATTTCCCTAGCATAAGTGGAAAGCACCTAATAGTAGAGTGCAAAAAGGAGACTTATGCTTTATTAAAACTCATTGATGGATAGTTGTACCGCTTTTAAATGTGCAAGATATTTACAAGATTACCTGCACGCCACAATTTGTTGCATTTGCTAACAGTTCTTGAGCACGAAAATGCCCTTGGGCCTAGAAAGCACCTGTAAAATATTCTTGAAAATAACTTTCAGTTAACTTCTGTAGATTTTGTTTCAGTAGACTGATTACCCCAAGGATTGTGTCTAGTTTACTTGATTTAGTTAAAAATCTCTGCCATAGGGATAGTCTTGCTTCTTGTTTTGTGATGGTTAAAAGAAAGGGGGGCGGGGTGAAGTGGGAGTGTGGATGATTTTTTTTTGAACATTGGCTTTTTCTATTTTGTAATTGCAAAACATTCTGGCATTTTTTGCGCATGTTTCTATGCAGTAGTTAGCTTGTAGCGAGCTGGAAGTACTTAAAATATGATGTCGAAAATTCCCACATTGGTTGTGTTAGCTTGACTAATGATTAAGGGTTTTCTGTAATGTGTAGTGGGGAATTCGCAAGGCAATGACCAGTTGAGATTGGGCCATGCTTTGCTGGGTGGCGCCTTGTTCAGTGGTCTGATCAGGCATTGCTGATGCAGTGGGCAGCTTGCGGCTTCGAAGTTCCAGATTTATGTACCCAGCACCTCCACCACTTTGCAAGGGAGTTTAATAACGACGCCAGGTAGTAGGCAGACAGCCGGTATGGACAAAAATACTCTAGCAGTCCAGCGTCTACAGATCGTGCACGCGCTTGCGCTTCGCACTCAAGATGGTCCCACTGGCCATTGCCTTGCGAATTCCTCACTACAAATGTAGTTTCTTATATGAACTTCAAGCTACTGCTTAGTAAACTTTTAAATGTGTCTAAAAGTACAATATGACCAATAATTAACATTGAATTATCAAGATCTAAATCAAATTACTCACAAGGGGTATCCTATGCTTATTTTAGTGTAGATCTTGCCTCTGTGATGTCAATAACACTGTGTGTGATTGCACAATAATCCAAGTTATGTTGCACAAGTGAAATGTGCACAGAAAATTACAAATTTCCTAAACTCTTGTTTGGCCTTGGTTTACTTTCATTTACCTTTTCTCAATGTTGCAAATTTGTAAAAGAGCGCAGTGAAGGATCATTCAGGGAAAAAGTTAAACTCCATGATTAGACATTTATTGACGAATCAAGTCAATTTTGTTATTTACAGTATACACTGTATTCTTATAAGGGTTGTCCCGAATAATGTTAGCTGCCCTGCTGCGGTGGTCTAGTGGTTAAGTACACGGCTGCTGGTCCACAGGTCACGGGATCGAATCCCAGCTGCGGTGGTTGCATTTTCAATAGACACAAAAATGCTGTAGTCTCGTGTGCTCAGATTTGGGTGCAGGTTAAAGAACCCCAGGTGGTCGAAATCTCCGGAGCCCTAATCTGTTTATAGCAAAGGTGGTGTCTCGGTGGCTACTCTCATGAGCTTTTGCAATAGTAGAACACTCTACTGTTCTTATGCCAATCTGAGAACTACGACAAAGTGGTCCCGTCTCGCTGTCATTTCGTCGGCGTGCCTCTGCTTGATGATCCACTTGTCTGCAATGCCGGTGTCCTCCCGGTCTTATCCGTCATCTGCTAGCTTGTTCTCTCAGCTGCCTGAAATCTACTGTTGGCTATAGAAAGGGATATTGAATGTGTTCTATCTAACCACAGTGGAAGGCAGGCTCTGTTCTGAAGATAAGGCAAATGGTCCCAAAATCACTATATGTTTGAGAGAAGCCGTAGTGGAGAGCTCCGGAAATTTCGACCACCTGAGGTTCTTTAAAGTGCACTCAAATCTGAGCACACGGGCCTACAGCACTCTAGCTTCCATTAAATATGCAGCCGCCACAGCCTGGATTCGATCCCACGACCTGCGGGTCAGCAGCCCAATTTTTAACCTTAGCCACTAGACCACAGCAGCGGGGAAAAAATCACTGAAGTTCTGAATTATTGACATTTCTAAGCATTTAGTGTTTTGCTTTGACTACAAATGCACAATTTCACATTATTGTTTACCTGCCGATTTCCTTCAAGGGTATTGCTCGAGCGCCTCATTGTGAATCGTCCACACCCATGGGGTCTCCTAGTAACCTTTATCGGCCTGATCAAGAACCCAACATTCAAGTTCTGGAGCCATGAATTTGTGCGTTGTGCTCCAGAAATTGAAAAGTAAGCAAACATTTTTGTTGGTGTAATTTTCATGCATAAATCAAGAGTACACAACTTAAGTGTACATCTAGTTGAGTGGCGGTGCAAAAAAAGGCACGAAAATAAAAAAAAGGTCTCAAGTTCCCGTACTAGCTGTTTGCATGAGATTTCTAACTTTTAACTTTTTCTGGTGTTAGTCCCCCCCTTTCCACACCCACATAGAGTAGCACTACGGAAGTCTCATTATTGTGAAGATGAGATTCAGATTGGCATAAAACTAGCAAGAACGGTAATTGTAAGGGATTGTTTTTAGGCCAAGTAGTCTTCTTTTATTCATTCTTGGTAAGGGCCTCGTTCAGGCAGATTACCAAGCCTGCGGTAGTGTCAGAGAGATTATTGGTCAGCTACCGGCTTTTGAAAAGATCACATGCTATGTGACATTACCAGGCAGAGAAGAGTGTTTCACACTCTCCGTCAAGGCTACTAACAGCACTGATTAACACTCCCAAGTTTAGTATGCACAGATATATGCATCATAATGTGTACAAAAGGATAAAAACTGCTGTTGCTCAATCGTATCATTGGACTGGTTACAGTCGAATCCCGCTATACAATGATATTTCCGCCAAAACGAACAATTTTCGATTTTCTGTCAGCCACTCATAGAAAACAATGTAAATATGTCTTTTCACAACAAATACTTTTCCTAGATATTTTTGCTTTAAGGAGACAGAATGATCTTCGGGAGCAAAAAGTGACAAAAAAATTCATTTTTTAAAATTGACATATTTGGTTTCTGCAAATATTTTTTTATCTCTCTGCAAATTTTCACACACCAAGAAGTGGTAATTTTTTTGTAATGTCATTCTAACTGTCCGTATTCTTGGTGCTGTTAACATGCAAAACCTGGAAAAAACTGGGGAACCGACTTTGAGGCTTCTTTATAATTTGCCGGCACCTATGTTAGAAGCTCTCTACGAATTTATGATCACTATATGAGGATTACAAAACATGTGCACCATGATTCTTGCTTTTTGAAAAAGCTGTGTGTTCTCAGTTTTTTTTTCATTTTCTCAAAAAAGTAAATTTACGACTGTTCTATTTTGAGGCCTCAATATCTCTACAGCTAGGCCTGGTACAACAATACTTCTTTTTGCAATGGAAACCTGTATGTGTGTAGAATGCAAGTATGGGAGCAGAATTTAGAGCACAAGCCTTTTTAATAAATTATTCATCAAAATTGTACCATAATTCCAACTGCTTTTGAAAATGGATAGTTCATTTTGCTGTAAAATAACCAAGAAAGGCATAAAAACAATAAACTCTTGCATACTTTCAATCTCCTGTCATTAGTCTATGTTGGCATATCTTAAATATCACTTTTAATTAAGCACTTTTTTTTCCTATGGCGGCCTTAAACAATAGGGGGTGAACTTAAACGGTATCTCAGGAACAAGATGAGTAACAGGAAAACTAAATAAATATTTAAAATCAGCAGAAAACACTGCATAATCATGTGCAGTTTGATCGAGATCACTGAAGAAATAGACATTTTTTTTAAGACCCGTCTGCATCCATAATGAAGTTTTTGCAGGTACTACCCCATAAGAAATAAGAAAAAGGAACTTGCCTAGGATCGCCGCGAAATTTCGCTACCAACTGAGCCATTTATATAGTCAGCTCGTGGCATCCAGAGCACACGGTCGTATCGCAACAACCTTACTTCATAGGAGTTCTGCCACCACACTTACATCCTGCTAAATTTATCGCCATTGAGATGCTCGGCGACAGCTCGTTCATCTACCATGATGCTGCCGGTGGGCTTGATGCATGTGCGGGCTGCGATCTTCAAGAACCTCCGGCATATGTTTTTTACGTCGTGCTCAAAATTAAAACTACCGCTCATTGTCATTAGTCGTGCGATTATGAATGACAACCAAGCGCCGTAAGGGCGCACACGTGAGCATCGCGCACCTAGTCTCAGCGTACCTGAATTCTGCGGCAACCGCTGTGAACTCAAATGCGGTCTCGTCAAACGCGATCATGGGCGACTACGAAAGTACGTGCATCAACTCATTCTAATGTTTTTTGTTGAAGATGCAAACGAAGATAGCAACGACGCAGGTCTAAGTCACGCTCACAGTCAGCGCAGCACGCACAGATTGAAAACTGAACTGCTGTGCAAGAAACCGCAGTCTCTATCGTGTTGTTCATCGATAGCGAATACGATCTGAAGGTGCGCAGCTAACACAGCCGTAAATTAAAGGTAATAAAGGGTACCGACTTTTTTGTCCTGCACGCCACGGTAGTGCAGAGCTTCATCACTTTCAGTTGCCAACTTGGGCACAAAAATTTTGGTATAACCCACACCTCGGCTTCAGTTCCAAATTTTCTGTATATTTTGATCGCATTATAGGCGATCAAATATGTTCACTCAGTATTCGGCCAGGCATGGCTGAGTAAGCAAGAGTTAAATGCATGCCCTTTCTGGGACGAAAGAACAAGTCATAATCATCAGACCATACTAAATTTTGTAGGCTATAGATAAAATTTCGCTCCAACAAAATTTCTCAACAGTGAATTTTTTTCACACGTCCCGTCAATTTTGTTGTACTAGCAAGATCTGACTGTATTTGAAGGTGGTAAGTTTTCTGTCTCTGCTGGCGACAAGTTATCTTTTTGTATGCTTTAACTTCTCATATTTGTCGCAATTACTACAAATAACGGCCCTCATATTTTCCTTGGCTTGATTGTCTGTTAGTAAATATTTTTCGTATTTTTAACATTTCATTGGATAATAAGACAAAAGTTCTCATGGTAAGTAAAAAATCTGCTGTGGTCAGTGTAGAATATTGATATTCAGATATATGTTAAAATATTCAATGCCCGCACTGTTTATGACGAAGTGGTGTAAACTGCTGCTTCCATTATCCATGTTGAAATTAAAAGTTGGAACATTTGTTCGTCTGCCTGGTAATTGCAGCCGTCAGTAAGAACAAGCTTTCCATGTCATGCGGAATCTCTGTGTTCGTATACCATCACAGAGATATTCCTGCATCCTCAGCAAGTGTGGCTTGCCAGGGCAATGTCTTATTAGAAATTCTTTTTTTCTCCTCTTACAGGCTGTTTGAGTCTGTAGCAAGATCCTGCATGCAGCAGAAGTCACCCACAGAACCTTCTGGTTAGGATGATCCTGATGGATGCATTGTATATAAATTTTCGTTCTAGTAATGAACTCAACACGAAAATATTTTCAAGATTAAACTTACTTTTACACTTATTTTAAAGATTGCAGTCTAGTAATGAACTCACCTTTTTTGTTGAATTTTAAAGATTGCATTGTAGTAATGAACATTGTAGTAATGAGCTCTATGTACAAAAAAAGGCTTGCTTTCCCATTATTTCTATTCCACAACTCTGTGGAAGAATAAATGGTTGAAAGCATTTTCTGTGGAGGTGTTTTTTTCTCTTGCCAAGCAAGTTCGTTCACATCAAGTTGGATCTTGTGTGCTAAATATTGTAGCAACAAGGGTTTGGGGGATTCTATTTTAGATAGTGATTGCTGGGGTTTAACTTCCATACATCATGATATGATAATCACAGAGCCATAGTGGAGGTGTACACTCTAGCAGTTTCACCTCCACGGCTGATATCAAATTTTGTGACCTACAGGTCAATTTTCTAAGCAATATAAGCACTAGACTACCACAACAGGTGCCTTCTATTTTAAATGCAAGAAAACACACATGGTAAATAACCATACTTCTCACTTTAATATTTCCAAAAGTACAGCCACCATGCATTCATAATGCACTAATGTTTAGAAATTTCTAGTGAAGTAGTTCCAAAACAAAACGACTTAGATTCAATTACATCTTTTTCAAAAGGAACTTGTACAGTGACTCATTGGCTTGTAGCCTTGAACTCAAGACTATGCAGACCAAAAAGATTCATAATCTTTAAAAAGTATACATACATTGCACAAAGCAATATTACACTAAATGAAGTCCACAAGGCCTCTGCTGCGTGTGCATTTGAACACTTATCTGCATGAATATGAGTATTCTTTTTCAATATGATTCTGACGTAATGACAAGACTAAGTTGTACGAAAGGTATAACTTATCACTTTTGGTAAACCTGTTGTAGTACACAAAGCATGCATGAACCACATTATAGCCTGGATCATCCGGATAATGCAGACCACAGTGCAATTCTACATGGATTATGAGGTTAGACAGATGTGACAAATATAGCAGCAAACGTTATCACAAAGTCATGCTGGGCAGCATACGCTGTCTGTGATCAGCACAATGTCTATACCATAGCGCTCAACCAACTCTGTTAAGAACAGTTTGTCACCATGTGGGTCAAGGCCCACTCTTTGCATGTGTTCTTCAGTCCACAGTTTTTCAGGGCTCCTGGATGCCACTAATAGCTCCTTAAAAAGCTGTGTGTTTTGGGCCATGAAAAACCTGCAAATGAAAAATCTGTTAATATTCCAAAGAATGGCAACCAATACACACAGGAAATTTCCACTATAAATACACGAAGAATCTTCTTTAATGGCATGCTGGCCAAGGAATAATGCAGGGTGTCTACCAACCTGGGAAAGTCAGGGAATTTCCGAAAAATCTGGCCTGATCATAGAAACCAACAACGCTGTACATTTGTCACAAAAATAAACATTACCATTGATCAAAGCTTATAAAGCCACTTTTTCGGCTGCAACTATAGTGAACAGCAAGAAGATGCATGAAAAAATAAAAAACAGTGCGCGACTGCTGCTTCATAGTGTAGACACAGAGAATATACCTACCAAAGGAATAGTAGCCCTAAGAAAGGCACAGGGTAAAGTACGCCCGAGTTTGTGACACTGTCGAAAGCGTCCCATCACTCGTGTTCAGCGCAAGTGCAGTTGTCTGTATGTGTTGGTATTCCAGGTGCAGACAGATGCAAGGTTTTTTATTGCCAGAACACGAGCCAGTTAGTTTGGTGGCTTGTATATTCCACGTGTTTAGCAAGGGCATATGAGGTCACGCGTTGTTTCCAGATGTATTATATATGTTGTTCAACTTTTTGCTTGAAATCAGTGGTCACAAATGTGGCAGCCTAAAGCATAAATAAGACCCTGGAAATTTTCGCTCGGCAACTTGTCTTTCAGGTTGTCTAAAGTGTCCCTTAACTTTCATGTTTGTACATTCACTATTTTGATGTCTGCTGCTTATACATATTGCACAGCATATTTGAATTTCCAACTGCAACATTACACACGTTTGTCTTGATCATGATTTCGGCTCGGCTTGAAGGCCTTCTGGTTCGGATAGAACTGCATAAGCAGAAGCTTGCAGGGCTATGTCATGCATTTTAATATTATTATTGTTATTGGCAATGCAACAGCAAACGTCCTCAGCTACCCTATTATTGCTGGTTGCTGGTGTTTAAGGTTAGAGTTAGGTAACTTCATCTAAATTTCTCATTTGAGTTTCTTGAGATGGTATTATTAAATCTGTGATTAGTTTTTAGCCTAATATATACAGAAAAGTACACAAACAAAGGTAACCCATCTGTATTTGTGATAAATGTGTGGAATCAAGGGAGCTGTTGCTACCAAACAGATTCCTTCTTGCCAGCATTCGAACCTCATTGCTTCAAACACTACCCCTAGCTTTCATTGCATGCATCTGAGGACTTAGTCAAACTCTAAGCGTCGGAGCCAAGAAAAATAAAACATCAACATGCATGTGCTCATCATAGAAGAAGAAAGGAAGAAAATTATGCGCGCGGCTTTGTTCTTGCTATGCTGTTAATTATTGTCAATACAACGTGCACAGAATGCACGAGTAGTATATAGTTTTTTTTTTGCTTAAAAGTATATATTAGACATATACAATTTAGGTGGGGGTGCAAGTCAAGTGAATACAGCAATCCAGGTCGCATCAGATCAAATTAAATCCACATTCTAAATAGTAAACTCAGTAAATATAGGTCAATATAATCCAATCCAATCTACATCCTAAGTGGCCTGGGTTGTAACCATTACAGTGAACTAGAATATACACCAGAACACAGCGAGCTCAGTGCTTGCTGTCATATTGAAAAGAACGTAGCGCCATCTGTTGGAAGTGCAACGAAGCTACACCCTTAACTGCCATGCGAGCAGACGCTCTGCAAATCAAACGCGAAACTTCACAACCCGAGTGCGGCTGTAATCATGGTTCGCGCTGTTCCTGTGCTGGAATTTTATGCTCATTTTGTGTGAAACGTCGAGGAGACCTTTCTCGACAGTCCGGAATGTACGCAGCACGTACATTGCAGACAGCGGAAGCAACTTCATCAGGTACGTATTATCAAACTGAAAGAAACGCGAACATCGTTTACTGCGGCGTGCCTTGGCTGTGACAAGGCAGCATTTGTGCTGTAAGCCGGCATCAACGTAGCGCTAGAATCTGGCTCTACTTTACGCTCATGCACACATTTGTATCCATTGCCAGTCCTGCGGTGCACTCACAACACACACGCAGTGCAAAAGTGCCAGCCAGAACAAGATTTAAAATGCTACAGTGACGCCGGCTGAAAGCACATGTAGATTTGCCTAGTGACAGTCAAGGCATGTCGCGGTTCAGCGGAGTCTAAAGCCATGCTTTCTGCGCCATTCACATCTCTTTTCATCGCGATAATAGGCCGTTACAGTTGTGCTAAACATGCGTGGCGCGTCACATGCACACGTGAGTCTTAATATGTATATCCTAATATTGACATGCGGCCTGCGAAAGAGTACAGCAATAGTTTTATGCCGCCTACGACAGGAATACTGCATGCAAATCGCTCCTATAAAATGAAACACCTGGAGTCGTGTTTGAATAAACACAAGTATACTTACTCGTACACTTCACTGGGCTAGTAGTTTTTCCTGCTGATTACGATTATATCCCATAGGGCAGCCGAGCTGAGCATTTTTCGTTGTGGACGGAAATCTGTTTCTCGCGATCCACTGTGAACTTCACAGGCAGTGCTCAGAAATCTCTTCCTTTTGCGCTGATTGTTTTTGCATCAGATGACAGCGCAGTGGTACCCAGATTACATTTTATAAGCGGGCGCAGCGTGAACAGGCGCTTTTTCGTATTTTAAACTCCCAGAGCCACCGCATGCTATGCTAGCGAGGCACGCCTTGGCAGTTCGAAACAAGTTATGGCGTTTCTGGGAGTGAGAGTATACCACCAAAGGCGCCTGCGTGCGAGATAGGCGGGCTCTTGTCTATACTCCAGTGGCGGAACCAGCCGGGCTCAGGTGTTCTGCTTTTACACAGCTGCCACGAGATCGTGCCACTTCTAGATTTCCTAGCAGCTTTGATTGCGTTGTGGGACTATCGTGGGCTCCATCAAACTTTCAGCTGCAGCTAATTTCAACTCGAGTGTTTTCATTTTGACCAAACCACCGACTTGCCGACTCTCTAGCTCGGAGGCATCATTTTAGCCAGATATAGATATAGAACTGCCGTAACTAATGCTCTGCCATCACGAAAGCGTGCCAGGCTAGGAGCGATGGTATGTCCACCAGAGATGTAGCGTCCACACGGTGCTAGGTACACATCACCAGTACCGATCTGATCTGATTTCAGGGTCAGAATATACTGATTACCTGGATAAATAAAACAGTCATCAGCGGTGACGAAACGCTGGCTATGGGCATAGTTATCAGACGAAAGCGCAGTCCCTGACATGCGAATGACCCTCTGACGGCAAGATATCACGGCTGAAGCTGAGGAAAAAAAGTCCCATCCTAAAATGAGCGCATTGGTACACGATGACAGAACGAGGAACTGTATATGGTGAAGGATGTCCTCAATAAAAACTCGTGCTGTGCAAACACCAGAAGGCTGAACAAAAACCGCATTAGCACAGCGAAGGGGAGGGCCATCATACAGTGTCTTCACTTTGCGCAAACGGGAACACAATTCCACACTAATAACCGAGAGCGATGCACCTGTGTCCACCAAGGCTTCAGTCCATATACCCCCAATATTTCTTTCATGCTTACCGCACATGCTCGGAACAGTCTGACCATGTGCGGTATGTTTATTTACTTATTCTATAGGATTGATTTTTTTCACCACTCTAGAGTTTGTTTTCAGTGCACAGAGTTTTCCAAGCAGATGTGCCGGTCATGGAATTAGCTTTAAATCATCATGAAAAATATGGAAAAGTCAGAGAATTTTGAAAAAGCAAGTTGGTAGGCACCCTGATAGTGTTAACATATGTTGTATATTGGCTTGTGTGAATAGTGATTTTGGTCAAATGATTGTGAATCGAATTCAAACACTATATCACATAATATAAAGAAAATGGTCATATTTTTCATGACCTAATTAACCTGCATAATATTTTCTTTAATTGTAACAACATCCGTGCAAAGGCCATTTGATTTTCAGTAGAATGCAAGTGGTAACCTGCAAATTATTTTAAGTTTTAAAATTTACTATACTTGGAGCATATAAGTTGGTATAAAAAGCTTTTAAACTAGAAAAATGATGAATTGATGTTAGGGTAATAATATGTTCACTCAACCTTCAAGTGGGGCTTCCCGAGCATTTCCCCTGGCTGGGTGTTATCCTGGCTTAGCACCCCTTTGCTGCAGTGGAACCACCTTTACATGGGGCTACAAGCGGACTAATGTACATCTTTCATTTACATTCATGTACGTTCATGTACATTCATTCATTTCAAATGCTTCGAAATTTTCAACTACTTAAATTCGAATACTGTAATATTTATTTGAATATTCAAACACGTCTAGTATGAGAGTTAAAGAAACTACGTATCACACAATGCCACTTGCATAATGAGCGAGTCATTTAAAAATAAATAGCCGCAGCATCAACAAAAGGCACATACAGATAAACAGGCTTATAAGAAACCTCGATATAACGAATATTTCAATATAATGAAGTTTTTCTATTGCCTGCAGTTGCTCCATGGAAGCACATGTATTTGAGACCTCTGTGTAACAAAGTAACCGCAGGAGACAACCTTGATAAAATGAGTTTTCCCCAGGGACAATATCGGAATTTCGCCCTAGATTTTGTCATTTTAGTACGAGCATACAAATTTCACAGCCGCTCCTCCACCGACGAAGCGGCAGCAGCGTGCTCTGCACTCTCGTGGTCCTGGGAAAAACCAGGCGAGAGCGAACGGTCGCTATTGCGTGCATGCAGATGTGCCCCATTCCCTTCAAGCCAAAAAAAGAGACAACTTCTTTTGCGTTGGCAGTGCCACGCTTTTAGTTAGCGTCACACATATGTGGGATCGTGCTGCATATGGGGGCATTTTACCGAATAGTTTTCCATGCTATCTATGTCGTTCAGTCTTCGTTTTCAACGCCGCACGCGCAGTGCATGGTTTCACTGTGCGCACAAGGTGTGGCCTCCAATGACGTACAGCTTTGCTTTTTTTTCCTTTCTTTTTTTAAATGTGGACAGCCTTGACGTCACTGCCAACGGGTTCTCAGATTAGGTGCCACAACAGTGAAGACGGCTCACGCGCTTCTGTCTTGCGCCGCGCCGCGAATTCACTGGCTGGTAGCCTTCGCGATTAGTCTATTAGCTCTGGCAGCAACACGACAACACGTTGAATTCTAACCAATAAACTCAATAGCAAGAAATTGTAATGTTATACGAACTAAGGCTGGCGGCCAGTGCTTTTGGATTCGCTATCGCTGAACTCCTACTAAACACTGGTGTGAGCGAATATGGCCGCTTCAAGAAAAAGCGCTCTTTTCACACAGTCTTCATGTTGAAAGCACACTGATATACATGTCGAGATAGCACTTGCTCCAGCGATTGCGACCACCCTAAACATCGAAGTTCATTATTGCTACTCGAGCGCCCCCCTCCCCCTCACGTTTTTTCATGCTCATTCCAGACGGGTAGTTTCCTTTCCGTTTGAGCGTTGACGGCAGTTCTAACGTACGGGGAATGTTGTGCGCCTTCCAGGCAATGGAGATGTGACGACTCATTTGATTTCTGATTGATTGATATGCGGGGTTTAATATCCCAAAACCACCATATGATTATGAGAGATGCCATAGTGGACATCTCCGGAAATTTCGACCACCTGGGGTTCTTTAATGTGCACCCAAATCTGAGTCCATGGCCCCACAGCATTTTCACCTCCATCAAAAATGCAGCCGCCGCAGCCGGGATTTGATCCCACGACCTGCGAGTCAGCATCCTAGTACCTTAGCCACTAAACCACTGTGGCAGAGCTCATTTGATTTCTGCTTCAGCAGCGCTTTTGTGATTTTACCTGCTCGTGAAAGTTACGATGCGCAGGGGGATGTTATCAATTTAGGCTTCCTACGAAACATGGCGACGACGGCGAAAACCCGCCAAATGCCCATAGAATTGCTATCACAATAATAACAAAGTTTTTGCTGCTCATTAAAAGTTTTTGGATAATCTCCCATTTGTTCAAATTCTGCTCTTATTTTCCAAATTTTTATGCCAAACCTGAATATAACAAAATCTTTCTTATCACAAATTTTCCCGAGAATTTATCAATTTCACGATATCCAGGTTTAACTCCAATGTTTGAAGATGTGTTGTGGGGTATACTGCTTCTCTGCAGGATAATGATTCCATGGATGTTTCCCTACTTGGCAAAAATTATGATGTCTGGCATAGTAAATGCCATGCAAGTGTCCTTCTAGTAATTGACCCAAGAGATCTCACAAATGGCTCTAAAAAGGACACTCTTCCAGCTTTTGCTGTGTGCTGCGTGTTTCGTGCAGGCCTGGCTTAATTTATCTTAGTACTGAAATGCATGTTTATTGCATTCACGCCACTTCGTTGTGAGAATTTGTGGTTTTACAATGATGCCTTACAGATAGGCAAAGTGTAGGTGGAGCCTGAAAAATGTGGCTAATAATGGAGGAAATGGAATAGCTTGACATTTAGCAATCCAGATTAATCTCTTCAAGAAAATATGTGTCAAGTATTGGTAACGACAATGGCTTTAGGGCACATTATGCACTAAGGCAAGGGAGACTTAATCCTGCATAGTTGCACTGCGATTCAAATCACCCGTATTTCTAAGTTATCGAGCTGCGGCAGGTTGGTGGCAAGGCTTCGACCTAACCTAAGGTAAACAATAGTACCAGAATTCTTGTTGTTGCGATTGAGAATGCCTAATTGAAAAGTGCCGCGAACCTAGTAAGATAATCTTATTTGTTCATATACCATTGTACGATTGTCTTATTTGTTCGTATATTGTTGTTAGGGCCATTTTTGTAAGTGTGAAAAACATACCCAGTAAACCAGGACTCGTCTGTAGCATCTGAATTCCCTGCTAGTAACGGCTGGCATTTGGATCTGAAGAAGAAAAGACAGACATTAGAACATGGAGTAGAGTACATCAATAAATGTAAATGCTTGTTGACTTACCTTAGCTCTAAAAGGTGGTTGTACTTCAGCTTATCAGCAGCACTCAATTCCAGCAGCCTTTCATGCAAGGAAGAATGAACTTTCAAGTTTTGCTGGTCAACAAACAGATCAAACAGGTTTTGCTTTGTCTCAAATATTTTCTCAGTAGTGCCTGAAACGAAGTTGATTGTGTATATATGTTCTTCTACAACATGCTTCCAAAAAAAAAACCGTGCAATAGGAAAAGCATACAGGCCACATAGGAAAGCTGCTCGGTGAGGGCATCCACATCCGTGACATTGACATAAAAATTTGGTGGACACAAACATGTCTCCAAGTCTGGGTATACATGAGCAACCAAAGTACTAGTGCAGTATACTAGAAAGGAGAGACCAGGAGTACAGATTACTACTACAAGACGAGCACATTTTACTCTTCACTTACCGCGATAGCAAATCACACCAATTGGTGGAGGAGAAAAAAAAAGAATCCTTTTTTTCAACAGTGCAAACTTCCATAAAAGAAATACTTTCTCCCCGAAGAAATTCAGGAACTGTGAGAAGCAACCGGCTGGGTGCGTAATCTAAGGAGAATAAAGAGCATTAAAGAACATATGCACTCTTCACAAATTTCGCACTCTGTTCCATTGCATTATCAAAGAACATTCTAAAACTCTTGAGTATGCAAAGCGAGCAGAAGGAAGCACGTAACACCTTTTTACCATACTGAGCAATGAGGGCTGTAAGAAATGAACGAGACCTAAGTGTAGTACCAGCATTTCACTAATCAAGCTTTCTTGGGGTAGCAGCAGTAACATATTAGCCTGGAGGTCATTGCGAAGCCTTTGTGCAAAAATATGTAGAACGATATGTACATCTACAGAATGGCACTCGTGCCAGTGCACATTAAAGAACCCCAAGTGGTCAAAATTTCTGAAGCCCTCCACTACGGCGTCTCTCTCTCATAATCATATGGTGGTTTTGAGACGTTAAACCCCACATATCAATCAATCAACCATGATGTTTAAACTCCCAAAGCAACTCTTGAGCTATGAGAGCTGGCGATGTGGACACCGGTGTATTTTACATTTTGTTCGTTGCACACTCATGGGCTTCAATACAGAATATGCAATAGGCTGCATTACTGAAATGTCAAAGGTATGTTGAAAAAAAAAAAATTTATGGGCAGGGTAGTGGCACCACCTCATGTGCTTGTTTTATTTTCACATCTTAGTAGCCTAGGATCAGGAGCTGCATTGTCTACACATGGCATACCCAAAGTATGCTTAGTAAAGTAACAGAGGTTTATTTTTTTTTATTATTCTTGCATAATTCGAACTTATGAAATAGTATAATCACCAGATCAAGTAGCCTCCACTTTCTTAGTACATGCCCTGCTCAATCAGCTTCCTTCTGTAACCAGGCTTACCTCATCATGCACCATAAACTAATTCTGGTGTCTTTGCATGCTTTTTCTGGTGTTTCTCTAACTGAATGCAAGGAATTTGCATGTTAATAATTGGTGGGGTTTAACATCACAAAACCATGATATGATCATTAGGGATACCGTAGCTGAGGGCTCTGGAAATTTGACAACCCGGGTTTCAACATGCACCTATATCCAAGTACAGAAGCCTCAAGCATTTTTTCCTGCATTGAAAATGCCAGAAGTTTGCATAATGCAGTGATCATGATGGAACTGCCTTTTTACTTTTTAGAGCAGCCATAAGTGTTTTAGGAGCAGAAAAATATGCTAGTTTAAAGCAGCTATCAGTGTCATGGGAGGAAATATTAAATTTGCCATACACTAATTGGAGTTCAGAGCATTGTCAAAGCATCTCATAAATACGAATATTTCTTATAAAATATATTCAACAGACAGCAATCAATGTAAATATCACACAGCAAACAATTGCAGGATGTCAAAAATGTGCTGCAAAATGAGCTACAATTTAAAATACTAGTATTTGTGGCAGAATGAGGCTGGCAACTCGCCGAGTTGCCAGCCTCATTTTGTTCTACAAGCTCTATCACAGTCAACTCGGCCACTCGCCCTATATCTTGCCTCCTGCCCGCACATCTCACCGCACCACTCGTTCCTTTCATGTCGGCTGGCCACGTGCCTGTACCACGACATTTGCCGCCTCCTTCTTTTTTCGTGCAGCTTCCGACTGGAATGGCCTTTCCACTGATCTCGCCACCATAATGTGCCACTCAACATTTACACAAAATGTCACTCGTTTCTCTTCAATTTGAATACATTACATGGTTCCTTTTTGTCTTACTGGTTCTTACTTAGTCCTTTTTTTTTTTTTGCAAGGTGTTACACCTGTTAATATTGTGAGCATTATTTATGCGTCCAATCTTTACATCTGTACATACTCATCATCACCACTCCTGTTTAGGTTGTGGGACACATACTCGAGACAATAAAGGATAGTCTTGAGAGTACTGGACGCCATCTTACAAGTGGTAGAGAGTGCTGCCTGGTTCCTGCGTCCTCTCGCTCTCTCGGACACCCCAGCGTCTTCTAGAACACATCCCTGGAGCTTTGTTCATGCCCCCACTTAAACGACCTGGGTTCGGTAATGTCACAAGCCGACCAGCCCAGCGAGCCAGCTTCGCTATCGCTCCCACCGCCAAGAAACGCTTCTCACCTGGTCACCAGCCCTCAAAAAGATCATCCGCTGTTCGCAGGGCTTCAGGGTGAGGACGTTGAAGACAGGCTCGAGGAGTATGACCTCGTGAGTGCCATCAACAACCAGGAAACTCACCCACGTTGCATTCTACTTGAGCGGCGTCGCAAAACCGTGGTTTTTCAACAACGCTACAGATTTTCCGACATGGCCCGCCTTTACACGTCAGCTTCGCCAGATTTTTGCCAACCCGTCAGTGCGCTCGAATATCACCAAGAAGAGGCTTGGTGCATGTCTTCAACACCCTGGTGAGTCTTACACTTCTTACATCGAAGATGTTCTCGCCCTTTGCCGCCGCATCGACATATATGGCAGAAAACGACCGTGTGCGCCACCTGCTAAAAGGCATTGCGACTGTCGCTTTCAATGCGCTTGTGGTGCAGAATTCCCAGATTGTATCCGATGTTGTCATTACCTGTCAGCGCCTTGAGGAGCTTCAGACCACTCGGGTACAACCTGATATGTCTGATCTGAGCTCAAGTCATAATACAACAGAGCTGCGTGCATTGATCCGCTCTATCATCCGCGAGGAACTTCATGCACAGGCTTCACCTCGCCACCTCGATATCCGAACAACGCCACCCGCTACTAGTTTACGCGACGTCGCGAGGGAGGAACTGGCCTTGATGACTGGTACACCAGTTTCAAGTTCACATCCCATGCCCATTCCAAGTTATGCTAACGTTGCTGCAACGACACCTACGCCCCACCAAAGCCTGGCCTCGATAACTGCACACCTGTCCCGAGCTCCTATCCTGTGGCCATGCCAACGTATGCTCAGGTTGCTGCTAGAACACCTGCACCCCAGCAAAGCCCAATGCAGCTACCAGCGCCCGAAGTGCATGGTTTACTCAACTCACTCGCACCACGACCATCTTCCCAGCCTTACAACGCCTGACGCAGTTCGCGGCCGACTTGCTTCTATTGCGGCATCCGTGGTCACATTTCAAGGTTTTGCCGACGCCGTCAGTAAGACAAACGACGAAGCTACGATAACCTTGAACGGGATGACTTCAACGCCACTGGACCACCCTATCGCCGGCTGTATCTGAACAGCACACGTCGGTCGCCGTCTCCGCAGGACTTTGTCTCAGTTGGAAGTTCCCGGTTCTCACGTCGTCGCTCACCTTCACCGATGCGGTGTTCCTCTTCTCCTCTCCGACCTTCTACTTCAATTCCCGACCACCAACTGGAAAACTAAACAGTGCAGATTCGGGAGGGAAAGCTGCATCTTCCGAACTGTGTCAAACTCCTCCGGACCGCACATCGAATGTTTTATTGGTGTATGTTGAAGGTATACAGACAGAGGCACTGGTAGACACAGGCGCATCACTTTCTATAATTCGTGCAGACTTTTGTGCCCGCTTGAAAAAAGTTAGGACGCCCTACGATGGTCCTCCCCTTCGTTGCGCAGATGGAGTCCCTACTCGGCCTTCAAGTGTTTGCACAGTCCGCGTTTTCATAGATGGCATCCTTCACCAAATTCAGTTTCTTGTACTTCCTTTGTGCACTCACACAGTAATTTTAGAATGGGACTTCCTTTCTTCGGCATCAGCTTTCATATCGAGTCGTCAGCGAGTCATTCAAATGTCAGCTACTGAGTGTTCATCCGATGTCGATCCATACAGCTTCCGTTTCGTTACTGCCACTGATTGTTTCATTTCGCCAGGAGATGAACAAATTCTAACGATCGCTTCGGATACTATAGTTAACAGTGACGTGTTCACAGCTCCATCAGTTCGCTCCAAACCTGCGGGGCTTACCATAGCACCCAGCCTTGTCCGGTTTTACGACGGTAAAGCATTGGTCACCGCCTTGAACCCAACTTCTTCGCCAGTGATGCTGCCCCAGGGCACTGCTGTGAGCTGCTTCGCTGACAGTGAGCCCTTTTCGCTGGTTCCCCTTCACGCAGAATCACCGCCTTTGTCTGCTACTACCGATATCAAGGCTACCACTGTTACCTTAAATGACACCATAAGTCCTCACCTCACTGCCGAGCAAAAGAGAGACCTCTTAGACCTTCTCAAAAAGCACAGCCTTTCGTTTGATGAACATTGCAAAGTTCTGGGCAGCACCTCCGTTGCAGAGCACAGCATCGAAGCCGAAGGCAGCTCCATTGCACGCCGCCGCCCATACCGTCTGTCTTCGGCGGAACAACAAATCATTGCGGAAAATGTCGCTGACATGCTCAAACGGGATATTATTCGACCTTCATCCAGCTCCTGGTCGTCTCCCGTGATGTTGGTCCGGAAAAAGGATGGCTCTGTCCGCTTTTGTGTTGATTACAGAGCGCTCAATAAGATCACAAAAAAAGATGTATATCCGTTGCCACGCATAGATGATTTTTTTACACAGCTGCCACGAGATCGTGCCACTTCTACATTTCCTAGCAGATTTGACTGCGTTGGGGAATATCGCGGGCTCCATCAAACATTTAGCTGCAGCTAATTTCAACTCGAGTGTTTTCATTTTGACCAAACTACCGACTTGCCGACTCTCTGGCTCGGAGGTATCATTTTAGCCGCCATTGGAGTATACACCAGAGCCCGCCTATCTCGCACGCAGGCGCCTTTGGTGGTATACCCTCACTCCCAGAAACGCCATAACTTGTTTCGAACTGCCAAGGCGTGCCTCGCTAGCATAGCATGCAGTGGCTCTGGGAGTTTAAAATACCAAAAAGCGCCTGTTCACGCTGCGCCCGCTTATAAAATGTAATCTGGGTACCACTGCGCTGTCATCTGATGCAAAAACAATCAGCGCAAAAGGAAGAGATTCCGCGTCACGTGGACTGACGAGTGCGAGTGTGCTTTCCAAGCCCTTAAGCGTGCTTTGACATCAGACCCCGTCCTCCGTCACTTCGATGAGAGTGCACCCACTTTCCTGTACACAGATGCCAGCGGCCACGGAATCGGTGCTGTCCTCCTCCAGCGCGACGACACTTCACGTGAGAGAGTAGTTGCGTATGCCAGCCGCGCACTAACACCTGCGGAGCAGAACTACTCGATAAAAGAGCAGGAATGTCTCGCTGTCGTTTGGAGCATCCAGAAATTTCGACCTTATTTGTATGGACGCCACTTCACTATGGTTACCCACTACCATGCCCTATGCTGGTTGTCTTTGCTGAAGAATATGTCTGGGCGCCTCGGTCGCTGGATACTGGGTTTGCAAGAGTACACTTTTGACGTTGTGTACAGGTCCGGCAAACAGCATCAGGATGCTGACGCTCTCTCTCGCTGCCCTCTGCCACTTTCATCTCCAACCACGCATCCTCGAATGCCCCTCAGGTGATCAAGCAGCTTCCTCTTCACTTACGTTATCACCCCTGGCAGTTGCTGGGTCACTATCTTTAAACAGCAGCGCCCACTTTGCCGCGTACCAACGTGACGACTCCTACTGTAACCGCATCATCGGATACTTGAATGGCTCGCCTTCTCCACCTAATGCCAGACTACGTCGTCAGCTACGGCTGTTCAAGCTAGAGAACAATGTCCTGCAGCACTATACTTACAATGCGGATGGACATCGGTGGGTGCCAGTACTTCCCCGTTCGCTGCGAAAACAAGTTCTCGAAGCATTACACGACGACCCATCCGCTGGACACTTAGGAGTTCAAAAGACCTACAACTGCATTAGGAGTCGTTTCTTCTGGCCTGGTCTTTCTACCTTTGTGGCTAATTATGTCACTTCTTGCGCACTTTATCAACGCCCGAAACGACCAACTTCAGCTCCTGCTGGCTTATTACAACCCATTCCATGTCCCGATACACCTTTTGTCGTCGGAATAGACCTCATCGGGCCACTTCCCGTAACGCCAGCAGGCTACCGCTGGATCGTCACAGCTGTCGACCACCTCACACGATACGCAGAGACCGCTCCTCTACGCACTAGCTCTACCTCAGACGTTGCCGCCTTCTTTTTAGAAGCCATTGTGTTGCGTCATGGTGCACCTCGCGCATTGCTGAGTGATCGAGGCAAGGCCTTCCTGTCAACAATTCTCGACGAAATCCTAAAAACTTGTGGAACAGTTCAGAAGACCACATCCGCTTACCACCTGCAGACAAATGGGCTGACTGGGCGATTCCACCGGACTCTAATCGACATGATATCCATGTACATCGGACTGAACCACGATACTTGGGACAAAATTTTGCCTTTCGTAACATTTGCACACAACACCGCTGTTCAACGAACCACCGGGTATTCACCTTTCTTCCTCGTCTATGGTCGTGCGCCGACATTCACCATTGACGCCTCTTTCTTCAATGTAATGACAAAAACGTCGACGACTACGCCAGAACATTTCCTCTCCAGGCTCGCTGAGGCACGGCAACGTGCTCAAATCAACACGGAGGCCAGTCAACAAGACCGCAAGCAACGCTATGACAGCTTTCGTCGAGACGTCACCTTCCGTCCTGGAAATGAAGTACTACTTTGGACGCCTGTTCGCACACCCGGATTGTGTGAAAAGTTTCAGTCACACTTTCTAGGACCTTACGTTGTTTGTGAACGAACATCTCCTGTCAATTACCTTGTCACTCCCGTCGAGGGTTCCTCGGACCGTCATTACCGTGCCTCCGAGATAGTCCATGTTTCACGTCTTAAACCCTTTGTTCTCCGTACCTTTCCCGCCTAAGTCTTGGCCGGGCCGGCCGCTCAAGTGCGCGGGGAAAATAAGTGTGAGCATTATTTATGCGTCCCATCTTTTCATCTGTACATACTCATCATCACCAGTCAAGTTTAGGTTGTGGGGCACATACTCGAGTCGATAAAGGAGAGTCTTGAGTGTACTCGACACCATCTTACAATATGTATACTGATCCTGCATATGTATTCTTTTATTTCTGTATTGGTTACCCCTATTCATACTTATACCCATCCTGCATATGTATTACATTTATTGTATATTTCCCACCACTTATGTAATACCCCCTCTAGGGGGTCTTTAAGGTAATAAAGTGAAGTGAAGTGAAATCTACCATACCAAAAAAGCTGAATGCCAATTGTAGAAGTAACCACAGTCCCATGTAACTGTTGCCAAATAAGCAGTAGATAATCGGCATGAGATAAAGGCAATCCTGCTAATTTTTACATTTCACGACATTAGCCTGCATGTCTAGCTGAGGAAAAAACAGCCATATGAGCTTAATATGCCATTTCTTGTCACGCAAATGAGATCACAGTAGATAATGCTGTGCACTAGAAGCACACTGGGATGATATGGTACACAAATTCTTTTCAGTTTATTTAGGATTTATGAGTCGGTCAAACAGCAAAAGTTCCATCATTCTCATTCTCTCAGCGTCATTTCAGAGCAGCTTTGAAGAAATTACTAACATAAATTACTGTTTGGAGCAGCACGAAGCAGCAATTTTCTTTTGGAGCAGTTTGGAGCAATTGGAGCAGCACTTTCATCACTGATAATGTTGGAACAGCAAGGCATGATGAATAGACATATTACAAACTTGTTTCAATATCAATTCTTAGCATAGTCTCATTGCCATATAACATTGTGCTTTTTCTAGAGAGTGTCTCAAAAATTTTACTGCCTGTATATTTGGTATAACTGCAATTATACCAAATATACACAATTATTCCATAATGTGGAATAATCCTAGAATTATTCCACAATATGGAATTGTATTATGTGTTTCAGCATCAACTATATTATTAGTGATACATTTCAGAGGAGAGGAGCAAGGGGAAAAGCTTTACTTTGGAGAAAAAAAAAAAAAGTTTGATGAGAAAAATCTAGAGACTGGTGAACAGTGAATTCAAGAGTTGAAGCAAATGGTGAGTTTGTCATACGATTGTGAATAGAATAGTATGTACAAATAAAAACATGGGGAATCCCTTTGTCTAGGAATTGATATAACACAAAAGTGAAATGTGTCTTCAAAGAGGCAGTTGAGCATTTATTGTGCATTCTTTCGCCACAAGGGCAACGGAATGAATAGTACAGTAACAAATTGTAATGCCATGCAAAGAATGGCAAGCACTTTGAAACTTGGAGTGTGCAGCTCAAGCAGAAAGCACGGGCGAAATGAGCATACACAAGACGAGAGGGGACTAACAAGTGTCGCAGCTCGACACTTACAGCATGCTGCTCAAGCAGAAAGAAGCATGAAACAGACGCACAAGTATACACAGGGCGAGTGCATACAACTGTCACGATTCTTATATAATTGTGTGTGAGCAGCATGCGCCTTTCATGAATGCGGAAGCAGTAGCGAGCAAAGTGACCTTTGTGCTTTCCCGAATCACAAGATAATGTGATTGTAGTGGCGGTGATTGGAACTGCAAACAAGCACGTTTTTAAGCTTCTCTGTTCCCTGCACAGATATCGCAAGTGCTGATCCAGTGCCACATCACCTCGAGGTGGTCTACAATGCATGCCCCAGCGGACTCAAGCATGATCGCAGTCTGCTGTGCGAAGAAACGGCAGTGCGGTCTTCCTCCGCCCTTATAAAAGAGGCATCTCGTCTGGAGCATCGACAGTAGTGGCGGCGGTTGCAACTGCGAAGGAGCAAGTTTCTAAGCTTCTCTGTTCCCTTCACATATATTGCAAGCACTTATCCAGTGCCACTTCACCTCGAGGTAGTCTACAGCGCATGCCCCAGCGGACTCAAGCCTGATCGTAGTCTGCTGTGCGACGAAACGGCAGTGCGGTTTTCTTCCGCCCCTCTAAAGAAGGCATCTCGTCTGGAGCATCGACAGTAGTGGCGGCGGTTGCAACTGCGAACAAGCACATTTCTAAGCTTCTCTGTTCCCTGCACAGGTGGGAGTAAATTTTGTTTTTGTTTAGTTATTGTATATTGCAACTGCTACCACTAGGAAAGTGGTAGTCTTTTATTTATCATGCCCTCGAATGTTGAGTTCGCAAAACGTCTTGACGCGCTTGACAAAATTTTGTAGGGAAGACTGCCTAGCCTAGTAGAACAAGTTCTTGAGAGCGTTAAACTGAAGCTGTCCACAGAACATCAAATGTACACTGAAGCCTTTAAGAAAAACATGAATGAATTCCAGGTGAGCCTGACGTACCTAATTGAAACTGTTGAGGGTCTGAAATCCGAAAACGAGAAACTGAAAAGTACGAACTTGTCTCTAGCAAATCAAAACGCTGCTCTAGAAAAGAGAGTTCATGAGCTTGAGCAATACTCTCGCAAAAACAACATTGAACTGAAGGGCATGCCCTGTACTCAAGGTGAAGATTGTGTCGAAATTCTTCAAGCTGTTGGAAATAAAACTGATTGCCCTGTGTTGAAGGACGACGTAGACAATGCTCATAGAGTTCTCTCTGCTTCTGATGCGAAGAACCTGATTGCAAGATTCACTTCGAGGGCTAAGAAAGCAGAGCTTATCAGAAAGGCACGAAAAGCGCGCCTTCAGACTCACGACATTGGTTTCCGTGGAGTAGAATCTAGGCCTACAAATGTCAACGACCATCTGACACAGGAAAACAAGAACCTGTTTGCGAAGGCTCTGTCACTGAAAAAATAAAATTGTTGGCAGTTCCTATAGACAGACGACTGCCTAATTAAGGCAAGGAAAAACGCAGACAGCAGGTTTTTCGCATCAGAGACGAGGGTGATCTGAAAATCTTCACTAATCAAGGGTAAAAATATTTTGTTCTTGATTTAAAAAGTTTAAAAAGACACCGTTGACCTGTTCTTATCACCTGTACATTTTACCTGTTTTTATCATTGTTTCCCATCCCATTTTCACTTGTGTGTGTTAGAGAAGCATGGATAAGCGATAAAGATAAAAACTTGTTTTATTTCCATCGTATGCTCCGAAATACTGTCATCGGGTATCCTCCAGCCATGGCGGTGCTGCTATCTTCATTTCTCGAGATATTAAGTATATACGCAGATTAGACTTAAACCCTGACCTGCCAGACTGCGAAACAGTGTGGATTGAAATAAATAAGTCATCGTTTGATACCGGTGAAAGAAAGCCTTATTTTTGGCTGCATCTACCGATCACCAGGTCCCAGCGTGACCACATTTTGCCATGCTCTTGACAATACACTGCATACTGTTTCAAGTGAAAACAAGAATATTGTCCTAGTTGGAGATATAATTATCAATATTCTGGATGAATGTAGTTGTTACAGTAGAGAGTACGTTAACATATGCCATGGGTACGGAGTCGAATCGTTACTTCATCTACCCACTATAAATGCTACTAATTCAAGCTCTCTCATTGATCATGCGCTAACAAACCTGCTTTATCCCCCAGAAGGTTTTATTGTCAGAAGCAATATAACAGATCATTCTCCAATTGTGTTGAGTTTTCAATGCTTTAATCATGCCTCCGAAACTATGTACACCAAATCAGTACTTGATAAAGATCGTTACAAAAAGCTAGCCACCAGATCAGACTGGTCACTCGTTACAGCATTGAATGATGCTGCAACTTCTTACAAAAAAACTCATTGACCTAATTAAAGACTTTATATCCTCATCTACAAGGGTGGTTAAGTGCCGCAAACATTTCGCTTCTCCCTCAAATCCCTGGATTACATCAGGTTTATTAAAAAGCATACGTCAAAAAGAAAACCTATATCGCAAATATAAAAATCGGCCATTTAACCAATCACTTAAGGTTTGCTACAAGAAGTTGTTGCTGTTTGGTAACACATCTAATCAAATGAGCAAAGAAAACTTACTATGAAAGTTTGATAGTTAAAACTGGGCATGATTCCCGAAAACAATGGCAGATAATACATTTCTGAATAAAAATAGTACTAGGAAATGCGTGACGAAAATTCAAGAAAAAGATCGTATACATACTAACCTTACCGATATTGCATGCTCGTTCAACAACATTTTTGCTTCTGTTCCCGATATTCCTGGTGTTAACAACACCGTCATATCACGCCTGATGCCACAATAATTTTATCTTTTCCCAACTGACCTAATCTAAGTTCGTCATACAATCATGAATCTTAAAAACTGTAGTCCTGGTTTAGATTCCATATGTTGCCATCATATCAAGTATATTGTTGACAACATAAGCGAAGCGTTCTGTCACATTGTAAATTTTTAAAGCTTCAGTGTTTCCTAACGACATGAAGAGATCAAAAATGATTCCAGTGTATAAAAAAGGAGACATGAATTTGTCAGCAAACTACAGGCCTATATCTACTATGCCCTGTTTTAGAAAAGTTGAAAAACTGAATAAAAAAGGGCTTTCTAACTTTTTGGACAAGTTTAAACTATTAACGCCAAGACAATTTAGTTTTCGTTGTGGGTATTCTACCGATTTAGCTTTAATCCCACTCACTGATAATATCAAAGCAGAAATTGACTGAGGCAGATATGTGGGATCTATTTTTATCAATAATTTAAAAGCATTTGATTCTTTAAATCACAGCGTTCCCTTTTTTAAACTCAATGCTTATGGCATAACAGGACAATCGTTGGAGCTTCTGCGCAGCTATGCAATCGACAACAACAGGTTTGCATTTCAGGACTACTGTCTAACACGCAAATAATTAACACTGTTGTTCCGCAGGGGTCCATACTCAGACCATTGTTATTTCTCATACATATAAATGATTTTTTGAACTGTCTCACTTCTACTACATGTCATCTGTATGTAGATGATACCACTGTTTTTACCTCTGATCACGACATAAATGCATTGACAGACAGATTGAACAATGAGCTAAATAATATCATTTGTTGGTATAGAAAAAACAAATTGCTGATGAAGCCACAAAAGACAAAATATATGGTTTTTAGCTCACACAGTAAACCTCGATCTGATATTGTTCCACTGTACATAGGATCCCACTACATACCAGCATCTAATGAATGTTCATTTAATATGTATTCAACTTTATTCATTTTTGAAATTTAACATTCACATCAACTTCTTAAAGAAGAAAACCGCATACGGCGTCAGGGTCCTCTTAAAGGCGAGACACTACTTTCAAAGGGACACTCTTTTGACATTATAAAATGCTTTTATCTTCAGTCATGTAAATTATTTTATAGAATCATGGGGCCTCACATATCACTGCCATATAGCCCCTTTGCAACACATCCGAAATAATGCTGTTCGCATTATCACTTCGGCTCCTTACAATGCTCATGTTACATCCATTTTCACCGAGTTAAATCTGCTTACATTAAATAAGCTCATTTCCTACCATTACGGCATTGTCATTTATCGCATGCTCAAGAATCAGCAATTACTTTATGTCATTGGTCCAAACAGTTTTGGCAATCCAAATAATACTAGGTCATTTTTCAAAAATAACATTTTACTTCTGAATCACGAAGCAACTACGAAAAACTAACTGTCGGTTTTGCAAGCGTCAAACTATGAATTGTCTACCAGTTGTTTTAAAATCTTCATCTTCACAGTCATCATACCAACAATTATTAAAAGCTTATTTGGTTTCTTTGTAAATACAACTGATTCTTTATTTTAGTGAACTTGAACTTTTTGATTTGCCTTTTCATTCATTCTTTGTAATCTCTATCCTTTCAGTGTATTTTTTTTCTCGTTCGTATTATGCAAAGAAATCTTACGCTACCACATGCATCTTTATCATTTCAAGCAATATGCAAGTTTCGTATATATCTCTGTTCACTACCAATGCGTATTTAATTTTGTTCTGTAATTGATAACAAGAGGTCCTGCTACAGCTATTTAACTGTGGGTTCTCTTTCTGTATACTTTCTTCTGTTTTGTAATACCTTCAGAAAGAATAAGCACACACGCGCGATTCACCACCCCCGCTCGTGCATCGAAATGTGAGGAGTGACAACCTATAAAGCGGGCCCAATGTGCGCACTTCGCGCCATCTCGCTACTGATGATGAAAATGCACTAAAGTTGCAGAGCTCTCAGGACTACCAAATGATATAAATATAGTGTATATAAATAGCTTGAAATTAGCACACTGCATAATGTGTGGCCCAGTGGGTTCGCACCATGTGCTGCGGAGTGAGAGGTCGTAGGTTTGGCGCCCAGCAACAGAACTTTTTCTTCTTATTTCTTTTTCCTTTGCAATTTGTTAGTATATATTTTACAATGCCATATAAGTGACAGAAATACGTTGGCAAAACCATGGTGGACCTCAGCATAAACACTTCCATGTTAAACTAAGCATTTTTGTCATAACCAAACTAGCACATTTTTTATAATTAAAAACTAGGCTTGTGCACATTTCATTATTTTTTTTATTTATTTTTAGGTAGAAGCACATTTAAATAGAGACAGGGTTTAAATAGTAATAGGGCAAAAGTTATGAACTTCAAAGTGTAGTGCAAAACTGGGCTAGCTGAATGATCATGATAAAAGCAGCGCAAAAAGATGACATGAAAAGAGCAACTCGGCACAGGCGCTAGAGAACACAAGACAGCACCTGTCCTTTTTCTCCTTCTCATGTCAGCATTTCATGTCAGCATTCTCCTTCTCATGTCAGCATCTTTCTGCACTTTGCTACGCTTAGTGCATGTATTCCAGCATAAAACACTTTTAAACTTGAAGAAATAATTATTCGAGGATCAGTTGTGATGTACATTTAACCCTGAAGTGTGCCTTTATGGCAGTGCAGATTTTCCCTGGATGGTAGATAGGTAATTTCATAGCATTAAAGCCTGGTGCAGCAGTGAAACCACATAATCAGGTGAGTCACATGCGCCTAAAGGGGCCCTGCAACACTTTTTGAGCATGGTCAGAAAACGCTGCTTATCGGCAGTCGAGGCTCCCAAAACATGCGAGCTAAATATTATAGCCATTATAGCCATTGGCTGACTGGAGCATGGTGCACTCTGTCGTTACTGGGCTGCCACAGGGGGCCATGACTTCTCCATGAGTGCGGGCAAGATCGTGCAGAAAAGTCGCATATTCGTAGAAAATAGAGAGAGAGAAAGTGATCGAAGTCACAAGACGTGACACGGCCGGACTAGAGTACGCGACGCGCGCTCTGTTTACGGCCTGTGCACGGGGGGCTGTTGCTGCCTGCCGCCGCAACTCTCCGGGGGCGCTGCGAGCCTGGCCTTTGCTTTTCCGCTCGCGAGGAGCCGCTGAGCCGTTCGCTCGAGAGAGCCTTGGCGCGCTCGTTGGTACGCGCATTTTGCTGAATGGCTACTCCTCTTACAAGGATTTAACAACCGTGTTTTTTGCAATGACCGCTATAGGCACACAAATCTTACCGTTTTCTCTCACTTCAAGGAACCAGTATAGAAGGCTTAAACCATTGAATTTAACACGCAGAAGGGACGGCGCGCCATTAGCGCTTCACGGCTTTATTATTTGTTACCGACGGGTGCAAAAATGAAACAAGGCAACAAGACATTTCAGTAAGAAAGTAGGTTTACGAAGCATTTATTTTTATCCTATAGGCAAGAGAATTCTGTAGTACTTGAAAATGTACAAAAAAAAATCTCACTTTTCTTTTTGCGACATTAACAAAATCTAGAACTAGAAAACACTTGAATGCATCCATTCAATCTGTTCTCATTGCACTAACCAGACTACATGAGACGAAAGCAGAACACTTTAGAACTCTTATACTAACATTGCACATACTCTCAAGAACTAAAAGCCATAACAGGTGCACTACAATAAACTCTAAAACACTGTCGTGAGACTCAGTTCCACAGACTGTCGTTTACAGCCTGAAATTATTCCGCGTTGGCTTGTGGACGAAACCACATGGCTTGATTTTTGGTTTGTTAATTTCCTTGTATAGTTGACGAGCAGAATTCGGAGAAACTTTTCAGATATCACGTGCGCTGACCTCTTGGCGTGACTTTTGTCGACACCCTCCAGGCAGTCTAGGAGAGACGAATTTTCAAGATGTGGCTCGAGGATTTGCTGCAAAGCTTCGAGGATTTTTGTTCGTGGGAGATGTTTGACTGCCTTTTCAAAAAACGTCACAATCGTTTCCAGCAGCGATAGAAACTCCAGCTTTGGATAGTGAAGTTCACCTGTCGGTTGTGTACGCAGAAGCTTATACAGATGACTGCTTGTATTGTTCGTCGTCGCAACCATGACGCAAGCATCGAACCCCAGTTCACCGATGCGCAATATAGCCACCTACGTACACCAAGCCCGAATAAGCAACAGAGGCTGGCGGGGTCGGTGAATGTTCTTGCAGAACTTCCAGTTCTTGAGCTATACCTTGAGGAACAGATGCGACCGCTTCTTCGACGTCTTCGCCTTGCTCGTTTGTTTTTTTTCGACGGCAGCACCTTTTCCTCTACGATGTGATCCAAAGCCGCTGTCATGGCTCTTGCGTCTAGCGCGTCGTTCCCTCCACACATAAACCTCAGTTTTTTGAACAGTGCCTCAACGGGATCGCTGTTAAATTTCTTGGTCAGAATGTAGTTGACGCCACTCCTCAGCAGAAATTGGGCTGTCTCCACTGTGGACCTTGTGCTGAAAAGCAGGGCATTGTACGTTTCATCTGTGAATCTCCCAACACGAGCGGCGATTGAACAGTCTTGGATGTTCTTAATGTAGCTGCAAAACTCATTTTGGAGCCACAGTAGTCGGCCGTCGTCCTCTTTGGAGATGGGCATTTTGCAGTCAACTCCTTTGAGTATAGTGTCGTGGATGCCGAACCATTTTTTCATAACTTCCATGAAGTTGATTGTAAATGTTGTGTCCTTGAAAGCAAAGAGAGCCGGTTGCCTTGCCGGTTCTTTTGCAGATGTTCCAGCGCCGCACTGACTTCAAGCGAAAACACCTGCACAGCTCGCGACACGTTCATCGTTTCAAGGTTGGACGGGGACATGTTTTCTTGTTAGGTTTGTGCCCAATTTTAGTGTCATTCTTTCTGGTGCTCGTACAGTTTCTGCACGAGTGTGCCACTGATCACACCTGTGCCGTCAGTGAATTCACGCTCGAGAAATTGACTGCGGACATTTTTGAGGATGTGGCAGGGATCAAAGCTGAGAAAAATGACCCGTTCATCGTCCAGAGGGTGCTTTACTGCTGTTGACAAGGATCCATTCCCCATGACCTTGAACATGATAGTGTTTGCGGAGTAGTTATCAGTGACAATGCGAATGACTACAAAGCCGCATTCCTCAACGACAGAGATGACGTCCTTAGTCCACGCAAACAAATCTCTTCCGCTGAGCTGTTTTGTGAAATAGTACGAACATGGTATCTTGTACGAGCTGGTCACCCCATGGAGCACGAAACACGGGACTCGGTTAGCAAGTGTTCCATTCGTGTTGCGTGGCTCACCGTTTTTTGGCTTGTCTTTGATGCCAAATACTACGTCAGAATTCCGGTCGTAGACGCACTTCGGTTTTATCGCAGCTTCACCGATTAATAATGAAGCCATGTGCTGCTTGTGGCTGAGAAGAGACGCCTCGTGGATCAGCCTTTCTTTCATTGCACTACTCATTTCCGAAGACGTTGCGCTGGGACCGACGTACCGCTGCAGTGTGCACTTATGTGGCAGTGTCAACAGCCCAGCTCGTGCATGATCATAGCCTTTCGGTGAAAGAAAGCGTCATATCATGCATTCTCTGATGACTTCTTTAGGGTAAGAATTGAATTCCTTCTCGTAGCCCTCTATTTGGTGGAGCAGGAAAACAGCCTTTTTTCCTATTTTTTTGGCATCTGCAGCAATCTTGTTCACTGATGTGTAGTCCTTGTGGTCACAATAGGAGCTGACACCTTCCTCTCTGCGTCTAGCTGCTGCTGGGCTTTCGAGAACTTGGAACGATGGTACGCCACTTGTGATCGAAGCCTTGCAACCAGTGAAAGGTATCGACTTGCCCGCTGCACATCATTGTGTGTCGTTTGCGTGCATGTACTTGATTTCTGCTTGGCTTCACCTTCCCACGTCTCTAAAACAGCATACTCTTCTGGCTCGGCCTTCTGTTAGGCTGGCTTCCTAGAAGGAACAGGGTCTCGAGCTTTCGGATCCCTACGTGATTTCTTTGCATTAGGTGCAAGGTGCAAGGACTGCATATCCCTCAAATACAGTCGGCACCACACCGGGAACCAGCCTTTTGATTTCGCACTCGCTGAAATAGCCGCTTAGTAAGAAATGCTTGCTGCATACTACCGTTGAGGCCAACTTGTCATTAATAACAAGATTTTTCCGGGAAACGTGTTTTCGCCATTTCGCGCACAGTTCCTCGTCAACTGGAAACTGGTGGAACAACACACCTGGAGTCTTTCCAGACCGCGACTTACAAAACGGCACCCAGCAGTACACCATAGCCACGTTAGCGGAATCCTGACATGCGAAGCAAGGAATCCCAAGGCAGTCCCTTCAGAAGTTTGCGAACATGCATGAAACGTCCGTTGCAGAAACGTATGGTGAAATGTCGCTTGATGCAAGGCGCGCGAAGTGTACGGCAGGTGTGCAGGCCCGTTCACGCGACGAAGCTTTCGATCACACGTTTAAACACCGTGATTAAGCCAGCACATGTAAACATGTGCCCCCGCGCACATTTACCAGCCCGTACCAAGCCGCAGTAAAGCGCGCGCGTAGAGAGCGCATTCTCCAGTACGGTCGGGGCAAGGGTATGCTCGCATGCCATCTCTTGAAGATCGGCGCCCCGGCAGCTCAGAAAAAAATGCATTGCCCTCGCTGCGCCTGCTCAGGCCGTACAGGGAGAACGCGCACGCGTACTACAGTCCGGCCGCGGACGTGCGTAACGTTTTTTTTTTTCCCCATGCTATCCCACCACGCTCAGCTTCCAGCACTTTTGTGGGCAGAGAAGAGAGAATGCAATTGCAGCATGCGACAAATTTTTAAAGGCTGTTTTCCTGCTCCACCAAATAGAGGGCTACGAGAAGGAATTCAATTCTTACACTGAAGAAGTCATCAGAGAATGCGTGATATGGCGCTTTCTTTCACCGAAAGGCTATGATCATGCACGAGCTGGGCTGTTGACACTGCCACATAAGTGCAATAGGCTTCTTTGACGAATCTATTCAATGGCTACCTAAAAAAATCCATTCAATGGCTACTGGAAAAAGTGTTGCAGGGCTTCTTTAAATACACGGTGTCTTTTTAGACTATACAGGTTTTCTATAAAATTCATTGCAGTCAGGCTCTCTTAGTTATCACACATTAACTTTACGTAGAGGCATAAATACTTTCCTGCTGGTTAAATTATGTTGACAAGACTAATTACAAAAGCTAGTTCATTAAATTTTAAATTTTTTTACTGCGGTTTATACTACAAAGTTGTAATGCATGATAATTTATGACATACCTATTTTTTGCAAATCACATAGTTCCGAGATATTTATCCTCGAATTTTAAGTGGGATATTGAAATTGATTGCACCCTGCGAGCACAAAGTAAACCAGAACACCGGAACGACCCGAGACAGGGAAGCGATCAAATTTTAAAGAAGGCACACTAAAGCAGAATCTGGTCAGAAAAATCGACAAGAATCATGAAATACACAAGCAGACAGTTCATTGTTTGTGTGCGATGGGTGGTGCCTATCTGTTTCTTTCATAAACTATAAAGAGACGCGAAAAACCATTTGACCTGTCAGCAAGAACAAGCACCGAAGTGGCTGCCAGAGTTTTACTCTTTACAGATAACGAAGAGGTTGATATTGTGGTCTTCTTGTGAACAGTTCGAAGAAACAAATAAGCATCAAACACTACATGCAAAAGTAAGGCGATGAACTAGCACAAGTCATATGACGTGTTGATTTCACGAAAACAAACAGCCATGGCACACAATCATTCCTACTTTATAACTATCTTGACATAAGTGGTTCCAGTCTGACATAACAGAACTGTCGCGCTTCATCTGCAAACAGTTTCGATTATTTCTCATTAACCAACTTTTCTTAAGCACAACACTTAGCACATATGCGAACAAGAGTGTCATTTTAACTGCAGCAAAGTATTTCTCCCTCCTTGACATGGAGTTTGTATGCAAAAGCAACAGGAGCCTTGCCGTCAGAGATTCTCATAAAAAAGCTGTATTTTCTTAAAAAAAGAAAGAAACCCCCACTATTCATTCATTTTGAATTTTTTTTAATTTCAAATAATTTGGAGTTGTGTCAATGCGAATTCAAATATTCACCCATGCCTAAAAAAATTCTTTAAAGTTTATCTAAAATGTATCATCACGAAAAATTCATAAAAAGAAATTTTATGGTAAAAATAATGCCTTAGTGCATTCAAGATGAAAACAATGCACACTCTTTCCAATGTGCACACTCTTTCCACATGGAAAGAGTGTGCACATTATGTACAGTCTCATGCAGGTTCAAAGGCTATTGTGGCTGATAGACAAGAAAGACTTCTAGCTGTTTATTCTTCATTATATTTACCAGAAAGGAGAAATGAGCGGGAAGAAAATAACAGAAACATTTAAGGGGAACAAATAAGAACCATCATATGGGCTGAGAGAGGACACAATGAAACTATAATGAATTGTAAAAATGCAGTAAACAAGAGCAAGTAAACAACAGAAGGCCCACCTTTTGTAAAATGCAAGCTTGCAAGATGTAACTAGCTCAAAGTGCACATCAATTTGATACCAAGGCAACTTCGAAAACATGTGCTGCACTACTTTGACAAAAGCTGCGTGAACAGGTAGCTGGAAAGTGTCCCTTAGACTGAACCATAATTGTAGCATCTGCTTGCAATAGCTTTTAACTATATTCTCGTAGAGTTACCAGCTAAGTTTTCAATTTACTGTATATATGGCTTTGCTAACTACTTCATTTCAACTTTGAAAAGGTAAATTACCTCCATCGAATGCATGCCATCACAGATGGTTTTGTAGGAGGCACCAAGGCCGGTGTCCATGAGGGGTGGTGTTTGATAGGCCAGGTAAAACTGAATAAGGTCTTCATATAATCCTGGCGTTTCCAACAGTTGTCTGCAATCGAAAGGTGTGTAAAAGAATGTCTTATCATGATAAGGATAAAATACATATTTTGTATTGCCATCTTGAAGCATAGATTTTTCTTGCACATCAACCGTTTTTCCACCAGTAAAAGAAAGTGTCAAATTTACTAAAAAAATTTTTTCACTCAATTCGTAGAGCTTTTTCTTTTTCTGAATAAAATGGTGCCATTCTTTCCCTTCAATGGGCCACCTTTTCACGCTAATTGTGCGTGAAAAAATTTCCAGATGATGGCTTCACTGCATAGCAGTACAATAAGAGATGGTTATAAAATGAAAGCCGAGACACAAATGGCACAACTTAGACAAGTGTGGCCATCTACCATAAAGAAACACAACTAAGACTAGTGCAGTTGCCGTTGTTCTTATGCGAGACCAATTTTATTTGATGACAAGTATTGTCACTGGTCATCAAAATCTTAAGACTGTACTCATTGAATTACCAAAGGCTTAAAGCTTCATGTAGAAACCTTATTTAGAATATGGTTTCATGACTAATTGTTGAATACATGCAAAACACCAAACAACTTTGCTCGGATAAATGTGCTCTTCCATCTCAATGAAAAGTGTTCAGCTTCGCTCATCGTTCCCTTACTGCCACAGACAGCTTTATGAGGATGTAGATGCGGTCACTAGCCAAGTCAAGGTAAAAAATCACAAAGAGGTTTCGGGACCCATACAGGTTCCTTATTCACACTAAGCAGGCAAGGGCAGCATGTCGCTTTTTACGCTAAAATGTGACGTAATGAACGGGCTACGTCTCATTACATCACAACCCATATGAGTCCCAAAACGACTCTGTGCTTTTTCAACTTGACTTGGACAGTGACCACATTTACATCCTCATCATGATACCTGGCCAGACGAACTTTCGTCGAATTCTTGACTACAGCTAGCTTTATCTTTTGCACCCACTGTCTGAGTCAGAAGCTATCACTTCATTACTTCTAATTGTTTGGGGACATACTTAAAAAAGAAAACTTCTGATCCATCCCCTACAGTATGAAGTCGCAAAGAAAATAATAAAATGTGGGGTTTTATGTTTCAAAACTATGATATTATTATGAGAGACACTATAACGAAAGGCTCTGGAAATTTTGACTGTCTGGTGTTCTTGAACGTGCACCGACACTGTACAGCCCTTTAGCATTTCGCCTCCATCGAAATGCGACCACCGTCCCCAGGACTGTACCTGCAATCTTTGGGTCAGCAGCTGAGCACTATAATCACTGCTCCACCTTGGCAAACCACACAAAAGAAATACACATGAATTTTTCAGAAAGAAAGTATTTTAGCTAATTATAAATTAGTCTTGGTATGGCATACAAACCACAGACAAACCCTCTTTTTTAGCCAATTAATCAAATCTGAGTCAACTAAGCTAACTACAGTGCAAGTGCAAATGACTTAAGAACTCTAAACAGAGGGATGCTCAAATATAGCACAAGTCTGCCAAACATATGTGCTTTTATGTTTATAAATGCAATGAAACCACATATCCATATAACAGTTTTTTTTTTTTTGAGACTGTGTGCACATAAATGGCCTAGTGATTGTCTTTTTTTTACCCTGGGGTCCCTCCTCCTGAAGGGCACAAAACAACATACCTAAATGAGGCAGCCATTTTTCACTCGCCAATTCACAACTTCATTTCACAGCAAAGAATTTACGTGAAAACTGACAGTCTCTTTGAAGAAAAAAATAATAAGTATCTTCCATTAGTATCAGTGCATGTAAGAAAGTGTAATTCAAATAAAATTTGTCACTCCTTTACACTAACTTTTAGTGTGTAGATGTGAGCTACAGACAGTTGTAAGAGACATCGCTTAACACTATAAGAACGTGGAACATGAACACTAATAATTTTAGCTTTCTGTAATGCATTACATTACCTCAACTTATAGGAAATGTTTTTGCACTTGTTACTGGCAATACATAGTGTGCACATTGCATCATGCAGTGCCCCTTAGTCACTTCCGGAATGCGCCACCGACATGCCCAGGTGCCTACCTGACTATCGCCGACCTCTGCCGTGCTGTTTCCCTGTGCTGGTGCCCGCTCAGTTTTGCCTCACGATGCAAGTTTTAGCAATTATCAGCTGCTAGTGAGACAAGTTGATTTAGCTTAGCAGCCCACGAAGAGCCTCCGGGTGTTCTTTTTGCCGAAAGTTATTACCTAAAATTGAGAACGCAAATTGCGATTTTCCGAAAAGCACCAGCGTGCTTGGCTGGTGCAGATTAACAAAAACAACTTGAACCTCGATGATATATGCGTCTCCAGTAACTTCACTACAAGTAATCATTATATGCAAGCAGAAGGTGCATACAGATATAGCTTACCGTTATTACTGTATACACAAACTTGTCCGCGACCACTGCATGCACATTCAGCGTGTCAGAGAGGTGGTTGAAATCGCGATGACGATCGTGGAAATTGGGGTATCGCATCGAAAAAAAAACTGAAAACGAATGTGAAACATTCTTCGTTCACTCGAGGTTCAAAGTATAGCACAAGTCCCCAGTAGGTTAACATCCCGATCGGTTGGAGTTGAATGGTCATTTTCTTTTTAAACATTGGTCGATTGATTCCCTGAAACAGTCTTCACCATTTTAAGGGACACCACTGTACATTAGCGCACAATAACAAAAGTAAAATACAAGGTAAAAAGTCTCAAAACATAAGCAAAAAAAAGGTGACCTGCATAACCGCGGTACACACCACGTGAAGTTTCTACCTCGCATTTTTTTTTTCCCCTCGGCTGGTTCCACAAGTTCCGATCAAAGAGCTTCAACATGAGCACAGTTTAAAACACTTGAGGAGCCGCGCTCCATGAGCTACTTTGGTGGCGTGGGCTGCAGTAATATATTAAAATTATTATTAATATTATATCTGCTGTGAATTTGCCTAGCTCTGCACGACGACTTGTTTTCGATGGGAGCTGTTTCGCTTCGCTCATGCACTCTTAAAATTGTGGCTTGAGAAACTTTGGGCTTTCACTTGTTCTTGAGCCACACAATTTGTACTGAAAGTGGTGAGATAATGTGCTCTTGTTGGTCGTGACGGGCAGCCAGAGTACGCGGTGGCATCGCTGTTGATGGAAATCTGGTATATAGGTTTACGTGTCACCCATCTTGATTTTCTGGTTTTGTATAGAGTGAACAAGTGAGGCCTTCCGAATACGATGAGCTCGTTAAGTACAACAAAAATCAGCACTGCTTCGCTTTAAACAATGCACACAGCAACAGATTACGAGCCCTTAACAAACCTCGCTGCATTACGCAAACTGCTTGCTGTAGGTACCTAGGAAGGTACCCGGGCATGGCGGAAAAGAGCGACAACAAAGGAAGTGGCATCACATGAACACTATGTATAGGAACATACATCCAAATTATCCAAACAGTTGGTCATTAACTCAACTATTTCCAGTTCTATGTAAAACTATAGACAGCTATTTATTCACTAAAGTGCACGAGAACAGCCAGAAGGGACTAGTAAAGTCTCTGTGAAAGCCTAGATTATTGCAAAGAAAGAAACCTTGCTGCCACACCTTTGCACATGCTATCTAGGAGAAATTTTCATGAAATTTTGAAAGTCGGAGCACGTTCTGCTTTTCTAGCAAAATCCTGCCATTCCTCATTCATAACAAGGAAGGCTTTCTTCGATTCATTTTTCTGACATGCCAGAACAAACCACTGCATGGATGCATCATGTTTTCATGGAGTGGGGACTGGGTCTAAAATTCTCGTTTTCACCAACAATGTTTATATTTAGATTTCTCAATTCATAACCTTCAATTAAGTTCTACAGCTATATGTGTGGTCATCCACCGTTTAGTACAGATATCACAAAACAGCTAATGCTACAAAAACAGGTAGAGTAAACCAGTCTTCTTAGCAAGATGTTTGCAAATAAATACAAATGATACAAAGTATTCATTTAATATACAAGAATAGAAGTGCTCTAAGAACAAGTCGAAATAGTGAATGCGTCATAAAGGGTGCTTACCAGCGCAAACGACAGGGCAGGAGGAGTCAGGAGAAGAGACGAGACAGAGCGCTGAACTGCCAACAATTTATTTCTTGTGAAGGTATTCACTTTTATACAGTTACCAGTGTCCTGTCGTTTGCGCTGGTAAGCACCCTTTATGATGTTATACCAACACGCCCAATCCCACTGTCTCTAGTGAATGCGGCCCAGATGTTGTAGCGATGATAGTGGCAGACTTCAATGCAGAATCGGGAGAGTGCTTGATGAGCTGGAGTTAGATTTCAGTTCAGACAAAGAATTTCGTTTAGCAAGAAACCAAGAGTAGAACCTCACAAGCACATCAGCCAACTTCAAAGCCTAAAAAAAAAAGGGGGGGGGGGGAGTAAGCTAGACACAATCATTGCTGAGATGTGTATAATTGAAAGAGAGTGTAGCCCTGGAGAATAATACATATTTTGAAGTGATTCTTTAGAGTTTGCACTTTCTGGTCAATTCATACATTTAAAACCCTAGTCACACTTAAGAGTCATATTGGGCAAGTGCACTTACACTGCGAGAATGTCACTTTGGTGGCGTGCTGCTACACGAGAAAGGGATGTCACTTGTAATGGCGGTGAGAATTTAGATTTCACAACAGATAGTAATATTGATGAGATCTAACAGACAATTATGCCAAAGAAAGTAGAGGGTATGTTATATGAGGTGATTGCAACGTAAATGTGAAAAAAGAAAACTGGATGAAAAGATAACTTGCCATGGGCAGGGACAGAGCCTCCGACCTTCGAATAAAGCGTTCGATGCTCTGCCAACTGAGCTACCACAGCGGCTATTTCCTCATCCACTTTATTGGGTATATATGTGAATTAAACGTGGTAGCGTCAGTCAGTGCCACCTGTTGCCATGGCGGTGAGTGTGAAACACTCTTCTTGCCTGATTAGCGCCATGTAGTACGTGGTTTTATTCAGAGATGGCAGCTGACCAATAATCCCTCGCACACCTCCTTAAAGGCCAACTTCGGCGATTTTTTCGGGTCAATGGATCTCAATGAAATTCGCTGGGTACGTTTTATTGCACATTTCCGCCAGTTATGCCAAATTACAGGCTTTAGAGATGTGCTGATTGTTTGAAAATGAATTTTAATAATCCTCGAAATGCTCGCTTCCCTTGACAGAATTTTAGGCAACATTGTCTGTGTGACGTCATGTTTGGCATGTCAACCGAAGTGACGCAGCTGATGGCATCACTACTTTGGCCGCTACAGCGTTTATTGGGCTGGCCACAAGGCAACGGCGCCAGTGTTTGGCATGGGTATAGTACGGGAATGCTTTATTGCTTCCTCTGTGGTGTCTGGCCGGCAGTCTGGCTTTCACAGTCTTCATACTCTACGCTAGCGGGAACAGTATACGGCCTCGGGTTCTTACCAAATGGTACGTCATAGGCAGACAGGGCGCCCGGTTGGGTTTAGGGTTCGGTATCGCATCTTTTTGCTTATTAAAAATTCTTTTCTAATTTCCTGAGCATTTCAGCTAATGGACTCGTGACAAGAGTGTCTCAGGAACATACCTTGACATGGTCAAAAATCGCCCGTGCTGGCCAACAAAGACCAACTCTGGCAATTTTTCGAGGTCAATGGATCTCAATTAAATTCACTGGGTACGTTCATTTGCAGGGTTGCACCATTTATGCCGAATTGCAGGCTTGAAAGATCCGCAGAATCTTTCCAAATGAATTTTATAGCTTGTCTCCAAATGCCCGCCTTGCCTGCCAGAATTAATGGCAACACTGTGTGTGTGACATTGAGTTTTGCCTGGCGGAAGTGACGAAACTGATATGCCAGTGCAGCATCTGCTTGTCTTCTATAGATTGTGTGGGTTTGACTGGCGCTTCTTTGTTTGAGCGTGCAATTTCCTTTTCTATGTTGGTGGGCATGTGACAGGTGGCTAGTGGTGTTGCATTGAGAGCGACACACAATTCGGTATGTATTCACCATAATAGCGTAACCGTATTAGCCGATCGCTACAGGCACAAAACTTGGACGGCGTGGACAGGTAGTGCCATCTGGTAGGCGTTATGTGCAATCAGGCAGGTTTGGACAAACACTTACATAACACCTAGCAACGCATTCGGTTTGGTTTCAATACTGCAGTTTTTCGCTAATTAAAAATTATTTACGAATTTGTCAAGCATTTCAGCTATTAGGCACGTGACAAGATTCTCTCAGGAACATGAAACCCCATTATCTTGACTTGGACAAAACATAGCCGGAGGTGGCCATTAGGGCTTCAAGTCTGCCAGAATGAGACCCTCACTATGAATGAAGGAAAAAAGTGTACAGTAAAGGGCTTGTTTACTTTGTTAGACACAAATTTAATGAGATCTAACAGACAATCATGCCAAGGAAAGTATAGGGAATGTTATATGAAATAATTGCAATATAAACGTGAAGAAAGAAAAGTAGATTAAAAGATAACTTGCCGTGGGCAGAGAACAAACCTGCGACACGTTATTCGAACGTATTATTTGAAGGTTGCAGGTTCGGTACATCACGTACATAGCCATCGTTACATCGATGCATATTGAGTTTGTTCTGTGCCTCGGATGTAAGTGGTTTTGCCACATCTTCCAGGCATCCTTGGCTAACTAGAGAGATATTACACCTCAAAAGAAAAGTAAAGCGCTTAAGGCGACGACAAGCCTCACGTGTTATTGTTCACCAAATGCAAAATAAACTAAATGAAGAAGTACGGCTAGCTAAGCGCTGGTATTTTCAGCACAGGTTGCCAAGCTTCATCTGCACAACACCCCGAAAATTTCGGTCTTTTTTAATCAAGAAAACAAGTTCAATTGACCAAATTGTTCACAAAGGCCTCATTGTCGTTAATAAGAAATGTATCGCGGAGCACTTTGATTATTATTTTCAAAGTATATTTTCTCATTCTGATACCACTATAAACCCTGATTGCATGCCATGTCACTCGAACCCTGATACAATATCAGAACCAGGGGTTGTGTCAATGCTGTTGAACCTTAAAGTTAAATCCTCTCCAGGACCATATAACATACCGAATGCCTTTCTGCGCAGGTATGCTGAAGCACTAGCTCCCTTTCTAGTAACCATTTATCATTCCTCATTGTCATCGGCTACTGTTCCTGCAGACTGGCTAACTGCACGGGTCGTTCCCATTCCGAAAAAGGGCGACTTAGCCCAACTAACCAATTATCGCCCCATTTCATTGACGTCTGCATGCTGCCAGTCAGTCAAACATATTATTGTTAATGAAATAACGAAGCTTTTAAATGTTAACAATATACTGTCTCCTCACCAGCATGGCTTTCGCAAAGTGTTATATGGTTCGCAAGAAGTTACACAGCTTACGACAATCATTCACTACCTTGCTAGAACTCTTGACAAGTCAAACCAAATTGACGTTTTATTATTGGATTTTAAGAAAGCATTCGACGTTGTTCCTTAGAGTAAACTTGCAAAAAAATTGCAGTCAATTAACATTCCAGCATACATTATTAACTGGGTAGCAGCTTACTTGTGTAATCGCAAGCAGTTTGTATCAGTTGATAATTATTTTTCTAATGAACTTTCTGTAACATCTGGAGTTCCCCAAGGTAGTGTTTTAGGGCCATTACTGTTTCTAACATATATAAATGAGATTGTTAATGAAATTTGTCCCTCAGTACAAATTCGGCTATTTGCAGACTATTGTGTTTTGTTCAATGAAGTTTGTTCCCTTAATGATCAGTTAACACTCAACTCTAACCTTCAAAACATTTTGTCATGGTGCAAGCGATGGGGCATGGAACTGAACACAGAAAAAACTGTTTACATGTCTGTAACAAAATAAGTTAACAAATTGTCATTTATTTACAACCTAGGATCCACACCACTCACCAAAGTAAACCAATACAAATACCTTGGAATCACAATAACCAGTGACCTAAGCTGGAATAACCATATTTCTAACATCTGTAACTCTTCTTTCAAGAAACTTTGTATCCTCAGGCACAAAGTAAAACATGTTCCTCGTGACACTAGACTTTTGGCTTACACATCACTAATCCGACCAAAACTCTAATATGCTTGGATTGTATGGGACCCCTACACAAAAACTAATATAAATAATGCATTAGAGATGATACAACGCCGAGCAGTTAGATTTATTTTCTCTAAATGTAGAATACATGACTCTCCCACAGCCCTAATGATATATCATAATATTTAGACTCTACAACTTCAAAGAAAAATACACCAGTTAAAATTTATTTTCCAACTTAAATACAATTGCTTCTCTTTTAACTCACAGGCTTATGTGTCCTCACTAACAGCATATCGAACAAGACATCGTCATGATCTTTCTCTAACGCCATACAGCACCAGAACTAACCTTTTAAGTTTTCCTTCTGCCCACGAACTGTGAACGATCGGAATAACCTGGAGGTATCACAAATAATAAACGCAGATTCTATTGAACGTATATCTATTTAATGTTATCAACAATGTCACATTGATTAATCCTTTGTTCCTTGGTTTTGCTGTTACTGTTCTTGAGTATTTAAAAAGCGTTATTGCTGTCTTCGATCTTGCATGAGTATTATCTAATGTTCATGCGTGCGCGTTATGTTCTCTATTGTTACTTTTGTTTTGTTCTGATGCTATTGTTATTCTTTTTTTCTTTATGGTCTTTTAAACTTGTCTTATTTCGTTGTGGTTTCTGTGAACGTATGTATTTACGTGCTGCCCTCCTGCATGGACCCAAATAACGTATGCAGTATTGTATAAATAAATAATAAAAAAATAAATAATGAAAGTGTGTAATGTACACTGTAAAAAAATATCGAGTAAAATGGGTGTCTTTTTGTCCCACAACAATAATCGTCATCAGGCTTGCGTGGGCTTCCTTTCTTGAAAACTCGGCGCTGGCCACTTTCCTATCGAGAATGCAATGTAACCCTGACAAGAGCATGTCGATCGTGACCAGAATGTACCGGGCGCGGGGCGATAGCGCAAGGATGGAACGCAATATAGATGATTATTGTTGAGGAACAAAAATACACCCTTTTTACTCGCCTTTTTTTTTTTTAGTGTACTATGTTGCAAGTGGTGGAGGTTGCTCCTCGATTCCCAAACTCACAATGTGTCCCCACAAATGATGAAGATCAAGAGCACCATGTGATTATGATTATATACAGGTGAACAAGAACTGTCTTATAATGCCCACAATATTTCCAATAACAAAAAACAATAGTTCAAAAATACTGTGAGCCTTACTTCAGATAATAGCTTTGAAGAGTGAGTCACTAAGAGCTTCCCGTATGACAGCGTGCGAATGACACCAGCAGCACAGTGCACTCCCTTAAAGTGCACTGAAGTCGGCCTGTGTTACAGCAATATAACGAAGGTATTGCTTTGAAACTTTCAATGACAAAAACTATTTTAAAACTTGTTTTGGGCACAGCACTTTTGCAAGAAATGATCTTATAAACAATATCTATATTATGAGACCACGTCCGGTACGGCAGCAACCAGGTTATCTTTTTTTAATCCAGATGCACGAGCCAGAGAGCCAGCCCCCGTGACATACGATGATGATCACTACAATGGTTTGGTCATACAGATGAAGATGAAGTACATAGTCAGCGCTCACACTATTTTCCCCCCTTCGCGAAAGAGGGCAGCAAGTTAGAAATGGTTAGGACGCCGAATATATCGTTTCAGTTGAGAGACGTGGGGGATCTCGGTGTGGCGGCCACGGTGATCAGGAGCTGCGTCGACAGGAGCAACGCGATAGTTGACTTCAGATGTTCGTTCCAGGACGGTGTATGGACCGAGATATCGGTGAAGGAATTTTTCGCAGAGCCCAGGTACACAAACAGGTGTCCACAAAAGGACTTCTTCGCCTGGGCGGAACACAACAACTCGACGCTTCGCATCAATGTCGATTTTTCTCTTGTCCTGAATGGCAGCAGTGTTGGCGCGGGCGATTTCGCAGCAGCGGGCGACGCGAGCGGTGAACTCTTCCGGGAGAGATGAAGATGGATTGGAAGATGTGGACAAAAAGGTGGTGTCCAGAATAAAAGTCGGTACACGGCCATACACGAGAAAAAAAGGGCTGAAATTGGTCGTACGCTGTATGGCAGTGTTATATGCGAACGTGACGAAAGGTAGTATCATGTCCCAGTTTTTGTGATCCGGTTGCACGTACATAGAGATCATGTCGGACAAAGTTCGGTGAAAACGCTCAGTCAGACCATTAGTTCCTGGGTGATATGCTGATGTGGTCTTGTGGATGGTGTTAGAGGCCTGTAAGACTTCAGCAAGGACATGTGAAAGAAATGTCTTGCCACGGTCACTAAGGAGCACACGCGGTGCGCCATATCGTAAAATAATGGCGCGAAGGAAAAAATCGGCTACTTCAGAGGTAGCGCCAGATGAAAGAGCTGCCGTCTCCGCGTAGCGAGTAAGGTGGTCTACGGCAGTAACAATCCAACGGCGACCGGCTGGCGTAAGCGGAAGAGGTCCGTATAAGTCTATGCCCACAAATTCAAAAGGAGTGGACGGGGACGGCAGTGGTTGCAACGACCCAGCGGGAAGAAACGTGGTACGTTTTCGGTGCTGGCATGACACGCAGGAAGCGACGTACTTGGCGACAGAAGTGGAGAGGCCAGGCCAAAAGCAGCGAGTCTTGAGGCGGTGGTAGGTCTTGTGGAACCATAAGTGGCCAGCTGTCGCATCGTCATGAAACGCTTGTAGAACTTCCAGACGAAGTGAGCGAGGAATGAGGGGAACCCATTGGTTATACGAGAGGATGGTAAATTTGCTAACATAATGTTCCCTCTTGAAGCTTGAAACGGGCAAGTTGTCTCAGGCGGCTGTTCGGAGCACGCGATAAGCCAGCGAGCCGATCGATGATTGTGCGGCAGTAGGTATCAGCATGTTGGAGCGAGGCGAGATCTGTGGACGAAAGAAGGTCCGCCGAGGCAACTAACTGTTTCGAAGCAGTAGCCGTCTGTTTGGTCACTTTGGTGGGCGGTGACGAACAGATGGAAGGTGACACTTCGGCGTTTTGCGAGAGCAGGCAACGGGACAAAGCGTCGGCATCTTGGTGCTCTCGGCCCGACCTATATGTGACGCTGTAGTCATACTCTTGCAATCATAGTACCCAACGGCCAAGGCGTCTCGCCAAATTTTTGAGAGACAATAACCAACACAGAGCATGATGGTCAGTCAGTATTGTAAAATGCCGGCCGTATAAGTAAAAACGAAACTTTTGTACGGACCACACGATGGCGAGACATTCTTGCTCAGTGATGCTGTAGTTTCGCTCAGCAGGTGACAGAGTACGGCTCGCGTAGGCCACTACTTGTTCTTCGGAAGCGTGGTTCTGCTAAAGAAGGACAGCACCGAGGCCAAGTCCACTTGCGTCAGTGTGTAGCACAGTAGGTGCTGTAGGGTCGAAATGGCGAAGCACTGGCCGTGATGTGAGGCATCGCTTGAGGGTGTGAAAAGCGGCTTCGCAGTCATCTGACCAGACAAATGGTGCGCTCGAGGTCAGAAGTTTGTGTAGAGGAGCCTCAATAGTAGCAAAATCACGTACAAAGCGGCGGAAATACGACGCTAAGCCAAGGAAGCTACGGAGATCTTTCTGTGTGGTTAGTGTAGGAAAGTGCAGTACCATGGCAACCTTGTCGGGATCGGGCTCAACACCATGTTTACTGACGACGTGACCTAATACCTTGATGCGGTGACTGGCAAACCGACACTTCTTAGTGTTGAGCTGTAGACCGGCCTTAGCTAAACACGTGAGAACTTCGTCTAGCCGTTCCAGGTGCTGTGAGAAGCTGGACGAAAAGATGACAATGTCGTCCAGGTAGCAAAGGCAGGTCTTCCATTTTAATCCCCGCAGTACCGTGTCTATCATCCGTTCGAATCTGGCTGGGGCATTGCACAGGCCGAAAGGCATCACATTGAATTCAAAGAGCCCATCTGGCGTAGAAAACGCAGTCTTCTCTTTATCAGACTTGTGCATTGAAATCTGCCGATAACCGGAGCACAAGTCGAGACTTGAAAAATACTCGGCACCTTGTAAAGTATCAAGAGCGTCGTCAATGCGAGGCATTGGGTAGACGTCCTTACGAGTGATTTTGTTGATTGATCTGTAATCAATGCAAAACCGTACGGAGCTATCCTTTTTTTTCACTAGTACAACAGGAGAAGACCATGCGCTTGTCGAAGGCCTGATGACGTTGCGCGTGAGCATGTCATTGACTTGTTCTATAAGCTTGCGTTCAGAAGCCGACACATGGTAAGGGCGGCTGCGAATCACACGGGATCAGTCGGTGTCGATACGATGGGTGGTCACTGTTGTTTGGCCCAGACCTTCGGAACAAACGTCAAAGCAAGTTTCGTGCTTCATTAATAACACGGCATCAGTTTGCGTTGGGTTGAGATGTTCAACAAAGTGGCCTTGAGAGCAGGAAATGTATCTTCCGCTGGCATACACTTTGAGAATGATGAAGCAGATGAACCAGTGACGACACAAAGCGGTGCTTCTTCGGTAATGCTGGCAACAGTGGTCCCCTCAGGCAAAAGAAGTGTTTCTGGCGTCGTGTTGCAGGCCGTGATGCTTGCATAACCACGGCAGAACCGCACTAAACAAGATGCGATGGTGATCCCTCGAAAAATGCAGCGCTGGGAAGGAACAACCATAGCGTCACCATCTAGAATGTCTCGTGACTTGATCGTAAGGACACGTTCTTGTCCGGGAGGCAGGAGGAAATCCGCAGCTGTCACAAGGTTGGGCGACGAAAGGTCGGCAGCAGAAGAAAGCTCAGTGTCCGTAATACGAATGAAGGGCCGACCACACGAAATTACAGCAGACGCCGCTGACAAAAAGTCCCAGCCTAAGATTATTTGATGAGCGCACGAAGACAGCACAGCCAATTGTATGTGATGACGGATTCCATCGATGAGAACACGAGCAGTGCACAACCTGGTCGGGCGAATTGGACTGTCATTAGCGCCGCATAACATGAGACCGGCATAAGGAGTTTGCAATTTACGCAGGCGAAAACACAATTCACGATCAATTACCGAAATGGCGGCTCCAGTGTCTATAAGGGCATCAACAAAAACACCTTCCACATAAATAGGCAGTAAGTTAGCTGGGCGAGACGGAGGAGTTGTAACGTTTCGACAACAAGCAGTTCTCGTCCAGAAACTGCACCTTCTAGTTTTCCGAGTCCAGAGAGATCGGCGCGGGACGCAGGGGTGATGACGTACGCCGAAACGGTGATGGAGAACGGCGGCGAGATGAACGAGAAGGATGAGGTTCAGCTTGAGACCGTGGAGGGGAAGGCGATTAACGAGATGTGGACGTATACGGTGCGGGATCGTATTCATCGGGTCTCGGGGCAAAGTCTCTTTCGTAAGCTGGATAGCCACGACGTTCATCCTGCTGACGAAGGCGGCAGTAACGGGATATATGACCCCTTATGCCACAGTAGAAGCAGACGGGGCGTGGAGGACGCCATGTAGAATAGTGGGGTGGCCTTGGCACTTGCGTTGCCATCGCAGCCAAATGGTCACATCCGATGTCCGCAGGCACGGTTGGAACTGGTGCCGGGGCCCGTGATGCAACTTCTGTGTACGAAGGCGCCGGAAAGTGCACAGGAGACGGGGCATGCGCAGCGCTTGTCATTGCTGCCAGTTCGTCCTTGATTATCTCACGCAGGTTGGGAGGAGGTGGGCGGACAGACGGAATGGTTGGGTTGCCTGAAATAAGGCCGTGGAGTTCCTCCCTGACAATTGTGCGGATAAGGGCTCGCAATTCATGCTCTTTGGTAAAGCGAGCGTCGCAGGAGGCGTGTGGAAGGCGCATGGAATGAAGCGCGTCCAGGCGTTGGCATGTAGTGATAACGTTCCGGACGGTAGTCGGATTCTGGATCACGAGAGCATTGAAGGCCACAGAGTTGATACCTTTCAGTAGATGTCGGATGCGATCGGCCTCAGTCATGTCATTTTGTGCTCGGCGACAGAGAGCCAGAATATCTTCAATGTAGGACGTATACAATTCGTCGTCCCCCTGGATGCGGGTTGCAAGCTTCTGTTTCGCTACTGCAGAGCATCCTGCAGACGTGCCAAATACCTGACGGAGATGCACCGTGAAGGCCGACCAATTGGAGAAGTCGCTCTCGTGGTTGTAATACCAGGTTTTAGCGACGCCATCGAGGTAAAAAGGAACGTAGCGCAGTTTGTGCGCCTCGTCCCAATAATTACAAACGCTGATTCGATCGTAACTGTACAGCCATTCTTCGACGTCTTCGTTGCGAAGGCCAGAAAATACCGGAGGGTCTCGATGAGAGGTACCCACGGTGTAGTGAAGCCTAAGTGGCTGAGAAGGAGCGGTTGCAGCAGCGGACGCGTTGGGTTCTGCCATCGCTGTTGCTTGAGGGCACAACCGTCGACCAGACCGGAGCTCCAGGGGTGACGGGTAGAGCAGGAGGACGTGGGAACCAAAGCACGCTCCACCACTTATGAGACCCCGTCCGGTACGGCAGCAACCAGGTTATCTTTTTTAAATCCAGACGCACGAGCCAGAGAGCCAGCCAGCGTGACATACGATGATGATCACTACAATGGTTTGGTCATACAGATGAAGATGAAGTACATAGTCAGCGCTCACAGGTAACTGTTTAGGTAACTTTTAAACAGTTGTAATGCAACTCCACGCACCCCATAACTTGATCATTTATGAATCAATGATTTGAATTGTATGGAGTGAAATGCCTTTTGAAGATCGAGGAAGAGCCCAAGAGTATATTTTTTGTTTTCCATATTTTCGATTATCTTATCTTTGATATACAGTAGAGCTTGTTCTGTTGATTTATTTTTGTGAAAACCATACTGACTTTTTGCTATTATTTGGTGCTTATCAAAAAAAGATGCAAGTCTATCATAAATAACCCCTTCAAATATTTTTGATATTGTTGGAAGCACGGATATAGGTCGATAGTTCGCTAAAGTATTGATATCACCACCTTTATGTACTGCAGTGACTTTTGCCACTTTTAACTGCTCTGGAAATACGCCGTTAGTGAGGGTGAGCTTGATAATATAGGCCAAGACATTAGATATCAATGGTGACACCATTTTTAACTCAACAGAACCTATCTCATCAATCCCTGATGCAACATTGTTTTTAAGTTTTCTGATTAATCTTTCTACTTCAACCGGATCTGTGGGTGCGAGAAAAATAGAATACAGCAAAGGAGACTTATCAGGAGTTGGATCATTACCTCGCTTTTCATCCGTTAAAGTAAAGGAACCCGCATTTATGAAATGTTCATTCATAACATTGGCCAACCTTTCACCACTGAAAATCTGACCATTAATTGTTAGGTCCTGTGTCCTATTACAACCCTTATTTCTGTTCGTAAGCCCATTTATGACCTCCCATAGCTTCCTCTGGTCATTGTAAATGCTTTCAAATAATTTTTCATAGTAGTTCTGTTTAGCCTTCCATATTTCTGAATTTAAAACGTTTCTGTATCTCTTGTACTCAGCTAAGGTGTCTGTGTTCCGCGAACGGATGAAATCATGATACAATTTATTCTTTATTTTTATGCGCCGGTAAAGATCACAATTTATCCAAGGCTTTCAGCATTTCTTATTTCTGCCACGTGAGCGCTTCTGAAGTGGAAATGCCGCATCATAGCTAGCACTCAATAACGTCATGAATGTGCTATAAGCATCATCAGGATTTTCTTGTCTATAAACAGTGTTCCAATCTATGTTCTGAACTAGCTGAAAAAAATGCTCCCGAGTTTTGCTGTTTTTAATTCGATGGAAAGATGTCTCTCTTTTCTGACCAATTTGAGAAGTAACTCGTGCAAGAAAGAAGATGGGCATATGATCACTTATATCATACGCAAATACCCCGGATTTTATATTCTGTGAACTTAAATTTGAGGCGCATATATCAAGGAGCGTAGCACTTGTTGATGTAATCCTAGTAGGTCAACGTATAAAATTTGTACTTCCATATGTAAGTAAGAGCGTTTCGAAATCTTTGGCATAAGGATCATTGGAACAGAGGCCAATGTTTATGTCACCCATGACTATGCAAGGAGTATTCCCGCGTGGAGTTGCATTACAACTGTTTAAAAGTTACCTAGAAGATCGTTATCAATATGTACAACTGAATAACACTATTTCTGCAAAGATAAAATTGAACCAAGGAGTCCCCCAAGGGTCTATACTGGGGCCATTATTGTTCCTTGCCTATATAAATGATATTGTCGATATACCTCATTCTCCTGAACTTATAATGTACGCTGACGATACGAATGTTTTCTTTTCATCAGACAATTTAATATCACTTGAGGTCAGTGTAAATAATTATCTAAGCAATCTTTCAAATTGGTTAAGGCAAAATGGACTGCGCTTGAATGCAAAAAAAAACAACCTATATGATATTCCGACCTATAAACAAACCTATTAGTAACATAGCTGTAAAACTCGAAGGAAATTTCATCGCACATGTTAGGGAACAAAAGTTTCTTGGTGTATGGTTTCAGGAGGAATTAAACTGGAACACACATGTAAATCATCTGATCACCGCATTAGCGCGAATAGTTGGTTGTTTTTTTTAGAACAATGCACTTAATCCCATTGAGGTTAAAAATAAGTATGTACTATGCACTCTTCCCTTCTAGAGTAAGTTATGGGATGTTAGTCTGGGGAACGACATCACAAGGGAATTACCATAAGTTAATAACTATACAAAAGAAAATATTGCGCTGCTTTGAAAAATACAGGGGGAATCTACAAGACTTGCGCACTGCTCCACTATTCATTAAACATTCCATACTCAGAATTGATCAATTATATCATTTTAAATTGCTTCAGTTAATACAAAATACTAAGCTATATGAAAAAAGTTGCACCGAAAGACCACACTACAGTCTGCGAGAACAAAAGAAACGAGCTCCTAGAACAAGAACCAAGTATGGAAAACAAAGTATTGCTTACCAGGTACCTCAGGTTTTAAATACCCTTGCAGATCAATTGAACTTTAGGGCTAGTAGTGGGACTTTCAAGAAACAAATAAAGAACTTATTCATAACCACCGGTCTACACTATCGAAACTACGTAATGGAGTCTCATGCCTCTGCAAATGCTTAAATTGTTCATAAACTTCTATGTCAATTATACGAGTGTATACAGTGCAATTAATTGTATCCGCATGCATTTTGTGTCTGTTTTTGAGTTGTTTCATTGATATCGTTTAGTTGTGAATTTTTACGAGAGTGACCTCTAATTCTTAAAATGTGTTATGTAAACTTCTTATGCTATTTATGTTTGAATTTTGTGTTTACAATTGCAGGTTGCTTGAATATATATTGTTTGTCAGTGCTGATGTCTAAGCTTTGCACTGTCACGGACTGCGGAGGGACAAGGGCCTTTGTCAGGCTGTTCGCCTTTAGCCCTTTGCCCCTGCAGTGAGCTCTGTATCCGGCTTACTGTAAATAAAAGTACTACTACTACTACTACTACTACTACAATATAGCTTCTATAAAGAAAAGTATATTTCTGCACAGTAACATCCAGTTTCCAGTTAACACAGTTTATACAAAAAAGGCAAAATTTCAGTCCTATCCTCAAAATAGGGCATTTGGAAAGATGTCATTGTTCTCCTAAAGTGAAATACTCCATTCAGTGGGAAGTGGATAACACTTGAGCAAGTGTAATGATATTTGCTAAATGTTCTAATGACGAGGAAACAGATCATTCTGCCACATAGTAAAAAATTTACAGGCTGGTTCAAAAGTTTGCTTTTCAGCCCCAAATTTGCCCTTTAAGAAATTACAGCTCAAGAGATTTTGCCTATCCTGATCGAGGCAGGCGCCCTGTAGTCTGCTAACGACTTTCAACTAATTTGCTAGTACAAGTGGTGATGCAAATCTAATTATTAAAACAGCACGAAGATTGCTAAGAGTATGACGAGTAAAATATCATTGGTAATATGAACAACACTATGCCATTGTGACTGACAAGTGAAAATGTCAGACACCTAGAAACTAGTCTTTCTAATAAGAAAGTAGGTTAAGAAACTTAATATTGACAATTGTTGACGTTCAACATCCTACTCAATAAATATAGAATCATAGTTCTGCCATCCTTTGCTCTTGTTCACATTTCTTATGCTTACGCCAACTTTTCAATAAAGGATCTTAACAAACAACCAGAAAAGTATAAGTGGGAAGGTAAAAGTGAAGGAGGTTTTACAACTATTTTCACCTTCGCTAGCATACCAAACTTGTGCTGCTTAATAAGCTGCATATCACTGCAAAACGATGTCACAAACTCTCTTACCGCACTTGCTTTTGCAGGAATGTCTTGTGCAGATGCAGCAACGAGTAGCTTTTTGCAAGTATTCCAATTGACTTCATCCGTGCTCCACGCTCTTCCTCATTTTCTACTTTCATGTTCTCAAAGCAGGAGAGCCCATAGCAATCTTTCCTCTTGAAGTATCTTTCGAAGAAAAAGATGCATATATTATTCATGTTTATGTACTGCTTTGAACGGAAATACTTACATAAAGTCTGTGTGAACTCTGTGAGCTCCACTGGTCATAGCCTTAAACTCAATGCCAGATACATCCAAGTCATCAGGTGTCCACCACTCTACAGTGTTACCTTAAAGGAGAAAATATTTTTATCGAAAATATTTTTATAGCTTTAACGGTAACTTATCCCAAAGCAGATAGTGCACAGATTGAAATTATACCTGAAATGGCTTTTAATGTGCTATGTCCAGCGATAGAATGTGTTCAAATGGACACTGGCTGCCTTGTGCCACACAATGCGATGCAAAATCTGGTGCTAACCTTCTGAGCTATGTGGGTTCGAGTGTGGTCATACTGTACTAACCAAACTACATGAGATTTTTACTTCTCTTTCTCTGTCTCACAATTCGATTTTTTTTTTCAATGAACTGACGCGGTTCGCGCTCCTTTACTACACCAAATTACACCATTATTATTAACGTAACACAAGCTGGGATAACCAAATATAAAGTTCATTGGGGAGGTGGCGCCAACAATGAAGTCAGGAACGCTGCAGAAGACGTGCAATGCTGTCCAGCGCACAAAAAAATTACCCAAGCACATTGACTGCTGAACAACCTGTGCACATCAACGTAACTCAGTTTCGTAACCAACCAGCGCATACGCGTCGTCACGCCGGTGCAAAAAAAAAAGACAAAAAAATCCAATGCATAAAACATGAAGTCAAGGCAAAAGTGTTGCGTCTGCAAAGTCAACTAAACTTCAGTCGACACAGTACTCATAAAAACAGTTTTACACAGCTTGGAAAGTTATACCGAGCTACGTTCCGAAATAATAAAACACATCCATTCACCAGCACTGTACTTTGCGGCAATAACAATTCATTTGGGTAATCACGCACGTAATGGAAGACTCACCCGCTCGAGTGTCAAATGCAATCACAAACACGCCAACAATATCATACACAGTATTGTCCACCAGTTTCTCGCCCGTTCTGTTGTTTGTTCTAGGCGATACTGGTCCCAGCTGGCATTTCATTTGGCATGAAATGTTCGTGTAAGTGCTGTAGCCATCAATCGGTTCATCATCGGAGAGAAGCGGAGCCCGATCGGTCGCCCCTTTCCGTCTTGCCATATTGGCGGTGCGTAGCAGCAAAACTGCGAGCGAGGTCGATTACTCCAGCATTACGTTCACTTATCAGAGCTATTTATTCTTGCCTGCACGAAACCGACAATAAACGCATGTATGACTCCGCCGTATGGCTATTCGACCCACTTGCATGTGCCACCAAACTGCTTCAAAGCCTCCAACACAGCCACAGAACCACAGCCGTGACGCACGGACCGCGGCGACGCCAACGCTTCAGCAGAGTCTGGTAGGCGTTATGTGGTAGAGCACAGAACACTACCGGTAGAGTAGAGTGCGGTAGAACACCGTTCCAGCGAGATCCGATCAAGGAGGATACATAAAACTTGCTGGAGTGGAAGGGGCGCTGTGCGAGTGAAGCCAGCCGCCGCCATCTTGCCAGTGGCAAAAAGCGTGCTCAGCGCCATCGCGAGCTGCTGATTTCGTCCGTTCTTGTTTCACCTTATCGGCATGTAAAGACAAATGGTTTACAATGGTTGCCTCCTGCGTCGTTTACGGATGTGCCAACAGGTTGAAAAAAGGTTGTGGCCTCACATTCCACCTGTACGTACACGAAAACGTCTTCGACATAGCCATTCCGCGCTCGTTACTAAAGAGAGCTATAGCTGACGCGATCTAAGCGTGCAAAACATAATAGTCCGGATTCGTTTTACAGGTTTCCTAAAGATCCCGTAACGCGGAGTCCTGGGAGTGGGCCGTTCGCCGTGAGAAGTAGAATGCGAAAGATTGAGATCACTTCGCTCTGTGCACTTCGCGCCAGAGTCCTTTGACCACCTCTTTGACATTGAAGGGAAGCATGTGAAATGGGGTTATAAAGTGGCATTGAAGGCACTTCAACGTGAAGAAGGGTTGTGGCTCGGAAACAAACTTACGGAAGTCCACGTCCAAAAAAAAAACAAAAAATGAAGGTATGATATGCTGTACAACTGATCGAGTGCCTCAGTTGCCGACGCTTTGGACTTCTGCGAACAAAAGCTAAAGATGCCGCGATTCAAGGGTGCCAGCTCAAGGTCTACGTTTATTAGAACTTTTGATCGCTTGTTTGACATCTTAAACTCCAGGAACCCGCTGGCAAGGTCGTACAAAGCGCCCCTTCGGCAGGAGAATGAAGCATTCTGGAAGTCGTTTTTTTTTTTTTTCGGAGACTCGAGCGTACATAAACGGGCTGAGGGATCTGACAGTGACAGAAAGACCAAAAAAAAAAAAAACAAATTCATTGGTTTTTGGATGGCAAGCACAGAAAGAATGTTTGACAGACTTGTCAGCCAGGGTCAGCTGAAATACTGACACAAACTCAGTCAAGACTGTGCCGAAAACTTCTTTCAATGAATAAATTACGTGGATGAGGCGGCCCTAACAACAACCCAACAGCTTCGCAGCTAGTTTATGGCTGCATACAAGCGTCTATTGGTTCAGACGGAAGTCACGTCTTGAAGTTTTGGACACTGCAAGATGTTCTCTTCGTATTGAATGCAACGACTCCTGCAGCATGGTAGATCCAAGAAGAAATCTCACTGAGATGCGCAAGGCCCCAGTCCGGCAGCCCGATGACCCCGACACTACGCATCGCATTGACTAGCCCGAAAGCTTTCCTGCTTAAATTTTGTCGGTTCCGTGGGGCCACACATAGTAGGCTTCATTGTTCTAAAGGTCGAACTGCAACTACCTGTGAAGAGTGCATAGCAGCCATGCGATCAGATGAACTGACACCTTTTATTAAATGTAAGAGGCGAGGTGGTCTTGTTTCACCGTCGCGAGATGTCATTAGCCTCTATAAAGAAGTCGAGGACTGAGGCGGCTGCAAGCTGAATGTGATTCCATCACAACGGTGAAGTCAAGAGCAAAACACCTCATCCTGAAAGTTCTATGAGCTTCCTCTGAGAAAAACTGGTTCTATAAACTAGAGCAGCACATCCTAGAGTTTGATACGCTTGATAATCAGGTTTACAGTTTGTGCAGGCAAATCGCCGAACAATACGTAAAAATGAGGATACAACACATGACGAAGGGGAAAAAAACGAGAATCGGTCAAAAGTAAGGTGGGACCACTTTTGACAAGGGCAATAATTTTCAACCACCAGTAGGGCACCTATGTTTTCGATGATGTGTTTGCTTTAGGCATCGCTATTTGATGCACATGCACTTTAATTGAGTTCTTTACATGATTTGATTGATATGTGGGGTTTAACGTCCCAAAACCACTATATGATTATGAGAGACGCCGTAGTGGAGGGCTCCGGAAATTTAGACCACCTGGGGTTCTTTAACGTGCACCCAAATCTGAGTACACGGGCCTACAACATTTCCGCCTCCATCGGAAATGCAGCCGCCGCAGTCGGGATTCGAACCCGCGCCCTGCAGGTCAGCAGCCGAGTGCCTTAGCCACTAGACCACCGCGGCGGGGCTGAGTTCTTTACATGCCACTTGGCTGCGTACAAGTCGCAATAAACGTTTACAACCAGAATTACTTGTTTTCGTTGCTTTATAAACACACGAGTCACTTATCCCGCAGCGCGATGAAGCATAAAGCCCAAACTCCATAAGCGCGAAAATGCACGCGACAGCGACGCGACGTAGATCGGCGTCGCGCGATCAGTCGCTAGCGCAGGCAAACCTCATTCACGCGACGGCTTCGGCGAGCGAACTTCACTGTTGCTGGCATGAGGCCGTCTACTCGCACCAAGAAAACCGCGTAGCGAGCGGTTCCCAATTTAAAAATAAGCTATATTGTTGTGTAATGAAACGGAAAGTGTTTATTATTGCCTTGCAGCATTTTTTATATGCGCATGCTTAATAAACATTGCGTTATTTCTTGTTGCGCATACGTGCCTCGAGCAGGGTCACGTGCACCTATGTAGTCTTCGTCTTTTCCGGTTTTTCGCTATTGGCTGCTTGAGCCCAGCACTTCCGGGCGATGAGCGACGGTTTCCAAATCTGGAGAACCGAGCGATCGCGCGAAAACGAGCACGCGACACGTCGCGCGAACGCCCTGTTTCGTCGCTCATAGCGTCGCTCGTCGCTGTCGCGTTTATTTTCGCGCTTATGGAGTTTGGGCGTTAATTTGCAGCACTCGGCTCTTTTCTGCCACTGGCAACATGGCCGCCGCACGCTCGGCACGGCTTCGCTCTCTCCCGTAGCGGCGCATAGGCGGCTTCCACTCCAGCAAGTATTCTGCTGTATCCTCTTTGGATCCGATCTATCTGAGCTAGAGTCACGGATATTCCTCCACCGTGGCTAGAGTGTACTAGAAGTATGGTGGCTAGATACTAGGAGTGTTCAGTAGCATGACCGCGCCTCGCCGCCTGATCTCTTCTGCGTTGCCCGCAGTGGTGGCGCTGCAGTCGAATAATACTCATTATTAAGGCAGTGAGCAAAATAATAATCGATGGAGAAGTTCCCGATGGATGGAAACTTAGCAGGATGAGCATGATCTATAAAGGAAAGGGGACAAAGCTGACATAAACAACTACCGTCCTATAACAGTGACGTCAGTGGTCTACAGGCTGGCGATGCAGATTATAAAGGAAAGACTGCAGGCATGGATACAGGATGAGGGGGTGCTGGAGAACTGCAGAATGGGTTTCGGAAACACAGGAGGTTGGAAGACAATCTGTTCTCACTGACACAGTGCATCGAAATAGCAGAAAAGGAACACAGGCCCCTGTGGCTAGCATTTTCGGATATCAAGAGAGCATACGATAGCGTGGTTCAAGAGAAACTGTGGGGAATACTGGACGCACTAGGCGTGGAAGATGTAGTCACTAATTTTTAAAAGATCTATAAAAGTAACAAGGTAGTTATAAAGTGGGAAAAACAGGTATCTAAGCCCACAGAGGTGAAACGGGGGCTTAGGCAGGGGTGTCCTCTGTCACCCTTGTTATTCATGATGTACCTACAAGGATTAGAGGCCAAATTAGAGGGAAGTGGACTGGGTTTCAACCTCTCTTTCGTCAAACAAGGAAAAATCATTGAACAGGCACTACCAGCATTGATGTACGCAGATGATATAGTGATAATGGCCGACAACAAGGAAGATTTGCAGAGATTGGTGGACATCTGCGGTAATGAGGGAGATAGGTTAGATTTCAGATTCAGTTAGGAGAAATCAGCAGTCATGATTTTTAATGACAATGAAGGTAGTGAGCTTAGAATACAGGAGGTCACGCTAGAGATAACAGATAAATACAAATATCTGGGCGTATGGATAAGCAATGGGGCCGAGTACCTAAGGGAACACGAAATATACGTGTCGACTAAAGGTAACAGGAACGCAGCAGTAATGAAAAACAGGGCACTGTGGAATTACAATAGGTAAGGTGTTATGAGAGGAATATGGAAAGGGGTCATGGTTCCTGGTCTGACGTTCGGCAATGCGGTCTTGTGCATGAGATCAGAAGTTCAAGGAAGATTAGAAATTAAGCAACGTGGAATAGGTAGGCTTGTCTTAGGAGCTCACGGGAATACACCAAATCAGGGAGTACAAGGTGATATGGGATGGACATCATTTGAGGGCAGGGAAGCTAGCAGCAAGATAAAATTTGAGAAGCGCTTGAGAGAAATGGGGGAGGAGCGTTGGGCTAGGAAGGTATTCAGCTACTTGTACATGAAGAATGTCGATACAAAATGGCGGAAGCGAACCAGAAAATTGACTGGTAAATACTTGGAAAACAGCAGGGGGCCAAAACAAAAAGAATTATCGGTTAAGAAGAAGGTGAAGGAAGCTGAGACCGATACGTGGAGAATTTGCATGATTAAGAAATCCGCACTAGAGATCTATCGAACTTTTAAGCAGGAAATAGCCAAGGAAAGGATCTATGACAATACTCGGGGTAGTTCTCTACTGTTTGAGGCCATAACGGGAGTATTGCGAACAAAGACATATCGGGCCAAATACGATGGGGTAGACACGATATGCAGTGCGTGTGGAGAGGAAGAAGAAACTGCCGAACACTTGATAATGTTCTGTAAAGGGCTCCACCATTTAGTTCAGGTTGATGGCGCAGAGTTTTTCAAAGCACTGGGCTTTAGGGACAGTGAGGGCAAAATCGACTTTAAGTGGGTAGAATTAACTAGAAGGAGGTTATCTGATTGGTGGCTAAAGTCAAGGACCGAGTGAAAATTGAATCCTTCGCTGCAAAGTACGAATCCTCAACCTCACTATTTAAGAAAAAAAAATAATAAATCGAGTTTTTGGTTCATTAAGTAATATGGCTTGATGGCGCTAGCCACCGCCCGATCCAAAGAGTACAGTCATAATCATCTATCTATTCATCTATCCATTCGTTCAGTGAGTCAGCGATTATGGGAATGATGGGTAGTACTATAGTGTACTAGAATATGGGGTACTGTGTTCAGGCATCCTCTCTCGCCGATGGATGGATGGATGGATGAATGGATGAATGGATGGATGGATGGATGGATGGATGGATGGATGGATGGATGGATGGATGGACGGATGAATATGGCTGTACCCTTTAGATTGGGCGGTGGCTAGCGCCACCAAGCCGTAATACTTAATGAACCAAAAACTAGATTTATTTTTTTTCCACAAAAAGTGAGTTTGAGGCTTCGTACTTTGCAGTGAAGAGTTTAATTTTCACTAGTGCCTTGACTTTAGCCACCAATCAGATAACCTCCTTCTAGTTAGGTCTACCCGCTTAAAGTCTATTTTGCCCCCCCCCCCCCCCTGTCCCTAAACCCCAGTGCTTTGAAAAACTCTGCGCCATCATTTTGAACTATAGGGTGAAGCCCTTTACAGACCATTACCAAGTGTTCGGCAGTTTCTTCTTCCTCTCCACACGCACTGCACACTGTGTCTACCCCTTCGTATTTGGCCCGATATGTCTTGGTTCGCAGTACTCCCGTCCTGGCCTCAAACAGTAGAGAACTACCCCGAGTATTATCATAGATCCTTTCCTTGGCAATTTTCTGCTTAAAAGTTCGATAGATCTCTAGGGCGGACTTCTTAATCATGCCCATTATCCACATGTCAGTCTCCATTTCCTTCACTTTCTTCTTAACCGATAGTTCTTTTTGGTTTGGCCACCTGCTGTTTTCTAAGTATTTACCAGTCAATTTTCTGGTTCGCTTCCTTCATTTTGTATCGACATTCTTCATGTACAAGTAGCTGAAAACCTTCCTAGCCCAACGCTCCTCCCCCATTTCTCTCAATCGCTTCTCAAATTTTATCTTCCTGCTAGCTTCCCTGCCCTCAAATGATGTCCATCGCATATCACCTTGTACTCCTTGATTTGGTGTATTCCCGTGAGCTCCTAAAGCAAGCCTACCTATTCCACGTTGCTTAATTTCTAATCTTGCTTGAACTTCTGATCTCATGCACAAGACCGCATTGCCGAACGTCAGCCCAGGAACCATGACCCCTTTCCATATTCCTCTCACAACATCATACCTATAGTAATTACACAGTGCCCTATTTTTCATCACTGCTGCATTCCTGTTACCTTTAGTCGTCACGTATATTTCGTGTTCCCTCAGGTACTCAGTCCCATTGCTTATCCATACGCCCAGATATTTGTATTTATCTGCTATCTCTAGCGTGACCTCCTGTATTCTAAGCTCACTACCTTCGTTGTCATTGAAAATCATGACTGCTGATTTTTCCTTACTGAATCTAAAATCTAACCTATCTCCCTCATTACCGCAGATGTCCATCAATCTCTGCAAATCTTCCTTGTTGTTGGCCATTAGCACTATATCATCCGCGTACATCAATGCTAGTACTGCTTGCTGAATGAGTTTTCCTCGTTTGACTAAAGAGAGGTTGAAGCCCAGTCCACTTCCCTCTAATTTGGCCTCTAATCCTTGTAGGTACATCATGAATAATAATGGTGACAGGAGACACCCCTGCCTAAGCCCCCGTTTTACCTCTGCAGGCTTAGATACCTGTTTTCCCCACTTTATAACTACCTTGTTACCTTTATAGATATCCTTTAAAAGATTAGTGACTACATGTTCCACGCCTATAGTGTGTCCAGTATCCCCCACAATTCCTCTTGAACCACGCTATCGTACGCTCCCTTGATATCCAAAAATGCTAGCCACAGGGGCCTGTGTTCCTTTTCTGCTATTTCGATGCACTGTGTCAGTGAGAACAGATTGTCTTCCAACCTCCTGTGTTTCCGAAACCCATTCTGCAAATCCCCCAGCACCCCCTCATCCTCTATCCATGCCTGCAGTCTTTCCTTTATAATCTGCACCGCCAGCCTGTAGACCTCTGATGTCACTGTTATAGGTCGGTAGTTGTTGCCATGCATCGCGTGAAGCGTCACACGTGGACAAAAAAAAAACAGTTCTCAAGATGGCGCTGCCGTAGCATGGGCTGGCAGGATTGTCAGTTCCGCGCCGCTTTGCGTTATCGGGTGCTGTTCAGTGACCTGTTGCTTGTGTTCGCGCCCGCTTAACGAAAGTTTTTCTGGCAATGTTTTTGCTAGCCACACGACAGTGAGGCAATGTCATCGGCGGCAACGAAACTGCTTTGCACCTAGGTGCGAAACAGGGTATACCATTGGAATAAAAGTGAGCTGCCGTCGCTTTTCGCTGCACCCAAAGACGAAGCACGGAAGAAGGTTTGGGAACAGAGTTTACATTGAAAGGATGGGACCTTGAACGAAAGCTGCTTGATAAGTACGTGAGCTACACTTCGAGCCTTCATGTGTTCTCGGAGACTACGTGCACGTTATAAACGGCGAAGAAGTTCGCGTACCACGTATACGAGACCAGAGCAAACGCCGGACGCTGTGCCGATGTTACTGCCTAACGCTCCAAGCTACTTATCGAAGAAAGCGCCGCATCCAAGATCTCCGAGAAAGCGGAAGAACTCGGCGGTCAAATCTACCTTCTCCAAGAAAACTGCAGCACCCTGTTTTGACGGTGAGGCCACTGATTCAGGTTCATCGATGGACCTTCCTGCTGACTACGAACCCCAGGTGGTGAACACTACAAGGACTGCAGCTTCCCTGGAACGGTTACTCAAGCTTTGTTTACCTTGAATTTAAATGAGCTCGATCGCACCGCATCTCGTGTAAAGAGAGCGGTAATTTACGTGCTGTCATGACTTCATTTTTTCGTGAAGAGTATGAACCACTCAAGAGCTAACGAAAAAAAAAGCTGCACGCGAAAATCAGTCGTTGTTCATAAAGGTGCCACCGTGATGAAATGATCGTAAACTGATAATTCCACGGAACGGCGTCGAACTTTATCGGTGTTACTGCTCACTGCACTATGCGCGCTCGTAAATAAAGGGTTTCTTCTTACAGTCTGACAGTGGTGCCAAGTGATGTTTTCTTTTGACTGTACAGTGCAATATCCCGGCCACAGCAGCAGTATTTCGGCGGGCGCGTAATCGTTTAAAGACCCAAGATTGTCAAAATTATTCCCAAGTCTTCAGCTACGGTGTGTCTCTCAATCAAATGGCGGTTTTGTCACCTTAGCAGCATAAGTAAAAGTGCATGATGCAACTATCGACAAGAACAGTGCCGCGCGCGTAACGAAGGAAGTCGAGCTGTCGCAGTGTGCAAACTACGACTCGATATAGCAGTAATATAACAAGAAACTTTCGGGTTTATATATGCTCCTTTGATACCTCAATCTTCCTAATTTTTTATTCGTTCACCAACCAAGCTTTAAAAACTGCAGGCAGTTTATTCAGGGATGACTGCTTCGCCAACGTTTGTAAATGCCTGCATCAAAACCGTGTGTTGCGGCTTTGACATTTCGTTTTGCTTTTGAATGCAGTACAAACAAACCCATTAGAAAGCTTTTCGCGGACGTGTCAGCAATTGAGCACAAGACTATTAGGCGTGACGTATGCAAGCGCATGTCACGGGATCGAATCCCGGCTGCAGCGGCTGCATTTTCGGCGGAGGTGCAAATATTGAGGTGCGCCTACCTAGATTTAGGTGCACGTTAAAGCACCCCAGGTGGTCGAATTTCCAGAACACTCCTCCTACGGCGTCTCTCATAATCATATAATGGTTTTGGGACGTTAAACCTTTGCTATTACTAGTATCAAAGCATGAAAGTGCATAAGGGGCGATGCGTGAGGTGACAGCCCATGCTAAGGTGACGTCATCTCGCGGCTTTCGATACCAACTGCGGCAGCCACGGCTCCTCCCTGAACACACTACCCCACATTCTAGTACAATATTGTTCCAATACTCGCCGTAGACGGCGGCCATCTTAAGTCCCATTCCAATTTTCACGTAGCCGGCAAAATAGACAGCTCCGAGAAGACCGCCATAGAGTTTCCTAATATACATTAGATAGGGAACTCTGGCGCTAGTGTCTACGGGAGCTGCAACGCACGGCGCTTCAGTAGCCACTGTAGCTTCAGCAATCATGGGTGGGTATGGTGGCTAGAAGGAGAGGTGTCAGGATCGGGAGGTTGCTGATGGCGCCGTGCAGGTCGGACGCGTTGCGATCGGCTCGAGTGATTTCTTCGCTTCTTGGTGTTATGTGAGGCCGCATTCACCAGAAATTGGGTCGCAACGGACTTCTAAGATCACCGGGACCCTGTGGACACAAGAATCACACCGGTGGGTGGACTATTTGTACATTAATAAGTGACTTTCGTGACGACGACGCTGAGTGTGCAGCTAAAGACGCCGTCGTTCGGCCCGGCCGCGCCGTTGTTTGCGTGGTGCACAGGCACCGCGTCTCAAACGGAAAAAGACTTGTTCTCGCCACATTAAGAGATGGAAGATGAATCATCGAAGACCCCGGGGGACGCTGTAGAGAATAACAAGGATTCCGGGTGGATTAGGGTGACTAAAAGACGATCGAAAGTGAGGAAAGCCAGTAGAGCTGCTGGCGCTGGAACGCCGGCGTCTAAGACGAATGCTCAAGAACCTGCGCCCGGCCGTCACAGCTTCAGAGATCTCAAGAAAAACCTAATAAGGGGAAGCGAGATGCCACCGCTGCCATGTGAAGAAACTAAGGTCGTCGTGAGGCCGAGAGGTGGTCTGTGTATTAGCAAGTCTGGCGCGCCTGTCGTGGCAGAGGCTATATGGAATGCGGCGGGGCTCGGTCCGGAAGAGAGAAACACAGACACAATGTGCCCTAATCACCTGCGAAATATTATGGTCGTCAGTACTTCGAGCCAAGAGAATGTTAAGCGCTACGTTAACGTTGAAGCTATTACGGTGGCTAGACAGCGCCACGAAGTCAGTGCATATGTTGCTGCTCCGCATGCCACCTGCAAGGGAGTCATCCATGGGATCCCTCTTAGTGATGATCCAGAAGTCATCGACCGGAAGATTGTCAACGCGAAAAATCCACTGGCCCTCGGAGCAAAAAGAATAAAAAATACTGGCGTAATCATAGTGCTGTTCGACGGGTACAAGGTTCCCGATTATGTTTCCTATGGCGGCACCCTCATCAAGTGCACTTTATACAGGAAGCAAGTTGATGTTTGCTATGCCTGCGGTCGACTAGGACACCGCTCTGACGTCTGGCCGACGCCCGACGCTTCAGTCTGCAAGGCTGGCAGAGAAGCTATCCAGCAAGAAGAGCATCACGTTTGTGAACCAATATGCAGTTTGTGTGGCGCAAAGCATCTCACTGCATCCAGGGAATGCCAGCACCGATATCGAATACCCTATGTCGTCAGGCGAGGCCTTAGGGCCCGCGCCCTTCGGGAGAGGTCTCCATCCGTCAATGCCGATGGCTTCCTCGAGCTCAACGACTGTCATCAGCAGGGCCAGCCCGGACCATCGGCTCCTGGAGGCCGATTCAAATCACGAGGGAGATCCAGAACCAGAGGGAGCTGCAGGAGTCTTTCCACGTCCAGATTGCGTCTCGGATCCTGCTCGAGATCCGGGGCCCGCTCTATGTCCAGGACACGGTCTCAATCCAGGGGTGGCACCAGACCACGTCCCAGCTCCGGTGCCCGTTCCGGATCCGGTCTCGGACCTGGCCAGGAAAAGACTGACGCACCGAGCACCAGACCGGACCCCTCGCCCAGGACAGACTGCGAGCACGCACGGGGACTCCAGCTCTCCGGGGCAGTCCACGCCACCGAGGACCAGAGCAGGGGCAAGTCAAACCTAACCTGGGCCGACAGGGCTCGTAGTAATGATGGCGAGCAACACATGCGATGCGACCCGTCCCCAGAGCATGCTAGAGACGCGGAGATATTACGACTGAAAAAGGAAAACGCCGAGCTTAAGGATACGCTTACTAAAATGGCAAATGAAATGGCGGAGTTTAAAAGAATTCTGAGCACGATGCACAGCAAAACTGAAGGCGAAACCACCGATACGCCAGTTCCGGCTCCTATTGGTGATGGGCCCATGGCAACCAAACGCAGAGCGGTAGTAAGCAAGCTTAAGAACACGGAATCTCGAGTCGGGGAGATTAAGCAAACGCTGGTTACTATTACAGAGAACATTAAGATGGTGGCAGGGAGTGTAGCTAGCCTCATGGAGAGTGTTAGGCAGATGCAGGCTGCACTCAGGAACCCAGTAGAGGGGCTTAGGGCAATGAACGAGCGCATCATTGCGCCAGAAATTCACGCCAAACTGCCTAAATCTGCACCACAGGGTGCGTCGCCTGGCAACGTGGAAATAGCCATTCCCGTACACGTCGAGGGCTGAGGAGCTAATTATGAAGATTAACAGATTTTTCGAGCCACAGTGACCCCCCAGGGTGGTGATCAAAGTAGAATCCATAATGGATAACGATAAAGACACTGTCTGTATTTGGCAGTGGAACTGCCGGGGGTACGCTGGTAAAAGAGCACTCCTGCAGCAGTATACTTTAGAACAATAACGAAGAAACCTCAAATTATAGCACTTCAAGAGACCTTAGCCTCTGCAGCGTCCCTTTCTGGTTACCGGGCAGTCCCTGGCCAGTCAGGAGGACAAGGTGTCTGCACACTTAAAACTAAAAAGCTGACGCACGTCGCCCACAACTTGCAGATGGCCAGATGCAATATCGAATATGTAATGGTAGAGATCCTACTTCACACACCACGGCGCAATCAGCGGAAAAACAGTGTTTTTGTTTTGAATATCTACAGTAACCCCAGGCACAGGCGCCAGCAGTTCAAGACGTTGCTCGAGAGGGCAGTTGAATTAGCCGGTCCTCGCCCCTTGTCATAGTCGGTGACTTCAATGCCCCACATGGCTTATGGGGATACGTGTATGTGACGAGAAAAGGTCGCGACCTCTGGCAGAACGCTACCGAACTAGACCTAACCTTAATCACTGATAAGGCTTTTCGTACGCGGATAGGCAACTCTGTGACCAGAGCCACGACGCCAGACCTCGCTTTTATCAAGAATGTCGAAAAGACTACATGGGCCAACACCGCCATGGATTTTGGCAGCGACCACTACGTTCTGCAAACTTCTGTTATAGTGGACCGTAGCAGAGTCCAAAAGTTCACAGTGGTTGAGTGGGATCTTTTTCGCAGCATTCGCGGTACAAGGGCCAGTGCTCCTGACAATTTCGAGGAATGGTGCGAGGGCATCCGCAGAGATACCACCGCTGCCACCAAGAAGATAAAGACAGATTTAAACGTGGAGAAGATGGACAGTAGGCTTGCCCACCTGCTCGAAGCCAAGACATCTCTATTTTCTCGATGGAAGAAGCAGAGGCACAACCGTAGGCTGCGACAAAGAATGTGAAAGTTGAACAAAGAAATCGAACAGCACTGTGACACACTGTGCAAACAGCAGTGGGACGAGTTGTGCGAGTCCGTCGACGGTCAAATCAGAAATGGCAAGTCCTGGCACCTTCTGAAACACCTCCTGGACGAGCACAGCACTAGAGCCAACCAGAGACACACTTTAGCCCGTGCCCTTCACGAAGCCACCAAAGAACAGGGGGTTGACGAACTCGTTACCCGATTAGTTTCAAAGTACCTGCCGGTCGAACGAGAGGACGAAGACGGCGTGTTCCCAGAGTATGACGGTCCTCCTCTACCTGAACTAGACGAAGACTTTTCAGAGGCTGAAATCAGGAGAGTGATGCAATTGCTCATTCGCTAGTCGGCACCAGGTCAAGAAGGGATCACGAACGGAGCCCTCAGAAACCTCGACGACGCATCCATGGAACGTCTAACTGGTTTCATCAATGAAACATGGAAAACGGGAAGGGTTCTTGAGGAATGGAAGGCTAGCTGACACCGTACTGATTCCCAAGCCAGGAAAGTCTCCTAGCGTTGAGAATATTCGCCCCGTTTCCCTCACGTCGTGCGTGGGCAAGGTGGCAGAGCACGCAATTCTCAACAGACTTAACGACTACCTGGAAATGAGATTTATTCGCACAATATGATTGGGCTTCATACTGGCCTTTCAATGCAGGATGCAATGCTGCTCATTAAGCACCAAATCTTTGATGGATACTCTAGAGATACAAAGGCTCTTCTTGCCTAGACCTAGAAAAGGCCGTTGACAACATCAAGCACGAATTCATCTTAGAGACTGTGGCGAAACTCGAGCTTGGACCCAGGTTGTACAACTACATCAAGTCCTTTTTGTCTAAAAGAAAAGCGAGGCTGCGCATCAGGAACTTCTTCTCTGACGACGTACCACTCGGACATAGAGGCACGCCCCAGGGGTCCGTGATTTCTCCGGTGCTGTTCAATCTCTGCATGATCGGACTGTTGAAAAGACTGGCTAGCGTGGACGGCATCAAACATACCATCTACGCTGACGACATCACAATCTGGTGCGTTGGCGGCAGCGAAGGCCGGGTGCAAGATGCCCTTCAAGAAGTAGTCGCCGAGGTGGAATCGTACTTGCGCCAAACGGGACTCAGATGCTCACTCGCCAAGTCGGAGCTCCTGCTCTATAGAAAAGAACGAGGTGGCCGACCTGAGGGATGGAAACCCGTCGAAGAAAGCGATATACACATTTACACGAGTGACGGCGAGAAAATCCCGAGGGTAGACACCATCCGGATCCTCGGCATGTTTATTGAAGCGAAGGGTGGCAACGGCACTGCTCTGCGCAAGATTGTCGCCAAGACTGACAACGCTTTTCGACTCGTCAAAAGAGTCTCCAGGAGACATAGAGGCCTTAAGGAAGACAATTTGTTAAGGCTCATCAACGCGTTTGTGCTCTGCCACTTTACCTACACCGTTGCCATGCACAACTGGCTTAGGTCGGAGTGGGACAAGCTCGACATGATTATCAGAAAGATCGTCAAGAAAGCACTGGGGCTTCCCGTACGCACACACACCGAGAACTTGCTCGCGCTCGGTGTGCACAACTCTGCTGCCGAGATAGCGGAAGCGCAGCAACGCTCGCAGCTGGCTCGCTTGTCCACTACGACGGCTGGTCGGAGCATACTTGGTGAGCTAGGTTTTAACCCAATGGAGCTGGAAACAAATAACGTGCGTATATCAAAACATATACAGGAAAACGTCATTGTTGCCCCAATACCCCGCAACACTCACCCTGTACACGATGAGGGACGTGGTCGGGCAAAGGCGACGGCTCTACTGAAGCAACTGGGAAAAGGTGGCGTAAATGCAAGTTTCGTTGACGCTGCAGCATATCGAGACGGAAAAAAGTTCGCAGCGGTGGTCGTGGACCAGACGGGCTCGACTACGAACTGCGCCATGGTACGCACAACGAATCCCCAGGTGGCCGAACAAGGGGCCATCGCACTCGCTCTGCTAAATGGTCGGTGCGAAGAGGTGTATACAGCGACTCCAAATACGCAGTCAGAGCCTTTCAAAAGGGCCGCATATCAACACAGGCAGCCAGGATCTTGAACAGCTCCACCAGCGATACGATTGTCCCTTACACCATACATTGGTTCGCCGCGCATGTCGGCTCCGTAAACGGCGTTGCACTGAACCCGAACGAGTCGGCCCACACAGCAGCGCGTGCACCCACTGACCACGCTGCGTTCGACCTGGGCGACGGCTCCAGTGTCGACGACGTGGGACATAAAGACACACCTACTACACACAACGAGATTATCAAGTATTACTACATGGCGAGGCGGGCATTCCCATTGCCACATTCAAAACTTAATAGAGCACAAGCCGTCTCATTGCGCTTACTTCAAACCCATTCGTACCCGTCGTTAGCATACCTAAATGCAATTTATCCTCACAAATTCCCTGATGCCGCCTGCGCTGCTTGCGGGCAGACCGCTACGTTAGCACACATGCTCTGGGAGAGCGGGTCGCTTGGACCGACTTATAGCAAAGCCGAGTGGGATGCGCTTCTGCACAGCCCAGAACTTCAGGACCAAATCCTGGCCGTCCAGTGTACCCGCGACGGGGCCGTCAGGCTAGACCTGCCGGTCCCCACGTGGGAGTAGCCGGGTGAAGCGTGGCAACCTCAGCGTCTGCACTGGACCTTAATAAAGTTGCTCTCACTCACTCACTCAGGTGTCAGGATCGTCCCAGCCGCGCCTTGAAAGAAGGCGTGCTGGTATTTCATCTCGCCGCGGAGCGGCGCGCAAGTCGCCACCGTGATCGGTCGAGAGCACTTGCCAGCCGCTAGTCGCTTGCTCGTGTGCTCGCAAGTCGCAACGTCTGCGCTTTGCCTATTTGGACTTGTTCGGGATCAATACGTGTTAATGTGACCATGCAACAGTGATGAGTAGACAGCAAAGACACTGCTTTGCACCTGGATGCAATGCGGGATATGCTTCGACCCGCAAACAAGCGAAGAAAGCGTTTCTCTTCCCTGCTCCAGCCGACAATTAACAGAGCAAAACCTGTGGGCGTACGATTCCTCGCGCTGACAAACCACTGAAAAAGAACTGCGTTGTGTGCGAAGCTCACTTTGACGAAAGATTCATCGTCCGTAGCTACAAGCATGTTATCAACGGGTTCTTAGCAACTTGGGAAAAAGCTATAGCTAAGGAGGGTGGGTTCCTGAGTGAATCAACTGCCGAAGGACTCCGCGTCACTCTGACCAGCACCCTTTCCATCCGGCACTATGTCACGAAAACCTTGGGCTATAAACACTTGATGATATATATGTGGCGACCTATATATATGTGGCGATTGGAAAATTGTGGGTCGCAAAACAATATATTCGCAAGAACGAGAGAGACGGGACGGGTGCTTGTGAATGCCTTTTAAATGTATTGTTTTACGCTAAAAAAGCTTACATCTCGATGGATTTCCAGTTTTGTAAATGTAGTGACAAACATGCTATCAGCTTTTATATTATTTCGTGCCATGTGATACGTTGAAAGCTTTCCGAGTAGATTCCAAGAAGGAAGGGGGCAAGAATTAAATAACACACCACTCCGGCCTTGCGCAACGTTTAGTCACTGGCAAAAATAATTTTTTTAAACTGCAATGCTGTCAAATTTTTGTGACCCCTTAGAACTTGAGGAGCTTCTAAACATTTTGCCAGCATGGCTGCAGTTCAGGACTGTGTATCGACACAGCATAGCAGCACCCGTTTATTTTTTCTTTTGTATTTTTCTTTTTTTATTTAAACTACTTTCCATTCATAGTCAGGTTTGACACGCGGAAGCAATTTCGGTGGTCATTGCGTTCGGTCAATTACGGTCATTGTGTTCACCCAGTCCATTCTGCGAAAAGCTTGACAACACAGGCTTTTCCCAGGCTCAAGTTACTCCTACCTGAGCTTTTGCCTTCTTTGTACGCCCCAAGGAATGCAGACAGGCTACAAAATGCAGCAATGAGCTCTACTCCGGGTTTAGGCAACACCTCCTATAGGAGGTGTTGCTTTAGGGCCCGTGCAGCACAGATATCTGTATTCTTCAAAGGTGAGCATTCGGCAGAAGTTTGGTTGGGATAACAGAAAAATGAAAAAAAAACAACAACAGAAAACTCCAGCCAATATTTATATTAAGAAACTCAATGTTTTGAAGCCTAATCGTCTTTTTTCTTCAAGGGTGAGAAGGCCCGAGATGTTTGCCCCGACTCGTTGCAAGCCCTGAAAGTAGAGGGAAGGCAGTGTCCTCAGTGGTGCGGTTGTTGTCTCGCACTGTCTGCTGACTGTGCCAGGATTCAAAGGGGAGCCGCCGGTGAAAGTGTCTTTCTGTTGAGAAGATCAATGCGTTGTCGGGACTGGTATGGTGGCCAATCCGCTTACAGTTCGGCCTCTGTGCCCCGTTTACTGTTGATTTGACCGAAGTCCTTCCTTCTGGCACATTTTTTTTATGGAAGTTCTTGGTTTAGCCGGCGCACGCGATCCTGCACTGGCACATGGTGCATTGAGCTCTTCCCGCAGGTGCAAGGTATTTGAACCAGCGGATTGTGGTTATAAAAGGGAAAAGAAAAGAAAAGTGAGCCCACTAACTGGCTGCATCTGGTGCAACACCTCAACAGTAGCTCACAAGGAATGGGGGTAAGGAGGGATTAAAAGGATAAAAGGCAAGCCATGGCTACCCGATAGAATGGAAGACGATGTTCTGAAGTAGCGCGCGCTCTGGTTAGTTGTTGGCTATTGAAGCAGCCATCTTGCCAATTTTCGGTGCGTCTCTCCACCGGCTCAGTTATTTCGAGTTGAAGACCTTTTGTAGCACGTGACAACTGGTGGAGGTGCTGGGTAACCCACAGCCGATGTTCCAAATGCCTCCCGGTAGCCATGTACCTGCTGTGACAACACCTGTTCACCGCTCAAGCCGAAGGCTCCGAAGACTACCTCCTGAGCGTGGACCTCTTCCCGAGATGACGTCTGTCACACCCCCGAAATCTATAGGGAAGGCGCTGCAGCCTCCAACGCACCGGAAAGCGATGCAGCCACGCCTCATACGCTGTGGAAGCCACGTGTGCCAAAGGTGTTCCACGGTTCCGTCTTGGAGGATGTCGAAGAGTGGCTGGCTCAGTTTGAACGGGTACTCCGATTACAATGGTCGGACCAACTTCGACAAGATGAGGAACGTGTATTTCAGCTTGGAGGACGGCGCTCGTACTTCGTACGAAAACCGTGAGCCTTTTCCCTCATGGAGCGTCTTTCGTCGATGCTTGCTGGCAAGTTGGGCCTATTCCGATCGCCGTGAACGAGCCGAGCGAGCGATTCAGTCGCGCCTCCAAATGCCGAATGAAAGTGTCATGACGTACGTCGAGGTCATGACGAGCCTCTTTCGTCGAGCCGACCCCGACATGGCGGAAGAAAAGAAGGTCCGTCATTTAATGTGAGGAGTGAAAGAGCAGCTTTTCGCTGGCCTCGTTCGCTGTCCCCCAAAGACCGTGGCGGAATTTTTGACCGAAGCCACAACCATAGAACAAGTGCTGCAGCAGCTCTCTACTGTGTATGACCGGCAAGTGAGTGCCGCTTCGTCAGTAGGTCAGATCGGAGGCGCAGAAAGCAGCATCAACATCGAGTCTCTCTGTGACCTCATTTGATCGGTGATGCGCAACGAACTACAAAAGATTCAGTGCCAGTCCCAATCTACAGCAGGGTCTATTTGCAGCCTCGTCAGGAACGAAGTACGACAGGCTCTCCAAGTGCCATGTTCCAGTTATGTACCGCCTGTCCCGACGGAGCCACATCGTGCATCATACGCAAAAGCTGTCAGTTGATATATTCCTGCTTCTCCACGCTTCGTCAATCCTATGCCTCAGGATGCACTTCCTTCGCTGCAGCCAATTCAGCACTTGAAAAATTAACAGCCGCTTCCCAGAAAATCTGACGTATGGCGCACACTGGACAGATGACCACTGTGTTATCACTGTGGTGAGGCTGGATATATGTACCGGGAATGTCCCTATCATCGCCTCGGACTACAGGGTTTTGCTGTCGACTCGCCACGGTCGAGATTTGGCGAAAGACCAAAAGCTATTGAAGATCACCTTTCACAACAGCGCATGCGACTGCGGCGGCAGTCATGGTCCCCATCCCCAAGGCGATCTTCTCTAGATTTTTGGAGCCTCCCAGGTGCGGCGGCGGCACGCTCGCCAAGCCCTAGGCAGGAGAACTAACGACAGCGACCTTCAGGAGCGATTGCCGCTGACACTCGACGCAAGCAAGGCCTCCAACCGACGCAAGCACGAACCCGTAACGATCCCCCGACGACAGCGAAGAAAGCCAGAAGCAGATTTTCTTTGGATATACATGTGGTAGTCGACGGTCACCACGACATTAGTGCGTTATTGGACAAAGGTGCGGACTATTCGATCCTGAGCGGAAAACTAGCAGCGCACATAAAGAAAGTTGTTACGCCTTGGTACGAAGCACAAATTAGTACTGCCGGCGGGTACATAGTCACCCCAATTGGCATGTACACTATCAGATTCGGAGCATTCGGGGACGTACGTTTTTCGCCAGCTGCCTCGTACTTCGTGACTGTTCCCGAGACCTAATCCTGGTAGTCGACTTTTTGTGGGAGCACGGCGCTATTACCGATCTTGGAGAGCGTACCGTGACGTTTTCGACAGCTGGATCCTCCGACAAATCTGACGACATCCGTGACAGCACGTTGCCTCTGCATTCAAGCGTCATAGTTGATGTGGTGTCCGACAAGTTACGGAATGGTGAGGTTGTCGCCGAAGGCAACTTGGCGTTTTTGTTCGTGCTAGGTGTCTGCGCTGCACGCAGCCTCGTCACGCTTCATGACGGACACTGTGCCTTACTTGGGCCTAATTTCAGTAACGAACACAGGCACCTGTTCCGTGGCACCGCCATCACTCTCGCCTACCCTATCGCAAAGTTTCTGAATGCTTCGCATCTACATCAGCCGACGACGGGCTTTTACCGACACCATGCGACGTGTCTTCACTACTTGCAAAAGTTGTCAACTCGGGCCTCTCGGAACAACAACAGACCAAGCAACGTGAACTGCTATATCAATTTAAAGAGTGCTTCGCATCCACCTGGAAGGTTCATCAGACACCGATCACCAAACACCGAATAAATACGTATACCGACGTCTCGCCCACAAAACAACACTCTTACCGCGTTTCGGCAAAGGAACGTGACGCGATAAATGCTCAAATCGCAGAGATGTGGCAAGTTGACGTTATACAACTTTCGAAGAGTGCCTGGTCATCTCCGGTCGTGCTCGTGAAGAAAAAAGATGGATCACTGCGCTTCTGCGTGGACTACAGGAAACTTAACAGCACGACTAAAAAAGACGTCTATCCGCTGCCCCGCATCGACGTTTCCCTCGACAGACTGCGGCGGGCCAAGTATTTTTTATCGATAGACTTGAAATGCGGCTACTGGCCGATCGAAGTTGAACGAGATCATGAGAAAAAAAACTGCCTTTGTTACACCGGATGGTCTTTATGAATTCAAAATACTTCCCTTCGGCCTCTGTTCTGCACCTGCGACATTCCAAAGAATGATGGACAATGTTCTCACCGGTCTAAAGTGGCACACGTACCTGGTTTATCTGGATGATGTTGTCGTGTTTTCTGCGACCTTTGAGGAGCACCTGAAGCGTCTGCAGAATGTGCTGGAAGCGCTCTGCTCTGCTAACCTGACACTGAAGCCAGAAAAATACCACTTTGGTTACAAGGAACTTAAGTTTCTCGGCCATGTCAGTGTGGATGGTGTGTTTTGCCGCTCATAAGTTGATCGTGCGGATGGGACAGCATCAGAAGCTACGTTATTCAAAGCTTCTTTCTCGGATCTCTCTCGGCAAGGTCGCAAATTGCTTCCTTTGAGCATGGGACGGCAGCGCGGGAAGCTACGTTATACAAAGCTTCTTTCTCGACTCTCTCTCGGTATGCCCGTGTAACTATACACCACTTATCCCCTGGAATGAAAACTACATCCGTCTCCTCCGCTGCCGGGGACAAACACACAATGTGAAACGAACCCGCTCTGCCAACCGGCTTGGAATGTTTGTGGTTTAGAGACAAGTCGCCGCTGCCGGGGGCAAACGCACAATGGGATTAAGCGACCCCGTCCTGCCTCCGCTGCCGGGCGCGAGCTCAGTGGGAGTAGGCGACACGCTCTGTTCTGGCGATCAGCTCAAATTCGCAGCGATGCACGACCCGAGCACAAGGAAAGCGGAGAAAGTCAAAGGCCGCTTGCTACCTGCGGGGGCAATAACGTTCCGCGCGCAATCACTCAATTACCGACTTTGGAGGTTCGTCTCGGCTCGCTGGGTGTGGGAAAGGGCATGAATGTACGGGGTCTACAATGCCGATATCTCCCGAGCGTTAGAATTCCTGAGCGCGCGGGAGGTGGAGAGAGAGAGACATGATGGGAAAGAGTACCAAAACGCCTGTTTAAACTGTAGAAGTGCTGCTGTCGAGAGTAAGGTCAGCCCAGTAGGGAGTGACTTAATCTGAGTGGAAACAGATTGGATGAGAGAATGTTGAGGCGGACCAGCAGTGGCCCCCTCCCCTTTTTCTTTGTTACCGCAAGATGCTTAAGACTGGAGGGAATCCGTTTCTCTTCAGTCGAGGCTGCAATCACTTAACCGATAGATCAATACGACTCCGTACGATGCAACTTTTGTCTGGGCCGTAACCACTTGGGGGTCGAACAGTGAGACTAAGTACGTTGTATGTAGTAACAGTGTTCTAGGCCCTAACTTAAGAAAAGTTAAGGAGAAGAGTAAGACGCTGTTGATGTCTGTGTTATCATGAGTGTGCTTCGGCAAGATGTACATATGACTGTAAATATTTCGCTGTAATATACCTTCAAGTTTTCATTACCTCCAACCAGCTTCCTGCTTCATCGACGCCGATCATCCCCTTGACGGGACTTCAATCCATATCAAGGAGATCAACGAACGAGAAAGAAAACTTAACTGGCGCAGTCGACAGGATCGGTGAGCTCTGCAGCACCATACACTGGACCAGCGCTGAGAGGACCGAGGGGCAAGGCATCCAACAGCCACCAGAGGCAAAGTCGAGACGCTCCCACAGCAGCCAACTCCGGCACCGTGGAGGAGATCCGGGAACGACAGTGCATACAGCAAAGGGTGAGCGGGATTTCTTGCGTTCTTCTCTAGTTGGCATGGCAGTTTATGTGTAGAGCACATGGTGAGAACACGCGGGGGTGCTAAAACAATGGAGTCTAATGAAGATGAGGGTACGAGTGCGGCAGATGTGAATCGGAGTCGAGAACCATCCAATGATGGTATTCAAAATTCTGATCAGTCAAATGAGGCGACAGTGCTTACTCAGAGGCAAGAATCGATGCAGCAGGCATCTCAGGTTTTGCCGAAATCAAGCGAAGTGAGAACGCTCGAGCTTGAAATTCAAAAGCTCAATCTTCAGATTCAGTACGAAAAGCTATTGCAGGATAGAATGAACGCGGAACGTCTCAATGGCACGTTGTCCAACTCTGGGTCGGAGACGGGTGATCAGAGGCGCCGGGGTTTCGATTCTGTTCAGCAATGTGCAAAAGTGCTAAAAGGGTTCCGCCTGCCGAGTGACGCGGATGTCCCATTATGGTTTGAGGAAGTATAAAAACTTTTTGCTACTTACCAGGTACCGCACGAGAGCCGCGTGCATTTGGTTATGCCAGCGCTAACTGAGCGAGTCCGTTACCTACTGCGTAACCTCAACCCTCAAGAGAGTGCAGATTATGAGTCAGTTAAAGCAGCAGTGCTGACGGAACTGAAGCTTTCTCCGGCAGAGTACCTGCAGAGGTTCGAAAGAGCAGTAAAGCGTAAGGAAGAGACGTGGGCGCAGTTCGCGTCCCGCGTGAAAATTTATTTCTCATACTACCTCCAAGTGAGAGAAGCCGACACGGTAGAAGTGATGGCAGAACTCATGGTTGCTGACCGCATAAAATCGGGCCTTAGTACGGAGGGTCTTGAGTATGTGAGATTAAGGGAAGGCGAGGGATGGCTTAGGCCAACTGAGATCGCGAAAGTGCTCCAAACTTTCGAACAAGCGAAAGGGAAAGGGCGTGCTTCAAAGCAACCAACTGTAGAAATGGGGCAGAAGCCGGCGACACGAGTTGAGAAAGGGGCTCTGAAATGCCACTTATGTCACGGCTCAGGCCATTTCGCTAAAGAGTGCCCGAAGGCTAGTGATAAGGAGAACAACCCCAAGAAGGCTACCGAGCCAAAGCGGAAGGTTCAAAAGGTAACGTTATCCCACGAGACAGATACTGAAATGCCTACTGGAGTACTTAGCGCAAAGGTAAAGTCTCTGAAACACGAGGGTGAAGGCACAGATAAACTGCAGTTAATTCCTGTATCATGTGCAGGCATATCCGCAGATGCGATTTTGAATACGGGGAGTGAGATAACCGTCATCCGGGAGAGTCTGCTTCCACGAAGTGTTGTAGAACCGTCTGGCACGGTAAGATTGGTGTCCGCTTTCGGTAAAACTATCGAGGCAAGGCTAGCTACGTTACCGGTCAAATTAAATAGCACGCGAGAGGTTACGGTGCCCCAGAACGTCGACCTACTCTGCGCGTTAACTGATGAGCTCGTCGAGGGCACAGATTGTTTGTTGACCAAGGACGATTGGAAACTTTTGTTGAAGGCCAGCAGCCCTCTGGCATCCTGTCGAGCGCCGGCCGAGCCTGCTCACGAGGCGGAACAAGCAGTAGAGAAACAAAAGGTAGTTGCCTGCAATCTTACCTTGGAGGAGAAAGATGATCCCGGGGAAGAGGCGCAAACTGATGAAGAAAGGGAGGCGTCATTAGGCCAAAGAGTAGAGTTCCGCAATTTGCAGTTGGGCGACACTACGCTATAGAAATGTTGGGAAGATGCGCGTAGTGGGAAATCCGGCATGTTCATTTCAGACGGACTATTATACCACTGCGACTGAATAGCAGGCACTCGAGTGAGTCAGCTAGTTGTCCTCAAAGATAAGCGCACTGAGGTGATGCACTTAGCACACGAGTCACTATGCGGGGGGCACCTAGGGTCAAAGAAAACAAGAGCTCGCATTAGGTATAATTTTTTTTGGCCGGGTATGGCGAAGGAGATATTAGAGCATTGTAGTTCGTGCCATGAATGTCAAATTCGTTCAGACAAGCGTCGCACGGATAAAGTGCCTATAACTCCGCTCACTAGACCCGAGCACCCTTTACAAGTTGTCAATGTAGATGTGATCGGACCCCTAGACACACCGTCAGCGAGAGGGCATAAGTACGCACTGTGCTTAGTGGATCTTTGCACGAGGTGGCCAGAGGTGATCCCACTGCGCTCTTTGACAGCTAAGGCGACTTGTGATGCACTGATTGAGATATTCAGTCGCACAGGCGTTCCGGAGATGATCTGCTCCGATCAGGGCACTAATTTCAAATCGCAGCTCACGCAAACGATGCTGGAGAAATTAGGTTGCATGCTAAGATTTTCAACCCCAGAACACCCAGAGAGTAATGGAGTTGTAGAAAGGTGGAACCGAGTACTCAAAAACATGTTGTATCATGTCATTCAAAGAGACTCCAAGAATTGGGACAAATTGATCCCAATGGTTTTATGGGCTTATCGGGAAGTCCCCCATGAGGTAACCGGAGTAGCTCCATTTCGTCTATTGTATGGAAGGAATCCCACGGGACCGCTTCTAATACTGCAGAAGACTTGGACGGGAGAAATGCCGGTGCCCGTAACATTGAGAGAAAACCCCGCAAAGTATTTACAGCAACTCAAGGCGCAGCTCGAGACGGCCGCTAATATAGCTGAGCTAACTAGTGCAACTCATCAGGAGAGTTACGCCAGTGCTTATAATCGCAGCAGCAGGCTCAAAGCTTTTAACGTTGGCGACCAAGTTGTAGTTTTCGACAATGATCGGAGTGGTAAAATGTCACCTAAATGGCTAGGCCCATTCACAGTGGTTGGACGTGAACGCGAACATTCTTACCGTGTTGAAACATCTGAGGGAAAGGTTAAAAGTGTCCACGCCAACAACATTCGACCTTACTATGCAAGAGTCAGTCACATTGGGGTCGTCTTCGATGAGGACCATGATTTTGGGGAGGTGGAATATGCCCCACGGCCGGCCACTGTGAAGCGGGAAGAGCTAGTGGTAACGAGCGAGAAGGTTGCTCACCTTGATGCTGACGCGCAGGAGGAAATACAGGCGGTGTTCCAAAAGACATCGCACACTCTTTGACGGCACTCCGGATATAGCAAAGGTAGATGAACATAAAATAGAAATAGAACCGGGTCACCAGCCAAAAAAGGCGTTTCCGTATCGGGTGCCGGAACTATTAAAGAAAGAAGTCAGCCGGCAAGTTGACGAACTTTTGACTTGGAAGTTGATCTACCCCACGGAGAGTGAGTTTGCACACCCGGTAGTATGCGTCGGAAAGAAAGATGGGACTATCCGCATGTGTGTGGACTACAGAGCGCTAAATGCCGTCACCAAAGCGGATGCGTTCCCGATGATGAATCCCCAGGAATTGATTTTCCGAGTAGGGAGAGCGCAGTTAATTACGGTAGTAGACCTTAGGCGCGGGTACTGGCAGGTACCGATGGAAGAAAAGAGTAAGAAATTCACCGCATTTGTAACGCATGAACATCAGTACGCATGGAAAGTGATGCCTTTCGGGCTGAAAAATTCCGCGGCAGCCTTCCAAAGAATGGTGAACAAACTCTTGTCGCAACATCAAGTGTATGCCACGGCATACCTAGATGATATTGCTATTTTTTCTAGCACTTGGGAGGAGAACTTAAGGCATCTAGACATTATTCTTAAGGTCTTAAAGAAGGCGGGACTGAAAGCCAGCCCGGAGAAGTGTCAGATTGCGCAATCCCACATACATTACCTGGGGCATATTGTCGGTTCAGGGACACACGCACCAGACCCAGAAAAGATAGCAGCAGTTAAGAACTTGGTACCACCGCGCACCAAGAAGGAACTACGCAGCCTGTTAGGACTTTGCGGCTACTATCGAGAGTACGTCCGAGGATATGCAGAGGTGACGAGCCCGCTCACGCTGTTAACAAAGAAAGCGGTACCTAATAAGATACCCTGGCCGGAGGAAGCTCAGGCGGCATTTGAGACTCTCAAACGATCTTTGTGCGATGCCGTGGCGCTAAACACCCCTGAGCCATCTCAGCCCTACTGGCTTTTCACAGACGCATCAGCTACGGCGGCGGGATCATGTTTGGCACAAATGTCAGCCGAGGGAGAAGAGAGGCCTATCGCCTTTGCAAGCCACCGCTTCTCACCGACCCAGATGCGTTGGTCGACAATTGAGAGGGAAGCGTTCGCAATAATATGGGCCTTAAAGAAGTTTGACTACTGGCTTTTCGGTGCCATAGTAAACGTCGTTTCCGACCACAATCCGCTGTCGTACCTTACAACTTCGACTCCGCACGGGGCGAAAATAACAAGATGGGCGCTGGCTATACAGCGATATCATGTGTCGGTACAACATCGGAAGGGAGTATGTAACGGTAATGCGGATGCGTTATCTAGGCTTCAGAATAGTTCATGGAAGCCATCAGAATAACAGTGCCATGCCAACTGGGGGGGACGGGAATGTTCCTGCCCACGTGCTGCTGTATATTGTGGACTGTGTGATTGACAATTCAAGAAACAGACACTAGTGATCTCACTGCTTGAAGCAGCAATGCTGTACTTGATTGTTCAGCATGTATTTGTTTTCGTTTAGTGTATTCTCTTGTAATGTTGACTTGCAATTGTATTTGATGCTTGTGTACAACTGTTGTGTGGTTAGAAAATCCAGTGACTTAATCGCGGCAGTGCTTTATCGTATCACTGAGCGTAAGACAGCCCAGTATACTCTTTAGGGGGGACGTGTTGTGTTTTGCCGCTCATAAGTTGATCGTGCGGATGGAACAGCATCACAAGCTACGTTATTCAAAGCTTCTTTCTCGGATCTCTCTCGGCAAGGTCGCAAATTGCTTCCTTTGAGCATGGGACGACAGCGCGGGAAGCTACGTTATACAAAGCTTCTTTCTCGACTCTCTCTCGGTATGCCCGTGTAACTATACACCACTTATCCCCTGGAATGCAAACTACGTCCGTCTCCTCCGCTGCCGGGGACAAACACACAATGTGAAACGAACCCGCTCTGCCAACCGGCTTGGAATGTTTGTGGTTTAGAGACAAGTCGCCGCTGCCGGGGGCAAACGCACAATGGGATTAAGCGACCCCGTCCTGCCTCCGCTGCCGGGCGCGAGCTCAGTGGGAGTAGGCGACACGCTCTGTTCTGGCGATCAGCTCAAATTCGCAGCGATGCACGACCCGAGCACAAGGAAAGCGGAGAAAGTCAAAGGCCGCTTGCTACCTGCGGGGGCAATAACGTTCCGCGCGCAATCACTCAATTACCGACTTTGGAGGTTCGTCTCGGCTCGCTGGGTGTGGGAAAGGGTATGAATGTACGGGGTCTACAATGCCGATATCTCCCGAGCGTTAGAATTCCTGAGCGCGCGGGAGGTGGAGAGAGAGAGACATGATGGGAAAGAGTACCAAAACGCCTGTTTAAACTGTAGAAGTGCTGCTGTCGAGAGTAAGGTCAGCCCAGTAGGGAGTGACTTAATCTGAGTGGAAACAGATTGGATGAGAGAATGTTGAGGCGGACCAGCAGTGGCCCCCTCCCCTTTTTCGTTGTTACCGCAAGATGCTCAAGACTGGAGGGAATCCGTTTCTCTTCAGTCGAGGCTGCAATCACTTAACTGATAGATCAGTACGACTCCGTAAGATGCAACTTTTGTCTGGGCCGTAACCACTTGGGGGTCAAACAGTGAGACTAAATACGTTGTATGTAGTAACAGTGTTCTAGGCTCTAACTTAAGAAAAGTTAAGTAGAAGAGTAAGACGCTGTTGATGTCTGTGTTATCATGAGTGTGCTTCGGCAAGATGTACATATGACTGTAAATATTTCGCTGTAATATACCTTCAAGTTTTCATTACCTCCAACCTGCTTCCTGCTTCATCGACGCCGATCATCCCCTTGACGGGACTTCAATCCATATCAAGGAGATCAACGAACGAGAAAGAAAACTTAACTGATGGTATTCGACCAGACCCTGACAAAAGTACCGCCGTGGCCTCGTTCCTTGTTCCACGTGATAAAAAGGCACTAAGTCGCTTTCTAGGGCTCTGCGCGTTCTATATCCGCTTTATAGCCAATTTTTCTATAGGATTGCTGAACCGCTCACTCAACTCACTCGTGAAGATGTTCCATATTCGTCTGGGAGGAAGAATGGGACGCAGCTTTTTCTCAACTACCGGAGCGTTTGCAGACACCACCAGTCCTCGCTCACTTTGACCAAGACGCTGGTACTGAAATTCATACTGACGCCAGCAACGTGGGTTTTGGTGCTGTTCTCGTCCAACAACAAGAGTGCACAGAGCGAGTGATAGCGTACGCTATGCCGCACTCTTTCCCGCGCCGAGGTCAACTACTCCACATCAGAGAAAGAGTGCCTCGCTGTTGTATAGGCCACGATGAAATTTAGGCCTTACCTTTACGGACACCACTTCAAGGTAGTGACCGACCGTCATCTGTTGTGCTGGTTAGCCAACCTACAGGACCCATGTGGGCGACTGGCACGATGAAGTCTTCGTCTGCAGGAATAAGATTTCACGATCGCTTACAAATCGGGTCGCAAGCACTAAGATGCTGATTCATTGTCCCGTGCACCGGTCGAAGTTTGTGGCCACTACACTGAGGATGACGGTAGTTTCCTTGGGGCTCTTACTACAACGGATCTGATTACACGACAGCGCGCGGACTACGAAATTCGGGCAGTTATTGAAAGCCTTGAAGCACGCAATTCTTCCATATCTCTATGTATTTCTAGAGGTCTGTCATCGTTCTGTCTGAGAGATGGAGTCCTGTATAAGAAAAACTCCGGCAATGAGAGAACCTATCTTCTAGTTTTGCCAACTGACATGTGTGACGACATTCTTCTCACCTGCCGCGATGAGCCTACATCTGGTCACTTAGGTTTCTCTCGAACTCTCACTCGAGTTCAACAAGCGTACTACTGGCCTAAGCTTTCCGCATCTATTAAGCGATACGTGAAAAGCTTTCGGGAATGTCAACGCCGCAAATTCCGGCCACTGAAGCCCGCGGGGCTTCTTCAACCAATAGAACCACCTAGAGCGCCATTCGATCAAATAGGAATGGATTTACTGGGGCCCTTTCCACTATCATCTGCCAGCAACAAGTGGATCGTAGTAGCCACCGACTATTTGACGAAGTACGCCGAAACAAAAGCACTACAACGCGTACGGCTTCCGACGTCACCCAATTTTTGATGTACCAGATCGTTCTTCGACATGGCGCCCCGTCGTGCGTAATCACAGACAGAGGAACAGCATTCACGGCCCAACTCAGTCATGACGTATTCAAGCTCAGCTACACGAGCCATCGCAAGACCATGGTATATCATCCGCAGAGCAACGGCTTGACAGAGCGACTGAACAAAACCATCGCTGCCATGTGATCCATGTACGTATATGTCCAGCATACGACATGCGACCAAGTGATACCGTACGTCACATTCGCGTACAAAATTCCCGTCCAGGAAACTACGCGATTCACACCTTTCCGTCTTGTCTATGAACGTGAGGTCCAGACCACGCTGGACGCGATGTTTCCACACAATTGCGACGCTTTGATCGCTCCTGACGCTGTGCAGCTTACCCAATACGCCGAAGAAGCACGCCAGTTAGCACGCCTACACATTACGCACCAGCAGAGCACAGACGCATGCCGCTACAACGCTCGCCATCGACAAGTTGAATACCATCTAGGCGACAATATATAGAAAGAAATGCGCAGGGTCAGCGAGCGACGACGGAAGTAAAGAGAAGATAGGAAAGATGAAATACGGTCACAGGAGTCCGAGGACGGGGCACCAATAGCGAGAGCTCTTGTCGGCGACAGGAGATGGCGTAGGGCTAATCCAGTCAGCCAGAGCTGCGCTGTCGTCGTCGTGTAGGGGACCGGCGGCAGGAGGTGGCGTAGGACCAACCCAGTCGGCCAGAGCTGAGCTGCCGTCGGAGATCGCGAGGGCACAACCGGTCGGCACAAAATCCAGCAAGGAAACTGCATGCCGATGGTAGTGGAAGGCTAGTGGCAACGTTGACTCCTGCCCTTTTAACTTCGCTGGCGCCCACGATGTAGGGGATCGACACGTGGCGTTGTTGCGGCGCGGGAGGTGTCACATTTTCCCCTTCTTTTCTCTTACGGAGGGCTCTGCGAATAAACGCCTTTGTAAATAACCGTTGGTGCCGAGGTCACGGATAATTTTCTCCCTTCCGTCGTGGCGGTGACGAGCGGTGATTGGATGATTGGTGATTTTCATTGGAGTTTTCATGTTAGTTCAGATTTATTATTCTTGCCCGAGAAATGTGATTTCGAACATTTTTGTACGTGTATGGTTGCTTTTCAGGGGAAGCTTGCAGTAACTGATCTGGGAGGCTGGTGGGATTAGCTAAAACTCGCCTTACGCACAGCTGGTAGGCACAAAAAAGCTTAGCGGGGGGGGGGGGGGGGAGTCATGAGAAGGCATGGAGATAGCACAGCGAGGTGAAAAGGGAGAATATTTTGCGCAATGAAGCATTGCTGAAGTCTGTGGCAGCCATTTAATTTACAACCATCCCCACTTCCAGTCTTACATTACGCCCTATCCCCCCCTCCCCCACCATCCCCAACACACTGTGCTAAGACTGGTGCGCGTCATAAATAGCCCATACTTTTTGGACTATATGAGGAAAGAAGCACTTACGCTAAAAATGTCGCCTTTTTTTTTTTCAATAGCTCGTTTGCTCGCGCGCGTGAAGTCACGGTTCCACAGAGTGCCGAGGAAGGCAAGACCCGGAGGGGCTTTCGCATGGAGGAAAGGAATCCTGGGTTTTCGTCGCACAAAACCACGTGCACGTGAATCACCAACCATGTCGAGAGTCTTTTCAACGAAGGTTTTGTGGACGCTCCTGTGATCTCCTCTCCGGCGTTGTAAATATGCGTGACCCCATCAAAAAATGCCCCTGAAGCTCGAACACCAGCCTTTGTATTCCTCTACAAGTCTGCCCCTCTTTCCGTTGAAATGATTCGCGAGGAGCAGCCAACACACAAAAAAAAAACACAAAACTCGTGACGCGGGGGGTGTTTGTTTGTTTATCCGAATAACGCGCGCATAATTAGTATGCCGTAGGGCGACACACGATTCAAATTTAATTTTGAATGTGTTCTGGGTGACAATATTTGTTTACATTTCATAGATGATGTGTGTATCTGCACAAATATGTTTGGAAGGTTATCTCGCTTTCAAAATTTTGCTTCAACACTCTTTTTAAGGCAAAGAAAGGCGGAAAGAGTATGAGCTGGTATGTAGATAAAGAGGGGTCTCACAAAGAAGCGAGACTCAAGCACTGCTCTCCACCCCTCCCCCCAACCCTCAGCTCTTTGCGTTTTACAAGAATGGAGTCTTTGAAAATGGAAACAGAAAAAAAAAACGCTTGTAGCCCTATAATAATTTCGCTTTTTTTCGTATTCGTTGCGTTATAGCACTTGCATCATAAGTCGCTGAGCAGTGTCGCCTCATGGGAGATGAATTAGAGCCTTCCTCGTGTGTTTCATGAATCACTACATGCCATTGTGACCTACATAAGTTGCCCACTTGTCTGTTACTAAGTTTTTAAAGCAGTGCATTACGCACGAAGACTGCGAGCTCCACTTGTCCCTACTTACCCGTTTAAAGGAGGCTCCTCCATTATTCATTTATTTAATAGTAGCCTCAAGGCCACAAGGCATTACAGAGGCAAGTGGTGCATTTGATGATAAATGCTATTATCTGGTCTGAAAAAGCAAGCGAGTTGAAGCAAAACAAACATCACAAGGTTGGGTGGGTGAAAGGTGCCATTAACGATCGCGCAGGAAACGGGGGAGAACAGAGGAGAACGGCGGCGGTTCCAACGTCCGAGGGGCCGTGCTTCTGTCTCCTTTTCCGGAAAGCCACGGGTGTGCACTGAGCTGAATAAAGGATGCGCTGTCGCATGGAGACTCGCGCGATGACGCACAGCCGCGCATCGTCCCTTTTAGTCGAAACAGGAACACCGCCTCTGGCTCTGCCGGGAGCCGTCCAACAATGTGGCCGCGATGAAGACGGCTATACTGTATATACGTGAACGTCGCACGGCAAGGACCGACACGCCGGAATCGCTGCCGCTTCTCTCTGCGTAGTCGCAGTAGCGCGACGACATTCACCCCTATCGTTGCGCGCGTCCCGTATATATTGTTACCATATAAGTAATTTAGATATGTGCACCTGTGTAGCGGGGAACAGAGTGGTGGCAAAAGAAGAGGATCCACAAACCGAGAGAAAATGAAACGGTGGGCCTCGCCACGAACAAATGGATCTCCAGTGAGTCCTAAAGGAAAAAGTAAAAAATATCAGAAAGAAATAGCATCAAAAGATGATTTTTCGAAAGATAGCTTATTGCAGAAGGCAATAAATGCTGCCGGCATATCCTCAAAATAGGTGGATTAAGAATCTTGCAGTGGAATTGCCGGTCAATTTTTTCCGCAACAACTGATTTATTTTGCCTTTGCAATCAGCATTCCCCAGATGTTAGAGTGTTGCAAGAAACTTGGCTTTCTAAAGAAAAAACCTTTCATCTTAAAAACTATCACATTTCGCTTAGACCGCCCCTCTCGAGGAGGTGGTTTAGCAGTGCTTATCTCTTCAAAAATTGCACATCGGGTAAAAGTTACAGGTCAAATAATGAATTAAGAAAGTGAAATTTTAACATTAGATATCGCTCTTCCGGGACACATTCCCTTTTCGTTAGTAAACGCTTATTTCCCGTCAGGTGTTCAAAATTATAATGTTTTAGATACCGTAATTTTGTCTTGCAGAAAAGACATATTAATGGCAGGAGACTTCAATTCTCATCACACTTCGTGGGGATTCAGAACAGATATGAGTGGAAAGCGCTTGTGGGATATTATTGCTAAATATAATTTAACATGCATTAACCAGCGAACCCCCACGTTTGTACAAAATCAGTTTCATTCTGCGATTGATCTGACTTTCTGTAGTCCTAGCCTCTGTATTTCTACATGGTCTTCTTTAAACTCGGGTACAAATAGCGATCATTTTCCTATATTGTTTGAGCTTGTATGTCCCGTGACTTCAATAATCAGGCAGCCCACTTCTCACATCAATTTTAATACATTTCAACAGACACTACGAGTGGCTTTGTCAAAACGAACCAAGGTAAATAAACAGCGAAATGCTATCAACTTTAAGGATGTTATAAAATAATCTTTAAATAAAGCTAAATTCGCAGTTCAGGTCTCTAAACAACGCCCTTTGAATCATTGGTGGAACGCTGATTGTTCACGCCATTACAGGCTAAGAAAAGCAGCATGGCGAAAAGTGCTCTATGATCAGTGCCCTAGAAACTGGAGTGATTACAAATACGCGGCTGCAATTTTTAAGCGAGTAGTTGCCGCTGCGAAGGATAACTATGACAGCCAACGCTTCGAGTTCATTTCAAAGCCTGGCCACACGAAATCACTTTTCAACTTCCTTAAAGCCCAAAAAGTAATCCCACCATCAAGAAACCTCGAATCGATAGTTTCAACGCCACGTGAGTTGCCTACTTTTCTGAAAAATATTGCTCAAGGGCTGGAAAGCCGCTTCACGGCTGCTAACTTTTACCACTCGCCGTGCCCTGTTAACAGCGATGACTTTGAAGAGGTTACAGCGTCGGAAATAGCACAAGTAGTGAAAATGTTACCCAATTCTGCTCCTGGTCCGATGGAATAACTGCATCGGTAATAAAAATAATTTATAAAGTATCACCTCAAGATTTACTTGCAATAGTTAACCACTCCATTAGACATTCGTGGATTCCGCCTGAGTGGAGAATTGCGAAAATAATTCCTTTATTAAAGAAACATGGAGCTGGGTTTACTTTGGATAATATTAGGCCTATTTCACTCACATCTTTTCTGGTAAAACTAATCGAAAGACTTCTACACAATAAGATAGACAACTGGTGGGACGAAAATGCAATTGTAAGCCCATGCCAAATTGGATTCAGGCGTGGCTGCTCCATTTGGTGTGCCCATGTTGATCTGGAAAGCAGGATACAACTAGCTCGTTCTAAGAAACAGGTTTCCGCCTTAGTCACTTTAGATATTGCAAAAGCTTATGACAGTGTGGAACGCATTAAACTAATAAATTTGCTAACGCACATCGGGTTACCAAATTACTTCGTGGCATGGGTTTACTCCTTTCTAAAAGATAGAGAATTCTATTGCTCTCCATCTGGCATGTCGTCTTCAAAGTATAAACAAACTAGAGGTCTCCCCCAAGGTTTGGCACTTTCACCATTATTATTTAATATTTTATTGTGCACAATTCTAGTACAACATCATGTACAGGTGTATGTATATACGCTGACGACATCACATTTTTTGCTACAGTTACAGATATACATACATTATATCAGATGCTACAGTTTTACATGAACGCTCTGAACACATGGTTAGACGACATTAATCTATCATTAAACATCAGGAAAAGTGCAGTCATAGTTTTTCCTATAAGTGCTCCAGTGCAGATTTTCGTACTTTACAGACAGGACTTTATCCCGCAGGTGAAATCGATTAAGTACTACGGAGTGACTTATACCGAAAACCTAAATTGGAGTCCGCATATAGAAAATATGGCAGCTAAAGGAGCACAGGTGCTTGGGAGGCTTCGTAGACTCAGCAATTATCGTTGTGGTTTACGTCGTGATGTGCTAATAATGATATAATGTATGTATATTCGCCCAATATTGGAGTTTGGCTGTGTGTTGTTATCTGGAGCACCCACCTACAAAATTAGACCACTGGTACTACTAGAACGCGAAGCGTTACGTTTATGTCTTGGGCTCCCTAAATTTGTCGCAATTAATGTTTTATATAAGGAAGCGCGCCTGCCTTCTTTTCGTGCTAGGTTCCAAATACTAGCGGTTCGTACCTTCCTGAAAATATACGCATCCCCACATGCGAGGTCACAATATGTTTTCATTAATGAGCCGACGTCATTTTTTAACCAACAGTGGTCTAGATTAAAGTGTCCACAAGTCATCGTCGTACAGAAGCTCTTGGAAACATTACATGTTAACCTTCGTGAAGTACGGGTACTAAGAACACCTATTCAAACAATGAAAATACAATTTGACAATATTTTTCCAAATAATTGCAAAAATCTTCCCAGTAGATATCTAAATGCCATTTTGAAAGACCACCTCGCAAGATTAGACACAAAGATTCTAATAGCAACTGATGCTTCAGTTCGCGAAGAGAAGGCAGGAGTCGGAATTGCATCTTCAGTGTTTGATTGGTCTTTTTCGATTCGTTTACCTGATTTCACACCTATTTATCAAGCGGAATTACTGGCAATTCTCTTAGCGTTACGAAAATTACCTCAATCAGCAAATGATGCTCTTATTCTTTCAGACTGCTTGTCTGCGTGTAGTTCATTAACTGCGCCTAATATGTCCAATGCTTTAAAAGTATTTTACGACCTTGCCCCAAGACATTTACGACTCATTCGCTTGGTGTGGATACCAGGGCATAAAGGTTTAACCCTCAATGAATATGCAGATGCACTCGCAGTGGCCTCACATAATTATCCCATAATATCTATATTGCCGACGATAGCATTTATCGCCGTGGCACTTTGAAAAAAAAAATGTCATGTCAGATCAGTTTGAAAAATCTCGCTTGACAACATCGGATTTTTCCCATCTTAAGTACCCTTCACTCTAAGCCAAAAACGGCCGAAATGGGAGCAACGGCTGTTTTTACTCCTTCAGACCGACTGTTACTCTCCGAAAAGACTAAGCGGAACAAGATGGCCGACTTGTTCGAGAATGGGGGAGCAACTATGTTCATCTGAGTTTGTAAGGGAGCAAGGGAAGGAGGAACCGCTGTAAATGCTCTCGTCAGGCAACGGTTACTCCCCGGCAGGACACCACACACAAATATGCATGCCGCCCACATTGATATTCATGGGCCAGATTATTGTTTGTTCTGTGTGCCAAACTTCACCAAACCAAAACAGTGATTTATTTTAGCATCCGCAGATAATAATATAGCAGCGCTGGCTGAACATAGAAGGCCTGAGAATACAGCTACGGCAAGTACCTAACACACGCAGCAGCAGAATGGAGAGTTGGCACGTCAAAGCGGACCGAACGCCGAAACACGTGCAAAACAACGATAGAAAAAAAGCCTAGACACGCCGTTCGTCCGCGAAGGAAGGGCGTTAAAGTCGATCAAGCACCGAAACACGTGCATAAGGAGCCCCCCCCCCCCCCCCCCTTAGATATATCGGAGAAGAAAAAAAAAAAAGCGGACCCAGACGCGCTTTTCATCAGCCGTACACTTAGTAGCACGCTTCACCGTGTAGTTTGAGGGAAGAATGACAAATCTGCGCCATCTGCGCCCACACAAAAAGTGTGGCGCTAGTGTAGTAAGCGATGTGGAAAGGGAACACAGACATGCTAAGCAGCGGGGTGAACCGACAGATGATGTGGAAAGAAAATGGGCAACCTTTCTAAGCTGTAGAAGAGATGCATCCCTTCTGATCAATGAAAAGATTAGAAGGAAGGGAGCTCAGTGGCTGGCAGAAGTACATAAAAAAGATAGAAAGGCAGCTGCGAAATTTTGGAACCATTTAAACTCCCTAAGAAATGAGACGAGCCTAGAGCAGAACTTTATAACTACAGCCCAAGGTGCTAGGCTAGAAGGGGACGAAGCTATTGAATATATAAGAACAAGGCTGCCAGAAAAATTTCAACAAAGAAGTACTTTATGCACCACAATAGACAAAGACGAATCAAGTGGTGCAATGGCTCCATTTTCACAACAAGAGTGGGAAAGGGCTGAGAAAAGGGTTCCTAGTAGTACATCAACAGGCCCAGATGGCATTCCAATTAGGCTGATAAAAACATTAGGTCCGAAGTCTAAGCAGGCTTTGAGAGAGGCAGTGAGTACAATAATAATCGATGGTGAAGTTCCCGATGGATGGAAACTTAGCAGGATGAGCATGATCTATAAAGGAAAGGGGGACAAAGCTGACATAAACAACTACCGTCCTATAACAGTGACATCAGTGGTCTACAGGCTGGCGATGCAGATTATAAAGGAAAGACTGCAGGCGTGGATAGAGGATGAGGGGGTGCTGGGGGAACTGCAGAATGGGTTTCGGAAACACAGGAGGTTGGAAGACAATCTGTTCTCACTGACGCAGTGCATCGAAATAGCAGAAAAAGAACACAGACCCCTGTGGCTAGCATTTTTGGATATCAAGGGAGCGTACGATAGCGTGGTTCAAGAGGAATTGTGGGGAATACTGGACACACTAGGCGTGGAACATGTAGTCACTAATCTTTTAAAGGGTGTCTATAAAGGTAACAAGGTAGTTATAAAGTGGGAAAAACAGGTATCCAAGCCGGCAGAGGTAAAACGGGGGCTTAGGCAGGGGTGCCCCCTGTCACCCTTATTATTCATGATGTACCTACAAGGATTAGAGGCAAAATTAGAGGGAAGTGGACTGGGCTTCAACCTCTCTTTAGTCAAACAAGGAAAACTTATTGATCAGGCACTACCAGCATTAATGTACGCAGATGATATAGTGCTGATGGCCAACAACAAGGAAGATTTGCAGAGATTGATGGACATCTGCGGTAATGAGGGAGATAGGTTAGATTTTAGATTCAGTAGGGAAAAATCAGCAGTCATGATTTTCAGTGACAACGAAGGTAGTGAGCTTAGAATACAGGAGGTCACGCTAGAGATAACAGATAAATACAAATATCTGGGCGTATGGATAAGCAATGGGACCGAGTATCTGAGGGAACACGAAATATACGTGACGACTAAAGGTAACAGGAATGCAGCAGTCATGAAAAATAGGGCACTGTGGAGTTACAATAGGTATGATGTTGTGAGAGGAATATGGAAAGGGGTCATGGTTCCTGGGCTGACGTTCAGCAATGCGGTCTTGTGCATGAGATCAGAAGTTCAAGCAAGATTAGAAATTAAGCAACGTGGAATAGGTAGGCTTGCTTTAGGAGCTCATGGGAATACACCAAATCAGGGAGTACAAGGTGATATGGGATGGACATCATTTGAGGGCAGGGAAGCTAGCAGCAAGATAAAATTTGAGAAGCGATTGAGAGAAATGGGGGAAGAGCGTTGGGCTAGGAAGGTTTTCAGCTACTTGTACATGAAGAATGTCGATACAAAATGGAGGAAGCGAACCAGAAAGTTGACTGGTAAATACTTAGAAAACAGCAGGTGGCCAAACCAAAAGGAACTATCGGTTAAGAAAAAAGTGAAGGAAACGGAGACTGACATGTGGAGAATGGGCATGATTAAGAAGTTCGCACTAGAGATCTATCGAAATTTTAAGCAGGAAATTGCCAAGGAAAGGATCTATGATAATACTCGGGGTAGTTCTCTACTGTTTGAGGCCAGGACGGGAGTACTGCGAACCAAGACATATCGGGCCAAATACGAAGGGGTCGACACAGTATGCAGTGCGTGTGGAGAGGAAGAAGAAACTGCCGAACACTTGATAATGTTCTGTAAAGGGCTTCACCCTATAGTTCAGGATGATGGCGCAGAGTTTTTCAAAGCACTGGGATTTAGGGACAGCGAGGGCAAAATAGACTTTAAGCGGGTAGACGTAACTAGAAGGAGGTTATCTGATTGGTAGCTAAAGTCAAGGCACGAGTGAAAATTAAACCCTTCACTGCGAAGTACGAATCCTCAACTTCATTATTTAAAGGAAAAAAAAAAGATAAATGTAATGGTTAGTTCACTAAGTATTACGGCTAGGTGGCGTTAGCCGCCGCCCGATCTAAAGGGTACAGCCACATCCATCCATCCATCCATCCATCCATGTAATTTACAAAGTAATTTTTATTCAGTGTTTATGTTTACTAGCACTTAATAGAAATTACACTCAACTTTTTATATTTAATTATGAGCTTTAGTGTACCTCAGTTTTTTTTTATAAGTGTAATAAAAAAAACACACTGAAAGCATTACGCTGGCGCCTGTGCTGCCACTGCTCGACGTTTTTTTTTTTTCGGCGCAACTAGGTTCGCGTTCGCACTACTCATATTCATAAGGTCTGTGGTCGGCGAGCACATGGACATGCGAGCTTGTGAGCTATGTTTTGATTTGATCATGTGTGTGTGTCGCAGATTTGCGTTTCTACTTATTCGTGAAGAAGGTTAGTGTATATTTATCTTTATGGAGCGCGAAGTTGTTGTGGATTTTGCTGCTGGGTGGAACAAACACATCGTAAACACGTCTTCAGCTATCTGCAAGCCTGTTCGCTCGTCGGACAAAGGATTGTGCATGCATCAGCGTGCAAATGAGTGGCATTTCCAGCAACATTTAATGCTCTCACAATAGTTTGTTGAGTGGTTGCGCTATTAAAAGAGAAATGATTTGCTCTTTCTTATTTACCGTATCCATTGCTAGCCGTGTCGGACTAAATTAACTCTATTATTACCACCTGCATACCCTCTTGCTTCCCCTGTCACCACTGCAGTGCCAGTGTACTTTTGCAGTTAAAAGTTCATTTCCGCAACACTACCTCACTTGAAAAAACATTGGGGCGGGGTTGTAGCTGCCTTCATACTGGCACTTTTCTACCATTGGCTTTATGTAACGTTAACGGCTGAGTGTTGGGGCCTTGGGCCGCATTTTTAGAGCTGTAAAGTGTATGTAAATCAGTAAGTGAACAAATCATTGTCGCATCACTTCACTGTCATAGCCAAGCGGTTGCGCACAGAATTTTTTTAGGCCGGGCGTAGGGAGCCCATAATGACGAACATATTCGCTTGCCCGGCCTCCAATTCAGATATGCGGACCCCCCCCCCCTCCCCGCACGCCTCAAAAAAAAAAATCTGCCCACATCACTGCGTCACTTGCTTCACCTCTGCGCTGAACGCACTATTTTAACAGCGCACCATCAAGCGAGCAATTTACATATGGACAGAACAATTGGTGGAGGAATGACTCAAATCTTTCAGATTTCTTTAGTCATGCAAAACCTTCGCAAAACTGAATATTGTAAAAGACAATCATAAATGCTGTATGTTCTCGTTAGCGTTGTCATTATTCTGCATCATGAAATCTTTATGCGCTGTGAAAACTTGGCATGCCGTTGAAGTCACATATCGACGTTAATACCAATCGACGAAAATTTCGACAACCTCAATAACGCCGTTTGAGATTTGCCGCATGCACATAATTAGGCTGATTCCCACTTGGCTGTTCTTAACCTGACTTCACTGCTACCAAATGAAATAATATTTGATGCATGTCTTTTACTACTTTTTTTCAGGGATATGACACAAATTTCATTATACTGCAGATAAAGATGCTCCCAACGATGATAAAGCACAGAAAGCCAGTGAATTTTGGTAAGTGCAGACTTTTTGTACTACGTATATGAAAGCATCGCTTTTTAGGGGCAAACTGTGCATGTGTTGGCCAGAGAATAGTTTATCATGCCACATGGTTACACTGGCACTGACAATTTGACATGGCTCCGCTGGCCCGTGTGTGTGCTCACACTGTTACCGTTAAGATAAAATGTTTATGTTTTCATTGCAGGGATTGCTGTTTGTACTAGAAAGCCAACTGCCAAGATTTGTTTATGCTGGTGCTCCTAAAAGTATGCTTTCCCTATTTACATGGATAACACTTGGGCCTAGATTAACAAAGCTGTCCATGCGCAGACCTTCATAACAGCGTTTCTTGACTTGCCTTTACCCTGTTTTCTGCAGATGTTTCATGGGTTTAAAAGTGCCACAGCATGTTGACCTCCCCCACTCTGAAAAATTCGCGTTCAAAGTTCTGCAAAAGTGGGCTTAACTTTCTTCTTCACCTACTTGCTGTTCTAAGATCCTGAAGTGTTATGCTCTTACTAGAGGTGGCAGTGTCTCTAATGTATGTATTTTCATCACAAAAGTATGCGATCTTGGCTAGACTGATAGCACGTCCTCAACAAATGTCTTTGTGGTACATGTAGAAGGCAGTACAAAATAAATAGGCAGACATTCACACCGGGAGCTAACTTCTAATAATGCTTTTTTTTGGAACCACGGTGCGCTTATTCCAATTTGTCTAACAGAGCAGTAACCTGTTTGGCTGTGAACCAACAAGACATTGAACTAATAAAAGCTTCACATCTTGTTGCTCTCAGATATATATGTATTGGCAAGCTATCTGTTACACTGTCAAACAAAGAATCAGAATATCTGTGCATGCCTTAAGATATATTGCTTCGTTCACATATCTCGTGGCTGTGACTCGTCAACCGAGTAAACAAATGCACCCTAGTTTACTAAATTTAAAGCATTTTTTGAAGGTAGCACGGTCTACAATTATTTGTCTATAGTTTTGTCCAGCCGTTTGCGTCAGGTACAAAGAAATATACTGAAGATTATCATGCAGCCTCTGCAAATGGTTGCTTTCAAGCAGGCTTTGCATGCTTGGCTTGTGCCTACAGGTATTGCACAATTCAAGACGCAGCAGCGTATGATAGAACAGTAGAATGGAGTGCAACTATGTGCACGAGCTAAATAAGTATTTTAACATGAGCGGACCGTACGTGTTATTTGCCACACACATGATCTCACTTAGAATGCCCATTGGTGAATGGGCTCATAGAAATGTCACTCAGCTGTGTATAGGAAACAAGTTAACTTAACCTAAGGGTATCTTTAACTGCTACAAATATGCCTTGTTAAGGTGCTGCACATTTTCTTCCAGAATATTGCTGTCTGAGACATCATGTGAAAAGCGTCTACCACATCAGCATTTATATGGTTTGCCAAGTAACGTTTGGCCGAACCTTCCTTTTTTTTCACATTTCGTTTTGCAGTAGACATCCTAGAATGTAAGCGCTACTGCAGTATGTGTGACTCATTGTTATGTATTGATTCTGGCATGTTTAACCTCACACTTCTATTTTTTTTCTTGCAGCAATGAGATGCTTCACATATGCCTGTGGTGACATTCCGCTGCGCTAGCCTGATGGAAACACCAGCTGCGAAACTTGAGTCCTTCAGCATTGGAGAAGTTGCCCTTCTCTCAGCAATGATGACACACACTGCCCTATGCTAGAAATTCAAGATTGTTTTTCCACGGATGACGCAGAAAACCTTTGATGTATTATGGTGCTTGTTTAGTGCTGGCTGTGGTGTGGCGAAGTCTACTTTTACGTGTGCTCACACGTCGCCTCATAAAAAGAACAATAAAGCATTTATTTTCCTTTCAATATTGTCCACTTTTTGTGTTAGAAGCACCCAAGCAGTGCTCTTCCAAGGAGCTCTCGCCATGTGTTAAGCATGTGACAAGCATACTCGAGATAAATAGTCATTTCCCCAAGAAGTAACTGGAAGCAGGTGCAGTTGGTTTTCTGAGAGTAACTGCGAACACGTGGGAGGAACGGTAAAGAGTAACTGTTGCTCTTAGAAGAGCAACTGGTGGGAGTAATGGTTGGTCCGCAGGGAGCAACTGGTGGGAGTAACTGTTGGTCCGCAGGGGGGAACTGGGGGGAGTAACTGTTCATCCCCCGAAGGAGGAACTGTAAGGAGAACAACGGTTCGTCCCTCTGCAGTTACTCCTTTTAGGGGAGTAATGGGAGTGGCAATGCAATTGCTCCCTGAAAGGAGCAACCCCTATACCCCTGTTGCTCCCTTTTGGCTTAGAATTGAAAAAATCGATGGTGCTCTTTTAGAACAAGAGTGGCGATGTGGGCTTGTTGGTGAAACATTTGAAAGAAGTTTATGAAGCGCGAGGCGAAAAAACGAACACAGGAAAGAATAGACTGAGAGGATAGAGCGCTACTAGCAACAACATGTTTATTTTCGACCTCCAAGCCGTTTTTAAGCCATAATCGTCAGGCGAGCAAGCAGATAAGCACGTGTTTTCAGATAAATGCACGACAATGTCATCCACCTACAAGAAAAAACGGTAAATGGGACAATAAAAAACCACACAGATAAAATCACGTATCACTGCATACGCAGGAACGCCAGTTCCTTGGGTGACAAGGCAATTGAAGGCTTGCTAATACATACATCTCCAAGAGCATCAATAAGTTCGGCTTCTATGATCAACCGAGTCATCTCATCCTTATGCCGACCAACAATGATTGTACTCTGGAACAAAGGCCGGCACCTACACGTGTGAATGTGAAGAGCGAGAAAACCTTCTGGCGGCAGTTTATCCACCTTGTAATTGTGTTCTCTCAATCGCTCATTCACACACCTACTGGTTTGGCCGACATATTTTTCCCACATGTGAACAGAATAAGATAAATGACGAACGAAATGCACTCCACAAATTTGTGTGTATGCCTTTTTGTGCACAACACCCTTTCCCCACGTGAAGGATTCGTCAGCACATACAACTTCCCAAGTTTATCACGTACTGAAAATAGCACCCTAATATTGTCCCGAAGTGCCACTTTCTTGATGTTATGTGACATATGGTGAACATGTGGAATTATGGCCATGCGTCTTGATTTTGCCGGTGAATCGACATGAACATTAGATTGGCTTGACCTTGCACGAATCCTTTTCAACTCTTTTTCCGCAACTGAAGCTAAAACATGATCCGGATAGCCCGATCCTTACAAACGTGTGATCTGATTATGGAAGCTCTGCTTCATAAGGTGCGCACATGACTTGTTCAATGCGGTTTTGAGGCAAGTCGTCGCGATGGCTCGCTTGGTTAGTTTGGAATGACCGGAATGAAATGGAAGTAAAGCTTTCTGAGCACGCGGATCATAGCACCAGCATAGCTGATTGTCAGAACACTGAACACTTAAATCTAAATACATTATTCGTCCGTCGCTAGGCCATTCTACTGTTACTTCAAGGGGCTTACGACCATCATGAAACACATTCAACACACTAGTACTCTCACTTTGGAAACTTTCCCCCGAGCTGTCAATGAAAATAATAAAATCATCTACATATCGGAACACTTTCCTAGCCGTCGTCTCTGCGAGACGATATGCCACAATTCTATCAAGTTCTGCCCGAAACAGATTGCTCAAGACAGCCGCGATGCAAGAGCCGATACATATACCCTGCTTTTGCAAAAGAATATCATTGTTCCATTTAATGAACGTCGAAGTAAGATAAAATTCCAACAGGGTAAGAAAATTATCAGCTGATATACCTGATTCAGAAGAAAACTTAACAGCACCAATTTCATCAGTGCTACTTCCAACACATTATAGCATTTGTGGATGGGGAAGGGAATAGTACAGGTCTGTCACGTCAATTGAGAAGGCTTTTAGCCCTTCATTTTCATGAGATTCCATGAACCTTAAAATACTATCGGAACTCTTAAATACTATCGGAACTCTTGCATCCGCAAGGGTATTATTCCGGATGAAGTCCTCGCGCTTTGCGGAGGCTTTTCGCCTTCCTATGGCCATACAAGGAGGATTCTCAAGATTTTACGCGCTGAATCGTATCGTCACGTTCGCTTGCACAGGATTCGTCTTTGTGCATATCTTCATACTTCCTCTGATTCATCTGTCGCTGGATCTCTGCTGAAAAGGTACCTGCAATTGACTGGGCAAGCTACTGAAGCTCTTTGGATGCCTCAGCTGCACTATCTTCGTGAGCGGGTCACCAGTGTTCGACGGATGGCCAAGGGAAAGGTTCATGTATACCTGAAGACCTCCAGCTTCCTGATGACGTCATTCAAGTCCTAGAGTTGGGGCCGAAGTTCGGGCTTCAAAGAGAGAGGACAAATCCTGAACTCCTGACTGTCGTTCGTCAGGTGGCACGTCGTGCGACTGAAGGTGAGGAAGAAAGAAGTACCTCTGAAGGAGTAGACGCCATTTCGCGTTGTAAACCTGTGTGTTCTCACATTCCCGTTAAGCGTGTTTTGTCGTACCTGGACAATAATTCGCTGTGTGTTTTGCAGGGAGATAAGGAAGGTGGCTTCGCAGTTTTTTTCCGGTTCATGCTTCTTGGAAAAAGCTAATGATGCTATTTCTAGGGTGTTCCATGTACAAGATGGCGTATCGTTGAACAAAGTAAAAGCAAAGGCTATCCAATTGTGCAAAAACATGAACGTAGTTGGAACTCCAAAAAGTATTCAAAAAAGTAAGAAGAATAGCATTGATGTATTTTTAATGCAAATACAAAGTTAACACTCCTTTTCGAGTAATAGTCTCGGAAATAGGTACTTGGCAGAAAGAACTCGCTGCTTTTTTGTTAGACAAACACAATCTTCTCGAAGTCCGAGATCCGTTTTTAGTCAAGAGTTCCGATAGTATTTTAAGGTTCATGGAAGCTCATGAAAATGAAGGGCTAAAAGCCTTCTCAATTGACGTGACAGACCTGTACTATTCCCTCCCCCATCCACAAATGCTATAATGTGTTGGAAGCAGCATTGATGAATTTGGTGCTGTTAAGTTTTCTTCTGAGTCAGGTATATCAGCTGATAATTTTCTTACCCTGTTGGAATTTTATCTTACTTCGACGTTCATTAAATGGAACAATGATATTCTTTTGCAAAAGCAGGGTATATGTATCGGCTCTTGCATCGCGGCTGTCTTGAGCAATCTGTTTCGGGCAGAACTTGATAGAATTGTGGCATATCGTCTCGCAGAGACGACGGCTAGGAAAGTGTTCCGATATGTAGATGATTTTATTATTTTCATTGACAGCTCGGGGGAAAGTTTCCAAAGTGAGAGTACTAGTGTGTTGAATGTGTTTCATGATGGTCGTAAGCCCCTTGAAGTAACAGTAGAATGGCCTAGCGACGGACGAATAATGTATTTAGATTTAAGTGTTCAGTGTTCTGACAATCAGCTATGCTGGTGCTATGATCCGCGTGCTCAGAAAGCTTTACTTCCATTTCATTCCGGTCATTCCAAACTAACCAAGCGAGCCATCGCGACGACTTGCCTCAAAACCGCATTGAACAAGTCATGTGCGCACCTTATGAAGCAGAGCTTCCATAATCAGATCACACGTTTGTAAGGATCGGGCTATCCGGATCATGTTTTAGCTTCAGTTGCGGAAAAAGAGTTGAAAAGGATTCGTGCAAGGTCAAGCCAATCTAATGTTCATGTCGATTCACCGGCAAAATCAAGACGCATGGCCATAATTCCACATGTTCACCATATGTCACATAACATCAAGAAAGTGGCACTTCGGGACAATATTAGGGTGCTATTTTCAGTACGTGATAAACTTGGGAAGTTGTATGTGCTGACGAATCCTTCACGTGGGGAAAGGGTGTTGTGCACAAAAAGGCATACACACAAATTTGTGGAGTGCATTTCGTTCGTCATTTATCTTATTCTGTTCACATGTGGGAAAAATATGTCGGCCAAACCAGTAGGTGTGTGAATGAGCGATTGAGAGAACACAATTACAAGGTGGATAAACTGCCGCCAGAAGGTTTTCTCGCTCTTCACATTCACACGTGTAGGTGCCGGCCTTTGTTCCAGAGTACAATCATTGTTGGTCGGCATAAGGATGAGATGACTCGGTTGATCATAGAAGCCGAACTTATTGATGCTCTTGGAGATGTATGTATTAGCAAGCCTTCAATTGCCTTGTCACCCAAGGAACTGGCGTTCCTGCGTATGCAGTGATACGTGATTTTATCTGTGTGGTTTTTTATTGTCCCATTTACCGTTTTTTCTTGTAGGTGGATGACATTGTCGTGCATTTATCTGAAAACACGTGCTTATCTGCTTGCTCGCCTGACGATTATGGCTTAAAAACGGCTTGGAGGTCGAAAATAAACATGTTGTTGCTAGTAGCGCTCTGTCCTCTCAGTCTATTCTTTCCTGTGTCCGTTTTTTCGCCTCGCGCTTCATAAATTTCTTTCTTCTAGAACGGCGGAGATATCAATTACGAGACTAGGATGCCGAGCCCCCCCCCCCCCCCCGAACTTTTATCTACACAGGTCTGGTCTGGCACAGTCTCCCCTATGCTTCCACTGCAACGAGAGTAAATCCCTTCACCATTTCCTCTTAACATGCAGTTTATACACAAACCAAAGAAAGAGACTGTCAGAAGAACCTCTCCGTAGGTTGGCTCTAAATTTGTCCCTTCCGGTGGTCCTCTCCTTTGGAGCAACTCAAAAGGGATTTAGCCAAAGGAATGTTTGCGAGGCCGTATGTCTAAAGGCAACAAAACGATTAGAATGTTAAGCTGAGGCATAAATTCAATTTATTTCAAATCATATTAGCCTGTTCGTTTTTTGTACTACCTCTATTTTATTTCTAATCTATCGTTTACCAATTGGTTCTTTGTTTAAACATCGTTATCTAAATAATCCGGCTGGTAAAACAACTCCACCTCACAAATGAGGCACCGTCCGTTTCATGGCCGATCCCTCGTAGTGGGTTGCGCCAGGACTCTGAGGACCGACCGACCGACCGACCTATCTCTATTTTATTTCTAATCTATCGTTTACCAATTGGTTCTTTGTTTAAACATCGTTATCTAAATAATCCGGCTGGTAAAACAACTCCACCTCACAAATGAGGCACCGTCCGTTTCATGGCCGATCCCTCGTAGTGGGTTGCGCCAGGACTCTGAGGACCGACCGACCGACCGACCGACCGACCAACCGACCGACCGACCGACCGACCGACCGACCGACCGACCGACCGAGAGAAAGCGAAGGCAGTCGCCATTGCCGGGCTCGCCGGTCACTTGCTCTCGGGGTGTGGCCTTTTCTCGGGGTGTGGCTCTCGTGGTGTGGTTCTTTTCTTGCGCAATCAAATATCATCGGTTCCAGTGGCTCTAGTCCCGACCAATGACGGCATCATTCGGATGAAAAACCCAAAAATCATTCAGGTGGAATTACGGTCAGTGACGGCCCATTTCCAGTCCATAACAGAGGTCCACCAGTTCGGCAGAGGAGGCATACTGTGCTTTTCGCCAGACCAGTCCTGTGTCCTAGATCTACTGAAGTGTTCGATGTTTGCATCCCAGCCGGTGAGCGCGTTCACACCTTCACATTTAGCATGTACCCGAGGCCTAGTGCGTGGCGTCGGTGCCAACATGCCACCCTCCGAAGTACTGGAGCTGTTTTCGCCAGCAGGTGCTATTTCAGTCTATCGGTGTGGACGAGTGGTTGATAAGAACAAAACACCAACTGAGTCTGTAATTGTAACCTTTGCGGGATCATTCCAACCATCAGAAATTAAGGCTTGGCCTTTAATTTACAGAGTAGAACCACTCTCTCCTCGTCCGCTCCAATGCATAAAGTGTTGGCGTTATGGTCCCACAATGAAAGGTTGTAAATCAGCGGTCAGGTGTAAGGTATGCGGGGAAGGTTACAATTCTAGCGACTGTCAGAGTAATAAAAAAAGTGTTGCCTATGTAACGAAGCTCATGCTGCCGATAGCTCTAATTGTTCGGCATAGGTACGTGAACTGCAAATTCTAGAAATAGTAGAATGAAGACGGTGCTCACGGAAGGAGCACTTGAAATACAAGCACGAACACAAGGCTAGGCGGGTGTTACAGCTCGTAGTATGTCAATAATAGAAGCTTTCTCTGTCGCTATTGCGGACACAATTGAGAAGGCAGTGGAGAAGGCGATGGAGCGCATCGCTGGGAATCTTTGTGAGTCCTTGGCCCAGATTATATCGAACCAGATGGCTCAAATGTTGGGTACAGCGGAAAACAATTTCAGTGCACCACTTAACATTAGTGACTCCTCGGAGTTTGCGAAGGAGTATGGCTCTGATACGCCACAGCAGGCTACGGAAGCCCTTCACATTCGGGACTCCCCTGAGATTTCAAAGGAGCATGGCTCCGATACGCCACAGCAACCTACGGTAGCTGAAGATCCAGTAGAGGAAGGTAGCGTATCTCAATGCGAGCTTACCAGGAAAGTGGAGGACTCAGATGAAATGGAGACGGATCCCTGATCGCTAAAGCGCTCGAGATCCCCTTTGTACAAAAAAAGGCATCGCACCTGTCAATTCTAAAACAAAAAAAGTACCAGCAGAACACCCTGTCTAAAGCTGATTTTCTTGAAAATATTCTAAACAAGGCCATCATTAAGGCTATTTTAGAGCAACAATAGGGCCACTTAAAATCCTTCATTGGAATTGCCGATCGATTCCCTCTGCAGCAACTGATATAATATATTTGGCACCAAAATTTTCTTCATATATTATTGCACTACAAGAAACTTGGCTTTCAATGCATCACTCTTTTCAAATAAATAGATTCAGATCTTTCCGCCTAGACCGTCCATCAAAAGGTGGAGGTTTGGCATTTTTTTATTAATAATAGAATAAGTCTCAAGGCGAAAATTGCGTATAAGCTCATGTCACCTGACAGTGAAATTCTCGCCTTAGAAATAACCTTACCAGGCTGCATGCCTTTTTTGGTGGTAAATGCATACTTTCCTAAAGGTGTAATAGATACTCGATGTTTAAACAGTGCAGTGACTTTTCGTTATCAAAATAACATTCTAATCGGCGATTTCAATTCTCATCATACGTGCTGGGTTTCCGAACTGACCGATACGGTAAGAGATTGTGGGAGTGGACAGCGGATAACAACTTGTGTTGCCTGAATTCAAGAACACCCACTTACATTAGTGTTGGGTCTAGCTCAGCCTTAGATTTAAGTTTTGTTAGTTCATCATTCACTAGTTTGTCGAGGAGTGTGTGTGATTGTGCAACAAACAGCGATCATTTGCCTATATTATTCGATATTGCTTGCCAAGTTATAATGTCAGGCTCTCAGACTCGAGTGTTTATTACGTACACCAAATTTAGCAAAGATTTAGAATCCGCTTTAGCAACTCATTCTGAAAAGCAAGAAGATACCAAAGCCATGAAACTAAGTGCACTGATCAAAAGAACATATAAAAATGCAGAATTCGTTGTGGAATCCGCAAAGAGCACAATCCATAGTCCGTGGTGGAACTCGGACTGTGCCCAGGATTTCCGACGATGAAAGGCAGCTTGGAAAAAAACTTATGTATAACGAATGCCCCCAAAACTGGTCTGATTACAAGTATGACGTTGCAATTTTTAAACGCATAGCCTCTTTAGCAAAGGAACAATATGATAGAAAACATTATGATCACCTTTTAAAACCATGTAACAAAAAGGCGCTGTTCAGGTTCATGAGATCACGTAAAATGTTGCCATCTCTAAATAATATAGGTTTTGAGATTACGTCCTCGGAAGAAACGGAGAAATTGTTAGAAATCATAGCTAAAGGCCTGTAGTGTAGATTTACATAAACTAAGCATTGCGATCTACAAAAACCAGCGTTAACAATTGAAGTTGCTGAAGTTACAGAGGAGGAGTTAGCACAAGTTATACAAGATTCGCCCTCGTCAGCTCTTGGTCCGGATGGTATCACAGCTGCTATGATTAAAATATTATTCAAATTATCACCATGTAACCTACTAAACACTGTAAATTATTCGTTAAAATATGCTTGGATTCCGTATGAGTGGAAATTAGCTAAAATAGTGCCGATGCAAAAAAGACAAGGCTTCAGATATGTCATAGAAAACATTCTACCAATTTCTCTTACATCTAATATGGTGAAGCTCATTGAAAGAGTGCTCCATAAAAGAATTATAATATGGATGGAGAAAAATTCGATATTAAAACCAAATCAAATTGGCTTCAGAACAGATTGTTCAATCTGGTGTCCACACGCAGATTTAGAAAGCCGCATTCAGCTTGCTCGCAAAGGAAGACAACATGCGGCACTAGTGACATTGGATATAGCTAAGGCTTATGATAGTGTAGAACATTCAGTTTTATGAGGCATATTAGAGAGCCACAATCTCCCAAAATATATAATGGCGTGGGTGAGGGAATTTTTGAGAGGAAGAAAGTTCTATTGCTTTAAGGATGGGTGCACATCGTCAAAGTGCAAACCAACTCGTGGTGTCCCTCTAGGTGCTGTATTATCGCCAGTTCTATTTAACATCTTAATGAGCACTATACCGTGTTGCCAAGACGTGAAGGTGTTTGTATATGCTGATGATATTGCATTTTTCATGGCACATAGTGACATATATTTTTATATCAAAATCTACAGAGATATGTGAATATGCTGGAGAGATGGCTAGATGCAGACTGTATGACCTTAAATGTAAATAAGGGTGCATTATTGATATTCCCGTTATCAGATCCCATCTCAATTTCAATATGTTATAAACAATAGCCCATTACGCAGGTGGAATCTCTTAAACATTTGGGAGTAATTTATAATGCCAACCTAACTCCTCACATAGAAAGCATGGCATCTAAGGCGCAACGCCTGCACGGTCTGCAAATACTGAACTGCAAAAACTGAACTTGCCCATGTTGCACGTTTGAAGCGCTGTATTCTTCGAGAGACTGTTTGACTCGCCCAGTGGGCTTCGTCTGCGCGGAGGGAAATGTTACCACATAGGCAATTTAGGTATGTGCACCTGTGTAGCGGAGAACAGGGTGGTGGCAAGAGCTCGCGGAAGGCGCGCCGAAGCAGAGCAGTTTGCGCGCCCGAGAAGCGTGTCGACCCTGTTCATTTTTTTGTTTATTTCTTGCGCCCGGGCGCGTACTTTGGGCACGTAGGTTTTTATCGACGCTAGTTAGCAAGCGATCTCGCGGCTATAGCGATAAAACGCGTGCCCATTTATTGCGTTCACCAAAAGAACATCGAGGGAAAGAACGAACACGCGCTACCGTGTTGGGCTCCATGTGCCTGCCGACGCTACGACCACTTTGGTCGCGGTAACGTTAACCTTGCAAGATCGCAATCGCACATTCCCCGAAGGTGTCCGGTGGAAGTCGATGTATTTGCACCAGCCTAGCTAGGCTATACACGCCTGCTCGCGTATTTCTGTCTGTTTCTTGCTGAGCACGACCGACAAACATGCTCTGTATACGTGCTGCTCCAGTTCTTCTTCCTGTCCTGCGTCTTGTTTTCTTCGAGACAAGGCGAAGGGAATCAAGCATCCGCCAATGCATGCATGCATGCATGTGAGCTAGCCGTTCGCGATTCAAACGTACAAAATCCGACAGATGAGTGCAGGGAGGAAGGGAAGGTTTGTATGGGAGAGAACATTGCACAATATAGTATTGAAGGCGGAAGAGTCATCCCGACATACACGCCACGGTGGTCTAGTGGCTTAAGGCACACGGCTGCTGAGCGCCGCACACCGCGGGATCGACCAGCCGCATTTTCGGTGGGCCCGTGTGCTTAGACTTAGGTGCACGTTAAAAAACCCCTGGTGGTCGAAATTTCCTGAGCCCTCGACTACGGCGTCTCTCTCTCAATCACATGGTGGTGTTGGTACGTTAAACTCCAACAGTTATTATTATTATTATTATTATTATTATTATTATTATTATTATTATTATTATTATTATTATTATTATTATTATTATTATTATTATTATTATTATTAGGTGAACGCGAGCAGGTGCGAGGTTGACATGGGAAAAAACATACATATAGGGCAAACAGGGCGATGCTTTGATGACCATGCAAGCAAGACAGCATACATACACAGCGTTAAGAATGGCTATGGTAGCCGCATGGCTGTGCAAAAAAAATGTAAGTGCAGTCCTCCATCATACTACTCGTACTTGCGGCTTCGTTTATTGCTGTGTTTCGGTGTTGTTTTGAAAGAAAGATTCAACCCTTCTGAACTTCATGACCCGATTTGAAAAGGTAAGTCTGAAAGAATAAGGTAGTGAAGTGCAACCGCTGAACATTCGCTGACTTTTGATTCGTGAGAAAACAGCTCCAAGCCTCACGAATACACACGGTGCCCAAATCAGGCCAGAAGTACGAAGATTAGACAAATGTGTGTACTACTACAGTGTTCTAACACTGTAGTACTATCCATTATTCCCATGCTCGCTGAAGTGCCGTGCGCTGCAGATCCCATAGACACTAGTACCAGAGTACCCTATAATGTATATTAAGAATCTCTATGCCCAGATGAACGTACGGCACGGCACGAGTCCATAGAAAACGCCACCCATGCCACCAGCCGAAGATGCCACTACACTATGGTTACAGACTACGCGTGGCAGGGACGCCGATGAGCGTCTCTTGCGGCGCAATTCGCAGGCATCGCGGACATAAGAGTTTCTCACAAATACCTAGAGCGAAGTGTGGCTCCACCATGGAGGAAGCTGTTGATTCGTGCCACTCACGGCACAGTGACAAGAATTATCCTCATCACCGTACAAATGAATATATAGTGTGCACACTGTGATAACATAAAAAAACTGGGCAAAGGCAAGCACAGAAAAGAGAATTTGACAGCAGAATTCAGCGATAATTACAAGTGTAACGTGCTGTACACAAAGTAAGCGAGTGTTTGCCAATGCGATTGACTTTAGGTTGCCAGGCATTACCGATACCGGTTACTCAGAATCGTTTTTCCAAGCTTATACTGCCACTTTCGCTGCTTGAATCCTAAAACTTTTCTCACGAGCTAGCTGCTTTCCTTGACACCACGCAACAGAATAACAATGTTGAAAAAAAAACAATGAGTAAAAAGCGGAAGCAGTTCACAAATTAAGCTTCTAAACCGGACCACTAAGCGTATAGCGCAAGCAACACCAGATTGACTGTGCAGAGCATAGCGACACATAGACTTTGCCAGGTGAGACGTGTTACATTTTTCTTCTACTGCCATAATCCCCGCCTTCGAAACTAGCTGGACCAATTTTGGGGTGCTTAACTGCCTAGATCACATTAGCAATCAGCTTGCATGTGTACATTGCCACCTGCATGCAATGGGTTGAGAGCAAGAGCGGATCTCGCCCTAAATAAGATCACGCGCGTCTTCTTTGCTCAAGAGCCAGCCGTCACGGCTGGCTCTCTTGACAGTCTCGTGACTTGTTGATCCAATACTATTCGCATCTCATGCTAGTGTCAATGGGAATGTGTGCACAACGTGACTATGCGTTTTTCAGTGCAAGAAAACGAAAAATTCAGAGTAACTGTTTAACGTTACGGCGTCTTTATCCGATGAAACTTCCTATCATGTGCAACAGATCTGACACACACACAACTTACAACTACTTTCACATCCACTTGCCGTCAAGACCAATGGTCACACGAACACCCACAAACAGAATACAACGCTACAGCACTACAACCACGGTAACCACATGCATTCAATCACAGAATAAATAAACAGCGACTATCACCACATGATCAACTGCAAACGGACGAAGAAAACGAAACTGAAGGTAAAAATAAAATCCCTGAGGCTATTTTCAAGTCGTTTAAAGCCAATCCGAAGCTCACAAATACCCAACGTTATTCAATGATATTGAATAACTCTACATATCCGTCCTTTCCTTGCATCCATACATTTTCATATTATTGTATGAAACTCTATATGCTTGCATTCAACAGCTCACTAGTGCCAGACTTACCTCTAGATGTAATTGTGAGAAACTCTATAATCGCGCAGGTCCACGTTGTCATGGATTGACGGATGAATTGATGTGGCTGTATCCTTTAGATTGGGCGGCGGTTAATGCCACCTAGCCGTAATGCTTAGTGATCCAACAATTAGATTTATCGTTTTTTTCTTTAAATAGCAAAGTTGAGGACTGGTAATTTGCAGTGAAAGATTATTTTCACTCGTGCCTTGACTTTAGCCACCAATCAGATAGCCTCCTTCTAGTTAATTCTACCCGCCAAAGTCTATTTTGCCCTTCCTGTCCATAAACCCCAGTGCTATGAAAAACTCTGCGCCATCATCCTGGACTACAGGGTGAGCCCCTTTACAGAACATTAACAACTGTTCGGCAGTTTCCTCCTCCTCTCCATATGCACTGCATACCGTGTCAAGCCCTTCGTATTTGGCCCGATATGTCTTGGTTCGCAATACTCCCGTTCTGGCCTCAAACAGTAGAGAACAACCCCGAGTATTATCATAGATCTTTTCCTTGGCTATTTCCTGCCTAAAAGTTCGATAGATCTCTAGGGCGGACTTCTTAATCATGCCCATTATCCACATGTCAGTCTCCGTTTCCTTCACTTTCTTCTTAACCGATAGTTCTTTTTGGTTTGGCCACCTGCTGTTTTCTAAGTATTTACCAGTCAATTTTCTGGTTCGCTTCCTTCATTTTGTATCGACATTCTTCATGTACAAGTAGCTGAAAACCTTCCTAGCCCAACGCTCCTCCTCCATTTTTCTCAATCGCTTCTCAAATTCTATCCTGCTGCTAGCTTCCCTGCCCTCAAATGATGTTCACCCCATATCACCTTGTACTCCCTGATTTGGTGAATTTCCGTGAGCTCCTAAAGCAAGCCTACCTATTCCACGTTGATTGCTTAATTTCTAATCTTGCTTGAACTTCTGATCTCATGCACAAGACCACATTGCCGAACGTCAGACCAGGAACCATGATCCCTTTCCACATTCCTCTCACAACATCATACCTACTGCAATTCCACAGTGCCCTGTTTTTCATCACTGCTGCATTCCTGTTACCTTTATTCCTTACGTATATTTCGTGTTCGCTTAGGTACCCGGTCCCATTGCTTATCCATATGCCCAGGTATTAGTATTTATCTGTTATCTCTAGCGTGACCTCCTGTATCCAAAGACCACTACCTTCATTATCATTAAAAATCATGACTGCTGATTTTTCCTTGCAGAATCTGAAATCTATCTTATCTCCCTCATTACCGCAGATGTCCATCAGTCTTTGCAAATCTTCCTTGTTGCCATGTTGATGATGATGATGATTTGAGGCTGATTCTTTTGTATCGGGCGGGCCAGATTAATCTGCCCTAGCCAGAGAAAAAAACACTTAAATGTTAAACCAGAAAACTTCAGACTAATAGGAACCGGATGGACGGACGGACGGACGGATGGATGGATGGATGGATGGATGGATGGATGCATGGATGGATGGATGGATGAATGGATGGATGGACGGATGGATGGATGGATGGATGTGGCTGTACCCTTTAAATCGGGCGGCGGCTAACGCCACCTAGCCGTAATATTTAGTGAACTAACCATTAGATTTATCTTTTTTTTTTCCAAATAGTGAGGTTGAAGATTCGTACTTTCCAGTGAAGGGTTTTATTTTCCCTCGTGCCTTGACTTTAGCCACCAATCAGATAACCTCCTTCTAGTTAAGTCTACCCGCTTAAAGTCTATTTTGCCCTCCCTATCCCTAAACCCCAGTGCTTTGAAAAACTCTGCGCCGTCATCCTGAACTATATGGTGAAGCCCTTTACAGAACATTATCAAGTGTTCGGCAGTTTCTTCTTCCTCTCCACACGCACCGCATACGGGGTCTACCCCTTCGTATTTGGCCCGATATGTCTTGGTTCGCAATACTCCCGTCCTGGCCTCAAACAGTAGAGAACTACCCCAAGTATTATCATAGATCCTTTACTTGGCAATTTCCTGCTTAAAAGTGCGATAGATCTCTTATGCGGACTTCTTAATCATGCCGATTCTCCACATATCGGTCTCAGCTTCCTTCACTTTCTTCTTAACCGATAGTTCTCTTTGGTTTGGCCACCTGCCGTTTTCTAAGTATTTACCAGTCAATTTCCTGGTTCGCTTCCTCCATTTTGTATTGACATTTTTCATGTACAAGTAGCTGAACACCTTCCTAGCCCAACGCCCCTCCTCCATTTCTCTCAATCGCTTCTCAAATTTTATCTTGCTGCTAGCTTCTCTGCCCTCAAATGATGTCCATCCCTTATCACCTTGTACTAGTTCCCTGATTTGGTGTATTCCCGTGAGCTCCTAAAGCAAGCCTACCTATTCCACGTTGCTTAATTTATAATCTTGCTTGAACTTCTGATCTCATACACAAGACCACATTGCCGAACGTCAGCCCAGGAACCATGACCCCTTTCCATATTCCTCTCACAACATCATACCTATTGTAATTCCACAGTGCGCTATTTTTCATCACTGCTGCATCCCTGTTACCTTTAGTCGTCACGTATATTTCGTGTTCCCTTAGATACTCGGTCCCATTGCTTATCTATAAGCCCAGATATTTGTATTTATCTGTTATCTTTAGTGTGACCTCCTGTATTCTAAGCTCACTACCTTCGTTTTCATTAAAAATCATGACTGCTGATTTTTCGTTACTGAATATAAAATCTAACTTATCTCCCTCATTACCGCAGATGTCCATCAATCTCTGCAAATCTTCCTTGTTGTCGGCCATTAGCACTATATCATCTGCGTACATTAATGCTGGTAGTGCCTGATCAATGAGTTTTCCTTGCTTGACTAAAGAGAGGTATAAGCCAAGTCCACTTCCCTCTAATTTGGCCTCTAATCCTTGTAGGTACATCATGAATAACAAGGGTGACAGGGGACACCCTTGCCTAAGTCCCCGTTTTACCTCTGTGGGCTTGGATACCCGTTTTTTGCCCATTTTATAACTACCTTGTTACTTTTATAGATTACCTTTAAAAGATTAGTGACTCCATCTTCCACACCCAGTGTGTCTAGTATTACCCACAAGTCCTTTTGAACCGCGCTATCGTACGCTCCCTTGATATCCAAAAATGCTAGCCACAGGGGCCCGAGTTCCTTTTCTGCTATTTCGATGCACTGCGTCAGTGAGAACAGATTGTCTTTCAACCTCCTGTGTTTCCGAAACCCATTCTGCAGTTCCCCCAGCACCCCCTCATTCTCTATCCATGCCTGCAGTCTTTCCTTTATAATCTGCATCGCCAGCCTGTAGACCACTGATGTCACTGTTATAGGACAGTAGTTGTTTATGTCATCTTTGTCCCCCTTTCCTTTATAGATCATGTTCATCCTGCTAAGTTTCCATCCATCGGCGACTTCACAATCGATTATTGTTCTGCTCACTGCCTCTCTCAAAGTGTGTTTAAACTTCGGACCCAATGTTTTTATCAGCATAATTGGAATGCCATCTGGGCCTGTTGATGTACTACTTGGAACCCTCTTCTCAGTTCTTTCCAACTCTCGTTGTGAAAATGGAATCATTGTGCCACTTGATCCATCCCTTTCTATTGTGGTGCATAAGGCACTTCTTTGTTGAAATTTTTCTGTCACCCTTGTTCTTATAAATTCAATAGCTTCGTCCCCTTCTAGCCTAGCACCTTGAGCTGTAGTTTTAAACCTCTTCTCTAGGTTTTTTTTCTCATTTCTTAGGGAGTTTAGATGGTTCCAAAATTTTGCAGCTGCCTTTCTATCTTTTTTATGTACTTCTGCTAGCCACTGAGCTCCCTTTCTTCTAATCTTTTCATTTATCAGAAGGGATGCATCCCTTCTACAGCTTAGAAAGGTTTCCTATTTTCTTTCAACATCATCTGTCGGTTCACCCCGCTGCTTAGCATGTCTGTGTTCCCTGGAGGCTTCCCGACGTTTTGCTATGGCTCTCTTAACTTCCTCATCCCGCCAACTGTTGGGTTCGTGTCTTCTTTTCGGGGTGACTTGTCACGTGCCTTAGCAAGATCTAGCTCAAACAGTCTAATTAGATTCGTGTATGTCCACACTGTTTTATTATCCTCAGTGATTACTTTCTCAAGTTGTTTAATAGCTTGTTCTATTTGCCTTTCTGAATAAAAATTTTCCTGTAGTTGCTCATCTTGTCTCCTTCCCACTTTCACTGCTCTTACAAAACTTCGCTTGATACATTCGTAATCACTACCCAGATTTCTGGAGCCACCTTCATCTATGTGCATTTCCTTGAGCTTATCATACATCCTATGTGACATCAGTGCGTAATCTATTGTTGACTGCAGCCTTTCTACCTCCCATGTTATTTGCCCTTCGAACTTCTCGGTACTGTTGCAAATGATCAAATCATGCCTTTCACACATATCCAAGATCATTTTGCCTGTTGAGTCAGTATACCCATCTATATCTTCTATGTGCGCATTCATATCTCCTAGTATAATTATCTTGCACTCTCCTCCTAATTCCTCAATGTCCTTTGATATACACTCCACCATTGCCTGGTTTTCCTCTCTGGCCTTTGCTCCCGTCCACAAGTACACCAAACCAAGGAGCGTCATCTGCCCAGCTACTTTCCCTCTTAACCATAAATGTTCCATGCATCCCTGCTTGACTCTTTGCCAACCCATGCTCTTATGTATAAATGCACCAATTCCACCCCCCTTTTCGCTGCCTTCTGTTCTATTGTAATATTCCCATACGTAGTCCGGATTGCAGAGTGGTAGCTCCATGTCCTGAAGATGTGTCTCCACAACCCCATATATCATCAGCTCCTCCTGCCTCAACTGCTCTTCTATCTCTTCCCACTTTAACCTACTCCTGCCACCCTGCATGTTATTATAGCCTAAGTCTGACTTAGCTCGGCCCTTGTGCTTACGTCGATTTCTTCTCCCACGGACTTCGTGTGGCTTGAATACTTGTGCCCCTTTAGGTCCGTCTTTGGCTACACTGTTGGCCTCAGGGCTCTGGGTCCCCCTAAAAAAGCTATGGCTTGGCGACCCTTTCTGTTACCGACCCTCCTGCCCATCGCACTTCTGTAGTGAATGCCATCCTGTGCAAAGGGGCGAGCGCTGGGCTCGTACACGTCTTGGTTAACTTCCATTACACTGTATCCGAGTTGCCCGCTCAAACCCTTGATCACACAATTGGCCTTCACTACCCTCCTTTCAATCCCACGAGGCTGCCCCCAGACCTCTGGGACTGTGTATATGGTCACATGCACACTCCCAGAGGCTTCTCGGAGCTTACGCATCCCATCCTCTAACTGTCTCTGAAGGTTCTGATCCTTGCCCTTCAACACATCATTGAGCCCAGCATGAATAATGACTAGATTTTCGCCCTCCATGCTGTTTTCTACAACCTCCTGAGCTTTGTCCAGTGCATCCACCATGCTCTTCCCTGACTGTGCCTCCACCCTGACTACCCATCTTCCTTCACTGTCTTAAAGACGCCATCCCCAACCCTGGCCACGTTAGAGTCCCCCCCCACTAGGACCCTTCTACGCTCCAATCGCTGGCTTCCTGTTTGTGATGGCGCCCCTGGTTGCTTTACCTGTTTCTCTCTCTGCCGCCTGTCCTGTGTTTCTGCCCTGCTTGAAGACTGCTGCGCCACCGAGCTGTATGTTCTCGGAGCCTCCGTGCTGTGGCCAGACACTGCGGCCCCCTGACCTCCCTTCTCACCTGTCGCCTTCTCCGCGACCCACGCCTTCCGTCTCACACCGCTCGGGGCCGGGGCAAAGAGCCATTAGCTCTTTACCCGCTGCTCTAGCTCGGTCCGCCCTTCCCGTTCTTTTCGATGGTCGCCCTTCATTTGCTCTAATAGGCTGGCGGTAGCCTCCTCCCGCTCACGCAACGCTCCGAGCTGTTTTTGGAGTTCTATCCTATGCTCCCGTTCCGCCCTAAGCCCCCCCCCCCCCCCCCTTGAAGCCCCTTGATGCTAGCCTCCATGCGCTGCACGGCCGCCTTCAGTGCCTCGCACAGCCGGCACACGAAACTCGCCTACTGCGTGTCGGCCAAACTCATGAATTCTGCTCATCTAAGTAGCACCAGCGCTTGCATTCTTCGCACTGCACCAGCTCACTCTGGCTCGTGGTTTTCCTATCCTCCTTAGCCATCGCCCGCCCGACCATTGGATCGAGTGCCCGACAGGCCTACGTTCAACCCTAATCCCGCTATCCAGCCGCCTCCGTTAACTCTCCTACCTCAACAACTGTTTGACGCTGCCGCCTACACCGCACACATACGTGTTCAATTTCGCTAGTAGCCTCTCACTAGGTCCCCTTCGTGTTCGGCTCTAGCTCTTTGACAACTAACCGGGCACCCCGACCTCTTCAAAACAGCTGCCTAGCCCGTTCACGTGGGCAACGTCACTACAACGTTGCCCGTGTCCCACACCTACAGTACTCGCAACGCTAATTATTGATTAGGAGAGAAAAAATAATAACAGTGTTCACAAACACGAAGAAATGAAGAGAAACTTATCTCTCGTTGCGCGCTGCTTCTGCACCAACCGACCTTGCACAATCTAGCACGACCTTGAATCTCTATGACTGAATGGATGGATGGATATGGCTGTACCCTTTAGATCGGGCGGTGGCTAGCGCCACCAAGCCGTAATACTTAATGAACCAAAAACTAGATTTTTTTTCCTTAAATAGTGAGGTTGAGGATTCGTACTTTGCAGCGAAGGGTTTAATTTTCACTCGTGCCTTGACTTTAGCCATCAATCAGATAACCTCCTTCTAGTTAAGTCTACCCGCTTAAAGTCTATTTTGCCCTCCCTGTATCTAAACCCCAGTGCTTTGAAAAACTGCGCCAGATGAAGCCCTTTACAGAACATTATCAAGTGTTCGGCAGTTTCCTCTTCCTCTCCACACGCACTGCATACCGTGTCTACCCCTTCATATTTGGCCCGATATGTCTTTGTTCGCAATACTCCCGTCCTGGCCTCAAACAGTGGAGAACTACCCCGAGTATTATCATAGATCCTCTCCTTGGCTATTTCCTGCTTAAAAGTTCGATAGATCTCTAGTGCAGACTTCTTAATCATGCCAATTCTCCACATATCGGTCTCAGCTTCCTTCACCTTCTTCTTATCCCACAATTCTTTTTGGTTTGCCCCCCTGCTGTTTTCCAAGTATTTACCAGTCAATTTTCTGGTTCGCTTCCGCCATTTTGTATCGACATTCTTCATGTACAAGTAGCTGAACCCAACCTCTCCAACTCAGCGCCCTCTGTCCCTCAACAGCCGGTGCAAGGAGGCATTGGCCGGCGTCTTAAACCAGCGTCTCACTTTGAGCAACTTCACAACTGGTAGGTGTTCTGGGACCTTCGCTCGGCCTACTCGGAACGCTCTGTAGAGGCACCACACAGAGCCATGCTGCATTCGACCTACACTCTGAGACTATGGCTACATTCTCCGGCAGTGATGACCATATGGTACAGTGCTCGCACGACCCCCACCACCGAGTGAAACAGACTCGAATTGACATCCACGTGTCAAAGTGCAGGAGAGCGGTCGGCCACCCATGTCTTAGGCCTTGCTTGTTTAACGCAGAACATCTCGTGCCGTCCACGACGAGCAAGTTCATCAGTCACCTAAAGACATGCCCTGATCGGTCGTCGACATTGCCGGTGAGACGGGAGGATGTGGAAAAGTCATATGTGGTTCCAGTAGCCGGCACTTGACGGCCATTGTTACCGGAACCAGAAGTTTGGGGAGCGGAGACCCCGCAAAGTACGAAGCACGAGGACCACCTGTCCCCCCGGTCTTCCGGCAAGTGCTCGGTTCGAGGCCTGTGGAGCGACGCCTTTATTACCACTCCCTATTTCAAAATGGCCCTCCAGAGCATTACGCGCCTCCCAAGCAACCAAAGGCCCCGCACAGAATTCCTTGTTTCAATCAGCCAACTAATGCTGTCCATGCCAAGGCCGAGACCAGAGAGCCTCGTGGAGCTCAGGCTGCCTTACGAGAGACCATTCTCAGCAGTGCCAACTGGCCTACCTGCGCCGAGGCCTGCCAGGACCAGACCAGCCAAGTGCCGTCCCGCAAATCGTGGGCCCAGAAGGTTGCCACTACCATGAACACCCAGGTCATTGAGCCAAATAATATCCAGGCCAGACAGCCTCTTCAGACCCAGTATCAGGATAGGCGTCCGCGGTCCGTCCTTGCAGTTCAAGATAACCAGAGCATTGATTGTCAGGCATCTACGACTCCTTTAAAGACATGGGCTGACCTGTTCCGCAATATGAAAGTTGTGCTGTAAAAGCGAGAATGTGGATAATTTTGTGGATTATGGAAAATATGGAGAAGCCGAGACGTGCTAGACAAAACAAGTGACCGCTCATTATGCTGAGTTCAGTCATTTTTGTCGTTCTATCACGTGTTCGAATAAAATTATTTACCTGACTGGAGAGGTGTGCGGGCGTTCTTTCTTACGGCTTTCGCAATGCAGCATTTTGCTCACATGGTAATGGCGAGCTCACGCTCACTTAGTAGTAGTAGTAGTAGAAACTGAATTGTACTAGACGGATTTAGGGTGAAGGTGGGCGATTCCTATAAACCAGGACCCCACTAGACTTTGCATTTCGCTGGGCCTGATCGAGCCGAGCAACTTGGCTCTCTCGATCCTTGCTCCAAGCTTATTCTTCAGCATAGTCTCCTCAGAGGCTTTTGACTCTACTTGTCCTGGTTGTGGTGAGGTTAGTGACTTAGCACATATGCTCTGGCAGTGCCCCTCGTTACGGGGCCCAAGTCGGCTCACAGAAGATTGGGATTCTGCCTTACAAAATTCAGAGTTGCTACCACAACTACGGGCTGTCCAGAGAGCCCACGATGTGGCGGTGAGGCTAGGCCTCCCCGTTTCTATGAGAGCAGCCCGCAACATTGCTCTAAAGGAGCAGCGTTTCTCAGGACCCAATAAAGTTCTTTGTCTGTCTGTCGCAAGGCAGACCTCCCACTGCCTCTCAACTGGGTTTCTCCTTAATAAGGGTGAATTAATTCTGGGTGGCCCGAGTCTACACGTCCTTGTTACGTGGGTAACAGATGGCCGCTCCCAACACCACTGATATCTGTTGGGGTACTGTGTTAGGTGAATTTTGTTGAGAATCAGTAGTTTGGCATAGGTGTTTGTCTGTAACCAGTGCCAGTCGCCTGCCTAATATCAATTTTAGGGTGTGGTGGGCTGAACTTTTGCCTTTGTTTTCTTTGTGTCTCCAGGATGTCGCGCAGGCTGACTGGATGTTGTTCAAGAGTCGCTGTCGGTACTCGGAAAAGAATGACACGAGCTATACCATCGGCCCTCTCATTACATTCTAGCCCCGCGTATGCTGGACACCAAATGACGTGATATTGTTCAAAGTATGCTCTTCAAATGTTAGCTGTAGCTTTTGACAGAATTCCGGTCAGGTATTGGCGCCATGCTGACTGTGAGTCCGAGATAACTGTGGCGTCTCGGGTCATGTATAACTCATGTATAACTCTAACACTGATGTGCTAACTATAGTTAACTATAGTGCTAATTGAGGCAATTCGTACAATTGCTGAGATATTACTGGATTGATTTGTCTTTGGCTATTTTGCACGCGTCGGTGTAAGACACATCTCGATGGTGTCCGAAGTACCTTTGCAAAGCTCTGGACTTAAGTTTTTGAGAATGGGAGAAGCCATTATGTGGTCTATGACCTCATGGGGTAGAAGTGTCTGATCTCCGGAATTTTGTGGCCTTAGTGGGTACCCCAGCTTTAGTAATAACGCTTTGCCTTGCTCTGTTAAGCTTAGTGGTTCCCTCTGTGCGAGAATAACTGATGTTGCGTGCTCTTCAAATGTGTTATGGATGCCCAGGTCTTCAAGTTTTTCAGTGATTGTATTGTGTGGCAGTCCTAGGGCTATTTCGTACGCTGTGCGTATTAAAGCGTTTACCTGGTCGGTCTCTCTGTTTGATCGTTTCTGGAACAGGAGGCCATATTTCACCCGACTTATGATAAAACCTGCACTAACATGTTCCGTTTTTGCTTCTGTATAACCTTTCTTATTTCTGGTGGTTCGGCAGATCATGCGCGCTACGCTTGTCATGGTTTTTCTCAATTTGGCTAAAGTGTGACCGACCCTGCCGTCGTCCTGAATCCGCAGACCTAATATGCGCAGTGTTTTCACTTCTTTTAATGGCCAGCTGATTAGGTGTACTTCTATGTGTGGTCATTGCTGCTTTCTCGAATATGGGGCCCGGATCCGTATGAACTCAGACTTTTTTTTGTAAGCATTGAATTCCTGCGTCTGCGATAAATTTGTCAACTTCAGAGACAATGCTCCGCAGAGAATCCTGGCTGTGTTCCAATTCTTAGACAGCACGTAGACAGTCTACGCACGTCTGGACGGCTTTTACGTGAAGATACGCCACCTCGCTTTGAAAAGAAAAAGCCAAAATAAACAAACATAACAGCTGTAATTTTTGGCTTATTTCGTATTAAAATCTGAAAAAATTAAACGTTACTCACAATGAGCGTCTGGAGGAGCATCTGCTTGTGTGCAGACGACCATTCCGGCGAGATCCGATCTATCTGAGCGATTCGCTGAGCTACCCCCTTCTGAAACACTGTAGGACTACCAATCATTCCCATGCTCGCTGAAGCGCTGTGCGTTGCAGCTCCCACAGACACTAGCGCCAGAGTTCCCTCTAGTGTATATTAGCAAACGCTATGCGCCTACCTTACGTCTAGAGCATAGAGAAAGAGTGCCTCGATGGCAGCGCCCCAGCGGAGGCGAACTATTTGAGGCACTCTACTTACGTCCACTCGCCGCTAGTCGTCTGCTCAGCGATGCAAATTGACCAAATGTACCGACATGCGTTCAGATTCCGCTGTGTTTTTTCTGCGACTTGCGCATGCATACAGTATCTTTCTTGGCAGTGGGAAATAAATATTTCGTGAAGCTTTTTTTTTTTTTTTTTGCTACCAACCGCTTTGCGATATCACGTCTCTTTTTAAATAACCATGGCTTGTGTGGCTTGTGGCTAAGGCAACAATTCCAGTCCCAACTTTAATCGCAGGCTTTTGTTTGTATGTTTATTTGGATGAGGTGTGCATTTGGCTGTTTTCCTTCTATGATCAGAAACGAAGCATCTGCTAATAAAACATTTATACATATGATCGAGTATGAAACATTTAATTAATTACATAGTTGCAACCTGAACTTCTATTTTTTTTTTCAGAATTAACATATTGCACTTTGTTTAAAATATGAGGTCAAGTGTCGAGAATAAATTTTTAAAAAGTGCTACGACCTCGAGTTTCCTAGACTATATTGTAAGCCCCATTTTTCTAGACCCATGTGAGCATTATGAAGCTCTAGTTATCTTTTTGTAAATTTTTTTTGTAGTCACACATATTCATAACAATAGGGCTATGCTCACAAAAATCTCTTAAAAGTTTTATTCTCTCCCAATAAACACTACTCATTAAGAAAAGCAGATTTAGTGTAGGAACACGAAATCAGTTTTGGCCGGTGCGATGAATCAAACAATTAAGATCTGACAAATATTAAAAGCATAGTGATTAGATAACTAAATATATATGCACCAGCACTAGGGGCACCTTCGTATAACAGGGAGCCATAATAAATATTGTGGCACAATTTTGCTTACTGAGATACGTCGGACACCTGCATATTCAGTTTAACAAAAAAATATATATTAGCAAAATGATCATGACTGTTCGCGTATGGGGCAATAGCGAAAATAGAAGTTCTGAAAAAATGAATAAGAAAGGCTTGAAACTGCTCATGCAAGGTGATGTGGAATGCTAAATTTTTAAGTATTTGTAGTCAATTCGATCGTGGACTTCATTATCCTGTGCCGTTACTCGAGCGGCAAGTCACTATTTTTTTTCTTGCTTGAATTGAAGCATAAGTGTCGTGACGGGATTGTTTTCACGATGCGGTGCTAAAATATTTGGGAATTGAGCTCAGGCGTCTAGTCTGCTCTCAGAATGTTGCGCTGCCACTGTTGAAACACATCTGCTTCCTTGGGCACAACAAAGAAAAACAACTTTTTTGAGGAAGGGGGTTACGGAGGGGCTCGTCTCCCGGCCCTCGCACCACCTTTGACCCAAGCAGGGACACTTTAATAAAGTTTGTTATCTTTCTTTTTGCCTAATTTATGCCAATTCTTTCAACTGGGCACAAAACAGTGACTCTGTCATCGAGTTATTGTTACTCGACCCGCCGGGGTGGTCTAGTGGCTAAGGTACTCGGCTGCTGACCATCAGGTCGCAGGATCGAATCCCACCTGCGGCTGCTGCATTTTCGATGGAGGCAAAAATGCTGTAGGCCCGTCTACTCAAATATGGGTGCACGTCAAAGAATTTGGGTGCACGTTAAGAACCCCAGGTGGTCGAAATTTCCGGAGCTCTCCACTAGGGCATCTCTTTTAATCGTATAGTGGTTTTAGGATGTTAAACACAATAAATTATTATTATCACCTTGCTATAAATATTAAATGGCAATGTATTCAGGCAGCCCGGTTCAGATAACTTCCAAGCACTTAATTTCCCAATACCGAGTAACAAGTATTATAGCATTCATGTATCAGATTACATGTTTTCAGCAGCGTCTAAAACTTTATTTCAGTGGCTGGCATTCAGATTCGGCCAAACTTCCTCTTGTAATTTCAAAATCTGGTGATCCTATTGGCTTTGGTGTTTGGCAAGATGTTCCTGTATGAACACATCGATAATGCATTATGCATGATAGTGTTTTATGTTTTGGTATTAGCACACCTCTTGGACCTGAACAAATACAGTGAAAGTTTGTGTACTTCATAATATGCTTCCTCTTCTAGCATCTGTGTCCTGCAACACAATGGGAAATGGTGTGAATAGTGTACATTTGTGAATAAAAAAAGTGTTTAAGTTTTATGAAATTCTGCTTACTGTGCCGTACTGATAGAACCCTGGTGCGAGCTCATACAGCCACGATGACTCAACAACAGTGACGTTCCTCATGAACTCCCTGCTGGTGTGGGTGAGCTCTCCAAACACAACCCTGCGAAACCAAAATCACTGAAAAACAAGCACCAAAAAACAACTTGTGAGAGTCCTTACCATTTTGGCTGTTTCTGTGTGTACAGTACAGATGTGGGGTGTATGGCCAATGGATGATCTCCACATACAGTGCGATATTCTCCAGAATAATGTAAGTACGCAGCATTGGCAAAATGCCCTGCTACAATACACCTGCACACCAAGTCGGTATCTCCTGCAATTAGAAATGTTAAAAGCAAATCAAAGGTAAAGCCATGCTAATGTGTGTATAACGCACCTTCACAAGAGACGAGGGGCACTTTATGTTTCTGCAGCAACTTCCGCAACTGATTCCTGATTTCAGTAGCTCTTGTAAGACCATTATAGTTCAGGAACATTTGGTTGCACCACTGTTTGTCTTTATTTTTCTGGAATAAATCCACACACATACAGACTTTCAAGTACCTTCAGTATAAACGATAAACCTAGAAGTGATTTAAACCAGTAGTTTGAAGTGATGCTTTTTTGAAATAGTTTTTGCAATTGGCAAAAGGGCAGAGTGATGAGATCAACTGAATAATATTAGCATACAATTCAGCATAGTGCCACAAGATGTACTGTTCCTGTGCAGAAATTTACCTCGACAAAAGCGACTATCTTATCAATGAATGCTTGCTGTTTATTGCAGTTTTTTATAAACTAGCACTTGTATAACGTATAACAGCTGGTGATATAAATTTAGACTCTTGCCAGACTGTTGTAGTGGCTGCATTATACAACAAAGCCAGCAATTTATGCATAAACATGCAAAATAGCAATGAGCAATAGTAAATCGTTCATTAAGAAAGAATATATATTAGGGGTGCACGAATATTCTGATTTGATTTGAAGAGCTAGTATTTGAAGCATCAAATAATTTAACTGGATGAATATCTATAAGATGACAGAAATCAATGTTGCCACTTGATTAGGATGAGGTGGCTGAAGTTGCTACCGTTTACAGTGCCTCTTGTGTCAAAGCAGTTTCAAAATCAAAAGCTACGCTCGAAGTCATCGACAAGTCATGGCTCTAGCAAAGGCCAGGGAACAGTCTTGGAGACTGTTTAACTATTGGCGTGAGAAATGAGCATCAGGATGTTACAGTCAAAAAATACTTTAATGAGTCCCTGTTTCTAAGGAAGAATGATCCTATGAAATACTTGATAGAGCATGACGCTGCACTTTATTCAGGCGATACCTCTTTATCACTGACACTGAGGTGCCCAGCGAGCGCAAGTTTTTGGCTGCAGGAAACACCGTATCATCCCAGTGAGGGAGCCTGAAGTTGTGTCATAAGAAACAGCTTGCGTCTCTGCATGAAAATTTGTAGTCTTTCAGTAGCAGTCACTCTCCCATAGATCGGCTAACTCGCTCATGAGTCGACTTACTCAGATCGAGCCGTGAGTCCAATTTGAGAAAAGTTTCACAAGTGTGAATCCGAGCGAATTTGGCTCGCAAAAATGTGGGCGAGCACTAGTGAGTCCAAAGTCCAAGAAGCCAATAAAGTTGTCAGTGGACAAACTGCGCATTGCTAACGAGAGCTACATGTATGATCACGCAACAGATTCCGTTGTACTTCACAAAACATAGCAAAGAAAGCATGCACACGCAACGGAACCTAAGTGTTCAGATTACTATAACAAGTCACCATTCATGCAGTTATGTTTTACTAACATACGCAGCCTTATACCCAAACGCGATCAGCTTTGCTCGTTCTTAGAAGATAGTAACCCTGACATTTTAGCAATAACAGAGACTTGGCTTCATTCTGATATACCCGATCACGAGCTTCTCCCCGATAACAGCGCCTACAACATATTTAGGCATGACCGCGATAAAAAAAAAGGCGGTGGCGTTCTACTAGCTATTAAAAAAACACTGTCATCTTTTTTGCGTCAATATAGACTCCACTATTGAAATTGTATGGACTGCATGCATCACATCAGCAACAAGAATATTGATAGGTGTCTGCTATCGCCCTCCCGACTCGGATAACTCGTTTGTAGAAGAGCTGCGCAAAAGCGTTGATTCTGCAATTCGGCAATGCTCTCCTTATAATACACTTACTCGGCGACTTCAATTTTCCCCAGATTGATTGGTCTCTCCTAACTTCTACCTGCCACGAAGCAATGAAATTTGTAAGTCTAACCCTAGATTATAACATGTTTCAGGTTGTCAAGGAACCGACTCGTGGTACAAACATTTTAGACTTAATTTTAACTAACGCTCATGAGACTGTTAGTTCTATTCTGCACGTAGATGGTTTCAGTGACGATAAGCTACTTCAAATAACACTTAGCCTCCCAACCCACTTATTACATAGCACTATTAAAAAAATTTGGGACTATAACAAAGGTAATTACGAAGGTATAAATGATGAATTGGAAGCTTTTTACGATCAGGTTTTTCTTCCATCTTTCCCGTACCGATCAGTCAACGAAAACTGGATTCTCTTCAAAAACAAAATCATTACTTTGGTTGATAAATATATTCCCCTAATTTCTATCTCTAACAACAATAAAAATCCCTGGTTTAACAAAACGCTTAAGTCTCGTAGATCAAGGAAGAAGCGGCTCTACAACATTGCAAAACGCACTTCGAGCCCTTCAGATTGGGAAAAGTACAAGGGTTCTTTGAAAGAGTACTGCTCTCTTGTAAGCAAAGCGAAATCTAAATATTTTACACACGATTTGCCTTCCATGTTAAATACTAATCCGAAAAAATTCTGGCAAGTAATTTCCCCTCACAATGCTACCACATCTGTCAGTATACAAGATGCTAACCATATGCCTCTATCAGATGTAGACAGCGCTTCAGTGTTGAACTCATTTTTTTCATCTGTGTTCACGTGTGAAGATCATTCCAGAGTACCAGAAGTTCCCAAGTTTGATTATACATTCATGGAACCTATTGCCGTCAGCACTGAAGGGATTGCGAATCTTGTTAAAAAACTTAAATTATCAACTTCTTCAGGCATTGACAACATTAATTCTAAGGTGCTCAAAAACACGTCATTATGCTCAAGTAAAATCCGGTACCACATCTTCACGCAATCTTTATCAACAGGACAACTGCCGGCTGATTGGAAAATAGGTAAAGTAGTTCCCTCATTTAAAAGTGGCAATAGATACTCACCAGAAAATTATCGCCCCATATCACTAACATGCATTTGCTGCAAGATGCTTGAGCATATCATTTCTTTGCACATTTATTGTCACTTGGAAACCAATAACTTCTTTTTTGAGAATCAGCATGGATTTAGGCGAGGTTTTTCTTGCGACACCCAATTACTGGAATTTACCACTGATCTTCACTTCAATATGGATAATAATTTACAAACTGACTGCATTTTCCTAGATTTTTCTAAAGCATTCGACCGCGTACCTCATTCCCGTCTGATTTCAAAATTAACAAAACTTCGTTTAGATTCGCTAACCTTATCATGGATCCGTAACTTTTTGTCTTTTCGAAAGCAGTTCACTCTGGTTAATACCTCTTCCTCTCCAATTTCCGATGTCACCTCCGGAGTGCCTCAGGGTAGCGTCTTGGGGCCACTACTTTTTCTAATTTATATTAATGATATTCCAACTAATATTTCTTCGTCAATACGGCTTTTTGCTGACGATTGCATTCTATACCGTTCTATAACTAGTACCGATGACCACCTGGCTTTCCAAAAAGACCCTAATCTCATTAACAACTGGTGTGGTACATGGCAAATGACTTTAAATTTATCAAAATGTAATGTAATATCCTTTAGTCGAAAAAAATTAACTGTTGAATTTGATTACTCCATAAATAATTCCAACGTGTCACGGTCGTCTTCGTATAAGTACCTCGGCGTTCATTTCACTTCTAATCTTACTTGGGCGGCACATGTAACCTACATATTTGCAAACGCATCAAGAACACTGGGATACTTAAGTCGAAACCTACGAAATGCGCCAAATAACGTCTGCAAACAAGCTTACTTAACCTTTGTTCGCCCACAGCTGGAATTTGCATCACCCATATGGTCCCCCTTCCAAGCCTATCTCATTTACCAGCTAGAAGCTGTGCAAAACAGGGAGGCACGGTTCATTTCACGTATTTACAGTCGCCCCTCGAGCGTCACACAAATAAAACATGACCTTTCATTACAGCATCTAGACATACGGCGCACAGTTGCCCTCCTGTCTTTGCTTCATAAATATATTCACGCGTCCAGGCCACCACCCTTCCCACTAACGGCACCATTGCGCATGTCTAAACGACTTCACAATCAGCGAAGCATCACACGCATCTTTGGAAAAACAAAATCATTCAATACATCGGCTTTGCCTCGTGCCATAGCACTCTGGAATGACCTACCCGACGTCATTGTCAATTTAACTAATCATGAAAATTTTCGCGAGCAATTAATGATACATTTATCTCAACAGCATTGTATGACCTCCTTGAATTCTGTTTTTGTTCTTTGTGCTTTTTTGCGGCTGGGAAATTCTTGTTGTTGCTAGAAGCCCCTCTTTGTCATTTGTGCAACCACTGCTATTAGTTCTAATGTTATTACCTGCTTTGCATTTTTATTAGTTATTAGTTGCTCTGTAGTTGCTTTGTATTGTGACAGAAGTATCACCCACTAGCATTCTTTCCTATGTACCCCCCTTACTCTATGCTCCGTAATAGAGCCTGTAAGGTATTTTTAAATAAATAAAATAAATAAATAAGTGCAACATGTTCGGTGAGTCTGAGTGAGCTCCACTTTTGCCGACCTAAGGCCCTATCTAGTAATCGTCAGCACCATTATCAGCTTTACGTGGTTTCATGTTTGTACTCACTTCAACTCACAGGTATTCTAAAGCAATGTCATTGATACACCATTTCAATATTTAAATTGATGAGAGGAGTGAATTGCATCCTGGGTTGCCTTGACCTCTCCCGGGAAACGTATCAATAAAAAAATGTTATGCCGTCATCCCTTCCAAGAAAAATCACCTTACTGGTTCGCACTCGGAACTCTTTTTTGAAACTACTATGTCAAACAGCGCCAATACGAGCACCGATTACGTGAGATATTGATGTCAAAGAGTATTGACACCATGGTTTGAAGAAGCTAATTCAAGGCTAACGGACTCATGAGTTGACTCACTCAGACTCGGATCGAGCTGTGAGTCTCAGTGAGTCCAGGTGATTAATATTTTGGTGAGTTTGAGTTCGGTTGAGGAAAATTTTCGTGAGTGTAAGCCCGGCTCAGAAAAATTTTCATCAGTCCGAGTGAGTGCAAAGCCCGAAATTTATTTCATGAGTGAGTCTGAGCGAGCTCTACAAGTTTTGCTGACCTATGCACTCTCCACATTATGAGCTCTAGCACACGAGCAGATATCACGTCTTTGCGATTTCTTGCAATTTTTAATATGATTGTATGCAATTCAATATCTGATATTTTTGGCATTTATTTGGCACTATTCGATTTGATTTTTAGGTGAAATTTCACTTTTTGCACACCCCTAATGTAAATCTGCCACTAGCACAATTTCGCAAACACTGCAGCTCTTAATTGTGTACTGGTGCAGTGCATTGTGCACATTCAGTGGCCCTTTTGAAATTACAAATATGCAACTGTGGACAAACTTGGCTTGTAAAATGCCATGCACTCACAGGATAAGTGTCCACACAGTCTTTAGCATAGTATCCTATTACAATGCATTGAAGTCGTGAGTGAAGATGTAAATGTATTGTTTTTTCATCACAGATGTGACTTGCGAGACAGCCGATAAATTGAAAGCAGTTAAGCATATTGCAAATGGTTACTGTCCAGTCCTTAAAGTTATCCAGGACTGCGCATTTGTCAATCACTCGTGCATCCTGTAACCGAAGCAGGATATTGTTATTCTTTCTGATTCAATATGTCGCTGTGCTAAAGCCTGACTCTGCATTTTCGCATTACAAAACCACATTTGTGGGACACCGCTAATAATCTAATCCTGTGCCATGTATGCTACCAAAGCCTGCACTTGCAAAGGAATGAGAACCAGAAAAACTACAGTTTAACTGGCTCTGCACAAAACCCACAGAAAAACATAGTGCAGGAGGCACACACTACTCTGTCAAATTCAGAAAGGTGCTGCATGTCTTTAAAAATACAGAGAAATCCATACTTTTATACAGCTGGATTTCGAGTGTACATTAATTTCTCTGAGAGCATGATCTCCCTTGCAGTTTATCAGTACTTTCTTTGCGCAATATCTTGACATCACCACTACTAAAGATCAATCACATAGACAACTCTCGGATGTTGCAAGTGTTCTAACACACTCAAGTCACAAGGGGACCTTTGCAGAAAGTGGTCAGTGGTCACTGTTTTGAGTCAGTTGCTCACTGATGTTGTAGTTACACAACTTCTATATTGAACAAGTCCACTGAGAAAGCAGTGAGTGCATGAGGGTGCTAGAACATTTGCAGCCAACTTGGTCACACAATCTTCGAGTCACCAACGTGAATGCATAAACAGTAATTAAACTGTCTAAACTCTTACCTAAACAACTCTACCTAGAGCACGGTTGATAAAATCAAGCGCATCAGTTTTATTATGCCTTCATGTATTGCCGTTCCCAATGCTGCATCCCAGTTTAGGGAACCTCATTCCACGCAGATATTACATTTATAGAGTACATAGAGCTACAGAACATTTACGAAGTCAAGACATAAGGACTGTTAATGACTGCGATGCAGCATTTTCTTGAACTATGGTATGTGAAACACGGCAGCAAAGCCTTGCATAAAAAACCACAAGGTCTTTAAAGTGGTGGATTATAGGACATATCAGTGTCACCTGGAGCATCTGAATTTTGTAGGGCACACTAGTAAGAGAAATTTGAGGTGCCATGTGAATTTTAGTCAATAAACATTCTTACTGCTAGGTTTTAAGCCATATCTGTGCGCTTTTCTTATAGGAGCCATTGAAGGGCCCGTAAACCACCTACGATATGTTTTCAAACATTTCAAGTAAATGCGCACATTGTGTGCAGAATGCCGTCCCGATAAACGATTCTACACATGTCAGCGCTACGAGTTGCCGGCGCGACGATTTCCAAAAAACAATCCCTCTTTTTTTTCCAGGCCTTTCGGGCCTCCGCGTGACGCGCCGTGCCATATCTCTCACGCGCCGAGCCAAATATGCTGTGATTGGTCGAGCAAGAGCCTACGACTTCCGGTCAGTCTGCAACAAGCAGCTGCCCTCGCTGCTTGTTGTTTGTCGTGTTGCCCACGTGCGTGCAAGACGTACGAGGCACGGCGTGTCCCCATATGGGTCCATCTTGTTGGGGATCCTTTTTCAAGGCGTGCGCGCAACGCAAAGTCCATACCGGCATGATTACGGCAGCCACAGTTCACCAACAAGCATGCAGCTACAATATAATGCAACTGACGGAGTCGATGGCCAAAGTAGCCGGAGTCGTGGCAACCGGAAGTAGATGGTGTTTCAAGCAGCCCGTCAGCGATGACGTATGCGAGATTGGGAGGGGCATGGGACGGGCGCTCGGCGAAAGGGCAAAGCAGCGTGAGAGAAGATAGCACCGGAGGGAAGAGCAGGAGAGAGTGAAAGGAGTGATCGCCACGGTTTTGATAATCAAAAGCGTCTAACTTCGCTATTACTACACAGCTTCAAAAAATTGTTTGGTGGTTTACGGATCCTTTAAATTGTTCCAAAGTAGAAGACATACACCTGGATGTTATTAGATCGATGTTTCATCTTGCTGCCTTCAAAAATTCTCACTATGCCTTAAGCATTATTCTGACAGACAGAAATGAAGTTTTTTTTCTTCTTCAGTCTCAGTATTCAAGTCACCAACAACTTTGCATGAGCCTTATGTAATGTACCGACTTGCATTACAAATGTAAATGTTACATGAAAGTGGCTGTAACATTCACTATCCAAGAACAAACTTTATATGGCCAGAGATTTCATTTCAGCAGGCCTCATGAAAATGCTATTTTATCAGTACTGAAAATGCTTGCTCCATGTTAACTTTGGTGTATCAGGCCTAAATATTTGAAAGCATGTGACTGCATGTTGCGTGTCTCTGTGGAAATTATTAGGTGTTTATATTTTGGGAAGCATGATCCGATCTGACGTTTGCCTGTGAATTGAATAAAAGTGTCATGACAATGTTCATAATGCCAGGGGTGACCTGGGGACACACTGACATTTCTTCATTGCAATGGTTGAATTTTTACCACTCAGCCTCTATGAGCCTTGCACGAGCTCATACCTCTGTCAAACTAAGTTGCTGTGTTTGTGCATGCAGAGAACTAATGTATACAAAGCAAATCTTTATAAAAATCAACACTTCATAAAAACACCTTGCAAAGACCACAATTTTAACATTAGGCGTAGCTGTAGCTTTTTTTAGCTTGAACACATTGCTAAAATGAAGACAAGAACAGTTCATTACCAAAAGTACTTGGTAAAATTTCCTAGTTGTGCAAGATACATATTAATTTATGAAATTATACACAAATATTTTGTATCATGAAACAAAGGAAATAAACAGGGACCATTGGGCAAGCCTTTCGATCAGTACCAACCAGGTTGCCATTCATAGTGTGAAATACTGTTATCCCTGCCTTTAGTATATCCCTACAAACATACTAGAAATGTGGTTCTGCAAATACTGACTTAAAGGAGCACTGACATCAAATTTCAAGATCGAGATGTGCCCATCATTCGATCGCTTAGTATGCATAGGTCTTTTGGGTCAAATTCGAATGGCATTCGCCGCGTGGAAGTTATTTTAATTCGATGTTAAACAGCGTAAAAAAGCCAAGGAGAAAAAACGAAAAATAGACTGCCCTGTGACATTGACACTAGTGCTACGTGTTCGGAGTGATACATTCCACAAATACCACCCTGAGTGACGATACGCTAGTACCAATGACGTCGACGATTTGAGTGTGTTTAAAACAGACTCTCGGCCGTGCTCTCAATAATGGCTCTCCTTGCTGTGCTAAAGCGTGCGTGCGATTTATTGTGTCGCGTTGACTGATTTGACATGTGCTCCACAGCGTGAGTACGATCGTTCAGGGTGACAACACGTGCCAGAATGTCGGGGAACCACTGCGCAGCGAGAACCTGCGTGTAGAAGCGCAGAAAAAGCAGAAATTGGGCGGCGTACGTTTCATGCCTTTCCAAGCCACGAACCTCAACGCAGCCAGTGGATCGACTTCGTACACACCAATGAAAAGAGGGACTGGATGCCTGTGAAGAACAGCCGCATTTGCTCGCTTCACTTTGCGCTGAGCTGCTCCAGGGTAAATCCTGTGTTGGCGAACGAGTTGTGTTTCACTGGCAGTACGAGGACCCTTCTCGAGGCCAGGGCTAAGGGGAGAGGCGAAGAACGAGTTGGCGCTACTTAACCTAGCCTGTGGAAAACGCGTGAGGGGCTTTAGTGTACATCATCAGAGACACAGCTGGACTGACTGCACGTGCACTCCTAGCAGACGAAATGCCAATGTGCGTGACGTCACCATGTTTTGTGAAAGCAGCAGCAGCTGTGCAGCGGCCTCGACGTGGCTGTGAGGTATCGCTGAGAGCACTACAATTTCGCAGGCTTTCGACCCATTTTGAACCACGTTCGATAGAGGATATCTTAATCAATATTACAGATATTCATACGTACCTCGGATGCGTTTTAGGTCATGAATCGCTCCTAGGGGGTCGATAGCTACTCGTTGACGCAAAAATCTTTACATGAGTGAATTTGATGTCAGTGCTCCTTAAAAAAAAAATACTGAGACTCTGCATACCAAACCCGAGATGAAATCATGAGGCACACCGTACTATAAATCTGGCTGGGATTGTTCAGGAGAACCCAAATCTACGTATACAAACACTTGTGCTTTTCATTCTTATCATAATGCAGCTATTGCACCCAAGGTCAAATCCATGACTGTGAGCTCAGTAACAAAATGCTGTAGCCACTGGGACGTTCAGTAAATTGGCAACCATACGATGTTTTTTTATTCTTTGTGGATAACCACTATACTTTGTTTTCTGTTATATTTTTTCTCTGTAAAACGTACTTACTTTGAGGAATGCATTATAAACATTCAGCAGAGTCAGCAGGTCTCCCTCAAGCACTGAAAATTTGTACTTTGCTTTCCTCTGAAACATGGGGAAAAAAATGCAGGTCAGCACAAAGACCCATACAAGTTGGGAAATTCGGCTTTAACCTAGCAGCCACAGCAAAGAGAAGAGTGCTTTTACTTGTCACATGAAATCACGAGGGTGGGGGAGAGGTCTTGACTGCAAGTTTTTTGACGCCAGAAATGCAGCAATCTTGGTGGGCCCCCTTCCTTCACTTCTCTAAATTAACTTGTTTGCGATACATGAGTGTAAGCAATGAGTTACTAACAACAAGCACTGCTGACACATGAGAATGTGATTTACAAAATATTTGTAAAAGTTTGAATAAAGCACACACACTTCTACATCTTTCCGTGGCCTTTTAAGGATGACAACAAAGACCCGCACCATGATAGCACAAGAATACTTGTGTTACTCGCAGGCACACTGATGCTGACAATCACAGCTAACAGGCCAAAAACACAATTTGTAAGCTTATGCACCACACTCAAACACAGCTTGTGTAGCATACGAAACGTGCTCTGAGAAAAGCCCAAGGCAATAGCTAGTTTCTCACTTTCCAAAACTCCTCAGGGAATGAGATCTTTTTGCGCCTAATTGATATAGAAAAACATAAGTTTGGTCCAGCAGTCCCAGCAATAATTTGTGAAAAGATAACATCACTTTGGTCAAGTATTCACCGAGGAAACGAAGCTGAATGGAGCATTTCCTAACCTTCACTTTATGCCTGAAATGCTCAACTCTCGTTTGCAAGCTATGAAGACAACCAAAACATCTGCAGTGCTTGTATAAATAGTTGCCATTGCTCGCTGGACACAAAATTACTTCCTAAACTCTTTTCCAGAGTACAGGTATACTTAAAGGGTGCCGACACGAAATTTTTCACTTATTGTTTTTTTTTTTTTGCATCAAATGATAGGCCAAGCCCTCGAGTGAGTGGAAAATGTACCGGCAAGCGTGAGTGCTTCCCAAAAAATTATTTACAGCATGCTTTTAAGGGGAGATGGGAATCGCAAAATGTATGTTCTTTTTTTTTCAAAGTTACATATTTTTAGTTTTTATTTGCTTTCACAAGTTTGTTTTCTCCACTTTCAATGTGAAAAAACTGAATATTATACTTAAACTCAAAGTAGGTTAATATTGCTTTTAAAGAGCACATGGTGGCTACAAAGAACTAAAAAGAGCTCATGGTCTAGAGTCCCCTATAAATTGTCACCTGGCTGCTTGCCATTGCATTTTGCATGAGGAGTTCACTAAAGCCACATGCTCAAAATAACAATGCTTGCAAGCTCTCATGATGAAAGAAATAAGTTTAAAAACGTATCTTTGCCACATAGATGAGCTTTCACTTATACTTTAATATGTGTGTATATCAAGATTCATTTTTGGAGGACAAGTTCTTGAGATTAGACATAATGTTTTTGGTACTTCTAATAGCAAGATCAAGCTGAAATTTTGCCCTGATATTCCTTAACATGTGGCGGGTGCAAGTATCTCTTTCAAAATTTTATATAGCCTGTGTAATTATTGCACAGCTAAAGCAAGCATATAGTATGGGCTGAGAGTTTAAGAATTCTCATATTACAATTTTTCTTGTTCCCTAAAATGTCTTGTACAGACTTTCTTCATAGTTATTTTCATTTTAGAGTTAATGACGAGCAATATGAGTCATTGATGGCCCAGAAACATACACTAATGGAATAAAAAGTTTGTGCAAAATGAACTACATTTTACACATTGTCATGTTATCATGGCACAAAACAAAAACTGTGCAAAATGCTACAAAACTAATTACATATTTGAAATCAGCATTACAGCCTACACATACGGCAAAATATTTCATCGCCCTAGCCAACAGATTCACAAAACTTCGTTTTCGAAGCACATCTCCCCTTAAAAGCTAGTTTCGGTTCTTACTGTACCCTGACCTTTTGACGTGCTACGAGCAGCGCCACCAGGCCGAAGTATGTGCACGCAAGTTTTTGTCGCATATCCTCGTCAGCGTGTCACGTCTTCAAACAATACCTGTACCCTCTAATAAGCATATATCTTGTATTTGTGTGCACGTACACTATTCCAAACTCCACTACTCGCTTCATAGGTACGCTGATTGCATGACAGCACGGCGTGAGCAGACGATCGAAAAGATAATGCGCAAGCTGCCATTTTCTTGTGTTTTGGTGCTTGATGTCATCACAACTAGCCAGACTGCTACGTGAAGTCACCAGGATTAGTACTGAAGCCTGACGTCAAGTTGTGTCGATGTCGATAGATGTGCCACAAGAAAATATTTAATACCAAAATAAAATATTAGCATTTGCTGAGTGTAACACTTGCTCAGAGCTGTCTCTGTATACGGGAGATTTGTATGGCTGAGTAAACTCATCTTCAAAAAAGGTGTCAGTAACCCTTTAATACACCTTTCATAGTATTCACATGTTCATGAAAAACATGCAGAAATCACACGCGGCATTGACCTTTTTCTTAGAGCTGCATAAGGTGTATATTGCAAAACACGTGGAGAGCTCAATTTTCCGCAGAGCAATACCAACAAATATAAGGCTTCAGCGCCTCTGAATATGGTGTACACCAAATGAATGCTTGCATATGTATATTTTTTTCTGTAAGCACTGGGCTCATCTTATCAGTTGAGGGATGGGAAGGAGAAGGCAAAGATGCGAAAGTACAGTCTGCTCTTACCGCTTCTACTTTTCTGTGTGATGGAAACAAAAAAATGGATTCTATTTGCAGCATTGAAACTATTGTTAGTGCCTCCTCTGAGCAACCATATTCACCTGAAAAAAAAGAAAGTGGTGGGAGAGTAGGCATGTTTGTAAACTGTGAATATGACATTGCTCACAGTTCAGCATTACTTCTGTGGCAGCTACATACCAGACACCAGCAACATTTTTGCTTGCATGGCTGGTACTGGAAACATGACCATCTTCATTCCCAATTCGGTGAGGCTTCCGTTATTGTCAAGTGCTAATAAAAGAAAAAAATTCTTTGTTACCACCTGATCATAAAAATGACACTCTGCTTACCGCCCAAGGCATAGTTCAATTCCAGTGCATTAATAACAATTTTGGAAGGGGGTGGCTGAAAAATGAGAAACATGCAATGCTCATTTACACTTTGATCTACCACATTCCTGCAAACAAGAGCCAAATGTACTGCTCACCGATGGAAAACTGAAATGTGCAATGTTGTCTACTCCCATTGACTTCAACTGAAGTATGAATGTTGACAAATTGCTGCGCTGTATCTCTGGGGTTGTGAAGACCGGAAGCTGTTTAAAGTCGTCCTCTAGAAATGTTTTTTTTTTTAAATGTGATAAAAATAAGTCTGTGAAAGAAAGATCTTGAAAAGATTACATCATGCCCTAATTAAAGTCGAAGGAAACTAACCTCGGAATAGTCTGTAGACCTTCCCTGAGGACACTCTGCCTGCTCTACCAGCCCTTTGAGTGGCTGAGGATTGAGATTCAGGCACAACAACCAGAGCATCTGTGCTTGTCTTTGGGTTGAAGAAGTTGAGCTTCACAAAGCCACAGTCTACCACTGTCAAAGCATGATAAATGCTTAAGCTACAGAGTGAAATTACAACTTAAATTGTATACAACATACCATAAACAATACCATTGATGGTAACAGATGCTTCAGCAATGTTTGTTGCCACAACAACTTTTCGGACTTTTGGACTGAAAGGTTGAAACGCTTTCATCTGTTGAAAAGTGCAAACATATTTCATAAGTGGGAAGTGTATTCCAAAGCTAACTCGCTCATCAAAAAAACTTCAGTAGAGTACATAAAAGGGGCCTTTGCTCTGTTAATTTTCAAGGCCACATAATGATCTAGACATGCAAAATTTTTTATATTTGAGAATATGCAAGCTGCATTCAAGTACCAAGGCCTAAAACTTACTTTCAGGAGATCATTGATACCACAAGCCCCAAAATAATTGATTGATATGATTGATATGATTGATATGTGGGGTTTAACGTCCCAAAACCACCATATGATTATGAGAGACGCCGTAGTGGAGGGCTCCGGAAATTTTGACCACCTGGGGTTCTTTAACGTGCACCCAAATCTGAGCACACGGGCCTACAACATTTCCGCCTCCATCGGAAATGCAGCCGCCGCAGCCGGGATTCGAACCCGCGACCTGCGGGTCAGTAGCCGAGTACCTTAGCCACTAGACCACAGCGGCGGGGCAAAAAGCGACACACTCCCCCAAAATAGCCTTAAATGTTCATAGAATCACCGTGTAGACCTTTCTTACAATGCAATAGCTTCAAAGCCCTTCTGTATGATCCCTTCACAGACATTCTTCACCGATTAAAATGCTACAGATTTAAGAACAGAGCAGATCAAAGACCTGTAAGCGTGAAGGGGAATCCCACAGCTTTGGAAAGACATAAGCAAATGCTTCTCAAGGGGTCGGATGACCACTTTAGATCCAACTTATTCAAACAAAGAAGTCGAGAAAGTGTGCTGGTTTCACTGGCATTCATTAATGATCACTGCTGCTGAAAGTAACCACAAATAAATGGAGCATCTATGTGATGTCTCAAGTCATTTAATTAACAGTCCGACCTATCTATGGCTTAGGTGCTGGATATGCAGAATTTCGTACTATAAAAACTATAGTTTGTCTCACCACTACCATTCAGCAAAGCCAAGCCTATGGGGTGTAGGAAGGAAGCCCCAAGCCTGCGCACCAAGACATAGTTCCAGAATTGATTACCTTACAATAGGCTTGTTTGGCACGTGTTGTGTTGAAGCGATGTGTGATGTGCTTATTTTTCTTTTTTTCTTTGCATTGCTGTCTTATATATTTAATTACAGTGTCAACCACTAGTAAACGTGGTTACAAATAATCATAGCAGCGCTCAAGCATACACGACTACACGCTGCTATCCGAACTTGCAGTTGATATTCACCCACAGCGCTGGCAGAAATGAAAGAATGGTGAAATGAGCCATCCCTTTGTGCCATCTCACGCTGACAACAAAGCATCAGATACAATTTTTTTTATTTGCGAGGTCAGCTGTTCAGCCACACCTGCTAAGCCGCCTAATGGGCCAAGAATTTGATACAGTCCTTAAAATTAGAGGAATACAGTCACTAATACATCACTGTCGAAGCGTCAGCAAATTGATATAAATGAAACAAAGAATTCGTTTGCAGCTTACGGGTCACACAGCACACAATGATGACTTAATGAATTTGATGCTTAGGGCAGCAGCTGCCATGGGTGCAGCCATGTTTTTTGTCCGTCTATTAACTTTACTTGCCCTACACATGCATTCAGATGCCAGGGAGATATTGAGCAGATGATACGACGGGGATTATTACATGTGGAGGATGTAATGATGCCAGAGATGTTGAGCAGATGATACGACGGGGATTAATACATGTGGAGGACGTAATCGTCCTTCCTATTGGCTAAGGAAATCTGTAGCATTCACAGTGCTGAAGAGAACTTCTGTGATGGAGTATAGGGGGCAATCTGGCACTGTGATTGTTCAGCCACCTTGGGAGGGGGGAGGGGGTCTCAATCACAAGTTTCAGCGTTGCGGTCTTACACACGAGGGTAGAGTTTCTCACGAAGATTAGTCTCAAAGGGGGAGCGCAAATACTCCCAAAATTTTGCATCATTAAAACAACTAGCAAACGCTATTTCCGACAGAACAACTCCTGTATGTCTTTCTGGGACACACGTGAACGAACGAGACGGCGCAGCTGGCTGTCACGAAAGCGAGGGTCAAAGCTTTGCTGGCTGCTTAATTTTTGGACAGGACTAAGGAGAGACAAAGAAACGCTACTAAATTGACTGTGGCTGGGTGTTGCATACACGCGACGATACTTATGCGTGATTGGACGAGAGCGAAATCCTAACTGCAACTTGTGTAACACGCCAGAAACTATTAGTCACATCCTGTGTGTGTGCCCTTTATACGCAGTTGATAGACAATCTCTTAAGTGCCTCACAGATGACTTAGACTGCCGATCCTTTTCGGAAGAGAAACTTTTAGGTGCTTGGGAACGTGTGGATCACACCCAATGCAGTTTAAAGGGCCTGCTCGCATTTCTAAGCAAGACAGGTTTAGATTCCCGTCTTTAGAGAATCTGCTAATGTAGAGACTTTTGTGCGTGTACTACACCACAACTACCCCTCATCATACCCTCCTCTTTCTTTCCCTTTTCCCCTTACCCCTCTGAGGAGTAGCAGGCCAGAAACCGGCTTTCAAGGCAGACTTCTCCTCCTTCTTCTCATTTACCACCTTCTTCTTTCGACAGGAACGCCGAATCGCTTCTAGCCTTTTTTACATCTTTACTGGCTTTAATCTACTGCTGCGTTACATGCGTGACCTCAGAGCTCGTAGATCCCTATCGTGTCGCCGTGACTGCGGTTTTGTGCACGGCGGTTTCGGTAACGGTAGTTCCGTTTTCAATCAGTGTGCACTGGCTACGCCTTCAAAACTAAGTCCTATTATGCTATCTATGATTCAATCTGCCGCGGTTTTGTCCACAGAGTTTGCGGAAAGCAGCGTTCTTTGACTGGTAGAGTGTTGGACGCGTGCACACTTTCAAAATTCTGTCAGTCATGCCGTCGCCATACACGATCGTGTCAAGAACGACCATTGTTTCGTCCACAGCAGTTGTAGCAACGAGTACCACACGCACTGTAGAAGGCAGTGCATGCGCTAGTTGCACGCGTAGTTGTGAAGCTTCAAGCACGCTGCTCTCGGCTTTCATTTGACGGTTTCAGTACTGAAGTTCATATCACCCGGCGCAATTAAGAAAAGTGTTTGGAACATGCGAATTTCGGCCGAATGAACACAGTAGAATTTGGCTGGGGAATTTCACGAATTTGTATCTGTCGCGGTTTCGCATCACTGAGATTCTACTGTACGTTTATATGAACGAAGCCTTCGAAATTCATGAATAAGAAAATGTGGTGGGTGCAAGAGGCAGTTAGAACATATATATATATATATATATATATATATATATATATATATATATATATATATATATATATATATATATATATATATATATATATATATATATATATATATATTCGGCGGGGGTAGTTACAACACTGGAGGGTTATATTCCAAAAAAAAATACTTATGCAGATAAAAAAAGGTAAATGTAAAAAGCAAAACAAGGAAACATGCATGTAAGACATGATAATGCAATGCAGCACTGAAACAAGGTATGCAATAATACAGGTACTAATACTGGCACTGGACTAAATGAAAGCTACAAAATGTTACACTTCTACATTCCACATCCCCTTTAATTTGCTAGCAAATGTGTCGTGATCATGCACAGTTACATCACTTGGCAGCTTATTCCAATCATAAATCACAGGAAGTAATTGTGAGTCACGAAAGAAGTTAGTACAGAAAAACATTGGTTGTACTTTGTATGCATAATCCAGGCTTGGAAAAATGCGATGAGCTGGTTTAATCTGTGAATGTAAAAACAATGAATCACAGAAATAAAGCCTGTGGAATTGAGACAGCAGTGCAATAAGCCTACGCTTTTCTAGTGCAGGTAACTTTAATGACAATTTAAGTTATGCTATATACCCGCGACTATTTTCATGTGATAAAGTGGGCTGCTTCGTTTTGAATAGCCTCAAGTTTATGAGCAAGGTTTGCTGGTTAAGATTCCAAATAAGAGCGACATTTTCCATTTTTGAGCGGACTAACGAAAGCGAGCAAACTTTTCTTTTTATCAGAGGTGCCCCCCCACCGCTCGGGAACTATATTCTAGTTTCTTCACCAAAAGCCATTATTTAATTCTATTTTAATGACACTGCCAATTCTTAGTTTCTTGGTAATGAAGGTTAAATAAAGAGTAAAAATGAAGCTTTGAGAACTAGAAAACACTGTTCTATCACTTCGTCTTCATTTAGAAATTGCTATTACTCGCTACCTAAGTTAGAATATTCTGGTAAAACACTGCACTGTTATGGGCTGCATAATCCTGGAAGCTTTTGTGTGGGGTCAAGAGCTCCTTACCTGTTCTGACTGAGGTAGTGACCCATATAGTGGCAAAACGTACATGCTTGGTATTCCAGGGGTGTTTTTTGTATTTTTTGAGTATTCTCTGAAACATTCCAGCAAAAGTAAGAGCAACATTTCGATTAAACAATTTCAGAGTAAGCACACATCCAAAAGCTTAAGCATAAAGTAAAGTGGCGCTTTCAAAATGTATTTAAATGTTGAGCCTTGCACAACCCGTCAGGTGCAAATAGTGACGGACTGTCTGAAAATGAGTCAAATTCACTTGTCATTCCAAGGCACTCAATATTTTATTTATTGAAAGAAAAAAATAGAATATCTTGCCTTGCACAAGTTTAAATTATTAATTATAGCTTGGATGTCATTAAAGATCTACTTTTACTGTTGTCAGTTGCTATCACTGTTACTTCATTTGAGTGGCATGCGGCAGCCGCCCATGCATCATGTACTCCTTCTTCTGTTCCCCCTCCCACATTCCTATATATTTCCAAGACGGGAATAAAACTATGAACTATGTCTGGAGACGCTGTCTGATTCACTTCCGGTTGCACGGGCGCTTTGCTTCTTTTGGCTTCAGTGGCAACGAGTACGGGATTGAAACCAGAGAAGGATCAGGCCAGATCGAACAACAACTCGGAACCCACGTCAGCCATGGCCCACATGCCACCAGACTTCGATAATACAACAGATAAGTGGCAACCGTATCTTGTAAAAATCGAAGCATACTTTGAACCTAAGAGTATCATTAAAGATGCAAAGAAAAGAGCCTTGTTTGTTGCCGTGCTCGGAACTTCAACAGTTGAAGTCTTATGTGGGAAAGTGGCACCCATAACACCAAGTTCTTTGACCTACAACGATGTTGCGTCTACCTTGAACAGCTATTATAACCCACAGCTGAATAAAATTACCGAGCGGTTCAAGTTCTATCATCGCTGTCAGCAAGAGCGAGAGCCTACGCACGCATTCATTGTGGCCATACGACAAATGGCGAGAAACTGCCAATTCGCATCAATGTTGGACAACATGATACGGGACCGGATAGTGTGTGGCGTAAGGTCCAAGAGCTTGCAGAAACAACTTCTGGCGAAGAAATGCTTGTCTTTGGCTGACGCTGAGGCCCTCGCTTTTGCCACGGAAACTGCAGAGTTGAATTCTCAAGGCATTTCAGGTGATAAAGAGCAGGCAAATGTGCTGCAACTATCACAGCGAAACGAACTAGGCTCAAAGAAAAAAAAACCATTACCATCGCAAGCACTCTGCAAATGTGGCAGTTGTGCAAATGTTGTGGCAAGTGTAGGCAGCGGGGTCACTTAGCCAAAATGTACTCTTTCAAAACCACTACCAATAGAGCACTAGCAGTAACAGCGCATGTGAAGGACGGCACTGAAGATAGCGACAGCAGTGCATCGCAGATTTGGTCGTTGACTACCGCTCCAGCTCTGGTTCTGCCTATCAGGAAATGTTTTAATTGGGGTGGCATCAGTTTAGCCATGGACATTTACACAGCATCGCCAGTCTGTGTAATTCCCAGGGCAGTTTATGAAATGTACCGGCTACAAGAAGCCCAGATAAAACTGTCATGTTATCTTGGCAAGCTGCCAGTGCTTGGAGTGTTCAAGATAAATGTTTTTTTCCAATTTTCTATAATATACTATAGTCTAACTGTTCTGAATTGTGACAGCCCCAGCCTTTGCAAGCGGGATCTTTTGCAGAAATTTCGGGAAGAAGGCGTCCCTGTGTTACATGTGAAAGAAGAGAGCCCATTTACCTCGCCATCCACATAACTACTGGAGCACTATGCTGAGCTGTTCACTGACAGAACCGGACTGCTGAAAGGCCCACCTACGCGACTACACATGCAAGACGGAGCCAACCAGAAGTTTTACGAGGCAAGGAAGGTTCCATCTGCACTTCCCGACAAAGTGTCTCAAGAACTAGACAGACTAGTCGCAGAGGGCATAATTTCGGCCGTGCCTCATTCTGAATGAGCTACACCCATAGTACCCGTGTTGAAAAAAGACGAAACAGTGCGGATTTACGGGGACTTTAAAGTCACCTTGAAACGTGTGTGCAAAGTAGAACAATACATATCGCTTATCATTGATGACATATTCAGCATTCTCTGCGGGGAAGAGAAGTTCAGCATCCTAGACCTACGAGTTTACAATCAAATCCCGCTTGACGAAGACTCGAAAAAGCTGGTGGTCAAAACAAACACAAGGGACTATTTTGCTACAACCGCTCACCTCTCGGCATAGCCTCGGCATCCGCCCTATTTCAACGCAAAATCAAGAAGGTCCTAAAGGGTTTGCCAGGTCCCCAAGTGTATCTTGATGATGTGCTCATAGCAGACACTGCAGGGGACCCAAATGCTAACGTTAAGGCGGAGCTTCATCATTTCAAGGAGCGTAGTATCAAACTTCGTGCCGACAAATGTAAATTTTCGGAGGCATCAGTAACCTATCTTGGTCACCGTATTAATGCAAAGGGATTACATTCACTCGAAAAAAAAAACATTCATGCGATAAGGCTAGCTCCGGCCCAACTCAACGTCATATAATTGCGGTCAATTCTTGGTATAATCACATTTTACAAGTTCTTGCCGAATCTGTCTACGTTTGTTGCGCTGTTTTATCGGATTCTAGAAAAAGGAGCGAAATGGGTTTGGGGCAAGAAAGAAGAACGGGCTTTCGAAGAGGCCAGGAACGTTCTGTGCGCTGCACCGGTCTTAACCCATTTTTGATCCTAAAAAGGAGCTACTCTTGGAATGTGACGCTTCCCTGCATGGCGTCGGAGCGGTGCTTTTCCATCGCATGAATGGCGAGAACAGGCCGATTGGATTTAGAACTCGGACATTGAGCGTAGCAGAAAATAAGTACTCCCAGATTGAACGTGAGGCCCTAGCACTGGTGCACGGCGTAACTCGGTTATGGGATTATCTCATAGGGCGTGAATTCATGCTCGTCACGAATGATCACCTGTTGCTAGGCCTTTTAGAGGCAGATCGCCAGACCCCTGCTATGGCTGCTGCCAGAATTCAAAGATGGGCTCTGTTGCTGGGAGCTTACACGTATAAACTGCTGTTTAAACCCGGTAAACTGATGCTGAACTCCGATGCACTGAGCCGTTTGCCACAATGTTTGCAGGCTCGGAACCAACCGTGGATGAATCCGAGGACATGGTACTTTCTATTGACCAATGGGATCATCCCACGGAGTCACGCCAGGAGTTGAAAGCACTGACAGCAGAGGACAAGATCCTATCTAGGGTCTGCCAGTATGTTATTGAATGTTGGCCGTCGCCACGCCCTGTAGGAAGCTTAGCACTCTCCGAATAGTACAAACAGCGACATGAATTGTATATGGAAGGTGGTTTACTGTTCTGGGGCCATCGAGTAGTAATCCCCAAAAGTGCTCATGAGAGATTGTTATAGTTATTACATGAGGCCCACCAAGCAGTTTCAACCATGAAGACCTTCGCGAGGTCGAGTTTATGTTGGCCAGGTCTTCACCAAGCCATTCAGCGTGTCGGGAGTGAATGTCACAGCTGTGTACAAGCGTTACCCATGCCACCGACACGAGAGCCTCTTAGCTGGCCCAGTACGAACGAGAAATGGTCTCGACTGCATATAGACTTCGCGCGACCGTGCCATGCCATGCCATGCCATGATTCTAATTGTTGTGGACTCTCACAGCAAATGGATAGAGGCAATATCGATGCACTAAGTCACTTCTAAGAACACTGTGGATGCTCTAAGAACCTTGTTTAGCAAGTTCGGACTGCCCCATACTGTTGTCTCAAATAATGGCATGTCGTTTACCTCGTCAAACTTTGCCCGTTTTATGATACGAAACGGTATCACTCACATTCGCACGCCCTCTTATCATCCCCAGAGCCGTGGATTGGCAGAGCGCGCTGTTAGAACGATAAAGGACGGTTTAAACAAAATGACTGCAGTGGATCGCGGGATTGCCCTGGCTAAAATTTTGTGCAAGTACAGTGATGTGCCATGGGCTTCTCGATTGTCTCCATCAGAATCGCTTTTGGGATACAAGGTTAGGACAGACTAGGCATGTGTTTTTCACCCAGGAACCGGACAGCCCATCTGCCGAAATACACTGATGACACTACCTGGAGTTTCACCCCAGGCGATACAGTCTACGTCCGGAAATACGGAGTCGGAGACAAGTGGACACCTGGAAAAGTCAAGTCTACTACGGGTGCTCGGCTGGTGGCAGTTCAGACGGAAGATGGTATGATTCGCAGGCACATCGACCATGTACACAAATGTTCTACCGACACGTCCGAGACTTCATCCGCTGAACCACAAGACTCAAGGCCCACAGAGTAGAGGGCGCCAAAGTCCACTACAACATCCGAAGGCGCAGAAGTCTCACCACAGCAGCGGAAACTGCTCGTACAAAGAAACTGGTAGAGCGCTACGGTTATTAAAAGGAAGGGAATGCTGTCACTGTTAGGTCATTTGAGTGGCATGCGGCAGCTGCCCATGCGTCATGCACTCTTTCTTCTGTTCCTCCTGCCACATTCCTATATATTTCCGAGACTGGAATAAAACTACATACTACGTCTGCAGACGCTGTCTGATTCACTTCCGGTTGCACGGGCGCTTTGCCCCTCTCGACTACATATAGATCATTTGTGCAGAAAAAGGATCGAATCTTAGTCTGAAAATGAATGTGCAATTTATTTTTGATTGTATTATTTTGAGTAAACAATATTTATACTTTTCATGCGGCTTCTCGAACACACATCAAATGATCCATTGAACATTGCAGTGCCTTCACCATAGCAGTCGGCAGCAGTTGTATGAAGTGCTCTGAAGTTCAATAAAGACACAGGGACTATGCAGGCAGCTCAGTTCATCCAATGCGCAATGTGTTTTGCTCATTGTGATTTGTATGGGGCAGCATTAGGACGAATACAAGAACGAGAAAAGACAGAACAACCCCATGAACCCTAATAAACTAGCCCACCTTTCCGTTATTCTGCAATGTGTTTTACTTTTTGCTCTTTTTTAGCCACAAGCTGGGAGAACTCTGACAAAAACAAGTTGCGTACGCATATGTGAACACAGCGTATATGTGGACATGGCACATAATGGGGACAAAAAAGTCAAAATTGAAATAAAAGGGCCGCAATGTAGTTGGTTATATGTTTATCAAGTATTTATTATAGCATATTTCTGTTTTGTGCAGGTATCAGCAGGAGTTATTATCAATTTACTAAAATACAACAGATATAATCATCCATACTCACTATGTACAGGCTAGACTGCTTTATGAGCTACCAATCTCAAGTGGTTTTACAAAAGTTCACCCACTAAGCAATGTGATAAAAATAAATACAAATACTTCATTATGCACAATTATTGCATACAAACTAAAGCTTATCTGAAATGGTTAAATGGTACAAAGTATAACTGTGCAAGCTTTTTAGAAAGTGAATTTTTTTATTGCCGAGATGTTATTGCAGCCTTAAGTAGAATCATTAGCAAACACACTATAAATATTTTTTTTTCCTTTACTGAATTTGACAACGAGCAATTTAGGCTCAACAAGGGGAAGCACTTGTATACTAACTACAGAAATTGAATTATGAGCATAGAAAAACAAGGTACATGACAAAAAGCAACGCTACAATTAATACACTTTTTAGCAGTAACTGGTACGCAGTTGCGTGGTTGGTAACAGTTGACATATAAAACTACCCGTAATTTTCCTCCTTTTATTTTTGTTTGTTTTTTCAAATCCCAAATGATTAAAAAATTACCTTTGGCAGTTACTTGATCATGTAGAAAGAACTGCACTGTGTGCCACAGGCAATTTTTAAAAAAGTAAAATTGTTGGCAGAACCAGATTATGTGATTTTTCTAAGCTGCTCCAAAACAGAAGCTGTTCACTTTAAATAGACCCTGAAACATTTTTGACTATTTTGTACGAACACATTAGGCCGGCAGACCAAGTCCTAAGGGTCACATACAGACAGATTTAAGCTCTCTGCATAAACTGTGTAATTTATTACAATGCTTTAAAGCTGTGAATCGTTGCAGGCCACTGAAGCTCAGCCAAGCTCGTTTTCCACAACCCATTTACAGTACGACATTTGCTGTAAATGAGATGTCACCCAGGCTGCTCATCCGATATGGGCGTGGAGTGCACGTAAAATCAGCTGGTAGGATGGTGGCACCTGTTGGAGCAGGAATCAACCACTCTGCGATCTTTGTTTCTGTTTTTAGACAGTGTGCGGGCTGCTGGGCACAATAGGTGACAATCGCTGACACTGCACAACCTGCCGGAGTGCAATCTCCGAGATCTAAACTGGGCGAAGCTCAAATTGTCGAGTGTGCTCATGAGAGCTCTGCCATCGCCAGTGATGCCAGCGTGTCTCATCAGTTGAGGCATGGCAAGGGTGAGACGGAAGATAGATATAATTGTCCGTACAGCCTTAGTAGACGGCATGTCACTAAATTTGTGGGGTAAATGGTTTGATGATGCTCTTCCCTAAATGCTGACCAAACTTCAAATAACCCTTTCAGTGTACCTATAATAAGGTATATGTCCCAAAATCATGACTAGGCAGCATATCAGACATACTCCTTGTATACAGTACATGAGTACAAAACTTAAAATATATTTTTTGTGCTGTTCTCCCCACCAAACAAAACAATCACCAGTACTTTGGCAAATAATGACCCACCTCACACCTCAAAACAAGCAGAGAAGAACTCTTCTGCACTAACGTTCAACTATACAATCTTTTTAAATGCCATGCGAGCGTAAAATATAAATGCAGTTCTTCATAGGGTTACCCAGACATGCAGCTACCTGGGAAAAAAAAAAACTGAAGGTGACCCTAATACTAGACCGAAAGCGTCTGGCAATGGCCTTCTCACATTGGCATATCATTCCTTCCTTGGGTTAACAGTGTTTTATTGCAATGCTGAAGCAGATCTTGGAGGCCACATTGAAAGAAGCTTGTGGTTGAGATCTGCTCCAGCAAGGACAACGATCACAGCTCCTCACATGAAAACAACCTGCTTTTTCAATAACTCATTCAATTATTTTTGATTGATTGATTGATTTGTGGGGTTTAACGTCCCAAAACCACCATATGATTATGAGAGACGCCGTAGTGGAGGGCTCCGGAAATTTCGACCACCTGGGGTTCTTTAACGTGCACCCAAATCTGAGCACACGGGCCTACAACATTTCCGCCTCCACCGGAAATGCTTTCAATTAATTTTTAATAATTATCCCAACAGCTACATGGATCAAAAGTAAACTTATGATGTGATATTGTGTATTCAATATAAAATAAAAACCATCAATTTCATGCCATTTTATTTTTAAAGACTTTTTCTGATTATTTAGAAAACTGGAAGAGCTTGGAAGAGAAACCAGTGAGTCACTTGGTGTTTGCACCACTGAATAACATCCCAAGCTATCACAGGCTAGTACACTTGCATCAAAAACAGTCATTACATAACATTGTCTAGTATAAAGTGACCCTAGAACCACACTTTTATACCAGGACAATAATTTAGGGTGTGATCCAAACAATCAAGAATGGCAATACAGTCGGGTAGTGGGACATATAAAGTTAGGTGAAGTTATCCAATGTGTAAACCTATTCACATTAACTTCAATGTAGAGTCGAGTCGACTTACAACAGCACCATTTAGAACAGGGTTTCCACTGGTGGCTACTTTAGGCCAATTTTCGGTTCGGGTGTCGGCTGAGTTGTGCATTGTATACTTACCCCCGTATTCAGAAACGCTGCTTGACTCGAAATTGACTTGCCATCGACTTCATTGCAGCATGAAAGCATTTCGAACATGCTGTCTTTAGGAGGTGCCAAGGCAGCACAAACGCACAGACGCATTTCAAACGCGCTGCATTAAAGGCCGTTTCAAGTCACTTTCAAGAAGCGTTTCTGAGTACGGTTGTTAGTGTCTTCAAAAGGATGGGCAACAACATTTTTTCTATTTTTCGTAGTTTTAGACTCTCGTGTAGAAAGCACAATTTAGTACGTCTGTCCTGTTTCTCATCTCTTCATTCACCTAGATCCTGGAGGCACCGGTGCGTCCATCAGCAAACTTCCAGCAACATTTACATCAGTGCACTGCTTCGCGTAGTGGTGGTGTTATACTACATTTTTTCAATGCTTTCAATTTCTTGAAAGACACTCCTGAAGTGACTCGGCAATGGCACATGTTTTGACCACAGCTCCAACTGTCCTGAATAGCTTGTCACTGCTGTTGTACCCCTAAATTTGGTGTGTAGACTTTAAATTTGTTATCAACATACTTTTTGGGTGGCCCAAAAAGTCGGGCTGTTTTGGACAGCCTTCTGAAAGTGCAGTGAGGCAAATTTATAGCGTAAGCAAGACTACACAAAAAGCATGGTGCTGGCATTGCGACAGTTACGCAGTACTTTCGAATTTATCTCGATTGATTAGTAATCAAGTTCAATTATCGAACGCATGATTCCACTGCAGTGAAATTCTCTAAATGGGCCATGCGCAGTGTCCCTGTCTTGTTGTAGCCATCACAAACTTTTGTTATGAGGCATTCAGGGACGCTGCTAGTGCCCGCATGCCCTTTCTCAGTGTTGCATTATGAAGCAGGTGAAGTGACTGGCATAGCTAAACGTCACTATGATTAAGGATTTACAGATGATACCGTAGTGAACGGTGCTATATATAATTACGAATACTTATTACTAGGCACGCCACACATATGTAGAGTGGCAACTTTTTTTGATGAAATCTGAAAAAGAAATGACTTCTGGTGACATTTTGCTTATATTATAGCGAATTTTTCACTAAAGTCAGTGGCAACCTTGATTTAGAACATGTTTAGGGCCATTTCAAACTGTTTATCTACACCCAAAGCGTTTCACAAAAGATATTATAGAAAGTTATGCCCTTTTAATAAGACTTATTAAAGCCAACAAAACAAACCATAGCATGAGAGCGTATTGAAGACAAGTCCACTTGATGCAATGTTGGCTTCAGCCACATTCCACGTTCAATTTTTCGTTACTTCAAGAGCCCATCTACTCCTCAACTTCTGTTTTGTCTGGATTACTACATTTTAGTAGTACAGTAACGAAAAATCCAGGCTAGCAAAGGAGGCAACTATTTCATTTCAAAGGCATCCACAAGAAGGAGTAATACTTACTTCAGAAGATTAACGGCCTCTTCAACTTCATCCTGACCGGTTAGGAACACCAGCACATGGCCCATTCGTTGGGTCTCGTGAATTTTCACAACAGTTTCAACAGCTGCTTTCACATAGTTTGGAACTGGATGAGATAAATAGTAGACTTCAACAGGATATGCTCTTCCTTGGATGCTCAGGATTTCTGCAGAAATATTCTTGCTGCAAAAATTTTGTAGCATTCTGTTAGCACATTTTATAATGCTTACCCTCAAAGAGCTTGATTTTGAAAATGAAGCACAATATCAGCACCACAATATATTAATCCGTTCATACAGTGCTAGGTGTCTGTGGAATACCACTAGTAATACATTTCAATATGTTAAAGTGTTCAGCATGTTCCCTCTCGCATGATTCTTTACTTCTTTTTTTTTTTTCAAGTAATAATGCTGCATATTTTTATGCAATTATGCTGTTTGCAACAAATTGTCATATTCAACCCCAAAAGTGATTCTCCATTCACAATAATCTGCCACTACTGCGTCTAAGCTAAATTAAGCTCGACCACAGAAAAAATCATTGAATGAGAATAGAGACACATGAGAACACGTGTTTTAAACACTCTGTTCATCTTCTTTTTTAGCTCTACATATTAATATACCAAATTTTACTAACTTGCCTTGTGCTGAATCAAGCTACACAGTACAAGGTAGCTTGTGCTGAGGATAAAATACAGTTGAAGCTTGATTGAATGAAGCTACAACAGCTCTCTAATCAGGTATTTCGTAAAATTAAGGAAGGGATTGCTCAACCCATCTAAATCTAAAATTTTAACATGGTGACACTCAAAAGCTACAGAGGCACTGTATTTGCTGCTAATTTACGCCTGTACGTACTAGAAGTCCACTAAGGCGGCCAGGTGGCATCCTATGTGCAGGCGATGGAGGCCAAGTAGACGGTCATGCCAAGCTATTACAGGCTGCCGATATGCAATGAAGGAAGAACGAATTTAGTGATTGCATCAGATGGCCAAGCAAAAAATTACGAGGAGACGATTAGTGCCAATATGAGTCACATAAACCATGAAATGACGAGCGCAACCAATGTAGTACTCTTGTGAGAACATTTACAGGGGCAGTACACTAACAGTGGCCCTAGCAACATATGGTGCGCAAGACCTCTACACCTACTGTTGAGTTTGTTGTTTTGTGCATAGGTGTAGCGTCCAGGTCCATCAAAATAAAACCATAGCTGTGACTAAGGCGACCAGATATTTTGCTGCGATAGCATTACAATGTCCGCTAAAAAAAAACTATTTTGCATAATAATTAGAGAGAAATCACCATTTTGTCACTCAATTATTTTAGAAAAGCTTTGTTAAATCAAGTTTGGTGTCAAGTTAGTTTGTTAATTCAGGTTGATGACATCGTTTAACACTCTGCATACCTGACGGAGAACGGAAAGTTTGTCATTATATCTAAGACTCTCTAACAAGACGTTTTGTTGGATCGAGTTTTAATTGCCGCGTCATGTATACAGCATTATTTTCTTTTTTTCCACCTATTTGTTTTCTATCACAAAACTCATGTTCTGCTTTTCTCAGCAATGGTTATACCCAGAAACATTTGTTCTCACTGTGACTGTGAGCTCACAAGACTGGCTACAATATACATAGTGTGCACGTGCGTCACGCAGCGCCCCTTCGTCAATTCCGAAATGCACCACCGACATGCCCGGGTACCAACCGACTCCGTCGCCTACCGCTGCCGTGTTGTTTCCTCGTGCTTGCGCCTGCTTAGTTTTGCCTCACAATGCAAGTTTGAGGGCTGCTAGTGAGGCAAGTTGATTTAGTAGTCCCCGAAAAGGGAGCAGAGCTTCGGGGTGTTTCTTCGTCGAAAGTTATTACCTAAAATTGAGAACGCACATTCCTATTTTCCGAAAAGCACCGGCGTGTTTAGCTGGTGCAGATAAAAAAAAAAGACTACTTGAAGAAACTTGGCGATATTTGCGTCTTCAGGTGTAACTTCATTACGGGCAAGTGCTATAGCCAAGGAGTTACCTGCAAACAGAGATAGCTTATTAAGATGCTGTACATACAAAATGTCCGTGACCACTGCGTGCACAATCAGCGTGTCAGGGAGGCGGTTAAAATAGTGATGGCGATCGCGGAAATTCGGGTATTTTTTAAATTTTATTTACAAATACTGCTGGCCAGAGGCCAAAGCAGGAAGGGCAAGATAATACAGTTGTCATACACATTTCAAAACAACATCAACAATAAAGAGAGTAAAAAGTGGAAAGCGAGACATATTTATACAAAAGCAACAAAAGGAAAGAGTGGGGAGGGAAAAGAGGAAATAGTTGGAATAGTTAGAAAAACAACTTCAAATTTCAGCGTAAATAAGATCGGGAGAGTGTAAACTGCTTGCAGGCAAATCGTTCCACTCTTCAATGGTACGAGGAAAGAAGGAAAATTTGAACAAGTTAGTACGAGCAAAATATGGTGTTAAAGAAAGTGCGTGTGAATGCCGAGTCTGGCGTGTTCTTAGTGGTGTGAGGTAGGGGTCAGGGTTCAGAGCAAATTTGCGGTTAGAAAGTTGGTACAAAAATTTGAGACGTAAGAATCTGCATCTCGACTGCAAAGATGTGATACCATTTGAAAGCATTACACTAGTTACAGAACTATCAGGCTTGTAAAGATAAATAAATGAAACGAACTGCCCTCCGCTGAATTTTTTCTAATGCATCAATGTTAGTTTTAGTATAAGGATCCCAGGCAACGCATGAATATTCTAATTTAGGGAGAATCAAGGATTGGTAAGCTAAAAATTTCACTTTCGTAGGAGCATCCTTAAGTTTGTGCCTTAGCATTAAGGAAGGGATTGCTCAACCCATCTAAATCTACATTGCATTGAAACAAACTGTGAAATATTGCATTGAAACAAACTATGAAAATGGTTGCGAAACAATATTAGTTCACTTTGAAATATAGCCGATTGGTTTGAGTTGGGGGGGGTCAGGATTTCGAAAAATTGGTCAATTAATTATCTAAAATGGTCTCCATCATTTTCAGGGACTCCACTGTACATTAGCGTACAAAAAGAGTAAAATACAAGATGAAAAAAGTGTCAAAACGTACGCGAAAAAAAAAAGCGATGAACGACATTACCGCGGCACGCACCCCCCGAAGTCTCTTATCTGCTTCGCATTATATTTTCCTCGGCTGTTTCTACAAACTTCAATCAAAGAGGCTCAACATCAGCACTGTTCAAAACACTTGGGGGGGGGGGGGGGGACGCTGCTACTTTGGTGGCGTGGGCCGCAGCAATATATTAATATTATATCTTTTGTAAACTTGCCTAGCTCTGCATAACTCGTTTTCGATGAAAGCTGCTGTGCTTCGCTCATCCACTTTTAAAATTGTGGCTCGAGAGACCTTCGGCTTCCACTTGTTCATGGACCATGCAATTTGTAGTGCTTGTAGTGAAAGCGAAATAATGGGCCCTTGTAGGTCATGGAAGGCAGCTGGTGTACGCGGTGGCTGGTATACGTGTCGCACATCTTGATTTTCTGGTCTTGTATCGAGTAAAAAAGCGAGTCCTTCCTGATCCGATGAGCTCGTTAAAGTACGACAACAAAAACAACAATTCTTTCCTTTCAACATCGTACTCAACAACAGATGACGAGCCCTCAACAAGCCGCACTGCAGCACGCGAACTGCGAGGTACCCAGGCATGGCGGGAGAGGGCGACAACGGCGGAAGTGACATCACATGAACACTATGTATAGCGCTTGATACCATAATGGTACGTCTTTGCACACCTTTCAATGTCACTGTGGAAGAATTGTTTGAGAACTTCTGCCTCTAGTGTTGCAGATGATATGATGAGACGAAGGTCCGGTCTCTTAAGCAGTATCTTTTTCATAAGCCCCAACGATGTGTCAGTCAAGAGGGTCCTTTCGTGGGCTTCGTCGAGCATGAGAACAGAATATACGGGCAACAGTGGGTTGGCCATGATTTCGTTGACGAGAATTCCTTCTGTCATAAACTGAAATAAAGAAAATTCCTATGCAAAATCATTTAAGTGGCGACACATTTAATCAGTGCATATACGTTCTACGAAATGACCACGGTTAACAAAAAAAGCCACTTACTTTGATCTTTGTCCCTTCCCTGTCAAAACATTCATCAAACCGCACACAGTAGCCGACCTCTTGCCCCACCAAACAACCTTTTTCTTCGGATACTCTCCTTGCCAACTGCGAAGCACGAAATGAAGCAAGGACGGTGCCATGACATTGTGACACTGTGTTCCATCAATTAAAAGGTGATGCGCACCGTTATTGCTGCCATTCTTCTGGGCTGTGTGACTCCAATCATCTGGCCCTTCTGGGCCCATCCTGCCTCCATGAGGTACTGAAATATCTCTACTTATAGTGAAACAAGCCCGCACATAACGAAATAAGCACACACACACGACCTACAAATCTTTTCTCACCTGTGGAATTTGCGTACTTTTCCCGCTGCCAGTTTCACCAGTAACGATCAACACTCTGTGCTTCTCCAGAAGGTACAGGATATCTATGCGATTCTGCAAAACAGCTTCAGTGTGTCAATAAAAAGCAAGAAACAAGCAGAGGCTCACCTTAAACACTGGAAGTCTTTCCCTCTGCTGGGTGATAGAGAGGGACACGTTTGGATTATACACATAGTTGGTGTATTCTGCGGTACTGCTTCTGTCTTCGATGATCCATTCTTCGTTCAGGAATTCTTTTTCACCCCCTGGAAAGACGGCAACAGCCATGCCAACAAAACGGAGGATCGCAAACGTATGTATCGATATTCACCTGGTTTCTGAAACACGGGCTTTCGAAACATTATTCGGCCATGTACGCTTCCACGCTTCGTTTCTGTGACACACGACGACGCCACATAAGCAAATACAGAACGTCGTGATCACAAGTTCGCAATGGTAGTATGTAGGTGTTCTGTGACTGCACCGTTCGCACGCTACCAAACACGCTGCAGAACGTAAACAAAAAGGTGCGCTACGCATCATCATCACAGAACACCTACCGAATGAATGGATGGATGGATGTGGCTGTACCCTTTAGATCGGGCGCCGGCTAACGCCACCTAGCCGTAATACATAGTGAACTAACCATTAGATTTATCTTTTTTTTTTCTCTAAATAGTGAGGTTGAGGATTCGTACTTTGCAGTGAAGGGTTTAATTTTCACTCGTTCCTTGACTTTAGCCACCAATCAGATAACCTTCTTCTAGTTACGTCTACCCGCTTAAAGTCTATTTTTCCCTCCCTGTATCTAAACCCCAGTGCTTTGAAAAACTGCGCCAGGTGAAGCCCTTTACAGAACATTATCAAGTGTTCGGCAGTTTCCTCTTCCTCTCCACACGCACTCCCTACCGTGTCTACCCCTTCATATTTGGCCCGATATCTCTTGGTTCGCAATACTCCCGTCCTGGCCTCAAACAGTAGAGAACTACACCGGGTGTTATCATAGATCCTTTCTTCGGCAATTTCCTGCTTAAAAGTTTGATAGATCTATAGTGCGGACTTCTTAATCATGCCTATTCTCCACATATCGGTCTCAGCTTCCTTCACCTTCTTTTTAACCGATAAATCTTTTTGGTTTGGCCCCCCGCTGTTTTCTAAGTATTTACCAGTCAATTTTCTGGTTCGCGTCCACCATTTTGTATCGACATTCTTTATGTACAAGTAGCTGAAAACCTTCCTAGCCCAACGCTCTTCCCCCATTTCTCTCAATCGCTTCTCAAATTTTATCTTGCAGCTAGCTTCCCTGCCCTCAAATGATGTCCATCCCATATCACCTTGTACTCCCTGATTTGGTGTATTCCCGTGAGCTCCTAAAGCAAGCCTACCTATTCCACGTTGCTTAATTTCTAATCTTGCTTGAACTCCTGATATCATGCACAAGACCGCATTGCCGAACGTAAGACCAGGAACCATGACCCCTTTCCATATTCCTCTCACAACCTCATACCTATTGTAATTCCACAGTGCCCTGTTTTTCATCACCGCTGCATTCCTGTTACCTTTAGTCGTCACGTATATTTCGTGTTCCCTTAGATACTCGGCCCCATTGCTTATCCATACGCCCAGATATTTGTATTTATCTGTTATGTCTAGCGTGACCTCCTGTATTCTAGCGTGACCTTCATTATCATTAAAAATCATCACTGCTGATTTTTTCTTACTGAATCTGAAATCCAACTTATGTCCCTCATTACCGCAGATGTCCATCAATCTCTCCAAATCTTCCTTGTTGTCGGCCATTAGCACTATATCATCTCTGTACATCAATGTTAGTACTGGTTGCTGAATGAGTTTTCCTTGTTTGACGAAAGAGAGGTTGAAGCCCATTTCGTTTCCCTCTGATTTGGCCTCTAATCCTTGCAGGTACATCATGAATAACAAGGGTGACAGAGGACACCCCTGCCTAAGCCCCCGTTTTACTTTTGTAGGCTTGAATACCTGTTTTTCCCACTTCATAACTGCCTTGTTACCTTTATAGATATCCTTTAAAAGATTAGTGACTCCATCTTCCACACCTATAGTGTGTCCAGTGTTCCCCACAAGTCCTCTTGAACCACGTTATCGTACGCTCCCTTGATATCCAAAAATGCTAGCCACGGGGGTCTGTGTTCCTTTTCTGCTATTTCTATGCACTGCGTCAGTGAGAACAGATTGTCTTCCAACCTCCTGTGCTTCCGAAACCAATTCTGCAGTTCCCCCAGCACCACCTCATCCTCTATCCATGCCTGCAGTCTTTCCTTTATAATCTGCATCGCCAGTCTGTAGACCACTGATGTCACTGTTATAGGACGGTAGTTGTTTATGTCAGCTTTGTCCCCTTTCCTTTATAGATCATGCTCATCCTGCTAAGTTTCCATTCATCGGGGACTTCACCATCGATAATTATCTTGCTCACTGCCTCTCTCAAAGCCTGCTTAGACTTCGGACCTAATGTCTTCATCAGCGTAAATGAAATGCCATCTGGGCCTGTTGATGTACTACTAGGAACCCTCTTCTTAGCCCTTTCCCACTCTCGTTGTGAAAATGGAGTCATTGCGCCACTTGATTCATCCTTGTCTATTGTGGTGCATAAAGCACTTCTTTGTTGAAATTTTTCTGTCACCCTTGTTCTTATATATTCAATAGCTTCGTCCCCTTCTAGCCTAGCACCTTGAGCTGTAGTTATAAACATCTGCTCTAGGCTCGTCTCATTTCTTAGGGAGTTTCATCATCATCATCATCAGCCTGACTACGTCCACTGCAGGACAAAGGCCTCTCCCATGTTCCGCCAGTTAACCCGGTGCTGTGCTTGCTGCTGCCAATTTATACCCGCAAACTTCTTAATCTCATCTGCCCACCTAATCTTCTGTTTCCCCCTAACCCGCTTGCCTTCTCTGGGAATCCAGTTAGTTACCTTTAATGACCAGCAGTTATCCTGTCTACGCGCTACATGCCCGGCCCATGTCCATTTCTTCTTCTTGATTTCAAATATGATATCCTTAACCCCCGTATGTTCCCTAATCCACTCTGCTCTCTTCTTGTCTCTTAAGTTTACACCTACCATTTTTCTTTCCATTGCTCGCTGCGTCGTCCTCAATCAAGCTGAACCCTCTTTGCGAGTCTCCAGGTTTCTGCTCCGTAGCTAAGTACCGGCAAGATACAGCTGTAATATACCTTTCTCTAGGGGGATAGTGGCAATCTACCTGTCATAATTTGAGAGTGCTTGCCAAATGTGCTCCACCCCATTCTTATTATTCTAGTTTTTTTCAATCTCGTGGTTGAATCACGATGCCTGGGTGTGCACTCATTATAAAGTCTATTTCGTTCTTATTTTCGCCATTAGGGCTCCTCCATGTCCACTTGCGGTTTCCTCACTTTCGGTAGAAGGTATTTGAAATCCATAAATTACTGCGTTCTGTGAATTCTACTAGTAGCTCTCCTCTGGCGTTTCTAGTACCGATGCCATAATCTCCTACTGCCTGGTCTCCAGCCTGCTTCTTCCCTACCTTTGCATTGAAGTCTCCCATCAGTATTGTATACTGTGTTTTTACCTTACTCATTGCCAATTCTACGTCTTCATAGAAGCTTTCAACTGAAGCGTCATTATGGCTGGATGTAGGCGCATAAGCCTGTACCACCTTCATCTTGTATCTCTTATTCAGTTTAATCACGATACCTACCACCATTTCATTAATGCTATATTTCTCTATGTTGCCAGCTATGTTTCTGTGAATTAGGAACCCCACTCCCAGTTCTCTTCTGTCAGCCAAGCCCCGATAGCAAAGAACGTGCCCATTCTGTAGCACCGTATAGGCCTCATCTGTCCTCCTAACGTCACTGAGCCCTATTATATCCCATTTAACACCCTCTAGCTCCTCAAATAGTACAGCTAGACTTACCTCACTAGATCAGGTTCCAGCATTAAACATTGCCAAGTTCAGGTTCCAGGGTGCTAAGAATCTCTGGATCCGGACAGGCCGCCATTGGAACCTTAGGGAGTTTAGATGATTCCGAAATTTCGCAGCTGCCTTTCTATCTTTTTTATGTACTTCTGCTAGCCACTGAGCTTCCTTTCTTCTAATTTTTTTCATTTATCAGAAGGGATGCATTCCTTCTACAGCTTAGAAAGATTTCCCATTTTTCTTTCAACATCATCTGTCGGTTCACCCCGCTGCTTAGCCTGTCTGTGTTCCCTGGAGGCTTCCTGACGTTTTGCTATGGCTCTCTTAACTTCCTCATCCCGCCAACTATTGGGTTTGTGTCTTCTTTTCGGGGTGACTTGTCACGTGCCTTAGCAAGATCTAGCTCAGTCTAATTATATTCGTGTATGTCCAAACTGTTTTATTATCCTCAGTGATTACTTTCTCCATTTGTTTAGTAGCTTTTTCTATTTGCCTTTCTGAATAAAAATTTTCCTGTAGTTGCTCATCTTGTCTCCTTCCCACTTTCACTGCTCTTACAAAACTTCGCTTGATACATTCGTAATCACTACCCAGACTTCTGGAGCCACCTTCATCTATGTGCATTCCCTTGAGCTTATCATACATCCCATGTGACATCAGTGCGTAATCTATCGTCGACTGCAGCCTTCCTACCTCCCATCTTATTTGCCCTTTAAACTTCTTGGTACTGTTGCAAATGATCAAATCATGGCTTTCACACATATCCATGATCATTTTGCCTGTTGGGTCGGTATACCAATTTATATCTTCTATGGGCGCATTCATATCTCCTAGTATAATTATCTCGCACTCTCCTCCTAACTACTCAATGTCCTTTGATATACACTCTACCATTGCCTGGTTTTCCTCTATGGCCTTTGCTGCCGTCCACAAGTACACCAAACCAAGGAGTGTCATTTGCCCTGCCATTTTCCCTTTCAGCCATAAATGTTCCTTGCACTCCTGCTTGACCCTTTGCCAGTCTGTACTTTTATGAATGAATGCTCCAATACCCCCCCCCCCCTCTTTCTGCTGCCCTCTGTTCTATTACAATATTCCCACGCGTAGTCCGGATTGTTAGGAGGTTGTTCCATGACCCTAAGATGTGTTTCTACAAAACCGTATACCATCGGCCTCTCCACTCTTAGCTGTTCTTCTATCTCTTCCCACTTCAGCCTGTTCCTGCCACCCTGCAAGTTAATATACCCTATGTCTGAATTGGCTCGGCGCTCGTGGCTACGTCTATTTCTGCCCCGGACTCTACCTTTCTTAAATAGGTAGAGTCCGGGGCAGATAGGTAGAGTTCGGGTGCCACATTGGAATCGTATCTGTCCATACCACCTGTCAAAGTGTCTCCCTGGTTGTTTTCCTCGTTGCTAGCTACTGCATCCCAAAAGGCCCGCGTGCACCCCCCCCCCCCCCCAAAAAAAAGCTACTGCGCGTCCTGCAAGTCGCGAACCAACCTCATGACCTAGCCGCTCATCGATGTGAATTCTGTCTCGTTGAAAACCACCCAACCTATGCACCTTTCTGTTTATTTCCACCACCTCAAAGTCTTTCTCTCGACTCATTCGCCATATCTCTTGGTTTCCGTTGAAAACCGCTCTTTGCAGGTTGCCGTCACGCACCGGAACCTCCAGTATCGTGCATATCACTACCTGTACCTGAGGAGAAGTGGCGCACATTCCATCGACCCCTTTCGCCAGTGTGGTCGCTAGTCCTGCCGTATCTTCATTTAAAACATCGTTTATACCACCTGAAATTATCACGAGGTTTCGTCTATCAGCTGCAGTTTTGAGTTTTGTGCCCGCTTGCCTCATGACTGCTTCCAGCTTGCGTCCTAGGCACGTTCCTACTGCAACCCTCTTGTCACCTCTTACCCTCTTTTAGGGGCGAAGCTCCTTAGGGCGTGGGCTGTGTGTCCCCTGTATGTAGCCACCTCTAGTTTAGTTCTTGCAGTGTTCACTAGATGGCGGTACCGTCCCCTGTATGTAGCCACCTCTAGTTTAGTTCTTGCAGTGTTCACTAGATGGCGGTACCGTCTCCTGTATGTAGCCACCTCTCGTTTAGTTCTTGTAGTGTTTACTAGATGGTGGTACTTGTAGCTGATGATGAAAAGATGCAAGATGTTATAAACTAGAAAGCGGTACTTGTAGTTGATGAAAGACGCGAGATCTTATAAAATAGGAATGATGTCACATATGGCGCGTGTCATTGGTTGAAGGCAATCGTTCGATTTAGTGCGGCGACGTACGCTAGGGGGAGCGATGTAATAAAATCGAGTGGGCAAAATGTACAGAGGATTCATGGTTTACCAGGTTTACCTCCGGAGCTTCGCCCACTCATCATCATTCACTTCGTGGATATGGCGGCACTTTTTTTTATTTATTCTGCGCTTCGATTTAAATTCGAGTCCCCAGCGATTGTCACATGCTGCGACTTTTCAGCTGGAGCATCCTGCACCTGGGGGTCACTTGCACCTGTGACGCCGGCTGTTTTGTCCCTTCCCAGCCCCACCACCCGCTGGTGGACCTGACACCGGCCAGGAGACGCCTACTGGAGGGACTCCACAGGGGTGCACTAAGGGCCATCCTGGGGCTCACCAGGAGCTCGCTGGTGGCAGCGACTCTCGCGGAGGCGGGAGAGTGGCCCCTTACGTTACGTATGCTCCAACGTGCGCTGGGCCACATCGACCGCCTTCACCACGCCACTGACGGCAGGGCTCTCCTGGAGCGTCTCCGCAGTCTGCCAGGATCACGGATGGGAGGCTTCTGCCTGCTGTACCACCAGATGATCCCGGATCCGCCAGTCCCGGTTACCTCTCCACCGCCTCACCACCAACCACCAGAGGTCCACCTCTGCTTGGAAGGGGCAACCAAGCGACAGACACCTGCTGCCGCTCTGCAAAAGGCGGCCTCCTGCAAGCTTCAGGAACAACTGGAGGAATGGCTGCAGGTGTTCGCGAACGGATCTGTGATGCCGGACGGGATTGCCGGACGGGACCGCAGCAGCCGCATGCGTAATCCCGTCCAGGGCCAACAGCAGGCAGTGCAGGTTACCCTTCCTGGCGAGCTCCACGGCTACGGAACTGGCTGGACTCCATCTCGCGGCAGACGTACCTGTTGGCCGAGGACATCCCCGCTGAGCCGGTCGTGGTCCTGTGCGACAGCAAGGCGCCCCTGCAGACCCTGGCCAACTCCCGCCGCGCTGGAATGACGGCCTGCCTCCTGACAGCCAAGGTTCGGGCCCTCACCGACGCCGTGGTGTCCGTCTCTTTCCACTGGCTGCCCTCCCACGTGGGCATCACTGGAAACGAGAAGGCGGATACACTCGCTAAGGCTGCCAACCAGCCTGGCACTCCCTACTTCTGTGCCGTGGTGGCCAGGGACTATTCGCAGGCCCGTCTCAAGAAGCTCCTCGTCACAATCTACCCAGACCTGAGGGTGGCCAGCGGGCGAGGACCAAAGCTTCTCCCATAGACGGGCCTCACCAGGAGAGAACGGGTTTCCCTGCTGCGACTGCGGACCGGCTGCGTGTGGACAGCGGCCCGCCGACATGCCAAGGGCCGCTGTGCCTCCCCGGCCTGCAGCCGTTGCCGAGACCCAGAGACCCTCGAGCACCTCCTCTGTGCCTGCCATGGCATGGCAAGGGAACGCTTGAGGGCCTACGCGGCCTACAAGAAACAGGGCCTGCCCGTCTCCACCCTGGAACACCTGCTGTTCCCGTCTCGTCCACATCTAGCACCACTCCAGAGCCTGGCGGAGTTTGTGGAGGAGTCAGGAATCGCTGCCTACCGCTGATCCCAGGAGCCATGCTGTCCCTGCCCTTGCTGACGGCCTGCTGCTTGCGCTGGAGTGGACCGGACATCCCTCCTTACACACCACACATAATTTCTCCTATCCTCTTTCATCCCCCTCTCCCCACCCCCAAGGCAGTGCGCCGTGTCACCTGTAGGCAGACAGAAATTAGGTGCCTTCTTCCTTTTCCTCACGAACCACTAATTAACCCACCACTACTTCACTGAAGCTGGGCCTTGCGACAATTGAACCGGCTGAACCTGTTTTTTTCCAAACTTGCTAGCTCTTTCTTCTCCGCCGTTCTGGTTGCCGGTGCCCTACTGTTCTCTCTGTCGGCCGCTCCTTTGATCACTTTGGCTAGAGCTTCCTTAACGAACTTCAGCCTTTCTCCCATTGCCCTCGTTTTTTCTTGCTCTGTCGCCAACGCAGTCTCCAGCTCGGTGATTCTCAACAGCAGTTTGCTCTGGGCGACCATCAACTTGAAAGTAAACATCCTATAGAAGTCTGTCGGCAATCATCGTTTTCTCCATTTCTTCCTCGACCTCACATTGCCTACACTTCGCGTCAGCCTCCTCTCTGTTTGCTTTTGCACTTGGAACAGTTGGATTAGAGTGTAACTCTAGTTGGATGGATGGATGGATGGATGGATGGATGGATGGATGGATGGATGGATGGATGGATGGATATGGCTGTACCCTTGAGATCGTGCGGTGGCTAGCGCCACCAAGCCGTAATACTTAATGAACCAAAAGCTAGATTTATTTTTTTTCTTTAAAAAGGGAGTTTGAGGATTCGTACTTTGCAGTGAAGGGTTTAATTTTCACTCGTGTCTTGACTATAGCCACCAATCAGATAACCTCCTTCTAGTTAAGTCTACCCGCTTAAAGTCTATTTTGCCCTCCCGGTCCCTAAACCCCAGTGCTTTGAAAAACTCTGTGCCATCATCCTGAACTATAGGGTGAAGCCCTTTACAGAACATTATCAAGTGTGCGGCAGTTTCTTCTTCCTCTCCACACGCACTGCACACTGTGTCTACCCCTTCGTATTTGGCCCGATATGTCTTGGTTCGCAGCACTTCCGTCCTGGCCTCAAACAGTAGAGAACTACCCCGAGTATTATCATAGATCCTTTCCTTGGCAATTTCCTGCTTAAAAGTTCGATAGATCTCTAGGGCGGACTTCTTAATCATGCCCATTATCCACATGTCAGTCTCCGTTTCCTTCACTTTCTTCTTAACCGATAGTTCTTTTTGGTTTGGCCACCTGCTGTTTTCTAAGTATTTACCAGTCAATTTTCTGGTTCGCTTCCTTCATTTTGTTTCGACATTCTTCATGTACAAGTAGCTGAAAACCTTCCTAGCCCAACGCTCCTCCCCCATTTCTCTCAATCGCTTCTCAAATTTTATCTTGCTGCTAGCTTCCCTGCCCTCAAATGATGTCCATCCCATATCACCTTGTACTCCCTGATTTGGTGTATTCCCGTGAGCTCCTAAAGCAAGTCTACCTATTCCACGTTGCTTAATTTCTAATCTTGCTTGAACTTCTGATCTCATGCACAAGACCGCATTGCCGAACGTCAGCCCAGGAACCATGACCCCTTTCCATATTCCTCTCACAACATCATACCTATTGTAATTCCACAGTGCCCTATTTTTCATCACTGCTGCATTCCTGTTGATCATACCATGGAACTACAGCGCCGCCACTGCTGTCACCCGCCGAAGAATCAGCCGAGATGCGGCGCGGCCGCCTCGTTGTTTCCACTGCCCCCTTCTAGTACACTGTACTTCTGCTTCGTTCCCAGAACACGCACGCTTGAGTTGTCTGGCGTGCGATAACGAGTGCGTTCGCAGAAAGAAAAAGAAAGAAAGAAAAAAAGAACTCGACTATCGAGGCATGCTAGCCGACCGGGTGGGAGAGAGAAGAGGGTCATAAGCCAGGGAGGTTAACCAGAACAAAAATTTCCGGTTTGCTACCCTGCACTGGGGAAAGGGTAAGGGGGATACAAAAGGTGATTTATATGCGGAGTTTACATCCCAAAACTACCATATGATTATGAGAGACGCCGCAGTGGATGGCTTCGGATATTTAGACCACCTGGGGTTCTTTAACGTGGGCCCAAATCTTAGTACATGGGCCTACAGCATTTTCGCCTCCATCGAAATTGCAGCCGCCGCAGCCAGGAGGGATAAAAAGGTGAGGGAGAGAGAAAAAAATGGTTAACAAAAAAGAAAATGCATACACAGAGAAACACGGGATAGAGAAAGAGGAAGAAATTCAACTGGCAAAAAAAAGGTAGACAACAAAGAAAGCAAGCCTATAGCAACTTGTAGTATAGGAGCGGGAAAGAGAGAGAGCCGAGAGGGTAAAAGCCTAGCTAGGACTGTGTGACTTAGTGAAAGTTGCACTTTTTTTTTCGCGCATTATAGACTTACTGGAAGGAGTAATATCATTAAGCGTTGACGCACTCGCCGCATGCTCATACTGACCATCTGTTACAAGAATGGGTCCTGTGCTGTAAAGTTTTTTTGCCAATCAGCTGTGTCTCAGGCTGAGAATCCAGCAACACAGGAGTGGCTTGCACACACACACACACACACACACACACACACACACACACACACACACACACACACACACACACACACACACACACACACACACACACACACACATATATATATATATATATATATATATATATATATATATATATATATATATATAAATTGGATACTTGTTAACATGCGTGAGGCAGCGTGACCCTTCTCCCCTTCCCCCCCCCCCCCAAAATGCAAGGACGTAGCTTTGACGTCACTTCTTGTGCCCCCCTGTGCAACAGCCCAGGAAAAAGGGGATCCTCTTTTCCGTTAAAAAGGCCTATAGGAGACAGTACTGAAGCTTACTCTCTCCTATATGCATTACGAAAGCTTATACTCTTTCCTGTTTATTATGAAAGCGTAATATGGTAAACACATTATGCTCTCAAATGAATATCAATATATTTTTTTTATTTCACTCCAAGTATGTTATTGTGCGCTTCATGACCGGACGCCCACAGGCGTGCGCACGGGGAAGATAGGGTGAATGACCGTCTAGAAATATCAATCTTTACTCAGTCGAACCTTTCAAGTCAATTGCTAATGCGCAAGGTGATGGCTATATGCACGTTTTTTTTTTACTACAATGGCGACAAAGGACCCCTGATATGTTTACAGTGTACTAGAATCTTCTAGTACACTGCAGTATGTTGCACACGTTCGTACGAGAGGGAGGAGGAAGGCAAGGGGCGCTCTACCCTTGTTACATAACAGGTGGGGCGAAGTCTGCCCCAGATATTGACGAAATATGGAGGGGGAGCGCTGCGACAAACCTTTGCTTTACGATTAATTCGAAATTATGTTTTTTTAAGCTCAGTTGGGGGGGGGGGGACTTTTTTACTTTTTTCACCTCACCGAATGACTGACGGTTAATTCTATTACTGTGTGGTTGTTATGTCGCTGTTGCATTAAACTGAACCTCCTGCAAGGCTTGGGGACGTCATATGTGTTGTTTACAACTCATTATACTTCACGCATGTTTCTGCATTTCACGTGTACCTGTTGAAAAAAGCATTTTTTCCAGCATTTTTTTTACGCATGCCAGCTGATTGCTAATGTCATCTAGGCAGTTAAGCGTCCCAAAATAAGTGGTCCAGCTGGTTGGTACCTTGCTTTGACTGTGGGAATTATGGCAGTAGAAGAAAAATGTAACACGTCTGATCTGGCAAAGTCTATCTGTCGCTATGCTCTGCACAGTCGATCTGGTGTCGCTTCCGCTATGCGCCTAGTTAGGGGGGGGGGGGGGGGTGTTAAACAACAAGAGGGAAGGCAGGGAGGTTAACCAGGCACATGCCCGGTTTGCTACCCTACGCTGGGGGAATAGCAAGGGGGTATAAGGATGAGAGAGATAGGAAAGAGAAGAGAAAGAGAGAGAGAGAGAGAGAAAAAGGAGGATTGTCAGTCAATCGGCTGGCGCGCGTATGCAGCGGTGGCACTACACGAAAGTTAAAGGTGGTCACATAGGCCTGTAGTCCTCAAAAAGCACAAGACAGCTTTGACTGCTTTTTGAGCCGACGAAAGGCGATGACGGTGTTCGAGTAGCATCCGCACAGAGAGTGGCCGATCGTCCAATTGTCGCAATGCGTCCGAAAGCTTCTGTCTTTCAGAGGCAAATCAAGGGCAATGGCATATCAGATGGTCGATGTCTTCTTTAGTGCAGCAGACGTCGCATTCCGCATTGTCGGTCAATCCGATGAGGGTTCTATATGCTTTTGTGAAGGCAACCCCCAAACAAAGGCGACAAAAAAGTGAAGCTTCACGTCGACGAAGTCCGGATGGAGGTCGAAGTTCCAGTCGAGGGTTTATTTGGTATAGTCTCGTATGTCTTATGCTTGAAGTGTGCCACTCCTGCAGACTCAGACTACGTGCCAGCTGACGAAGTTGCTTTGCAGCGTCAGTCTTTGACAAAGGAATCGGAAGGGTGTGTTCTTCTTGGTGCGATGTGCGAGCCGCGTTGTCTGCGGAATCATTACCACTGATCCCACAATGGCCAGGAAGCCACTGAAACTTGACCTCGTGGCCTGTTTCTGTGACGTGGTGAACGAGCTTGACAGCTTCGTAAGTCAATTGTTCATGGCAACCTCGTCGAAGGACTGATTGCATGCTCTGTAGGGCTGGTTTTGAGTCGAAAAACACAGCCCATTTACTCGGTCTTTGGGTTTTGATGTACTCTGTGGGGCCACACAAAGCCGCAAGTTCTGCCGCTGTGGACGTAGTGACATGTGGCAGTTTGATTCGCAGAGTGATTCCTCTAGCTGGAATCACCACCGCACCACCAGAACCAGACGCTGTGGTTGAACCATCGTAGTATATGTGCACGTGGTTGTTGTACATTTCGTGCAGATGGCTCAAGCTCAATTGTTTTAGGGCTGATGAAGGCAAATTTGATTTTTTCTGTATTCTTGGAATTGAAACACGTACTTGCGGAAGTGTCAGGCACCACGGAGGATACACCAGTTTCTCAGCAGGCGTAAAACCTGACGTAAACGACGCACGATGAGCGCAGACAATTGCACTAAATTTCGTGCGGGGCCTCTCAGTAGCGAGGGTTGCCAAGTGGTGGGAAGGATTCCTAGCATGTTGCCTGAGGTACGTACGCATCGTTTCAATGGTGATGTGCGTCATGATCGAGTAGTCCTGTGCAATGGCAATTGTTTCAGCTGTCAATGCGCAGCGGGGTAAACCAAGGCGTATGCTAAGCGCTTGGGCTTGAATATTTTGGATTGTGCGCTGGTTCGTTTTGCCCGTGTTAGATATAACAGGTAGGCTATACCGCAGGAATCCAGTAAATAATACCTTGTACAGCTGTAACATAGACTCGATAGACATTCCCCAACTTTTCCCACATGGGTACCTAGCCCATGTGATTCATGCATGGGTCAGGTACCCATGCATGAATGAATCCTAAACTCATGCATAAATCGCCCCAGTCAAATAAGTTGAATGTCATAACCAAAAATAGGTGGTAATACTGTAAGTGGCTTTGCACGAGTCACATTGTCAAAACAGTAAACAGTTCAACATAACTAAGGCATGAGCAGTGGCTCTCACTGGCTTTACGTGAGCCACATTCTCAAAAATATTAAACAGTTCAACATAATCTCACAATTATTTTAGCTCTTACTAAATATTAATTATAAATTCAGTACGTATGCTCCACCCGACTCGTGGCCGATCCCCCAGAGTGGGTAGGTGCCAATGATCAATGGAGCATCATCATCAGCATCATCATCAAAAAGGAGGGGGCGTGCTGATTGCCATAGGCACTTCACTGAAATCTGTTGGACGGAAAGACCTGGAATCTTTGGAAGAATCTGTCTGGTTAGATATCAGTCTGGAGCGTCGAAAAAAGTTGTTGATTGGATGTTTGTATATAGCACCCAGCATTTCCCCTGCCTCGTTTCATCATGCCTTGCCTTCCATTGAACGTGTGATTTCGTTTTATGGTGGGCACATAATTATTGTTCTTGGTAACTTCAGTGTGCCTGGAATTTACTGGAGCACGCTTACCTTTTCTCATTATAATCACTTCATCGAGAAAATGTGCAGCCTGCTGTTGGATTTTGTGGCGTTTAATTCTCTACTGCAACATAACACAGTCGTCAATTGCAAAGACAATGTCTTGGACATCTCTCTGTCTGTCAAATGATCAACCCATTGAAGTTTTACGCTCTTGTTCATCCTGAAAAATTCCACCTACCACTTAATGTAAACTATACGAATTCAGTTATCTTGGTGTTTTTTTCGATAACACGCTCAATTATTCTGCTTACAATTGAAGTGCTGCCATGCATGGTCTTCGTTTTCTCGGCTGTGTTTGTAGAATCTCTCGAGAATTCGGTTCTCCGACAGCCTTCCACAAATTGTGCACCGCAATATGTCTTCCTCAACTTGAATATTCATCTGTGACCTGGAATGGCATTGCTAAATCTGGCAATGGCGCCATTGAGCGAGTCCAGAAAAAAAATCATAAACATTTACAATCATCGTTTCGCTGGAAATCACACAGGATCTCGTTCGAGCGCTGCCAGAATATATGATCATCGCAATCACTTCACTGCCAACGAAATTGCGCTGACCTGTTATTTTTTTTACAAACTTGTTCACGATATGATATCCTGATCTTTACTTCTCAATTATGTTAATTTTTGGAAATTCCGCGTGAGTTAACCGGAAAGAATCGACCACCTCATGTATTTGCCAACTTCTTTCAACACTCATCTGTTTACAAAATACAAAGTCTCTAAAATGTTAACTTTCATGATCTTAATGTTTTTCACACTCCACTGTCATTGTTCTTGCCTATGCTCTGCACTGTCTTAAAATAGTTTTTCACAATATACAGATTCTTTCCTTTTCCGTCTTTCAGGAAGGTTTCAACATAGTTGTGTATATTTTCCGGTATTGCTGTTTGTATTGTTTTATTTTTGCATGTGCCTGCACAAAGACCTTGTGTTTGTTCAAGAGCAAGTTAAATAATAATAGTAATAATAATAATAATAATAATAATAATAATAATAATAATAATAATAATAATACTAATAATAATAATAATAATAATAATAATAATAATAATAATAATAATAATAATAATAATAATAATAATAATAATAATAATAATAATAATAATTTTTATCATCTTGACAAAGCATCAATACAATACAAAATTTGCGAGGCAAAGCTTGTTTGGGCTTGAAGGTCAGAGCCGACAGCCAGCAGACACGACAATTAAATTAGCTTATACCACAAAAAAAATACTGGAAAAATGCTTTTTTCAGCAGGTACACGTGAAATGCAGAAACTTTTGCGTGAAGTATAATGAGTTGTAACCAACACATATGACGTCCCCAAGCCTTGCAGGAGGTTCAGTTTAATGCAACAGCGACATAACAACCACACAGTAATAGAATTAACCGTCAGTCATTCGGTGAGGTGAAAAAAGTAAAAAAGTCCCCCCCCCCCCCCCCAACTGAGCCTAAAAAAAACATAATTTCGAATTAATCGTAAAGCAAAGGTTTGTCGCAGCGCTCCCCCTCCATATTTCGTCAATATCTGGGGCAGACTTCGCCCCACCTGTTATGTAACAAGGGTAGAGCGCCCCTTGCCTTCCTCCTCCCTCTCGTACGAACGTGTGCAACATACTGCAGTGTACTAGAAGATTCTAGTACACTGTAAACATATCAGGGGTCCTTTGTCGCCATTATAGTAAAAAAAAAAACGTGCATATAGCCATCACCTTGCCCATTAGCAATTGACTTGAAAGGTTCGACTGAGTAAAGATTGATATTTCTAGACGGTCATTCACCCTATCTTCCCCGTGCGCACGCCTGTGGGCGTCCGGTCATGAAGTGCACAATAACATACTTGGAGTGAAATAAAAAAAAATATATTGATATTCATTTGAGAGCATAATGTGTTTACCATATTACGCTTTCATAATAAACAGGAAAGAGTATAAGCTTTCGTAATGCATATAGGAGAGAGTAAGCTTCAGTACTGTCTCCTATAGGCCTTTTTAACGGAAAAGAGGATCCCCTCTTTCCTGGGCTGTTGCACAGGGGGGTACAAGAACTGACGTCAAAGCTACGTCCTTGCATTTGGGGGGGGGGGGGGGGGGAAGGGGAGAAGGGGAGAAGGGTCACGCTGCCTCACGCATGTTAACAATAATCCAGTGGGTCTTATGGTGGCGCCCAGGGAGCCTTCGTTGACAAAATGTATATGCCAATTGGCTCGTCTCTGCCTCTACCTGACAAAACCAGTGAACATGAAGAAGCAGCACTGAACTTATGTGAACCGGCTCATGAAGCGTCGTTTCCTTTATTTATATATATATTTTTAATCGACGCTTTCCTTCCGCTTCGGCACACACACACTTATATATATATATATATATATATATATATATATATATATATATATATATATATATATATATATATATATATATATATATATATATATATATATATATATATATATATATATATATATATATATATAAAGGAAAGAAGTGTTTACTTAAGGGCTCGTTTTTTTTGTGTTCTACACAATAATAATGATATCTAACAGACAAGAATACCAAGGAAAGAATAGGGGAAGATATTAGACCAAATTGTAATGTAGATATGAAGAAAGAAAAGTGGGTGAAAAGATAACTTGCCGTGGGCAGCATCCGAACCTGCGACCTTCGAATGACGCGTTCGATGCTCTACCACTGAGCTACCACGACAGCCATCCCCCCAGCCAATTTATTGGGTTTATATGTAAATTCAACGTGGGAGTGTCAGTCAGTGCCACCAGTAGCCATGGTGTCGAGTGTGGCGCACTCTTTTGAGCCTGTTTGGCGTCAACGTAGCTCTTGAACTTCTTTCCTTAATTGATTAAGGAAACACTTCTTTCCTTAATTGATTAACGAGGGTCTCGTACTGGCAGACTTGGTGCCTTCAGGTTGTATACGAGGGACAATTGGTCAGCTGCCCACACGTAATAAGTTCACGTGCTATGTGACGCTACACAGACTCATAAAAGAGTGGGCCACACTCGCCGCCATGGCTACAGGTTGCGCTGACTGACACTCCCACGTTTAAATTCACATATATACCCAATAAAGTGGCTGGGAGCATAGCCGCCGTGGTAGCTCAATGGTAGAGCATTGAACGCGTTATTCGAAGGTCGCAAGTTCGGTTCCTGCCCACGGCAAGTTATGGTTTCACCCACATTTTTTTCTTCACATTCACCTTAAAATTTGGTCTAATAACCTCCCCTATACTTTCATTGGCATCATTTTCTGTTAGATCTCATTAATATTGTGTCAAAACACAGAAAAACGAGCCCTTAAGTATCCAATTCTTCCCCATATATATATATATATATATATATATATATATATATATATATATATATATATATATATATATATATATATATATATATATATATATATATATATATATATATATATATATATTTATATTTATATATATATATATTGTTTCAGCTAAAATAAAATGCACCAATTATTGTAAAAATAAAAAAAAATGTCTGGCTAGCGCAGAATTGCTTAATGAACTTTTTAAATACTGACTCTAGAGAAAATATTTCAATACAAGACCTTGTAGCTCTTATCTAGAAATAACAAAACTCTCAAGTTACGGTCAGATAACAACGCTGGTTAATTTTTTCCATGGTTTGATTACAGCGGGCGAAATAAAAAATCGGTTCCAAACCTGCATGTTACACCGCGAATGTAGTCGAAAGACGATAGTCCTGCGTCTGGAGAGAGTGAACAAAACGTTTATTTGATGTCCTGTGCAAGAAAATCTACGAAAGGTATTCTGGAGGCGCTGCGTTAGAGTGCCTCGAGCGTGTAGCGGAAGTGAACGAACGCATCGAGGCACGTTAGACACAAGCGCCATTTGGCAGTTATCTTCAAAAACGAAGGCGTGCAGCCCGCGGAGAAAGATGCGCGCCAGTCTCGGAGGTGATAAGGTGTACAACGCAAAGCGACGGGCAGGTGCCACCCCCGTGACGTCGTAGCAAAGCGTTGGAAACAACTTTTTGAGCATCGCGTTGCACTGTCAGCGCAGCGCGCTAATATGCTACATTCCTTAAAGTTACTTGTGTGTGCCTCTTGTAGTATAAAGACAAATTTTTATAAAAATTTTGCCGTCGAAGGTCCCCAAAAAAGACTATCGTCTTTAAAAAAAGTACAAAGCGATTGCCGCTTAACACGCGGCACTTTGAGTTCCCTCAAATGTAGTTAGCGAAGGCTTCTCACACACGAAGTTCGCTTGAACAGGCTATCGGAGACTACGACGGACATTAATCGATGGTTGGATGACATAATAAAAAGAAGGGGGGGGGGAGGCGAAAGAAAGAAACGAAGGCAATAGACTTCGACGAAAAAGCGGCTACCGCGATACGAGACCGGAGGCAGCATTCGGGGCAGCGTGGACTTTTTTTTTTCTTTTTGGGCGAACGATATACATGATGGTGGGGGAGAAGGTGACCCAAATAGCTCGTATGGTTCCCGGCGCACACGGAGACAGATACATCCAATCCGAACGAGCTGGCTCACGAGTTGTCGCGAGAATTAACCCGCCGCGCAACCCGACCGCACCACTCGGTGATCATCCCTGGCGCCGCTGGCGTACCACACAAAGACCAATTTACAAGCTACACAGAATGCCCGCGCAACACAACAGAGAAGCAAGGCGCGTCTTTCCCGCACCTCACCCTACGCTGGACAGGCAACAAGCGTCTGAATACCGACGGCTACTTTTACCCAAAGCATGTGCACCTCCGCAGGAGCTACCCCCCCCCCCCCCCCTTTTACCCGGACAATAAATGCAAACTATGTGTGACGGAAAGGGTGTCTTATAAACGTATATTATGGGAATGGCCCAACTTATCAACATGTTCTCCCGAGGCCCTCTGACAGCAGTGGCGGCTAGTGCTGCTCAGCTCGGAGTCGGAGGTACAAGACCAAAAATAGGCTATCCAGCAGGCCAGGGACGCTCTACGGAGACATCTCCTGGTACCTCCCTGTGCGGTTTAGCCCAGACCACAAACACGCCGGATCAGGAAATAAAGTTTATTCACTCAATATTCACTCTTTCCTCTACGCTTTCTTTCTCATCTTTCATCCTCTCCCCTCTTCTCCCTAGTGCAGTGTAGCAAACGGGATGCTACCATATTGGTTGACCTCCCTTCCTTTCTCTCAATTTATTATCTCTCTCTCTTTGCCAACGGTTTCCGTTGAGCACGTGGACCTCCCATTAAGGTACGTTTTTTCATTCTAATGCTTTTTTGATTTTAAAAAAATCAAGTCGTTAGAACACCCCTCCTCCCGGGGGGGGGGGGGAGTGAATATGCTGATTGTTATTATTCATCTTGAACACCCGTGCTGCCATCGTCATCATCAATCACCACCTCAATATCAGATTCTTCTCCTGGAAGAAAGCGAAAAGAAAACGTGGATTTTCGACTGATTGGAGTCGCGCAGCGTGTCCCTCAGATGGCACAAGTGCCGACTCCCAACCAACGAGTTTCACACGACCTCACAGCCAGAAATGAGTTGTTCCTGCGTCACGCGGTCACTGCGGCGTCCAAACACTGCTTCAGGGTGGTCTTCGCCTTTGCGGCCTCTTGCAAGCCCTCGCGGCGGCAAAAGCTGCGCGCCTCGTTAACCGGGATTCTGGGAATACCCCGGGGCGGCAAGTGGCGCCTGCGGTGGCACACCTCGTTCGCGGCGCCTGTGGGGGGAAGAGGCAGTCCCGTCTTTTGGACAGAGCTGGGTTCCGCGGCTGTGGTGAGACAGCTGGAACTCGTGGCGCAGTTATGTGAACGGACACTGGATGACCAACAATGCGGAACCAGAAAGGGGGACTGCAGGGAAAGTTTCCGTTCCGAAGAAAGCAGTGTCTATGCCCCCCCCCCCCCCCCCCCCGCGCCACTCTCTGGTACGAAGAGAATGAGCACATATTTCTGTAAGGAATATTTTACTCCGCTGATTGTGAAAAACAAATGGTTAAATTTCGGTATCATCTTCTACAGATCATCCTGATAGTTTGTTAAAAGATTATCCAGATGATCTCTGACGCATAGTCAGCCAGCTTTCAATGGAAGTTAAACTACGGAGTTATTAGCTTTAATTTCATAGAACCTTGGGTTGGAGAGAATAAATTACGAGCCTAAGTCGACATAACGGTTCAGTCACCCAATGGCGTAGCCAGGAGGTATGATGGTGAACATACATAAAAAGTAATGAGACCTCCCCTCCCATAAAAATTAACAAAAAAATATCTAGCTATATCATTCACAAGTGTCACTTATCTTGCGTATGAACACGGCACTTCTTTCGTTCCCCTGTGCAAAAGAATATGGCTGGTTCTGTTTGAAGTTTAAGTATTTTTTTGTGCTCATGTAAATACTGCATGAACACATGGCATTAAACGTTTATCACTCCTGCCTTAACTATTACGCTTGGCTGAGCACTTACGAGAGAATCTTTGATAATATTTGCCATGACATTCAAATTGTATAGAGAACGCCACACAAATATATATATATATATATATATATATATATATATATATATATATATATATATATATATATATATATATATATATATATATTCCTCTTTTTTACTTTCTTTTCTTTCTTTTTTCGTCTTTTTTCTCCTTTTTTTCCCTTCTTCCAGTTCCCTCTCACTCTCGCAAACGTCTTTCAAGGCGAGAGGGACGCGGCAGCAAGGAAGTTTGGAAACTCATGTTAGTATAACTCATCCCCTGATGAAGGGAGGTCCCCTCCCGAAACTGTTGGGAAATAAATATATTTATCCTTGTTGACAACGCTCCCGTTGTGCCATATCCCATACCTATATATATATATATATATATATATATATATATATATATATATATATATATATATATATATATATATATATATATATATATATATATATATATATGTGTGTGTGTGTGTGTGTGTGTGTGTGTGTGTGTGTGTGTGTGGCGAAATGTGGCGTTTTGTTTTTAAAAGAGACAAACCAGAAAACGAAACTGGGCTAAATTTCACGGCAGCGTAAAACGCACATACGTATCGTTCACTTTTAGAACAATTGTAATCAACTTGGGGAAATTTCCTACCATAACCTTGACTCAAAAGAGCAGTTCTAAATCAGAAGTGAGCCAAATCTTGCAACTGTTGAAATCAAGCTGAACCAGCTCCATTAAACGATAGCCGCGTCAACAACTGTGATCAAAACAACCAACATGGTCTAACCCAATCTGTTAAATCATGCTTTCGTTTCACAATTAGTTTTTCGTTGGTGAATAAATTCTTACTGAAGGACATGGTGTTAGGGCACACATCGGATAGAGAGGATACGAGGGCGACATCTGTCTGCGTGTGAGTGTTTCTTTCGGGGTCTAGTGCAAAAGTCCTTCTTTCGCTTCAACATGGTATTGTAGCGTAGTGTTCCGGTCGCTACTTGGTCGCCGCCGGAGAGATGACACGTACACACAGCAGATCCATAGAGTTGCTCCTAAACCGATTTATTTGGCTTGGTGTTCTTGATAGACGTCGTACACACTTGTACGCTACATAACTCTAATCACTCGGAGCAGCACCCGCTGCCACCTGCTCTCGTGGCGTCTCCGCTGCGACTCTCAAGACAAACAAAAAGGACCACTCAGAAGTATCCGTTCACCACACCCAATCGGGCATGACGAATTCAAACAGGTACACCCAATAGCGGGCGGTCTCTACCGAGTTTGCACTCGATGACCACCGTCCACCTAAACACAAATGACCTAAACTAAAGTAAAAACCTACAACAAGCTACCGCGACATCCGTTAGGCTCCTACCGTACAGCTCACCCCGCATACCTTCCGGCGCCGCGGATACAAAGCCGTCTGCGGTCCCCTAAATGGGAAACAGACCCTCGCAGAAAGGAAGAGAACGCGCTCGTACAACAAAGCCGGTGAGCCACTCAAGGATACCACCGCAAACCCTGCTCCTAGGCAGACCCGCGACATTGAAACGAGCCAAAAGTTGAAAGAAAATAGCTACATCTATATCTACGCGACACCTCCCCTATACGAACTAAGAGTGTCCCCACTCTGGATGAGCTGCACGTAAACTAAAGATCCACAACCAAGGACACAATTTGCTTGGCGCCCTCCATAAAAGAAAGAACATTTCACGTACATTTAAAAGAAAATGACACATAACTGTAACATGCGAAAAAAGCGACCCGCGACCGAATACATGTACAAAACATTTTACATCTGCAAGACACTGAAACACTAATACATGATGGTGAAACACACATGCTTAACATAAAACTTGTTTTAAAACAGTGAAACAAAGAAACTACAAATTGCTAACTACAGTTCTGACACACACATCTCAGTACGAAAGCCCACACGGAGACACACATAGTTACAAAGGGAGTCCTTTAACTCACTAACTCAACATCACTGGCTGTGTAGTAAATCTTGGTGTCGCTGTCATAACCCCCGAGTCTTTTCGGTTCGGTGTCGGATGACTGGTCCCTATATTGTGTCTGTGGATCAAAGTAGACCTCGGTGTCACTAGTCGAATGTTCACTTTGACCGTGATCACTCGCGGGCGGAACTGCGGCACCACGCTGCGGCACTGTGGTGTCAACACGGACCGAACACTCGCGTTCGCTCTCACTCTCGTCATTCGCGTCGTCGTCGAGACATGAACGGGGGCGACACAGTTTCAAACGCGCTACATTCACAATGTCCCTCTTCCTTCCGCTGCGGTCCACGACCTCCCAGTTGTTCTCCGCTACTTGTCGAAGGAGGCGAAATGGTCCATGGTAGCAGTGGAGGAGCTTTGTTGTTTTGCCCCTCGCTCGTGAGGGCGTCCACACGTAGACGAACTGCCCCGGTCGAAACACAGCACCCCGTCGTCGGGCATCGTACGCTCTCTTGTTTATTTTTTTTGCTGGTCCCTCTCGCGCTGAGCCACGAGCTCCCGAGCTTGGCGAAGCCTGCGCGCCACTGCATATGCATTGAAGGCACCCTCATTGTCACGTTGCAGGTTGAGGCTCGCATCAATGGGCAAGGTCGGCTCACGGCCATGCAACAAGAAAAATGGCGTGAAGCCGGTTGTCTCATGCTGCGAAGAGCTGTAACCGAAGACGACATAAGGGAGGAATTCGTCCCAATCCCGGTGGTCTGTCGAAACATACATACTGAGCATGTCCGCAAGCGTACGGTTGAACCTCTCGCACAGGCCATTCGTCTGCGGGTGGTAGGCGGTGGTTGTGACGTGGTTGCTCCCCATTGCTCGGAATACCTCTTCAATGAAGGTACTAATAAAATGCTTTCCCCGGTCAGTGATTATCTTCGCCGGGGCTCCATGTCGTAGAACCACTTGCTCCACAAAAGCTTGGGCTGCCTCAGCGGCCGTTGCAGCGGGGCAGGCGACCACTTCTACCCACTTTGAGTGATAGTCAGTCATCACAAGCACGTAGCGATGGCCGCGTTTACTCTTCACGAAGGGTCCAAGAAAATCCATGCCGATTTGCTCAAATGGCCGCCCCACGGGGGGTATAGGTTGGAGAAAACCGACAGGTTTGCCGGGTGGTGGCTTTCTCGTCTGGCAGTCTGGGCAGGTGAGGACATGCTTGCTCACGTATGCGAACATCTTTGGCCAGAAATACCGGCAGCGCACTTTTTCCCATGTGCGCTTGACACCAAGGTGGCTTGCCGTGGTGCCGTCATGGCAGTGCTTTAGGATGTCCGGTCTCAGACACCTGGGGACAACAAGTGCCGCGTGGTCTTCCTGAAACCCTTTTGCCCTCCGATACAGAACACCATCGATTAACCGAAAGCTCCGGGCCGTTCTTTTAGTTTTCCTGACAACGGGCGCGTTCGGCCGCTCGAGGTGTTGGATAATTTCTCCCATCCATGGATCTGCCCTCTGTCGTTCCCCAACATCCACTCGATCGAGAGCCAGCAACGGTAATTGATTTTCTTCGCTTGCTGGCGTGGGGTCATGAGGAAGGCGAGAAATCGTATCGGCATTTCCATTCTTCCGGCCTGGGCGGTGTCTCAGCGTTATGTCGAATTCCTGCAGCAACAACGACCACCGCATGAGACGACCATTCGGATTCCGGACCTTCATAAGCCAAGCAAGGCTAGCTTGGTCGGTCACGACTGTGAATTTAGCCCCGAAAACTTACGGCCGAAACTGTGCACAGGCGTACACGACGGCGAGACATTCCTTCTCAGTGGTGCTGTAATTAACCTCAGCTTTATTAAGGTGCCGGCTAGCATATTCGATGACTCTTTCTTGAGCTGCGATTCTCTGAACGAGCACGGCTCCAATGCCGTAATCGCAAGCATCCGTGTGCACCTCTATTGGTCGTCCCGGCTCAAACTGACGCAGAACGGGGGCTGTGACAAGTTTCTCCTTGAGGGACTCCATCGCTACCTCGCAGGCCGCATCCCAGACGAAAGGAACATCTTTTTTGGTCAGGTTGGGCAGAGGTCGAGAAATACTACAAAAATCCTTAATGAATCACCGATAGTAGTTGCAGATACCAACAAAGCTCTGCACACCTTTCTTGTTCCGTGGTTGGGGAATTTTTTGATCGCTGCCACTTTGTCGGGATCCGGCCGGATGTTTTCGCCCGTAAGAATGTGTCTGAAATACTTGATCTCCTTCAAGGAGATCAAGTCGGGCGAAACTGCACTTCTCGGGCCTCAGTCGTAGGTTCGCTGCTTCCAAAGCCGTAAGTACACTCTGCAAGTCTCTCAAATGGGCTGCCATGGTCTTAGAGAAAATCACGATGTCGTCCAAGTAGGCGAAACACACCCTCCAGAGCAGACCACTGAGAACTTTGTTGATCATTCTCTGAAATATGGTGGGTGCGTTACACAGACCGAATGGGACAACGTTGAATTCGTAGAGTCCCCGCCCACATGAAAATGCTGTCTTAGGCTTATCCCCTTCTCGAATCCCAATTTGCCAGTAGCCTGATGTCAAATCCAATGTAGTGAAGTAACGGGATCCCTGCAGCACATCAAGAATGTCGTCGATTCTCGGCAAAGGGTGCACGTCTCTCTTCGTGACAGCATTGACTCTTCTGAAATCTACGCAAAAGCGCCAGCCGCCGTTCGGCTTCTTTACCAGAACCACAGGGGACGACCATGGGCTGTTGGACTCTCTGATCACTCCGTCATGAAGCATCTCATCGATCTGCTGGCCAATGACTTCCCTTTCGAAGGTGGAATGTCGGTAGGGATGTTGATGAATGGGAGCCGCGTCACCTGTGTCTATGACATGCTCCGCGACGTCAGTTCTCTGAATTGGGTTATGTTTTCCCGTAAAAAATGGCGGAACTTATTCACAAGTGAGAGTAGCTCCGCTATTTCGGAAGGTTGCAAATGGTCCCCAGTGTCCACTTCGAAGTCACCGCTACCCGCTGGGCAGTGCGGCGCGGCGACGCTGAGCTGTGCATCATAAATAGACGCAGCCCAGCCAAGCTTCGTGCCGCAATTCAAAGTTACTGGCGACATGGTAGGGTTAGCCACACGGACAATGCCGACACCACTCAACACATTCGTTACGGTTCGTGCCACACACAACCCGTTTCTCAAATTAACATTTGGTTCGATAATGTGGACGCCGTCTATAAGAACCTGTACAGGCACAATCACCTCGGTGCGTGGCTCTATGCGGATCTGCTCCTGGCACCTCACTAGGACATCGCCGTGAGTTACATTCTTCGGCCCTACTTGAAGATCAAACGCCTCTCCCCCAATGTGCAATTTCTCCGCAGAAAAATCGATGACTAACCGAGCTGCTCGGCAAAATGGGAACCCACCCAGCAGCTCGTAAGGGCATTCCTTGACAATTAGAAATTTCTGACTTATTTTCACGGTGCCGAATTCAAGAAGTATTTCCGCTTCCCCCATGGGCGATAGGATATTTCCTCCAATGCCTCTAACCAAAATTCCAATCTCTTTAAATTCTTGAACTGAAGTGATCTTCTGCGCGAAATCTTGGAGACAACATTTACAGAAGAGCTGGTGTCGACGATTAGTCTGTCACTTCTACCGTTTGCCTTGACAGGTAGATAGATTAATTGGTTTACCGCCAATGTGCAGACTGAACGGCCAGGCTGGCCCCCTATGCCTGGCCATTCCCGTTTCCCGAGTCAAAATGCCGCTCACCGTTGCCGCTTTGTTCGTCCCTTCTCTGTCGCTGCTGGTCCTCGTACTGCCTGTGACATTGTCACGCGATGTGGCCGAGGCGATGGCAGTAGTAGCACCGGGGGCGCCCATCGCCGCCACGGGATGTTCTAGGAGGCCACTGGGCAGGCGGCCGGCAAACCTCGTCCTCTAAAACTTTCAACCTGTTGGCAAGTGACTTAATTGACTCGGCGAGGGCCTTCAATTCCAGATTGCCCGCAGCGTCGCGTCGGTGATGTTGGGCGTCCGAAATGCATGTCGGCACGGCGTCCTGGTGCTCGCGAACGGGAGCGCTCACCAGAGTGGGCTGTGTCGCGATTGATTCCCCAGGAATGGCCGCTGACCACGGCTGCGTAACGTTGGCTGGGAGGTAGCTGTTCAGAGGACTCAAATGGGCACGGGCCATCAACGCGGCATGGTTTATCCGTTGCAGAATTTGTAAAAATTCTCCTGAAGTTGTCGGGTTGGCGAGGACCATTTTCTCTAGAGCATCGGCGCGGAGTCCACGCAAAAGATGACGTACGCGGTCTTCCTCTTTCATAGCTGGGTCTACGCGGGCGCACAGCTGCAGTACGTCGTAATAATGCTGCTCCGGGCTCTCAGGCGGCAGTTGAACTCGATTCTGTAGTCTCAGGCGGGTTAACTCTGCTGCGTGGCGGCCAGTGAAGCTAGTAGACTTAAGCAACGTGGCTCACTCTTCCCACGTATTAGGAGCGCCGGTCATGACTTTTGTTGTATACCATTTTTTTTGCGTCGCCCTCCAAAGCCAAATAAAGAAATTTCACCTCTGTATCGTCGTCCCATGAGTTGAGTGAAGATACATGTTCGTAGCAGGTCACCCAGTCCGATACGGATTCCTCAGGTGTACCTTTGAAGATCGGGGGCCCGATGAAGGGTCTCGAGGTTGCACCAGTTGGAAGGTGGGCCATTCTCGCAACGTCGTCCGCGCCGTTCTGGCTCCTCAGAGTGGGCATCACCGTACGGGGGGTTTTCGCTACCGCGCAGCCTCCACCACTTTGTAGCGTAGTCTTCTGGTCGCTACTTGGTCGCCGCTGGTGAGATGACACGTACACACAGCAGATCCATAGAGTTGCTCCTAAACCGATTTATTTGGCTTGGTGTTCTTGATAGACGTCGTACACACTTGTACGCTACATAACTCTAATCACTCGGAGCAGCACCCGCTGCCACCTGCTCTCGTGGCGTCTCCGCTGTGACTCTCAAGACAAACAAAAAGGACCACTCAGAAGTATCCGTTCACCACACCCAATCGGGCGTGACGAATTCAAACAGGTACACCCAATAGCGGGCGGTCTCTACCGAGTTTGCACTCGATGACCGCCGTCCGCCTAAACACAAATGACCTAAACTAAAGTAAAAACCTACAACAAGCTACCGCGACATCCGTTAGGCTCCTACCGTACAGCTCACCCCGCATACCTTCCGGCGCCGCGGATACAAAGCCGTCTGCGGTCCCCTGAAGGGGAAACAGACCCTCGCAGAAAGGAAGAGAACGCGCTCGTACAACAAAGCCGGTGAGCCACTCAAGGACACCACCACAAACCCTGCTCTTAGGCAGACCCGCGACATTGAAACGAGCCAAAAGTTGAAAGAAAATAGCTACATGTATATCTACGCGACAGTATAATTGAAATGGAAGACTACGGAAATGAAGATATTGAGCACCGATCTGTTTCTTGAAGAAGTGCTAATTCGAAACGGCCCCACGTAAAACAATTAAGCTAAGAAGAACAAGAGATGAAACATTATTTGAGAGTCTTCAATAGATGCCAGGTATAACAAAACGCTGGTGACAGTCCGGAATGGTGCTCCTGGTGCCTCTCCAAGTCCAGTCATCGCCATTATGCCCATGCAGCAAAAGACGGAACCTATACGGAGGAACAAGGATGGTGTTAACTTTGTCGCAAAATGTTGCCATACTGTTCATTCGCTGCAATTGAGACTTATTTTAAAGCGAAATCCAAGTTGTACTCCTGAATTTTAACCACAGTATAGATTTGACATATATTTTGGTGACAAAAGCACATGCACCGGCAAAAATTTCTGGGAGCAGGTCCGACCCGTAGCAAAGTGGCTGACTGGGCTAGTTGGTTCAGCATACTTGAGGTTTAACAGCGCGAAAAAAATACATGGCGGACAGGAAAAGGACGGGATAAGCACCGACTTCCAAGTGAAATTTCATTGACAAGAAGGCTGTTAATATACCCGAGCGAAAAAAGAAAACTGTGAAAAATATGACAGATTTAAAGATAAGAAATATCATGGACAATTAATGTGCCGGATGCGCTGACCCTCGAACCTAAAAAAAAAACAACAACATATATATCTATTTCTGACAGGGCAACTGATGGATCGCCTACGCATGCGCTTCTTTCAAGCGCCATCTGCCTCATAGATTATACACTCGTGCTGTTCTTTAATCTTACCGGGAGCTGTTGTCCTTTCGAACAGCGGAGTGCACCCACACGTGTTGCGCCAGGAAACCAGCTTTGCCATTAGGAACAATATTGGCGTGTTACGTGGGCCAGACGGGCAGATGCCTAGACGAACTCTTATGGGAAGGTGATCATGTGGCGATTTTTTTCACTGAGCGACACGCCATGAAATTTCGCTAAATGTATGTACAAATGTTGCACGCACAGGTATATATTGTCACGGGGTCGTGACGTGGCCAAAGACAGAAAACTTCGTGTTGGGATTTAACTGTTTATTTGGGCGAACCTGTGCCCGGGAAAGGGAAAGTCTAATTACAGCAGCAGTCTTGCACAGATAGCAGTCTCGGACTGATAGCGGCGAACGCAGCGTGGGCCTTCGATCAACAACTGACAAGCGGCGAAGCGCGTCGGCATTTATACCCTTGCCGTCGAATGTTCTAGCGTTATCGCTGGCGGGGGCGTAGGTTCCAGAACAATCTGTACCGTTCGCACAGTGGGCGTGATCTTATCGAAATAATCTACTACAGTCCGGAACCTTCTCGAAACCTGCAGGCGCGGTTTGCGCCGAGAATCGTGTGGTGTTTCGGAACGATAACAAAAACTTGTGAAATGGAACGTGGCAATATGTTGAAGATTTGGAGATGTTTATATAACTAGTTGTTTGCACTTGTGCAACGATACCGACTGGAACATGCGTATTAGCAACACCAGAAGCTGATATGAAGCGCTGACGCTCGCAAGGATGCTGGCCCTGGATAAATGAACCCCACATAAATGAACTTCAGCGCATGGCAATCAACCACAATTGACGTTAACCCGACGTGGCGGCTGTATCAAAGGAGTACATATGTAATGTTTACAAAATTGGCTAAGCAGCACTTCAACCTCTACGGATGTTTGACGAAGATTAGCGTATATTTGAAAACCAGTTCCGAGACCTGGCGTAGCTCTGGGGTAAAATGCTTCAATGCCACGCAGAACGCTTGGGTTCGATTCCAGCTAGGACCCTGACAATTATTCTTTGAATTCGTGGGGGCGTGCGATGCTACTGATGTCGGGTATTTCTTCACGCTAGCGCGTTAGAATTGCCCATGTGTGTTCTCGTCGTTCCTGGGTAGATACTAAGTGTCAATCACCTGTTGCACATCCCCGCATACCAGCGGCACATCCCTGCCTGTGGGTATGTGCCGCTGTTTGGCGGGAAGTGTTTGACGGCGTACGGGACGGGATTGTGGCACTATTCATGTCTTGACCAGCGCGTCATATTCATCAAACCATCTTACCCTTCCTTGCTAATTTTGGTTCACGCCAAGTTAAGGGGAGACCAGGAGAGCACCCAAACGTAAGAGGCTAGGTAGGTAGATAGATACGCTCAAAAACTCCGAAGTTAGCTAAGAAATGTCTCGCATTTAAAAGGTGAGTGATAGGGCATTGAGTAAGGAGGCTTAATCATTCAATGAAATCACAAGAACAAAACAGAAAAACACAACTCAGCAGAATGATCAGGTAAACACAAGAAATATAATTCTGATGGAAAAGAAAGTATACGCCCTGAAAACGTGGCACGCCCCGAAATGAACGACACAGTAACTTGAAAGCACAGGCATAACTGTGGGGGCGTGTGCAAAAAAAAAAGTGCTACTTCCGCCTCTCCCCAGCTTACTGGTTGGAACCTCCACGCTTTCATTAGTGATCACTCTCGGCTACGCATTGGAAAACCAACAACTGAGGCGAAGTTTCCCTTCAGCACATCAATCACGTAATTATATTTTCTTCAGCAGTTGTGTGTACAATTGTGCACATCAAACTTGAAGGCACGTCATGCACCACGTGTTTAACAAAATGGCCCGAAATGCAGTATGCGCATTCGGGCAGGCTTTCTAAGCGGACAATTAGCGGCTATTTAAATTCATTGTGCTACGTACTGCTGCACATGCAGGATCACTTTGCTGGAGACTCTATACCTTGTTCAACAATCGTTCGACGTGCCGCGTTATAGGACCAACATCAAGTGTGTTTTTTTTCCTTTGCTCGAAACGAATAAAACCAGAAAACTTACTTTGCATGCATTTGGGGCCTAATAATTGACTATTTTTATTCAAAGACCGTTGCCGACTGATTGCAAAAAAAAAAAAAAACGCAAGGCCTGCGCGGAAGGCGCAGCACAGTCACAGTGAAAGCTAGAAGAGCGGCCTTTCAGAGCCTTTTCTAAACACTCATATATATGGTAACTACCAACGTTACTAAGTAACGTTGGTAACTGCTGCAAGCACACTTGCTTGATGCCTACGACGTCATTAATAATAATAAAAATTTAGGGTAGCCGACCGGCTTTCGCTATGCTATTTTTCGTCATTCTTCTGAGAAGCGTTGTATCCGCTAAAGTATTGCGAGGAGTTTTGCGCCAATTGTTAATGTAGTGGCTGACGACGATGAGTACTTACGCCAGAAGTGGGTATGCGCCACAGTTATTAGCTGAACAAAAAAAGCTTTCGTAATAGCTTGCAGCATCGGACGACCCACTCGTTACGCTATTCGCATTGTGCGAGGACTGCTTGTTTTTTCGCTGTTTTAAAACGCTTTATAAGTCGTATTAACGCGATTACTTTCCCGTAATGAAGCCTCCCTAAGTTAGGTTTGCCAACAAGTCCTAAGCATCGGCGTGGCTCAGTGGTAGCATATTGGGCTGGCACCCAGCAGACGCGGGTTTCGAGCGCCCCTGTGTCATTGGTGCTAAGTTTTTTTTTTTTTTTTGCGATGTGGTTACGGACACCGGTGGTGGCAGCGTACAGCTACGGTGCTGCGCTAGACCTGAGTTTTAATCTCATAACAGCTTTCGCTGTAAAAATTAGGGGACCCTAAAGCTTCCTTTTTAGGAGTTGAACGCCATAGCGCACTCTGTTCCTAGTGCGTACTTCAAACACTTAGTGCATGAAACCTTTTCAAGTTTGCTATTCTCTCACACGTACGCTAATTAACATGTATTACTAAAACTCACACAAAACAACGCATTCTTTCATTCTTCTTCCTTGGAATGTAATACTGAGTGCGTTGGAATCGTGCCGTGGAAATTTGATGCATTTGTAGACAGTGCTTCATATTTGAGGGGGTTGCAATGAAATTTGTCCAAGCTGGAGAGATCCCTCAGACGCTCAGTTTTCGCCTACCTGCAATGGGCCATCCAGCAGGCTCACGAAGAGGCCGCCAGGTGTTCCCTGTCGGTCCCTATACGCAGGAGACCTCCGCTATAGGGACATTTATGTCTTGCAGAACATAAATACAGTTTTCACAGTCCAGTACAGCAGTCCAGATTGTCATTCGTGGCTCACGACCACACACTGTATACAATGCGTGGTCGTGGCCTGCACCACGAGAGCCTATAGGCACTCGTGGTGCAGGCCACTATTGAAACGCTTTTGCACCTTGCACTCCAGCATTGCAGAAAAGGCTATCTCTAACCTGAACGCACTCTTCGATACTTTTATTCTGCTCTGCCTGCAGCCCAAAATTTACATAATTGATCACACAATTAGGGGAGGAAACCGGCACTCATTATAAACTGATCAACTTTTTTTTTTGTTTTAGGCAATTCACTCTATTCAGAAAGGAATAATGTTTGAGCTGCTTTGAGTCAATGAATGTGCTGAAGTGTTGAGCGTTTTAGCTGGGTGGAGTTGAGGGTGCTGAAGCAGGTTACCAAATAATTGTCCGATTAACGTGCTTCGCCTTGCTTACGTGGTAGCTTGCAGTGATTGTGGCGGCTCGCAACACGGTGACGAACAGGGCTGTGGGCTCGAGCACATTGGAATGACATCTTTTAAGTTTTTCCCTTAACTGGATTCTACTGGACCAGAGAGAAGTTGTATGTCCATGGTTTAGGAAAATAAATTGGCAGTCGGAACTGGCTGAATAATTTTATGTGGTCATGGCCCCCTAAGGGGCCTCAGCTGCTGGCCGTGAGCACGACGGGACCTGGAGTTTACATAAACTCGATGGTCAGGTCATGAGCCCTCTGGAAGGCCCGAGGTTGGTCGTCCTCGTGGGGATAGTTGGTTTTGATTCATCTTGTACTGCTTTTTACATCGCAAAATACAACGCGAGAGTCAAAGGCCCTGCCGCGGTGGGCTAGTGGCTAAGGTACTCGGCTGGTGACCTGCAGGTCGCGAGATCGAATCCCGGTTGCGTCGGCTGCATTTTCGATGGAGGCGAAAATGCTGTAGGCCCGTGTGCTCAGCTTTGGGTTCACGTTAAATAACCCCAGGTGGTCGAAATTTCCGGAGCCCTCGACAACGGCGTCTCATAATCATATGGTGGTCTTGGGACCCCCACATATCAATCAATCGAACATCAAAGAAGCTGTGCACACGCACATCGCTGTCTGATGGTCTCTTTCTCTCAAAAAGGGTAAGGTTACAGAGTTGTATACATACACAAGCACCTCAAAACTGCTGCACTACATATTAAAATACTTATTATACTTATATAAATACATCTATTCAACTGCTATAAGTAACCACTGCTAATGTCATCGGTGGCCAGCCTTCTTGAAATACGTGCAGAATGAGACACTGTTCGATTATTCAAAAAATATTTGTGTATTCTTCATAATAGTATTCCGCTGTTTAGTGTGCACTTATTATTTTAACCCCTCAAGATTGCAGATTTATGACGTCTCATAACGAGCAGGGCACTTTATGACACATCAAAAACCTTCTGGCGAATGGCGAAGTATCGATGCCCAAAACTATGCCGTGAAGGAAATGGTGCATTCTCACAATTTTAAATGTAGTCGTGTGTCGTCAGTACGCGATTGATCATTTTCACCTCACTTGTTGCATCGCAATGCTGGCAGTTACTGTGTGAATGACCTAGCAACTTTCGACCAGTCATAAACAGATGGCAGCGAGTGCGGTAAAAAACAATGGGAAGTAGTTTAACGTTATCACCCACAATTCTTCAAAAAATGTTCGCTCTTACGCTGTTCACATATAGGCGTATCTACTTGGAGTGACCAGAGGGCGCTCCAAGCAATGTGTGAAGTACAAGTACTTCGAGTAAACTAGTGTACAACGTCTCTAATACCACCAGTTCTTGCTCTTTACCTTTATAATAGAGAATTTGTGTTTGACATGTTAACAATAATAGTTATATAATAATTATCACGATAATAAAAATGCGTTATTGTTATAACTCATTTATACTCCATAATGTGGACGGGGGGGGCTGGCCGCCGTGGTTGCTCAGTTGGTAGAGCGATCGGACAACGTTATTCAAAGGCCGTACGTTCGGTCCCTGCCCACGGCAAGTTATCTTTTCGCCTAATTTTTTTTCTTCACATCGGCATTACATTCACTACTGATAACATCCCCTATACTTTTCTTGGCATTATTTGTCTGTTACTTCTTATCAGTATTATGTATAACAAAGAAAAACGAACCCGTTAAATTTCCCATTCTTTACTTCATGCGTTACAAAGGCGGTTCCGACTAATGCAGACAAGAAAAATGTAAATGCACATAAACCGAAATATCTGCAAGAATGCATAGCACTATAGTTATGGAAAAGTAAAGATGTAATCATTCCTACCTACATTAAAAATGCAATTATTATTGAGCAGTTTTCAAACATTAACGAAATTTCACTCAATGATAGAAGCCTATACTATTTATTGGGAGGGCCGCCAACGACATATTCATAGATAAAGTTGAGCGCTTATGCATAAAACTGTGGCCGTAACACCATGACGTTCATAACACGCGTAAATAAGGTTGTCCCAGTGCAATCTACATAAAACTAATTGTACTTGTTTTATGCTATACTGAAACACAACAAAGAAAATTCTGTCTCGGTATATGAAAAACCCTATCGAATTGAGTGCGAAAACTCGATACGTTTATACGCGTACAGTCGAACCCACCTATAGCAATACTCAAGTGCCACAAAAATGGGATTGTTATAACCAGTGATTGCTCTAAACGGGTTGCACTAAAACAAGCAGAATAGTGGTACGGCAAGCTCTTGTGATAAAACTATGATATCGGATGGGGTTTGTCGACAGACATCCGTGATAAGAATGACAAAGCTACCGGTTTTCTGAACGTCTTTGGAAATTCGGCCGCTTTTACGGGACCACCACAAGCCCTATAGAGCCAATGTATGACAACGTTTAAAGTATAGGGACACTGAAATCCGCTTCAAGTCTGAGCTTTTTACTCACATCGTTTGTCCGAAGGTGCGTTAACAGAAGCCCGCGCCGTTTCCACGACTTAATGGATTTCAGCAGTCAGCTTTGCTGCAGTACCACAACATTATGCGGTGAAGCTTATCACGAGATCGAAGGGGCGCTCATGGACGTTGGAGTTGTGGGCGCGGGTTTAGCAGCTTAAATTTCTCATTCTAAAGAGAAGAGGGCGTGCAAACATGGACACACGAAGTAAGCCAGGACACCACAAACGCCTACTTATAACCGAAGAAGCGCACAACGGTGAAAGAAAGTCACTAAAACTTATCTGCGTGTGCCCATGCATGCAATGTGTAAACCTCGCCTGCGCGAATGATAACTGTTTTGAGGCACTTGGTTTCTTCTTTATTCAAGTTAATGGACTGAGCTACCGCTATTATCGATATGTCATGCCCTAATCATCAGACGCGTTTATTCATTCCTATGTCGGCACGAAATTGAGCATTCAGGAACATTGGCGTGCGCTTACACTCTATAGACGACATAAAGAAAGATTAGAAGGCGAGCCTCCGGTTATCGATCTCTTATGTTCCAGTAATCTTTTGTTAATGCAGCACCCCGTCTGTCCTACACGTTGACACACTCGAAACTGATTGACATGTGGGGTTTAACATCCCAAAACCACCATATGATTATGAGAGACGCCGTAGTGGAGGACTCCGGACATTTCGACCCCCTGGGGTTCTTTAACGTGCACCCACATCTGAGCACACGAAACACTCGAAACTGAAAGGCACCATTTATAACACACTTGCGTGGCAATCAGTGGACAGTGTTTCGCGCCGACAAATTGAAGACATGCAGATGGCTAGCGAAGATGTTTTAAACGCGTTCGCGTTGCCAAATACGCGCGAGAAGCGCAGGCGATTACGTTTACAGCCAGCGTGACGTGTGTACAGGGCGTTCGAAGTGTAAAAGGCGTAATTGATTGCTGTACGCATTCTACCTGCGGTGAAACAGGGGGAGAGCGTAGCCAGAAAATTTGGTGGAGGGAGGGAGGAGCGGTATAAGCATATTTCATATATGGTCGTACTCGCGTCTATATGTGTGCGTCTATATATGTACACATACAAAATTGAAAAAAATTTAGAAAAAGTCGAGCACCCCCCCCCCCCGCCACTCCAGTGGTTAAGACACTTAACGGTGAATGAGTAATTGTTAAAGGAACGATGGAGTTGAGTCACATCGTAACTATTATTATAGTTCCTTAAAGAAACAGAAAGTCCACGCGAGAATTTGTGCCCCTATGCCTGCTGATCGCTCAGCTTTTTGTGTGTGTCTGTATGGGCATTTGGTAGAGTTAGAAAATAAGTTTTCCGGTAAAAATAGTAAATTTCTTTCATAACAAACTATCATGTGCGGCAGATCTCCTTCAATGTAAAAATCGCGACCATTGATAATTAATCAAGATGCAATAATAACTGTAACTAAAATATTTCATGCTACAATTGAACTGTAACCGATGATCACGTAAGGCATGTGCATTCTGAATGAAACCTTAGATGCAAGATTAGTGCCACCAAGTGTTCGTGCAAAAAAAATGCACTCTTGTTAGCAAACGCGGTTTTGTGAACTGAAGTTTCGTGACAATAGAAAGCGCATGATGTTTTGTAGCACACTTTTGGAATGAATATCTCGTAACTGGTGCCACCCTAAAGTTTTGTTCAAAAACGACACCGTCCAGTGAACTCAGTGACTACAGTTCAGTTGCAATGTGTGCCGTAAAACAGCAGAATAAAAAAAATCGTCATTCAGTTTTAGTTCGTCAATAACAAAATCGCGTGATACAAGGTGTTGCTGACATCTCAAAAATTGGACAGGGTACTTTTGAAGAAAGAGAGGTTCATCGAAAATCACTTTTTAAACTTATATAAGTCTTCTGAGGCGCATTAAAACTGGCCTCGCCATGACTGGTAGTTTTCTCAAACGGTACGGGAATGTACACGCCCTCTTTCGCGACGGCGATGAGAGCGCCACCTCTTGCGAGGCCAGAGGGCGCGCCGCGTGCACGACGACGGATGCAACGGGGTCACGCAGCGGCCCGACCAGCAACGCGCGGGCTGCGACATCTGGAGGTTCGTCGGGCCGCAGATGGCCTTTTGTTCCGGAACGTGCTCGTGCCGAGCGTGAGCGGTGTGGGCTGCGATCGGGGCCGAGCCAGCGATAGAGACGCGCTTCTGTGAACAATAGCAGTTCGCCGACGTTTGCGGAGGACAGAAAGCTCCTTTACTTCCGACTACATAATCAGGCTATCGCTGGTGCTGTGCACGTGCTAGTTCTGGGCCTGTGGCGCATGTATGACTAGAGCAACAAAACGAAGCGCATGGTAGTTCCCTCTCTATAATCTAACTTTCGCAGAAACATGACTTCGGACAAGGCCCGGTTAAGTCTGCAGGTTTGTCTGTCCACCGTGTTCGTCGGCTGACTGTTCTTACAAGATCCTATCAGCTCCACCCTAAGGTCACGGCGCGTTGTGTAGTGATACGCATCAGGATTATAAACTCATGTTTAATCGGACTATAACATAACGCGACTAAAGAGCTTGTAACAGCTTGATAAATTCAACGGGTCGGTAGTGTCTGTGGGAGAGAAAGACTTCTTGCGTTTCTAACCCCCGTATTCACAAACGCTCCTCGACTTTCACCCTTCACTTGACAAAGTTGAGCACTGCGCCACTGCTCTGTTGAAAATGACGCTGCGCTGTTCGAGAATAACACCACATTATCCGGTGATATGCAGTGACTTGCCTGGCCTAGCGAGTGCGCTTCCATCGGCTTTCTCAAGTGAAGGTGAAGCGTTGAGTGAAGGGACGTTCTAGAATATGTGGGGTTAGTCAACTGTAAACCTTCGGAGAGATACAAGCGTTGAGTTGTACAGACCGTTGCACTTGAGCCCTTTCACTATTTTCGGCGTAATGACAAAGAAGTTTTGTGCTTCGCCCACGCAACAGTGTCCCGCGCACACATATATTGCAGTTGCACTTGCGCCTCAAAGTGATGTACCGTGGGCGAAGTTTATTACACGCAAGAGCCCAGATTACAAGATTCGCCTTCAATAGGCCCCACTATATATCTACCACAATAAACATATAACATTAACGTTAGCATGCCAGCAGAATATCAACAATGGTGGAGTTTACATAGCGCTGACATGCATAGCTTACCAGTATACACCCAAGGCTACTCATCTAACTGCAATCCACCTCCGTACAACTGGTCTATATATTACTCCAAACCAGGACTTTTAATTTCCTTCATTTGCGTAGGACTAATGGTATGCTTCGGTCTGCAGAAAACTTCAGAAAACTAATGCATGGTGCTTGAACAGCACGAAAGACGGGTCAAGAAGGAGAAGGCACATACGACGCTGAATATGCCTAACAAGCATGTGCATATGTTTGTTATCTGGCTTTAAAAGCAAAACCTTTCTTCTGATAAACTCAGTTGGAAAAAACAGTGTTGCATGTGTCATTTCATTTAGTCCCGTCTTTGGCGCAGTTGTTCAGGTACCGTGCGTTTCAACCAACTCGCCCGGTCTGCCATCCTATACGCTAGAAAACTAAATTTAATTCGCCTTGTGCTTCATCAACTTCAGTTACTTACAATTCATGGTAGCATTTGGCTTCGCGTCTAACCACTTAGCGAAGCTTGAACTGCAGCGTGAAACGACAAAAAAAAATGCAGCACCTCAAGATCTAGTTAAAGGGGGGGGGGGGGGTCCTGTAGAATCTAATTACAATTAAATCCATTATCTCTCTTTTAGCGATGTCTCGACGGCTCCGTGTCCTGCCGAAGAAGTGAAACACCGCTGACGGCGCGAAGATCGCACAACACCTCTAACAACGCCTCGCTTATCTCGCGTCACCCCGTTCCGCAAAAAGAGATCTCTGCCGGGCGGGCAAGGTGCGCGCAAGCCTGGGAGCAAGGACGCGCTTATCGGGGCCCTCGTTATTTTGTCCGGACACCTGGACGGCCAGTGCCGCGGGCGGAGCAGTGCACCGGCTCTGTCGCCATGGCCTCCCCCGACGTGCAGCAGTCGGCGCTGTTGGCGCACAAGCTCAAGTGCCGCGCGGCCGCCACGGGAACCCTGTTGGTGAGCCACCCTCGAATGATGTGCCGGCGCCACGTGGTCTTTCCGCTGTTTCAGACAGAGCTTGCATGCAAGGTCACACCCTGGTCGCGTCAACAGCTGAGCCGCATAGCGCATTGTATCTTATTGAAATTTCCAGCCTGAACTCTGCCGCTGCGATGCTCTTCCTGTACTCAACAGAATATGTTACGCTTGTCTAAAGCCAACTATTATTATGCCGTGAAGCAGTTTCGTTACGTATGTGAACGAAAAAGTCAAGCTACTCCCTGAATTATAGATGAAAAGAGTGCGCGTACGTTTACATCTTCATATCCGTGCATGTACATATGCACGTTCACTTCTTCCGTTTGTCCTGATACAAGCATTTTTCCATTTGCCTAAACACGCAACTGTACACGTGATAGTTTATTGCGTTCACTATTCATGTTCGATCTACCAACCCATCAGAGGGCAACTGAAGGAAGGAAGCAATGTGGGTAAACAAAATATATCTTGTCTACCCCTCCGAAATAGTTGATATGCATGTGTCAACTGTCTTTTAAAAACAGGTGGTCCAAAGAAGTGCACGCCTCACGGGTTATAGAGTTACCTTTATCGATTGTTTTAAGTTTACTTGGTATATTTAGTGTATCATTTCTAGTTTAATTACGAAAAATGGCGAATGCATTGTCCACGGGCGTGGACACTGGTTCTGAAGATATCATGCGAATGATAAGTTGGTCTGTCTTTTGTACTCAAATGTCCTTGCCGGTTTAGTTATCGCGTTTTGGCTGCCTTTATGGACACAAATTACGAAGCAGCCGTATATGTTACATCCTCACACGCAGAACACAGTAGGACAGCGCGCAGAATAGTGGTGACTGTTGCAGTTGAAGTGCGAATGTATTGTTCGAAATCAACTATTTGATGAAGTCTCGAAACTGTTTGGTGCCAAAACGGCGAAGTTTAAATGAGGGAGAAAGAGAGAATTGTTCTTTCAGAAAATACAGAGGTCAGCCATTACTATAAAGCTCCCTTTGGACTGCTACTCAACACTTGTGGAAAATCACGAGGAATCTATCTATCTATCTATCTATCTATCTATCTATCTATCTATCTATCTATCTATCTATCTATCTATCTATCTATCTATCTATCTATCTATCTATCTATCTATCTATCTATCTATCTATCTATCTATCTATCTATCTATCTATCTATCTATCTATCTATCTATCTATCTATCTATCTATCTATCTATCTATCTATCTATCTATCTATCTATCTATCTATCTATCTATCTATCTATCTATCTATCTATCTATCTATCTATCTAAGCCCCGCCGCGATGGTCTAGTGGCTAAGGTACTCGGCCGCTGACCCGCAGGTCGCGGGTTCAAATCCCGGCTGCGGCGGCTGCATTTCCGATGGAGGCGGAAATGTTGTAGGCCCGTGTGCTCAGATTTGGGTGCACGTTAAAGAACCCCAGGTAATCAAAATTTCCGGAGCCCTCCACTACGGCGTCTCTCATAATCATATGGTGGTTTTGGGACGTTAAACCCCACAAATCAATCAATCAATTATCTATCTATCTATCTATCTATCTATCTATCTATCTATCTATCTATCTATCTATCTATCTATCTATCTATCTATCTATCTATCTATCTATCTATCTATCTATCTATCTATCTAAGCCCCGCCGCGATGGTCTAGTGGTTAAGGTACTCGGCCGCTGACCCGCAGGTCGCGGGTTCAAATCCCGGCTGCGGCGGCTGCATTTCCGATGGAGGCGGAAATGTTGTAGGCCCGTGTGCTCAGATTTGGGTGCACGTTAAAGAACCCCAGGTAATCAAAATTTCCGGAGCCCTCCACTACGGCGTCTCTCATAATCATATGGTGGTTTTGGGACGTTAAACCCCACAAATCAATCAATCAATTATCTATCTATCTATCTATCTATCTATCTATCTATCTATCTATCTATCTATCTATCTATCTATCTATCTATCTATCTATCTATCTATCTATCTGTGTTTATTATTTTTTAAATGTACCAAATTTGTACATGCAGACGAGAGTCCCATATTCCTCGAGTTAAATCCTCGAACAGCGGAGGACGAAATATGCATGAGTTAAATTAACTATCCTGTCAAAGCTATAGTATATTTGCGGCTTCCATTAACGCTGGAGCCCGAGTTCATTCTTGTACTTTTGTCTTTTCATCCGTATGGTTTCAGGCGCCATAAAATTTGCAGTGACGAATTACGTACTGCACTGTCAATAAATCTTCCTGTTGGGCGAGTTGGTGTTGTATCACAGACGGCATTTTTAGCGCAAAAGTGGCAAAGAAACGAATACTGAGACATGATAGGCTTCCACTAACTCTCTTCCCAGGGTATCGACGCTTCTATACCAGGATCTTAATCTCGTGCATAGCCGTGGTGCCCATGTGCAGGCCGCGCAATGGACTGGTATAATGCACGCGTTACTTTTACTTTTCAAGGACAACTCATGTTCCCGCACACTTCTTCTCTTACGTGATTCTTAAATGAAAAGAAGATAAAAGTGAGCCCTGTAACTGTCTCTCAGGGGAAGGACTCCTCAACAGAAACTCACGAGGAATGGGGGTAAGGAGGGATTAATAGGATATGATTAAAAGGATTAATAGGATATGATTCATACTATCAATCAGGTAATAGAGAAATGCTCAGAATATAACCAACCACTATACATAGCCTTCATAGATTACGAGAAGGCGTTTGATTCAGTAGAAATATCAGCCGTCATGCAGGCACTGTGGAATTAGGGCGTCGATGAAGTATATATAAACATCCTTGAAGAAATCTACAGGGGATCAACTGCTACCATAGTGCTTCATAAAGAAAGCAAAAGAATACCAATCAAGAAGGGTGTAAGGCAGGGGAACACAATCTCCCCAATGCTATTTACCGCGTGCTTACAGGAGGTTTTCAGAAGCCTAGAATGGGAACAGTTAGGGATAAGAGTTAATGGAGAGTACCTTAGTAACCTGCGTTCGCCGATGACATTGCATTGCTGAGTAACTCAGGGGATGAATTGCAACTCATGATTACGGAGTTAGACAAGCAGAGCAGAAAGGTGGGTCTTAAAATGAATCTGCAGAAAACAAAAGTAATGTACAACAACCTCGGAAAAGAGCAGCGCTTCGAGATAGGTAATAGTGCACTTCAAGTTGTAAAAGACTATGTCTACTTAGGGCAGGTAATAACCGCGGAGCCGAACCACGAGATTGCAGTAACTAGAACAATAAGAATAGGGTGGAGCACATTTGGCAAGCACTCTCAAATTATGACAGGTAGATTGCCACTATCCCTCAAGAGGAAGGTATATAACAGCTGTATCTTGCCGGTACTTAGCTACGGAGCAGAAACCTGGAGACTTACAAAGAGGGCTCAGCTTAAATTGAGGACGACGCAGCGAGCAATGGAAAGAAAAATGGTAGGTGTAACCTTAAGAGACAAGAAGAGAGCAGAGTGGATTAGGGAACAAACGGGGGTTAAGGATATCATAGCTGAAATCAAGGAGAAGAAATGGACATGGGCCGGGCATGTAGCGCGTAGACAGGATAACCGCTGGTCGTTAAGGGTAACTAACTGGATTCCAAGAGAAGGCAAGCGGGTTTGGGGGAGACAGAAGGTTAGGTGGGCAGATGAGATTAAGAAGTTTGCGGGTGTAAATTGGCAGCAGCAAGCACAGGACTGGGTTAACTGGCGGAACATGGGAGATGCCTTTGTCCTGCAGTGGACGTAGTCAGGCTGCTGCTGCTGATGATGATGATTAAAAGGTATAGAGATAGAGAGAGTGGCAGAGACAGCCACATACGGAAGTAAGGAGAAGATAGGAAAGATGGACACGGTCGCAGAAGTCTGAGGATGGGGCATCACTCAGTGAGAGCTCTTGTCGACGTCAGGAGATGGCGTATGGCGAGTCAGTCGGCCAGAGCTGCGCTGTCGTCGGAGATCGCGGGGGCACAACCGTTCGGCACGAAATCCAGCGAGCGAGTCCCGCACACTGTCGTTAACACATCTCCCAGTTTGACCTATGTAGGTCTTTACACACGATAACGCCGGCTGCGCACTTGACGTAAGGCGTAGAGAGGTACCGCGAAACTATGCCTGCCATGGAGTCGGCTCTTGTGAGGTCGTTCGGGCACACTGTGCAGGCAAGCGTTGAAATGAAATTGGAGGAGCTATGAGTAGATGCTTACCAGTGCATGGTCCTTGGTGCGGTCTCCCAAAACATATTGAAGGAGATGAGAGGCATGAAGCCGTAAATCACCTGCGACGCACGAGTGAGGCGGGACCTGTAGGGCTGCCGTTCAATCACAGGCTGTCCCCCAACCTTAGGAAGGTTGCCACCAAACACCGCGTGTCCGTCGTGCTCTCCGCACTTTGAAAACTGCGCACACGTGTGCAAAGAAAAAATAAAAGCATGCATGTCATAAAAATACGTCAAGTATGCATTCGGGGTTGCATACGCCATACCACTATCGTGCGGAAAGACCTACATAGGTCAAATGAGGAGATGTGTTAACGACAGTGTGCAGGAACATGAGTTGCACTTCAAAAAAAGTCACAGCTTTGCCGGAAAGGTGAAGCAATGAACGCGATAGCAACAAATTGGAAGGTCACGCGCAGAATGGTAAGCATATCGAAACGTGCCCCGCGTTTCTCACGCACAAATGACGCACGAAACGTACTCACACGTACATATGAACGCGAAGAAGCGTCTCAGTTGTTATTTCGCTGTGTCTGAAAAGTGCACCCTTTCGCAAACGGAAGCTGTGCAAGGATTGCAGTGACCTTTGTGCATCCCGTAACTGCAACAGAATGATTCCAGGGCAAGCCCAACGCCAGCCAAGACGTATTATCCTCCCCACCGGGAGGTAAGGGCACGCGAGAGATGGTCCACTCCCCTCCTCTCCGCGGGCCAAAGCACGCGTGAGAGATGAGAGCCGCCGCGCACTCATTGCGCCAGCTCGCTGATAATGCTGAAAACACGATAGCTCCCCCCGAGCTGCTTGCCAATAGCGGTAAGTGGTAGACATAAATAGGTTGCCGTTTGAATGCTGAGGGAGGTACTCCTCGGTGGCTCAGTGGTTAAAGCCTCGCGTTCTCGACGCAGAGGTGTGATGTTCAATTCCGCTCGCCGGAGTCTTTTTTTTTATTTATTTATTCCTTGTTTTTTCATATATATAGATACGTATACATATGCGGTGCATGACATCGATGCCGGCGGCGAAATTCAGTCGACAGTGTCCATATAATTGATATCGCAACAAAATAAAAGGAATGCACATTTACCAGTCCATCTCACGGCGTGCGCGTGTGCACCGCGGCTACGCGTGATTGAGATGGGTAGAAGCGTTGATCATAGAGTTTCCTAAAATTAACTAGAAGGCACTTTGGCGCTGCGATCGCTCAGTGACCATGGGAATGATGGGTAGTACACACATTTGCCTAGTCTTCGTACTTGCAGGGGCAAATCGTACTTATGGCTTCGTTTATTGCTGTTTCGGTTTCGTTTTGAAAGAAAGATTAAACCCTTTTGAACTTTGTGACCCGATTTGGAAAGTTAAGTCTAAAAGAATAAGACGGTGAAGCGCAACCGCTGAACATTTGCTAATATTTGTTTCGTAAGAAAGCACCTTTAAGCCACACGAACACACACGGAGCCAAAAGCAGGCCAGAAGTACGAAGTTTAGACAAATGTGTGTACTACCCATCATTCCCATGCTCGCTGAAGCGCCGTGCCTCGCAGCTCCCATAGACACTAGCGCCAGATTTCCCTCTAGTGTATAGTAAGAAACTCTATGGTGTTGATACCCTAGGAAGAGAGTTACTGGAAGCCTATCATATCAAGAGCAAATACATGGACTGTAGTGACATTTTGGTATGTTTGTTATTGTCAATAGCGAGTATATATATACGCTGTTTGATACGATGCTTGATTAGCGATGGCGCGGCGGCACGCATGCGCAGCTGGTCCACTTTCGGTGGCATTCTTCTGAAATAAAATCAGTTCATGTATAGCACTCGCCCTGTGGACTGTGTTTTTCTCTTTTCAGTGCTCCTTTCTTTACCACTTTTTCGCTGAAAATGTCCTGTGTGATACTACTATGTCGTGGGAGATAGCGCACAGAGCTGCAGTTAACCGGGCCGAGTCGGCGAATGATGCGCACTCGCGCGACCAAAGATCAACGCGTCATGTGCCAGTATACGTGTGTTCCACCGATTGTGCAATGCCATATACTCGAGCGCCGTTTTCTAGCTTAGCTCGATGCACGAGTCAGCTTGGTCTGTGCATGGCTAATGGCCTGCACCGTCGAGAAAGAGATGTGAAAAAAAATGACATGTCGCTAGACTGGTAACTATATATGCCAGTTAAAGTAGTAAGCTAATTAAAACCAAATTGATTATACATATATTATTGCAACTCCGCATGAATCTTGGCCCGTAGAGGTTATTTTAATACGAATTCCCTACTGTTTTATACGTGAAGAGAACAGCTGCCGATTCACAACATGTGTACTAACGTTCCAACCAACCAATTCCTTGCATATAGGTTGATCGATTTCAGCACATTGTTATACAATTCGGTAGGCATGCATTGCCTCACGTTCGTCTCGGTGGATCTATGGCGCTCTGCTGCTCACCCGATGGTTGCAAGTTCGATACCAGCCGCGGTTGTCACATTTCCGTGGAGGCCAACTATTAGAGGGAATGTCAGTGCACGTTTAAGAATGGTCGAAATTTCCGCAGCCCTCCACAACGGCGTCCCTCATAATCACGCGGTTTTGGGACGTAAAACTCCAGATATCCTAATGCATTGCCCACAGGAAAGCGAACTGCGCTCTTTTGTTTTGTTTTTCGCAGCAAACATTCAGCTTTCACTGACGAGCTTATCAATAGCTGTGAGGTTCAGTGTGCTTATCTACAACTTGCAATACAATCTCTCGAGCTCCAAAATAAAGTAATACGTTGCATGTGCTATGCCATATCATGATAAACTTTCTAATATTAATTGTTCCGCCACGAGCGTTTGCTTTTCATAGATTTTTGGCTCTCGGGTAATTTGCAGAATTTTCTTTCTCTCTCTCGCATACATGCGTTTTAGCAATCACCGCAGCGTTAGCAAAAAGTGATTTGATTGATTTGTGGGTTTTAACGTCCCAAAACCACCATATGATTATGAGAGACGCCGTAGTGGAGGGCTCCGGAAATTTAGACCACCTGGGGTTCTTTAATGTGCGCCCAAATTTAGCAAAAAGTGGCTTTTCACGTTTGGAATGCAGCAAATAACTACCTTTTCGGACTTAATGCAGTGCGACAAAGGTTGGGAAGCAGCAACCAACTTACGAACTTGCCGTGTCCGTGGCATCAAGTTCAACATACAATACCCACCACTATAGAGCGTAGTTGGCATACCAGCCTTTTTTATTACTATTACTGTTTCTTGAGATAATAAACTTAGATACTTCCTGCGGCAAATAGAAAATAACAGCCCCTGGAGGAAGGGGACTTTAAAAATTAACAAGAACAACTAAGGTGTAGTTTTCTTTCCGGATCAAACCACAATATGAGCTTTAGTTGGTGACCTTGTGAGGTGCAGGCAACTGCAACGAATTCCGAGGATTGGTTTCAGTGTATGAGCCAGAAATTTTCGTATCAACGCGTATGCGATCGCTGTTTTTCCACTCCATAACGAAACGCTTTTTTTTTACGCACTGAACTGAAAACGCTTGGAATGCCATACAACACATTATATCGTAGACTTTGGAAATGGCTTTCTAGAAACTGGTGTCATCAGAGTATGTCCCATTTTTGATCAATTTATTCGATTTTGCATCTCATGCAAGTATATACACTACAATGCCTGTCTCTTCGCGTATAATCGAATTCGCAAACTGGAATCGTGTCATCTGTCACGAACAATATCTCAATATTGTGCGCGAAAATAAGAACGCCCGCAGTGGTATGATTCTTGTTAACTATATACTCTTTACTGATATGCAATGTTTTGCGAAGTAACATGCGCATTACAAGGATGAATTGTCGTTGGTATGTCGGTAACCCTGAGTCCTAACTATAGATGATGAGGCATTCAGATAGAGGATGAGGAAAGCGTGGACGGGGGAGGGGGGGGGAGTGTTTGGCTGTCACCACTCCATGGATATCCGAGTGAGCCTTGTGAACCATCGTGGCCGTCTCTCGAGCGCAAGATCGGCTTCTGTTGCCGACATGTTGCGCTCTGCATGCGGCTAGCCCACGTCTGACGTCAAGGTCAGTTGTTGAAGGCCGTTCTTCGAGCGGGCTCCGAATACTTTCGCACGCTAGGAAGTTTCGTATCGTCGAAACAAAGTTCATTCTGAACGTGGCTCATGGTGCCCCGTTGTTTTTATTTTGTTCGCACTCATTGGAGCGCGCCAACACGAGCCCTTTGTTGAGAAGGTCTCAGATAAACGGTTGCTTGGAGTGCCAGCCGCCCCTGTCTCTGCGATACGCGCCCAGTGCGATGCACGTCCTAAACAATGGAAAGGGAAGGTGGGGGTGTAGTTGTTGTTTTACGAGCTGTGAGCGTGGAGAGTGAGTTTCCGTGGGTGCGCATTAATATTCTCGGAAGTAATTCGCGTGGTCGATACAGTCCCGATAAGGAATTGTGTGCCGCATAGCGGCGTCTACGGGGCTTCGGTGCACGTGCCCGGCATGCCGGAGTTCGCATGTAGGCCACCGTCCTACACGATCGCACGCCGTACTGGACAACTTTCCGCCCTGAGCTCAATAACGCGACCACCACCTGGGCACTATAGCGATCGCACCTATAGCGGAGCGGCGCGGTATATTTCACCGGCGCCGTTCGGAACCCGGAAGCCTGGGGGCAGACGGTGATTAATTTTAGATCACGCGCCTGCCTCAATATTATCTGGCCGGCTTCAGCGATCGTGGTCGGAAATTAACACGTGTATCGTTCAGTAATGATAGAAAGCGTTAAAAAAAATGCCATCTCTTCGGAACGTATCTTGAGAATATTTCGACCTCTCCTATCTGCCAGGCAAGCACGCACGCTTGCTGTTATCGAGATATTGCACATGTTGCACAGTGCAAGACAGGTTAGCCTTGCGCGGATGTTGAAATAAGCGGATGCTTGTTGACGCCATGCTTTTCCTCTGGTTGAAGCGGCTGCATTGCACGGGTATGAGGCGGCACTCTCTGCTCCTGTTGGCGTAGAGACGTGCGCGTCCAGAACAGGAAACTTCTATTTCAGTGCTTTTCTGGGGACATCCGAAAGCCGCTTGCGTGCATGCCTTTCAAACTGGGAACGTCAGAAAGGGTGCCTTCCGCTGATACAGTTGGCACATGGTGTAACGTGTCATGTGCAAACGCGCCATAACTGCAATGTAAGTATGAAACGCACGTCACGATCGAAAGTACCTCGTATACGCTCCGAACATTTGTTCACTGAAAGGCCCACAGAGAAGTTTCACGTTACTCTTTATCGCCGTAAGCAAATGCGAAAGACCACGCCTCTCATTAGTGAGACCAACTTCTGGCCCATTTCACCTGCGTGGCGTCGCTTTACCCAGGCTACGTCTTTCTTGTTGCCTCTACAGTCGAAAACAAGCATTCAAAACATAGCTTTCGGGGCGTAGGCCAAATTTTTTTTCGAATTGATTTTTTTTGCTCTGTATGCCGTGGCGAAAAAAAATCGAGAGGTGGCTCAGATAAGCTTCGATCGATCGATATGTGTGGTTTGACGTCCCAAAACCACCAAATGTTTATGAGAGACGCCGTAGTAGAGGGCTCCGGAAAATTCGACCACCTGGGGTTCAACGTGCACCCAAATCTGAGCACACGGGCCTACAACATTTCCGCCTCCATCGGAAATGCAGCCGCCGCAGCGGGGATTCGATCCCGCGACCTGTGGGTCAGCAGCCGAGTACCTTAGCTACTAGACCAGCGTGGCGGGGTGGCTCAGATATGCTTGCATGTTTATTGCAACAATTAATCCAGACCATCAGTGGTCCAGATCTCGGACAGTTCAGTTCTAAAGCAATTCTGATGGCGGGTAGACCAATAATAATAATTCTTGGGGTTTAACGTCCCAAAACCGCCATATTATTACGAGAGACGCCGCAGTGGAGGGCCTCAAGCATTCTCGCCTCCATCTGAAATGCGGCTGTCGCGGCCGCGATTCGATCCCGCGACCTGCGGGTCAGCAGACGAGTGCAATATATCCACTTGACCACCGTAGCGGAGAGAACACGTGTCTAACGAATACCAATTACCCTGAAACTGGGGGCGTAGACGAGTGCACTGGTGTGGGGGGGGGGGGGGGGGGGCAATAGTCATCCGAATACCTCGCATTTGCCCTGCGTTTAAATCGTAAGGGTCTCAGTGGTAGGAGGTCGGGCTTCAAAATAGCACTGTGAGAAATCAGGGCTTTTTCTCGTGTTTTTTTTTTTTCAGTGACAGACTTACGCGGAGGCAGTGCATATGCACACGGGCATCCACGCGTAAATTGTTAGCGCTGCACCATGGAGCTCAAATAAACTACATGCCCTGTCCTGAACGTGTTTTTTTAATGCGAAGCATTTCTTAGCGAATTTCGGTGACTTTGAGCGTATCTATCTATCTATCTATCTATCTATCTATCTATCTATCTATCTATCTATCTATCTATCTATCTATCTATCTATCTATCTATCTATCTATCTATCTATCTATCTATCTATCTATCTATCTATCTATCTATCTATCTATCTATCTATCTATCTATCTATCTATCTATCTATCTATCTATCTATCTATCTATCCGCTAACGTTTAGGTGCTCTCGTGGTCACCCGCTTAACTTGGCGTGAACCAAAATTAGTATGGGAGGGGTAAGATGGTTTGAGGAATATGACGCGCTGGTCAAGACATGAATAATAGAGAGTTTTAGAATACCGTTTGCAAGCGCTGCGGGCGTAGCGGGCGCCATATGAGTTTTAGAATAGCGCTTGCCCTGCTGCGATCCGCAACGCACGATCGCAGCGACACCGTAGCCTCGAAACCAGCGCTTGCGGGCCACATGCGGGCCGCCATTAGGGTGGCTAGAATGGGTAGGGTGGCTAGAATTCTAGCCACCCTAGCGCCATCACCACACGTAATTTCGGATTTTTAGCGTGCGGTCCGCGAACGCGAACGCCGACTCGCGTTACGGCGCATGCGCAGTGGCAGCAACCGCACCGCAAGGGCTCGCGGTGCGCTATTCTGAAACTCCCTAATGTCAGAATCCCGTCGCGTACGTCGTGAAACACTTTCCACAGGACGGTGGCACATACACATGGGCGGGTATTGCCACAGGTGATTGTGGTGACCACAGTTTGCCGATAAAAAGTTCACAGTTTGCCGACAATTCCCAGTTTGCCGTTAAAAAGTATGATACGCGCAAAGCGGCGGCTCGCACTCGAAGACCGAACCCAGATGTGCTAGCGCTAGAGAAAATAGGAATGACGTCACACGAAAACGTTGTTGGTGATCGCGTGTTTGTCGGCGGCACCGTTCACTAGGCGGCGCGGTGTAGTAAAATAAAAGCCGTTTCGGCGCGCTCGTGCTTTCAGGTCGGTGGATGGACAAGGCTGCAGAGCGGCGTGCGCGCAAGGCGGCCGCGGCTCGCACTCGAAGACGGAACCCCGATATGCGAGCGCGCGAGACATAAGCGTGCCGTGAAGCTGCGCGGCGGCGCCTATAAGATCCCGGCGTACGAGAACGGGAGGCCGAAGCGGCAGCGGTGTGTAGACCCAGCTTCGCTCCACTCTCCATTATTCGCCCTGTGAATATGTTGCCAATATTTATAAAAATTGCAAATGTACTCCTTTCATACAGTCGTCAGGTCGGGTCAACGTCAATTGTGGTTAGTTGCCATGTGCTTAAGTTGATTTATGTAGCAGTGCCTAGGGCCAGCATCTTCGCGAGAATCAGTGCTTCATATCAGCTTCTAGTGTTTCTAATACGCATGTTCCAGTAGGCATCGTTGCACAAGTGCAAAGAACTGGCTATAAAAACATCTGCAACTCTTCAACATATGTCTGTGCGTGCGAATTTGTACATAAATTAAGCGTCATTTCACGACGTGTCGCTCAATAAAAAAAAAAAAACGCCAGGCCTGCGTAGAAGGTGCAGCACAGTCACAGCGAAAGCTAGAACAGCGGCCTTTCACAGCCTTTTCAAAACAGTCATAGGGTAACTAATGCAAGTACACTGGCTTGATACACACCAGGGCTATGATAAATAAATTTTTGGGTAGTAGGTCGGCATCCGCTATGCTATTTTTCGTCATTTTTCTGAGAAGCGTGGTATCCGCTAAACACTTGCAAGGAATTTTGTGCCAATTGTTGATGCAGTGGCTGACGGCGATGAGGAATTATGGATGAAGTGGGTATGCACCACAGTTAATAGGGGAACAACAACAAGCTTTTGTAATGGGTTGGAGCGTTGGATGGCCCACTGGTTAGGCTATATTAAGCGACGACTGGTTGTTCTTTCGCTGTTTTAAAACGCTTTATAACTCGTATTAACGCGATTGCTTTCCTGACATCAAGCCTAGCTGCCTAAGGCGAGTTTGCCAACAAGTGACAATCACCGGCGTGACTCAGTGGTAGAATACTGGGCTGGCACCTAGCAGACCCGGGTTCGAGCCCCACTGTGTCTTTTGTGCTAGGTTTGCAAACAGTCACAACCACCAGCGTAGCTCAGAGCCAGCCTACTAGGCTGGCGCCCAGGAGGCCTGGGTTTCGAGCCCCCACTGTGTCTTCATTACTAAGTTGTTGTTATTTTCAAATTTGGCGTGATGTGTTTACTGACAGTGGCGGTGGTGGAACTCTGCGCGTGACCCGAGTTGTGATCTTGTGACAGCTTTCGCTGAAAAAAAAATTGCAACAGGGTCACCTACCTTCCACATGCTTCGCAGAAAGCGAATGGCAGCTTGGTAGTGTTTGTGTGCAATCATTTGGTCACCCCAGTGGCAGTCGTCATAGTTCACGCTTCCGCGTTAATGTTTAAGATTTTTTGCCAGACACTTGAGTACTGATCATACCCATTCTTCACATGGGATTGTTGGGACAGCGAGTGTAATATGTTGGTGCAGGTCAATTTAATTATTTTTGTAAGCCGTGGCAGAGGAAGACGGAATACGATAACATATATATATAGGATCCGTCAAATGTTCCCAGGCTATATACTATCCCATTATGGTGCCATGGCCTGGAAAGGTTTTACGCAACCTGTACGTCGGCAAGTGCTTGCACTGCGTATATAATTGGATGGAATGCCACGCTAAGCAAACTCGCATCTTGCTCATTCAGATGTTTGGCATTGTCGAACATAATCAGCATTGTGTGTTGTGAGTGATGACGGAAAGTATGTAGTTCTCGCGGGTGTAAAAAACTGTTGGCTAACTTTGGTATCGCGAAATCTTTCATAATACAGACCTCTTACACACCCTCACGTTCACGCAAGACCGTCTTATAATCATGGTTCGTATCGTAATCTATACGTTGACGCTACTTGCGTCTCGGCGCGCGATTGAGACTTCAGTGGCCACCGCTAACTTCGCCACGCGTGCGCTGCACGTGCGCCAGTGCGAGGATATTCAGCGTCCTGCGATCATGGAGCGGCCTCTATGAAATCGCTGATCTATGACGCATTTCTGCGAGCGGGATAATAGGTGCAGTTAGGGACGCCTTGGAACAATTACGCTGAGTTTATACCCTACGAAAGTTTTCAAACACATTGGCATGTATTTTTATATAAAAAATTATGTCAGTAAAACTATATATATATATACATAAAAAGAAATAAGTTTGGCGGATCCCATGTACCTGGGAATCGACGTCATGCAAAGCATATGGAGGGAAGGTGACTTTGTTGCAGATTGTTTTTTGTAAAGTGACACATTATGAAATAGCGCTAAATACATGTACAAATGTTGCACGCACAGACATATATTGACGAGTTGCAGATGTTTATATAACCGGCTGTTTGCACTTGCTCAGCGATACCAATTGGAACATGCGTATTAGAAACACCAGAAGCTGATATGAAGCGCTGATGCTCCCGATGAAGCTGGCCCTGGACACAGCTACATAAATAGACTTCAGCGCATGGCGCGTAACCACAATGGATGTTAACCAGACGTGACAGCTCTATCAAAGCATTACATATGCAATGTTCATAAAAATGGGTAGGCAGCACTGCAACCACTATTGATGTTTCACGAATATCAGCATCTATTTGAAAAGGGGTTCTGAGACTTGGCGTATATAGCTTTGAGGTAGAATGCTTGACTGCCACGCAGAATGCTTGGGTTCTATTCCTGCTGGAGCCTGAAACTTATTTTATGTTTTCGTTGACTCGACGCTACCGATGTCGGGAATTGCTTAGCGCTCACGCGTTAAAATTGCCTATATGTGTTTTTGTTATTCCAGGATAGATACTAAGTGCCAATCACCTGTTGCACATACCCGCATACCAGCGGCACATAACCGCCCGTGGGTATGTGCCACTGTCTGGTGGAAAGTGTCTGACGACGTAGGTGACGGGGTCATGACATAATTGATGTCTTGATCAGCGCGTCATAGTTGTCAAATCATCTTACCCTCCCAACCTAATTTTGGTTCACTCCAAGTTAAGGGGGTGACCACGAGAGCACCCAAGCGTGAGCGGCTAGATAGAATGATACGCTCAAAGTCGCCGAGGTTCGCTAAGAATTGCTTCGTATTAAAAAAACAAACAAGGTAACCTGGTGTAAATGTATGTTTTCAAAGGCAGCATCGCCACTGTGCGCGTTCTGTGGAGAATTGGAAAAAATAGATGATTTCTTTTTGACTTGCAGGCGGCCTACTACAGTACGGAAAACTTTTATAGAAATACCTTTACGTGGTATTGGAATGGATTTATCTGTGCCAGTCATTTTGTCTTTTGAAGCCTATATATCTGTGTTCTCCAATGCGAAGGTATTCGCGGCTCCTAGGGACTATAATAATGAGACTAATTGATTGTATAAATAATCAGTAATATTATCCCAACGTGTCTGCAACATTATATACGTATAAAAATAAGGACATTGCTGTGGGTTTCGAAAGTTAAACCCCACATATCATTATTACGAAAAATAACTCAAAAGATGATTCTGGCTAGAGTTTTCGGAGCTCGACGGAAATAACCAAGCCGGAACGCATACCATTAATTTACTCGTTGCGCGGAGAACCTGCAGGCAGGATAACTCTATGCTTTATTTTTACACCTACTTACCTAAAAAGGTAAGGATCGGAGCAGTGGTTTGTATCATTTGCCGCGGGGGGCCACTTGGCAGATTATTGTGAGTGGTGCGGGTGCGCCCCAGCATTTGTTGCAACTCGGATGTTGCGACGGGATCATGACCAGATCCAACGTGAGATCCGTGCGGCCATGTATACACACAGTGAGGCAGATAGATCTCTAAGTGTACCCTCAATCGGCTTCTTGGAAGGGTGCATGCACGACTCGAAGCTTGCATTAACGGCAGAATGGGGACGTTACTGTCAGTTTAACTTTTGTTGTTGTTTTGCATTTTACATGTCACGTGTCCAGTGTGAAACTTTCGGTTGAAGTCTAGCGATGGTCTTGTGGCATATTTTTCTGTTCTTGTTTGGTTCCGCTATATTATATACAGTGTCGTCCATTCTTGGTACGAACTCCACACCACGTGTCCGCGCTCCGCGGGGCGCCAGCGCACACGATGCGGCCGCGCATCGAAGCTTATCGGCGCAGGCGCACAGGCATTGCCTGATTAGAGGGACCTTGAATATATTCTAGGTCACTCTAGCCTGATCTCTTGTGACGCGCTGGTTTGCCGTGAGGCTGTGCTGTGGAGCATGCCTAAAGATCAGCGTGCCAATAGCGATTGAGGGCGCTGCACTGCCGTTGCGGGAAAACTCGCGTCACTTACTGCAGCGCGATTCGACGCGCACCGCGGAGCGCAGCCACTCGGTGCCGTGTCCGTACCATGAGTGGAAGACACTTTACTTAAGTCGAAACCAACTAGCCCAAATTTCAGGTTTAACTATAAGCACAAGTTTCTGGTATTACATCAGACTGCATGCGTCTCTGGTCATGCACCGAACTCGTAATGGCTGTTTGAATGAACGAAAATTGACAGGTAAAGTGGAGCAAGGTCAATTCTAACCCATTCATGAACGTGTAGCTTAACGCTCAAGTGCCATGTGAAACGCTATCATATACCAAGAAGTTGAGTGGAGCAGATCAAGCAGGACTGTGACCCATCGGGTGTGGTGTCTCGAGGAAATGCATGCAGCTGTAGATGATACTTGCTTTCCTGTTTCGGTCACCCCACGTCAATCGAACATTCGTCAAAAAATTATTACTATTAATATTTGAAAGTTCCTATTTTCCCGCACAAGCCAAGAAAAGCTCTGGCGCTTGCCGAATATATAGGGGCTGTTGTGCTAGAGATGACCAACTGAGAGGAGCTCCTCCTCCCACCTGAATTTAAGCCCTGGTCAGCAGGTGTAATGTTGTTTGATAAAAGCGTGCAACCGCCCCAGGATTCACACCATCTGAATTGCATAACTCGTGGGCATAGTTTAAAGCATTCCCGCCAATAATTGGGGCTCTTGGGCATAGTTTAAAACATGCCCGCCAATCTTTGGGGCTCAACCACAGCCCCCCTCATCAAGACAGGGCGCAAATACAGAGACTCGCAGTGGGTGTACTTCGTTACCTCGCATAATGATCATACAATTATGCATTATGACTTTCTGGTTGGCTTTGCCTTTGAGTCGCCAAGAAAACCTCTAAGTTGATTTTTTTTTTCGATCTGATATCAACGAGGTGGCCGGACAACGGTTATCGATATTGCTGCAGATGAATCGGCGGCACAGAGAATGGTGCCGAGGAACTTTAGAAGAGGGACAAAATTACCTCATTGAAGAGTACAGGCTTTAAGACTCATCGTTCCTGAGCGTAGATAAGTCCTTGTGCCTTTCAAAATGTCGGCTGCTACCATTTGGTATGCAGACCGTTCGTAACGGTGACCAAGCTCTCAACCCGCTCAATATCAGCCCTTATTACACCCAGTACACAATTATTGGTTTCATATTTCACCTATCTATGTCACAGTCGTGTCATATGTATTGCATAGAATGCGAGTGAGACGACAATACTTTGATCACTCTCCGTGTAGTTTCACAATGATGCATCAGCTGCTTTGCGAATGCGCACAATCTATGCAAATATATTTAAGAACTATGTTAGCGTCCGTGGATCACTCGGGATATATCCAGGCAGCGCCTCCTTTATCTTTTCAGTGCCCGAGCGAAGAACTTGCTTTCAATGGGAAGCGGCCGTCGATGCTATAGTGCGGCGTTTTGCCGCCAAGCACCGCAACTGGAGTAGATATTCCGCCGCGTTGTTTCTCGCGCAAACGATTGCCGCGGCTGTATTCCAAGCTTCTATACGGCTCGCTTTTCGGCAGTAATTGCTTTGTTTAAGGTCTAATGGAAAGTTGGAAACGAGAATCGAGAAGCACTTGTTGTTCTGGGCACTCAGCTCAGTTCAAAGGCTTGAGTCGTTCGCGAATACTTGGTCGAGGCGCTTGCGCGTGGTCTGCTAGCTAGGCCGATACTATATAGCTCACAGAAGTAATCCGCGGAAGATCGGGTTGTCACCGTGACGTTCGCTAGACTGAGCGTTGCGTTTTTAACCAACTGAAAGTCAATTTTTGAGAGAAGCCTTTGTCAGGAGCTACTATTATAGCTTGGGTGCCTAATGTTCCCCGATGCTTGCTACTCTCTAGTGGCGAAGCACATTATGCGCAAGCCGGGAGTGCATGCATTAAATAGCGCAGAATGTCACTAGACTGCTTCCTGAGATATAGTTCAGCATCCGTTCCTCTCGCAAAGCCTGACGTGTTGCCACTGAGAAAAAGCAAGTGTCAAAAAGTGCGGAACTATGACAGGTGACTTCACCATTTGAGAGCTTAAACAATGAAATCATCGTGACATAGACAAGAACAGCTCCATATGCGGCGCGATTTCTGCTATCGTTGCCTGTGTTTTGAACCGGTGCTGCTAAAGTTTGAAGTCTAATGCCGACTCTCAACTTGAGCCAAGGTGATCGGCATGAAAAATTTGGCCTGTGGTCAGTTGCTTGAGCTTGTCTGTGTATTCATGGACGGATTGTTGTAGCCTTGAATAACCGGCTGCTACACTCTGTTTATTTCTACTTCCTTCTTGCATCTTAATTCGGTAGCGAACAGAGTAGAGGCCAAATGGCTGTGTCGTGCCCATGGGCTACTATTCAGCTTCGGGGCGTAATGTTAGCGTAGCACACGGCAGCGATCGCGCGGCAGCGTTGCTACTGATATGCTCATTTGTTGTCTGTTCAGATGCAGCGCGCCTCCAATTAATGATACCAATTGTGATGTTGGCAAGCTTTCGTGACGGGTAGTCTTCAGCCGTGTTACGTTTGGCCCGGAAATTCGTCTGGGCAGACGCCAATGTGAGTAAACCGGTCTGCTAGGATGCTTTCAACCCCATCGGCGCCCAGTCTGTAAGACGCTGTCCTGTAGATGTTCCAGGTAGTGGTCGGCTCAACGCGAAAGCTTCGCGAGACAACCCTTTTGTTGAACGGATTCGAACAGCATGGTACGGCGCCACTGTGGAAGTTCTCATGGGGTCAACCTCTCGATACGGCTGTCGTCGCCGACGCGAGATCGTCACAATAGCACCGTCAGTCCGGAAGCATGGGAAGACGTCGAAGAAGCCGTTCTCAGGGATCGAGTGTTTAGGACTGCCATTTCGAGAGAGTTCTGGAAGCCTGTAGCTGAAAGCAGCCATGGACCGGTGCTGACGTTCGTGTCAGCGGCCATCTCCCCGGAGAAGCTCAGCTTTCTCTCTCCGGACTCTACCTCCTCGCCCTTCGGTGCCTTCAAGGCATGGGCCAGGTGCGTCATTGTGTTGTGCGCTCGTGCTACCATTGGTCCTTTTCGCCCAGCCGACTGGTGCAATATCGGCACCTTTTCTGGTGGGTGGAGCACTGAGACTTCGTCACCTGATTTGTGGCAAGTGTGGTGACCGCCCTTTTCGGACCTTCGCTTAAAGAGACGCCGGGCTATAAAAGCCGAAGACATTTTGTTAATAATCGCTGAATCATGTGCTCAATCATGGACTGAACCTCTGTACATAGCGGAATCGTTTGTATTTCTTTACAGTACCCATCTTTCATCTATCATGTAAATAACCCTTCGTTCTATCTCTCTTAGCGCGTCCCCTAACTGGCGAAGAGCGGCTATGCGGACGACGGCGGAGAGCCAGCTCCCCTAAAGAGGACCCGCCGTACCTGCCATTGACCTCGAGCCCTTTACAACTGGTGGCAGCGGTGGGATGCCATCATCGAACTCCCGGCCCTTTACAGCCGTCACTACTCATAATCTATGAAATACTGGGGTTGTAAATGACGGCTACATATAAGAGCGTATGCATAGTACGAATATTTAATAGGAGACCGATTGGTCTGCCAGATTACTGAGAGCACGCTCCCCCGAACACCAGCGGAAGCTGCGATTTCACGGAGCTACAGCCGTACAGTGCATTAGGCGATAGTTTTAAATGTCTCATTAAAAGCGAAAATTGATTGCCGGTGACGTCTGCTCACGTCGGCGGCGTGAACACGAGTGATGCAAGAAATCATAATTACGTGAAAACGTCATCATATCACGTCACATATCATAAATGTCTGTGACGTACCGGAATGTCACGTGACTTGGCGGCATCGTATATCATCTTCGCTTAGTTGAAAGGGGCTGATCATGAGGGCAGTGCATAACCAGCTGAGAGGCAGAAAGCTAGCTTTGTATCCAATCCTTGAGGCACTAAGAAAACCATGTTTGGCGCAGAAATAGGTATCCCGGAGGGAAGTAGGAAACATTCATTGCATTGAATCAGAAAAAAACGAGGATAGTTTTTGCCTTTCAGTCGTCTCAAATTCCCATGGAAATCTTTGAGGAGTTCGTCAAAAAATTTGAAGTTATTATCTGCAGATTCCTATGCCGTGTTCCCTCATTGAATTTTTATTTACACAGAGCTCGTCTGACACTGTCCCCTTTTTTCTGTTCTGCTAATAATCGGAAACTGTTGAAGATTATTTTGTCTCTTGTCGTAACTATGCAGTAATTAGGAAAAGACTTCTAGCTATTCCGTTTGTGAAGCTAGGTTTAGGCTTAATCAAAGAAACTGATCTAAGTTTGGGTGCCTCCGTTTTGGGAAATCACCACAGAAATGTATTTTATGCGGTGTGCGATTTAATTTCTAATACTAAACGTATTTCAACATAAGACCCCCTTTACCAATACTCAAAAAAAAAAGGAGAGTCGGAAAGTAAATTTCGAAATGTCAATAAACATGGGACATACATCCCAAATTATTTGGGTTTGACACACTTAGCTGTCTGGTCGGCTCCCAAAATCAAGGTATAGTTATTATATTAGTAATTATTTTATTTTTTCGCACAGTCTGAATATTTGTTTTTTAATGTCTTCCTTCTATATATTTTTTCTTTTTTGTATTCAATAGTACAGTTACCGTCTATATATGTTTTCTTGTCCGATCCCGCAGAGTGTGTATGTGCCATATATTCCAGGCTACAAACAAACAAACAAACAAACAAACGAACAAACAAACAATCAAGTCGTCTCAGGTGAATCCATAACAGGACCGGTGAGTTTTTTTTTTTGTAACTAATGGGAAATGAACAAAATGACAATTTCTTTTTCTTTTTTCGACAAATATGCAGAGTGGTACACAGCAGTATTAAATACTGAGGCATGCAAATATAGAGTTTCAATCGCTTGAAAAAGAAAATTAAACGCGAATGCTATAAAACCGGAACGCAAATATCGAACCGGTAGCACGGCCTGACAGAGACCGATGAAAACAGCGCGCCGCTATGTTCGTGTTACTTTTCATCCTCCCTGTATCCGTAAAGTTGTCAAAAAAGCACGACTGCAAATTAACTCGCATTAAAACACGATTTTGTGAGCTTCCTAATACGTGCCGCCGTTCAGCGCCAGCATCCCGTTGGATAAATGGATGGATGGATGGATGGATGGATGGATGGATGGATGGATGGATGGATGGATGGATGGATGGATGGATGGATGGATGGATGGATGGATGGATGGATGGATGGCCGGACGGACGACCAGACGGACGGACGGACGGACGGACGGACAGACGGACGGATGGACGGACGGACGGACGGATGGATGGATGGATGGATGGATGGATGGATGGATGGATGGATGGATGGATGGATGGATGGATGGATGGATGGATGGATGGATGGATGGATGTGGCTCTACCCTTCAGATCGGGCGGCAGCTAACGACACCTAGCCGTAATACGTGAACTAACCACTAGATTTAGCTTTTTTTCTTTAAATAGTGAAGTTGAGGACTGGTACTTTGCAGTGAAGTGTTTAATTTTCACTCGTGCCTTAACTTTAACCACCAATCAGATAACCTTCTTCTAGTTGATTCTACCCGCTTGAAGTCTATTTTGCCCTCCCTGTCCCTAAACCCCAGTGCTTTGAAAAACTCTGCGCCATCATCCTGAACTATAGGGTGAAGCCCTTTACAGAACATTGACCAGTGTTCGGCAGTTTCCTCCTTCTCTTCACATGCACTGCATGGCCGTGTCTATCCCTTCGTATTTGTCCCGATATGTCGTGACATGTCGCCTTAGAAGACGACATTAACGAAGTGCGCGCGGGGCACTGGCGCTGTGGCACGAGCGCGAGCCTGGCGTCGAACGCTGGCCAGGAGTGACTCCAACGCCTGGGCTACGCTTTTGAACTTGTTCACGTTTCCTGTCCTTTAATAAATCGTCTACAGTCACAAGCGGCTGTACAGACGTAACAGTTGGCGACGAGGATGGGATCCGAACCCACGCGGGCATAGCCCGCGTGGGTTCGGATCCCATCCTCGTCGCAAAACTGTTCAGCTGCTCAACCGCCTGAATCGCCCGAGATGCAAGATCACACTCCCTCGCAACCGTCGACGTCACAGGCAGTGGCCACTCGGCAACTGCGACCACCAGAGGTTAGGCGACCTCCAGACCGCTATGGAGACTTCGTCTAAGGGATCCCATCCTCGTCGCAAAACTGTTCAGCTGCTCAACCGCCTGAATCGCCCGAGATGCAAGATCACACTCCCTCGCAACCGTCGACGTCACAGGCAGTGGCCACTCGGCAACTGCGACCACCAGAGGTTAGGCGACCTCCAGACCGCTATGGAGACTTCGTCTAAGGGAGGAAGAGTGACATGTCGCCTTAGAAGACGACATTAACGAAGTGCGCGCGGGGCACTGGCGCTGTGGCACGAGCGCGAGCCTGGCGTCGAACGCTGGCCAGGAGTGACTCCAACGCCTGGGCTACGCTTTTGAACTTGTTCACGTTTCCTGTCCTTTAATAAATCGTCTACAGTCACAAGCGGCTGTACAGACGTAACAGTCTGTACAGCCGCTTGTGACTGTAGACGATTTATTAAAGGACAGGAAACGTGAACAAGTTCAAAAGCGTAGCCCAGGCGTTGGAGTCACTCCTGGCCAGCGTTCGACGCCAGGCTCGCGCTCGTGCCACAGCGCCAGTGCCCCGCGCGCACTTCGTTAATGTCGTCTTCTAAGGCGACATGTCACTCTTCCTCCCTTAGACGAAGTCTCCATAGCGGTCTGGAGGTCGCCTAACCTCTGGTGGTCGCAGTTGCCGAGTGGCCACTGCCTGTGACGTCGACGGTTGCGAGGGAGTGTGATCTTGCATCTCGGGCGATTCAGGCGGTTGAGCAGCTGAGCTCGATGGCGTCTCTTCTGGCGTTGCGTCCAAGAGATCGTCAGCTGCGCTCCAATCTGTCCGCGATTGGGTTGTTTGTCTGGTCTGACTCGTTTTCCTCATGTGATTGAGGTGACGCCGAACCTTTCCTTGGTCGCTTTTTACAAGCCAGGATCGTGGTCCGACGCGGCGCAGTATTTCGCCTTCAATCCAATCTGGCTTTTTCAAAAACTGCCGGATAAGCACTCTATCCCCTATAGCGAAGCGGCGTGATTTTTGCAATGCCTCCTGGCTCTCAGGACTTCGCTTATCCGTCTCCCGCTTAAGAAGATCGAGAGGGCAGAGCAATTCTCGTCCGAACATCGCTCTCGCCGGTGTCATACCTGTGGTAGTGTGTATTGTCGTGTGCTGCCGATACAGAAATCTTGCAAGTCGGCACTGTATGGACTTGTCTGCATCTTTCAACAGCGCTCTTTTCAGCTCCGCCACATAGCGTTCTGCCTGGCCGTTTGTTGCCGGATGATATGCTGGTGAGGTTGCAGCCTGTATGCCGTTCGACGCATAGAACTGCTTGATCTCGTTGGAGATGAATGCTTTTCCGTTGTCGGAGATGACCTTTCGGGGAATGCCGAACGTTGCAAAGAGGCTTCGGAGCACGTCGATTACAGCCGCGGATGTTGCTTGTGTCACGTGCCGGACTTCCACCCACTTTGTGTATGCGTCCACAACAACTAAGTAGGTGCGTCCGAGTAGTGGCCCCGCGAAGTCAACGTGCACCGTGTTCCATGCTGTCTGGGGACGGTCCCACGTAGGAATAGGAGCTTTGGGTGGGCTCTTTTGCGTTGCTTGGCATTCACGGCACTGTCGCACCGTTTCCTCGATCACCTTGTCCATTCCGGGCCACCATACGTAGCTCCTTGCGCACTTCTTCATGGCTACCATGCCTCTGTGACCCGCATGCAGAAGTGCCAGAACACGGGATCGTGCTGAGCTCGGTATGATCACTCGGGATCCAAGTGTGATGCACTCGCGCTGTAGTGCTAGTGCGGTCGCTCGTCGTCGGTAAGGAGCAAACTCATCTCCAGTGAGTTTCTCCACTGTACCATCCTGCACTGCCTTGTACAACCTCTGCATGATGCTGTCTTGTTGTGTCAGGCGTGCTATCTCGGCAGCAGTCAACGGAGGTCTCGATAACGCTTCGAACAATAGTACGTCACCTGGAGGCCAGGGTTCATCGAGACGTTCTTGTAATGGCAAACGGCTCAACGCATCCGCGTTTTGATGGTTCTTGCCACGCCTGTAGATTATGCTGTAGTCATACGCCGATAACTTGATGCACCATCTGGTCATCCGTGGAGAAAGGACTTGAGCCGTTGGCTTTTGTGGACCCAGTATGCCGAGCAGTGGTTGGTGGTCAGTGACGAAAGTCACCTTTCTTCCCGCAATATACTTGTGGAACTTGTGGGCTGCAAACACCACAGCAAGGCCTTCTCTGTCCAATTGAGCATATTTGCGTTCTGCCGGCCCTAGCGTCCGAGATGCAAAAGCGATTGGCGCCTCTCTATTCTGGTCATCACGTTGAGACAGAACAGCTCCTATGCCATATGGTGAAGCATCACAAGAGACAAGAAGCTCCTTCTGTTCGTCGTAGTGTGCCAGTACGGTCTGACTGAGCAGCAATGCCTTAAGCTTGTCAAAGGCTTCTTGATGCTTTGTCTCCCATCTCCACGTGGCGTCCTTCTGAAGAAGCTGGTATAGGCAGCTGGCAACTGTTGCCCTGTTCTTCAAGAATCTGTCGTAGAAAGCCAGCATTCCGAGAAATGATTGAAGCGCTTGTTTGCAGTTTGGTGCTGGAGCGTCCGTTATGGCTCGAACTTTCTCTTCGTTTGTGTGGACGCCTGTCTCGTCGATTCGGTGTCCCAGAAAGAAAACTTGTCGCACCGCAAAGCAGCACTTGTTTTTTCCGAGGCGCAGATTGTAGTTTCGTAGCCTCTTCAGCACTTCTTCCAGTCTCTCGGCGTGTTCCGTGGCGTCTTTCCCACTGATGATCACGTCATCTAGGTATGCGCACACGCCTGTGATGCCTGACAGCATTGTCTCCATAAAACGTTGAAAAATGGCTGGGGCTGCAGAAATTCCGAAAGGCAATCTCTTGACCCTGTATAGTCCCTTCAGCGTGTTCAGGGTCAATATCTCTGCTGTCTCTGGCGTCACGTGAAGTTGCTGGTACGCTTGTGCTAAATCCAGGGTGCTGAAGACCTTGCCTCCCCTCAAGTGGCTGAGCACTTCATCAGTTGAGGGAAGTGGGTAGTCTGCCTTCTTTGATACCTGGTTCACTGTGCAACGGTAGTCGCCGCATATTCGCAACGAGCCATTCTTCTTTCGAACCAGTACGAGAGGCGTTGCCCAATCCGAATGCTGTGCTGGCTCGATTATGCCTTGACTTTGCAGTCGATCCAATTCTGCTTCTACAGCTGACCGGAGCGCGAAAGGAACCGGCCGTGCTTTTAGGAACTTTGGTTTCGCTCCTTCCACGAGGTCTAGTTGTACCGCTGGACCGATGTGTCCTGATATGTCCTCGTCGAATACAGATTGGTACTTGTCGAGAAGCTTCGAAACAAGTTCATCGCCGGATACATCATTGATGCCCGTGATCTGTATACCCAGGTGAGGAAACCAGTTTCGTCCAAGGAGGTTACAACCTGCTCCCTTGATGACAACAAGTGGTAGTGTCATGGTTTTGTTTCCGTGCGTAACAATCACCGTTGCACATCCGAGAACTCGAAGAGACTGTCCTGACCATGTGCGTAGGAGCATGTTGTCGGTCTGAAGCCGTGGTCGACCATCTGTCCACGTAGCTTTGAACGTGACCTCACTGATGAGTGTGCAGGCTGCACCCGAGTCGACTTCAAAATCCAAGAACTTGCCATGTACGCGTAGCCGAGTCATGACCTTCTGTGTGCTGAACGCGTTGGTTACGGTGTTGAGCTCGTAAAGGGCCACGTCTGATGAGTCCTGCTGAGTCGACACTGGTGCTGAGGCAGCTGTCGAAGTTCCTTGTTGGGGATATTCGATGCTGTTGCTCGTTTTTGCTTCTTTCCGCTTTTTCAGACAGGCTTTTTCAATGTGTCCGCGTTTCTTGCAGTAGTTGCAGGAGACTGTCTGGAACTTGCAAGTGTCCGGATTATGTAGCGCGTTACAACGCCAACAGCGTTGTTTCTTCTTTTGGGCAGAGGCACTAGAGTGACCTTGGTTGTCTATCTTGCATGTGCTTATGCAGGATTCGTGAAACTCTTTAAATTCGGTTTTCACGCGTTTCTGGTCTTCGATGGCGTTTTCAGCTCGCAGTGCAAGGTCGAAAGCTTTCTTGAACGTCAAGTCCTTTTCTGCGAAGAGCCGTTGCTGGACCTGCTCGTTCCGAAGACCGCAAACGAAACGATCACGCAGCATGACGTCCATAGGCAGCATTGTCGGATTCGCTGCAGTGTCTGCGCTTGTCCCGAAATTGCAATCTGCTGCTAGCTTCTTGAGCGCCGTGACGTAATCACTGACCGTTTCGTCGTGCTTTTGGTCACGTCGCTGGAATCGTGCCCTGCAGAAGACCTCAGACGGTTGTGGATCGAAGTGAGCCTTGAGCATCTTGACTATGTCCTCGTAGCTCACTTGGTTGGGCTGCTTGGGTTGAACGAGGGCGCAGACGATGTCATAAGTCTGTTCCCCGCACAGCGTTAGCAGATGAGCACGTTTCTTCGATGCGTCCGTAATCTCGTTAGCCTCGAAGAAGAACTGTAGCCTCCCATACCAGGATCTCCAGGAGCTGGGGCTGCCGCTGAATTCGGGTAGCCGACCGAAGTCGGGCGTCGCCATGTTATTTCCTTGACGTCGGTGGAGTGCCGATGCGTCGATCCAGTCTTCCTCGTCGCCAACTGTTACGTCTGTACAGCCGCTTGTGACTGTAGACGATTTATTAAAGGACAGGAAACGTGAACAAGTTCAAAAGCGTAGCCCAGGCGTTGGAGTCACTCCTGGCCAGCGTTCGACGCCAGGCTCGCGCTCGTGCCACAGCGCCAGTGCCCCGCGCGCACTTCGTTAATGTCGTCTTCTAAGGCGACATGTCAGTCTTGGTTCGCAACACTTCCGTCCTGGCCTCAAACAGTAGAGAAGTACTCCAAGTATTATGATAGATCCTTTCCTTGCCAATTTCCTACTTGAATTTTCGATAGATCTCAAGTGCCGTAGTCTACTCGCGCAGAGCCACCATGCGCCAGTGGCGAGCGGAGGAATAGCGCAGGCTGACGGCCTTAACAAAGCGTTCGCCCAGGCATTGCAAAAATGGAGGAGGCGCTTATCCAGGATAGTTATGTGACACCAAGTTACTTGTGCGAATCAATAGATACATTTAGGCTTCGAAATTTTAGGTCAGACACATATTAAACTACACGCCGATATCCATGCAGGTTAGTATTCCACGTTTACTCTCTCGACCTCAAGCCGTTTGTCTTTGCAGATTTATTCCTAATTGCGCCTGGCCGACACCAACTACAGCACAAATGGTGAATCTAGAATGACCAATGCGGTGAAGCGTTTGGCAGTTTTCAAGAGTTGACGCTGTAAAAGGTAACAACAATGTATCCGTCTTAGAAGGCGCTAGGCGGGGAATAAATGTTCATATTCATCATCCTCATAACCTTTGTCCATTGCCTCGCGTGCGAACGTGCCAAGAGCTCGCGAAGGAGAAGAAGCAGAAGAGCAAACGGTCTTGGATCGAACGCTCGTTTCTTCTACCGCTCCGTGTCCATCCGATCCACAAAACCACCGCTCCCTCTGTAAGTCCAGCAGACCTGCGCTACAACCTCGTCTCATCGACGACGAACTGAACGAGGCGCTCCGAAAAGGCTGCGTCTTCGACCAGCAAGCCGCGAACGACTGGGCCTGCTGTCCGGTGGTTGACGGGCAATGCGCGTGTGCCCGATGGTCGGGCGTGAGGCTGGCACCATGTGTGCTGTTCCCAGGGAGGATGACCGGCGCCTAGTGTTCGACCCCAGGTGGAGGCGGAGCTGTTCTACATCCATGGGCAGCAAGCCTGCTGAGTCCTCAAGACCAAGCTTCGTGTTCATCCAGGTCCTATACGAAAAGGGTAATGCTCGCGCCGTCGAACGCACCACGAAAGAAACGCTCTTTGAAGGCTTCAGCGTCTTCGGGGCAGCGGGCGGCGCCAGCAAGGCCTCCACAAGGCCTGTTTTGGAAGAGCGCCCTGGAGTGGTTGGCGTCACGATGAAGGAACTGCACCAGCTCGTCGACAGGTATCGATCCGTGGGTCTCGTTTGCACGGTCGTGGCTGATTACCTCGAGGTGCACCACGGGGTGATTCGGCGCTTGCTCTCCTCCATTGTGTCGTCAGTCTTTGCGAGAGACAGTTCAGCTGGGGGCATCTTCCACCTGAACAGCCACGGAATATGCCCTGGCAACGTTGTTCGCCTCCTCAACAACTGGTGCCTCCTGTTCAATCCCATGGACAAGACCGAGTACGGCCACTTCCTAAGACAGCTTTTTTTCCGAAGTCTCGTAGCGTCCAAGCAGGATCAGAACTTCATGTTCGTCAAGGGCTTTGACGAAATTAAGGGCGATGCGTACACCATCGAGCGCACCACAAAGGAGATATTGACGGCGCTTCTTGGTGGTTTCTACTTCTCCGGGGCAGCGGGCGGTGCCATCAAATCCCCCACCATGCCTGTCTTGGAGGAGCACCCCGGAGTGGTCTTCGTCATGATAAATAAACTGCACCAAAGGGTCGACAGGCTTCCATCCTTGGGTCGGACTTGCACGGTCGCGGATGACTACCTCGAGGTGCATGACGGCGTGGTTCGGCGCTTGCTCTTCTCCATTGGGTCGGCGGTCTTCTCCATTGCTCTTCTCCATTGGGTCGGCAGCCCGGAGAGGCACATGACATGCATCGGCTATGGTGTTCGCTTCGTAGACAACCGGTGCGCCATGCCCGAGACCGAGTCCGACGGCTTCTACGGACAGATTGGTTACCGAAGTCTCAAGGCCAATTGGAGTCAGAGCTTCATGATCATCAAGACCCTTCAGGAAACTAAGGGCAACGCGTACGCCTTCAAGCGCACTATGAAAAAAATGTTTACGACGCTTTTTGAAGGTTTAGGGTGCTTCGGGTTTGCGGCGGTTGCACGCAGACGGTTGAAGGTGCATACATCAAGCTCTCGTTCAACTAGTATGTTGGATTGGCTGCGGACGACAAAAGATCAGTTCAACATGAGGGCACGTATGCGTTTTCAATGCTTACGCAATGATTTTTTGTACGAGCAGAATAGAGCTGATGAAGGGAATGTTCGGAAGATTCTCCATTTGCCAGCCTTCCGGAGTGCTCGGAGCTGCGTTGCGGACTCCTCCGAAGATTGGGCAAAGTCGGCTGGTTTCCCGGAGTCGGAAGAAGCTCGGATACTGTGGGCGCAACTTCGGTTCCTAACTATGCGTGACAACTGTCCAGGAAACTTTGACTGTGGTGTTGCGCTCAAGTGGATCTGCAGCTGCTTTTAGTGAAAATGCACGCTGGGATCGCTGTGCTCAAGCAGGTGTTGGAGCTGGCAGAGCAATACGTCTTCGCCCAGTTCGATAAGCTTCTTGGCGAAAAGTGCAACTTGACGTTGTCCTGCGGCGCCTATACCGTTTCCGAGGTCTGCCCTTTGGAGGTGTTCGTGGACATCGTCATCCGACTCAGAATTTACAGCGCTATAAATATTCGTTTGTTCATTTATTAAAAGAAAGCGAATGGCAGCTTGGTAGTGTTTGTGTGCAATCATTCGGTCGCCCCAGTGGCAGTCGTCATTGTTCACGCTTCCGCGTTATTGTGTAAAATTTTTGCCAGACCTTTGAGTACTAAACATACCCATTCTTCACATGTGATTGTTAGGACAGCGAGTGTAGGATTGTGGTGCAGGTCAATCTAAATATTTTTGAAAGCCGTGGCATAGCAAGACAGAATGCGATAACACATATATACAGGATCCGTCAAATGTTCCCAGGCTATGTAATATCCCGTTATGGCGCCGTGGCCTGGATAAGTTTTACGCAACCTGTACGTCGGCAAGTGCTTGCACTGCGTACATAATTACACTGACTGTCACGCTAAGCACACTCGCATCTTGCTCATTCAGATGTTTGGCGTGGTCGAACATAATCAGAACTGTGCATGTGTTGTGAGTGATGACGGAAAGTATTTAGTTCTCGCGGGTGTAAAAAACTGTTGGCTAACTTTGGTATCGCGAAATCTTTCATAATACAGACCTCTTACACACCCTCACGTTCACGCAAGACCGTCTTATAATCATGGTTCGTATCGTAATCTATACGTTGACGCTACTTGCGTCTCGGCGCGCGATTGAGACTTCAGTGGCCACCGCTAACTTCGCCACGTGTGCGCTGCACGTGCGCCAGTGCGAGGATATTCAGCGTCTTACGATCACGGAGCGGCCTCTATGAAATCGCTGATCTATGGCGCATTTCTCCGAGCGGGATAATAGGTGCAGTTTAGGACGCCTTGGAACAATCATGCTTAGTTCATACCCTACGAAAGTTTTCAAACTCATTCGCATGTATTTTGATATCCGAAAAAAAAGTCGGTAAAACTAGAAAGGAAAAATTTGGCAGATACCACGTACCTGGGACTCGACTTTATACGAAGCATGCGGGGGGAAGGGGACTTTGTTGCAGATTTTTTTTGTTGAGCGACACGTTATGAAATGACGCTAAATACATGTACAAATGTTGCACGCACAGACATGTGTTGACGAATTGCAGATGTTTATATTACCAGCTGTTTGCACTTGCTCAACGATACCAATTGAAACATGCGTATTAGAAACACCAGAAGCTGATATGAAGCGCTGATGCTCGCGATGAAGCTGGCCCCGGACACAGCTACATAAATAGACTTCAGCGCATGGCGCCTAACCACAATGGATGTTAACCAGACATGACGGGTGTATCAAAGCAGTATATATGCAATGTTGATAAAAATGGGTAGGCAGCACTGCAACCACTATTGAGGTTTCACGAATATTAGCATCTATTTGAAAAGCGGTTTTAGACCTGGCGTAGCTCTGAGGTAGAGTGCGTGACTGTCACGCAGAATGCTTGGGCTCGATTCCTGCTGAGAACCTGAAATTTATTTTATGTTTTCGTTGGGTCGACGCTACCGATGTCGGGTATTGCTTAACGCTCACGCGTTGAAATGGCCCATGTGTGTTCTCGTTATTTCTGAGTGGATACTAAGAGTCAATCACCTGTGGCACATACCCGCATACCAGCGGCACGTAACCACCCGTGGGTATGTGCCACTGTCTGGTGGAAAGTGTCTGGCGGCGTACGTGACGGGGTCGTGACATTATTCATGTCATGACCAGCGCATCATATTTGTCGAATCATCCTACCCTCCCATGCTAATTTCGGTTCACGCCAAGTTAAGGGGGTGACCACGAGACCACCCAAACGTAATCGGCTAGATAGATAGATAGATAGATAGATAGATAGATAGATAGATAGATAGATAGATAGATACCCTGAAAGTCGCCGAAGTTCGCTAAAAAAATGCTTCGCATTAAAAAAAACAAGGTAACATAGTCTAAATGTTCTCAAAGGCACCATCGCCACTGTGCGCGTTCTGTGGAGAATTGGAAACAATAGATAATTTTATTTTCACTTGCAGATATGGCTTACTACTGTACGAAAAACTTTTATATAGAAATACCTTTACGTGGTAGTGGAATGGATTTATCTGTGCCTGTCATTTTGCCTTTTGAAGCCTATATATCTGTGTTCTCCGAAGCGAAGATATGCGCGGCTCTTATGGACTATTTGAATAAGGCTTATTGGTTGTCTAACTTATCAGTAATATGATCCTAACGTGTCTACAACATTATATAAGTATGAAAATAAGGGCATAGCTTTTGTTTTCAAGCGTTAAACCACACATATCATTATTATTAAATTGTAACTCAACAGATGATGGCTAGAGTTTTGTGAAATCGACGGAAATAACCAAGCCGCAACGCATTCCATTAATTTACTCGTTGCGCGGAGAACCTGAAGGCACGACAACCCTATGCTTTATTTTCTCACCTGCTTACCAAAAAAAGTTCAGAATCGCAGCAGTGGTTTGATCGCTTGCTGCGGGGGGCCACTTGGCCGATCATTGTGAGTGGTGTGGGTGCGCCCCAGCATTTGGGGCAACCCGGGTGTTGCGACGCGACCATGACTAGATCCAACGTGAGATCCGTGCGGCCATATATACACACAGGGAGGCAGATAGATCTGTAAGTGTGCCCTCAATCGGCTTCTTGGAAGGGCGCATACACGACTCGAAGCTTGCATTAACGGCAGAATGGGGACGTTACTGTCAGTTTAACTTTTCTTGTTATTTTGCATTTTATATGTCACGTGTCCAGTGTGAAACTTTCGGTTGAAGTCTAGCGATGGTCTTGTGGGATATTTTTCTGTTCTTGTTTGGTTCCGCTATATTATATACAGTGTCGTCCATTCTTGGTACGAACTCCACACCACGTGTCCGCGCTCCGCGGGGCGCCAGCGCACACGATGCGGCCGCGCATCGAAGCTTATCGGCGCAGGCGCACAGGCATTGCCTGATTAAAGGGACCTTGAATATATTGTAGGTCACTCTAGCCTGATCTCTTGAGACGTAGTGGTGCACCCGTTGCTTTGTTTTAAAGCATGTCTAAAGGTCAGCGTGTCAATAGCGATTAAGCGCGCCGCACAGCCGTTGCGGGAAAGCTCACGTCACTTACTGCAGCTTGATGTGACGCGCACCGCGGAGCGCAGCCACTCGGTGCTGTGTCCGTACCATGAGTGGACGACCGTGACGTTGATTCCCTGGTACGTGGAATATGGCGATTTTTTTTTCTAATCAAGCTCAGAATGATGCAGTAACGCCGCAAAATATTACAAAGAAAGAAAGAACATGCACCCGTGGTGGTGGCTGGCTCATCTGCGGCACTCCATTACAGGCGCAGCGGTTCGTCGTGAAGGAACTGTACAGTCTAGGCGCAGCAGAAGACTCCCGTGTATATACCGCCAAAGGTAACTGCTACAAAAGTCGTACGCCCCACCGCAGTGGTCTAGTGGCTAAGTATACTCGGCTGCTGACCCGCAGGTCGCGGGATCCAATCCCAGCTGCGGCGGCTGCATTTCCGATGGAAGCGGAAATGTTGTAGGCCGTGTGCTTAGATTTGGGTGCACGTTAAAGAACCCCAGGTGGTCGAAATTTCCGGAGCCCTCCACTACGCCATCTCTCATAATCATATCGTGGTTCTGGGACGTTAAACGCCACATAACAAGCGTATCAAATAAAAGTCGTGCTGCATGCTCTTTGGCGTTGCCTATTGCGTTTCTTTCAGAGGGAAGGAGTTGCGAACATTGCTGTAGCGTTTGCATTGGCGGCGCTGCTTCCGGCCTATACCTGCGGTAGGCAAGTAATAAGGATAAAAAAAATCTCACTTGCAGAGCGCAACGATAAGCCGGGCTACATCGGCAAACCGATCGAGTGTGCTTTGTTTTCGCGTCGACTACAGCTTCGCCGAGTTGCTACGCGTGCTGTGGGTACTCGTTCTCTTTGTTCAACATAGCCGCGGCATTTCAAGGTCGTTTCTTTGTTCTTGTCTCATTAGGGTCATATCGGCTAGAAAAAAAAATAACACATACGCATCCGTTTGTTTACTAATACTCGAGGTCGCCTTACTTTGATGTTTGAGCGTAGATGCGGCGGAGCTCGTCGCGGCTCTTTCGATCGTTCGAGTGCGTGCGTTTTGTCGTCAGTTCTTGCGCATGTGTTCATGGGCGTGCGCACGGGGAGGAGGGTGGTAGAGTTGCGGCCGTCCCCCGTAATCATCTAAGATGGAGGCGCAAAGTCTGCCCCATACTTATTACTCAGTCATTGTTGAACATTACATTGTTTAAAGAGAAGAAATATGGCCACATAGATTTTTTAAAATTATGGCGGCCTAAGTCCGATGGTGTAGTTATAGTAAAAAAACACAGCTTTACATTATTAATAACCTACAGTCTCAAGTTCACACGCTTCCCACTGGTGTAGTAGCCTTTTGAGAACTGTTTGCTTCGCAACTTTCCTGGACAGACGGGGACCAACGGTTGGTCAAGGGGAGAAGCTTGCCATTACTGCGTTTCCTTTTCTGCTGTTTTTGTCTTGTGAAACCTGTTGCCTTTTGGACTCTGAAACGGGAAAGAGACAGGAGACAGGACGGTGCGATAACCCTTGCCCCCCTCTCCCCGCACGGTAGAAACCCTGCGAACTCTTATGCCCGCATGGTAAGTGGCGTTAGCAGGGGGTGGCACACCGCCCCCTCCCTTTCACCTTGAAAACATTATTCCCGTCATGACTTTCGACGTGCTCCTCCCTTTTCCGTGCACCCTTCCGGAACAAATTTTGGTGGTGATGGTAGTGGTTAGAAGATGAGAAAAGGCACCTAATTTCTGCAACCCGGTCGGGAGCACGGCGCAGTGCCTAAAACAAATTTTTTTGCTTATGCCACTTTGCGCGGGATGCGTTCGCACTCTCCCTGATGAAGCGGGCCCACGCGCATGCGCGGCCCAAATTCGCAGAAGACAACTGCGTTGCTAACACGGGGACACGGTGACGCAGCGCGATGAGGCCGCGGTGTTTGTCGGACGTGAGGATGCGCTTGTGCCAAAGAAAAAAAAATATACTCGCAGATAATAATATGCAACGATGCTCTGCGGCGAAGGTACAAAACTCATTTCGGGCATCGGGCGACGTGCAGGATATTCATGGCGTTCATGCAGGCCATGCCACGTTTTGCCGTTGAATGTGCATGCTTCAGATTATTTCGGCAACTGTACAGTGGCCTAAGGGACATATAGTCGTCGCACTATTCATCGTTTTAATTTTGTACCACTTTTGTTTTTTTTTTCATGGACAACAGGTACGTGTCACATGAGAGGTCTTCGAATACGTGCGTAATTCGGATCTTGCCCAGTCGCTTAGCTCAGACGACATCTGCGAATGCAAAAACCCGTTGGATACTACTGCAACGTGCTCGCCTCAAGAGCTTCTTCGGGCTGTCTGCAAAAATCCTGCAACAATTAATTGTCATACTTTTATCCGGTGACTACATCAACGCGACGGAGACTTTGCAACTGTAAATATGGCAGTGTATGCAATAGCATCATGTTACTAATGAATTTCAGACAAAACAATCGCGTCAATTTTTAACTCTCGGTCGTCGTTATCAATGATTGGTTAAAAATACTAGCCTGATACGCAGCCGTCTTTGTATATTAACCTGGAAGACATAAGTACGAGTCGGGCAAACACAGGAGCAGAAGAAAGTGAACTGGACTACCACACTCCTTCCTGTACTCAAGCATGCGTGGCGCATAATCGCGTAGAACAAGTGCGCCACCTACGCGGAGGCGCTGACGGCTTTTCATTCTGCACTCGCTAGATGTAAGCGTACACAGTATGGATGCATGGCTGTCGCACGGTATGCGCATTTGTTGTCAGTATAGATGTGCAGCCGTATCGCTGCAGTTTCGATCCTTTCTTTCTTCCTTCCTTCATTCGTGATTTGCATGCAGTCTACGAAATAAGTAAGAGATTTTACCCCATATACGTCATAACAAGCTTATTATTCACATTATCCTTGAAACCTTCCTCTTTGGCAATTCCGTTCGACAATGGAACACGCATACCGTGAAAATAAGTTAATCTCTCAAGTCGGTAAAGTGGCACGCTGGTGTACACTGAACAATTCAAGGGAAGCTGAAGAGTTTACAGAATTCAATAACCCTTCGCGGTTAGCAAGGGCTGACATTATCATTGACGATGTAATGTTTTTATACCAGCAGAAGTTTTCGAGTATGCGAAAGAAAAGTTTGTCTTGCTACGCCCAAGCGTGCGGGCCGAGAGTGTAGTCATGGAAACCTAGGCCAACTTCGGTTCATTTGGCATGCTGAACTCCGATGGAAGGGTTCCACCGCTCACTGGCTCGAACTGTGAGAGCGCTGTTCATGTAACAACTGATCAAGTCGCTATAGTGAAGCAGACAGTTCTGCAGCTTGATTACGATATCTGGGATAACCTATCTTCAACGCGGCTTCCCAGATAAACTCGCAACGTGCCGTTGCCTGAGCTAATCGAGAAGGCCATGCTTCAGCAGCGCTGCTGTTGCAGATAACGCGGCATACCCAAGACCCCAAGAACCAGTGGCAGCTACTAAACTTTTTTTATTGTGATAGCAATTATATGGACACTCTCGGCTGGATTTCGCCGCCAGTGTCGGCGTCATGCACCGTATATGTATACGTATACATATATGAAAACGCAAGGGAGAAAAAAAAATACAGAAAAAAGACTCACGTGGGACCTCCGCGTCGTGAATGCGAGGCATTAACCACTAAGCCACAAAGCATTACCTCCTTCAACGTTCAAACGGTTAGCTATTTATAACTGCCACTTACCGCTGTTCGTGGGCATCTTGGAAGGGGGGTGGGGAACTATCATGTTTTCAGCATATCAGCAAGATGGCGCAATGAGCGCGCGGCGGCTCTCATTTCTCGCGCGTCCTTTGGCCGGCGGAAAGGAGGTGAGTGGACGATCTCTCGCGCGCCCTTATCTCCTGGTGGGGAGGATAATACGTCTTTGCTGGCATTGGGCTTGTACTGGAATGATTCTGTTGCAGTTACGGTACAGCACTAGTACACTCCAGTTACGGGGCACACGACGGTCCCTGCAATCGTTGCAGAGCCTCCGTTTGCGAAAAGGGCGCGCTTTTCAGACACAGCGAAGTAACAACTGAGACGCTTATTCGCGTTCATCTCTACCTGCGAGTAAGTTTCGTGCGTCATTTGTGCGTAAGAAACGCGCAGCCCGTTTCGATCTGCTTGTCATTCTGCGCGTGGCCTTCCAATTGTTCCTATCACGTTCATTTCTTCGCCCTTGTGGCAAAGCTGCGACTTTTCTAGGTCATCTGGTGATATGATCATTTTTGAAACAAGGGTCTTATTTTTTCGGGTCCCAATGATATCGCGAATGCTTTCTTGGACTACTTCTCTTCCGTTTATTCTAGCAACTATATACAAACACGCCCAGTTCCGTAGCACTTTACGCTGCTCGCCACAGTCATTCTTTCTATTACCTGTTGCACCGAAAGAAGCGTTTTCCACAACTATCTTAAATATGCCGAACCTGGTTTATATAGCATCTTTTTGAGACATTTAAAACTAGTTGCACGTTTCATCTCAGCCACGCTGTGTAACACTATAAACCTCATGTTTGAACAAGGATCATTTCCCAGGTCGCCCCGCCACGGTGGTCTAGTGGCTAAGGTACTCGGCTGCTGACCCGCAGGTCGCGGGATCAAATCCCGGCTGTGGCGGCTGCATTTCCGATGGAGGCGGAAATGTTGTAGGCCCGTGTACTCAGATTTGGGTGCACGTTAAAGAACCCCAGGTGGTCAAAATTTCCGGAGCCCTCCACTACGGCGTCTCTCATAATCAAATAGTGGTTTTGGGACGTTAAACCCCACAAATCAATCAATCAATATCAGGTCGCGGGATTGAATCCCGGCTGCGGCGGCTGCATTTCCGATGGAGGCGGAAATATTGTAGTCCCATGTGCTCAGATTTGGGTGCACGTTAAAGAACCCCAGGTGGTCGCAATTTCCGGAGCCCTCCACTACGGCGTCTTTCAAATTCATATCGTGGTTTTGGGACGTGAAACCCCACATATCAGTCAATCAATCAATCAATCAAGGATCATATCCTTCTTTCTTCAAAAATGCCAAAATTATTTCCATTATAAAAAGGTGAAAAACAAATAGTTACTAACTATCGACCAATCGCTATTCGTTCCTGCCTCACTAAACACACTGAGAAATTATTTTTTAAACGTTTTAATAACTACCTAAGTTCTACTTATTAAAAAATAACCGATTTTTTTCTTCCCTGGAAGTTCTACTAACCTTGCTGAGTGGTCTATAATTGACTACATTAAGTGCATTGATTCTGGAAATTTAGTAGGGTCTGCTTTCTTAGACTTCATTAAAGTTTTTGACACCATTAACCATCAAGTGCTGTTTGATAAACTTGATTGTTATGGCATAACCAGCCCTGCGCTAACATTACTAAAAAAACTATCTCCTTGATAGGCAATATAAAGCCCACATCGCGGACGCATATTGAGAAACTAAGTGCATTAACCAGGGGTACCACAGGGCTCAGTTTTAGGTCCTCTGCTTTTCAATTTATATATTAACGATCTTCCGGATTCTCTTGACTTCTCCAATCAAGATCATGGCATCTTATACGCTGATAACGCATGATAAATCTAGTGCTGTTATTACTTCAAGGCTGAATATTGCATTGAGTAGCATTATGGATTGGTGTAGCAACAACTACTTAGTTTTAAATGATTTAAAAACAAAATATATGGTGTTTAAGTCTACTCAAAGACCATTAACGCTAATGCCTGAACTAAAACTTGGGTCTAACTTTATACCTGCTTGCGGGGATGTCACTTTTCTTGGCATACATCATGACCCTTACCTCGCATATTGCTGTCATGTCCACAATCTCAAGCTTTCATCTAGCATCCGTGCGTTAATCAAAGCTCGCCTTTTTTTTTTCTCGCGAGGCTGTGCAGGCAGTCTACGTTGCTTTCATTCATAGTCACATTAAACTACGCTATCACTTCATGGGGAAACACGTATGCTTGTCATTTGCCATCAATTCAACACCTCCAAAATGAGTCATTAAGCATCGTCACTTCTACTTCTATACAGTCTTCCCATGCCTCTGTATTACTCCACTCTTACAATATTTTGCCAGTATTTTATTTGTTACAGTTCAAAATAGTCGTTTTATTCCACAAACTGCTTCATAACAACCTCCCACTTCCATGCATGTCACGCAATTTTTTCGCACAACAAGAACGTGACGAGATTTTCATCTGATATATTTTTTGTTACCCACATGTAGTTTGTAGTAATTACGCAAAAAAAAAACATCTGTGTTCACTGAAATTTCACTTTAGAATGATTTGCCTACAACTATAGAATCTTGTGTTCCCTTTGGAATCTTTAAAAATCATTTTAAAAACCACAATTTTAACTAAGTGTACTCATGTCATACCTCTTGTGAAATCGACTTTTTTTTACTTGTACCTTAGTTTTTTTTTTCTTGCTGCGTTTTTTTTTCATCTTCCCCTCATGCAATTGTAGACGTTTTATCTAATGCGTTTCGATCTTGCAACTTATTCCGTTAACGTGCTGTGTTAGTTATTACCATCTGTAATTGTATAATTAACTGAGGGTCCCAGTTCAGTTTTTTTCTTCTTTACTTTGGGACCTTCGCGTGTTTATTGGTTGATCTTGTAACTTTTTTAAAACAATAAACTGAAACTAAAACCGGGCATAACGTCACCGCGTGTTCGCTCGGCATCTCTGTAAACCCAGCGGCAACGGCATCTGTCTTTTTCTTTTTTTTTTGTCAAAAAGTGATTTTTGCGTTCACTTTCGAGAGACATATCGCATCGATTTTCGAACAGTCTTTAGACACTCCAAAGTCTTTTTTTTTTTTTCTTCACAGAGGGCCGGCTTCAGCTTTTCTTCAAGACAGAGAGAGAGGGGCATAAAAAAGAGCATTACATTATTATCAACCTGTGCTTCTCCCTGATAGAATTTCCAGGCAACAGCGTCGTGGATTTACCACTGCACTCTATATACCCTTCGAATTCGAAGGACTCTATACCATCGTTGAGGCCCGTGTGCTACCTATAGATTTAGAAGCACTTTAAGGAACCGCAGGTGGTCGAAATTTCCGGAGCCCTCTACCACGGCCTCCCTCATCATCATATCTTGATTTTGAGGCGCTAAACCCCATTAATTATTATCATTATCTATATCACCGTATGTCATCATGCAGCTAATTCACCGAAATGAAATCATCTTATTTCATGTGGTTGGTGGAGCGGCGAAAATTTCGACAGCTATATTTCAAAAGTATGTTGAATTCCCGGAGAATCTATAGTTGCCAAATGGACTCCTCGATGAAGAGCACAACTGAATTCAATTGGATGCTGTCGCTCAGAGCAGGTTATCGCCAAGATCGAAGCAGCGCCAGTGTTGGTGTGGCCTTGCGCCACGCCATAAATACGGGGCTATGTTGGTGAGAAATCCTTCGTGGCGGGATCAACTTGCTCTTTTATGATGGGCCACGAAATATGAAGACCCGCCACTATTGTCTACAGTGTCTGAGGCACTCGGCTGCTGACCCGCAGGTCACGGGATCGAATCTCGGTCGCGGCGGCCGCATTTTCGATGGAGGTGAAAATGCTTGAGGCCCGTGGGCTCCACAACGGCGTCTCTTGTAATCATATGGTGGTTTGAGGACGTTAAACACCAACAATTATTAATACGAAAACTTGAGAAGTGGACACAGCTGCGCTAAGGCTATACACGTTTCGATACAGTCAAGCGTTGTGTGGAGCAACAACCTCGCCTAGTTCAAGTCTGCATGTGGTTAGAAGGTTTATAGCCACAATGTGGTCATTATCCGTGCTCCACCGTCATGCAAAGCAAAAGTTTGTTAATTTAGAAAATCAGTCAAATAGAACGTGTTCTCTCATCTCGGCAAGCACACGCATTGTTTAGTGCACCACAATCTCGTCAATTTGGCCCGGTATTCTTTTTTACTGCATTCTTTTACTGTATTTTTTGCATACTGTGTTTTGTGCTTATGTCAGTTGCCTTACCTGCATGTTCCCCGGCTTCTTTGTATTTACCCAATGTCCTACTATTTAGTCAGAGAGACCTCAAAGGTAGAATATATAGATAAAGAAATAAATAAAGGTAAATAAATAAATGAATAAATATTTGGTCACGGCCTATTTAATTCAGAGGATCCTCAGAGTATGCCACTTAAAGCGGGAGACAGACGGGGCGATTTTGCATGCGATGTAGTTTCTTCGCATCGCATGTCCAGCATTATTGCAAATAATTTCTTGGCGTACACTACAGGCACTTATGTCGTATCTATCTATCTATCTATCTATCTATCTATCTATCTATCTATCTATCTATCTATCTATCTATCTATCTATCTATCTATCTATCTATCTATCTATCTATCTATCTATCTATCTATCTATCTATCTATCTATCTATCTATCTATCTATCTATCTTATCTACCTGCGTCTGGGTGCTCTCGTGATCAGCCCCTTAACTTGGAGTATGAAACAAAATTAATATGGGAAGGTAATATGGTTTGATGAATATGACTCGCTACTCATGACATGAAAAGTACCCGTATACCACGGGTATGTTTGCGGGTATGTGCCACTGCTGATTGACAGTTTATATCGACACTGGAATAGCGAGGACAGATAGTGGTAATCCTAACGCGAGAGCGTTAACATAACGCTCAAATCAACAGTGTTGAGCCGACAAACGCAAAGAATAAACGAGAAGTTCCCAGGAAAAATCGAATAGCATTCTGCGTTTCAAAGAAGGTTTATTGCACAGATCCAAGCCAGGTATCGGAACTGCTTTTCAAAGAGACTTATAATGTTCGGGAAACGTCGATTGTGGTTTCAGCGCTGGCTATCCTATTCCATAAACATTACATATATGCACAGCCGCGGTGACGTCTGGGTAGAGCGCCCGAGCAGCTGGTTTTTGCTGTGCAGGGCGATGTCTTGAGGCAGTTTCGGGCTCTAAAGTAGTGTGTCAGGCGCATGCGTGGCCTAGTTGTCATACGCGATTGTTGAACATACTTCTGTGCTTACCACGTTTCTATGTATCTGTAGCGTCAATTCATAACGTTTCACTCAATAAACAACCCCGCCGCGGTGGTCTAGTGGCTAAAGTACTCGGCTGCTGACCCGCAGGCCGCGGGATCGAATCCCCGCTGCGGCGGCTGCATTTCCGATGGAGGCGGAAATGTTGTAGGCCCGTGTGCTCACATTTGGGTGCACGTTAAAGAACCCCAGGTGGTCGAAGTTTCCGGAGCCCTCCACTACGGCGTCTCTCATTATCATATGGTGGTTTTCGGACGTGAAACCCCTTGTATCAATCAATCACTCAATAAATATTACAACAACGTCGCCTTCCTTCTGCATGCTTCGCATAACATCTATGCCGAAGGTACATGCGATCTGTCATTTTTTTCTTTTATTTTTACTCAGCGCACGTTAACTGCAGGGATATTAGTTTTGATAACGTCGATAGAAATGGCGATATCACACTCAGGGCCTATGACAAGCATTAGTTCCGTTTTTGCCAATGTCAATGCAGGCCAATGCGAAAAAAAAAAGTGAGCGAAAGGAAAGCTTGTAATGTGTTCACACGGCCCTCGGTAGTCCATTTCATAGTTTGGAGACATGGGCATCCCGAACGAACGGAGGGGTGTGGGTGTCCTTTCCATTGGAATTTTGGATGTTCTTTTTTCTATGGCAGTCAGCAATAAGCTACGCAGCTTCACATATAGCTTCAGCCTTTTTGTGGGAAGTGGCCTCAAGAATCACCAGTCAACTTTGCACGTTACATGCTATTGACTAATCTTCTTAGTCGTGTCAGATCAAAGAAACTTCAGTGAAGAAGGGTGGCAGATTTGGCAAGTTGGTACTCCATTATCAGAAACGCAATAGCGCGGAAGCAAACGCAGGGGACGAGAAAAGAAGAAACGCAGACAAGCAGGTGGGCGCTTGTCTGCACCCGTTTTTTTCTGGTCCTTTGTGTTTGTTTCCGAGCGTTTATGTTCAAGCGAAGAAAAACTACTTATGCTTGATGCCCCCACCCCCTCCTACCAACGTCTACTACTCACCCACATCTTTTTGCGGATGTGCCCCCCTGCAAAAAGTTCTGCGGACTCCCATGTTTGGAGGCATTCTTCAAGAGACTTAACACTGGGGACCGGCAAAACGGGTATTGTCGCGCGTCGTCTAATTAGAGATCTCCTATGATAGCCACAAATTTATGTGTGTGGGAGGGGGGGAAGAATGTTGTGGCATTCATTGGCTATACCCTCCTGTTTCGAACTGGTGTGGCTCTTAGGTCCATGTCACCTGGGAACAGCGCATAGATCTGTGAGCTGACCTAATTAAGTATACTCTCCCCGTGCGTTCAGCAGATGATGTATATACAATAAGTTCTGGCAGTGTCAAAAAATAGAAAACAAATGAACTGCTATGGTACACGCACAGCTCCATTAAATTGCGGGCGCTGCCCAACCTGTCCTGAATGTATATCCTTACCGGTATGCTAACAAAGCCAGTTGCACGAACCGTTTCCCCGGTTTGTTGCACGAAGTAAGCGTTTACGCTATTATCTGGTCTGAAAAACCAAGCGAATTGAAGCAAAACAAACATCACAAGGTTGGGTGGGTAAAAGGTGGCATTAACGATCACGCAGGAAACGGGGGAGAACAGAGGAGAACGGCGGCGGTGCCAACGTCCGAGGGGCCGCGCTTCTGTCTCCTTTTCCGGAAAGCCACGGGTGTGCACTGAGCTGAATAAAGGATGCGCTGTCGCATGGAGACTCGCGCGATGACGCACAGCCGCGCATCGTCCCTTTTAGTCGAAACAGGAACACCGCCTCTGGGTCCAACAATGTGCATGCTGGCCGTGTTTCGGTGGAATAAGATAAGCTCGCCGCGATGAAGACGGCTATACTGTATACATACGTGAACGCCGCTACGCAAGGACCGACACGCCGGAATCGCTGCCGATTCTCTCTGCGTAGTCACAGTAGCGCGACGACACTCACCCCTATCGCTGCGCGCGTCCCGTGTACATCTATCCGACGGTGAGAGGGCCGCCTTATTTTGGCGCCATCGCAACCACGATCGCCCGTACGACACGATGTCCCACGGAAGGCGCGGCGAAGCAGAGCAGTTTGCGCGCCCGAGAAGCGTGTCGACCCTGTTCTTTTTTTTGTTGTTTATTTCTTGCGCCTGGGCGTGTAGCTTCGGGCACGTAGGTTTTTATCGACGCTAGTTAGCATGCGATCTCGTGGCTATAGCGATAAAACGCGTGCCCATTTATTGCGTTCACCAAAAGAACATCGAGGGAAAGAACGAACAAGCGCTACCGTGTTGGGCTCCATGTGCCTGCCGACGCTACGACCACTTTGGTCGCGGTAACGTTAACCTTGCAAGATCGCAATCGCAGATTCCCCGAAGGTGTCCGGTGGAAGTCGATGTATTTGCACCAGCCTAGCTAGGCTATACACGCCTGCTCGCGTATTTCTGTCTGTTTCTTGCTGAGCACGACCGACAAACATGCTCTGTATACGTGCTGCTCCAGTTCTTCTTCCTGTCCTGCGTCTTGTTTTCTTCGAGACAAGGCGAAGGGAATCAAGCATCCGCCAATGCATGCATGTATGTGAGCTAGCCGTTCGCGATTCGAACGTACAAAATCCGACAGATGAGTGCAGGGAGGAAGGGAAGGTTTGTATGGGAGAGAACATTGCACAATATAGTATTGAAGGCGGAAGAGTCATCCCGACATACACGCCACGGTGGTCTAGTGGCTTAGGCATAAGGCACACGGCTGCTGAGCGCCGCACACAGCGGGATCGACCAGCCGCATTTTCGATGGGCCCGTGTGCTTAGACTTAGGTGCACGTTAAAAAACCCCTGGTGGTCGAAATTTCCTGAGCCCTCGACTACGGCGTCTCTCTCTCAATCACATGGTGGTGTTGGTACGTTAAGCTCCAACAGTTATTATTATTATTATTATTATTATTATTATTATTATTATTATTATTATTATTATTATTATTATTATTATTATTATTATTATTATTTTAGGTGAAGGCGAGCAGGTGTGAGGTTGACATGGGGAGAAACATATATATAGGGCAAACAGGGCGATGCTTTGATGACCATGCAAGCAAGACAGCATACATACACAGCGTTAAGAATGGCTATGGTAGCCGCATGGCTGTGCAAAAAAAATGTAAGTGCAGTCCACTATATATATATCAGAGGCAAGTCAGGGAACCAGGTAAACAATGATGAAGAGCAGGTTCGTGTGCGGCTAAGGCATGTTTGCTATTAAATAAATAGCCAAGTCCATCATTTTTTTTAAATAAGCTTGTTTCTGCTCTTCAACTCTCAATATCTCGATATCATTTTTTTGGTGTGTTTTACATGTTCAGGGGGTTGCCCTCAAAGCTACTAACTGTGCACTATAACGTAGGTAGTAAACTAGTAATAAATGTTTGTAAGGGTTGCAGCTGGAGGTTTTTGAAGTGTGAAAACTTGGCAACGAAGCTAGATCGATGAAAGATGGTACAGACAGAAAATGCGCTTTCCTCTCTTGGGCGTCTTTCCTGCTTGTACTCGCTTTCGCCTATAAATAGTTTTATCGTCAAGGTTTCGCTCCTCAAAAACCATGCGCCTCACCAACAAGCCCAAACGTTTCACTTCTACAGCTTGTAACTGTTCCTTGGTATTAAGCAGGTAGCAGAAGGTTAATTACGGTCCGAGAAAGTTAGTAACCGCTATAGTTACACTGCCTTTTTTTTTTTCAGTTACATACCCTTTCACCAACATTTTCATTAAGTGTACGGCATATCCTGATTCCGTACCAAAAAGCCCTTTAAGCCCCTATGACGTCTTACTTTTCACATTTACAGCATATGTCCCGAGGTATGTGAGAACCCGCAAGTAGCGGGATCAAATCCCGGCTGCGGCAGCTGCATTTCCGATGGAGGCGGAACTGTTGTAGGCCCGTGTGTTCAGATTTGGATGCACGTTAAAGAACCCCAGGTGGTCGAAATTTCCGGAGCCCTCCACTTCAGCGTCTCTCATAATCGTATATGGTTTTGGGACGTGACCCCCCCCCCCCCCCCTATCAATGAATCATGAGGTATACGTAATAGAAAAAGGGGCGCCTACCTCTGACCATGACAGAATTAAGACGCTGATCGCAACACATTTGCGGATGCCTACAGTGATGCTGGAAACAAATGACCTTTTTAACACATGGCCTTTAGGAATTATTTCTAAGAGCTAGAAATTTATTGTGATAACAGATCGAATATAGAATGCACATGCGAGAGCTTTGTGCTTTTTGTGTGTGTATAGTGGTGCTTTGTTTGCAAAATGGTTAGACTCGAGGGTTTAGCATCCTGAAATGGTATTCATGATAGAACGGCTCTCACTCGAGAAATTTATGGAACAGCTTTGGATTTGTTTGTTTCTTTGAGTGCTTGCATTCTCGAACCTGCATGCTGCACGATCAGTAATTGTGAAGTGACACGTTACTGCCAACCTGCATAGAAACAAGATGCGATTGCACGTTGAGGAAATTCCGTCAGGTGTTCGCTTTTTTGTAGAGCGTGCTTTCGGTACTATTGTAGCCGGACATTCTGAAGCGTCCTACCACATCAATGTGAGGCGGAACGCCGAGGGGAATGACGCCACGAATAGATTGCTCGCCTCGCATGCCTATAATGTGCATTTATGTGTCTCGAGATTTCGGTTCCTTATTTCGTAACTGGTGTTACAACCACTGCTTTGCAGGCACATACGAAGCGCTAGAAGTAAATGCAAAAGCAGCTTTGATTGGCAGCTGAGTTAGAAGTTCGAACGCGTCGTTGCCCAGATGCAATTTCTCGCGGGAGCCCATCCTGTGTATAAGAGGAAAATTGTTATCAACGCCGGGGCTTCGCTTTGTGCGGAACCTTGACATTCGCGGAGCCGTGGGGGCGCGTTGCAAGAGGGCACTCGCTTATCCAACTGTTCCACAAAAGCGGGCCTTCGCAGGGGCGGCAGCTACAGTGTGACGTAAGCTGCGCACAAACTCGGTGCTGTCGACGCCCAAGGGCGGGCGGTGACACGGTACCCCAACGGAAGACCTTGACACGCGTGCGATTGTTGAGCCTTTAGCGAAGGGCCTGACATTCTTTTGTGCGGTTGTCGCGCGTTCAGGAGCCAGATCCGTCGTGTGATTCCGCAGCGCTTGGATAGGCATCCTCGGGCCCGAATTCACAACCGAGTCGTCTTCCGCAGTCCTCGTGCTTCTATCGCGAAAGCGGTCCTCACACACACTACTGGAATGTGCTAAGGGGAGCGGGAGGGAGACCCACTACACGAAGCTTGAATTTAGCCAGTTTTAGTAGGCGCTTTGCCATGTCTAGTGCGTGTCCTCTGAAGAGCAACAAAACTTGGTGCGTTTCCCATTTTCTTCCTCAATAATCGCTATATCGTCCTTACGGTGTCGATTGGTCGCACGCTCTCGCGACGGATGATCGAAATCCGTCCGCGGGGCGCAGCTGTGTGCTCTGTCGCAGCCGGCTGCGCGAGCATTCGGAATGGGGCGTTCCGGCCGGCAGAAAGGGGTGAAGCGCACGGCGTGCGTGGGCCGCGCATTCTTGGCGGCCGGACACGGCTGGCGGCTGGCTGCGTGGGACGACGGGCGCGACCACCTTCTGGCCGGCTCGCGGCGCCCGCTGAGTGAGCTTTTCGCTGGGCGCACGCGGGGGTCGTCGACCGAATAACAGTCACCTCTTTCTATTTTGGGCCGGGTGCGCGCGCGTCCCAAGCCGACGCGAGTTTGGACCACGCGCATGCTGGCCCCCTCGAGCATACGGGGGCTAACGCCAAACGGGACGAGTGCGAGATTTCGAGGTCGCGAGGCGGTGCTGGCACTTCACCTGGCCGTTGCTCGACACGCCGCCGCTTCCAGGAAGCATCTTGTCGCTCGTTCGACCAAGCGCACGCTCAGACCGCTGCTCGATCATTAAGGCGCGTTACGACGTCGAGCTTACACAGGCGCGCAGTGGGCGCCTGTGTAAGCTCGACGGTCGGATGCTTGTCACGGCTCTATGACTGCGACTTGTCCGACTTGCAGGGCATTGTCGAGCTGCGTACGCCGAATTCCGAGCGGACACTAGGCTGTCCGGACGCATCTGTGATGTGCGTTATATCGACACGGTGTTTGCATTGTCATGTAGACTTGCAAACTAATTGCGAATGGTCGAATGGTTCCTGTTTGCAGAGTCGCCGCAGTGGTATTTTCGTGCTTGTATTTCTGCATTAGCTTTAATAAGCCGTCAACGTGAGCCATCCCTCGAGGGGTACTGTCTTCAACGTGGCAAACACCTCGATTTTGACTGACAAAGTGCCTGGTGATGGGTCGACGGGAGCTTGATCGAAAGGGCTGAAGTCAGTGCACCTAGCTTCAGGAAGGGCAGTCCCTGTTGTGGCCTTACCATTCGGAAATAGAGTAATCTACGTCTTAAACACTGAGTACCGAAGCACCTACACATTGCCCCCATTGGAAGGCGAGGGGGAATCACCCTCCCTGCCTTCCAATCCGTAGCCTGTGTCAATGAATGTCAAAATATATAACTAAATAACAAATGGCAGTTTGTTTTGAAAATTCAAATCCTTGTCAGCTGCTGATGTTTTCATTTAAGCATGAAGTCAAAATCCCTAATTGCTGAACCATTCAAGCAATAATATTAGGGACTAATTATATTCGAATACAAAGTATGTTGTTATTAATACCTGAAGCGAAATATTAACATTGAGGCAAGCTTGCTTAGTATAAAGTGATATATTTTCATTTTGTAATATATGCTCGTGATGTCGTAGGAGAAACGACGTTCTGTGAGAGAAAACTGTTGTGCGTTATCGGTTCTTCTATACATATGACAATACTCATTCGTAACAGTCCTGATTAGTCTCTATTTATTTTTTCTCGAAATCACCTAGAAGTGACAACACAAAATCTTAAACAATATCGCAAGGCGACTTCAATTTCCCAATCGAATAGCAAGACTATTCGATTTGTATACTCGACACTGCAAACAGACCGAAGTGAACGTTGCTGATGCGTTTCCTGTAAGAAAAAGAAACTGCGCTTTTTTCTTTCATCTTCTCTCATATATGTCATCGATCTCAAATGCAAGAAAGATCAAAAGATATGTGAGGTTTAACGTCCCAAAACCACCTTATGATTATGAGAGGCGCCACAGTGGAGGGGCTACGAAAATTTCGACCACCTGGGGTTCTTTCACGTGCACCTAAATCTAAACTTGCGCGCCTGCATAAATGTTGCCTCCATCAGAGAAATGCATATATATATATATATATATATATATATATATATATATATATATATATATATATATATATATATATATATATATATATATATATATATATATATATTGTTACGAGTGACTATGTTTATTTACAGATGAGGTGAAATGGCGTTGTGAAATAGCAGCGTATTTCTGAGACAGGCCTAGAACGCTTCCACCCAACCACGCAGTCCAGGCGCCGCTCCACTACTCTTCTTCTTCTGTGCCCCGTAGGCTCGTGCATCTTCGTTTCATTTCCCCCGGCGGCAGACGAAGCTCGCCGAGTGAGTTAAATAGGCCTATGATGGTACTGTTTGAGGCGGGCTACGTGAACAATTTGCGTAGTGCGCGAACGCCGGTTATTGGCTGTGACTCGGGCGACAACGTAATTCACGTCACTGAGACGAGTGACTATCACGAATGGGCCGGAATAGTTTGCTATAAACTTCCAGTACAATCCTTTTCTACGACCAGGAGTCCACAGCCACACGTATAGTCACCAGGAGAAAACTCTACGGGGATATGCTTGGCATCGTAGCGACTCTTGCTGTGTTCTTGCGAAGACAATGTTCGAAGGCGCGCTAGTTGACGTGCTTCTTCAGCGCGACATAACGTCCGAGCGATGGACAGATCTTCCTGATGCGAGAAAGGTAATAGAGTGTCCAGAAAACTCTGTGGATTTCGTGCGTAAAGCAGAAAGAAGGGCGAATGTCTAGTAACTTCATGCTTGGCGGTGTTATACGCGTAAGTAACAAACGGTAAGACGGCGTCCCAGTTCCTGTGGTCAGCATCAACGTACATCGATAGCATATTCGTGAGAGTTCGATTTGTTTTCTCAGTGAGACCGTTAGTTTGCGGATGGTAAGGGGTGGAGTGGCGATAAGAGGAGCCACAGAGGCGCAAAATTTCTTCAACCACATCGGCGATAAATTGTCGTCCATGGTCACTGATGACAACCCGTGGAGCACCGTGACGCAGCATGACCCGTTGTAACAGAAAAGAAGAAACAGCGGCTGCTGTTGCCGATGTCAGTGCGTCCGTTTCCGTATAACGCGTTAAATAATCCACGCACACTATAACATATCGGTGGCCCGATAGGGTCTTAGGAAGGGGTCCGAGCAAGTCGATGCCGATTTTTTCAAAAGGGGATGTCGGTGGAGGGATGGGCTGCAAATAACCTGCCGGGGCAGTGGTGGATCGCTTGTGGCGCTGACATATAGCGCAGCTGGTGACGTACTGTTTTGTGGTCTTCCACATTTTCGGCCAGTAGGACCTCTCACGTAGTCGATGTAGCGTACGTGGGAAACCGAGATGACCGGATGTTATGTCATCGTGCGCCGAACGAAGGACGACATGGCGCAGGCTTTCCGGCACCACTAGAAGCAACGGGAGGCCATCGGCTGAATCGTTTCTTTTATACAGCAAGCCATTTGATATTTTAAAGTGCTTGTCGACGGAGTTATGTGCAGCTTCGAGCAAGGGTTTTAGAGTAGGGTCGCGCTGCTGCTCACGTTTGAAGCTGCTGGTATCTGGGAAGTCGGACGAGACAGAAACTAAATTGCCATCAATGTCATTGTCGTCAGCATTGGTGTGTACTGAAGGAAGGTGGGATAAGCAGTCGGCATCTGTGTGACATCGTCCGCTCTTATAGGTAACAGAAAAGCTGTACTCTTGGAGGCGCAACGCCCAACGAGCCAGCCGGCCAGACGGGTCACGAAGTCCCACAAGCCAGCATAGTGAGTGGTGATCGGTCACTATTGTGAACTCACGGCCATGTAGATATGGTCGGAACTTCTGAATGGCGAAGACGACTGCTAAGCACTCGAGCTCGGTGACGGTGTAGTTCGTCTCTGCTCGGGTCAGTGTCCGACTGGCATATGCTACGACGTGCTGGCGGCTGTTGCAGAGTTGGACCAGCACAGCACCAATGCCTAGCCCACTAGCATCAGTATGAAGTTCAGTCAAAGCATCAGAATCAAAATGCTTTAGGATGGGTCCTGAAGTCAATAAAAACTTCAGCTGTTGAAATGCAGCCTCACATTTATCATCCCACAAGTACGGTGTGTCTTTATGAAGAAGGGACGTCAGCGGGGAGGCAAATGTGCGAAGTTCATAATAAATCGGCGGAAATATGAGCATAGACCCAGAAAACTTCGCAGGTCCTTCACTGTTCGTGGTGGTTCAAAGTTGCGAACCACTGCGGTCTTCTGTGGGTCTGGTAGCACGCCTTCTTTATCCACGAGAAAGCCTAATACGAGGGCTTGACGTTCTCCAAAATGACACTTCTTTGAGTTTAAAACAAGGCCAGCTTCGCGTAAGCATTCAAACACAAGCGACAAGTGGTGGTTATGCTCTTGAAAAGTCTTGCCGTAGATAATCACGTCATCTAAATAGCACATGCAAATTTCCCATTTTAGTCCACGAAGTACTGTATCCATAAATCTCTCGAGTGTCGCTGGAGCATCGCACAAACCAAAGGGCATAACGTTGAACTCAAAGAGACCGTCTGGTGTTACGAAGGCCGTCTTCTCTTTATCTGAGGGATGCATAGGAATTTGCCAATACCCAGAACGCAAGTCAACAGAAGAAAAATAGGAGGCAGAGTACTGGCAGTCTACGGCGTCATCTATACGTGGCAAAGGGTAGACGTCTTTTTTTTGTGATGGCATTTAGGCGACGATAGTCTACGCAGAATCTCCATGAATTATCCCTTTTCCTCACTGGAATGATAGGAGCTGCCCATGGACTACACGATTCTTGTATGACGCCCTTCTTTAGCATGTCTTCAACTTGCTCAGCGATGACTTTCCTTTCGGAAGGCGATACACGATAGGGCTTCTGGTGTATTGGTGGTGCTTGGCCTGTATAGATGCGGTGTTGCGTACGTGAAGACGGTGGCGTAACGGTAGACGTCTCGTCTTGGGCAAATTCAAATACTGAGGCGTAGCGTGCGATCACCTCCTGCAGCAGCAACCGTTCAGTTGATGGAAGTGACTTGTTGATCATATGGTCAATGCTGGCGTGTTATCACGCAGCACGTGCTGTGTAAATGCAGGTGCTGCGTTATCAGCACGTGCTGCGTGTTGCCGTTGGAAAGAGACCTGAAATGGTCGAGACTCGCCAGCAGGTACATAGGGCGTGTACACGTTGAATCTTGGAGCTCGCTGCTGGCGACGGTAGCAGTACCTAGCGATGTGTCCAGGTAGCCCGCAGTTGTAGCAAGTACGGGTGTCGCGTCTAGTTGTCTCCGGCGAAGTAAACCTCGTCGGTTGATAAAAGCCGGGCGATGGTGGTCGAAGAGTAAATCACTGTGACGCAACTTGCCTGCGTTCCTGGTTTTCGAGTGGTCGTTCACTCCTTCGTTCGAACCAGTCGGTGTAATTCGGGCGAGGCTCAAAGTAGCTCTGTCGCATCCGCGGTACCAGTGGTTCACGGGGCCGTTGGTCGAATGCACACTGATGGCAGACACCAGCGGTGTCCACAGCTTGCAGTTGAGCAAGTTCTTGCTTAACCACTCGTCTTATAAGAGAAGAGATGTCGTCCTGCGATGGAAGGTTGACACTTGCAATCGCGGGCACATTCTCAAGACGTCCAAAATTCAGTAGGACTCTCCTCCTTTTTAGCGCTTCAAACGCTCGGCAGTATCTCCTTAGGTCGGAAGGTGTGTGTAAGTCTTCCTTAGTGATAAGGAAATTGTACACGTCTTCGGCGATTCCCTTGAGCAGATGACCTACCTTATCTTCGCCACACATGGTCGCACTCACGATTCCGCAAAGCTTCAAGACGGCCTCGATGTAGGTGGTGCATGTTTCGCCAGGTAACTGAGCTCTGCGTGAAAGCATTTGCTCCGCCTGCTTGACCTTAGCTGTTTAGTCACCAAAACACCTCTTCAGCTCGTCCACGAAAATGTCCGATGTGGTCAATGCACTCTCATGGTTGTCGAACCAAAGAGACGCGGTACCGACGAGAAAAACACCACGTTCTCGAGCTGCTTAGCAGTGCTCCAGCGGTTGCTGCGACTCACTCTTTGGTAGTGCTTGAGCCAGTCGTCAACATCGTCATCCGGCTGCCCCGAAAAGGTCCTCCGCTGACGTTCCGGCATGCCACAGCAATCTTGTCCTGGCGGGTGAGCATGTCGCTCATCAGCAACGAGGTTGTTATGGCCTGCTTCCGCGTCCTCCATGTCTGCTAGCTGCGGTGGCAAGCCTGCCAAGCGTCTGCTCCGTCGCAAAATCGGTAGAGGTGGGTCGTCCAGATCGATGTACCCCGCACCTTCCACCAAACTGTTACTAGTTACTGTGTTTATTTACAAATGAGGTGAAATGGCGTTGTGAAATAGCAGCGTACTTCTGAGACAGGCCTAGAACGCTTCCGCCCAACCACACAGTCCAGGCGCCGCTCCACTACTCTTCTTCTTCTTCCGCGCCCCGTAGGCTCGCGCATCTTCATTTCAATATATATATATATATATATATATATATATATATATGTAACGTAAGTAGGTAGTGACTGGGCCACGTCGCCCATTCATCATAGCGTCACATATATATATATATATATATATATATATATATATATATATATATATATATATATATATATATATATATATATATATATATATATAGAGAGAGAGAGAGAGAGAGAGAGAGAGAGAGAAAGAGAGGTGTTGTTAGAGAGAGATTCATTACAATTACTGCCCGCGAAATAAGGAGCCATCCTGGCGACCTATGGACAAGTAAACAGGGGAGGGTCGTAGTAGGGATTAAGTCTATTTGCTGGCCACGACGACGTTGGTCAAAAGATGGTTCCAGTGGCTCGATGAGGTAATTCACCGGCGACGTTTTTCGTAGTATACGATATTGGCCGTGATATTTGGGGACGAACTAGGTAGAAAGGCTAGGCGTAGCAGAAGGGACATGCAGCCAGACGAGTGAACCTGGATCGTAGGAAGTAGTGTTAATTGATGCGTTATGGTGGTGCTTTTGGAGTCCTCTGTCTTTGGTTGTGAATGATCTTGCCAGTTGGCGGCATTCTTCAGCCTATGTAGCGGCTTCAGACAGAGTCGTGGACTCTGAGGAGTCAAGTCTGTACGAAAGAATGATGTCCATAGTGCAAGAAGGTTCACGTCCGTAAAGGAGGAAAAAAAAGGAGAGAACCCAGCGCTTTGAATGGCGGTATTATAGGCGAACGTGATGAACGAGAGCACTCGGTCCCAAATGGAGTGGTCTGACGAGATGTATACATAGACAGCATGTCACCAAGGGTGCGATTGAAGCGCTCTGTCATTCCATTGTTCTGGAGATGATAGGCGCTTGTATAGTGCGGTTAACGACGTGGCACTCACGCAGCAATGCTGTGATGACGTCTGACAAGAGTACACGACCATGATCACTCAATAACTCTCGAGGTGCTCTATGACATAATACGATGTTGTGAAGAACAAAAGTCGCAACGTCTTTCGCTGTAGACGAGGGAAGGAATGAAGTTTCGGCATACCGCGTGAGGTGGTCGATGGCAACTATGACCCAGCGTTTATCGTCTGCAGTGTTTGGAAGGGGACCATAGATATTGATGCCGACATGGTCGAATGGTCGGGATGGGCATGGTAAGGGTAATTAGGTACCGCTGGCGTGATGAGGGGGACTCTTTCGTCTCTGGCACTTCGAGCAGGCCCGAACGTACTGTCGTATAAAACGGTACATTCCACGCCAGTAATATCGGAGCCGTATGCGAGAATAAGTCTTCAGGAAACCTGCGTGGCCATATTGGGGTCGTCATGAAACGTGGAACAAATTTCGGATCGCAGATGACGTGTAATCTCGAGTAGCCACTGACGTCCACAGGGTGCGTAGTTGCGTCGGTACAGCACGTCGTCGCGAGTGGTGAAGTGCTCGACTTGCCGACGCAACGTGCTAGTAGGGGGAGAAGCCGTCCGCCCAGCCATGATGTCTAGAATCGGAGCAACCCAAGGGTCCTTGCGTTGCTCAGGTGGCATGTCGAAGATGGTGACGGCATTGGCATCACAGATGAGACTTTCGAAGCAGGCCGGGCCAGGGGGTAGGGGCGAACGGGAGGGGGCGTCTGCACGCGAATGTTTTCGGCCGAAGCGATAGACCACGCGAATATCATATTCTTGAAGGCGTAACGCCCATCGGGTGAAGCGACAACTTGAATCCTTCAGTGACGACAACCAGCAGAGGGCGTGGTGGTCAGTCACGACGTCAAAAGGGCGCCCGTCCACGTAAGGTCGAAATTTCTCTATCGCCCAAATAATAGCGAGGCATTCCTTTTTAGTGGCGTAATAGTTGATTTCGGCTTTGCTACGAGTTCGCCTTGTGTAGGCAACCACGTACTCTTGGAAGCCGTATTTCTGCTGCGCAAGAATAGCGCCTAGCCCGACACCACTAGTATCGGTGTGGATCTCTGTGGATGCCGATGGGCCGTAGTGTCGCAGAATAGGCGGCGACGTGAGGAGGCGGCGCAGTTCATTGAAAGAATCGTCACAGGTGGTAGACCAGGCTGAAAGGTCTCTAGAGGCGGCGAGGAGCTTGGTCAAAGGAGCGATGATCGTCGCGAAATTGCGGACGAAGCGCTGGAAGTAGGGGCAATGTTGTAGGCCCGTGTGCTCAGATTTGGGTGCACGTTAAAGAACCCCAGGTGGTCAAAATTTCCGGAGCCCTCCACTACGGCGTCTCTCATAATCCTATGGTGGTCTTGGGACGTTAAACTCCACATATCAATCAATCAAGTAGGAGCAAAGGCCTATGAAGCTTCGGAGCTGTTTCATGGTGGTCGGTTTGTGAAACGCTGAAACGGCTGTGAGTTTGGCAGGGTAAGGAAGAATGCCGTCATTCGAAACCACGTGGCGAAGGATCGTAAGCTTTCGAGTGGCGAAATGGCAATTCTTCAGATTCAGTTGCAGATTCGCGGTGGAGATACAAGCGAGGACTTTCTCGAGGCGGGTTAAATGGGTTGCTAAATCAGTTGAAAAGACAATGTCATCTGAATAACAAAGGCAAACGTTCCATTTGAGGTCTCAAAGGATAGAGTCCATCATTCGCTCGAAAGTAGCTGGCGCGTTGCAGAGGCCGAAGGGCATGACTGTGAATTCGGAAACCTGTCGGGCGTGATATAAGCTGTTTTTTCGCGATCGGCCTCTATCATGGGTGCCTGCCAGCGCAGATCTAAAGAAGAGAAAAATTCGGCTCCCTGTAGGCAGTCCAAGGCATCTTCAATGCGTGGCAGCGGATAGACATCCTTGCGCGTGATTCGGTTGAGACGTCGGTAGTCCACGCAGAACCTGATGGATCCATCCTTCTTCTTCACCAGCACAACTGGAGAGGCCCAGGGACTGCTTGACGGTTCGATTATGCCACGTTTCAGCATAACGTCGACCTATTCTTGATGACCCGGTGTTCGGCATTCGACACATGATATGGACGCTGTCGTAATGTTGTCTCTCGACCAGTATCTATACGGTGAACAACAGATGACACTCGACCTAAGGAAGGCTGATTGTGGTCAAACGACGCTCGAAAACGATGGAGGAGCTTGATCAGCTGTTACTGCTGTCCAGGCGTGCGGTGGCTATCAATTGACTTGCGGAATACATCCACAGGGTCATTGGCGTCAGTTGCGGGTGTAATGGCACAAGTCGGTAGAAATGGCTTGTCTGGATACACCGGGTCTTCGAAAATACAATCTAAAGTCTCGAGGCTCCCCAGACACTCGCCGCGTAGTAGAATGTATGGACAAGACGTCGCACGCATAAAGTACCGCCGAACCATTGGAAAAGTTGATGACGGCAAACGGAAGGACGATGGTTCGGTGGTGCGCACTAGCTATAGTTGGTTGGAACAGGAGCGTCAAGTTAGTGGCAGCAGGAGAAAACACAGGCACTTGGACGGTGGACAAAGGCGCGGACATGAGCTGCGGCAAACACTTTCGAGGGACTGTGGTGGTCGATATCAAGGCACATATTTGTCAACGTGAGCTCAGCACCGCCCCGCCGCGGTGGTCTAGTGGCTAAGGTACTCGGCTGCTGACCCGCAGGTCGCGGGTTTGTATCCCGGCTGCGGCGGCTGCATTTCCGATGGAGGCGGAAATGAAGGAGGCCCGTGTGCTCAGATTTGAGTGCACGTTAAAGAACCCCAGGTGGTCTAAATTTCCGGAGTTCTCCACTACGGCGTCTCTCATAATCATATGGTGGTTTTGGGACGTTAAACCCCACACATCAATCAATGAGCTCAGCACGAGCACAGTCGATGAGGGCCTGATGGGTAGAAAGGAAATCCCATCCTGTGTATGACGTCGTAAGATGAACATGGAAGAACAACAAAGTTGACGGCGTGCCAAACATCTTGAATAAGAACATGTGCTGTGCACTGAGCCGTCGGCGCAATGAAATGGGAGGTGGCTGTACGCAGAGCAAGATTCGTAAGCGGCGTTGTAACTTTTCTCAAATCGCGACACAGTTTTTCAATAATTACAGAAACGACGGCGCCTGTGTCGAAAAGTGCACGTACATCAACACCTTCTACTAGCACATCAATTTCATTGGGTGGACAAAGAGAAGGTCTTGGAGAGTTCGACGACAACGCAGTTATTGCCTCCGGACCTGCGGCTGTCAGTTTTCCTCTGGAGCGGGGCTCGTGCGCCGAAGCATCGGGGAGACAGATCGGCGACGGGGTGGTAATGACCGGCGAGAGTCGACGGGGTGGCGTGGGGACAATGCGTCGGCGATAGGGGAATATGGTCACTGGGGATTCTGGGCAGCCTGGTAATTTGCAGAATTCCCACGGTCCGGAGGCTGGAAGTTGGGACGGCGACAGTAGCGTATTATATGTCCCACAAAACCACATGCAAAACAAATGGGTCTATTCTCGAAGGTGCGCCATGGGTTAACAACAGAAGGTGCAGGGGGTGAAGTAGAATGGTGTGTTGTGTATGTAGGCAGCGTCGTAGGGTAGGAGGACCCGGTGCCCCAGTATGCACCAGAGACAGGTGGGGCTGGGGGTCTAGCAACGATGGCAGCGTAGGTCAGTGCCGTAGGGACAGATAGATGGTGATGAAGGCAGTGCCTGCGTGACCTGTGCCTCAGTGACCTGGCGTAGACGTGGGTCTAACGAGGTCACTGGCTTGGATGGTTCAGCCGCAAGAGAAAGTTGACGTGCAACTTCTTCACGAATGAATTGTTTGATGTGGGGCAGTAAGAGGGTGTTGTGATCAGCAGCGACGTCGTGCACGAGGGTGGAAAGTTCAGCTGTATCTTCAGCGGCCCTGCGCGTCAAGACACGCTGCTTATGCAACTCGTCGTTCGCCTGATAGAGCTGGATAACGTCGGTGACAGTCTGTGGGTTCCTAGCGACGAGCATCTGGAAGGTATTGTCGTCAACTCCTTTGATGATGTGCTTGATTTTGTCGTGTTCAGTTAGAGATGCATCGATGCGCTTGCTAAGAGACAAGACATCTTCGATGTAATTTGTAAAGGCCTCGTCCCTACGCTGGACTCCGCCGTGCGGTCGTCCCTAAGCCGGCGCACGGGGGGACGACCGAAGACCACGGCGATGGTGGTCTTGAAGGCGGAACAGTTGGTGATTTCGCCTTCGTAGTTCTTGAATCAGATGCTGGCCACATCAGCGAGGTAAAAGCGCACGTTCGTGAGCTGGTCGCGAGCGTTCCACTTGTCGGAAGCGCTTACGATTTCGTACTCGACGAGCCAGTCCTCGACGTCTTGTTCGTCGTTGCCGCGAAAAATTGCTGGGTCGCGTTGCCGAGGCACGCCAGTACAGAAGACTGTCGTTGGTAGGGCAGCTTGAGAAGGGCCGGGAGCAGTCATGGTGAACGGTGAGGGCAGCGTCCGATTGCGAAGTTCCAGGTTCATGGGAACGCCGGCTCCTCCACCACTTAAAATAGAGGTGTTGTACGTCGAGAAAGGTTCAGACGCAGCTTGGCGAAAGGTGCTTTATCAGGCAGGTCTGGCTACCGGTGATCGGCGTGCGCGAGCTACTTCTTCAGTAACAGCAGAACGTCCGTTATTCAGAATTATTACTATATATATATATATATATATATATATATATATATATATATATATAATGTAACGCGGACTGAAAGAGCGAGGAAGAAGAAGAGATCGGACGCTCTCGAGCAATGGTGATTCGGCAGTGACGGTATAGCGCTGACATCTTTTTCAGTGTAAATAAACCCATCACATCCGTAACAGCTTTGGTGGAGGTGCTGGGCACCCTTGGTGAAATGCTGTCTATGTATACATCTCGTCGGACCACTCCATTTGGGACCGAGTACTCCCGTTCATCACGTTCGCCTATAATACCGCCATTCAAAGCACTGGGTTCTCTCCTTTTTTCCTCCTTTACGGACGCGAACCTTCTTGCACTATGGACACCATCCTTTCGTACAGAAAACCCATCACATCCGTAGCAATATATATATATATATGCGCCTCCGACGACGTTACGAAGGGCGCTACGAATCTCACCGCTGCAACCACTGTTTCGAAAGACGGCGACGCCAACACGGTCCCGAAGGCGCCACTGCTTCGAACTCCGCCGGGAAGGTCACTATATATATATATATATATATATATATATATATATATATATATATATATATATATATATATATATATATATATATATATATATATATATATATATATATATAGTAGTGAAGAAGATGAGTGCTACTCGGATAGGCAGGGGGTATCACAGTCTGTGAAGAGGACGACGTTTAGTTGTCTGGGTACACAGGCTGGTTCCGGAATTACCACTTGACTTGTCTTGACCGCTCTTCTGTTTTATAAAAGAGTGCCGCTCTAAAACGCCTCATTTTAATTGGTGGAAGTGCTGGGTAACGCATAATCCTGGAATTGCGAAACCGTACGTTGCCTCCAGTTGCTACGATGTCCACGGATGACGATCAGCAGGCGGCCGCCTCGGCTCCAACTACTGCAGCTCCTGTCTGTTTCGGCTCCTTTCGGCAACGCGATCCGCCTACCTTCAGTGGCCGATGACAAGGACGTGAAAGACTGGCTCGACATACGACCGAGTGAGCAAGCACAACAAGTGGGACGATGCGCACAAGCTTACTGTCGTCCAGTTTTATTTGACCGACGTCACCAGCTTGTGGTACCGTAATCACGAGAGAGACCTCCCCACCTGGTCGGCCTTCCGAACGGTGTTTGCGGACTTGTTTGGCCGTCCACCGCTTCGCAAAATACAGGCCGAACAGCGCTTGCGTACTAGGGCTCAGCAGAGTGGTGAGAATTACACCAGTTATATCGAAGATGTGGTCGACCTTTGCCGGCGTGTCAACTCGGCCCTGACAGAAGCCGAGAAGATCAAACACATCTTGAAAGGCGTGACTGACGACGCATTTCAGATGCTTGTTGCCAAGAGCCCGCAAACGGTAGCGGAAGTGATCCAACTTTGTCAGAGTTATGACGAGCTCTGGAAACAGCGTGACACCACTCGTCGTGCCAGAGCGCCATGTGCAACAATCTCCGCGTTAACGTCGGCTGGCACTGCTATAGACCACATCATTTTGCTTCTCGAGATCAAGCAATTTGTACGAGAGGAGGTCGCACGCCAGTTGTCCCTCGTGCCTTATACCTCCGAAGGTGCCCCATCTACTTTAGTGCCATCAATACAGCGAGTAGTTCATGAGCAAGTGTCCGAGGTGCTACTAACAGGTCACGCACCACTAGCGGCTGCTCCACTGACCTATGCCGAAGCACTGAACGGAACCCGACGTCCGCCTGTCGCGAACGCCTACGTCCACGCGCCCCTCTGTCGTACCGACTGAGCCTATGTACCAGGCTGCCCGTCCTTTCTCCCGGCCACCACCACCACGCATTCAGAACTGGATGATCGGCCACTCTCTATGCAGATGCTACTGGAACACCGTCCTCGCCTTTCGTTGGCTCAGAAAATAGTCAAAGCTGTCTTGTGCTTTTTGAGGACTACAGGCCTACGTGACAACCTTTAACTTTTGTGTAGTGCCACCGCTGCATACGCGCCAACCGATTGACTTACAATCCTCTTTTTTCTCTCTATTTCTCTTCTCTTTCCCCTCGCTCTCATCTTTATTGCCCCTTCCCATTCCCCCAGCGTAGGGTAGCAAACCTGGCATGTGCCTGGTTAACCTCCCTGCCTTCTCTCTTGTTGTTCACCCCCCTCCCCCCTTGGCGCGCTCAAGACAACCGCCCCATATGCTTCGCCTGTGGAATTGCGGGTCACGTGGCGCGATTTTGTAGACGGTGTGAGTTTTTGCTGCGTGATGACGTCTGGCCCAACAAATATGATTTCTCACCACGACCGGAGCCTGCTGTATCAGGCGAGCCTGCCACCATGGACACATTTTCACCTCGCCGGAACTTCAACAGACACTGGTCGTCTTCACCTCAACGCCGTTCCCTTTCCCCTATGCTTCGTCGACCTCGCCCTGTCCCTGAGGAAAACTAGGAGCCGCAGTTCCGGGGGCAAAAACTGCGGATCTTTCGAACTCCACAAGACATTGTTTTTCGCCGTCCAACGTCGTTGCTGTCTCCGTTGAAGGTATACTTGTTTTTGCATTGGTCGATACTGGCGCCGCAGTGTCTATAATGACTGAAAAATTTTGCCGGGATGGTACGCCACAGCTCCACGGCACATTCACATGAGGCATCGGAACCACTCTTTTTCGCGTCCGCGGAGTATGCGGTGCGAGCAGTATTCACGGTGGCGACATGCCCATCCAAGGAAGCCTGGACAGTGCTCCGTGGAGTCCCGTATGTTGGAAGAGTGCTGGTAACGGGAGGGTGTGTGGATTCTCCCGGCAACCGCGATAATTGTTCAAAAACTTTCTCCAGGCATTCGCCTCCCATTAGCTCTCATATGTCACGTGACTAACTGCCGGGCGATTTTTTTATAATATTCTCCCGGAAACTGAGAGAACTTGACCCCTAACCTAACGCCCGCTAGGCCACATCTGTCCTGTCTGTCCCGCTGCTGCCAGTTTTCCTCTTCTTCTCCCCCCTCCCCGGCAGTTCGTCTCGTGACATATGAGAGCCAATGGGAGGCTACTGCCGGGTGAATTTTTTTTGGAACAATTATAGACACTGCTGTGGGAAGCTTGAACTGCATTCCCAAAGGACTGGAGCCGGTGAGCATCCCTGCCGTGAAGCGGTGGCACGGTCTTCATCAGGTCATGCTCTAGAACCACAGGGGAGGCCTGGACGCCATCCACTGGTAGTCTGAAGGGTAGCTGAAGTGGCGGGTGGGCCCCATCGCCAAGGAAGCGTGAACGGCGTTCCTCGATGGAGAAGCCCGCGCTGCCGACGAACCGCGAGGACACGTACCGGTATCTTCCTGTAGAGGGTTCACTTGTCGGACAGCGCCATTGTAAGGAAGCAGACAGAGAACAAGAGACAACGCCCGATCCTGGGCCAGCTGTTCTTATTCTGTCCTTCGTCTTCCTCTGCTTCTTCCAGCTAACTCCTCGCGCCCAGAGCCCTGATTCCGCGGCTCTCAGTCATCACAATATATATATACTGATTGATTGATTGATTTGTGAGGTTTAACGTCCCGAACCACCATTTGATTATGAGAGACGCCGTAGTGGAGGGCTCCGGAAATTTTGACCACCTGGGGTTCTTTAACGTGCACCCAAATCTGAGTACACGGGCCTCTAACATTTCCCAATATATATATATATATATATATATATATATATATATATATATATATATATATATATATAGTAGAGAAGCCGCCGAACACTGAAGTGGGTCAAACTCTCAGGTGTTCTCTAGTGGGTCTACCCAAAAAGAACGCCCCTCGCGCTGAGAGTCCGTGCTAGGCCGTTACTGTCGCCATTGTGTATACTCGCTGTGTAGGCGCCATAGCATATTGGTGGTGTTTTGTTACGCGGTTATGGCAGACGACATTTCAGAGGATATTTGCGACGACTGGGAGGATATGGTCGAAAATGGCGTGCTGGAGAAGATGTTGAAAAGGTTAAAGGTGAAAACAAACTCCGCAAACAGTAACGCGAATCCTCCTTCAAGTGGAGGCGGCGCTGGCGGTGTCGGTGAAGTGATGGTGTTGCCGCGTGTACTGCTCGAAGACAGTGTTCGGACGCAGTACACGCCAGCCGTGAAGATTCTGAAGCGACCCCCGGACGCGAGCCGGTCTGGTGGGAGCGTGAACGGCACTGGTCCCGAGAAGTCGTCCATCCGGCAACCCGTCAAGAGCTTACAGCAGCGGGAAGCCGAGTACGCCGAGGCGAGGCTGCGGATACTGGGCTCAGCTCGCAGCGAAGACGACGGCCAGAAAAACAAGTCATCCGGTGTAAGTGTCTTAAGCCGCGTGGTGACCGACCGACAGCAAGTCCCCATTCGGCAATTTCGTGGCCCCGATCAGGGATCCAATGGCTTTCAGCAGCCACGGAGGTAGCCCCAGCTTTGGGCGCTGCTGCTTTAGATTCTACACCGCGTGTGACCCTTGCTCCCCACCCTCCTATCACCGACTCGCCGACATCGTGTGTGCCTCACACTAGCTAACTTCTGCTGCTGCCTGTGGACCTCCTGTGTCAGAAGTGCTCGAACTTGAGGAAATGAAGCAAAAGAACAAACGTTGACGTGGATCCACTTCAGTGTCCGGCGGCTTCTATAGCATGGTGGGCCCATTATATAGACAGTGACGCACCAACTCTTTCAAGATTCGGGAGGGGGGCAAACCTACCTTACTCGTCAGCCTATATATATACTATCTACTTATCTACCTTGTCTACCTTATCTGGCCAGCTACGTCTTGCTGCACCGTAGTTGCCTCATGGCAAAGGGGGCGCGATGGTTTGAGATGTGTCTGGTTCCGTCATAAATAACGTGAAAAACCATGTCGTGTATGTCATGAAGCTCTTTCAGTCATGTGTGTCACATACCCGTATACCATGGGCTGCTATATGCGGGTATGCGGCTATGCGCCCTAAAGTTTGTATCTACCTAGAATTTAAACGAGAGAACATTTAAAAGATTCCGGCCTCGGCAGCGTCGATCAAACGACTGAAAAGAATAAAAACCAGGATCTTAGCAGGAATGAAACCCAAGCATTCCATGTTGCCGTCATGTATTCTACCACAGAACCACGCAAGGTCTTGAATCTGCTTTGCAAAAGGCAGACATCAAGTTGGCGCAAAGTGAGTACAATTACACTGCTAGCTGAGTTTATAACAAGGAGATAAACATTGCGCATGTACTCCTACGTTGAACTACCCCTCGTCGCTTTCTTTCGTAGTGGTCCTTAGATGTATATAGATTGGCCTAAATATGCTGTGTCATGCACAAAGAACCAGCTCGTTACGCGAGGCAACAAATGACGCGAAAATGATTCATTGCATAACGACCACTTATGCATGACCACGTGAAAATAAAAGAATAATCTCGTTTTTTGTTTTTTTTTTTCAATATGACACATTGTGTGTCATTAGTTTTTCAACGTTCAAAATTTTGTGAGTGCCATAAAATTGCGTGCTGGTTACATGACGTCATGAATCTATGAAAGTTCGAAGTGTTTACTACAGCGCATGCACATTAAACAGCGCATTCAAGGGCTGAATAATACCTAAAGCTTTCTGGAGTAGCCGGAGAGCATCTCTTTCAAAAACGTAATTCAAATAGTTTAGCTGCCGATGACATTAGCAGCGGCTACTTATAGCAGCTGGACAGACGTATTAATATTAGTATATTAAAGTATTTTCACTGTGCAGCATAACGACGTTTAGGAGCTTGCGCAAATGTGCATCTCTGTGAGCTCACACTTACTGAGAAAGAGGGAGAAATAAAGAGCGCTGCACGTGTGCTTCTTTGCTGTCCGAGTGGCACTTATGATGTAAAGGACAATTCAAGTTCAATGAAAACCAACCAACTAGCTAGCCCGACTTGTAATTAGGTCTCCCTAGTGGTAAAAAGCATGGTCTTTCACCTTCTTCCTGGTCGAGTTGCGGGGCAAGCTTAAAAGCTGAACTTCCCACTGTGCTATAGAGCCCATAGCTTTATTCGTCGCCACTTCGCAAGCTGCATGCCACCATCGCTCCAAGTTATGGTATGCAAGGCTGATCAGGTTTATCGGATATTAAAGTGGAAATCTTTTTTTTTTTTTTGCGCTTCCAGTACGGCAAAACTAAATCATTAAAAAAAAAGATGCGTAACACTCATCGGCCCACAACAGCTTCGACAGAGCAGCGGTGATGCTGTTCCTTTTCGATGAAAGAAAACTACTTTCCCAAAGCAGCACATGTTTTGACCAATCGATAAAAGTTTGCTCGTTCCCATCCGTATAGCTGCATCGGCCAGTCACGGCAGAGTAAAAGCGTGGAAAAGTGATGGTGTAGGGTCCCTGTTCAGCGCTAGCCTGCTCTGCAATGCCAAAGCACAGTGCGTGAATGCGCTGCATAGGCGGCCCGCAGCGCAAAAGAGCCTACAAGGAAAATCGTCACAGCATAAATTATTAAAAAAAATTGACTATATTGTAACGTCTTTTCGTAACAATTTTATTTCCTCGTAACAATATAATTGAGCGATTACTGTGGTGAAGGAAAACTTCGCCTCAGTTGGTTTCCCCAGCGTGCAGCCAATAGTGACCACTATATGGGGGGATTCAGCCCCCTTAATTTTTCTCAGTGGGGAGGCTCGTGCCACCCTTGCTCCCCCTGCTGATACGCATATGCCTATAGGTGTTCTTGGCTAGGATATGATTTTACCACTCACCTGTCTGTTTTTTTCACCCCTGGCTATAACTATACTGCACATGCCTATCCTTGCTCTGTTTTTCCTTTTCTGCTTAATGTGCTGTGTTTATCTCTCTTCCCTCTCTCCTCTCTATCTTTCATCTCCCCCATCCCCCTCCCATGCGCAGGGTAGCGAACCGGCTGCCTATAGACTGGTTAACCTCCCTGCCGTTCGTTTCTTCCTATTTTTCTTCCTTCCTTCCTTTTCTATATCTTCCCTTTTCTCTCTATCTACTTACCCCTATTTGCCTCCATTTATCACTTCCTATTTCTATCTTCATCTCTATCTATCATTCTTTTCTTTCATTCTTCCTATTTCTTTCTTTCTTTCTCTTCCTCTACATCCTTGCCATCATCCTCCAAATTACTCCACTTTCCCGCCTCCTTGCTATACTGTACGATACGAGGCTGTGCTATGCGCTGCTAGCATGCGTTATAGACGTGTATTCGTGTCGCGGGTACGCTGGTGCGAACCTCGCCTTGCCAAGAATTGTTTTTTTTTTTTTGCCAAGCGATTTTCTTTTCACTGAGTACATTTCTCTCTCTGTACTCGTTCTTACGCCCATCAGAGTTATCGCTTGCCATGGCGGACAAATCGGCAGCGCACATGTTATGACAGTGAGGCAGAACATCAGGACGAAGAGAGCGCGTTCGTGATGACGATAGTTCTCTTTCAACGACACACGGAAAAACCTCGAGCGTAGCATCTCGGCAGTTACAATTGGGTTACCATTCACGCGCGGCATTCCGGAGCAGGCGTTCATCTAGAATGGCGTCCTGATCGCCGCCGAAGGGCGCTGCAGCAGCAGCGTGGAAACACCGGAGCGGATTTGCGCGCACCTCGCTGCGGGCTTTGCCGCATGGCCCGTTCCATCGGCCGAGAAAGTTTCCGCGGCAGGAACTTCCGGGGCGTCTTCCAGGAATTCCCTCTCCTCGCCGCGGGGTCGCAGCGCGGTCGCGGGAGGTGACATAACACTGACCCCTTTCGACGATGCGCCTTCCCCTCCCTGCAATGACGACCTATTTCGATCGGCCCCTTTTGGGGGGCGGAGGATTTCAGTCCTCTGTCGCCGAGGGGCGCTCACCCGCGTTGGGGGACTCACGAAGAGACGATGTAGAGTCTGTAGACTAACAGACAGTTCGGCGAAATGGGAAATACAGCGATCATGTACTTTACGTTGTCTTCTAGACTGATTTCGTTTCAACATCTATTTACGCTAGAGGTCACATCTTAGCAACGTCCATAGCACGTTTTTGTGGAACAAAAATTACATTGGGACAGGTGTGCTGAAACTGCGCTGTGCCTAATGAGAGTAGGCGTGTGCACGGGGGGGAAGGCTTCGCCCTTTCCTGAAGGGAACCCCTTGCTGAGCACGCCTAGCGTTTTCAGATAGACACTGGATTTCAGGCAAATGCCTATTTTGTTCCTTACGGGGCTATCGCTGCACTTTGTTATGTGAACATGAATTAGGTTAAGAAGGACTATTAAAGTGTTTTATAGTGCGTATATAGATATATATTTGGGATTTAACGTCCCAAAACCACCAAATGGCTATGAGAGACGCCGTAGTGGAGGGCTCTGGAAATTTTGACCACCTGGGCTCCTTTAACGTGCACCCAAAGCTGAGCACACGGGCCTACATAATTATAGTGTGTATAAATGCCTATTTTTTGGCGTTCACGCCTAAGTACCTAGTTGTGTCGATATAAAGGCTTATTTTCACATTAGGCGTATTAGACTCAACCTCGAATTTTGCTTTCTAGTGCAAAATGAGACTCTTAATCAAGTTACCGGGCAATATTGACTGTTCGGAACATTACGAGGTTCAACCTATGCTCTTGGAAAACCAACTTTCGGAAAAACAACCTCTGGTAGCAGTGAAATAGGAAGCATCGCCACCATACGCCGCCATGCTGCTGACACGGCGCGAGAAGTTGGCGAATATGCAAAACCTTTCAAAGCCGTTCAGGAAAAGCCGAGTGGAGATTAAAAATAAATGAATAAATCAATCAATAAATAAATCAAGAATTTAATACACAAAGAAATAAATGAATAAACAAATAAAGAAATAAAGAAAGAAAGAAAGAAAAGAAAGAAAGAAGAAAAGAAATAAAAGAAAGAAAAGAAAGAAAAGAAAGAAATAAAGAAAGAAAGAAAGAAAGAAAGAAAGAAAGAAAGAAAGAAAGAAAGAAAGAAAGAAAGAAAGAAAGAAAGAAAGAAAGAAAGAAAGAAAGAAAGAAAGAAAGAAGTAGCGTGGCTTGCATGATGCCGCGGAAGGCTGGGTCATAGCAGAGCTAGTCGGCTGATGATGGATTTGTGCACGTCGGAGAAATTGGCGAACGTGTTCTATGAGGGAGGAAGAAGAGAACGGTGATGAGCGAATTAAGGGAACGTGTGCAGGTTCATTGAAATGGCAGTTTCTTTTCTTCGCCCCATGGGGAACTTGCAATACTCCAAGCGACTATGCTTTCTCCTTTTTATCTCATTTTCTGTATCTGTTTCTGTCTTTGTTTATTTCTTTCTCTGCATTTCTGTCTTTTTCTATTCCTTCCGTTGCTACCTCTTTCTCTGTATTCAGACTCTCCCCTCTCATCTCTTTCTTTGTGCACTTATTCTTCTCTTCTCCGAATCTGTCAAACCCTCGCTTCCTTTTCTCAGCCCCTTGCTATGCGCCTGCTGGTGGCGCGCGGCCAGCGTGCTTGGACAACCGAGTGGTTATAGGACGCCACAGCTTCCGGCTCGTGGGTACGCAAGTTTGAATCTCGCGTCGGGAAGGAAATTTTTTCGCCAACTTAATTTCTCGTTATCTCTTCTTTTCTATCTCTCTCTCTATGTGCTCATTATCTCGCCCATCAACGTTATTGCCTCCCTCGCCGGACAAATGAGGGCATGCTTTTGTGTTTTATATTGTTCTGTCACAAATAGTATTGTTGTTCGTCTGTTTTAAACTTTTTTATTATTATACGCTCATGTTTCGAAGTTGACTATATATCATTGGTTTTCTAACCACTTATGAGAGCGGACAGTGAGCTCTGACGAAAAAGCTATAGTTCCCAAGGTCCATCATGTGTACGTTGAAGTCGCCGACTAGTATGGGGGGTTTGTGATTCTAGGTGTTTTTTATCGTTCTGTCCCATTTATGATTAATATTGGTATTGGTAAATATTTTTTGTTTCTCGCATCTGTGTCTCACACCTACGAATCTCCGCATGGCGGATGCCAACAAGGTCAGGCGCTATAAGCAGCTTCCCCCTAGAACAACAAATTCAACGGGGTGACAGTTTTTCAGTAAGTAAACCCTGAATAGCCATATTTCGTCGCAGTATTTTTCTTTCACCACAGTAATTCGCTCACTTAATTTGTCTTTGATCAATAATGTTTTGTTTCTCTGGCAATCATTCCGCGGTTGGCTCTGTTTTATCTCTCTCTCTTTTTCTAAGTTGCAAATAACGCATGTTGATTACTACCTGTCTGTAAAAATTTCGCTCCGCTTCTCGGAACACTGCTAACACGGTGTCACACGCGACCCAGTGTCCAAGCCTTCTCTCGGGGACCGCGAACAAGTTCTGACAGCGGCCTCCTGCAAAATTGGGTTTCGGAGCCCGCGGCACAAACCGCGCCCTCCCCGTTTGGGTGTTCGCCAGCGTGGATCACGTGTCTTGCCCTTTTTGCCGTCGGGAGCCGCGGAACACGCTGGTAAAGCTCTGCGATCGACGAGCCTTCCACATGGTCGGTGGAAAATGCCGTGTCGCGGCCTCAGGTGAGGCCCAGCAAATGGACGCTCGCGACCGAGCAACCACGTATCACCGAGACGGCCTGCCCCGCCTGTCCCTCGCACAGCATTGTTTGTTTGAGCTTTGTAAACAGGGGTGGGTGCCGTCAACATACTGACTCGGCGCGTTTGCTCCGCCCAGCTACACTGTAGCTCAGCCCAAAGCTCGCCTATGGTGGCTGGGGGAGGGTGGCGGCACACCAATACACCATTAGTCATCATAGCTCGCCGCCGCCATCTATGATCACGTGTAAACTGGCACAACACCTGCGAAGCTGCCTACGAGCACAGCGCGTGGGGAGAGCTTCCCGCGTGCGCACCTCGGTTAAAGTCCCTAGATTTAGGGACTTTAGCCTCTGTATGTCGATGACGCCCCCTGTTCACAAACGAGTCGAAGCGTCGGAGGCTACTGCAGTGACTACTGCAATGACTTTTCGCGTAGCATATACGCAAATAGATAGCGAATGAGTCACTCCGAGTCAGCCAGCGAATAAACTCCTTCGAAAAACAAGGAAAATAAATAGAGATAAGCTTATTCTTTTTGGATAAAGCAAAGGCCGTGGCACCTGCTTATCACCATATGCGCATCAGTTTGCCTGGCGTCTCTCCATTTATGTCAAGAAAGCTTATGTTATATCGAGGTGCCATTTGTCCTTTTATTTGTTTTGCTTAATTAGTAACTTCCGAGACGCATCACTTAGACGATTATGTGTCCCACCCATACAAAAACGACATCGTCGATGTATCTTCAAGTAATAAAAACATGCTAAGATTAAACAAAAAACCACAACAGGTCTATGTTCTATGCCAACCTCTTCTCTCCAACTATACTTTTTTGGTGGAAATTGGCGTAATCAGAAAATGTATGTCTTTCCATTCAAACCTTTCGTAAGACCTGCGAACGAACATGATTTACTGCAGCCATGCGTCAGTGCTTTCGACGTTTTCAACATCTATACGTTGGCTAGATATACGTCTTCAACGTAGAAATATTTATCTATTATATGAACCTCAGGCATTGGCAGCCAATAAGTTACTTAACTAAATATTCAGCATAAGTTATACCACGCAAATTGACTGAAATATTGCTAGAAAAACAATTTCCCCCCTTTAAAACCACTTTTTCAGGAATTTAATGTTTTTATTCTCTTTCCTTTTATTTACGCCTGTAATTTTCTGCTCTACTGCTATCACTGTATCCACAGGTTACTTACATTTTTGTCGAATATTTCTTTTTTTAGTAGTATGCAACAAAACATTTTTATATAATTCTGCCTTTGACTATTTGTTGCATTATAGTTTTTATAACGGTGTTTCAACAGCTATCTAAATATTTTCTATGTATCATAACGCATTCTCTTCGTGACGTCTTTCTGTCATTATTTCGTTCGCTCTGTCGTGTTTCGCTGCTCTAATATACTCGTGCGTGATGACGGGATGTCTCCTTGACAGTTTATTGCTGTAGGATCTCACGATGCTTCATATACGTTGTGCAAAAAGCCCATTTCTGCTCATACCATAGTATCAACAAAACTTTACCTTGAATGTTATAACAACCACTACAAGTGCAAGTAACGCCAGCTAGAACTTTGTATTATCATATAAATATTATACGGCCGCTTTGCTTTGATTTCAGGCACATCACGCTGCAATGGCATTGTCTTGTCCCTCATAACGTATTTGCCGTACATGAAACTGCAAATATGTGGGGGGCCATCTTGAAATGTTGCATCGCGGCACCTGGTGTGGGATTCAAGCAGAACCACGTTTTCAGTGTAGGCGCTTCCGTGTGGCGTTTCTGCCAAGTTGGCTGTTTCTTTTTTGTTTTTTTTTATTCATGTTCATTTTTGTGCGCGAGCATGCACTCAAAGTCACGCCTGTAGAGATCGTAACCTTCGTGACCTCGCAGCGTGGTATCTCAAGTATAGTTAGGCTGCCAGGCTGGAAGGGAGCAATGCACTTTAAATAAATACATATACAAACCTCAAATAAAGCAGCTCGGAAGCAGTATAAAGTGGCATAGTTTCGCCGCAGTGATTCCGGATGTACGCCTTGGGTGAAGCAGGTCGTGTGCGCGGCTTCAGGTGATTACAAACACCTCTCGCAACAACTCTTTCGTCGATAACACCATTCCTTCGCGGCATTAAAAAAAAACCCGACTTCGTTCGACACCACCCTGTGTAATTGCCGTGTCCTTTCACATGTTCTACTCGAGTACCTGCTGCTGGTTTTTTGTCTTTCCTATTTAATGTAAAAGGGAAGGGAAGGGGGGGGGGGGGCTGACCGTTTATTGAAGTTCGGACGAAGCCGCTCAGCGATATAAGACGGCGCTTTCCCCTCAAAATTGCATTTGTCCTGTCTTTTTTTTTGTTTTTTTCTGGGAAATTCAAGTTCACATTGAGAGTGGAACTGCGAAAAACACAGTTGCTCTCTTCTGACAACGTGGGCCAGCCGGCTCCAATATTTTTTTTTTTTTGTCAGTGCGCCCATGTAATTAAAATACCTCAAGCAATATTGCAGTTGAAATGTAGATGTAGCCTGCTACCGCTGGTAATCAAAAGTACAATTTTGACTTGGATTCTTAGATATGCCACACAGTAATTGGCTCAATTTGAGTGGTACATTTTTTTTTGGGGGGGGGGGGGGCTGGAATTGGCTACGCAAAAAAGAAGTTGAATAGGCAGTGCATGAACTTTATGTATATATCGAAAGGCGCTTCGACAAAATTAAGTCCTTATCCACAGAAATATAGCTGGTTACATAGAGGAATACCATATATAGCATTAACGAAAGGGTGCTGGGTATCGTAATTAAACTCAATAAGATATATACAAGGTGAAAGTGGTACAGGCCTACGCGCCTACATCCAGCCATGTTGACGTATTAGTTGAAAGCTTCTATGAGGACGTGGAATTGGCAATAAGTAAAGTAAAAACAGGTAGATTATGACAGGTAGATTGTCATTATCCCTTAAGAGGAAGGTATATAACAGCTGTATCTTGCCGGTACTTAGCTACGGAGCAGAAACCTGGAGACTCACAAAGAAGGTTCAGCTTAAATTGAGGACGACGCAGCGAGCAATGGAAAGAAAAATGGTAGGTGTAACCTTAAGAGACAAGAAGAGAGCAGAGTGGATTAGGGGACAAACGGGGGTTAAGGATATCATAGTTGAAATAAAGAAGAGGAAATGGGCATGGGCCGGGCATGTAGCGCGTAGACAGGATAACCGCTGGTCATTAAGGGTAACTAACTGGATTCCCATAGAAGGCAAGCGGGTTAGGGGGAGACAGAAGGTTAGGTGGGCAGATGAGATTAAGAAGTTTGCGGGTGTAAATTGGCAGCAGCAAGCACAGGACCGGGTTAACTGGCGGAACATGGGAGAGGCCTTTGTCCTGCAGTAGACGTAGTCAGGCTGATGATGATGATGATGATGATGAAAGTAAAAACACAGTATACTATACCGATGGACGATTTCAATGCCAAGGTATGGAAGAAGCAGGCTGGAGACCAGGCAGTAGGAAATTATGGCATCGGCAATAGGAATGCCAGAAGAGAGTTGTTAGTAGAATTCGCATGAACGTAATAATTTACGGATCATGAATACCTTCTACTGAAAATGAGTGAACTGTAAGTGAACATAGAGGAGCCCTAATGGCGAGAGTAAGAACGAAATAGACTTTATACTGAAGTGCACACCCAGGCATCGTGCAGGATGTGCAAGGGATTGGCAAGGTGTTATGCAGTGACCATACAATGGTAAGGTCTCGAATTCACCTAGACTTGAAAAAGGAACGACAGAAACTGATACGCAAGAAGCCAATGAATGAGCTATAGCACTGAGAGGGACAGTACAGGGATTCAGAGTCTCGCTTCAGAACAGATACTCGGCTCTCACCTGCCTTAGCGTTGGTGCAATTTATGAAAATCTGACGAGTATCACTACGGAGTGCGCAGTGGAAGTTGGAGGTATGACAGTTATAGACGGGAAACTAGCAAGTTGTCCCGGGAGACGAAGAACCTCATTAAGAAACATCAAAGCATGAAAGCCTGAAACACAACAGACAAAATAGAACCGCAGCTTTCGAAGTTGATTGACAAGCGTAAGGTATCCGATGAAAGAAGGTATAACATGGAGTGAATCGTACATGCTCTAAAGAACGGAAGAGGCGTCAAAGCGGTGAAGAGAAAACTTGGGATTGGCAAAAATCAGATTTCAGGGACAAGGAAGGCACAGTAACTACCAATATGCATACTATAGTTAAAGTAGCAGATGAATTTTACAGGGATGTGTACAGTAGCCGGGACACCCACGATCATAATGTAAGAACTAGCAGAAACCCAGATGACATCCGACTATAGTAATGACAGAAAGAGTCAGAAAAGCCTTGGAGGAAATGCACAGAAGCAGAGCTGCTGGGGAGGAGCAGATAACGCCAGATATGCTGAAAGACGTAGGACAGATTGTGTTAGAAAAAAAGTCACAGTTTCACCAAAAGGTCGGAGCAATGAATGCGATAGCAACATATTCGAATGTTTTACAAAGTAAGGCTAGCATGTTTAGGAGCGATGTTAATTGTAGTAAGCATGTGCTTGCTAAGTAACCAAATTTCCTGCGCCGCGGCCACAGTAGATGACCACAAGGCTCGTGCGCAGTGACGGCGTTGATGAGAAGCGCCTTCCGTGGGAAGCGCATGCTGCTACTAAGGGCTATACGTCGTGCGTCGACGCTGGTGGCAGTTTGATATGTGTAGAGCACATCTATATGGAAACGGCCGCTCCAGATACACTTTCCGTTTTTTCATGTTGAGAGCGCAGCCCGCAGAAGCCTCCGCCTGCTAAGGTTGCAAGAGCCGCGCTGATCGTTGCCGCGATAGCACGGCAACCATGCATAAGCGCCCCTCCCCCCCTCCCCATGTTCGCTCACTAAATAAGCGAAATAAGGCGATGTTCGCTCTGCAGGATGGACAGCTGACAGGCACGCGAGTGGGCCAATCAGCCATTGTGACTCGTGCCTGTGTTTTTTCCTCTGTCAATGCATTTTGTACAGAAGTACAAAATGGGCCGTGGCATTCCCCATGGCGGTGCACGAAGAGCGACCATCGAAGACTACGCTCCTTCCGGATCCGCTGCGGTCTTGCCGGAAGTGTGCAATGCGTCGGCGGCTGATGGTGTCCCGGGAATCGCTCGGTGGTGGTTTCCACCCCAGAGAAGACTCGGGGGAGGTCGGCCTGCTGTCCTCGTTTTTAGGTTTTATAGAGTGCCGACGGGGTAACGGCTTTGGAAGGCTCTGAAGCCATTCTCGCAACCACTAGTGCCTCGGGTGCCGAGTGAGGGTCCGGATCGCTCCACATGCACACAGCGCTCTGCGTCCATCTTGAAGAAGTTGAGACAGAAAACGGGAAGGGATCAATGTCTCGAGTCTCGAAGACCTAAACTGCGATGACTCGGCACCGAAGAAAATAGAATGCAACCAAAGAAACAGGCACGTAGGCTCACCCTTTTCGGCCCGTTCGGGGTCACTTTGAAAGCCGAGTAAAAAAGTGACGAACGCTCAAAATGGTCTCCTGACTCTGACACTGGTTTGGGTGACTTTGCGCCGTCGAAAATAAGTTAGAAACAAAACAATAAAAAACGTCGGCGCTTGTTCGTACCGTTGTTCTCACCGAGAAGAAAAATGCGATCTTTTTTCTCTTCGCGGGAAGCATTTTCTCGTTGCCGTTTTGTGATGTTGCATTTGTGTGATGGGTGGCGGCTGAACAGTGGTGCCAGAAAGCTGGTGCGTCGTGTGCCGCTTATCCAAAATCCAGTTCACATGCACAAGCGCCGTCTTCGATCAGAGGCGCGGCGTGAACGATTCCATCTCAGAACGGGTAGCAGCCTGAATAAGAACAATTATAGTAATTGTTTATTTTATGAGCAATACAGATCATGAGAAGTCAGAGAAAGAGGCTTTTTTCAGGTAGCTTGACAACACTTCGTTCCCGTGTGAAAGTTGCCTTGGAGAAGGTTCTCTTTGTCACCGCGCTGAAGTGGTCTATGACATCGAGCGACCACAGGTATACCACAGCACGGCGACACTGACAATATGCGTGCACTATACTGATATCATTGGTGGCACGAAAGTTCCGATGCCACCGGTATCGATACCGACACGTATACGTATACCCCCAGTGCCTCCACACGGTAAACATGCGCTTGCTAAGTAACCAAGTTTCCTGCTGCGCAGCCACAGTAGATGACCACAACAAGGCTCGTGCGTATAGTGACAGCGTTGATATACAAAGTGAGGCTGGCAGTCAACTCATTTAAATATAATCTCACGTAACTCTACAGAACACTGGCGTAAGAGAACACGGCCGCTCCAGGCATACTTTTGGCACCACTTTTTCGTGTTGAGAGCGTAGCCCGTAGAAGCTCCCGCCTGCTGTGGGGGCGCAAGGCGCACGCTGATTGTTGCAGCGATAGTGGGGCAACCATAAGCACCCCTCCCCCTACCTTGTTCGTTGGCGAGATAAGTGGGCACGCAGACGAGCCCAGCCGGAAAGGCGATGTTCGCTCCACAGAAAGAGAAGGCTGCCGCATTCTTCCCCGTATATTTATCTACATACATATACATATACGTGAATGACGGTGGCGGTGATGGCAAAAATTAGCCAAGACTGTCCATATAAAATCTATCGCAATAATAATTAATTAAACATACATAGACACTAGGTACACACAATAGCATGCAGGTAGACATACTACGTACACAACTGTTTGTGATCATATCGTTTTACAGTCATGCGACGTGAATTTCATGTGAAACATTCGGCGCCAATATAAATTTAGAAGTTCTGTTTAGACCATTGACATACAATTAGCTATTCTGCAAATATAAATCCCGTTGTTTTCGTACCAACGTCATTACGAATAGTCGGCTAAAGATCGTCCGTCCTTTTGTAATAGCACTTTCCACTTACCAACAGCCACGCCATCATAGAGTGTAGGTCTGAGCGCCGCATCAAAGCATTGCAGGATAAAAGTGACATCAAGCGAAATTTGAAAACCCTTCGGATGCATTGTTAACCTCGTCGTTGCGAGAGGCCGGCCTGAATACATTATTGACTCGACGAGGACAAAACCTCCAGAACCATTAAGACGGAGAATGACGCGGCGCCCAACTATTTTGTCGGCACCTAAGAGCGGCAGTCATGGTAATAAAGACGCACATACACACATGCGCGCGCGCCGAAGATTTTCCATTTTTGTGTGTGTACAGTATGTTCATTGAACGTTTGTCATACTTTATTTTGTTCTGTTAATGATCACTCTTTTAACTCCTATAAATGTTTATAATATATACGAACGCGGCAGCTCTGAATTTTATTTTATCTTTGTTTTGTTGTTCCGCTGGTCCCGACTGTTTTGTTTGTTTACTACTCTTTTTCAAGTAATATCACTGCACACACCGTTCCTTCTTTTCTGAGTTTGGTCTTTGTTTTTGTTTTCTACAAATAACGTATTGGAATTCCTTGCACTTCAGCTCTCTCCAAACAAGCTCGCACTCTTTTTATCAGCCAAGAAAAATAAATAAAGAGTGCGTGCTATGTTTACAACATTGACTGCTAAATTATGTGCTTTAGCGTGTCACATAGCAAAATAAGCACTTGAAGGAACACAACCTGCGGTTCATTTTCCCCGGCAACGTCGCCACGCATGTCTGCTTATCTGACAGCTCGTACTGGCAAATGAGCATGAGACAGGGGATGAAATAATGAATAGAAAGTGTTCCGTTGAATGCCGACAATCTCGCTAACAAAACAGTGCAGCAAAATTTATGTTACACGTCATATTTCTTGGTAGATAAGCAATATAGTTGGCTGCATAGACAGCGAAACGTGAGCGACGCACGGAGCATGCGCACTGCGCAGTTATATTGTGCCTGCATACCATCTCGCGCCGTCTCGGCTGGCATGTGGGGTGATGTTCAGAAAAGGCCGAGATCCCATTTCCCGTCGAGTAGATGACATGCATGCGACGCACAAGGACAGAACTTCCAATCCGAGCCGGCCGCATCAAGTAACCCGAGCATTGCGAAATGCGCTGCTCTGACAAAGCGTCGTTCACACGGCTCATCGACTGTCCGCGAACCTACTGGGTGAAGCAGGGCGCGGCTTATTATTATTGTTATTTCACTGTACACAAGGTTGCCGACGTCTCGACGAGCAACTGCCGATTTAGTTAATGTATTCATCCCGTCTTCGCTGTAGACATTTGTGGAGATACGCCCTAATGTAGCCGCGTCCCTTCGAGCGCTGGCCGCCACAAAGAACACGCGCGCTCGTAAATTTACAAGCAATGCGAGAGAGTGAACTCCTCGCAACCATCACACGTACCAGCGGAGATGAGGAGACGGTCCCTGCTTTTAAGCAACGTCATAAGCCACGTGACACTTGCAGGCTGGTCGCCAGCGCGCCCGCGCGGATTTTCCCGCCGGCTTTCCCTGCTCCGGAGTCGTGGAGCGTTTCGAGGAGTGCGGCAGCTGTGTGGGGCTGTGCCGTGAGCGGTTGTGTGTCGCTTCATTGGCGAGCTCTGGGGCGTCTTACATTTTCGGCCCGAATCTCTTCGTTGTGCGTGTCGCCTCGAAGCCTGCGTCCTCTCGGTGAGAAGGCATCCACCTCTATCCGTCGTTCTCTGCTTGGGTACGAGCCGCCACGGATGCAAACATGGAGCCGTCTGACCGTCTGTTGCTCGAGCCTGGAACTCTTACTGTCGCAGTCCGCTTCTCCGCCTGACATGCGTACATCGCACCGCGAGACTGTAAACTAAGCACGGACTCCGCCGGAAGTGCTCTTCGCTGTCGTGGAAGTATTTTTACAACAACAACAAAAATCGGGCAGTCGCTACAACCATGCCAGGGGACGTTGGCAATTCTTCCGTTGCCGCACAGTGACGATCGTGGACTTGGGAACGCGTTCCAACGAGTACGTGGTGGTGCCCCGAGACTGCAAAAATGCGCAAGGTGAGAATACGTGTTCCATGTAAAACATCATTTCGCTCCGACATTCATAAAACGTGCCGTACCTAGATGCGACTAATATGAAAAAAAAAAAAAAAGTGCCCTACTCTCCTACTTGAATGGCCGTGTATACTTCTTCAATGTTATCTCTACGTGTGAAGGTGTTCGAAATCTTAGGTTATATGCGGAAACGGGAGTGTTCGTACATTTCCCTCTTGTGTATGTTTGTTGTAGCCGATTACACTTGTTTTCGTGTCTTAGCGTGAAAAAAAAAAAAGATCAAATAAGATAATTCGATGCTGCGTGGCTTGTTACGTTTAAATGTGTCAAATCTCGTGCGATTCGTACCACGCCGGAAGTGTGATGCAAGCGAAAAGTGAAGCCAGTTCGCTTGTTTTCTTCCCCTTGTCACACGAGCGATCGATACCTGCGTGGTAAAGGATAGTAGTGTTTCGGCATGCGTGCTGGGACGTCTTTCACGACTTGCCCAAGTTCCACACTATGAGTATGTTCAGTTCGTGGTACGCAGCGTCTTTCATCAACGACCACCGCCAGGTCATCATGTAACGAGTGTCATTTCTGGTGGCAACGTTTTTCACGCGCTTCGTAGCCATCCGTGAACAACGATGCCACGTCGTGTCAGTAGTGTGTCCCTATCCAGACTTACTCTTGCGAATGTGCGCAAGCTTAATTCGTGCCTTGGCAATATTGGGCAATTAAAATGCGCGGAATAACCCATGTGCTTTGGCTGCTGTGACTGGCTTACTGACCAAACACATGCAGCGGTAGACACCTTTTCTTCTTTCCGTATCTGTTATGTGGTGTGACCGCCTACTGTTAAAAGAGTGGCGCATGGAAAAGAGTGCGCATGTGGTGATTTTTTTCTTAAATATGTTTGTAATGTCAGAACGGTCGCGAACCAGTGCTTTGTTTCCTTTCGCTACTGAACCGTATAGTCGCGCCCTCAACAATTTTGTGTCTCAAAACTCGTTTCTCATTACATCTATTCGCATTTCAGTTCCCTTCAAAATATTGCTTGGATTCTTTTGGTCGGCTTTTCTTTTAGACTGGACAGGAGTGACAGCATTGCCGAAGCATCTGTGGGCCGTCAAAATGGGGCCTGAAGGGTTCACCACCGTGAATGGTGTTTTACTGGATTTTTCTTGCGAGATTGGACTAACCAAAATACTCGACTAACTTCGAGAGACGAATTTCTTTTGTCAGAATACGACCGTAAAACTCTTGAGTGGGGAGGCCAGAGGCGAGTGCACAGCCGCGTCTGTACATGGGACCGTAAAGATTGCACAGGAGCCTCATTCCTTGTCGCCACTGGTTATAAAATCCGGCCATTGGATGTCCTGCTGTGATTTCCGACCGTTTATTCAAATTGTCCGCTGTGCTCAGTACATGCATAGCGTGCTGAAAGCGATAAAAAAAGTTCGAATAACATGATAATGGGTTGTTGCGGATATTCCTGTATGAGGACGCGAACCACTGGGAATACAACAAAATGCAAACCTGTATTTCAAAGGCTACTGTCAGTGGAATGACATGCCTGACTTTTTTTTTTCAAATGTTTGGTTTGCTTTCTGTTAATTGAGATCTAATTGCCAACCTCGCCGTCGGCAGGTTCTTCCCGCGTCCCGGTCCAACTCCTCTTCGCCATTCCTCTGTTCAAAGGTACTACGTAAGCCGCAACCAGAAGCGCGTCGTTTGTGGTGCGCAGTGCCGAATGTTGTGGACGAACAAACGGCGGCAATTCTGGGCGCCGCGAACAAGGAATCACAGCTTCGAATCGAGGCCGCGGGATCGTGCTGCTTGACTCGACTGCTCGCTTTGCGAAGAAAAAAAGCGAGGCATTTCCGGCCCTCCGCGGCCTGCCGGAGTCGGTCTGTCTCCTGTTGACCTTTTCTCTAGGTCGCGTCTGTTTAGCTTGAACGCCGTGGCAGAGGCCTTACCTTCATCGAACAGGTTTATCAGAACTGCAGTGGACGGGTGAAATTTTCGCCTTTCATTTCCCAGAAGTGCCTCGGATGAGGAGCTGATACCCTCGTATCGTGGCAGGTGGTGGGCTTGTATGTTACCAGCTGCGAGAGTTGTTTGCCAAGTTACGCCTTCTCGACGCAGTGTGGTGCATCTGCCCGGAATGTTCGAAGAAACGGCGTCTGCCGCGCGCTCTCGCATGAGCGCGGAGTGATGCCGGGTGCCAAGAAGATCGTCTGCGGCGCCCACGAAGGGATCTCAGTCGCGTGCCGGGGCGGCCGCATATTTGGCCTACCCTCGCGGCGACCCGAGCCGACTCGGCAGTCATCCGATCCACGCGGCGGGGCGACAGCTTGGGCCCTTGCGCGTCGTCGGACGTCACAGCGAATGGCCGCGAAAAGTACCAGCACCACTTTCGGCGCTTGACTCAGCGGGAGGTTACAAGATTAGGTCATAGACTCGGGAAGTTCATAGCAGGAAAACTGTCTGCACACGGACCGTCTGACCACTGGTGGTATATAGAGGAGAACCGGAGTTGTGCAAGCAGTTGCGTCTCGTTTTGACTTTCTCTGTGCCGTGCAAGTCGAAGGGCGTAGCTTGTCACAGCCAGCCCCTTATGCATGCAAAAAAAAAAAAAAAACACTGATTTCTATGTGGTGTGCCCTCCTATGTTATTGGTCAGACACGAGAATTATTCTACCTTGACGGTGGTCGCCGTCTCTCGCGGGAAATACTACTGACGTTCACGTTTTTTTTATCCCTGGATGCATCGTCGTCGTAGTATTAGTCCTTTGTACCAGCGCTGGCCCGCGTTGTCCGAAGGGCCCAGGTAAAAAAAATGCCACGCTTTCAAACGGAAGTTAATGCTAGCTGTGTACAATTTACGCAATTATTTGTTATAAGTGAATTATTTGTGTTCGACTAAGGTTGTAAATATGACAGCGGCAAACGAAAGGCCACGTAAATTGTAAAAAAAAATGCCATAAAAAGGGGGGGATGAAACAAAACAGATGGTCATGACGTCGGGAGTTTCCGCTGTGACATCCTATGTATACCTTGACGGTCTACATAACTCATTGATTGTTGTTTGTGGAATACACGCTACGCTAGCGAAAACAATTGTACTTGTAGCAAAGGTCCCTCGACTTTTCCTGCTCGCGGGAACGGCACGCGTATGTACTGGACGGTACTGGAGTACTTCGAAATCGCTGAAGTCACCCAAGACGTACCGGCGCTATCGCGTTTTTGCCACAGTGAGCAAATATTGCTCTATAGCTGCGGCCTGCTGCGACAGCATCCGCTCGTTGTCACTGTGTGATGTGTTCGCGCCTCCGCCATTCGCGGACGTCAAACGCCGTTTCATTGTGCAGAGTCTTTGTATTCTACAGCTCACGTGCTGTCATAGAAGTCCGAGTTGCAGCAGAAATGCCTTCGCACGCTGCCGCGCCAACTACCGCCACGGTGCATTTGGTTAGAGCATTCGCGTGACCTCGTGCAGCGAGAGGAGTACAACCGATGTAAAATGGCCCAACGTTTGCGCGGAGACTCGGAGGCCGCGAAAGTGCCAGACACAAACTTGTTTGTGGACATCCGCGCTTACCACGGCGATTGCACGCGCAATTACAAATGATATATGATTTGCAGAAGCGCCAGATAGCTGTTTTTTTGTTGTTGTTGTGAGCGACGTCGTTGGGGGGTTTATCGTGCTTGGTATACCACATAAATGAGGTTGTGTATCAGCAAGATTTTGTCTTCACAAAGGTTTGGTGAAAGAAGCCCATGTGTACGGTCTGGCTTAAGGGAGGAAGCTGAAATGACAGATAAGACATGATTAAGCTGAGCGGACTACCGTAACATCTCGCCGGTCTTGAAAACGTCGCTGGCACTTCTCTTTTCAGCGATCTCTGATGAAGGCCGAAAGTGAATTAAGGTCGCCGCGCGCCAAAATGCTCGCGAACTTCCAGGTCATATATCGGAGCTGTGTGCTGTGGTGTCCAGGATTGCGGTCAGTCGGGTGACCGTCTTTTCGTGCCCATGCGGGCAAGCGTTCACGTGGAGAGTCGCAGCTCACGAATGGAGTGGGAGGACGCCCGTTTCGGTGACAAGATATCGCAAGATAACCAAGTGTCTGAGCTGCAGAACTGCCTTTCAGGGCGCGTATTGCATGCCTTTTTGTTTCTGCATGATGTGCGTACTCATTGTCGTGAGTTTTCAATTGCCTGGAGGAATATCTGATAGCTATCAGAGGAGCGCTCTGTTCTTTCCTCTGTTCCCTCTGGTGTCCTTGCTGCGTTACTAATTTTGAAGCATGTTGTATGCACCAGCGCGACCACTCCAACAGTTCTTTAACTCTGTAATGACTTTCACGGAACATTTCCTTCGAGCAGGATTTCACTTTGAGCTGACTGTCCTCTTTTCGTTTGTGCCGCGAAGTTTTCCGGAGGTGTGAGCTTTTTCTTTGTATACCTCATGCGTAATTTCTTTCTCAAGCTCGAGGCTGTGCGCTTACTGAGAAGAGCGCCCGTTATGACACAGCCTTGTTCAACTTGCATGAGAGGCAGATTGAAAAGAGAGCTTGTGTCTGCAGGAGTATGTCAGAGACGTCGGAGGCACCCGCGAGTGCAGGTGGGTGGGCTAACGACCGACTGGGGGCCGATATCCGCGACGGGTGACCGCGGGCTCGGCGCTGGGACCCCCCGCGTGCACCTGTCGCATTAGAGCTTTGGGTCGGCCACCGCGGGCCAGGCCCCAAAAATACGCGAGACGTATCTCGCCGAGGCCAAGGTGGTTCTGCGCCGGGGCTCCATATTTGAGAGCGCCGGTGTCGTTGGAGTCGGGCCAGCGGCGGAGGCGGCCTTGTCGCGGCTGGCCTTCCTGTGCCCCCCGCCGCGGCGTCCCCGACGAGCTGGGAGGGGGGGGGGGGGGGTGCTCGCCCGCTGAGACGCCGGGGGACGCGGGGAGTGAGCGTTCCGTACGTCTTCCGCCGCCGAGAAAGAGCTGCCAGCTAAACTCCTCGCAACTGCACTCTCCATTATAATACATCTATAGTGGCTAGAAAAGTTTTTAGCTACTATAGTGCATCTGCTGGCCACCTCTCGATTAGCCATGCGACGCGTGTTTCTTTTTTTTTTTTTTTGTCCCGACTGTGGCCAATTTATGTGCGTTCAAATAGACGCTATTTCTTTCTCGCCGAACGAGACCTCGGTCGTTGTGACCATTTATCCGGCGCGGGGGAAACGTGCTGGCGAAAAAGTGGACAGACGTGCTTCTCTCGCGGTGTCGTCTTGCTCGTGGCAAGGCCGCGGGGCAGCATTGCAGCATGTAATCGTGTATATTCGGTGCTTTGTTGTGTTTAGCGGCTGTCGGCGCGCAGTCTGGTGCATGTATAGAGGGTCACGCTTCTTCCTGGTTGACTATATGGCGGTCGCCCGTAATCTGCTTGTAGTATACCTCACTGTTATGCTCTTCTGTTTTGTTTTTTTCATGAAAAAAAGGTCTATATAGGATGATGCCAAGAAAGCATAAATGAGGGGTGGCGGGAGTTGGTGTTTGTAGTATTTGTTGAACAATATTCGACATAAGCATGCATGCTCTTGGCAGCTTAAATAAAAGATATCTTGCGTCATGGAACATTGTCACCTACGAAAACCTGTTGGATTCCGTGCGAGTGTTGTGCAGTACGTTTGAGTAGCCATAAGTATATATAATCTCCTTCTATTGACCAGTGTGTACCCTGGTGCCCCTTTGTGTTGGAAGCTAAACTGACTGCCGAAGGTTCGACTCTGCGTAGCGATTGTCTCATATAGTCTTGAAGGGGAAGCGCAACGTAACGACCATATATGTATTTCTGGCAAGTGTCTTCTGTAAATGCAGTGGTTAATTATATATATATATATATATATATATATATATATATATATATATATATATATATATATATATATATATATATATATATATATATATATATATATATATATATATATATATATATATATAATCAGCAGAAGCAGCCTGACTACGCGCCCACTTCAGGACAAAGGCCTCTCCGACGTTCCGCCAGTCAACTCGGCCCTGTGCTTGCAGCTGCTGCTGCCATTTTATAGCCGCAAATTTCTTAATCTCATCTGCCCACCTAACTTTCTGTCTATGCACTACATGCCCGGCCCATGTCCATTTCCTCTTCTTGATTTCAACTATAATATCCTTAACCCCGGTTTGTTCCGTAATACACTCTGCTCTCTTTTTGTCGCTTGAGGTTACACCTACCATTTTCTTTTCCATTTTTCGCTGCGTCGTCCTCAATTTAAGCTGAACACTCTTTGTAAGTCTCCAGGTTTCTGCTCCGTAGCTAAGTACCGGCAAGATGCAGCTGTTATATACCTTCTTCTTGAGGGATAGTGGCAATCTACCTGTCATGATCTGAGAGTGCTTGCCAAATGGGCTCCACCCCATTTTTATTCTTCTAGTTACTTCAATCTCGTGGTTCGCTTCCGCGGTTATTTCCTCTCCTAAATAGACGTAGTCTTTTACAACTTCAAGTGCACTATTACCTATCTCGAAGCGCTGTTCTCTTCCCAGGTTGTTCTACATTACCTTCGTTACCTGCAGATCAATTTTAAGACCTACCTTTCTGCTCTCCTTGTCTAACTCTTAATCATGAGTTGCAATTCATCCCCTGAGTTACTCAGCAATGCAATGTCATTGGCGAAGCGTAGGTTACTATTGTACTCTCCATTAACTCTTATCCCTAACTGTTCCCATTCTAGGCTTCTGTAAACCTCCTGTAAGCACGCGGTAAATAGCATTGGGGAGATTGTGTCCCCCTGCCTTACACCCTTCTTGATTGCATGGTATTCTGTTGCTTTCTTTATGAAACACTATAGTAGCAGTTGATCCCCTGTAGATTTCTTCCAGGATGTTTATATATACTTCATCGATGCCCTGATTCTGCAGTGTCTGCATGACGGCTGATATTTCTACTGAATCAAACGCCTTCTCGTAATCTAAGGCTACGTATAGTGGTTAGCTATATTCTGAGCATTTTTCTATTACCTGATTGATAGTATGAATGTAGTCAATTGTTGAGTAGCCTGTTCGAAATCCTGCTTGTTCATTTGGTTCATTTAATGCTAATGTTGACTTAATTCTGTTAGCAATTGCCTTTGTAAATAGCTTGTATACTACGGAGAGCAAGCTGATCGGCCTGTAATTATTCAAGTCCTTGTAATCCAATTTCTTAAGTACTAAGATGATGTTAGCGTTCTTCCAAGATTCTGGTAGCCCCGCCGCGGTGGTCGAGTGGCTAAGGTACTCGGCTGCAGACCCGCAGGTTGCGGAATCGAATCCCAGCGGCGGCGGCTGCATTTTCGATGGAGGCGAAAGTTTTGTAGGCCCGTGTGCTCAGATTTGGGAGCACGTCCAAAAACCCCAGGTGGCCAAAATTTCTGGGGCCCTCCACTACGGTGCCTCTCATAATCTTATATTGGTTTTGAAACGTCAAACCCCACATATCAATCAATCAATCCAAGATTCTGGTACCCTCCCGGTCAGAAGACACTTCGTAAACAGGGTGGCTAGTTTTTTTAACACAATCTGTTCTCCTTCTTTCAGCAGATCTAGTGTTACCCAATGCTCACCAGCAGCTTTGCCTCTTGGCATTCCCTTCAATGTTGTTCTGACTCTTTCTGCCATTACTAATGGGGTGTCATCTGGATTACTGCTAATTCTTACATTATGATCGTGGTTGTCCCGGCTACTGTACAGATTTTGGGAAAACTCCTCTGCTCTTTCAACTATCCTATCCTTATTGGTAGCTTTCCTTGTCCCTTAGTGGATACATCTGGTTATTGCCTATCCCAAGCTTTCTCTTCACCGCTTTGACGCTTTTTCCGTTCTTTAGAGCATGTTCAATTCTCTCCATGTTATACTTTCTTTCATGGCAAACCTTACGCTTATTAATCAACTTCGAAAACTGCCATTTCTATTTTGTCTTCTGTTTCAGGCTTTCATGCTTTGACGTTTCTTAATGAGGTTCTTCGTCTCCTGGGACAGCTTGCTAGTGTCCCGTCTATAACTATCATACCTCCAACTTCCACTGCACACTCCGTAGTGATACGCGTCAGATTTTCATTAATTGCACCAATGCTAAGGCAGGTGAGAGCCGAGTATCTGTTCTGAAGCGAGACTCTGAATCCCTGTACTGTCCCTCTCAGTGCTATAGCTCATTCATTGGCTTCTTGCGTATCAGTTTATGTCGTTCCTTCTTCAAGTCTAGGTGAATTCGAGACCTTAGCATTGTATGGTCACTGCATCACACCTTGCCAATCACTTGCACATCCTGCACGATGCCTGGGTGTGCACTGAGTATAAAGTTTATTTCGTTTTTACTTTCGACATTAGGGCTCCTCTACAGTTCACTCGTTTTCGGTAGAAGGTATTCATGATCCGTAAATTATTGCGTTCATGCAAATTCCACTAATAACTCTCTTCTGGCATTCCTAGTGCCGATGCCATAATTTCCTACTGCCTGGTCTCCAGCCTGCTTCTTCCGTATACCTTGGCATTGAAATAGTCCATCGGTATAGCATACTGTGTTTTTACTTTACTCATTGCTGATTCTACGTCTTCATAGAAGCTTTCAACTGAAGCGTCATCATGGCCAGATGTAAGCGCGTAAGCCTGTACCACCTTCATCTTGTATCTCTTATTGAGTTTAATTACGATACCTGCCACCCGTTCAATAATGCTATAACATTTCTCTATGATACCTGCTATATTTCTGCTGATAAGGAATCCCGCGCCCAGTTCTCTTCTGTCGGCCAAGCCACGATAGCAAAGGACGTGCCCATTCAGTAGCATTGTATAGGCCTGATCTGTCTAACTTCATTGAGCCCTATTAATGTATTCCATTTAACACCCTCTAGCTCCTCGAATAGTACAGATTGACTTGCTTCATTAGATAAAGGTTTCAGCGTTAAACGTTGCCAAGTTCAGGTTCCAATGGCGGCTTGTCCGGACCTAGAGATTCTTACACCCTCTGCTGCGTTGCAGATCTGACTGCCGCCGTGGTCAGTTGCTTTGCAGTCGCTGGGGGCTGAGGGCCGTGAGGTTGTTGACGTATGCATGTATGTGGAAGGTAGGGGCCAGATACTGCACCAGGGTGGCCATTCTTCTCTGGCGAGGGAGTACGTTACCGGTGGTGGTCACCGGTGAGGCCGCACCCCAGGACTCTCAATGCAGTTCCATGACCACGCGGATTTTTTTTTAAAATCCGGTTGGGAACTGCGCGGCACCGGGATTCGAGCAACGGACCTCTTGCACGCGAGGCTGATGCTCTAATGATTACGCCATCACTGAAACTACGCACACACACACCACACACGCACACTATATATATATATATATATATATATATATATATATATATATATATATATATATATATATATATATGCGCGCGCACGTATGGGCTCATCTTTAAAACAACTGGCTGTCCAAAGTAATCCACAGTTTTCTATTACGCCGCAATTTCTAGTGGACGTTGAACTCCATCAGTCAGTGAAATCCATCTCGCTGGCATGCCACTGCGTACATCCCCCCGAGCCGCTGTCGCTTCAGCCTGTTTGCGGTACAATCGCGTTTTAATGTGAAATGTCAATCACTCCTTGTTAGTGACATTTCTTGTTGTTTCAAAATTGAGTTTCGGTCATTTTCACGTGGCAAATAAGCGTAGACGATACTTCGACTTATAAAAACGAGAGGGAATGGTGTACGTGTGGCGTATGCTGTTAATCAGGAATTGAGACCCCGTTTAAACAAGCGTTAGTGCCTTCTTGTTTATACCACGGTGCATGTAGGTTGCCACACTGCAGTTAATTGGGGCGAAGCGTACAGATTCACTTGTTACCGTGAGAAGCGGCCGTCGGCCTCGTACGGCAGAACAAAGCAGCAACCTGACGCTTCGGGGTATTGTTGTGGCGGCTCGGTGTCCCGGGTCCTGTTCGCACGCTTTCTTCTTGTTATGCACAACTGCTGCTGCCTGCCCTCCCCCCCCTTCTCCGCTGTCACCTTTCTTTCGCGTGACCTTTCGCTGTGACAAGCAGGTTTCGTACTTTGTTGTATACCCGTGCCCTTGAAAGTGTGCAGAGTGCGTGTTCGTGTAATCACTATCCTATCGATAGGATAATGATGAATATAACAAATATAAACAAACTTTCGATAAGGTGCATTGCACACAGAGCTGAGGTACTTGTATAGAAATGTTTGGTCTTTCATGTCGTTGAATTTTTGACCTTCAAATTTTATAGGAAAGTTATTTTTTTAGTCTTATTTTCCCCCACCATGTGGTGCTACATACGCTTTCGCGGCACCTTGTACGTAAAATATCATAGTTGCGTGCACTTCTGGCGGTGCTGTAGCAGTTCGCTGAATCGATATCCCCTGAATTACCAGCGCAGCGGTTTGCTGACTGCGGCATGCAAGAGAGCTTAACAGCGTCAGCATATATTAGCATATCCCAGAGAAAAGGAAGAGAGCTTGCGAGCAGTATGATGTAGGACACTGGAGCAGTAGTGACAAACAGACGAACCGTTATTCGGCTTATCGTCACTAGTTCGCCAACGCCACCCGTGTAGTGAGGAAAGGTGGGCGTATAAATTTTACTATATACTGCAATACTGTACCGTTATCTCAACTAGCCGCAGGCTATAGTTGGCTCGAGTTACACGATCGACTCGATATTGTGGTAGTCTGATGGAAATGGTGCTAAACCACGGTCCCAAAGGTCGCGGGGTCGAATCCCAGGCGCGGCGGCCGCATTTTGGCTGGAGGCGAAAACGCGTGAGACCCTTGTACCAGATTTATAAATCTATAGGTGCACGTTAAAGAACCCCAAGTGGTCTGGATTTCCGGAGCTCTCCACTGCGGCGTACCTCACAATTACACCGTGATTGAGTAACTTTAAACTCTAACAATTATTATTATTATTATTATGATTATTATTATTATTATTATTATTATTATTATTATTATTAGTTGTTATGATATCATAAATGAATGCATTTCACCGCCTTTAAAAGCTGCTCTTTGAAAAGCCACAGACAAGGCTTTGCTACATGATGGCATGGTAGCGCAAACGAAACACGTACAAAGATGAAAACGACGACACTGCGGCGCTTGTGTCTTTTCTTCTCTGTCCGTGTTTCGTTTGCGCTGGCCGTCATCACCATTTTCCAACTCGCTACTCTCTTAAAGACCGCTGCTATGCCGACCTCAGCGTGTATTGGTGTAGTCCCTTCTGGTAGCCGGGCCACTCACTGCCGTAAAGGGCAACATCGCACCGATTGCGTTAGTACAGCCACCGCCGTGTTGTGCGTAAGAACGATTATACACATACATCGCGTAGTCTTGATTGCGAGAAAGGTTCCATGCATGGGCTGAGGTTTAGTGTGATTTGAGTTTGTGGCCTTCAACGTGCACGTGCATGCATGCAGTGACGAATTTGTCCGCATAGTTTCTCGCGACGATAACACTTACTTGGTGATTAGATAATGTATGCGGCGACCTTACCGATGTTGAGCCGGCTCCCAGTGGGGCAGCAACTGCCGATCGATGGTGCTCCTTCATAAAGCCTATGTCGACGGGACTCTGCGTAAAATGTGCCCATTTTGCATAATATTTCTCATACAAGCAGGAGAAAATCTGATGCAGCACGCAACAACAGCCTTCGAGTATGTCTTGCCCTTCTGAAGGGGTCGTCTCGAGCAGGCCCTGCAGCAGCAGAAGCCAGTTGCCTGCCTCTTGAAGTGATATCTCTGCAGGAAACACTTAAGACCCACTTTTTAAGGAGCATTTCTAAAACCAGTCCTGTGTCTATAGTTTAGGGCAGGCCGTCGGAAGCATGTGCGCACTTATTTCAATCCTGCTCAGGCGTCACCTGTCATGCCGTGGAACATTTCACCCTGGACTCTGTCACCATGCACTAAAAATAGTGCCGTATATTCCCAGAATCAGTGCAAAAAGGAAAATGCCCCAAGCAGCAACCCATCAGATAGCGTTGGAGTATATGCACAAAGAATTCGCTGATGAAACGCACATATTCACAGATGGCTGTACAACCCAATGTCGATCGTCGTACTGAGTTTAAGTGCCCCTTACAGAAAAATAATTTGTGTTTCGGCTAGAGAGAGCGACATCTTCTATACGTCAGCTGAGCTATATGGTGTTCGGGGGGGGGGGGGGGGGGGGGCTGTTTTTTTTATACTATACAAGATGCGCCAAAAAGATGGGCAATAGTTACAGATTCTGAAGCAGCCCTACAAAGTATATGGAACAGGCACAATCGTGGTAATTACTCGACATGTAACATCCGAAATGTTCTATCTTCATCCCAAGGCTGAGATTGCTGGACTTAACATTACGTGCCAATGGGTACCTGGCCATGCTGGTATTTCAGGAAATGAAAAAAAAAAAAGTGGCTGAAGCTGCCCGAAATAGACTTCAATACCGACATTTCAGGAGAACATTTTTTACCAAAGCCGATGTTTCAAACATCGCAAGAAAAAAATATGTTCATCATGCAAAAAACCCCATCGGAATTTGCCGGTTCACAAAGATAACTTTCTGTATAGCTTCGACCTATATCGTCGTCTTCGACCTAACGTTTCATACACGATCAGTTATTTGTACCGCATAGGGTGGACAACAAGTCCCTATTGTGATAACTGTGGTAGCATAGAAACATATTGCCTGAATTCACCGCGTGTTTGAACGACGAACGGGCATGATTTGCCACAACAAGTTGACGTTGCGCAACATGTTGCGGCCAGTGCTCGGACCTTTAAAACAGCGTCGCGTTGTATACAGTCATTAGTCAATTACCTGTCCGAAATTGGCCTTGTCGGAAGGCTGTAATGATATAACATTTTCTCATGAAAAATATTAACTTACCTGTCACCCTAATTTTAAACACTTTCATGGTGTTCACGTGCATTTATTTATATTCTTTTTTATCATTCTTTTCTTCCCTTCCTTCGGAAATCTTTTAATCCCGATCTCTATACAGAGTAGCATGCCAGCGATATACAGACGGCGGCAAAAATCTGTTTTTCTGATAAAGAGTCTCTCTCTCTGCGACGACTGCGCGGTATAAAATTTGCGCTCATTCTTCGTAGGTCGTTTTATATTTAATATTGCTACATGCTATCAACAGTATTTTAATAATTGTTGGGGTTTAACGTCCGAAAACCACGAAGTGATCGTGAGTGACGCCGTATGGGGGGTCTCCGAAAATTTAGGCTGCCTGGAGTAATTTCAAGTGAACACAAATCCAGCTACACGAGCCCTAGCATTTCCACCTCCTACGATGGTGCAGCTGCCGTGGACGCAATTTGATCCCGCGAATCTGTGGGTCATCAGTCGAACACCATGCATAAGCTCATAACCACTGGCGTTTCCCGCATTCGCTTGAGTTCTCCCGAGAGACTGCGTTTCACATGGCTTACTTTTGCGTAATTCGAGTTGAAGCGGCAACAGCATGAACTCTGGTTGGCTGCGGCAATATATCAGAGAGAGAGAGAGAAAGTGAAAGCTAACTCGATATTGGCTTCGGCGACAGCCGGTGAGAGTCTGCCGGTGGTCTGCATAAAAAAAAAACATTATGACGCCTGCTATATCCGCTGGGATTTGAGCGCGAAGAAACCTTGCAGCGCGGTTTCACCTGCAGACCGCTCTTCAAATGGTTTCTCTATTTATTGTGGAGTATGTATATATAGCCAACGCGGGATGGAAGCGCCATAGCATCCGGTTACAAGGACTGCTTCTCGAATCGCATGGGAGTGCGCTCTAGCCGTTTGTTTCGACGTCGTTATTTTCTCTTTTTTTTTGTCGATATTTGTTCATAGCTTGATGGCGCCGCGATTTGTATTGTCGCGTCTGTATACCGAGCGCCCAGCCAGGGCTAATACGCTGGCCTCAGTTTAAGCCTATATATTTCTCCCCGCCCTCTCTCTCTCTCTCTCGATGCGAACTGTGTTTCGGAATCGGAATGCCCATGACGGGGCGTTGCTGTGTGCCACCATGTAAAGTCCGGCGACTCAACATGACAAAACTGGCGCTCATCCTTTGCATAACACAGAACGCGCCCACTTTTGTGCATGTAGGCACGCGCCCGTGAATCTGGGCCCCGTTAGTGGCCGTCACCCTTGGCGACATATTTCAAAAGCAATCGGCAAGAGTTCGAAGACACCCAAGTAGTCTCGCAGTACATTGACAGTGTTCGTATAACAAATGGGATACAATAGCCTAAAAAAAAGCTGTGCGAACGGCAATGTTGCTATGAAGGCGATTCACTTTAATTGCCTTTTCAAATGTCATGAATCCGCGGTGGCTAGCTAATAAAGAACAGCTAGACAGGGTTCGCTAAGCTATAGACCAACAAGGCCAAGACTGACATTCTACTATTTCTGAGATCTGGTGGTTCGTCGGGGATCACGGGCGCAACGCCTGTGTAATTAAATGGACAGGAAGACAAAATAACGCGTTCGATTGCCCCAGTCAAAGCAACGTTTGAAAGGTTGATGCTTGCCCCGCCGCGGTGGTCTAGTGGCTAAGGTACTCGGCTGCTGACCCGCAGGGCGTGGGTTCGAATCCCGGCTGCGGCGGCTGCATTTCCGATGGAGGCGGAAATGTTGTAGGCCCGTGTGCTCAGATTTGGGTGCACGTTAAAGAACCCCAGGTGGCCGAAATTTTCGGAGCCCTCCACTACGGCGTCTCTCATAATCAAATGGTGGTTTTGGGACGTTAAACCCCACAAATCAATCAATCAAAGGTTGATGCTTGAGAAACGCATCGATTGAACTGAGACGGCGAGTGTGTCACATCCATCTCGGTAGTACTGTATACTCTTATGTGTAATGGAGGAAGCGCTCGAAAATACGTGCATTCGCGTTTATTCATTTCGTTGGAGAATGCGCCAGCGTCTTGGCGGTGCCGTTGGGAAATTCCTCGGGTGGGCTCGCATGCACATCTCGTCGTACACTGATGTCAGGTACACGTGTCACGGTGAATAGGAGACTTCTGCGGCCTGGCCTCTCCATTGAACGCCGTCGCCTGCGCCGCCCGACGAGATGGCCTTTTGCGTGACTGCGGGGCCATCACGCTCTCCCCTCCTCGTTGCGGAAAAGTGGGACGCACAGCAGTAATTGAGCTGCCGGTGCGGAACCCGCACAAAAGGCTGAACGGGCAAGCACCCTGAGTAGTAGTAATTGGTTATTTGTTCCCGGCAAGAAAGCAAAAGACAAATAGCGGACGAAGTAAAGGCATTAGGCGGCACTGTTTATACCGCTCGTGACATTTGTGTACGGTTCTCGGCGGTTGGGTTGTGGGAAGGGACATTGAGAGAGGACCCATTAGCACTGTTTATGCAATGTGCAGTGAGGCTAAAGCGTACATGCATTAGTAAGTACTGCAAACAGAGTTTGATTACTTTACGATACGCCCCGCCGTGGTGGTCTAGTGGCTAAGGTACTCGGCTGCTGACCCGCATGTCGCGGGATCGAATCCCGGCTGTGGCGGCTGCATTTCTGATGGAGGCGGAAATGTTGTAGGCCCGTGTGCTCAGATTTGGGTGCACGTTAAAGAACCCCAGGTGGTCTAAATTTCCGGAGCCCTCCACTACGGCATCTCTCATAATCATATGGTGGTTTTGGGACGTTAAACCCCACATATCAATCATCAATTACTTTACGATTCGTTAGACTCGCTCCGATGCAATGTGTGATAGGGAAAAGCGGATTATCGCTCGTATACCGCTTTCTATGGCGAACTGCCAAAATTTGGAAATGCCGAACGTGTGCGTTCCTGCCGTAGACGTTGCCGAGGATGAGAATGTCCGGGTTCGCCCCTCCCCAGCCCCTCCCGTTTTTCGTTTGTTCGTATATACGTGCAAACAAACGCACTACATCTTTATCATACGCTCGTGTTTGCTTCATGCTACCCCCATTGAAATGCAGTCGCCTGAGCCATAGTATGCAGTAACTAAGTTCCGATAGAATTGTGGGGCACTGCTCCGTTGCCTCAATAGACTCGATGGCCTTCGACACCCTTCTCTCTTTGTGGTTGCAATACTTGAAAATGCTTCTACCAGCCTCCAGCTGATGTGCGTATAGGTGCCAAAGAGGCTGCTCGACACACGCCGGATTTTGGAATGCGCTCTGCGTCGCCCCGTACATGGCGAGCGAGTGGCCGGGGTATCTAGAGTGGCTGCACTCATTTTGCGGCGTCGGCCATTAGGGCCACGCAGTTGCCCAACTCGCGTGCCATATGCGAACCGCGGCCATCTGTCGCCTACCCCTTTCTCGTCGCGGAGGAATGCGTCGTGTCGTGCGCAGCTGCTTTTGTCTGTACCGACCGTGTAGCGGCCAGGCTCATGGCGCGTTTCGACCTTCAGCCGCGGGCCCGTCGGCTGTCGACATTTCTCGCGGAGTTTGCAAAACAAATGGTCAACTGCTAACCGGCTTAATTATTACGCCAGAGCGAGTTTGCGCGCGCAACGGCTATTTTGAGCTAGTCCCGTCAGATATGTGTGTCTGGCGGGCCGCTTTTGTTGCTTTTTCGGCGGCCCCCGCGGAGGTCGGCCGGCGGCGCCCAGGCAGTGCGGGCGTCGCCACCGTCGTCGGCGCCTCCTTTGTTCCGAGCCGGCCCCGCTGCTGCCGGCGATGCGATCGCCGCCGCGGCTGGCGACGTTCGCGTGGGCGATTCCGGTTTCGTCCCGAAATAGGAGCGCTCCGCCGCCAAAGGGTCCCGCTGCTCGCGAGGAGCCGGATCGCGTGGCACTCGACTGTACTGGGACGAAACTGGCGAGCCACACACACACAAAAGAACCGTACGAAGCGGGGATGGCGCCATTCGAGACGGTGAAATGCAGAGTCGAGCTTTAACTCTTCTGCCTGGGGCCCGCAGCTCTGGCGGAGACACAGTGGTGTTCCGCCGCTGAATTTCCCTTTACGAAGGTCGTGGGTTCAATATCCCGGCCGTGCCGATCGACCGCATCGCGATGGGGATGGGATTCGGAAACGTTCTGGTACCGTATAATATAGTGAACTGATCCAGTTACGGGGAGTGCTAGGACGAACTGAATCCGGAGTACCGTGGCGCCGTTTGCCGCGGTTGCATGACCCGTGTGGGAGGACAGTTAAAGCCACGTAACAAAATAAAGATGACACACACTGCGCTGTGTGTGTTTGGCGTCTTTATCAGTCATTTAGTTTACTAAATGCTAAGCGCTGTACGTCGTTTTTATGTATTTTTGGATAACTAACCTTGTGAAATTTTGACCTATGGAGATGGCTTGGATTTCGAATATGTCGCCATGACAGATGTTTCTTTTCTTGGTCGCGACACCGCTTCGCTCTGTCCTGCGTCGTTTTCGTGCATGATTTGGTGCATGATTGTACCAAAAAAACACGTGTCCATGAATTTCTTTACCGAGCAAAACCCGTCGGTAATATAGACACCTATTGCATAACTTGTTTTTCAAGCCAGTTGTTTTGTCTACAACGTCATCATTTGCCTCAAGATCACAACTGTGACCCCTTAATTGAGCCTCAGCTTTGGTTGGCTTGTCTTGGTAAACAACTATAGGTTTCGCAAAATTTGGATCACGTGCTACCTGTGATACAACTCGGTCCATCTGCGGCGTTTGCAGTTCTTTGAGGGCCGTCGTTGTAGCTGAGCATAAGGTGTCGCGCTTGTAAGCTAAAGGGCGAGGACTCAGATTCCCGGTCGCGGTGTCCCCGTATCGATGGGGGCGAAATGGTGACCATATTAGTCCGAATTCCCCACTGCAGCGTATCTCATCATCATATGGAGTTTTTGGAACTTATATAGGACCCCGTGAACTCTATTCAATAATGACGTATTCGGCTGCTATACTTGTCGCTGCTTGCCGTGCATTCGGCGTGTACATTGCTATACATAGCAGGCGGCGGAAAAGGTGGCGTATCGACGTTGCTCAACTATCAGTTGCCGCGAGCGGTCGAGACAAGACAGTTGAAAAGGGGAAATGTGAGCTTCCTTCCGGCTCTGCTGCAGGTTGCGTCAGACAACTATATATATGACGAACGTCCGATCGCCTGGCAACGTCAGCAGGAAATGCGTCATCCGATGTGTGCGGACTCTGCGAGGGAGTATGGGTTCTTCATCCGCTTATAGCGGTTGTCCTTTTTCGCGGATCTTCATGTTTTCTTTTTCTCTCTCTTTTTAACAGCATCGCAGTGACTGAAGACGTTGAATATTGAATGTCCCCCTGAGAGGAACTTCCTGCCGGCGATTGTCACGAGTCAGTACTGCGTCGTACTAAGATAACACGCATAGAGGCCACGTATCGAGGAAAACATGCTCAACGTTTGCGATCGTATCGCCGACTTGTTCTTATCGGCGCCCGCGCGCTTCGCTTTAAAACCCGCCTTTGCACGCAGTTCATGCATGCCCTCTTCGGTGATGTGTCACGAGGTCCTGTCACTCTGAACTGCGATGTCTTTAAACTACGTTAATTATGACGAATTTGATCAACGATGTTTTCTGCCTCTGTGCGGTGCTTTATGCTGCGACGTTCTCACTCTGCTGCCCCCTTCGAGGTGTGCTCTCGCGCCTATCTCGGTTTCGCTTTGTGCCGTCTTTCGCGGCACAATCAACAAAGGCTGAAGGTCATTTCTCCACGGCCTCGTTAGCGATACGTTGTGTTTTCCACAAGAGTGGTCGAAAAGGAAGACAAAAGGGGCGTTTGTATCTCTTGAAATGACTTCGAGCACTGCAGTCTGTGCGCTGCGAGATGCGCTGTTGGCGTTATTGTGTGAACATGGACTGATAGCTGGACTAGTTGGTGATGCATTATATGGGCAGTAACATCGCACAAACTCACGGGACGAAGAGACGCAAATACGCTTGTTTGGGCTTGTTTGTGTCTCGTCTCTTCGTCCCGTGAGTTGTGCCGCTGTTGCTGCCCATAATGTGCGAACATATTTGTAAATAGCTGTCGATGAAGTTCGCTCCGCATGTGGGGTTGTGAGCTTCCGCGCTTCGCGTCGAAAACGTGCGACAGCCTTTACAACACAGCGCATTAAAGCCTCGCTCTTATCACACGAGTCTCACAGTTTCCTTATTATTGAATTAAGTGTGTAGTGGCGAAGTGTGAATATTTCAAAGAGTGCGAACACGCGAATTTCACGAGTGGTTGGTTGGAATGCATGCCCGTACTGACCAAGTTTGTCTGTACACGTCAGCTATTGCGGATTTTAACTAGCCGAATGTTTGAGTTGATTGACTTTTACAAATACAGGGCATGTGCGGTTGCCGTCGTATAGGAAGGGGGGAAAAACAAGTAAATAATGCAAGATAAGTTGTGGCCGTCACAGCAGAATTGTTGACTGGAAGTACGATGTTCACGTCATTTCGGCCACTGTGAGTGTGTCTATATATATACTGTACAGCACAGCACGTTCGTACAATGGCCGCATTTGGAGGCTCTTCTTATTCAATCATGCCACCTGCGGATATACCGCCACCGTGTATTTTATTTTCCTGCTCTGTGGTCAATTTCCTTCCCGTTACCGAGTAGCATGTGGGCGCCATATACACGGCTGGCAGTATTCTCTGTCATTTAATACAGACCTCTGTCGCGATACCCCCTGTCGCGCGATTCCAGCCTTGCACGAGTACCACCATACGTATGAATCGTTATCGAGCGCACCGAACAACTCGGACCGTGCCCCGTCTCTATAGTTAGCTCTTCATGTAACAGTTACCTCTTTATAGTTAGCTCTTCATGTAACAGTTACCTCTTGTATAATATAAACAAAACTGAGCCGTGCGTGGGACAAATCCAGGCGCTCGCCTTGCTCGGAGTCATTATGATCTGGCCACTCTGACGCGACGCACGCATGCGCGCCTCGCGAGCGACGTCAGACAAGCGTGTGTGTTACGTCACAGGCCCCGCTTACGGCTACGGGGGCCCCTCGTGGTTGCGCCGAAGAGTCGGGGCAGTGACCGCACGCGACGAGTTACGTCACCCCGGTTCCGCTTCCGTTACTGGCGCAATGCTTCCTGCGGCGCCCGTATGGCGCGCAGGTCGCCACCGACTGTCGCTGCTGCCGCGGTTGGCAATAGGGTGTTTAAGTATAAGCAGAGTGAATAAAAAATATATAGAGGCGCGTAATTGAAAGAAAGGTGGAGAAAGGATGGCAGTGGCAGGACCCGCCTGCGCCGAATATAATGTATGAACGCCGGCAACAACTAACCTAGAAGAGGCTCCGCAAGAACGTGTACAGCATGAAGCACGTACTTGGGGCATATAATATTTAACATCTGGCATTTCTGAGCGTGCACAAAATTAATTGCATGAGCGCTTTTGCATTTAACATATTGCATGCCGTGGCCTGTATAGGCCCCGTGACTCGGAGCTTCAATGCCACCGTGTACAGTTAGGTGAACCTGTTTGTCCACGCGTCGAATGATGAATCATCTAAAATTCAGATCCTATATTAGTGGGTGATGCAGAAACTGCGTTCGAGACTCGCTTCCTCAGAGCTGTTATCAACTGTGGCGACTGCATTCTTCACAATAGCGTATACGTTTACCCCACCCACTGTACGTACATCAAGTACGTACAGTGGGTGGGGTAAAATGAGAACCGCGTGGCAAAACGCGACATTTTGACTTTGCCGACTTCTGTAGTGAATTCCATAAGTAGTTTTTTTTTCTTCATTATTTAAGCGATAGGTGCTGGTAGTTGTCTACCTTTTTTATGTGTAAAATATCATCATTTCTCGGAGCGTTAGTGTGGGAAAAATTACGCTCCTGGTGTCGGTGTGTCCGTGGTATACGTCAAAAAGGGGTGAAATTCTACTCGGCCAAATTTTCGGATCCGTGCGTGAAGCTATCTCTGACGTCAGTGCAACAACTTAAGTATTTACTTTATTACCCTACACCACTAGCTACACACCACCGAAAGTTTCGTTCATTAGGTGCGTGGTGCCAAAGCGGAAATTTTTTTCGAATTCGGGCATGGGAGGGGGCAAAACACCACACACAAAAAAAACGTCGGATTGCCTCAGAGATAGTCTTAATAAGTGAACCATTTATTCATACTAATTATATATTATATTTTTTTGGTTTAGGAGTGTGAGGATGTACAAGAGATTATTAGGTGTATGTCGAGCTTCATGGGTGAAAAACGACACGAAAAAGCACTGGCTTTTGTTGCGGTCAGGACTCGCTCCATTCGCGCTACATCGAAGCTGTTCCGCGTTCTTGGCGAGGATGCTTTCAGGAGGTGCATGAAAAATATTGACAGAATCTCCAAGTCAAGCTCTTCACAAACATGTCTTGTAATTTGAGTTTTAAGGAGATTTTTTTATATCGAAATTTTAAAAACAACAAGCGATAGGAAACCTGAAATTCATCGCCTTACAAAACCCGGCCGACGAAGTTGAAATCCACAAAATGGTCGTGCAGTTCTGCATCAAAACAAAAAAAAAAAGGGGGGGGGGAGAAGATGCATCAGAACACATCTATGACCTCGAATGATTGAATAATCTAATGAAGTGCAAGCGCTCAGCAAGAGACACCATTATTAGCACAAAGAGAGAGTGGGCGTGCTTGATCTGCTAGGAGTTTTGGAGCAACACAGTGCCGGGTTCTGTCTGGCTTCATTGTGTGGAGAGCAAGTAGTGGGCTCATGAAGACTGCGGGGTGGCCTACGGAGTGAATTTCAGGTGCTTCTACTCCAAAATCTGATGGGTTGAAATTTTCTCGCGCTGTCTTGTTTTGCCCCACGCTGATTCTCGTTTTACCCCGCAGGTTAGGGCAAAATGAAACGTCTGGTGTATTTTCTATTTCTTTTTAAAACACTCCTTTGAACTCTGGGAGCATGGTCATGCTTGTTCAGCACATACTCTGTACTCAAAGGAAAGTTACCGCATTGACATTTAATGGTAAAGAGGGAAATAAAAAAATGTGTTCAGTATTTTCACATTTTTTGTCGCATTTTATCCTACCGTATACAGGCAGTACGTAAATGCGTGGGGTTGCGTGATATCGGGTTTGTCTGCGTTTGCTGTGATTGTTGATTGATATGTGGGGTTTAACGTCTCAAAACTACCATATATGATTATGAGAGACGCCGTATGGTGTAGGGCTCCGGAAATTTCGACCACCTGGGGTTCTTTAACGTGCGCCCAAATCTGAGCACACGGGCCTACAACATTTCCGCCTCCATCGGAAATGCAGCAGCCGCAGCCGGGATACGAACCCGCGACCTGCAGGTCAGCAGCCGAGTACCTTAGCCACTAGACCACCGCAGCGGGGCTTGCTGTGATTGTACGTTTCCGTTGTAGTAGACTGCAGGTGAGCCTGCATAATAACGTTGTAAGTTTATCATTCTCTTGCAGGGATGTTTCCGATTAGATGGGTGTGTGTGTGTGTGTTGGATGTTGAACTAAATGTGCGTCGAGGTCATAAGCACAGGAAATAAGTCCGTCATTTTTAAAATTTGGGAGTCTATTTAATTCCAGCAATGTATACCACATGCGTGTTATGCAGCCGGCTCGGTTATGGTTGAGGCCGCCAAAGCACATGCATCAGAAAAACAATGGGGTTGGGGCGAGCGCATCCTTGCCCCATCGATTGGTATTTCTGATATTGGAAGTATATATTAAGTATATACACAGCGATACGCGGGAGATCTTGAATTCGAGAGCAAAGTTTTGGTAATGACGGACCGCTCCGCCGAAGAGAATGCTTGGCAAGCAGGCCCGGTGTGTTTCGTTCGTGCTGGTGATAAGCGAACGGAAAAATACATGTAAAAAGAAACTGCATCTTCTCTGCCTGTGAGATAAGAACCGACCGCCGACTATGCCGACTATGCGCCCCTCACGTATGTGAGGGGCGCATAGTCGGCACGTGGCTGCCAGAAAACTGGTCAACTTCGCTTGTCCGCGTCGGCAGATGCGTGTGTTTGTTTGATATATCCTTTTGGTGCACTGCTCCGCGCATCAGCTTGTCTCTATTTTGCACTCCCAAGATAGGGTAAGAAAGGAGAAAAAGAAAGACAGAACTAGGCACCCCTTCGTACAGCTGGACCAAGACCCGGGTCCGCAAGATGGGCACTCCTGAAAGATTTATGGCTGTTTAGCCTGGCTTGTTTTGCCGACGTGCGCGGGTAAAATAACAACGTTACGAGCCTTCAGTCAGCCGATGCACTTATATGCGACAGGCGAAGAAAACGGATACTTTTTTTTCTGGGCGCTCCCAGTTTTTGAGAAAAGCAACCCTGTTTATTTTTGTGTGACCTCTTGCTGAACGAGCTCCTTTTCCATTAAGTGCCTCAACTCCTTCCCCACTTCAAATAGGTCGCATTATTTTGTCGTCGACATCGGCGTGCCTATTGTACAGCGGCAGGGGTGTGAACGAAGCTTTGTGGTCACTTCATGGTCGTTTTGAAAGACGTTCAATGCGCAAAACATGCACGGGCCTTATTTCGGCATGCTTGGTCATTCGGCCAAGGTTTCGGGGCTCCTCTTCAATTAATTCACTGTGCAATGGAATTTATCGACAAAAGCGAAGCGAAAAGGAATTCACAGCAGTATAGATAGCGTACTCTTCTTACTTACACTAACTCAAAACGTGCGTGTATGGGTGATGCAGTTTGCTATATCTGTATATAGGAACCACACTTTGCCTATTCTAGTAGTAATGATTTCTGAAAGAACGGAAAGACGGGCAGTCACATTTCGACGAAGGCAAAACCTTGGAGGCCTGTGTACTTAGATTTAGGTGCACGTCGAAAACCATCGGGTGGTCAAAGTTTCCTGATATACCTGCTACTGCGTCTCTCATGATCATATTGTGGTTTTGGGACGTTCAACCCCAACATTTATTATTATTATTATTATTATTATTATTATTATTATTATTATTATTATTATTATTATTATTATTATTATTATTATTATTATTATTATTATTATTAATCAAGACAGGCAGTCACGGATGCAGGGGAAGAAACATCGGGAATGCATTAAGTGAGCGAACCAAAAAATTTTTGAAGCCTTCATTGCATTGCTGTGTCTACCATTCGTTCTTGCACAGAATGGAGGCTATAGAGGGCGCCACTTCCTGACTCCTTTGAGAGCACGACTGCAGCGTGCAGCGTATACATTTCGTGCATGTCCTTCGTGGAAGCAGACATAATCCCTCGCGAAATTTCCTCGGTGCTGCCGTTCGCGTCAAGTATGTGACGTCAATTAATAACTGGCGCTTACAGACGCACGAGAAGGGCTGCTGTCGTTACATGCGCCCTTTTTGCTGGCGTTCATTTACATGAAATTATTTTAATGGTGGTGAAATGACCACAGAGAGAGAGAGAGAGAGAGAGAGAGACGAAAAAAAAATTTCTGCGTACAGATCAACAAGCGCAGTTCTAATTAAGGTTCAGATTACTTTGACAGATGAGAGACAACTGAGCGGTTTTCTTAATTTTATTTCCAATGGTTTCCACCGCGGTAGACCGGCCTTCGTCAGGGTTTGCGAACAAGAGTAATGTTATGCCTTGCTATATATATATATATATATATATATATATATATATATATATATATATATATATATATATATATATATATATATATATATATATATATATATATATATATATATTATTTATTTATTTTATTTATTTGGACAATACTGCGAACCTTGAAAGGTCCAAGCAGGAGAGGGATGTACATATCCAGCAGACATGCGTATGGATGCAAGATCGACACATGAATGTGAGGGTACATAATCAACAGGTAAGTATACAATCATTATACATTGGATGACAGCAAGGGTGAACACTCTGGCAAAACATTCCAATCGGAAACAGTTCTGGGAAAAAATGAATATTTGTATTGGTCTGTACGGGCAAAGAACGGTGTAATACTTCGGCTATGTTTGTGACGAGACGCTCGACTAGGGTTATTAGCTATGTAATCTTGCGACTGGATTCCCAATTTATTAAAATATAGCTGGTGTAGAAAGTTTAGGCGGGCACTTTTACGTCGGTTGGCCAATGGCTCTAGGTGTGCGAGCTCCAACATTTATTGTTGGACATATATATATATATATATATATATATATATATATATATATATATATATATATATATATAATATAATTGCCAGTCATTAGGGATAACTGACTGTATTTCCAGAAAAGGCAAGTGGGTTAGGGCGAGACAGAAAGTTGGTGGGTAGATGAGATTAGGCTGTTTGCGGGTATAAAGTGGCAGCATCAAGCACAGGACAGTGTTGACGTAAGGAACGTGGCAGAGGCCTTTGTCCTGCAGTGGGCGTAGTCAGGCTGATGATGACGATATATTTATTCGTCCTTTCTGTGTTCCCGCGCTTCCAGTTCGCCGAGCCCCCCTCCCCCCCCCCCCCCCCAACACACACACAAGGAGAGAGACTAATCAACTCGAGTGATTTCGAAATAAACTTTCTGAAAAACAATAGTAGAACAGCCTCTCCAATTCAAGCTGGTTTAGTTTGATCTGCAGCGTCCATTTATATAGACTTAATGTTGCTCTATAGCTGGTTGGGGTTCAGCTTAACAAACGGCGTCCGTGCCTTCAGCTGACTTCCCTTTTTTGTTTTTTGTTTTCTAAAACCATGACGTGTCCCTTTATGTGCGAGCCTGCTGAACGCGAGAGCCGTGGACGCTGCGCTGGGTGACAGCAGCCGCGACTACTCGGGACAGGTTGCAACTGGTCGATCCAGCCGGACGCCACTCTATCGATCACCGGTGTGCCCTTGGCGAATTGGCTCATATGCCGCGATCTATATTTGCCCGATATTTCTTTTTCCCTTTTACTCTCTTTCTCTCTGTAAGCGTTCAACTCGGTGACATTGAAAATGTAGACGCGTGTTTAATTATCAGTAGATGATTGCAGCGTTGGATCTACGCGTGGCAGATTTTTTTTTTACTTTTGAAATGCAAAGAGCGCATTTTCTCGCAGCATCATCGTGATTCACTCTGCTCCATTTTTTTTTTCTTTTCACTCTTGGCCTACACGTTATATAACAACGTTACATGCTGTTGCTCTTACTTTCAATTACTGCTTAGAATTCGGCCCACTCCGCGTCACGAGAGATTACTTTAATTAAGCAGTGTACGTATGGCCTGATTGTGGTAAAACTGGGAGTCGATATTTTCCGAAAGAGATGAGGCGCGCTGCCGACGCTTGTACCCCTGGCGGTGGCCGCATACAACACGAAATGCTCCGCGCATTTCAACTCTGGCGATTGGGATGAGAAGAGTAGACATTTACGTCGCCGAGAAGGACTCGTTACGCTTGAAGTTGGAACGTAGTCAAAACCTGTGGCACCAGAAAACGTAACCAGCGCATGATGGAGTGCAGCACGGCGAAAATATGGAACTACACCGTCGATACCGCAGTCGTGTTGTTTGTTTAAAGTAATGGAGCTCGGCGACTCACGCAAAATGGGGAAGTGCGCATTGAAGAAAGAAAAAATCCATGTTTTATGAAAATGTGACATCACACTTCGGCATTAATGTAGAGCTGAACGCTTCTGTTGCATCTTACTCGCCTCATATATATTCGCATGCCCCGCCGGGGTGGTCTAGTGGCTAAGGTACTCGGCTGCTGACCCGCAGGTCGCGGGATCGAATCCCGGCTGCGGCGGCTGCATTTCCGATGGAGGCGGAAATGTTGTAGGCCCGTGTGCTCAGATTTGGGTGCACGTTAAAGGACCCCAGGTGTTCGAAATTTCCGGAGCCCTATACTACAGCGTCTCTCAATATCATATGGTGGTTTTGGGACGTTAAACCCAACATATCAATCAATCATATATATTCGCAACTTTCACAGATGGTAGCGCTGCCATGCGGCAGCCGTTTACTCTAAGTGTCGTTTGGGGGATGCGCACGCAGCAAGCCCATGCCGGCGTTGAGTCGGGCTCACTTAGACGGTTCGCTGGTGCTTAATGTTGGGTCGCTGGCGATTTGTACGATGGCTTTTCTGAATTTGGTAGTGAACTATCGAAGTTGGACAGATACTGTGAGTCGTAGTAGGAATGAATAATTTTTTTATTGTTTTCTCACTGCTGAGCTGCAGGTACAATAAAATGTGCTGAATGCCGCTGTGCACACGCCGTGCAGTCCAAGGTGAGGTTTCCTGTTTTGCACGAGAAGAAACCTGCAAGAGAGGGAGAAAAGAAAATATTTGTTGTACCTGTGGTATTTCAGTTTAATCATAAAAGCTTAAACGTGCGCAGGTGGCGGCGAAAGTTCGTCGATGCACCCCCCCTCCCCCCACACCTTATTGCATCGTTATATGGAAGAGACATTGCGCCCCCTTCTTGAGTTACTATGGCTGTGTCTTCCCCCCTCCCCTTTTTGCACCTGCCGTGCGCAGGCGTATGAACAGAAGTGAAGAAGCATTTCCCATTAAATGTTTTTCATCAACGGGTCTGTTTTGTAAATTGTTGGGTTTTACTTTTTCCTCAAGCACCCATCACACATCTTAATTTGCTTATAAACTGGTTTGTATATTGCTGTGCACACATGTTAACCATTATGTGTGGTTGCTGATCAGTGATCAGTAAAGCAGCTTATCAGATTTATTTTTGTTGTTATCCTGTATCTGTGACACTATATTCACATGGCAATAAAAATTTTATTTGAAGTTATTAACCGAAATTTTCCGACACACGAATAATTGACAGGCGCAACAAGCGGACGACGAGAGAAATAATGGAAGCGTATAGAATAAGGAAAGGAGGGAACAGTTGCGTCAGCCAAGCGTCAGTTCTACTAACAGATGCGGAATTTGCTTTTTTGGACGTCTCATAACCCAGTGTTTTTCTTTGTGTTACGTTTTTTTGTTTTTGATTTTTTTTGTTTTTTTTACATTTTCTTTTCTTAGTTCTTGACACGTTTTTGTTTCCGGTTGTGGGTGCGTGCATATTTTGTTATATCACGTTGTTGATGATGACAGGGGAAGTCGGGAATGACGTACATGCGTGTGATGTATATATTAGTGTTCGCTTCGAAATAAAATTTTCAGTTGCTAGTAAGCGCTTGTCTGTGTCCTTTCTAAGTGTGTGCATTTTTGCGCTTGTTTCATCATGAACCTTTACCAACACGCCCAACTGGCAGTCATCCTAGAAGTTATTATATCTACGGGGATGTGGTCACCAGCCCAACTTTCGATTCTGTTGCAGATGCTTCTGTACTATCTGTGGGTAAAAAGGAAAAGAAGAAAGTAACTACACCTCGATAGGTGCGGTTCATACGTCAAGTCGACGAGAATAACCGATCGCAGAAAGATACACCCCGCTTCGGAAAGTAAATAATCCGGTAGAGTACGTGGACTTACCTTTATCGTTTTGTCGCTCCCGAATTTGAACGACGGCTTGTGCGGGTATTTGCATGGTCGGGAAGGTGCAATACTTGGATAGTGTTCACGACGCTGTACGTGCATTCCGATGTACCAGGCGTTGGAAACTTCTTCAAAAAATACACCGCACACGGGTTTCTCATCACCCAGTGAGGGTATAATACGTGCTAGAGTCAATGAGCTATGATGTAGCTGTGCTAACGATCCCCCAAACGACAGCCATGTTGAACAGGGACTTTAATGTTGAACTTACACTAGCGCCCTCTCTAGGCGGTGAAAGTTGCGAATACGGTTAATGCCCAACCCCTGCATCCATCTACCAGCTAGGCTAGTCAGCCGCTCTCTACGAATCAACATTAACCGGAACCTTTCAGCGCGCAGACGATGCGCAGTTTTCGTCGGCCTCTCCCTTCGCTCAGAAACCGCACAAAGCCGCCGGCGTTGACAACTGGCCACATGCGGCTGAGGCAAGAGAAGGGGGGTGTGTGGTGCGTCCGGCCATTCCGGTGCGCTTGGGCGGGGTGGCCAGGGGCGCGGTCGCTCCTTCCCTCGCGGCCTCCCTGTGCCGCTTTGCGAGCGAGATGAAAGGCCAGCCGCTCGCGCTTTTGTTGTTCCCGCCTCGGGGCCTTTGAATGTGTGCGTGTGATCTGCACTTTAAGCCGAAAAGGGGTCTATGGTTTGTCCTTTTGGGGGGTAATTAGCTGCATTGCCACAACCGTTACTCCCCAAAGAATGAACGAGTCGTCCTTTCAGCAGTAACTGTCAGGGGACGACCTGTTAGTCCTGAGTAGTTTTGAGGGACGAAATGTCAAGGAGTAATAATTACCGTTTTATGCGAGGAAGTGACTGCGTATGCACTCTAAAAAAAGAGCGAGTAAAAAGGGTGTCTTTTTGTACCACAACAATAATCGTCATCTATATTGCGTTCCATCCTTGCGCTATCGCCCCGTGCCCGATATATTCCGGTCACGATCGACATGGCCATTATCAAGGTTATATTGCATTCTCGATAGGAAAGTGGCCAGCGCCGAGTTTTCAAGAAAGGAAGCGCACGCAAGCCTGATGACGATTATTGTTGTGGGACAAAAAGACAACCTTTTTACTCGATATTTTTTTTAGAGTGTGGACGAACTGTTAGTCCCATCATGAGTAACGGTTGCTCCTTCTCGAAAAAATAGAGAAATAAATTTATTATGAATTACCGAGAACTTGGAGGTCGACAAATGCATTTTAGAAGATATACAATCAATACACAAGAAGTAAACTACAGAAAACTCATGACAAATACCAAGGATTCGAACTTGTGACCATTGAATCAATCGCGTACGTATTCTTGTAGGTACAGTCTAGACGCTGCGCGTTGTGCCATGTTGCTCACACTAGGAATATTCCTTATATTGGAGTTAAGCATTCAGTGTTTGACAAGCAACCATTCGGTGATGACGTTCGTGAAAACGTAAAATGCTTTTAATAGGTATTTCTGCGCGCGTGCTTCGAGCGCATTTGTGTGCTTGATGAGTGTATATATATATATATATATATATATATATATATATATATATATATATATATATATATATATATATATATATATATATATATATATATATATATTGCCGCATGTTTTATTGTATATATTGCCGCAGGTTGTATTGCCGGCGCTGTATTTGTTCGTTACAACATAAATATTCCTATATATGTTGCCGCCGCTGTGTCAAGCTTGCTGTCTTCTTATAGTACAGAGCGTGGTTTGTTGTCGCTCAGCGAAAGTGTCTGTTTAGTACCAAAGAAAAAAAACACACGAACGTTTAAAGAAACAAACAAGTTTATTCAGCGACTCGTGTCCATTTTGCACCATCGTGCGCACACATGAATTCAGCAACTTTTATGAGTACCAAAGGTAAAATGGCTTCCCTGCACTCTAGGAGAGACAATAAAAGATATAATGTTTATTAGCCGACTTCAGGAAGTGCACCCGTACCATCGACAGCTGCTAAAAGAGTGTTCGTAGCCGCAAGATGTTGACTTTCTTTGGAAGACGCAGCGTTCTGTCATCGATTTCCTGAAAAAAAGTAGTTGCACGAGCATTCATTATATCTGACAGAACTGTTCGTGCGCTTGTAGTTACGTCCCATCGCGTCAGTTGGAAATGCCGCATGCGTAATAATTAGAAGGAAACTGCTTTTTCACAGCACCCGTCATAATGCAATCGAACAGTTCAGAACGTGTTATGTGGTTCAAGAAGCCCGTTCTCGAATTTAACGCTTCAATCTATAGCTGCGATACGCTTGTGGACCCACTTATTTATCAACGAGGCTTGCGCTTCATTTTAGAGATATAAACTCAAAACATATCTAGCATATCAAACGAGGGAACTCGCCGACGTAGTCACCAACTGCTTGTGTTAGCGGTGCCAAGCCAAGCTTTCCTAAATTACTTGCTTACCTTGCAAAAGATGACATTGTTTGGAGTTTAAGTGAACTTTCTTTTTAGAAGCCGCGAAAAGTTCTGATGAATAATGCTTATTTGTGCTGCACTGAAAACAAAATAATTTTTCAACAGCTGTACTTGCTACAGATAATGTTGAGCCCTCATCGAGGTCACCACGTCTCGATGGCCCATTCACCACGCTTGTAATTTTATAGCAGACGAGGCAGCACTCGCAACGCTGTGTAGCGCGAGCTAATCAACCATGCGGGCTTGGTTCGCGAAGAACGTGAGTTTTGAACAAGCGGTGATCGTTACATATCAGCAGGACACAAGTGAAATATCGCGGAGTGACGGCAGCCTTGTTTACACTCGCCTCTCAGGCGACATCCCTGTCGGCGCGTAGCATTTCGATAGACGTCAGACTCTGCCCTGGCGGCGCTTGTAGACTTGTAGCCTGTAGTGAACCCCGGGACGAAGCAATGACTGTTTTCGCGCCATGAGAGTGCATACAGAAGCATTGGTGTCAGAGTGCCACCGCAATTAAAAAAAAAAAAAAAAACGAGGACGAACGCGCCCGGCGAAACCGTCGAAAACGTGCAAACAACGAATAAACGATTGCGCGCGCCCCCACACGGCTCCTGATGATGGATGGTAGCGCAGACAACGAACACGGACAAGAGAAGGCACATAGACACAACACAGCGCTACGGGACACGTGGCAAAAAGCTGTAGCTGTGTATCTGCAAAGAACATTAAACTTGCTTGACATAAATGACCCCTTCCTGACAAAAAATTCGGAACAGGTGATAAGTTTCGTCAGGGAACGAAAAAACATAGGGTTAAAAGCGTTTTCGGCTGACATAAAAGATCTGTACTATTCTCTGCCACAATCAGCAGTATTAACAAGTGTTGGCGAATGCATCGATGAGTACGGTGCCGTTAGATTTAGCTCACAAGCAGGTACGTCCGTCGACAATTTCTTAGAATTACTTAGGTTTTACTTGTCGTCAACGTTTATTGAAAACAATGGTACCCTGTATCTGCAAAAACAAGGAGTATGCATTGGCTCGTGCTTAGCACCAGTTTTAAGTAATTTGTTTTTGGCTGAAATGGACAGGAGGCTATCAGGACGCCTAAATGAATACAATGTTGTGCACGTATTTAGGTACGTCGATGACTTTTTAGTGTTTATCAATGACAGAACTGCAGATTTTGCTACTCAATGTAGTAGCGTGTGTAGCGTTTTTCGTGAGGGGCTTAACCCACTTGAAGTGACTATTGAAATGCCATGTGACGGAAGGCTCAGATTTCTTGACATTAACTTTCAATTCTCAGATGAAAAGACATGCTGGTGTTACGAGTCCAGAGCAAGTAAGCCTTTACTACAGTTTCACTCAGCGCATACTAAACTGGTAAAACGAGGCATTGCGAAGATGTGCTTGAGTGAGGCACTAAAGAAGTCCTGCCGGTGCCTCATGAATGAAAGCTTCAGACAACAGGTCTCGAGGCTAAGCAATGCCGGGTACCCCAAGAGCCTCGTCGTGTCCGTTGCTGAAGGATTGCACAGAAAAGTGCTGGAGAAAAGATGTGAAGGGATGGATAGGGTGAGCTCAAGAAAGGAAAGTTTTGCCGTAATTCCATACATGCATAAGGTTTCTCACAGGATAAAAAAGATTGCGAAAAATGTGGCACTAACGTAGTTTTCTCGGCACCCAATAAGTTGGTGAGTCTTTGCAGAAGCACAAGACCAGACAAGGGAAAATCAAATGTATGCCAAAAGAAACATAGAAACCTATTTGTGGAGTGCATCATGTGTGTTGTCTACCTCATTCCACTTACTTGTGGAAAGTGTTATATCGGTCAGACCAGTAGATGCATAAACGATCGCTTGCGCGAGCACAATAACAAAGTAAATAGTGTTGTTCCTGATGGTTTTCTTTCCCTTCATTGCCAGAGATGTAATTGCACACCGAAATTCAAGGAAACGGTTATAATCAATAGAAGTAGGCACGAGATGACGCGGTTGGTATTGGAGGCCGGCAGAATTGCAGAGCTAGGTGACACGTGTGTGAGCAGCCCATCAGTGGTGTTGACAGATAAGGAACTTGATTACATGTATTCGCGATAGGGTTTGTGGTAACATGGGATAAAAGGAAGAAAGAAAAAGTAGAAAAAGATTGGAAAATATAAAATTGTAAAGTATTGGAACACGCGCGTTGGTTATATTTGATGGTTTTTAGAGCTACGCACGTGCGACGTTGGCGTGGTGGATCGCATACACCACGGAGATCTGCGTGTAATAAACTGTTGTTGAAAGTTAGCGCTGTGTTGTGTCTATGTGCCTTCTCTTGTCCGTGTTCGTTGTCTGCGCTACCATCCATCATCATGCAACCATACCAACAAGCCCAAATCGCCACCCTCATTGACTTCATTTCTCGTTCAACGGGCTCTTTCGTTCATGTACTGCGAGATCCTTCGGGTGTTGTAGCCCTCATCGTCAACGCCGTGTGCAAGGCAAGAACGCTCAGCTTTTCCATAAGGAACAAGATTCTACCAGAGGATGTTCGAGCGCTCTTCGGAGGGTGTACCCCTTCAGATGGGCACAGAACGAGGATCATGAAAATTCAGCGCTCAGAATGGCTTCGACAGGTACGCCTTTTCAGAGCCTACCTATGGGCGCAGATGCATCGAACTTACGAGTCATATGCAGCGGAGATTCACTTTCGAAAGCATCTACGTCTGGCAGACCAAATGATAGAATTCCACTGGAAGCTTCAATTACGACTGTTACGTGATTTGGTGGACAAAGTGCGCGTGAGTGCAACCTCCAACGTTCATGTGGCAGAAGGCATCTGCTTACCGGACTTTGTACTAGAAGTATTGGGACTTGGGCCAAAGTTTGCCGTGCAACCTCAAAAGAACAAGCCGGAACTCGTATCAATTGTACGTCAAGTGTCGAAGCGGGTTCCCGAGGATCAAGCCACCAGGATCATCAACGAAGGTGTGGACGCTTTAAAATTGTGTAGGCCTCCATGCCGCAGTTTGCCTCTCAAACGCGTGGAAACTTACTTGACACAGCATGCTCTGAGTGTACTTCCAGTCGATAAAGAAGGAGGGTTTGCGGTTTTCTCGCATGATGAATTTAAAGAAAAGGCTAAAAGTGCTATTACGGCAGTGTTCAGCGAAAAGAAAAGTATTTCGATTGAAAAAGTGAGGGGAAAAGCAATAGAACTTTGTAAGAGGATGAATCTAGAAGGTGTGCTTAGCGGTATCAGAAAAAGTAAAAATGACAGTCTGGATGTGTTCTTTAGTGCTAAAACGCATAAGGAAGGAGTACCGTTCAGAGTGATAGTGTCGGAGAAGGACACGTGGCAAAAAGCTGTAGCTGTGTATCTGCAAAGAACATTAAACTTGCTTGACATAAATGACCCCTTCCTGACAAAAAATTCGGAACAGGTGATAAGTTTCGTCAGGGAACGAAAAAACATAGGGTTAAAAGCGTTTTCGGCTGACATAAAAGATCTGTACTATTCTCTGCCACAATCAGCAGTATTAACAAGTGTTGGCGAATGCATCGATGAGTACGGTGCCGTTAGATTTAGCTCACAAGCAGGTACGTCCGTCGACAATTTCTTAGAATTACTTAGGTTTTACTTGTCGTCAACGTTTATTGAAAACAATGGTACCCTGTATCTGCAAAAACAAGGAGTATGCATTGGCTCGTGCTTAGCACCAGTTTTAAGTAATTTGTTTTTGGCTGAAATGGACAGGAGGCTATCAGGACGCCTAAATGAATACAATGTTGTGCACGTATTTAGGTACGTCGATGACTTTTTAGTGTTTATCAATGACAGAACTGCAGATTTTGCTACTCAATGTAGTAGCGTGTGTAGCGTTTTTCGTGAGGGGCTTAACCCACTTGAAGTGACTTTTGAAATGCCATGTGACGGAAGGCTCAGATTTCTTGACATTAACTTTCAATTCTCAGATGAAAAGACATGCTGGTGTTACGAGCCCAGAGCAAGTAAGCCTTTACTACAGTTTCACTCAGCGCATACTAAACTGGTAAAACGAGGCATTGCGAAGATGTGCTTGAGTGAGGCACTAAAGAAGTCCTGCCGGTGCCTCATGAATGAAAGCTTCAGACAACAGGTCTCGAGGCTAAGCAATGCCGGGTACCCCAAGAGCCTCGTCGTGTCCGTTGCTGAAGGATTGCACAGAAAAGTGCTGGAGAAAAGATGTGAAGGGATGGATAGGGTGAGCTCAAGAAAGGAAAGTTTTGCCGTAATTCCATACATGCATAAGGTTTCTCACAGGATAAAAAAGATTGCGGAAAAATGTGGCACTAACGTAGTTTTCTCGGCACCCAATAAGTTGGTGAGTCTTTGCAGAAGCACAAGACCAGACAAGGGAAAATCAAATGTATGCCAAAAGAAACATAGAAACCTATTTGTGGAGTGCATCATGTGTGTTGTCTACCTCATTCCACTTACTTGTGGAAAGTGTTATATCGGTCAGACCAGTAGATGCATAAACGATCGCTTGCGCGAGCACAATAACAAAGTAAATAGTGTTGTTCCTGATGGTTTTCTTTCCCTTCATTGCCAGAGATGTAATTGCACACCGAAATTCAAGGAAACGGTTATAATCAATAGAAGTAGGCACGAGATGACGCGGTTGGTATTGGAGGCCGGCAGAATTGCAGAGCTAGGTGACACGTGTGTGAGCAGCCCATCAGTGGTGTTGACAGATAAGGAACTTGATTACATGTATTCGCGATAGGGTTTGTGGTAACATGGGATAAAAGGAAGAAAGAAAAAGTAGAAAAAGATTGGAAAATATAAAATTGTAAAGTATTGGAACACGCGCGTTGGTTATATTTGATGGTTTTTAGAGCTACGCACGTGCGACGTTGGCGTGGTGGATCGCATACACCACGGAGATCTGCGTGTAATAAACTGTTGTTGAAAGTTAGCGCTGTGTTGTGTCTATGTGCCTTCTCTTGTCCGTGTTCGTTGTCTGCGCTACCATCCATCATCATGCAACCATACCAACAAGCCCAAATCGCCACCCTCATTGACTTCATTTCTCGTTCAACGGGCTCTTTCGTTCATGTACTGCGAGATCCTTCGGGTGTTGTAGCCCTCATCGTCAACGCCGTGTGCAAGGCAAGAACGCTCAGCTTTTCCATAAGGAACAAGATTCTACCAGAGGATGTTCGAGCGCTCTTCGGAGGGTGTACCCCTTCAGATGGGCACAGAACGAGGATCATGAAAATTCAGCGCTCAGAATGGCTTCGACAGGTACGCCTTTTCAGAGCCTACCTATGGGCGCAGATGCATCGAACTTACGAGTCATATGCAGCGGAGATTCACTTTCGAAAGCATCTACGTCTGGCAGACCAAATGATAGAATTCCACTGGAAGCTTCAATTACGACTGTTACGTGATTTGGTGGACAAAGTGCGCGTGAGTGCAACCTCCAACGTTCATGTGGCAGAAGGCATCTGCTTACCGGACTTTGTACTAGAAGTATTGGGACTTGGGCCAAAGTTTGCCGTGCAACCTCAAAAGAACAAGCCGGAACTCGTATCAATTGTACGTCAAGTGTCGAAGCGGGTTCCCGAGGATCAAGCCACCAGGATCATCAACGAAGGTGTGGACGCTTTAAAATTGTGTAGGCCTCCATGCCGCAGTTTGCCTCTCAAACGCGTGGAAACTTACTTGACACAGCATGCTCTGAGTGTACTTCCAGTCGATAAAGAAGGAGGGTTTGCGGTTTTCTCGCATGATGAATTTAAAGAAAAGGCTAAAAGTGCTATTACGGCAGTGTTCAGCGAAAAGAAAAGTATTTCGATTGAAAAAGTGAGGGGAAAAGCAATAGAACTTTGTAAGAGGATGAATCTAGAAGGTGTGCTTAGCGGTATCAGAAAAAGTAAAAATGACAGTCTGGATGTGTTCTTTAGTGCTAAAACGCATAAGGAAGGAGTACCGTTCAGAGTGATAGTGTCGGAGAAGGACACGTGGCAAAAAGCTGTAGCTGTGTATCTGCAAAGAACATTAAACTTGCTTGACATAAATGACCCCTTCCTGACAAAAAATTCGGAACAGGTGATAAGTTTCGTCAGGGAACGAAAAAACATAGGGTTAAAAGCGTTTTCGGCTGACATAAAAGATCTGTACTATTCTCTGCCACAATCAGCAGTATTAACAAGTGTTGGCGAATGCATCGATGAGTACGGTGCCGTTAGATTTAGCTCACAAGCAGGTACGTCCGTCGACAATTTCTTAGAATTACTTAGGTTTTACTTGTCGTCAACGTTTATTGAAAACAATGGTACCCTGTATCTGCAAAAACAAGGAGTATGCATTGGCTCGTGCTTAGCACCAGTTTTAAGTAATTTGTTTTTGGCTGAAATGGACAGGAGGCTATCAGGACGCCTAAATGAATACAATGTTGTGCACGTATTTAGGTACGTCGATGACTTTTTAGTGTTTATCAATGACAGAACTGCAGATTTTGCTACTCAATGTAGTAGCGTGTGTAGCGTTTTTCGTGAGGGGCTTAACCCACTTGAAGTGACTTTTGAAATGCCATGTGACGGAAGGCTCAGATTTCTTGACATTAACTTTCAATTCTCAGATGAAAAGACATGCTGGTGTTACGAGCCCAGAGCAAGTAAGCCTTTACTACAGTTTCACTCAGCGCATACTAAACTGGTAAAACGAGGCATTGCGAAGATGTGCTTGAGTGAGGCACTAAAGAAGTCCTGCCGGTGCCTCATGAATGAAAGCTTCAGACAACAGGTCTCGAGGCTAAGCAATGCCGGGTACCCCAAGAGCCTCGTCGTGTCCGTTGCTGAAGGATTGCACAGAAAAGTGCTGGAGAAAAGATGTGAAGGGATGGATAGGGTGAGCTCAAGAAAGGAAAGTTTTGCCGTAATTCCATACATGCATAAGGTTTCTCACAGGATAAAAAAGATTGCGGAAAAATGTGGCACTAACGTAGTTTTCTCGGCACCCAATAAGTTGGTGAGTCTTTGCAGAAGCACAAGACCAGACAAGGGAAAATCAAATGTATGCCAAAAGAAACATAGAAACCTATTTGTGGAGTGCATCATGTGTGTTGTCTACCTCATTCCACTTACTTGTGGAAAGTGTTATATCGGTCAGACCAGTAGATGCATAAACGATCGCTTGCGCGAGCACAATAACAAAGTAAATAGTGTTGTTCCTGATGGTTTTCTTTCCCTTCATTGCCAGAGATGTAATTGCACACCGAAATTCAAGGAAACGGTTATAATCAATAGAAGTAGGCACGAGATGACGCGGTTGGTATTGGAGGCCGGCAGAATTGCAGAGCTAGGTGACACGTGTGTGAGCAGCCCATCAGTGGTGTTGACAGATAAGGAACTTGATTACATGTATTCGCGATAGGGTTTGTGGTAACATGGGATAAAAGGAAGAAAGAAAAAGTAGAAAAAGATTGGAAAATATAAAATTGTAAAGTATTGGAACACGCGCGTTGGTTATATTTGATGGTTTTTAGAGCTACGCACGTGCGACGTTGGCGTGGTGGATCGCATACACCACGGAGATCTGCGTGTAATAAACTGTTGTTGAAAGTTAGCGCTGTGTTGTGTCTATGTGCCTTCTCTTGTCCGTGTTCGTTGTCTGCGCTACCATCCATCATCATGCAACCATACCAACAAGCCCAAATCGCCACCCTCATTGACTTCATTTCTCGTTCAACGGGCTCTTTCGTTCATGTACTGCGAGATCCTTCGGGTGTTGTAGCCCTCATCGTCAACGCCGTGTGCAAGGCAAGAACGCTCAGCTTTTCCATAAGGAACAAGATTCTACCAGAGGATGTTCGAGCGCTCTTCGGAGGGTGTACCCCTTCAGATGGGCACAGAACGAGGATCATGAAAATTCAGCGCTCAGAATGGCTTCGACAGGTACGCCTTTTCAGAGCCTACCTATGGGCGCAGATGCATCGAACTTACGAGTCATATGCAGCGGAGATTCACTTTCGAAAGCATCTACGTCTGGCAGACCAAATGATAGAATTCCACTGGAAGCTTCAATTACGACTGTTACGTGATTTGGTGGACAAAGTGCGCGTGAGTGCAACCTCCAACGTTCATGTGGCAGAAGGCATCTGCTTACCGGACTTTGTACTAGAAGTATTGGGACTTGGGCCAAAGTTTGCCGTGCAACCTCAAAAGAACAAGCCGGAACTCGTATCAATTGTACGTCAAGTGTCGAAGCGGGTTCCCGAGGATCAAGCCACCAGGATCATCAACGAAGGTGTGGACGCTTTAAAATTGTGTAGGCCTCCATGCCGCAGTTTGCCTCTCAAACGCGTGGAAACTTACTTGACACAGCATGCTCTGAGTGTACTTCCAGTCGATAAAGAAGGAGGGTTTGCGGTTTTCTCGCATGATGAATTTAAAGAAAAGGCTAAAAGTGCTATTACGGCAGTGTTCAGCGAAAAGAAAAGTATTTCGATTGAAAAAGTGAGGGGAAAAGCAATAGAACTTTGTAAGAGGATGAATCTAGAAGGTGTGCTTAGCGGTATCAGAAAAAGTAAAAATGACAGTCTGGATGTGTTCTTTAGTGCTAAAACGCATAAGGAAGGAGTACCGTTCAGAGTGATAGTGTCGGAGAAGGACACGTGGCAAAAAGCTGTAGCTGTGTATCTGCAAAGAACATTAAACTTGCTTGACATAAATGACCCCTTCCTGACAAAAAATTCGGAACAGGTGATAAGTTTCGTCAGGGAACGAAAAAACATAGGGTTAAAAGCGTTTTCGGCTGACATAAAAGATCTGTACTATTCTCTGCCACAATCAGCAGTATTAACAAGTGTTGGCGAATGCATCGATGAGTACGGTGCCGTTAGATTTAGCTCACAAGCAGGTACGTCCGTCGACAATTTCTTAGAATTACTTAGGTTTTACTTGTCGTCAACGTTTATTGAAAACAATGGTACCCTGTATCTGCAAAAACAAGGAGTATGCATTGGCTCGTGCTTAGCACCAGTTTTAAGTAATTTGTTTTTGGCTGAAATGGACAGGAGGCTATCAGGACGCCTAAATGAATACAATGTTGTGCACGTATTTAGGTACGTCGATGACTTTTTAGTGTTTATCAATGACAGAACTGCAGATTTTGCTACTCAATGTAGTAGCGTGTGTAGCGTTTTTCGTGAGGGGCTTAACCCACTTGAAGTGACTTTTGAAATGCCATGTGACGGAAGGCTCAGATTTCTTGACATTAACTTTCAATTCTCAGATGAAAAGACATGCTGGTGTTACGAGCCCAGAGCAAGTAAGCCTTTACTACAGTTTCACTCAGCGCATACTAAACTGGTAAAACGAGGCATTGCGAAGATGTGCTTGAGTGAGGCACTAAAGAAGTCCTGCCGGTGCCTCATGAATGAAAGCTTCAGACAACAGGTCTCGAGGCTAAGCAATGCCGGGTACCCCAAGAGCCTCGTCGTGTCCGTTGCTGAAGGATTGCACAGAAAAGTGCTGGAGAAAAGATGTGAAGGGATGGATAGGGTGAGCTCAAGAAAGGAAAGTTTTGCCGTAATTCCATACATGCATAAGGTTTCTCACAGGATAAAAAAGATTGCGGAAAAATGTGGCACTAACGTAGTTTTCTCGGCACCCAATAAGTTGGTGAGTCTTTGCAGAAGCACAAGACCAGACAAGGGAAAATCAAATGTATGCCAAAAGAAACATAGAAACCTATTTGTGGAGTGCATCATGTGTGTTGTCTACCTCATTCCACTTACTTGTGGAAAGTGTTATATCGGTCAGACCAGTAGATGCATAAACGATCGCTTGCGCGAGCACAATAACAAAGTAAATAGTGTTGTTCCTGATGGTTTTCTTTCCCTTCATTGCCAGAGATGTAATTGCACACCGAAATTCAAGGAAACGGTTATAATCAATAGAAGTAGGCACGAGATGACGCGGTTGGTATTGGAGGCCGGCAGAATTGCAGAGCTAGGTGACACGTGTGTGAGCAGCCCATCAGTGGTGTTGACAGATAAGGAACTTGATTACATGTATTCGCGATAGGGTTTGTGGTAACATGGGATAAAAGGAAGAAAGAAAAAGTAGAAAAAGATTGGAAAATATAAAATTGTAAAGTATTGGAACACGCGCGTTGGTTATATTTGATGGTTTTTAGAGCTACGCACGTGCGACGTTGGCGTGGTGGATCGCATACACCACGGAGATCTGCGTGTAATAAACTGTTGTTGAAAGTTAGCGCTGTGTTGTGTCTATGTGCCTTCTCTTGTCCGTGTTCGTTGTCTGCGCTACCATCCATCATCATGCAACCATACCAACAAGCCCAAATCGCCACCCACACGGCTCCTCCTCGGAGGCTTCAGTGCTCTCCGTAGGCGCCGCTCGCCGCCCATCTTACTTTCCTATTCCAGCCACTGTAGCCAGGCGCCGGTCCTGCCATATACTCGCAGGCGCGTGCCGTGCTGCGTTGCTTTGACGCATGCGCGTTTCAGCGCGTCCGGCGTCCCTCCGTCACGAAAAGAGGGAGACGCAGTGTTGTCTGGGTAACGCATAGGCGCCAAATGCAGCATGTCGCATTTCCCGCCGGGCCGCGCCGACGGCCGCTGGTCGCGCCTGGCGTCAAACTATAGAGTGCTCGCGTTTTGCTAACGTAGCGTCGCTGTGTCCAGCGTGCGTGTGCGTCAACGCTACATTAGACCTTTCATGATGCGCTCGCGGCCGTTTTGCTAGCTCCACATATACGAAATTTGGTATCACGTGACGTGAATAGATGACGAAGGTAAACGACACATCCAAACATGATAATCGTGACATGGAAATTATGTATGGCATCATTTACCTCCACCTCGTACTATTGTGCGGATTTTAAAATGACATATCAACCTTTCTCATTTGTGCTTCGCATATCATCGATTCCAACTGTACGTGGGATCTGCCAATTTTTATTATCCCCATTTTAATTGCGCTGATTTCTTTTTGTCTGCATTTTCGTTCTTTTTATTTGATTTTTTTCTGATGACTATATTGAATGGTTTATTTTTGTTTTATTATTGTGTGCGTCTGCACTAAGGCCTTATGGTTTTTTTCGGCAAATTAAATACACGATTTTATTATTATTATTATTATTATTATTATTATTGTTGTTGTTGTTGTTGTTAATCAGCATCATTATTTCTTAAAGACCTTTGATGATATTTGGGCAGTTTAATTAGTCTGCTGTCAACGCCCAATAATCAAAACAGGACACAGAAGAGGGAGGAAGTTAAGGCGGCAACGGGGCAGGGGGATTGCTCAGAAAGTTGAAAGCAAAGCGCTACTTTCTTAGTGCGTGCGTGTCACGCTGTGTTTGTCCTTCCTTGTCTTGTGCAGTTGACTCGTCCTTCTTTTGTGCGACTGTTGCACGGCTGCATGAAATCTACAGAACCGAAACTAATCGCTGCAGAGCGCAACTTGTACTTGCTACTACAATGTTTGCTGTTCGCAGATTAGCAGGCTACTTAGAACTAAAAAAAAAAAACTAAAAAGAATACTACAATCTTAGAACGTTGAGCTCAAAATGAAGTGCTTTTACCCACGATATGACTTTCGGGAGTGGCCTCGAATGCTGAAATTTACTTCTCGTACAGTCACTGCCAGGTGTTTTTTTTTTTTGTTCTCATGGGTGAATATATATATATATATATATATATATATATATATATATATATATATATATATATACACGTGCGTTTTGTTAGGTGGTGGGTGAACTGCCATGTTTCAATGAATGCGTTTGTGTTCGTAACAGGCGTTGTGCAAACTAGCTGCGGTGGAAGCAGACCGCGATGGTCTTTTGCCGCCCCCTTGTTTTCATCTTGTGTCAGAAAGGCTTGCCCTTCATTCGCCCTTAAGCGCGGAGTTTGAAACTGACTAGTCCCACTTCTGCGATGCAGAACTGCCTGGCGCGGGCGCTGTACGACAACATCGCCGAGTCTCCGGAGGAGTTGGCCTTCCGCAAAAATGACGTGCTCACAGTGCTGGAGCAGAACCCGGGCGACCTGGAGGGCTGGTGGCTGTGCGCGCTCCGAGGCCGCCAAGGGTTGGCCCCGGGCAACCGGCTGCGGCTCATGCCCGGCATGTATGACCCGACGGGCTTGGGTTACGCCGCACCAACGGGGAGCCCCGACCTCGCGGCCACTGCGCCCCTGGTGGCGCCCGCGGGCACATACCCAGGGCCCGGTCAGCGTCACGCACGCCGCCGTTCGTGGCGGGTGGACCCCAACAAGGTGCGTGGCACCGCAGGGAGGTCTTCTTTTAAGTGCGTAGCACTGTAGGGACTCGGCTTGTCGTTCATCCACCGACTCATGTCTCGGGGTCGTTCAGGGGTCAATACAGGCATAAAGCAATGATGACAATGCTCAAAACCAATGCAAGACAAGTTGACGAGGCAGTGGCAAATGCCAAGGGAATCGCTACAGCTACTAACTTCCTCGGGTTTCATGGTATAGTACATCTGCATTAGGCGCAGGGTTTAGAACTGCACTGAGATTACACAAGAACGACATTTAGTGCAATGCTTTTTTTTTTTTTAAGTAGAAGGTGCGCCATGCATAGAAGAATGCCTGAAAGAGATTTACGCAATGGATGGTCTTTATCAGCATTTCTTTTCTAACAACTTTGAGCCTTATGCAATGCTGCTCGTTGTTTTACCATGTTTTTGAAGCGCTTGTGTGCCCCATAAACGCCATTGCACTTTCTTTTATGGTGCATTTTACATACTTTTATCCCAGCAGTATATACTACAGGTTCCTTTTACTCTTAGTCCCCCACTGAATTGTGCACGTTTCATATACTGGGCATTTCACGAAATGTGTCTAAAATCCTCAAAAATGTGGTATTTCTTTTGATGCCTTCATGATTACTTCTTGTCTAGGTGCTGGTATCTTAAAATGGTTAAAGATACTCCTAGGACAGTAATTAAGAAAGTTACATAATGTGTTGATTTGTAGAGTTAGGCATTTATGTGAAATAGGACAATTGAGGTTCTTCATGCAAACAAGCCATAGAAGATTTGAGATACAGAAGTAGCGGCCTCTAGTTATTATTATAGTATAATGAATTTCAACCAAACACAACTGTGGAACCAAAGTACCGATGAGCACAACTAGCAGATGACGGCATTGATGTCACGTTTCAAGACATCTACAGACTGTAGTTTTTCTGCATTTATTAATGTATGTGGGTCATGTGTGTTATAGTTGCAAGTGCAGCCAGCACACCCTCACAAAAAAGTCAGTTGATGACGTTCCTTCATTCTGGGTGTCTAAAAAGAATACGGCAGTTTTGCTCTCCAAGTGTGTTTCAATTTCGCTTCCACATTGAATTTGGGGTAAGTTCATTGCTTCATAATTATTACTAAAGGTCACTTTTCCAAAACCTCAAAGCTTCAGTAGCATTTTCACATAGAGTATTTTCATTCTGCTATTCACTAATTCCACTAATAAAAAAGGGTTAACTAATTTAACTTCCTTAATTACTGTCCCAAATCATTTCTGTCGCCATCTTAAGGTGCTTGTGGCTACAGAAGTGCTTGTGAAGGCATCAAACAAATATCACATTTGCTTGATTTGTGTGCATTGTCAATGTGCAATGTGTCCTGCAACAACGAACATATTGCTATCGTTGCAGCCCAAGGCTTCTGGCAGTTAGCTATGTGTAGTCATCTATCCTCCTTGGAGGTGATGATAACATTATAATAAAAGCGGCCTAATTGTTTCATGTACTACTTTTTACGTAGCTGGTCAGGATTAATTGAAACAGTTGAACACAACTTTATAAACAAAATTTCATTATAAAGTTTTTTCCTTTAAGTTTCAATGTTGATATTATGTGCAGTTACATGCCTAGATCCTCTATATCATGCCTAATGTAAGCTGTCTTTACGTATCACAGAGTTTGTGCTTCACGCTATTTGTACATGCTGCTAGTCTACTTCTTTTCTCTGTCGTGAGTCAATCTTTTTTTTTCTGTACAGGCACCTATGTACATTTGCCGCCTCCATAATTTCTCTCATATTTCTAAGCTGCCTTGCTGTTAACATGCTGTCCTACACTGCTTCATTTGTTTTGACTTTCTCCATAAAAAAATTCCTTAATCTTGATTTCTTTTAGGACACAACATTTAGCTTTTATACGCGTGGTTAAAACTATGGCTCATTTCCTCAAGTTTCACATTACATCATCCGCCATAACACAAAGTGCAAACATTTAACTTCATTATTTCTATTTTAGAAACCTTTCATGGTCAATCTTTCCTTTTAGGTATCTGAATGTTAATGCTCAAGAAGAGTAAATAATGTGATTTATGTCAATTTAGCACTATTAAAAGTGAATTCTCTTGACTTCCTTGTCTGTATTGTGCATTCGCAAAAGTAAAATTATGAATGAGTAACAAGTTCAAGCAATATGCAATGATAAGAAGTTCTGAGAAAGGTAATGGGCTTCAGCTAACAAACCATATTAAAGTTATTTTGGTTATCTTTCAGAAATAAATTACAATTAATATTGTTTTTGTTTTGATTCAATGAAAGTTTAATGCACAGTCAAGTTTCTCCGAGCTCTGATAAGTGTTCCTAGTTAAAATCGATGTACAAAGCTTGGGCATAAGTGAGAGCTGCGCAGGAACCTTGTGATGGATAAATTATTCTGTGAATTGCATAACATTTTTCTGCTAGCTATCATATGATCAAAATAGGCTCTTTTGCTAAGGCACCTTTATATTTTTCCGATGTGCAGGTGTTTCCAACATTATGGACCTGTGCACAACTCTGACTTTCTAGGCGAACCATATGCGAGAACGTGTAGTTCAATAACATTTCTGGTGTGGAGATGACCCTCCTGATGATACCTTGAACTCTGCCATGTTTGTAAAAGCATTAAAAAAAGTTAAAATACCATTGCATATATGCAATGCACGCACAATAGCACACATGCATAGTCCAGCAATGATGGGCCGGTTTATCGACAAACTTGTACCCACAAGGAAAAAACAATAAAAGGGACCCACTTAGCGGTAATGAAACAGCACGAGTGCAGCTTAGCAACTGATGGGACTGGGGGGAGATCTCTGGCACCTGTCTTATCTTAATGCACTTCTCTATCTGAGAAAAGGACACTGTACTACAACAAATGGATGCAATAGCAAGTGGGGAACAAGACACTGTGCCGCAACAACCAAGTGCAATAGCAATAAAAGTTTGCTGCAAAGGGAGCCAGTTAAATAGCTGCAATTACAAAGGCTATGCCAATGTGTTTCAGAATAGTGAATAATGTTGCAAGGGACCATCACAGCCTTCCGAGGTTGGGTTTTTTCAGAAACAAGCATCTCCAAATCATGATGCTCATTTGCGAAAATAGCTGTTATAGTGCAATAGTATAGAGTAAAACTACTAGTCATATTCTTTTGCATGAGAAGTAATCATAATTTTATGACTATGATAACAGGAAATATAAAAGTTACAAGAAAAGCATCACAACTGGCGTGGTATGTGGGACCGTTACTTTGTCTCTACAAATCAATGCACCAGCATACTGTGCCATGACGTTGAGTGGCAGTGGCTCATGTGGCACCTGCCGTTTGTGCTACAGTGCACAGAACCTTGTTTGATCTACAATGTGGTTGAACAGTGGTGCTGGGAGTGAAGCCAAGGAAAAAGTGGGCATTGTTGCTGTATCTTGCACCAAAAAATGAAATAACATTGAATAAAAAAGAGTGCAGGGCTTTGGCTTGAGAAACTCTGCCTGTAGAAAAGGAGCATTGTGCGGGGGGTTTGTAATCTTATTAACCCGGAATGCTTTCACGTTAATCACCAATTGCATCAGTGTAATCACCAATTGCATCATTTCCAGAGCTTGTCCTATTGTAGGCGAGATCTGTATTCATTGTCTATTTTCCGAAAGTTCGACAGGTATTGCAGGCATATTACTACCATTTCAACCATCAATATAGCCACTGTGAGCGAGTGGGCATAATATGTAGTGTGCACTGCACATTTGGCCATGTAATACAGCAGTGTACTCTGGACATTGCACAGTGTAATACAGCAGTGCAGACTGTGTAGTATGCAGTGTAATAAAGCAGTGTACTCTGGACATTGCACAGTGTAATAAAGTAGTGTAGACTGCGTAGTGTGCAGTGTAATACAGCTTCTCTTATTTTTTCATAACCGCAATACCCAAAGATTGAATTCTCTTTGTTAGCCTAGTGCATTTTTTATCACTTGTGGCTTGAAATTGCTGGTACTGTATTGTTTGCTGTTTGTTTATATTTTTACTTTTTGTTCACAGGTTATTACACCTAGCAAAGTTGGAGATGTGTACCTGTATGATGTCCCAGTAGGTGCCAAAGTTACTGAAGAGTATGATACTCCTACTCATTCCACGCTTCCAAGACCCTCAGGCCATGTTCACATAGACACCATAGTTCCAGGTGGGCTCATTGTTCTGTTATGTATAAAGTAATTATTATATCTTTCTTTTATTACTACTGCAAATTAGAAAGAAAAGTGAAGAAAATTACTTGGGAATGAATTTGAAAGTGACATATAAAAAAAAATGTCATAGCCAATGCTATATGATATTCGAGGTTGGCTTGTAAGTAAATAACCTGGTGAAGGCTTGAAATGTATGTGGGCTGAGGAAAAAAAAACAATATGAACTGAATGTTGTATGTTTCATTCAGTGCTTTTGTACATGAACATTTGCATGAACTTGATGGAGTGGCACATCGGAGGATTGGAAACAACATAGAGTGTGAAGACTTTTTTGGAAGAATGGGCTTATCAGTTCAATCATTCATTACTGCTTGAGCAATTAATCAGAACCGCCACATGTTGCACATGCATCTGCAGGCATTCTAGAGACCTATAGACCATTTGGAGGTTGGCTTTTCCGGATAGCTCATTCACTTGGCGGCTTAGCCTGCCAGATATGTAAAACATGAATTTAGAGAGGATGAAAAGGTATTAACATGACTGCTCTTACAAGGTGACAATTACATGAAAAAAAAACAACAACTAATAAGTCCATTATTTTTTCATCAGTGTGAAAGTCTAAACACATAATATCATGCTACAGTTGGTGTATCCCTGCATCAAATGAACCCAAATATCATGTCCACATCAGGGGCAGACCCAGTCACGCATTTTAGGGGGGGTAGGGGGAATTAAAACCAGAAAGGGAGTGGGGCAGTCCTGGCTCCTTTGTTTTCAGTAGTTACTATGATCACAAGAACCCCATCACAGCACAAATGCTGTTAATTTGTGCTCACAGTGGTCCCACTGATTTGTCCTAATTGGTGATAGGAGATAGACAACAGGCATTGAAGGGAGGAGTGGGGATGCTAAAACAGGCTTTAGGGGGTGTTTTGATTGCTCCTACTGCCCCTCCCTTTGAATCTGCCACTGGCCCACATGTACGTATACTAGGCAACTTAAAACTGTAGGCTTTGATGTGCGTTTTTGGAACCTCACATGTGTGAACCTCATGAGCTTCACATGACTTACTGTTGTTTCAGAGAAATGGCATTCTGTTTACTGGGCCTTTGCTATTCTATAATTGTGGGACACATTGTGAATATTGAGGAGGCATTTATTTGCAAAGACTGCCTCTTTCTCGAGCACTTGGTCTGCATGGGCTATAAAATTTACCCGTGAGAAAGTTTCTCTGATGCTTTTTGCACAAGTAATTACGTTGACTCACACCTTCTGTAAATGTCACTCTTTTGCCTTGCACCACAAAACTCTACTACTAAATGTCACTCTTTTTATTTGTCCAAGAACATAAGTCAACTGCTTTTCCATCAGCATTATCAACCATCAGCGTACCATAAACTTGGCATTAAACTACCTTCCCTGCTGTACTGAAAACAGAAGCGAAATGTTTGTCATTGTTATGAAACCAGGTCTCAACTATAGTCTAAACAAAAGGCCTACTCTGAATCAATTTTACCGGCCAGTCACTTAGCAAAATTCTATCCCCTGTGCTATTATCCCTTAATCTCTTATTTAAAAAATTGAAAAGCATTGTGCAGTGACATAGATCACTGCATATCACTGAAAACATGTATGACGTAGTATATAGAGTGTAGAGGCTGTAATCTTGCCTAGGCCACTATTGTGACTGTTATGAAAAGCATATAGGTGCGCTTTTAGGTTTTTGTGGCTTTTTGGAGGATAACAACTATCTGCAGCAGTTCTGTTAGAAAGCTGGAGGATTTCGTGTTACTACACATTAGAAAGCACAATTCACTGAACAAAACACCAATGAAGGAAAGAAAGTAATGTTGGTACGTATACTGTATGAGATATTTTGATTGTGGCTTCACCTGTGCATTAGGCCAAAAATGAAATTCAATAAAAAACACAGCTCGGTGTACACATCACTGTGATATTTTTAGACTGATAATGCCATAGCATGAATATTTGTAAAGAACTATAGGAGCCTCCTTAATTTCCTTGGCTGTTCGTGGTCTGACATCGTGATGTGGTGTATGTGCTGTTTTATAATTGAGAGTGCTATGATGTTAGTTGCCAGTTGTGATCACTCAGTGCAGTGGTAGTAGTCTTGGTTGCTTGATAAGGTATGCTTCAACTTTCCTAATATTTATCCTTATCTCAATTTGCTTGAACTTTGCTGCTGTGCTTAGGCTTTGGGCCAAAAACTTTGCATGGAATCGGACAGCATCGCCATGTTGGGTTTTACGAAGTTAATGAAAAAATAGTAAAGAAAAACAGTGGTAGACCAAGTAAGTTTAAAGAACAAATGTTGATGATGTAAAAGCATCATGAAATGGATGACATAGAAAAATGAGACCTTCTCAATAGAAATTTTTGAAGAAAACAAAACTTCACTATTTGTTTATTTTTGAATAGTAAGGCACCAGCCAGTTGATTTTTTTATGAGCGATTGAGGAACATTTGTTTGGACAGCAGGAGAATGTGTCGAGATTGTGCTCAGGTATTGCTGAATTATTTCTTATGGTGTGATCACCAGGCATTGCATCATATATTAGTCAGCATCCATTATAATGTCAATCATATAAGCAGTTGATATGCCCTCATTGTACTACAGCCCTTTGGCTCTTATTGTATTGCATTAAACTGTTTTTCTTTCTGCATTACAGCTCCTCAAGATGGACGGAAACCAATGCGCGCATTACCAAACGTGGCTTATGATGAACCACGTCCTTCCAGTTTATCGTATGATTTACCTCGGCCTTCTGTTAATGCTCGTTTAGAACTTCCTTCATCCACAACAGCTGGTGAGTGCTGGTTTGGAATCGCATCTTTTAATTTTTAAAGGCCAACTTTCTATTTGCTCCTGGGGCTTCAGTAGTTGGTAGTGTGTGACTTTTCGCTGTGTAGAATGCATTCACCCCACAGGGGCGTCTGCGCAAGCTGATGTTTGGTGTGTAGCAACACCACAGACCCAAGCCAATGGGCGGGTTTCGACTCCCTCCCATGCTTCGCTGTGCGTGGCTTAGCCATGTTTGGGGAAAAGGACATCCTGTGGGTTGAGCTGACGCTGGGTGCTTCGACCTTTAAGGACCCCCGGCAGAGGCAACACACCCCTTTGGCCCCAGGTTCACGTAGACTGCACCCCTGGGCTGACCCACCCAGGGAAAATTGGCAGTCGCCTTTTCCTATTTCTCTCTTTTATTTACTTCCTTGTTTTCTGGGGACAAGGGTTAACCTTGTGTGGCTAACCACGCTGAGTTTAGCCACATGCGGTTATAGTAGTGGTGTACAGCTGGCATGGCCAGGTCTTGCATGTGAGTTCCTGTTCCGTCCCCTTGTTGGTCTCCCTGGTGGGTGGCTGCTACTGCAGCCGAGGCACATACAAACTAGATGGACTCTCCAGTCTTTGCACTTGATCGCCACCCTCAAAAGAGGACGTGAACTGATGTAACAGCAAAGTTCTTTACTAACAACAAATGCAGACATTCCCAAGATTCCACGTGATTCACAGCGAGCACACTGAAAGAACAGCGAGACATGTTTCCCCCTTCAAGGTATCCAGGACCCTAACCGACACCTTAGGGCAAGGATGTAAAATCAAGAAACTAGCTAATGGTGACCTTCTTTTATAACTACTCTACAAGCACCAGTTTGTGAACCTTTCAAAAATCACTGCCTTTGAAGACATTCCAGTGCCCATTATACCTCACCGAGCACTAAACACCGTCCGAAGCGTCATTTTTGATGATGACCTCAAATATGTGAGTGAAGAAGAACACCTAAATAGACTGAAGGACCAGAATGTCACAGATGTGTATAGAATAAAAATCAAATGAGAAAACAAGGAAATACAAACAAAGCACTTCATTCCCACATTTGCATCGAGCACACTACCACGAAGTGTGCAGGTTGGATATACCCAACTCAAACTACGCCCATACATACCAAACCTGCGACGCTGCTTTAAATGCTAACGATACGACCACGGTTCATGGAGCTTCAGAAGCGAAACCACATGTACTAAGTGTCCCTCTCACAAACACACTTCCGAAAATTGCAAAGTCAAACCACACCACTGCGTGAACTGCAAGGGTAGTCATCCTGTTTACTCGCATGCTTATCCTACATGGAAATAAGAAAAAAAGCATTGTTACTCTCAAAACTAATGAAAACATCAGCTTTAGAGAAGTGCGGAAGCATCCTTCATTGATGGAAAGCAGAAGCTACTCCATTGTGCTGCAAGAGGGCGCGGCAACACAGCAGTCTTCAGCGCTTGCCCAGGGCACACATAGTGATGCTGGGGCAGGGCATCCAGCGCCCAGAGTGGATGCAGCTTCCACTGCACCACTACCTCAAACTCAGGCTGTGCGAACCCCAGAGTCAGGAGCCTCAAGGCCTCTCCCTACATGGCGAGGCTAAACGCGAAGAAATCCGTACAATCAGGACGGGCGTCCATCGTGTCAGGCGATGGGATGGACATGAGTCAGGGTAGTCCTGGATTGGCAACATAAGAATGATGGCAGTACTGCTTGGATCGAAAAAAGACAAGCCCAAAATCACAAGACCTGAAAACAAAACTTAGGTTTTTACACTACCTGTGAAATACAACATGGCTTTTATACACTGGAACTGCAAGGGACTCCTACATAACTTAAATGACATAAAGGACATACTAGCCACTCTTTTACCAGTAGCCTTGTGTTTACTAGAAACAAATTTAGATCCTAAACATAGAAACATCTTAAAAACTATAATGTATTCTGACACGACCAAGCGCAGGCAAGTAGGCTCTCAGTTGGTGTTGCTATTATAGTCAAGAGCGAAGTACCAGCGCGAGAACCTAAACTTAAAACCAGAGTAGAAGCTGTGGCGGCCACCATACACACATTTAAAATGATTACAGTGTGCAGTGTATACTTGGAGCCGCATCTTAAAAAATATCCATCTCTGATTTAGAACACCTTATAGAACAGCTGCCAGAGCTGTTCTTGGTGGTCGGAGATTTTAACGCACACTCTGATTTTTGGGGTAGTGAAAAATGTGACGCCAGAGGCCAAATCATTGAAGATTTTTTTTTTAGCAATAACATATGCCTACTTAATGCAGGAAAACCAACCTACTGTTCTCCTAGCTCAAGAAAAATAAGCTGCATAGAGTTATCCTTTTGTTCACCTTCTGTTTTTATGGATTTCAAGTGGGACGTCTTAAATGACCCATACTTAAGCGATCATCTGCACATACTAATGAGCCAAACAATATCACCTCAAGTCATTCAATGAAAACCACAACGTTGGAAGCTACATTTATCTGACTGGGGCCTCTTCCAAGAAAAAGCCAGCCTAGAATATATAGGGCCAGACAACCTCAGCATAGCCGAACTTAACGAATGTATCACAAGCTGTATTATTACAGCTGCCCGCCTATCCATCCCTCGGACCTCTAAACTCGTATAACATAATCACAAAACATGGTAGTACACATAAGAATGCAGAGAAGCAAAAAAGAAGCAAAACAATGCCTGGGGAACCTTTCGCAGGTACTCAACACCAGAAAACTTCGTAAATTTAAAAAAGGCCACAGCGAAAGCCAGATACATTCGTCGTAATGCTAAAAAATCCTTGTGGCAAAAGTACGTCTCTTCTATAAACAGCTCCACTACATCAAAGTAAATGTAGTGTACCGAAGCATAGTGGCGCCAGCTCTGTGCCAGCGTGAAAGAAGACGTTGACGACCGTGTGTGGCTCGTGAAGCTCTCACCAGTTCGCTGAAATCGTCCCCGCAGGCCCAGTTCAGCACGAAGCTTACGCATGGCTAGCGAACTGTCTACAGACTTTTTTTTTACAGTTTGAGTTTCGTTCTTCACGCAGCACGTGTAGTAGGGTGCGGCAAAAAGTGCTGAAGCAGTTTCTTTGTTGTTCAAAGAGGCTGAAGACCACTACGTTTCTTGATTTGCTGCGATGTTGTGGCTTTAAGAGTCATATTTGACAGTTTAAACAAAGCGTCGTCACTCACCGCTGCGCATTGATGTAGCGTCTCATGCCTGTGCAGGATATTGCATCAATCTCATGTTGTTTCACTAGTGCCTCTTGTGTGAACTCGTTTAATCTACTGCAATACGGTCACGAAGCTAAATAGATGCATCGTCACGCTCCACTGACTCTACTTCACAACAAAACCAGAGGTGCATTGGGGCCAGACCCATAGAGTTTCATACAAGTATTATATACTTGCATAAAACCCTATGGGCCAGACCACTTGGACAGATGCACCTATTGTCGCAGAAGACAAAACGTTAAGTGTTTCTCACTTAGTACTGTGCTGTTATTTCCATAAATATATAATGCATAATTTCAAGAGAAAAACAAACGTGTCGGTTTTCAAATGTTGTAAAATATAATTCATTAAATCTTGATGCCAAATCTGGAATGCAATGGCAGAGCAATGCATACCCTGATGGTTGAATTTGTCCAGGTTTCACTTTTTCTGCCTGGTCATGAACACTTTTTTCAATAAAGTTAGCAAAAATAAAAGAAAGCTTCAATTAAATATAGGTTCATAACACTTGCACTCAGAAAAGAAGCGTCACGAATCTCAAAAACGTCATCCATACGAAGCAGATTCGAAGCCTGTACTTTCCATAATTCCCATGGGGGACAAGCGTCGCTGAAGGAGCCCGCGTAGGCAGTAGTGCCAGATTCCCCTCTAGGTATTATTATATGAAACTTTATGCTTCCAACAAGCAGCCGTATAAATGAACCTTGCAACTGCCTAATTACTTCTCAAGAAATCCACAAAGTATTGACTGCAGGAAAGCAGACCACACCGGGACCTGATGAAATACACTATGAAATGCTAGCCCATCTCTCCGAACCGGCCTCAGAAACACTCCCGACATTCTTTAACAAAGTGTGGATATCTGAAAATTGCCTGATGCCTGGAAGGGCATTATTGTTTTTTTTTTTTTTTTTTTTTGAAACCGAAAAAACCACCAATCCATTCAAGTAGCTACAGACCAATAGCACTCACCAGCTGTCTCGCAAAGTTCTTCAAAAGTGTTGTTACTATTAGACTGTCATTCATGTTAGAATCATACAAACTCCTCAACATTCGTCAGTGGGGTTTTAAAAAATCGTGCTGCACAACAAACCACCTAGTACGCCTCAAACATACTGTCCATAAAGGGTTTATACACAAACAAAACTATCTGGCCATTTGTTTGTTTTTTTATTTAGAAAGGGCATACGATACCACCTAGAGGTTTGGAGTTCTCCAGGACTTGGCTGAGCTGGGAATCTGCAGAAAGATGTTGAACTGCCTAAAAGACTTTCTATATAACCGTTCATTGCAGGTGCGCCTAGATTTGACGCTATCGAAACATTTCACTCAGGAAATCGAAATGCCACAAGGATGCATTTTAAGCACGACACTCTTTGTCGTGAAAATGAACTCGATCAGCAAAATAATACCAAAGTTCATTATGTATTCACTCTACAGTTGATGACCTTCAGATAGCCAGCACATCTTGCACATCAGCACATCAACGTGCGAAAAACAGGTACACCTAACATTTAACATACCGGCAACATGGGCAGACAGAAATGGTTTCCACTTTTCCGCGCAAAAAATGTGACCATTCTTTACTCGCTCAAACGAGGTGTACAGACAGACCCGAACTTACACCTAAACAAAACTGACTTACCAGTTAAGAAAGAACACAAATTCTTGGGTATAGTTTTTGACCACAAGCTTACATTTCTGCCACATATAAAAGCGTTAAAGAAAAAAGCATCCCGATTATAGTATCGTGCAGCGGATGCGCCGCACGGAGAACACAGGGCCCGGGGCTGAAGCGCCAGCCGATAAGGAGTACGCAGCAGCCGGTAGCCAGTCCTTAATGTGAAATGTCGACCCCAAAGATACACATGCAATTTTTCTACCGCGAACAAACAAGCAAGAGCTTTGCGTTCCCGTGCTGAATACCGGGGTTCCGCCAGGGACAATGTTCTAGATGCAAAAGCAACAGTTAGCAGCTGACTCCTCTCTGTTGTTGAAGCACTGCTCCGATGCCGACATTGAATGCATCGGTGGTAACCACCACCGGAAGATTGTTGTCAAAATATTTATGACCTGGCGGTGAGCAAATCGAGTATCATTACGGAGTGTGCAGTGGAAGTTGGAGGCAGGGTAGTTAGACAGGACACTGGCAAGCTTACCCAGGAAACGAAGAATCTCATTAAGAAGCGTCAAATCATGAAAGTCTCAAGTACAACAGACAAAATAGAACTGGCAGAGCTTTTGAAGTTGATTAATAGGCGTAAGGTATCTGATGTAAGAAGGTATAACATGGAGAGAATTGAACACGCTCTGAAAAACGGAGGAAGCGTCAAAGCAGTGAAGAGGAAACTTGGGATAGGCAAAAATCGGATGTATGCACTAAGGGACAAAGAAGGCAAAATAACTACCAATATGGATAGGATAGTTAAAATAGCGGAGGAGTTTTACAGAGATCTGTACAGTAGCCGGGACAACCACGACCTTAATGCTTGGAGCAGTAACCCAGATGACACCCCACCAGTAATGATGGAAGAAGTCAGAAAAGCTTTAGAGAACATGCAAAGAGGCAAAGCTGCTGGTGAGGATCAGGTAACATAAGATCTGTTGAAAGATGGAGGACAAATTGTGTTAGAAAAACTAGCCACCCTGTTTACGAAGTGTCTCCTGACGGAAAAGTACCAGAGTCTTGTAAGAATGCTAACATCACCTTAATACATAAGAAAGGAGATGACAAGGACTTGAAGAATTACAGGACGATCAGCTTGCTCTCTGTAGTATACAAGCTATTTGCAAAGGTTATTGCTAACAGAGTAAAGAAACCATTAGAATTCAATCAACCAAAGGAGCATGCAGGATTTCGAACAGGCTACTCAACAATCGACCACATTCATACAATCAATCAGGTAATAGAGAAATGCTCAGAATATAGCCAACCACTATACATAGCCTTCATAGATTACGAGACATGCAGACACTGCACAATCAGGGCGTCGATGAAGTATATATTATAAAGAAGATTTATTAAGCAGAAAGGCTGATGCTTGGAAGGCTTGGAAGGCGATGCACCAGCCGCAATTTCCGAGCTTGAGCCGCTGCTGCACACTCGATGCTGCTGCCTCTGCACCGGAGTACTTCCTCTTCTTTACAATGGCCCCACGGAAAAAAAAAAGGAGCCATCCTGGCGACTTAGTCCTGTGCAGGCGGCGTTGAACCGTGGTACTGCTTGAGCCTCTGGACGTGTGCAACCTCGCGGTTGCGACGTCGCAAGTCTGATGGTGGCATAAGAGGCTCAATGAGGTAGTTTACTGGCGAAGTTTCTTCGAGAATACGATATGGCCCTTTGTACTTTGGCAGAAGTTTGGAAGAGAGCCCAGGTGTGAGATGCGGCACTGACAGCCATACAAGAGCACCCGGAAGAAAAACGGGAGTTGAGGTCTGGGCATCATGAATTGCTTTTTGCCTGTTTTGGTCATCGCAGGTAAAGCGACGAGCTAACTGGCAGCATTCTTCTGCATGTCTGGCGGCGTCCAAGATCGGTAGGCACTAGGACGCGTCCGGTCGCTAGGGCAAAATGGTGTCAATGGTGTGGGAGGGGTGACGGCCGTAGGGGAGGTAAAAAGGGGAGAAGCCTGTTGTCGCTTGCGTTGCCGTATTATAGGCGTATGTAATGAATGGGAGGACTAAGTCCCAGTTAGAGTGGTCAGGCGTCACATACATAGATAGCATGTCACCGAGAGTACGATTAAAGCGCTCGGCAGCCCCATTGGTTTGAGGGTGGTACGCGGTACATGTGCGATGTACAATAGCACACTCAGCGAGCAATTTTTCAATGACCTCGGACAAGAAGGTGCGGCCGCGGTCACTGAAAAGTTCTTGAGGGCCTCCATGACGCAACACAAAATGACGCAGTAGGAAAGTGGCAACCTCCTGTGCTGTAGCCGTTTGAAGAGCAGCGGTCTCAGCATAGCGCGTTAGGTGGTCGATAGCAGCTATTATCCACCTGTTGCCAGTCGGAGTCAATGGAAGTGGCCCATAAATATCTATTCCAACCCGTTCGAAGGGTCGGGAAAGGCATGGTAAAGGCTGCAGTTCACCGGCGGAGGCGTGTGGTGGAGATTTTCGGCGCTGACATTCGGCACAAGAGCGGACGAAGTTGCGGACGAAGCTATACATACTACGCCAGTAGTAGCGATGTCGAAGCCTTTCGTAGGTCTTGAAGACTCCTGCGTGGCCACTTTGATGGTCAGCGTGGAAACAGGAACAAATCTGCGACCTCAGGGTTCATGGAACGACGAGCAGCCACTTGCGTCCCTCTGGTGCGTAGTTGCGTCGATAGAGAAGCGTGTCACGTATCGAGAAGTGTGGAACTTAGCGGCGAAGCGTTCGCGTCTTTGAGAGTTCAGAAGTGTCGGAGAGATGATTGAGGAGAGACGCAGTCCACAGGTCATTGCGTTGTTCGATAGCAATGGTGTCAAAGTCAAGCGATGACAATGTGGAATCGCAAGCGGAGTTAGCTGTGGCATTCTGGGACAGGGGGGAACGGGAAAGGGCGTCGGCGTCAGCATGCTTCCGTCCTGACCGATAAACCACGCGTATGTCGTAGTCTTGAATTTTCAATGCCCAGCGAGCGAGGCGGCCAGATGGGTCTTTTAACGTCGAAAGCCAGCACAGGGCGTGGTGGTCGGTCACGACGTCAAAAGAACGACCATATAGATATGGGCGAAACTTTCCAAGGGCCCACACAATGGCCAAGCACTCCTTTTCTGTGATGCTGTAGTTGTTCTCAGCCTTGGTAAGTGTGCGACTTGCGTATGCCACGACGTATTCCTCACGCTCCAGTTTACGCTGTGCGAGCACAGCACCCAGGCCTACACCACTGGCGTCGGTGTGGATTTCAGTTGGAGCTTCAGGATCGAAATGGCGTAGAATGGGTGGCGTCGTGAGAAGCCGTCGCAAGGTGGTGAAAGCCTCGTCGCAGGCAGGGGACCACGATAAGAGGTCTTTACAGCTGCTGAGAAGTTACGTGAGAGGTGATATATTAGACGCGAATTTTCGGACGAATCGCCGGAAATACGAACACAAGCCGATGAAACTTCGAAGTTTTTTGATGGTGGCAGGTTTAGGAAATTCCGTAACAGCTCGCAATTTCTCTGGATCCGGGAAGATGCCTTCCTTGGAAACAACGTGGCCAAAAATGTTCAGTTGACGCATGGCAAATCGCCATTTTTTGAGCTTTAATTGCAAACCGGCGTTATTTAAGCAAGTAAGGACGTGCTGAAGGCGACGTAAGTGTGTGTCAGTTAGGGGCGAAGACCACGATATCATCGAGGTAACACAAGCATATCTTCCATTTTAGTCCACGCAGGATGTTGTCCATCATTCGTTCGAGCGTTGCAGGTGCATTGCAAAGTCCGAAGGACATGACGGTGAATTCATATAAGCCGTCTGGCGTGACAAAAGCGGTTTTGGGGCGATCGGCCTCCGCCATAGGCACCTGCCAGTAGCCTGACCGCAACTCTAACGAGGAAAATAACTCGGCACCCTGCAAACTGTCCAAAGCATCGTCAATGCGGGGTAGTGGATAGACATCCTTCAGCGTGATCTTGTTCAATCGCCGGAAATTGACACAGAAACGAATAGAACCGTCTTTCTATGTAACTCGTGACGTCTTCTATGTAACGTCTTCTAGGAGGTCTTCTATGTAACTTGTGAAGGTTTCACCCGTTTCTTGTGCGCGTGTGCGTAAACGTTGCTCGGCACGAAGTTTTCGGACGGCTGGTCGATCGAAGACTGATACAATCGACGTTTTAAATTGTGGCCACGTTCGGACGTCTGCCTTGTGGTTTCTAAGCCAAAGGCTGGCTACACCCGCGAGGTAGAATGACACGCGTGTCAACTTGTCCGCGTCCGTCCATCTGTTTAAAGCGCTCACCCGTTCGAAAGCCGAGAGCCAATCTTCGTCGTTGTCATCTGTTCCACTGAAGATTGGAGGCTCCCGCTGAGGAACACTGCCTGGACAGGTGGCCGGAAGAGATGGAAGCGTCTGCTGATCGGCGTCCGGCATAGCAGAAGGTAGCCGTCGAGAACGGAGTTTTAGGATGGTAGCGGGAAGGTGTAAGGGACGGTACCCGGCACGGCTCCACCAATTATAAAGATTTATTAAGCAGAAAGGTTGATGCTTGGAAGGGTTGGAAGGCGATGCACCAGCCGCAATTTCCGAGCTCGAGCCGCTGCTGCACACTCGATGCTGCTGCCTCTGCGCCGGAGTACTTCCTCTTCTTTACAATATAAACATTCTGGAAGAAATCTACAGGGGATCAACTGCTATCATAGTGCTTCATAAAGAAAGCAACAGAATACCAATCAAGAAGGGTGTAAGGCAGGGGGACACAATCTCCCCAATGCTATTTACCACGTGCTTACAGGAGGTTTTCAGAAGCCTAGAATGGGAACAGTTAGGGATAATAGTTAATGGAGAGTACCTTAGTAACCTGCGCTTCGCCGATGACATTGCATTGCTGAGTAACTCAGGGGACGAATTGCAACTTATGATTACGGAGTTAGACAAGGAGAGCAGAAAGGTGGGTCTTAAAATTAATCTGCAGGGAACGAAAGTAATGTACAACCACCTCGAAAAAGAGCAGCACTTCGAGATAGGTCATAGTGCACTTCAAGTTGTAGAAGACTATGTCTACTTAGGGCAGGTAATAATCGCGGAGCCGAACCACGAGATTGAAGTAACTAGAAGAATAAGAATGGGGTGGAGCACATTTGGCAAGCACTCTCAAATTATGACAGGTAGATTGCCACTATCCCTCAAGAGGAAGGTATATAACAGCTGTATCTTGCCGATACTTAGCTACGGAGCAGAAACCTGGACTTACAAAGAGGATTCAGCTTAAATTGAGTACGACGCAGCGAGAAATAGAAAGAAAAATGGTAGGTGTAACCTTAAGAAACAAGAAGAGAGCAGAGTGGATTAGGGAACAAACGGGGGTTAAGGATATCATAGCTGAAATCAAGAATTAAAAATGGACATTGGCCGGGCATGTAGCGCGTAGACAGGATAACTGCTGGTCGTTAAGGGTAACTAACTGGATTCCCAGAGAAGGCAAGCGGGTTAGGGGGAGACAGAAGGTTAGGTGGGCAGATGAGATTAAGACGTTTGCGGGTATAAATTGGCAGCAGCAAGCACAGGACCTGGTTAACTGGGGGAACATGGGAGAGGCCTTTGTCCTGCAGTGGACGTAGTCAGGCTGATTATGATGATATGATGAGGATGATGGTGAGCAAATAGTTCTTTAACCTGGTAGAAACTGGCATTGGCCTCAGCGAACCATTTAAAACTCTTACCTTGCTGGAGCATGCAGTGCAGAGGCTCAAACTTTGCATGATATCCAACTAACCCCAAGAAGGATTGGAGTTCTTTAACATCTACAGGAACAGGGGCATCAAGAATGGCAACAACCTTATACTCAACCGACGATAACCCACGAGCGCTTATGTTATGACCTAAGAATGCAATTTCAGTAGCAATACACACTTGTCATTAAGCTTCATGCCACAGGAATCTATTTTAGACAAGACACCTTTCAAGTGCACATCATGCTCTTCCCGATTACAGCAGAATGTCGTCTAAGTAACAGACAACACCTGGGTACCCCTTCAGCACATCGCTCATCATTTTTTGGCAAATAGCTGCTGCAGATGCCAGCCCAAAGCACACTTTCCGAAATCTGTAAAGCCCTTGATGTGTTACAAAAGTAGTAAGGTCACGACTATCCTCCGCTAACTCAACCTGGTGGTGTGCGGATGCAAGATCAAGTTTAGAAAAAATTTTAGCACCTGTTAACTGTTGTAAGAGATGCTCGATGTGGCGTAGAGGGTAACCGCCCACCACAATGGCCTTGTTTGGCTCACAGAGATCGATGCACAGTCGGATGGAATTGTCCTTCTTGTGGACGACGACCAAGGGAGACACCCAGTCCGAAGCATCCACTTTCTTAATGATGCCAGTCGACTCTAGTTGTTGCAGCTCGTCGGCAACTTGTTGCATCAGTAAGAATGGAAGACGACAGAGCTTGGCCGCGACTGGCTGCACACCAGGTCGACGCTTGACACGGTGAACGCAATTCTAGACGGTGCCGATGTCCGACGGAAACAGGTGGTGATACTCCGGTGGTGCATTCGCAGGAACCGCCGAGGAGTCAACGAGAGAAGAAGTGAGGGTCTCACTTCTGATGATTATTTTCAAAGCTTGGATGGCATCTAATCCCAGGAGCACGCTGCCTTTGTTCGTGACGTAGAAGGAAATCATGGTGCAGTTGCCATTGTACGAAACTGTTGCCTTGAAATAGCCATGATTATTTATGGCTTGCTCCGAGTAATTCTCTAGAACGAGGTGCGAAGGTAGCAACTTGATATGCAAAAAGTTCTTTTTATAATCTTGGACGTTAAGTAATGACACAGCTGCCCCAGTGTCGATGAGCATGTTGAAAGTGGATCCATTGATACGTATGGGAAGATGAAGTTCAATAGTGGTGATCGTTTCGTCCACTTGCAGGACAGTAACTGTATTGGTCACTGTCGATGTGCCTTGATGACCGGTCGGCTTCGTAGTAGTGCAGCAGACCCGCGAGAAGTGTCCACGTCCGCACCGTAAACATGTCCGGCTCCTGGCAGGGCAAGCGGCGGAGTTGACCCAATGCGGCGTCAAGCTGCAGCGGTAACAGGCACCCGCCTGAGCCGGCGGCGAAGCTGGAGAGGAGGTGTCCACAGCAGCAAAGGGTGAGGAGGTGCACGCATGAGAAGTCCTGCCGGCGCCATCTAGTAACGAAGCTTGGAGAGGGTGACCACCCTTTGGCCTGCCATCTTTAATAGCTCGGTCAGCTGAGCCGCCATCTTGAACCGGATGCAATGACACGGCATCGACTTGCACTCCGGATAATTGTAGCAACGCGCAGTGGACGCGCTCCTCCTCTCTCACGACATTGAGCACCTTTTGTAGGGTGAAGTCCTTGCCCATCTTGAAAAAAGTTCTTTGGAAGTGCGACGACGCGATGCCAGAGTTGATCTGGTCGTAAGCGAGGATATCACCCGCCGCACCAAATTCACAAAGCTTGGCTACTCGGCTTACTTCCTGAATAAATTCTACCGCCAACTGGTTTGGGCCCAGACGCAGGGCTTTGAAGTGAGCGCGCAGACACATCGCGTCCGGTTGAGGGTCAAAGATTTCATTAAGCAGCGCAAGGGCTGCGTCGAACACGTCCGGCGTTGTCCCCTGTGTTGGCCGATCATCTTTGGCGGTACACAGGTGGGTGTTGAGGCCCACAACGCTTAAGGCCTTCAGGAGCAGCGCCTTCTTGTGCTTCGGCGTGGCGTCCCTGGCAGCGGCGTCGATGTAGACTTGTAACACAGGACGCCACTGCCTCCCTGGAATAGGCAGTACACCGGGGCACTCAAGGAACGGAGGCGGAGGGATTGTCATGTTCATGATTGCCGAAGAGAGTGTCGAGAAAGCAGTTCAGGATAGACGCGCACGTCGGTAGGCCTTGTGATGGGAAAGTGCTGTCACGCATACACTGGAGTTCAGATACGGCAGGGCTGCTACAAATTTACCGTTCAGTTGTACGATCCTGCCTAGATTATGGTAGTATAGTATATGGGTCAGCGAGACCATCGTACCTGAAGCAACAGAATCCGGTACACAATCAAGGTCTGTTCCTCGTAACCGGTGCATATAGAATGTCATCTATAAGAAGTCTGTATATAGAAGCAAATGAGCCAGCACTGGCAGACAGAATAATCATGCTCACATGCTCATACGTTCTGTAGATTCGATCAATGCCCAACCATCTTTGTCACCCTATAAGTATCTTAATGCCCGTCCAGAACGCTATTTATGAACAGGCCCCAAGCAATTAGGCCACTTGTTCTTCGTTTTGAAGAGAAGTGCCAAGATTTAAGTATAAATGACACTTTGCCTAAGATCGCTCACAAACCTAATGCACTCCCGCTTTGATACTGCCTACCCTCTGTGTGTGACTTCACGATGACTCAATTCAAAGAAAAAGCAAACACCACGCGAGCATATACTACAGCGATTCCTAGTACTTCAGGCAAAATATGCAAGACACACAGCATTTTACACCGATAGTTTCAAATTAACACGATATGTTGGAAGTGCGGTAATACACAATTACTCGAAACATTCAGTTTGGCTTCCGCAATGCGCATCTCTATTTACGGCAGATTGGTACGCAGTCTCAATGGCAGTAGAAAAAATTGAAAAATTAGCCCCGTATCTGCATGTTTCACTGCAAATGTACTTGAAGGACGATAGTCGTGTGTGTGAAGAGAGTGAGCAAAATGTTTATTTGATGTTCTGCGTGAGAAAATCGGTGAATTGTATTCTGGAAGCACTGCGTTAGAGAGTCTCGATCCGTGCAGCGAAGGCGAACGAGCGCATCGAGGCACGTTAGACACGAGCGCTATCTGGCAGTTATCTTCGAAAACGAAGGAAAGTGTGCGCACCCATAGAGAAAAATGCGTGCCTGTCTTGAAGACGATGAGGTGTAGAATGCAAAGCGACGGGCAGGTGCCACCGCCGTGTCGTCTTGAAAAAACGCTGGAAGCATTTGCCTTTTCGAGCATCGCGTTGCACTGTCAGCGCAGCGTGATAAACATTACGGTCCTTATAATTACTTATGTGTGCCTTCTCTAGTATAAATCCACTCATACGAAATATTGGCATGTTGTTGTAGTGCCTCAGATATGCACAATAATGGCTTTTTAATTGACAAGTATGAATGCTGAAACTTGAGTAATATTAGTGGGTGCTGCGGATGGGGTTGGCTGTTTGGGGTATCGCTTAATGCTGTTTGGGGTATCATTACGGCAGAAAAACAGACAAATGTACAGACAGACACACAGACGAAATTTTTTGCACGAAGTACCCAAAGAAAGACAATAGTCTTTAAAAATGAAAACATCGAGAACAGTATAATATACACAGACTCATTAAGTGTACTAACAGCCCTTCATCTGAGAAACGTGTGTACCAATGATAGGCGACATCCTACTCAACACAATAACAGTTATAGGACAAGGATGCAACATTAAGCTTTGCTGGGCATCGAGCCACGTCGGAATCTGTGGAAACGAGAAAGCAGATGAATGTGCAGCAAAAGCACGACGTAAAGAAATAAAGAACGTCAGCATTCCCTACAAAGACGTCATAAAATCAGTACACTGCAAACTCAGAAATGCACGGAAAGCTAGATGGCACTCAGAAACAAATAAGCTCCACCTCTTGGAAACCACCATAGAAGAATGGAGGTCCTGCTCACACCAAGAACGATTCATAGAAGTAGTTTTATGTCGGTTACATATTGGACACACACACACCTAACGCACAATTAATTACTAGCAAAAGAAGACAAACCTCTGGGTCAGAAATGCAGAGGTGAGCTATCAGTAAATCATGTTTAACTGTCATGCACTAAACCGGAAGGACTAAGAAAAAAACATTTTACCACATTTTACAATGAATATATACCTCTTCATCCTGCACAGCTTTTTAAGTGAAGACACGCTTGTTGATAACTCGTACGTTTTTAGCTTCCTAAAAGAAGTAGGTTTTTTAGACAAATTATAAATTCATACCCTGCATCATCTAAATACGCAGGAACACCTCGTTGGGCTTCCCACTTTTGAAAAGACGTCGAGGTCTTTTATAGCTGGTTGGTATCTTTGGGGCCCTTGCCTTGACTAGGACTCGGTGAGGCATCTCAACATTTTAAGAGAATGATGCATGATGACCTAAGTTGCCTATGCACGATAAAAACCAACCCAAACCAGAATGCATTCACAGCTAGATGTGTTCACCGTCCAGATATAGTGAACCCAGAGAAGTATGGGGAAGATTACTTGTTATTTTAGAGGGACTGACAACCAATTTTTATAGTACCTGTATTAGTTATCACAACAAAAAGCTTACTGGTCAGTGCATTGAATCATTTGATGCAAGAAAAGGCAGAAATAAGGGGAATATGGAACCTTGGAATGTAAAACTTGTAAACACGGGGTGTGTGCTGGGGCCAACGTTTCTATAAGTGGGCTTGTCTTCTTCAAGGCTGCAACCTTGAGTTGCTGTCTTCAAGAACACAAACCCCCTTGTCGAAACATGAACTCCAGCACACACCCAGTGTTTATGAATTTTCAATCATGTAGTGAGAACATGGAAAATGCCGTGAAATATGTATAATCAAATTTTTTTTATTTGCGATCACTATGAAGTCCTACCAGCATGTGTTGTTGGGCTTGTTGATTCATGCTGAAGAAAGGTGAAGTCGTTCACTGTGAAGTCGTACACCCAGCACATGCTACAAACAGTGGGAGGTGAGCGCGAGAGTGGTTGGTATTTGTGTCCGGTAGTTCGTTATGCACGCTCATCAGAGGCATATGTTGTGGACTGACCTATTGCACTAATTTCTGTTAAAGCTGCTCCGTTTTTCAGCATGCAACTTCTTTTGCCTCATGAGCAACATAGTATGGGTCATAAGTGGATTATAGTAATATACATGTGTTGATTTTAATTGAATACTAATTATGGCACGTGTATGCCTCCTTTATTTCTTTCAATGCCAGTGCAAACATGGGCTTCTCAACAGAAGCCATCAGTCCGCCTTAGTTCAGAGAGTGGTCGTGATGTGACGCTACATGATGGGTAGCGCTGGTTGCGTCACACGTGCTTCCAAGCGCTTTCCCCCATTGTTTAATTAGACGTGTTTCCCACTTCAATATCCTATGCCTGTCAGATTCATTCGTTCGTGCTGCTTCTTAGTGACTCGAAGCAACATCGCCACAAAGCCGACAAGAAGGCTAGGCGATGGGAGAGAGCAGGAAAGAGCTAGAGAAGAGGGTGAACAGCTGGACAAGGTGCATCTGGCTGGCATTGATAAAATAGGGTAGGCATTGGTAGTACATATTCGACTATGTGCAGCAAAGGGAACGGCTCCGTAATCCAATTTGAAGGATGTTCCGCTAGGCTGCGCGACGTATCGGTCTATTGTGACAAGTAGACGCAATTTAAAAATATAAATATTATTCAGATTGTGAAAAAAATGCTTGGATGTGTTGGTATAGCTGAATCTTTTTGTTTCCATTGAAATCTAATCACATATTCTGGCCTGTTTTATGTTTCATTAATTGAAATATAGAAGTAATTGCAGAAAAGGCAGGAGAAAGTGGGCAAGTAGAAAGACATCTTTTACCCTGCGCATGTGATGTTTATTTATAGAGATGCTACAGTGACCATTTTTCCTTATACTTTTTTGGTATTTGTGCATAATTAGTAGATCTAGCCTTAAGTGTATTAGTTTGTGCCATTTACAGCTATGGCAATGGATGTAGCCCTTCCAACTACAGGCACCACATTTATAGTAAGGAAACTTAGAGCCGACAACCGGCCAATAAACTTTGGTATGTAAGTGAATGGGATCAAGGCTGCCTAATTTAAATTGCTTGCTAGGCAACAACAAAAAGAAGTGTGTTAACTGAGAGACTCACTTTTTTTGTCCATCGCAAGTACACCAAGATTTGGCTGCCTTGATGCTATAATATGGCATGAAAGAATTCATGGGTCAGTTGCCTGCAGTTTCAAAATGTCATGACAATATTCCTCCAGCGCTGAAAGAAGATGAGGTGGGAGGAAAGGTCCACCTCAGTGGAACAGTGGCTAAGGTGCTCAGTTGCTGACGCAAAGTTTGCGGGTTCAATCCCGGCCATGGCGGTTACATTTCAATGGAGGCAAAATGATTGAGGCCGCTGTACTGAGCAATGTCCATGCATGTTAAAGAACACCAGATGGTCAAAATTTTCAGAGCCCTCCACTACAGCGTCTCTCATAATCATATCGTGGTTTTGGGAGATTAAACCCCATATAATATTTTAATTGAGGTGAGAGGTAAGGGGCTGGAGATAAAGAGAGGTTTTAGACTGAATAAAACATGCACAAATACCCAATAAAGTGCATGACAGGACTAAAGTGCATGACAGGACAACTGTTACTGTCCACATGCATTGCGGTAGATGTGGGTTTCGATTCTATCTGTGGCAAGAGGTCTTCTCGTTGGGGGGGGGGGGGGGGGGGGGATGTTAAACCTCCTGTGAAGTTGTTTGTGCCGCTTGGCGCACGTGTCTTGCGCAGAAGCCGTATTTAGGGGTCACAACTATTGAGCGGTAGGTGGCGTTGTGTTCGCGAGAGTTGAACCCGCAAACTTTGAGTCGAGAGAAAGGCTTTGAGGTGGTGGAAATAAACAGAGAGGTGCATAGGTGGGGTGGTTTTCAACGAGACAGAATTCACTTCGATGGGCGACTAGGTCATGAGGTGGGTTGGCGACTTGCAGGACGCACAGTAGCTTTTTTGGGAGGCAAGCGAGCCCTTCGGGGTGCAGGATAGCTAGTAACGAGGAAAACAACCAGGGAGACTCTTAGACAAGGTGTTATGGACAGATACGATTCCAAAGTGGCACCAATGTCTAAGATAGGTAGAGTCTGGGGCATAAATAGACGTAGCCACGAGTGCCGAGCCCATTCAGACATAGGGTATATTAACATGCAGGGTGGTAGGAACAGGCTGAAGTGGGAAGAGGTAGAAGAACAGCTAAGGGAAGAGAGGCCGATGGTATACGGTTTTGTAGAAACACATCTCAGGGACATGGAACAACCTCCGAACAATCTGGACTACGTGTGGGAATATTGTAATAGAACAGAAGGCAGCAGAAAGGGGGGTGGTATGGGGCATTCATTCATAAAAGTACAGACTGGCAAAGCGTCAAGCAGGAGTGCAAGGAACATTTATGGCTAAAAGGGAAAGTGGCAGGTCAAATGACACTCCTTGGTTTCGTGTACTTGTGGACGGGAGCAAAAGCCAGAGAGGAAAACCAGGCAATGGTAAAGTGTATATCAAAGGACATTCAGGAGTTAGGAAGAGATGCGAGATAATTATACTAGGAGACATGAATGCACACATAGAAGATATAGATGGGTATACCGACTCGACAGGCAAAATGATCATGGATATGTGTGAAAGGCTTGATTTGATCATTTGCAACAGTACCGAGAAGTGTGAAGGGCAAATAACATGGGAGGTAGGAAGGCTGCAGTCAACGATAGATTATGCACTGATGTCACATAGGATGTATGATAAGCTCAGGGGAATGCACATAGATGAAGGTGGCTCCAGAAGTCTGGGTAGTGATCACAAACGTATCAAGCTAAGTTTTGGAAGAGCAGTGAAAGTGGGAAGGAGACAAGATGAACAACTACAGGAAAATTTTTGTTCAAAAAGGCAAATTGAAATAGCCACTAAACAAATTGAGAAAGTAATCACGGAGGATAATAAGACAGTGTGTACATACATGAATCTAATTAGACTCTTTGAGCTAGAGCTTGCTAAGACGCGTAACAAGTCACCCCGGAAAAGAAGACACAAACCCAAAAGTTGGCGGGATGAGGAAGTTAAGAGAGCCATAGCAAAACGGCAGGAAGCCTCTAGGGAACACAGACATGCTAAGCAGCGGGGTGAACTGACAGATGATGTTGAGAGAAAATGGGAAACCTTTCTAAGCTGTAGAAGGGCTGCATCCCTTTTGATCAATGAAAAGATTAGAAGAAAGGGAGCTCAGTGGCTGGCAGAAGTACATAAAAAAGATAGAAAGGCAGCTGCGAAATTTTGGAACCATCTAAACTCCCTAAGAAATGAGACGAGCCTAAAGCAGAGTTTTATAACCACAGCCCAAGGTGCCAGGCTAGAAGGGGACAAAGCTATTGAATATATAAGAGCAAGGGTGACAAAAAAATTTCAACAAAGAAGTACTTTATGCACCACAATAGACAAGGACGAATCAAGTGGTGCAATGGCTCCATTTTCACAACGAGAGTGGGAAAGGGCTGAGAAAAGGGTTCCTAGTAGTACATCAACAGGCCCAGATGGCACTCCAATTAGGCTGATAAAGACATTAGGTCCGAAGTCTAAGCAGGCTTTGAGAGAGGCAGGGAGCAAAATAATAATCGATGGTGAAGTTCCCGATGGATGGAAACTTAGCAGGATGAGCATGATCTATAAAGGAAAGGGGGACAAAGCTGACATAAACATATACCGTCCTATAACAGTGACATCAGTGGTCTACAGGCTGGCGATGCAGATTATAAAGGAAAGACTGCAGGCATGGATAGAAGATGAGGGGGTGCTGGTAGAACTGCAGAATGGGTTTCGGAAACACAGGAGGTTGGAAGACAATCTTTTCTCACTGACGCAGTGCATCGAAATAGCAGAAAAGGAACACAGGCCCCTGTGGCTAGCATTCTTGGATATCAAGGGAGCGTACGATAGCGTAGTTCAAGAGGAATTGTGTAGAATACTGGACACACTAGGCGTGGAACATGTAGTCACTAATCTTTTAAAGGGTATCAATAAAGGTAACAAGGTAGTTATAAAGTGGGAAAAACAGGTATCCAAGCCTGCAGAGGTAAAACGGGGGCTTAGGCAGGGGTGCCCCTGTCACCCTTATTATTCATGATGTACCTACAAGGATTAGAGGCAAAATTAGATGGAAGTGGGCTGGGCTTCAACCTCTCTTTAGTCAAACAAGGAAAACTTATTGATCAGGCACTACCAGCATTAATGTACGCAGATGATATAGTGCTAATGGCCAACAACAAGGAAGATTTGCAGAGATTGATGGACACCGCGGTAATGAGGGAGATAGGTTAGATTTTAGATTCAGTAAGGAAAAATCAGCAGTCATGCTTTTCAATGACAACGAAGGTAGTGAGCTTAGGATACAGGACGTCACGCTAGAGATAACAGATAAATACAAATATCTGGGCGTATGGATAAGCAATAAGACAGAGTACCTGAGGGAACACGAAATATACGTGATGACTAAAGGTAACAGGAATGCAGCAGGGATGAAAAATAGGGCACTGTGGAATTACAATAGGTATGATGTTGTGAGAGGAATATGGAAAGGGGTCATGGTTCCTGGGCTGACGTTCGGCAATGCGGTCTTGTGCATGAGATCAGAAGTTCAAGCAAGATTAGAAATTAAGGAACGTGGAATAAGTAGGCTTGCTTTAGGAGCTGACGGGAATACACCAAATCAGGGAGTACAAGGTGATATGGGATGGACATCATTTGAGGGCAGGGAAGCTAGCAGCAAGATAAAATTTGAGAAGCGATTGAGAGAAATGGAGGAGGAGCGTTGGGCTAGGAAGGTTTTCAGCTACTTGTACATGAAGAATGTCGATACAAAATGGAGGAAGCGAACCAGGAAGTTGACTGGTAAGTACTTAGAAAACAGCAGGTGGCCAAACCAAAAAGAACTATCGGTTAAGAAGAAAGTGAAGGAAACGTAGACTGACATGTGGAAAATGGGCATGATTAAGAAGTCCGCACTAGAGATCTATCGAACTTTTAAGCAGGAAATTGCCAAGGAAAGGATCTATGATAATACTCGGGGTAGTTCTCTACTGTTTGAGGCAAGGACGGGAGTACTGCGAACCAAGACATATCGGGCCAAATACGGTATGACATACGGCCAAATACTGCAGACACAGTATGCAGTGCGTGTGGAGAGGAAGAAGAAACTGACGAACACTTGATAATGTTCTGTAAAGGGCTTCACCCTATAGTTCAGGATGATGGCGCAGAGTTTTTCAAAGCACTGGGGTTTAGGGACCGGGAGGGCAAAATAGACTTTAAGCAAGTAGACTTAACTAGAAGGAGGTTATCTGAGTGGTGGCTAAAGTCAAGGCACGAGTGAAAATTAAACTCTTCACTGCAAAGTACGAATCCTCAAACTCACTTTTTAAGGAAAAAATAAATAAATATAGGTTTGAGTTCATTAAGTATTACGGCTTAGTGGCGCTAGCCACCGCCCGATCTAAAGGGTACAGCCATATCCATCCATCCATCCATCCATTGATCACCACTTTCATGGTTGGATTAGTAGTGCCGGTGGTGACCCCTGGTGGCAAGCCATGATGGCGGCATGAGAGAATTGAGAGAGCCTTTTTCTCTGGTGGCATTTGGCACAAATGGTTATCTCTCGCAGGGGGACCCCGGTGCACGGCACCGCGGCCCGTCTGCCGGGGTTGTCAGTCGTTGGCGAAACTGCCTTGTTTGTGATGTTGTTGAGTGTTGCATAATTATGTGTAAGGTTGTTTTAGCGTGTTTGAGCACAATTGATGGATAATTATTCGGCTGACGATATCATCGTCTCTAAAAATAGTTGAATAAACGTGTGCTGTTTGGCTTGGTCCAACCCCGTCTACTGTGTTCGTTCACTTTAATAGCGTGGAGCTCGCCACTTCGAGACCCCACATTGTCCACTTTATTTTTATTTTCAACATTGCTTCTAAATTAAAAGGTAGCATTAATTCAAGAAGTGTTAATTCGCCTTATGCTTTCCTTGGCTTCGTTGTCTGTTGGCTTCAAAAGGTAGTCTCATTACACTAATGATAGTTCAGCTTGCTATAACATTTTATCTGCAGTGGATTATGACTCACTAAATAAATACATGTTATCACTTATACGTTAGCTTGCTTTATGAAAATTGTTGTTTGTTCATCCTGTTTTTTTTTCTTTTATTAGGGTGTATATGTATATAGCTATTTTCGAAAATATTTTTTTCTGCTTAGTTAGGCAGCACAGGGAAGTAAAAATATACTAGTATAGTTCAAAAATGTTGAAAAATTATTTTTCTTGTACAAACATGGATTTTCTTTATAAATACTGCCATACTTATGTAATGAGCAAGAGACTTAGTGGCAAAATTGAGGGCATAAATATTGAGCATGAACACAAATTGAATAACTTGAAAATCATGATTAACTTTCTTGCTGTTAAGTACCATCAAGAACTGGTGCTTTTTTTTTTTTTGTCATGCAGGTACCGAATCTTATGATGTGCCTCGGCCCAAGACCGACTACGATGTGCCGAATTCCGAGCTTGTGGGCACCTATGATACACCACCGCCTGCCCGAGGAGTTGCTAAGGGGACACCCAACTCGGTCTATGATGTTCCTCTTGACAGTGGCACTCCACGTTGTGTGCTGGCAGCCAACTACGATGTTCCCACCTCTGGCCGGTCAAGTGGGGTGTCTCTGCTCTCGACAAGCTCATCTTCTGCAGGAGTCTCCCCAGCTAGCAGTCAGTCCAGTTTGAACACATCGCTGTCCTTGTCCAGTCTGTGTGGTACGTCCCCATTCCCATTGTGCTGTGTGCATCAAGCTCCCTTTGTAGCTGCATGCTTAGCGGTCCTTGGAGTTTATGTTTGAACACCTGCATGTCACAAAAACTGCTTGTCAGCTTGCAACAGCGAGCATACTTCATGACAGTGCTGTAGCACTTGCTATTCCTACTGTTTTAAAAGCCACAAGTTTGATGAAAATGTGCAAAAATCAGGAAGATTGTTCTGAATTCGCTTTATTGGTTTTTGTGAAACATTGGTGGGTGCCTTGTCAGTAGTACTACGTAGAGGGGAATCTGTGTTGCATTGATTGCACTGGTTGCCTGCACAGTATAAGATCATTGAATGATCTTTGTGGTGTATTGATTGCGGTGTGAGTGATTGTTATTTCTCTTTTCAACCACTGTAACATACATGTGGTTTTTTAGTGAGCTGCTTTTAGTCCCCTTACTCCTTTTTCCAGCACAGGATAGCCAGCCAGTCTGAGAACTGGCTAACCTCCCTGTCCTTCCTTTTCTCCGCTTCTTTCTTCTCCTACTTTACTTTAAGCTGAAAAGTAGATAATGGCCATTAAAACTGGGAAGGCATTTCCCATGCTGCTGTCTCTAACCAGGACAGTTGTCCTTTATTTTTATTAGTGACTTTTGGTCTTTTTTCGTTAGAACTCTTTAACCCAACTAGTTACAATGCTTTAATTGTTACATGGATATATTGTCCTATTATTTTATTGTTCAGGCAGAATAAATGGGCCAGCATTTTTTAGGTTGGTTGAACGTAACAAGAAAAAAAAGTGCAGTATTTTGTTGCTCATGCACAAAATTGAACCATTTTACTGAGCTTGAAAAAAAAACGGCAGGAGTAGGAGGTGGTATAATGCTCACCAAGCAAGCAAGAAAAAAAGGTATTTTTTCTTAGCATCTTCTTGTTTTAGTTGAATTGTCATCGAAAAAGCTTTGTTGCCTAATGGCAATAATGCAATAATGTAGTTTCCTACTGGAGCCAGATAAGTAAACCTCCCACCAGAGGTTGGCTTCCAGAGATGTCCTGAACCTGAAATACTGAGTCTCGGCACTATAAGTTAATTGATGAACCATCAACATTTGAAGCTTTCCTTTACTGATGGATGTATTATTACTCATTGTGCTATTTCTTAGATGCTGTTATAACTTTTTAATAGTCTGACTGACCATTTAAAAACGAGAATATCCAGATATTTTTTATGCTTGGAACTAAGAAGAGCAACAGCTAACATATTTTTCAAGAATAGTGTAGTACAAACTGAACAGCACAATGGTTTGGAATTGGCATTATATGCAAATAGTAAATTTTGCATTTGAAGCGAATGCATAGCAAATATTGTTTTGGTTGAATAATTTTTAACCGAATCGTTCAAATAGTACATGTCACATTTTATTTAGAAAAACAAGCATATATTTCATGAACATAGTTGTATTTATAGGGCATAAAAATGCTCGTCTGTATTCTATTGATTGATTGATATGTGGGGTTTAACGTCCCATTGATTGATATGTGGGGTTTAACGTATGATGAGGCCAAGACACATGGACAGGATTAATAGTTGTCTGCTTCGTTGATTCATACTGAAAGGAGGCTTGACTGTGCGAGAAATCAAGACAAAAAGAAGGAATGCATACGACTCTTGGAAGTGCATCGTGTTTTTATTATATTCATCTTACTCTTTAGCGCTGTTTATCCTTGTTTCAAGAAGGGACATCTTCCCTCGACAATCAGGAAGCTTGTTTGTAAAAAAATAGCTTCCTATATCTGCTTCATCTACTTGGCCGTGGTTGCATGTGCTATGCAGGGAATCGCGTAGAAGTTCAAAAGTGATGGTCAGTTGAAAACCCCCACCACAACGCTCAAGCAATTGCGGTGAAGGTCTGCTGGCGGCCAGATAGTGGATATACGTTGTAAATATTTCCTGTGCACAACCTTTACCACGGGACGGTCTTTTTAAGTTTTTCTATATAGCCATCAAGCAGGAATTAAGACAGAACGACAATGTCAGAAGCGAAGAATCGAACCGTTACTTCTTCGGAGTCCTTGCATAATCAAGAAGCTCCGTACTATACAAATATACAAATACTATAGCATAACTGCACCAGCTTTGTTTTCATTCAGCACCTTCAATGATATTTCAAACAGGAACCACTCTCTATGCACTTTCACATTGCGTGTTGGACCATAGCTGCTAAAGTCCTCGTCAGGCTCTTCTATGTGTCCATCTACTGGATCAGCTCCTTCCCTCTACACGATGCATGGTCTTGGGCGAGTTGAAGGTTTTTACCACAGACTGCATAACTGTGAGCTGCCTTCAAGATTATGCACGATATGCAATGAACAGCTTCTTAGATTGATTGATTGATATGTGGGGTTTAACTATATGATTATGATTATGAGAGACGCCGTAGTGGAGGGCTCAGGAAATTTTTACCACCTGGGGTTCTTTAACGTGCACCCAAATATGAGCACACGGGCCTACAACATTTCTGCCACCATCGGAAATGCAGCCGCCGCAGCCAGGATTGGATCCTGCGACTGGCGGGTCAGCAGCCGAGTACCTTAGCCACTAGACCACCGCGGCGGGGCATTCGTCTGTATTCCTCTGTCTTCCATTTCTGGTTTGTTTATGCGCTCAAAATACCCCTTTGTTCAAGTACAAACTCGCCCAAATTTCAGTGCTTTTAAATATTTTTCATGAACCAGCTAACCTACGCAATATCTTTTTAATTGGAATAAGGCACGTGCGAATGTTGTTTTGATTCAAAGGGAAGTGAAAGCAGCTTTGAATAGTCTCAGTTTTTGAATTTCACTGGAATGCAAGTAATAACCGGTGAATATGTTATATTTTAAAGTTCACTAGGACATGACTGTTTAAACAAGCTTTTAAAATTTTAATTATGATTGATCCATTTCAGGGTAGTATTGTTACGAGTATGCTTGCGGTAAATTGTCACTTTGTGACAATATGTTCATTTAGCCTGGAAGTTGAGCGTGCTTTGTGGCAGTGCAGATTTTTTTTTTTTTTTTTGACTAGGTGTTGTCACGACATAGTGCTCCTTAACTGTGCTGCAGTGAAACCAGCTTTACATGGGGATTATATGCAATTTAATGTGCACCTATTAGTTAACTTCAACTGCTTCAAAACTTAAGATGATTTAAAGTTGTGTCATGGAAAATTTGGAGACAGCAATATTCGTTAAAATATTTGCATATGCCTGCATATATATATATTTTGGGGGGGGGGGGGTGATAACACCTCCTATAAAGTCATTTACGCATTGTGGTGCATGTGCTTCGTGCATAGGCCGCATTTATGGTTCACAACTATCGAGCAGGAGGTGATATTGTGCTAGCAAGCGTTTATCACCACCATCCTCATCATCATGGTTAACGCGGTAGCACCAGCAGTGACACCTGGTGGCGAGGTTAGGAGGGCGATCAGGAAAGATTGGCGACACTTTTTTGGTGCATGGCGGTTGGAGCAAATGGTCGTTTTTCGCGGTGGGCCCATGAGGACGGAACCGCGGGTCGTTGCCCGCGGGCCCTCGTGGGGAGTCGAGCTTTGGCGACGACGCCTTGTGTTTGTCATGTTGTTTAGTGTTGTGGAATATTGGGTATGGTTGTTTTAGCGTGTTGATCACAACTGACGTATTTTGATTTGGTTGACGATATCGTCACTGCAAAAGCAGGTAAATAAATGTGTTATTGGTTTGGGTTTGACCGCGTCTACTGTGTCCGTGTTCCGAAAGCGGTGGGCGTTCTCATTTCGAGACTCCACGATATATATATATATATATATATATATATATAATCAATTTGGCTGTAAGACAATAGGCGGAAGGGAACAGGTAAAGCAAATAAGTTATAATAGTGTACTGAGAAAAAAAGTGGCTTGATTGACTGTTAATTAAGTCAAACTGTATTATTGTGCATGTGGAAGAATGAAACAGACACTTATATCACAAGCCAAGCCCGAATATGTGGGAAATCAAATAACTAATGATTGGTTGAAGTGGCGCTTTGGAGTGCATGAACCAGTTATACAAGATTTCATGGATCTCGACAGTGCCTCCTCTGGTCTAGCAAGTTGTTTATTAGCAAAGATAGTGTTGATTAAACTCTGAATGATCCAAGGACTCGTTTAGAGAAGCTAGCAAGGTTGTCTGACTTCATCTATGCTTCAGGAGCCTCAGTCTTTGTAGCTATGTTAGGGGCCACTTGTGGCGGTCCCCACAATAATAGGGCCTGGGCAGCTGCTGAACAGAACTGCAGCAGGTGCAACAGTTGCTGTAGCATGAAAGGCAATGCATAGGGCTGGTTCTAGATGGCTGGCTCACTCGCACATACTCTGGCAGCTGGCCCATGATGTGATGCTAGTGCAACTGCATAGTGGTTCTGGCATAAAACTCAACAATCAGGCTTATGGTCTTTCTTTTTGCATCGAGTAATCACCATCTTTTTTTTATTTCTGAAAGAATGAAAATTTCTTTTGGTTAAGGTGGCTCATGTGAATTTTACTGCCACAGAGGCTCAGGGACTGTGGCTTTCTGCTGATGACATGACTATTGTTTTGACTGTACGAAGCATCTCGTTGTTCACTTTTTAGTCTTAACATTTGGTGAAATGTACTTAGAACTAAATTTAGTGACAAGCCGTGACATCATAACCTGAGTATTTGCATCTCTTTTGTGAGATGGTGGATGGGAAATCTTGTCAGTCAGATCCCTTACAAGACATCATCATTTTCTAAGGTTTATGTGTGTTTATGTGTGTTTATGTGTGTGTGTCTGTGTGTCTGTGTGTCTGTGTGTCTGTGTGTGTGTGTGTGTGTGCGTGCGTGCGTGCGTGCGTGCGTGCGTGCGTGCGTGCGTGCGTGCGTGCGCGCGCGCGCGTGTGTGTGCGTGTGTGTGTGCGTGTGTGTGTGCGTGTGTGTGTGCGTGTGTGTGTGCGTGCGTGTGTGCGTGCGTGTGTGTGTGTGTGTGTGTGTGTGTGTGTGTGTGTGTGTGTGTGTGTGTGTGTGTGTGTGTGTAGTGATGACAAAGAAAGACTCCGGCACTCTGGCAACATGAACGAAGCAGAGAAGGAAAAAGAGAAGAAAAAGAATAGCCGGCCCAGCATACGGCCGTTGTCTCTTTGTCTCTGTTCTTTACAATGGCGCAGTGTGACAACGCAACTTTCCAGCTGAAGCCATCTGCCTTTGTGAGTCATCAGCAGCTGGGTCTCTTCATTTAAGGAACGCCATCCACGCTTCCTTGCTCATGCACACCACGACCCTATGACTGCAGGTAGGACCTACGCCACCATATCAGGATGGTGTAGAACCTATGCCACCATGCCAGGGACGCTGTTCACGCTTCTTATGGCGGCAAGCTCTCGCTCAAGACTTATAAGCACCTGTACTGTTGATAAGGGATGCTGTTCATGTTGATGGTGATCCTGTAACAGTGAGCCCAGCCATCAGCTCTTCCGTGACCAGCGTTGCCACAGGCTCCACATGCGGCTCATTAGACAGCACCGCGCATCTGCGGCATACGATCGCACGACTCCGCGGCATGTTCAACACTTTGACGATATCGATATTTCCTACCGTGCTTCCGGCATTGAGCGCCGCTGACGCCATGCTGAACGTAGCCACCTCACACGACCTGAAGGCCAGCCCACCTGAGCAACGTACAGAGCTCTGGGATACTCTCGGCAGCTCTCAGACCAGCTGGGCTGCTTCGCATTAGCAATTTCTCAATTTTTGTCTGTGGTTCCTCCTTCACAAGCCGCCGGTGAAATCCCGGAGTTTTGTGGCTTTTACGACCATGTCGAGGATAAGGTGGTGACTATCAACGCTGTCGGATTTCACGTGGCCTCGTCGGACCAGCAGAAATTGAAGGTTGCCATCAACCTCCTTCGGGATGGTGCCCCGGCGTAGCACAAGTATGAAGGTTTGAGGCAGCATTACTGGTCGGAATAAAGTACAGCCCTGATTGCCACTTTCGGCCAGATTATCTGTGCCTCCAACAAGTCCAACGCGGCTTTCATCGAGGACGGAGCACAGGTGGGGCACCACTTTGAGGCTGCGACTGTGCATTGAAGCTGACCTCTAGAGAATGTCATGACCTTCCCAGGGACACGCACACAGCTGAGACCTTGGCCACAATTTCAGTACTCTGACTTGGTGTCAGTAATAACAACCCCAACTCCTTTGACAGATGCAGAGACTGTATCTCATTCGCAGCCGTTGGAAAAGGAATCCAGGAGCTTGCCATCAGATAAGCATGTCCATGCAATTTCTTTGCATCAGCGACAGTCAGAGGAGCGGCCCTCACTTTTCGTGCAGCTACACCAGCAGCCTGACCTGTCTGCGACTTATGCGAAAGAAGTTCTGGTCGTCCCAAAGCACGATCCTCAGCTTTTAAAGCAGTCATTGGCTGAATTCCCAGGCTCTCACATACTGCTGACTGAGCGAGACGCTGCTTCAAGAAATCAAAGCGTCAGATGATGCCACATTCGTCAAGGGTCAGCTCGTTATCAAGCAGTTATCTAAGCACGACTGAGCCTACACCCCATCTAGAAGAAGCCGATATACGCCGGCCGTTACCGACAAGAACTAGCTCATTCAGACTGCCACTGAAGGACAAGCGGACAACAACAGAGAGGTTTTTGCACGACATCTATCATTGGTTAACCGGGCATCAACAAGTTGGGAGGAAGAAGCAGCGAGATGGAGATGCTGTTGGACAACTGCGACAATCTTGACGGAGGATGCAGACATGTTCGACCTCGCTCACATTCATAGTTCAGTCATTATGTACAGATTCGAGACAGACAACCGGAAGGTGACCAAGTAGGTCGTATGTATCACAGAAAATAGCATACAGCCAGCACAACCATGCGACCATGACAAAACATTAAATGCCATCAACCAGAGCCATCGTCATCAGCGGTATTGCAAACCAGACTACAGGGCGTCCAAGAATAGCGATTGCTACGTCATAGCCAGTGTCGGCTGCCGGAACTGCGCTTGACAAAGATCCAAGTGAAACTGCTGGATTGCCGAGCCTGGCAACCGCGAAATAGCCAGTGCCATCCACCAGAGGTACAAAGACTGATGAACAAGCTGCATGGCCGCGACCGACCACAGTGATGCAGCCAGCATCGCCCACCAGAAACATTGTCGACAGTTGCGCCGACAATGCTTGCAGTCATAGCAGAGTGTGACGACGAAGAAATACTCTGGCGCACTGGCACGCGGGCAGCATAAACAAAGCAGAGAAGGAAAAAGTGGAAATAAAGAACAGCCTGCCCAGCGTATGGGCATTGTCTCTTTGTCTCAATTACTACAATATATATGTAAAAATAAACCAAAATAAGGCATGTGTGAAGATTATTCTTTTGACTTAAAGTAGAATGTGAGTGATAACCTGTAAAACATATTGTTTTACAAATTTACTATACTTAGAGCATATAAAAAGGTGTAGCAAGTGTTTTAACTTTAAACTTTGTGAATTGATATGACTTTAATATGATAATTTAACCTTGAAGTGGCACTTCGCAGCAGTGCGTATTTTCTCTGGATAGGTATAATCATGGGAAAGTACTCCTGCATTGAAGTGAAACCATTATTACAGGGTGGTTACATGCGGCTTAATATGTACATATTAGTTCGTTGCAAATACTTCAAAATTTACAGCAATTTCAAATCGAATCTAAGTAAATTTGGATACTGTAATATTCATTCGAATATTCAAAATGCTCAAATATTCGCACAAGCCTGATGTTTACTAGTCTTTTGTAACCTTAGGTCCTCAGCAGGGGTATGGTACAAAGTTCATTGGTGAGCCTGGCTTATCCTGGATAGAGAAAGGTTGAAAAATATTATTTTGTCAAAAATAAATTTAGAGCCTTCCACTGCAATGTCACTAATACCTTTTGAAGTGCTTTTTTTTTTTTTTCACACACCAACAGATGTCTCGACCTTCAGTATTTCATAATGAATTGGTGAAAAAAAAACTTTTTTTTTTGCGAATTCATTATAAAATAGGTCTTCCATACAAAAGAATGCTTCTTTGTGCACTTCTCGAGTTTCACTGTTCTAGAATTCGGTCTTATTTTCTCCTCTTGCTTTCCTCCTACCTTCAGGATCAAACAGATCCAGCTTGGAGCAAGGTCATGAAATGTATGACATCCCAACCAGCAGTTCTAGGCGTGTTGCCGATGGACCTCCAAGCAGAACTCAAAGCCCGCGTGGAAACCTCGGTGCTGTGCCTCCACCCCCTGGCCATGGCATGACCCTTTTGCAATTTTATGATGTGCCAACCAACAATGCACCTGCACCATTCTATGACACGCCTCCCAAAAGAGCACCGGCAGCACAGACAGTCTGCATGGAAGGCGTGTATGATGTTCCTCCTCAGGTTAGTGCTTAAGAAGAGCATAATAAAGATTTAAATGATGTGATTACTGAAATATGAGTAATTTTTTATCAGGGAAAATAAAGCCTCTTACTGGACTGTTGCATGAGGTTATAGAGAGCATGTGCTGTCACTGTCTGCATAGTTTTGAGCCGGTGCTCACTCGGATCAGCACAGTCCAGGGGTCACTATAGTAAAGATGTGGGAGCTCTGATAGGAAAGCTCTGTACTGGCACAGGTGAGGCTATACACCAAGGGTATAAGCACGCTACTACGTATAACATGTATAATCAAAATGACACAAGTTGAAGATACATGCATGCATGCACATGCACGCTTTTCTAAGATGTACAGAAGCCCTAATGAGCACAATGTTAAAGCATATTAGTGTTTATCACATATATCTTACCTATATCCAATGCTGTTTGAAATCAGAATCACTGCTTATGAATCACTGATGCATCCCAAGTTAATTTTTTAATGGAAAGACAGAAGCCACAGTTAGTGATGGTCTCTCAAATATACTGGAAGGATAGGATTTTAGACCTCCCAAACCCCTCTCTGACTATGTCTGTTTCTATTTACTTTGTTTTAGGTGACAGAATATTTAGGATTTTATATTCAAAGGTTGTGTTTCTTGAATATTATGTTCAGTTCATTTCAAAAATTTTTCTAATTAAAAACCTTCTACTGCATTATTATCACTCCTTTACTTGCATTACTGTCATTGAATTACTATATATGGGGAGTCAGTTCTGGTTATTTAGATTCATTAAGTGTTTTTTGGCTTCTTAGATTGTGCGTCTTTTACTTACTGTCAGGAGGCGTCATTTGTTAATGCTAGGCTCATTGGCTAGGCTCATTGGCTTAATACTCTAATAGAAAATACTTATGGAACGCTCTGTTTTAGAGAAATGTGTTGGGTAGTCATTCCAGGAAGTTCCTTAGAGTTGTCTAGAAATAGTTGAGTTGTATGTATGTTATGGCCATTGTTTCCAATTGTACAATTGTTCCATATAGTACCATTGTTCTAGATAGTACTGTTGTTCCATTGTATTACTTGTAACATTGTTTAGACTTGACACTCCTGTGCTCTATTGATACAGAATTCGAATTGACTGCATATGGTGCTTACAACATTCATCGAGACAACGTAAATGAGAATTTGTAATGCGAGGCAGCTTAGGTCAGTACTGGAACTGCTTCACAATTATTGTGAGTTACTGAAAAGCCGCTGCAGTAGTCTGGTTAGGGTGCGTGACTGCAGACCTGAAGGTCGCTGTGATTGCATTTTGATGAATACAAAACTTTCGAGGCTCATACACGTAAATTTATGTGCGTGTTAATTGACACTGGATGGTCAAAATTGTGTGAACCCTTCTCATTGAAATAAGTAGAAACCCTAAGACACTGCGAACAATTATCGTAGTTTGGCCAATTTCTGTCTATCTGTACAGACGACTTGCACATACCATTTCACAATGAAGGACTTTCCATTAATCTGTAGAAATGGAAAGCCCTCCACATGTGATGCATGGCCCTTGCCAATGCATCACATGTGGAGGACCGAAAGCTGTACCAGAAGTTATCTCGATTGACGAAGCCATTGCTGGACTCTCATCAGGTGGTGGTGGCAACTACACAGGCCTTGGACGACAAAGGCTGGCAGCTGTGTATGTCTCGTGAAGCTCGCCCTGATGAGCTAGACCAGCTAGCTACAAAGTAGAAACCCTAAGACACTGCGAACAATTATCGTAGTTTGGCCAATTTCTGCCTATCTGTACAGACGACTTGCACATACCATTTCACAATTAAGGACTTTCCATTAATCTGTATTGTGGTTTTGAGACTTAAAACCTCAGTAATTATGATGATTAAGTTATAAAAAGTTGTCTGTTTTAATAATTATATTATGAATATTATTCTTAATAATTTCATTTTATAATTTCAATAATGATATATTAATGGAAACCTGTTAGCTTTCATAGAAAATTTTTATATCCATTTATAACTCAATAAAACATGTCTAGTGGGCTGATTTCTTACTCACTACAAAGACTACATGTTTATATAGCATCAGCAGTTATTGAGACTTGTAGGCTCAACATATTTGCAGTGCAGTCATAGAAGGTCTGAATTCTTTTCCCTGGCAAGTGTACAACTGTTTGGGTTTACAGCGCAGATTACTTGCTGATGGCACTAATATCCTTCTGTACACATGCTCACTGTATTGATGCAGCTTCAGCCAGCACTCGCAGGTACACCACCATCATAGTGATAACTGCATGTATCGGTTTTCTTTTAAACGGGGGTTGGACTGCACACAAGCTTTAGTTGCATTTTTTCATATGAATACATGGTTTTATGCACTATTCTGGATAGCATGCACAGTTTTCTGGTTTGGTAAACCGAGCAAAAGGAGAGAAATAATTCAAATTTGCTGCTTTTGTTTCATGAAGGTTAAATTTTCTTTAAAAAGTTCCTTTCTTAGTGTACATAGTACTAGCTTTACAAAAAGTATATTGTGTTGAGCATAAAATCTAGGACACCCTAGCTTCCTTATTGGATTGAAGGTAGGTTCTTTGTGAGACAAAGCATGACTTCAATATTCTTTGAATTGTTACGGCACCTATATATGATCTGGAGATGATTATGTGGCAATGGTACAAGCTAAAACATTGCACCTGTTTTTTTTGTTTTACGTTATGCTGCAGGTAACACGTGATGCTCCATTGCCGCAACCAATGATGGATGAAGTGGATGCTTCCAGGCGAAATTCCTCATCTAGTAGTGACTCACGTAGTTCGCGCGATTATGAGACTGTTGGAGACCTTAAGGAACTCCACCTAGAGCGTGATGCAGCTCTTGAGGTTTTGGTAAAAGTCCAGCAAGAGTTGACAAGTGCAATTGGGAAGCTATTTTCACTTACTCACTCGACACTGAAGCGACAGGAAAGTGTCACTGCAGAGAGTCGACTCTATGACATTAAAACAAGCTGCCACAAGCTACGAACTTCTTTGAAAGAGTTTCTAAACTTTGCCCAAGGTGCCCTTGCCAATGCATCACATGTGGAGGACCGAAAGCTGTACCAGAAGTTAGCTCGATTGACGAAGCCATTGCTGGACTCTCATCAGGTGGTGGTGGCAACTACCCAGGCCTTGGACGACAAAGGCTGGCAGCTGTGTATGTCTCGTGAAGCTGGCCCTGATGAGCTAGACCAGCTGATTGCATGTGCACGGGGTCTGACAGAAGATATCCAGCAAGTGGCGTCTACAATACAAGGGAACTCAACGCTTATCTTCAAAAAGTCCCCTCTCATCAGTGAATCTGGGAGGACATCGCAAGAGAGGCCTTTACCAATCCCGCCAAGAAAAGAGGATGACCAGTGGGCCAGCGACTATGACTATGTGAACCTTGAATCCAAGGCATCGGTGGAGCGCGAGAATGAGGAGATCAAGGCAGCACTGCCAGCTGAGCTGAGCCAGTCTTTTGACAAATTGTTGCAGCAGTCCCAGCTTATTGTTGAAGGCATAGTGCAAGAACCGCAAGCTCTATCCAGCGTGCCTGGATTAGACCAAAATGATCTTCAGATTCTAAACTTTTATGGTGCCCAGATTGACACCCACATTCTATTTCTGACTAATGCCATTGATGCCTTCTTGGCTACCATTGAGAACAACCAGCCTCCAAAGGTGTTCATTGGGCACAGTAAATTTGTTGTGATCAGTGCTCATAAGCTTGTGTACATGGGGGACACAGTGTACCGGAATATTGTGAACGTAGACATAAAGAACAAAGTTTTGCAGTGCTCAAGTAACCTGTGTGAAGCTTTGAAGATGCTCATCAATAGCACTAAGAAAGCAGCCTTGCAGTTCCCATCAGTGGCGGCTGTGCAGGAAATGGTGGACAGTATTGTTGACGTGTCACACTTGGCCAATGACCTGAAGGTGGCTGTTATGCAGGCTAAGAGGTAACCTGGATTCTCCCTCCTGGACATGCTCAAGTTGCATCTTGAAAGCCACCATTGCCACATTATGCTTGCATTTGCAAAAGCATAGCACACTGATGTTGCAGCACTTCTTTAAATATAGTGGTGTGCTTTAAATGAAACCAAGGTCATTGAAATTCGTATAATGCTAAAGTTTGCTGCAGTAGGCATTGAAATTGTATAATAGCAGTATAGTTCTTACTATTGTTAGTCTCCTCATGTTTATCTCTTCACAAACACACACACATACACATGTGCATGCTCTGCATATATACATATAATAAAACACACTCAAAACAGGGTGTCCCGTGAACCCCACGTTGTTCAGTATAATGAAAAATATATACATGCTATTTGCATTACAGTTTTCTTACAGCTGCAGAATTATTCTCTCGTGCAGTTGCAAACAGGGTAAGGAGAAAAAGCATGAATTTTGTGCCAATAATTACCACATTGGTTCAACCAATTGCATTTCTGTGAGATTTTCTTTGAACTCATGTCTATATTAGACATATTTATGGGGAAGCATGGCATGAGTGAATAAAATCTTGGATTTTAATTTGCAAATCAGCAGTTGAGGTTGATTACACAACATATATATTTTGCGAATAAGCCATGTCATCTCTAGATAGTTCAGTGTTTATTAAAAATATACATCGACCCTCACATCAAATAAGCTTGACATTATGATTAAATGAAATAAGGCAGAATGAATCATTCTTGCACTCTGTGTAGTGAAGCATCTATTTTTGTTACCCGTGGCAGTTTCAGTACTGGATATATTAAGGAATCATTTCTATCATATTTGTGGTCTTATCAGTTTTAGCTGAACAGTGCAGCTTGTAGCCTCATGTCTTCTGTTTTATGTAGCACCGCCAAACACTGCTCAGCACTTCATAGGTTCTGCTTTAATATTTTATGCACTTAGTCACGAATCAAGCATTGTCGCAAGACATGCATTGGTGATTTTAGAGACAGCTCGGTACGTTTCTGCAATTTTCAAGCCATCACACACACTTCATGGCAGTATTTGCTTGTTATTGTAGGCGATTCAGTGCAGCCGTGTTTATCATGTACTCGGATGTTCATTCCATGTTTATGTGGTTTGATGTAAAAGAATTGCTCTCTCACAAGCTCCTTGAATGCATCTCTCGATGGTCTGTGTGCTATGGTAATGGAAGATTTTATCCAGCAAGGAGTTTAAATGCTATGTTTATGCTTTTATTCTTTTGTACCTTCGGTCCACTGTCAGTTTATTTTTGAAGAATCATACTCAGAAAATGATGGTGTGTGTCATTTCGGCTGCATTGGTAGACGAATCGGACACACTATGCAATAGGAAAATTATATGTGGCACTCTTCTCTTTCTCTTAAATGTTTGGGTGACCATATTGTGCAGCCAGGTTTGTTTTTCCCTTGTGCTTTCAGAGCAGTAGTGAATCTACTGTTGGTAGCAGAACAAAGTTCGCAAAAGTTTGGTAGATGCATGGTCAGTTACAACCTGCAAGATATATTTTGCATTAGCATTGATAACTAGATGACACAACTTATCTTAAAATCCTCTTAGGTAAATTGATATGAAGCTATCAGTTTTTAATGCATTTTGTTGATATCACTTGTGTGTATGGCATCAGTCCACTTTTCTTGCCAGTGCTTTTAATTTAGATGAAAATTAAGTGCCAGTATCATGTCCAAACTCAATTTCTTTGCTTGGTGAAAACACATCTTTGGCATAAAAATATTAATGTAGAAAACCTACATTTGCAAAGTAAAGAAAGCAAATGTTTAAAACTACACATGTCAGGCTCAGGACAGTTGGGCTTTGCAAGGAGTTTTTAAATTTCTTCGTTACTTTTTTTCGCCCACAGTTGTGCAATAGCCTAGCTCTACGCTGTTATGAATTAAGTACACAGATTGTTTTTGGTCACAAGTACTATTAAGACAAACTATTATTGAAATATTTTTGGTACTATAAGCTCATGCTGTTCAAGATCTTAACTACTGTGGAATACTCCAGTGGTAATTATGATAAGTCGGTGGCAAATAGAATATCCTGTATTTGGCAACTGTATGTAAGGTGGCATTCCTCCTGACTTTCTGATATTTGCGTCATTGTATTCAAGTATCTGAATTGCACCAAGAAAAAGCCTGGTAAAGTAAGTGCGGTGTAGGTTGTGTAGGCTGTATTCTAGACAGACTCTTCACGTTTTCTTGGCTGCTGAACTCTTGATAACTAGACCTACCCACAATACATCTTTGGCATTGTTTAGTGCTAGGCTACCATTGACTACTTTATTTCAGTGCAAGGAATGCGGATTACGTACAACATCAAATATTGTCATGTAACAGCCTCAAGTGTCCTTTTTTAAGTAACAGAGTAAATACTTGAGATCAGCATGTAAGGCCCTGAACATGGTGCACAGGCATACTTGAAGCACTCCCGAACACTTGCATCAAATTTTGTTCTATAACTTTGTATTGCTTAATGCGCATGTAGTGAATTGCTTGATTTCTACTTATGGCTGCAATAATTTAATTCCTGAGCTCCAGAAGGGAGCCATGTGTGTGACAGCAGGTGGGTATATGGTGATTAATATAATATCTGATCATTTCTCTGACATTCATTATCTGGACTGAACAAGAACTTCTTTACTTTGGTCAGAAAAAAAAGGCTGGAAAAGCATTATGACATGGTTGCACAGATGCTTCCTCTTTCATAAATGAGTGGTCATTGTCTTGCTAAGTTCAATTTGACGAGTGCCAAAGACTGTAAGAACCTCATAGTATACGAGTTTCTGTAAGTTGCAAGGAAATAGGATGGTGTGTGGGGAAAATTTTCTTCTCTGAATGTCTTGTGTGATATCTGACAAGGCATACTGGCCTGCGATATATTACCAGTGGATGGAACATAGCCCTATAAACTGCTTGTACTGCATTTATCACTTCTGAATGGGCTTTTATAATGGTCAGATTTTTGTACAGCATTTGCAGATGTACATTTTTAATGGCTACGTTTCAAGTGTCCACAATATATAAGGAAGGCCGGTCATTTGTTGATAACTTAAGGCAGAAGACACGCTCTCTCGAAATGGGAATGAAACACTGCAGTTTTCGTTGGTGTAAACGGTGCATGCTTATTGAAATGAGCTTTGCACCAGCCCACTACTGCTTAGTTTGTGTTGCGTCTGAATACTTGTTTTCACTTAACGTACATACTGACACATACACAAAGCAAGCCTGCAGATGAGCCACAGTATTGTGCAACTGATGAGAATCTGTGGTGAGCACTTTGAATTTGTTTGCAATTATAGGGCAGCCTCTACTATAGAGCTTTGCATGCCAAGTGAGCCTGGTTAAACCCAGTTCCTGGTAAATCTTGCTTCTCTGGTGCTCCCACAAATTTTGTAGAGTTCAGTGTTCCTAGTCAGAATGTTACTTCGATCTCAGTGCAATTGGAATCATTCCTACTGCAAAAGTGTAAGAGCGTAAGCCAACATTCTGTGAAATTCTGAAGTGCTAGCCCTTTTTATTTTTTCAATACTTGTGACTCTCCATGTGGCCCACCAATTGGTATTTCAATTCCCTTTTTTCTCATCGTGTAATGTGGCTGGTTTCACATTGCCTTTGTACACAAGTGAGAAGTAACTGTGTCGTTTTCTGTGCTGTGACGTCTGGACCTGATGTCATTTGAAGAAATAAAAGTGCAAGTGGTTGCAAGTTGGAAATCTGTTAGTCGCAGTGAGGTGTTGTTTTGTACATTAATACGGATGGTACTGTACATAATAATAAAAGTGTATCCAACTATCCATGTGTTTTATCATTTTTGGCCTCGGCAAGACTGCGCAGCCACTTTGTTGGAGGGCTACCTTTTGGAACTACAATGGTGTATTCATTAAACCTAAGCTCTTGGGCGAGTCTTGGGCCTTGGTCTTGGGCGAGTTGAAGGTTTTTACCACAGACTGCATAACTGTGAGCTGCCTTCAAGATTATGCACGATATGCAATGAACAGCTTCTTAGATTGATTGATTGATATGTGGGGTTTAACTATATGATTATGATTATGAGAGACGCCGTAGTGGAGGGCTCCGGAAATTTCGAGCACCTGGGGTTCTTTAACGTGCCCCCAAATCTGAGCACACGGGCCCACAACATTTCCGCCTCCATCGGAAATGCAGCCGCCGCAGCCGGGATTCGAACCCACGACCTGCGGGTCAGCAGCCGAGTACCTTAGCCACTAGACCACCGTGGTGGGGATAGCCTCTTAGAGGCATGTATATTGATTATTGAAATGGATAATTTGTTTCTATCAGGGGAATCCAGCAGGAGGGTTATACTTCTTGTAACAAAACAACGAAGCTGGCGATTTTGTTCTGGTCTTTGGGGTGCCCCTTATAACCACGGCACGGTTCATTTGAACCCTGGATAATCCACCCCTAGCCCTACAATTCATTGAAGCCGTGACATCAGGCCGCCTATCATTTTTCTAGTATCCACTTCACTATTGTGAATGAATACAACTTTCCCTAACTCTTGTTCCGGCACTGGAAGCACAATGAATATTAAAATTTCTGCGCACACTGTTTAATATCCATTGACTATGCTGATAACAATCGTACTTATAGCACAACCTAGTGCTGCACCGCACAGTGGAGTGCCTGTGGTTGTGTCTTATGAAGAGAATTGCAAGGATCCTAGTTCATCGATGGATGATAAAATACAGGGTTTAACAATTGGTCTCTTAATTGTGCCTCAAGTCTAATTTCTGCTCCATGAAATTTGCAGTAATGTCAAGCTTCGTATTGAACTTCAGCAAGTTCTCAAACACAAACTGTTGCTGTGGTCAAGAAACAGAACTGAGTTACCAGAATGCTGGAAGACTAGCTCTGTCCAAAATCTGTCCACTGCAGTGAGTGATAAAGTCCAGTGATTGTACGGTCATAGACAAATTATAAACAAATACTACTATCATTTCTAAAATAAACTAACTATAACAAAATGGTCTATTTTAGCACATACATGCACGGCTCAATTATAGTGTAGTATAGCTGAATGTAGCTTTGGTCCATTACAGTTAGAAGCTATTTGTCTGTTAGTTCTCGTTAATGTTGTGTCTAACAAAGCCCTTAAATGTAGACTTCTGTCCGGAGCTTAATAATGCAATACAGTATGATCTAGTAGTAGTAGAAAACTTTTCGTGCGCCGGTGGGCCAGTCTCAATTGTTTGGCAGGTTTGCATCAAGTAACTACTTCAACAACATAGTATTTGTCGGTATGCTCCAATTAATATTCAGAATTACAGTGGTAGCTCAACTAAGGTTTGTAAGTACGTTGCCTTATTTTCTCTGAGCTGCCACAGAACGACGTGTTAGCTCACGTTCGGCGCTAATTGTGGAATAATTTCAAATATGTAGCAGATTTCACCTCTTGGCGCAATTTGCGCACCTATCACATTACTGTTGCTGCAGCGTGAGAAAAATTATCAAAAAAAAAAGGGGGGGGGGGGGGGAACTCGACGCAACGCTTAAACTGCGCGCTACAAAGTACCAGTTTCTTTCTCCGCCCTCTGTCGCGATGTTAAAATTAGTTACTTCTCAACTGATGACAGCAGGGGAGAGCAAAATTTATTTCCGTGCTGCTGCATACTGTACGAAATCTCAGCAGGCGCTGGCAAATCACAGCGACACTCATATAAGAGAGAGAGCTCGCCCCGTTACGACCTGCCAGGCTTCGCGATGTGATGGCGCTGATGAACGACAATATCCAACGTCGACGGCAATCGCCGGCCTTTTTTACGTTTGGGCAGCCGAGCGCCGCCTTCGACGCCAGGTGCGCCGTGCTCATCACGCCGACGACGTCAGGGATCCCTAGTGTTCTTCTTGGGAAGCAGTGTTTTGGGGCACATTACATCCGGGAGTTTATGAAAATCTTCGACCTCTCATTGGCCGCAATGCCGGGGATAGAAAGAAAAACATAACTCTTTGCTCGCGACCGTCGTGTGAGCTTGTCTTTCATTGGCCGATCACCAATAAATGACAATTGTCATTTAGTGGTTTCCTGCGTTCATTATGGGATTTGTGCGTGTCATTCTCAATAACTAAGACCGGCAAGCCTTCAAACGTGAGTTTACAGTTCTTTTAACTCAAATACGACACTTCCGCAAACAAAATCATTCTATAGTATTTCTGTGTCGACTAGAGTGTACTAGAACAAGGGGAGTGCCCGGACCGGCCGCAGCACCAATGCATTAAAAGTGAAGCCCAAACGGGGTCAAATCCGCTAGTGGCGCTGCGATCGGTAGTCTGTGACCTGTCGTCGTTTTAAGAGCCGTGCGCAGCTCCGCCGAAGTGGTCGAGGGGTAGAATGCTCGCATCCCACTAAAAAGACCCAGGTTCGAATCACCGCTGTGACCATAGATTTTTTTTTTAATTTCACGTGTACAACTGTATTGTTTGGCTTTTTTTTTAAATATGCCTTCAGTTTCTACATATTGCTACAAAACATTACGCGAGATATGAAGTAAAGGAGAAAAAAACTTGACAGCAAGCGCATTTATTTGCAGCGCCACCGCACGGGATTCAACGAAAACTTAAAAGCATAGCTTGCGAGATTTTAGCGAATAAAAGAGAGACGGTGTGCTTTCACTCGCCTGCGGTCGCCGCCCACTGGCTCGCTTAAAAAAAGAAAAAGAAAAACTGAAAGTAAACGATTTTCAGTCGGCGGGAAGTCGCGAAGGTTTGAATACTGGTAAAGCAGCGATGTTCTGTCTGCTCGAGTAAAGCGATCACGAGGTGTGCGGAAAGAGGTGAACGTGTTGATATTTTGGATACATATGTAGTATTCCTGTACAACTGATATTGCGAACATATATCTTATAATTATGGCCGCCCTCAGCGAAAATAAATGATGCAAACCAATGCTTGTGTTTTGCGGGCGCATCTATATGTGATCGGCGCGCTTTTTGTTGTATTTAGCTTTTGCGTCATTGGCGCCTGCATCGTTTTCAACTCTCTCAGCGGCAGCTAAACGGCAAAACTAAAGCGCGCCGGTTGCCTGTGCTTTTGATGAAGTAGTATTGAAATACAAATGTACTTTTCTTGTACAACTATTTTTTGTCAACGTATACATTTTGTCTTTTGAAAGCATATTTAGTGGTGCACACTTTGTGCATACGGCCGATGGTCACTAGCGTTTATTGTAGGGATGGGGTGGCACGGAACAGTGCTTAAGACGCGTGACACAAGGTAAGAATGACAGATACGTCATGACCATTCCAGTAGTGTACCAACCAGGCCTGCCCATTACAGTTGTAAAGGAATCGGTTTTGATGTCAATGGCACAGTGGTGATTGATGTGCACGAGGCTGCTGACCCGCAGATAAGGATCGCATCCCGATCTCGACAGTTGCATTTCGATGGCGTGGAAATGATAGAGGCCTGCGTTCTTAGATGTAGGCGCTAAGAACCACAGGTGGTCGTAATTGGGAGAGTGCTACACTGAATACGGCGAGCCTCACGCGGTATATAGTTTTATCACGCAAAACCATTGTCGTCGTCGTCGTTGTTGTTTTGTTTTGTTGAAAGTGCGTTGGTTCTATTCAGACGTGATGCCAAAAATGTAGACATGAAATGATCCGCGGTTGCATGGTAGCTACGGGAGTTTTCGCAGTCAGGCTTAAATGTGAGGTCTCCTAATCCTAAGTATAGCGTGCTATGCCGAAGGCAAGCAAGTGGTCGTGGTTTGTTTTGTCTTGTTAGTGACGTACATAAAAAACACGCTAGCACATAGTACAAAATCATTCGTTGAACGCGTATCCGCATAAGTTGTGTTCAACTGGCGAAGAAGTCATAGGTGTACAGCAAACAATGAATGAAATTTCTCTGTATTTGCGTTGAGATTTCGAAAGGAGACGACTTGCATACGCAATTGCACGGTCGTTGCCCCGCTGAGTTTGCGCCAAAACTGCACCAATGCCGTGACTACACGTGTCTGTGCGCGCTTCTGTAGGAGCATCGGGGTCGAAATGCGCAAGAATAGGGTTGTCGTGAGAGTGGTAATTAGTTGAGAGAAGGCGTCAGTTTGAAGAGGGCCCCAATGAAATGGGGCATCTTGTTTGAGAAGGTCGGTAAGTGGCCGTGCGAGTGCCGCAAAGTTTTCACGAACCGCCGAAAGTAGGAGCAGAGGCCCACGAAACTGAGAACATCATGGACAGAGCGGAATATTATAGAATGGTAGAAAGGCGTTCAAGGTGTGTGGCGAAGGTGGGTGAGAAGTTATCACGTCATCCAAGTAGCACAAGCACGTCGCCCATTTAAATCCTTGAAGTAGCGTATCTGTCATTCTCTCGAAGGTTGCCGGGGCATTGCAGAGGCCAAACGGCATGACCTTGAATTGGTAAATGCCGTCAGGGGGTAACGAATGCAGTTGTCTCACGATCCATTTCGTCTACAGCAATTTGCCAGTAGCCAGATCGGAGGTCGGGAGATGAAAAGAAGGTGGCGCCATGCAGACAGTCAAGTGCGTCGTCAATACGGAGAAGAGGGTACACGTTTTTTTTTTCGTAATTTTTTTGAGGTGCCGATAACTAGCGCAGAAACGCCAGGAGCCGCTTTTCTTCTTTACCAAGACCACTGGGAAGGCCCAAGGGCTCGACGATGGCTCGATGGTGTCTTTCGTTGGCATTTTGGCCACTTCCTTTTGAATCACTGCTCGTTCTGATGCGGACACGCGGCAAGGCCGACAGTGGATAAGCGCAGAGTCACCATTGTTAATTAGGTGCTTGACAATATTAGTCTGGCCCAAGGGATGACCACGGATACCAAAAATGTCACCGTGATCGAGTCCGAAACCTGACAGAGAGCATCGGCCTGATCAGGCGAAAGGTCTGATCCAATCATACTTCGAAAATGGCTTCGTCAGAACTGGGTAACCGTGAGACGTCTACCGATTCGGTAGACGCCTATACCCGAGTAGCCGACTGATTTAGTGCAGTCGTCTGCCGTGCAGCAGTGTCGCCGAAAAGGTCACGGATCGTCTCCTTGAAAGTGTCCCAGCTGGCAATGTCGACTTCGTGCGTCTCGAACCACAACAAACGCAGTAAATGTCACACTATATATTCTACGTAGAGGAAATTTGGTTTAGCCTTGTGAGCTTGACATTTCAGTAACGTGTTCGAATAACCTACAGGAACCACATCTGCAGTGGGCCATCAAGGTAAAGAAACACGTTGGCGAGCATGAGTGTCGGGCCCACCTATAGCCGGCGCTGATCTGTTCGTACACGTTAAGGCACTTGTCAACGTCAAAGCGTGCCCCGCCATGGTGGTCCAGTAGCTAAAGTACTCGGCTGCTGACCCACAGGTCGCGAGATCGAATCCCGGCTGCTGCGGCTGCATTTCCCATGCGGTCTGAAATGATGTAGGCCCGTGTGCTAAGATTTGGGTGCACGTTAAAGGACCCCAGGTGGTCGAAATTTCCGGAGCCCTCCACTACGGCGTCTCTCATAATCATATCGTGGTTTTGGGACGTTAAACCCCCCATATATATCTAACGTCAAAGCGATCTATATATCCTGGAAATATGCCAGGATCACGAGCAGGAGGTATACGACAACGTAGGTAGGAGTCACAGAAGAGGCGGGTGGTGAAGACGATGTTCCTTGAACCTGTGACATGGTTGGACCCGTGATGATACGTCCGAAGTGGAGCTTCGTGATGGGTACAGGGAAGAGCCAGCAGCTCCACCACAAATATGTCACGTAAAATGACTATTCGCGAGTGTAATAACACCGAACCACACAGAGCACAGCAAGCACGGCGGGCAAGTCAGTCCATTCTTTCGTTGTCATCTTCTGATCGCTGATATGTCAGCTACGTAGCACTGCACGAGTACTCCCAATGCACATCGAAACCGAACTTTCAATGAATTTGTTTTGATGGCCACTTCTTCATTTATAAACAACCCTGGCTCCTTACGAGCACCTGCTCTGTTTTCTTTGTTGTGCAGACTTCCGCCTAGATGGCTGTGCACGATTCAAGGCTTTGACAAAGAATCTCAGTCTTGTCAGCACATAAAAACCTACCACTCGTGCCGTGACATGTTCACGGTGCTCCTCGCATCCAATTAGTTTTGCTTTTTTCACCTTCAGAAGCTCTATCACATCCATGATGCTGTCATGGTGCACGCGGCGAGTGCTAAAACATTCAGTGAAAGTGTCTTCGAGAAAACCAATAAAGTTGGACAAGGTCGAAGATGGGTACAAAAGGCCCCCGTAATCACACTGTTGTGTGAACTGTGCGATAGCACTTTCAGATTCTCGTGAAGTCAACAAGTCGTTTTCGCAAGCAGAACAGTGCAACGGCACGATGCATTTCCTTGCAACATACCCGCTTATGTAGTGGACCAGTCTGCGGTCACTTCTGACAGACACGTATGCCTCATGGTCACTCTCATGTGTCACCACATCATCCAACATGTCGTTTTCATTGCTTTCAAAGTGAATTTCATCTAGTGCATGAGTGAAGCCGGAGGTCTGCGGTGGCGGTGACGGAGGCGAGCACAGTATAGGGGACAAAAGAGAGTCAAGTGTGCCAGGAGTCACATTGCCCTTGTCCGGCGAGCGCACAAGGTTGCAAAAGCTGATGCATGCCATTGTGTCGAGGAACTGCTGCGGCGTAGGATGATCATTATTCCCGCTGCACTGCCGCACTATACCAAAAGTGTTCTCCAGGGGGTCTTGGTTGAGCCGGGCTGTCATCAGGTAGGCATAGCCTACTTCCGTCGTCAGGTATTCCAGCAATAGCAAGGTGCTTTTGATGGTTACTCGAAACCCTGCTGCTGTGGACTGACTAAGGAAGCCCCGCGTGCCTTTTACGTGCGACTCCCATTCAGTCAAGTACGCAAGAAAGGTGTAGAGGCAGTCGACCGCACTTGAGTTCAACCGCAGCGCTACTCTCGCGTACCGAGAGGACATGATGTTGATGATGCTGTTTATCATCCTGCATAAAATAAAAGAAAATAAGAAGAACGTTACTCTCTGCACGCCGTTTTATGTATTTGTACGTGTGCAAGATAATTTTACCAAGACCGCGCAATGCACATCACACTGCATGCCATCGTGGGGATTCGTGCCTCACTATTTCAGGTGCATGAAGGTGTCGCCAAATTAATAGTATGATATAATTATGCTGTTTGGTTTACGGACAGATGTACACTGAGTACAACTTAGCACAGGTAACGTTGCGAAATTTACTACTAAGTTTGAAAGAAACGCTGGGGGTTTGGGCGACAAGAAACGCAGTAAATGCCACATGTTATAATCTGCGTAGAGAAAATTTGTTTTATCCCTGTGAGCTTAACATTCTAGTAAGATGTTCGAATAACCTATAAGAGCGTTTTATGTGGTTTCGGAACATGCCACAGGCTTCCCTTGCAGCATGTTCGAAGTGTCCTGCAATATATCACAAGGAGAACAAAACGCCGTAGTAATGAGGTGTCCGTTGACGACAGTTCCTAGGCTTGCCGTTTCAGGTGACTCTGATATATACACACACTCAGCACGGTACACTCGCTCTAGTGTATATTGCATGCTCAAGTGCCCAGCTGTGCAAACATATATGTCCTTCTACTTCCCTCTTCAAACATATCGTAAGCTTTGCTGTTAATACCAACACAATTAGGATGTCGGACACACTTACTCAAAGAACCGCAAAGTCGCCTGTATGCAGCTGCGTCTCGACGGTTCGACATCTTGTTGGTAGAACCGCAGACCACGGGTCACTTGTGGACCGAACAATTGGTAGGCGTAGGGGACGCGCATCTTCTCAAAGTTGTTCGGATTGAGGTGGGCCTCCCGTATGCCATGCATCACGCGAAGTGTCACGATGCTCCCATCCATTGCGTAGACGTCTTTGACAGCGTCCAAGGAGACCTGAAACATAAATCATATGTAATTGAAACTAGTTCTAACAATTGATGGGGAAGTTCGAATTATGTTGTAAAACCCGGAAACTCTTCAACTAGAGGAAGTAATTTTATGGCTCTTCAAGGGCTCAAATATTTAACGAGGCAACGAATAAAAAATATCAGGTCATCGTTAATGCCACCAATCTAATCCTGCGTATGTGAAAATCTGCTAGGGGGTTCTGACATGAAGCCTCCTCTAATGTCACCCGGACAAAAATGGAACCGTTTCCGGGCGAGGTTTCCATAACAAGTGAATTCATGATATGTGATATGTAAAGACGCGGTAAACGAAGGAAGTTACCGTGTGAGCACGGGCGGATCTAGCCACTTATTTGAGATGGGAGGTCACATTAAGTAACACAGGAGGGGGGGGGGGGGGCGTGGTAATGAATTTTTCTTTTTACTAGCAGAAAAACCTCTTCGTTGTGCCAACACTGTTACTATGTGCTCACAGGGGTTCCACTCATTTGTCCTAATTGGTGATAGGAGGTGGACTGCGAGCATTGAATTGAGGGGGAGGAGCGCTGACAGAAATTTAGGGAAGGAAGGCGATCGCCCCTGTTCCCCCCCCCCCCTTCCCCTGGATCCGCCACTAAGGCCGATGCACAAGCTTGGAAGGAGACGGTTACTGCCATGAAATCATGAAACGAAACATCGCCGCACGCTTCATACGGTACGTAAAAGGTCGACTACCGAGTCCAATGCTCAATGCCGGTAGGTGGCGTGCGGCTTCGTCAAACGAAAGCTAACGTCGTAAGAAGTATAGACTTTTCCACTGAAGGCTGCCGGAGCGCCGCCATAGTCCTCTTTGTGGGCTGTTGTTACCATGAGTGACACTCCCCCCCCCCTCCAAGAAAAAAAAGGAAAAAAAAAAATGTCTGCTGAACTTGAGATGTCGGATTTAGGGCTCCCATGCAACAGCCCAGAAGGGACGGGGTCCTCGATCCTCTCCATTCAAAAAACAATAAAAGAAAAGAAAAGGTTTGTAGACGTTTTAGTGCGACAACGTTAGAACTGTATCTACAAAATAAAAAAAGAATCCTGTGTTCGAGTGGGTTTGGCGGACAAATTCGTACAGTTTACGAATCTCGGATCATTCCCGACTCTTCCTCCTGCTGAGCAAAGGCCTTTCCTTAGCATATAGCAATAGTTTATTGTAAAGTGTCAAAATAATGTTATATATATATATATATATATATATATATATATATATATATATATATAACCATATATAACCACCGTGCACCATATATATGGTGCACGGTGTGTCCAAAGTAGTGAGAAAGAGCCTCGAGTCGTTGATAGTGCTATCGGTCCGATTTCTGTGTGTTGCTCATTGTTCTCGTTAGCGAGTGAGCAGAGAGTGTTCCGATAGACCGTTTTAGGCAGATATTTTGTGCACGTGGCAAGGTTTTATTTGCGAGACACCATGGATCTCGAGAAGTTAGTAGGTCTCGGTGAAAAGATGGGTGGCCTCGTGGCAATATATATATATATATATATATATATATATATATATATATATATATATATATATATATATATATATATATATATATATACGTGTGTGTGTGTGTGTGTGTGTGTATACTTGATTTGGCGATGTTCCAGAATTAGCGAACGAATTTGTCCGCCAAACCCACTCGAACACAGGATTCTTTTTTATTTTGTAGATACAGTTCTAACGTTGTCGCACTAAAACGTCTACAAACCTTTTCTTTTCTTTTATTGTTTTTTGAATGGAGAGGATCGAGGACCCCATCCCTTCTGGGCTGTTGCATGGGAGCCCTAAATCCGACATCTCAAGTTCAGCAGACATTTTTTTTTCTTTTTTTTCTTGGAGGGAGGGGAGGGGGAGTGTCACTCATGGTAACAACAGCCCACAAAGAGGACTATGGCGGCGCTCCGGCAGCCTTCCCAGTTTGTTTTCCTCAACTGTAGTGAGTGAGTGCTATCTTACATTGACATTTACCCAATGAACCAACTGGACGCGAAGCATACATTTCTCAACGAAGTGTATCTCCATAACATAAACGCAAAAATTATCGGAAAGCATTCGTTCAAGTTCTATAACAAACACACAACAATAAAACAACAGAAGAAAAAGGAATAAATGGGAGCTTGAAAACCTACCAGCCCATCTGGAGTGTTGAAGTCGTGGAGGAGCAAGTTGTTGCGAAGACACTTTATGAGATGCGGAAAGTCCGAAAGGAAGTGGACGTAGCGACTGCTGTCTTTGGGATGCCTCATTCTGCATTGAATGTTCTCAGACGTTGCTTCGATTCCAAGTACCTTCCACATCTTCCTGTTCCATGTCGCACCGTCGCAAGTGACAAAGTCCACGAAAAGACCGGCATCTTCTGCAAGCAATACAGCCTCCACTAGAATTTTCGCGAGGAGCTCTCCTTTAACGTTCCCGTGTGTTGCGAATACTGCTAATACTTGTGTCCACTTGCCGGTGAAAGGTGCAAACATAATCACCATGCCATGGTCGCATGGCTCACATTTATCTTTTTTTGATGTAAAATGGCCTAAATCAACCAAACCTTCAATAGTGGCGGCGGATGTGACTGACAAGTGTTCAGATAGTTTCATTTCATCAATTAGCAGCCCTCCGTGTCGCTTAAAGGCGTCCATAGATCTCGTCTTTTTTTTTAGAGCACTCAGGACCCTTGTGCAGAAACCGAACCCTGTCTTGTACGAGCTCAAATATTTCCTCAAGGTGTCTTCACTTGGTAGGACTAAGATCTTGTTGCTTCTCATGTATTTGTAAAGCTTTGGACTTTTCATCTTCATGAGCAGACACTCTAAGATCCAATTCTGAGTGAATTTTAATCCCCTGGTACTCGCTCGTTTGGAAGCGCGGAAAAAATGAAGTGCTGCTTCTCTTTGTTTTGGAGGCATGTCAGCAATACTTTCTTCAAAAGTGCCTTCCTTTATAGCTTTGTTCTGCTTCACCATTTCTCTCAGTTTTGATTTCAAGTTTGACACCCGTCCAAGCAGTCGGCGATTTTGCTGTCTCAAGGTTTTCGTTTGGCGACAAATGGCTCGCTTTGCAGAAGTGGCACCAGTAGCAGCAGTGGTACGCATCACCTTACATTTTTTCCTAATCAGGGACAGCCTTGCCTTGGCGCATGGACGGCATTTTACACCTGCACAGTTAAAAAAAAAGGTCTGATTACATGTTTACGCCCCACAGACAGACACACACAGACGCCTACCCACAAACAGTCGCATTAACGCACACAAACATATGCACGCACGCACCGTCAACCATCAAGCTTTCTCGATTTGAGAGGAGTAATGGGAAGAACATTAACTCACAGTAGTGTTAAACAGTGATAAATTTCACTCGAGTTCTTTTTCTTTTATTTTCGTGATAATAATTGCACACATGAAATGTAAACTTGTGCGATCTTTTTTTTTTATACCTCTGTAAGAGAAACACCCCTGCCCGTTAGCAATTAAAACATGCAAATGGAAATAAGATGTGCATATTAATGTCGTTTCCTTGCATATATTTTGACAACTCGTTCAAAATCACCATAAATTTTATCAAAACGTCCCTCTCCTATACGCTTTAATTTAAGCTCTGTCCGTATCGGTGAAGTACATAGACCTACTTACCTCCGTTAGGTACAACACCTTCACAGCTTCTGCTGTAAAACGCTCCTCCATGGCATCTGAGGTTCCGTCCAGAGGCAAATGTCTCAAGTGGGCCATCATTAGGTTCATTTTTCCTTATGGAGCCAGGGCATACAGAAGCTGCGTCGATTTTTTGCATATGTTCCTCTGCCTGTGCGAAAGATAGAGCCCGTTTTTCGTCGTAAGGACTGCCGTTTATATGTGTTCGGCAGAGAAGTCCGTCTTCTTCTTCTTTCAGGAATATAACTTTGTCATGGGATATTTCTGAAGGCGGTATTAGTGTGGAGGTGACATAGAAGACACCATCAACATGCGGGAACTGAAGGGCTGTCCATCTGGAGGTTGACGGCATCGTCAGTGTAAGAAGGGAACGTCTTCCTTCATTCGTGGTACCGCCTTGTGTCTCCGAATTGCAGTCCATCACGGGATGCGCTGCCGACTTCACACACTTTGCATGCCTCTCTGTCAAGCTCGCAGCGCTAGAGGACCTTTTTTTCTCTTCGCACTTGGTCATTGATGGCCCGGGGGCATCTTGTTTGGCATGCTGACGACTTGTCGAATTATTAGTCACCTGGTCACCCCCGTCGGAACGTTGTTGTCCACTCAGTATAACAGGCACTGCTCCGACTGCAAGCTTTGGCCGGTCACGGGGCAACCTGACCTCTCTACCGCCTATAATGTGCACGAAGTCTCGAAGCAGATGATGCGGCTCGAAATGTGCCTCGCAGACCACACTTGAACTTTTCATGTGCCCTCTTGGCAAGCGTAAGCTGTACTCCCATTTCTCCCTCAGGGTCGGAGATGTTGGAACGGCGAATAGCGAACACTTACTGCCTTCAGTAGATCCTATGTAGGTAACCCCGCAGCCGGGCACACAGCAGTTGCCCTGCCGCTTTGGTTTCATTTGCGAAAGGTGTAACAGGACGTGAGACTCTCACTTGTACAGAGGGGTCCACATCTGAAGGGGAACACGCGTGTCGTCTGCTCGGCTACACCGCCAGCCCGCTGCGGCAACTATGAGGTTTCGCGCACGAGCACTGCGGACAGCGCTTTTTTATCGTCTGCCACAAAAATATGAACACGTTCACCTGTCTGTTTCCGCACACCTCGTGATAGCTTTATTAATGTTACACGCCAATATCTTACGCATTTAGTGTGAGGAGGAACACTGAAAACTCGAGCAGACAGAACATCGCTGCTTTACCAGTATTCAAACCTTCGCGACTTCCCGCCGACTGAAAATCGTTTACTTTCAGTTTTTCTTTTTCTTTTTTTAAGCGAGCCAGTGGGCGGCGACCGCAGGCGAGTGAAAGCACACCGTCTCTCTTTTATTCGCTAAAATCTCGCAAGCTATGCTTTTAAGTTTTCGTTGAATCCCGTGCGGTGGCGCTGCAAATAAATGCGCTTGCTGTCAAGTTTTTTTCTCCTTTACTTCATATCTCGCGTAATGTTTTGTAGCAATATGTAGAAACTGAAGGCATATTTAAAAAAAAAGCCAAACAATACAGTTGTACACGTGAAATTTAAAAAAAAATCTATGGTCACAGCGGTGATTCGAACCTGGGTCTTTTTAGTGGGATGCGAGCATTCTACCCCTCGACCACTTCGGCGGAGCTGCGCACGGCTCTTAAAACGACGACAGGTCACAGACTACCGATCGCAGCGCCACTAGCGGATTTGACCCCGTTTGGGCCTCACTTTTTGGATCTCGGTCCGGGCACTCCCCTTGTTCTAGTACACTCTACCTTGGGACTTGTTGCGCTTCCTTCTCGATAAAGATGGCGTACCGGAAACAGGATGCCGACTGTAAACAAAACTGAAATAAAACTTCTCTGTCGCTGTTTCTTGTGCGTGGTGCCTTCTGTCTAATTGCCGACCAGATTTGAAACGTATTTGCAAAAGAGTGAATTTATCTTGTATGACTAAAGGTCATTTGTCATCATATTGGACTCTCTTTGACGTCATAATTGACGACAAACTTATCATCCAATCGGAGTGTCGAACCAAGAAAAAAAAAGCGAAACCCGCGAACATTTGGTTGTGTTTCAACTACGGATATTTTTAATGCATTTTTAACTTTGACTGGTCGCTTTGCATACCTCCAGAGCACCGAGGTAGCGTGCTTTACACTTAAAGAGAGTGCATTTATTGCTCAATACACATTACCCGGACTTACAAGCACCCAGTAGGAGAAAAGATACTCGCTTTCAGCGCTGACATGATGGAATAGGTTGCGTGTGACCACCGGTTCACACGTTCGTTTGGGGACATGCTTTCATTTGAGCTTGAGTTGTCAAAGGGAAAAAAATTGAGGAAGGAAGAAGAGCCATCACACATAGAAAGAGCTCGGCCATATGAATAGATATCGCATTCCGTTGACTTCGACTCTGGCTGAAACACGGTGTAAAGATATTTCTTCTACCGTGTGCTGTAAGCGGGATTCCCATTCATGTGAGCTTCTCTGCGAAGTTTCAACTGCTGTCACAGCTACGCTAGCCAACACCTGGTGTGTGTTTTTCAAATTCTCAAAATCCACCTGTCAGGGCTTGTTTTATAAAATAAAGTTCTGACACGTGGATGCTACATTGGTAAAACTGAAAATTTCAGAAGGAGGATTCAGCACCCTCAGAAAGATGCCTTGAACGCCTTAACGGATCATCACTTGAAGGCTAACCAGATAATCAGCTCAGATTTCACTAAAATGATTGCAACAGAGAAGTACCAGTTGACACGGCTACATTTAGAACCTCTGCACATGCAAACAACCAAAACGCGATTAACTGGACACGGGGTTATCTCCCCGAGATACACATGCGCGTTCTACGCGACCAAACACATAAATAGACTCTTGCATCTTCTTCATTGTGAAGAAGGGACCCGTAGGGGCGTTGAAACGTCAAAATATGTTTATGTTTCTTTGTACAAGGGGAGTGCTTATTTTAAATCGAACCCATGCGTTCTGAGTGGCAATCAAAAAGCCACGCCACGCCTCAAAACTGCTTTGCTAAAACAAACCATGCAGACGTAATGTTGGTGAAACGTCAATCATGGTTGCAATGCTGGCTGTCTAACTTTGTAAACATTACATGCAGATGTCTGTGATATAGACGCCATGTCGGATTAACGTCAACTTTAGTTGAGCGCCACCCGCTAAAGTTAACCTATAGGTAGCACTTACCATCCTCTCAGGTACAAGCGCTATCATATCAGCTTACCGCTTCTGGTGTTGGTAATATCTACGGTACTGTTGGCATACTTACGCAACTGTAAACAACTGGTTATATAAAACATATGTGACTGTTCAACATGTCTGTGCGTGAAACATTTATCCAAAAGCGTCATTTTGTAACATTTTGCACACTAAAGACAAGTACACCACATTCACCTTCCCTGCGCACGCTTAGAATAACATCAATTCGCATAATAGATGGGACATTCCAAATTTCACCCCATTCACAGGACACTTGAGTGGCATTATTCGCATTTTCTTTAGAGGGTACACCTTTGAAGTGAGGGCTATGCTGAGGGGAGACGCGGGTTGGTAAGGGGCACGTGATGAGTATTCCACAATTTGGCTTGGAAGACAAACTCGAAAGCAGTGAATGCATTAGAACAAATGAACGCCATTTCAAAAATGTTTACCCTTATAATTGGCAGATATGCACCCACTTTGGGGGACCAAGCAAGCTTTGGGTAGTCCAAGGTTAGTATAGGCAAATCCAATTACATGCTCTTTCTTCTTATTGTTCTTGTCCTCCGCACATGACACAATCCCATTGAAGGGGATTAGCCGGGTAGGAGGTGAATTCTTCCCACAATTTCAGTATTATGTTAATATTAGGTCCATTAGGTAATTATTGTAATTAGTTGCTGATAATTGACGTACCAATTAATGTTATGCACGCTGAATTCAGCAGAAGATTCTTTTAGTCACAGTGATATGGTCCTGACCGGCCAAGAGAACATCCCTGAGACTGTACCCCAGAGCAGAAACCCCAAACGAAAAAAAAGAAGAGGGCCAGTTTTCGAAGAGGTGGTGCTATGTATACTCTTCCTCAATGCATGGAATCGGCGACAAGATAATAAAATGACCAATTGTTTCGTCCTGGTTGCAGAAAATACACAAAGGGCAACTGAGTAAACCTGATATATGGACATAAAAATTGAGGGATGTAACGTGGCAATGAAATTTCATGATGGCAACTTCCATCATCCTTGAACTAGGCACCAGTTGGTTGGTTGGTTGGTTGGTTGGTCCCAAGAGGAATGGCTCAACCCACTACGGGGGTTCGGCCATGAATCGCGCGGCAGTGGGATACAAAATAAATAAAATACAGTAAAATATGCGAAATAGACTAAAGACGAAAATAAGTAATGAGTGTGTACTTATGAGGTTAGCATGGTAGCCGGTTTGATTCTTTTATATAGTAATACATGACTCCATAATGTTCCCCACTCTCGCGGCGTCATCGTCGTCGGTGGTCGGAGCGCGAGTCGGTTACGCCACGAGGTGGGGCGTATGTCTCCAGTGGCGGCCGATGACTATCGGCATGCAGCTGTCTCACGGACCACAGGAGAAAGCCTAGCCCCACTCATTAACCACTTCGTCGGCCGCACGACTGGACGTGAGTTGAACGGGGCACGGTCATCGTAGCAGAGTATAGCACAGCTACTGCAGGCATAGCCAGACAGTGCAGCTGCAACTATAGTGCTTATTTGGGCTGGGCGGGACATGTTGACCAAGAATATTAGGAACGGTGTGAATCACAGGACAGATCGCTTGATCCACATCTGCCCGCTCCTTCTGTGGTTCGCGCTGTTGCTGGTTTGCTATACAACCCGCCACCACGCAACGCGTTGTGCCTGGCGCGTGAGCCTATACCACTTGAATATAGGCAGCGTCTATTCTGCCGGCAGCCGGGATAATTGTTAATAAAAATTGTCTCCCAGATGTCCCCTCCCATTGGCTCTCATTTGTCACGTGACTAACTGTCGGGGGGAGAGGAGAAAAAACTGGCTGCTACGGGTCAGACTGGACAGACGTGGCCTAGCGCGCTTTAGGTTAGGCTTAGTTACGTTAGGTTAGGTTAAGTTCTTCCGGTTGCCGGGAGTATAATACAAAAAATTTCTCCCGGCAGTCACTCACGTGACATGAGAGCCAATGGGAGGCGACTGCCGAGAGAATAGACACGTACACACTTGAATATAACGTCCTATTATGAATATTCATGGTGGATAAAAGACGCGTAGGACCACGAGGCCGGCACAGGAGTGCCAAAATTTCAGCGGAGTGCCATTATGAAGCGTCCTCCACCAACTGTCGCATCACTGTAGGAACTCTCGCAATACTTCACTGGTTGACTCCCGTTCGGATCGTCAATGGGCGCGTGCGATCACGACTGGCACGGATGTCGGACTCCATGGAGCGTCCTTCTCTCGGGGCCTATATAGGTCACTTTATCGTATACAGCGATATGTAAAATGTCTGATGTCAGATGAGTGAAGCTATATATGTGGCTTCCGCAAACGTCCCTGAAACTGTCGTGTTGGAGAGCCAACATGGATGAACGTGAAATTTATGGTACACATAAGTTAGTGTTATAGGCTTATTGCGCTTAAGGCCCTTCATTATTCAGTGACATGTTGATACTTATTCCATTGAGACGTTGCAGTACCAGCACGTTAAAAGGAGACTAAAGAGACACAGTGAATCGGTTTAGATACATAAGCTATGTTCTGCGAAATTCAATGTCACTCATTTTATCATGTTAGGTTCATTAATAGAGATGAAATTGAAGTTAAACGTTTCATTTTTAAGTCCAGCGCCGGAATCTCCACGGGTAACGTTATGGATTCATGTTTTCTTTTCTCCTCGTATTTTCGCCCTCATTGGAATTCAAGAGCAGGGCCAGTTTTTTTTTTTTTACTGCGATGGGGTGGGGCAGACACTCAGGACAAGTGAGTTCCTTCTGCCAGCAGGGGGGGGGGGGAGGGCGGCGAGCTTATGGCTTGATTTATATGCGTTCGCTCTTATAGGGGGGCGGGGCAAAGAAGGGAGGGCTGTTGCTCCCTCCATCTTCGCAGCCACAGCCCCTGACAAAATTTTTCTTAACTTCGTATGCAAAGTTTCTGCCTCTCTCGAGAGGCAACGCCCTTTGTTTTCACAGATTAAAAAGTTGGTAGTAGATGGCACCGATAACTATTAATTATGTCATGGCTACTGGTGCTAGGAAATCTAGGTTGCACCGGCACCCGCGTTTACTTTCACGCATTTTCGTTTTCTCGCTTAAGAAGCGTCTTCTCGTGGCACACGTGGTGATATTGGAGTTGAGAGAGAGTAATGTACTCATAAGAGAAATGTCATTTTTTTCTTTTTATGAGGCGTCCTTGACACTAAATGACACCACGCTCAAGCTGTCACGCAGTTTTTTTTTAAATATTTGTGATCACTAGGAGGTATATATTCTCAAGGAAAAGGGCTGACGACAATCAGGATTGTCTCTGATGTTTGACATTGTGGCATGACTTGACGTATGTGGTTAAGCCACACTACTGTTCGAAATGGCAGCGTTACATCATGCTGCAGGACTCCGATATGGCCATGCACGAGCCCCATCCAGGCCGGCAGTGCCGCTCGGTGTCGTTCGATGACGGCAAGCAGTGCGTCATCACTACCGACTTGGACCCGGAGGTGGACCCGCTCAAGCTGAAGACGGTCGTGGGCCGTCCGCCGACGCCTAGGCCTTCCCGCACAGACGTCTCTGTGACGACGCCCGAGGAAAGCCGGGTGAGCTCGCGGCCTCCCAACGCCGGCTTCCAGACGGGCCCCTCGGAACATAAGGTTCTAGTACACTGTAACCATCATTTCAGTAATTCTTCAACTAGGGCAGCGCATTTTTTCGGTGCCAGGGTGAAGGAACGGAGTGCTATGTGAAGCGGCCATCGGCGTTAGAGCGGCTTTTCCCCACTGAAAAAAACCTTGGCTCTCTGCTGGCCCAACAAGCATGGCTGACCTAGCCGTTCATGACCCAAGCTTGGTCATCAAGTTTTGGCCGAGGGCGATTTTGGTTAGTAGCCTCACACGGGCCGACCTTTCACTGCCAACACAGTCCAAAGGCCGTATATTCCAACCTTGTAGATGGTAAGTGGTACACAGTTTATTAAATAATATTGCACAAATAATTTTGTGCATTTTAGTGGCAGCCGAAGCTGAACCCTCAGACAAAACCTTTACGCTAACCCACAAATAATGCGCATGGTGTAGAAAAACAAAATTTCACCCACAGACATCATGCAATGTGAAATATGGCTGGTGTGGTAGGTAGCAAAGCATGACGCAACAATGGACCATGTTTGCTCGCCCAAGCATCGGGTGAAGACAATTTCCCGGACAAAAGCGTGCCGACCGTTGGCTGAACGACTTAGCCAAATAATAAGCAGCGATATTGATTGCCAATCAGGGCCCCACTTTGTGCCACCATTGGTCGGCCGACAACAGCGGCTGCCGAGTTCTGCCCACTTGTTTACAACCATCAGTCGTCGGTCAGTTTCAGTTCAGTTAGCCGCCAGACGCCGCCACCAGAGTGGAACCACTGTCAGTCACGTCGTCTCTCACGCAAATGAAGGCCACTGCTACATTCGAAGCTGCTATACGGTTCAGTTTGCGGCTGTATTCACAATGTTTAAAGTGTAATGAAAACTTGCAAACGAGAATTGTGAAGCATTTGTCGTTCTGGGTCCCCAGCTCATTTCAAAGGCATGGGTCGTTCGCGGCTACTTGATCAAGGCACTCACGCGTAGTCTGCTAGGCCAATACCAGAGAGCGTATGCCAGTGATCCGTGGAAAATAATTTTGTCACCATTATGTTCACTTGACTGAGAGTTGTTTTTTATTGAGATAGCAATTATATTGTTACGGAAAAGAAGAGACGCCGTAACGAGGAGGCAGGGGATTACATATATATATTCAAAACCAGCGGTAATGGCGTAACCGGTTCACCAGCGATCGAGAGGAGGCAACTCTTCGTCTTCCTCGTCAGACACACGCGCGTCGCCCCCTAGAATATCAATACACATGCATGTAGCATAACCCCGGCGGCACAAGCGCCGTCTCGGCGCATCTAAATGTCAACGTCACTAGGAGAATTGTAGGGCTTCAATCGCGCAACATGTACAATATCGGTAGCCTGTTGGGCACATGAAGGCGACGGGCTGACAGGACGAATTTCATATGTTACAGGAGTAACCTACTTAGGGCAGGTAATAATCACGGAGCCGAACCACGAGATTGAAGTAACTAGAAGAATAAGAATGGGGTGGAGCACATTTGGCAAGCACTCTCAAATTATGACAGGTAGATTGTCACTATCCCTCAAGGGGAAGGTATATAACAGCTTTATCTTGCCGGTACTTAGCTACGGAGCAGAAACCTGGAGACTTACAAAAAAGGTTAAGCTTAAACTGAGGACGACGCAGCGAGCAATGGAAAGAAAAATGGTAGGTGTAACCTTAAGAGACAAGAAGAGAGCAGAGTGGATTAGGGAACAAACGGGGGTTAAGGATATCATAGTTGAAATCAAGAAGAGAAAATGAACATAGACCGGGCATGTAGCGCGTAGACTGGATAACCACTGGTCATTAAGAGTAACAAACTGAATTCCCAGAGAAGGCAAGCGGGTTAGGGGGAGATTGAAGGTTAGGTGGGAAAATGAGATTAAGAAGTTTGCGGGTATAAATTGGCACCAGCAAGCAAAGGACCGGGTTAACTGGCGGAACATGGGAAATGCCTTTGTCCTGCAGTGGACGTAGTCAGGCTGATGATGATGATGACTGGAGTAACCACACGAACGACTAGGTATGTGCCTGTGTAGCGAGTGAGCAGTTTTTCTGGCAAGCCAACTTGACGGGTCGGAGACCAGAGCAGAACCAAATAACCGGGCGGAAAGTGTACGTCGCGGTGTCGTTGGTCATACAAGCACCGTTGCTTTTCTTGGAAGGTCAGAAGGCGAGTACGGGTGATTTCGCGTGCGTGAGTGGCCCGATCGAGTGATAGCGTCCATGGCATATTCACTAGTCAGTACTCCAGGGGACGGTATGACGGTGTCTAGAGGTAATGTTGGTTCTCGGCAAAACAGCAGAAAAAATGGAGAGTAACCGGCAGTGTCATGGCGCGAAGAATTGTAGGCAAATGTGACGTACGGCAACGCGAGATCCCAGTCGGTGTGGTTGGTAGAAACATACTTAGCGAGCATGTCTGTAAGAGTTCGATTTAGACGCTCCGTGAGTCCATTGGTTTGCGCGTGGTATGACGTAGTCAGCTTGTGTCTCGTTTTACAGGACTGCAAGATGTCGGCTATGATCTTCGACAAAAAGGTGTGGCCACGGTCTGTAAGTAGCTACCGTGAGCTCCGTGTTGCAAAATCACGTCCTTGAGGAGGAAGTCGGCGACATCTGTGGCGCAGCTTGTTGGGAAAGCTCGTGTGATGGCATAACACGTGGCGTAGTTGGTGGCCCCGGTTACCCACTTGTTACCCGAGGAAGACAAGGAGAAAGGGCCAAGTAGGTCCAAGCCAACGCCGAAGAACGGTTCTGACATACTATCAAATGGTTGAAGGCGTCCGGTGGGTAGTGTCGATAGTGTTTTGCGGCGCTGACATTTCTGACAAGCTGCAACGTATCTTCTGACTGAGCGTGCAAGCCCTGGCCAAAAGAAGCGTCGGCGTATTCGGTCATAAGTGCGTGACATACCAAGGTGACCAGCAGTCGGAAGGTCATGAAGTTCATTTAGAACTTCCGAGCGAAGGTATTACGGAATGACAAGCAGTAGAGCCGGTTCATTCGGCTCAAAATTTTGGCGATGTGATACACCATCGTGGAGCACGAATGAGCGATGGGACTGACTAGAAGATGGTGATTCGAGGCGCTCAACGATAGCATGCAAGGACGCATCATGGCACTGCTCGTCACCGATGCATGTCATTTGCGAAAGGGAAAAGACGCAAGGCTCGGTGTCGGTGTCAGGCATAGTGCTCGACTCAGCGACCGGGTAGCGGGACAGGCAGTCTGCGTCCTGATGTAGGCGTCTGGACTTGTACGTCACCGTGTAGGTATACTGTTGGAGTCGCAGAGCCCAGCGCCCGAGCCGGCCAGTAGGATCCTTCAGTGACGTAAGCCAACATCGCGCATGATGGTCAGTTATCACAGAGAAATTAATGCCATATAAATATGGGCGGAACTTTGAGACTGCCCAAACAAGAGCAAGACATTCACGCTCCGTAATAGAATAGTTGCGCTCAGCAGCTGTGAGGAGGCGGCTAGCATAGGCGACAACTCGGTCGTGTCCCCGTTGGCGTTGGGCTAACACGGCTCCGATTCCGTGATCACTAGCATCGGTTTGAACTTCCGTCGGATAGAATGGGTCAAAGTGAGCCAATATGAGCAGAGTCGTCAGTAGCTTTATTAGGTGAAAAAAAGCAGCAGCTTGGTCGGTACCGCATGTAAATGTGACGTCTTCAGAAGCTCTGTGAGGGGTCGAGCGATGGTTGCGAAATCTTTCACAAACCTTCTAAAAACAGGAGCAAAGTCCTACAAAACTCCGGACGTCTTTGGCTGGCTGGGGTACAGGAAAATGGTGACTGCACGCATATTCTCGGGGTCTGGCTGCACACCAGAGGCGTCGACAAGGTGGCCCAACAATGTAATTTGCCGGCATCCGAAGCGGCACTTCGACTAGTTCAATTGAAGGCCTTGTTGCGTAGGCGGACCGATCCCGCCGAAGTCACCACTGTTGCGAAAGACGGCGACGCCAACACGGCCCCGGAGGCGCCACTGCTTTCAACTCCGCCGGGAAGGTCACCAGCCGTTTGGTAGCGTATGTTTATCAGCTCGCGACTGCTTCTGCGCAGAGCTGATAAGACGAGCGGACGAGACGACGGTGAGTTAAACAAGGTTTATGTACAGCATATTTACAGAGGCGTTACAATTTCGGCACTGGGGCCGACAGAGACTCGAAGAGCCGAGCTCTTCTCTCTAACACATAGGTCAGCTTTTCGCCTAAGACCGCCGACTCACACACATGTCGGCTTTCCGACACGGGGCCTCCTCTCTCATAGGACCGCCGATCGCGACGCGCCGCAGGGCTTCTTTTATTTGCACCGGGTCCAACCAAAAAGTCCAATCAGAAGCGCCGCTGGTCGTCCGGGCAGATTCCGCCAATGGGGCCGCCGCGCCATGCGTCAGACCACCTGACACGAGGACGCCGGCTCGCTGTCACGTGCGCAACTGACTCACTGCACGTGGGCCAGAGGAGCGCCGCGCGTGTTCACGCCGTCGAGGTGATCGCGCCAGGCAGACTGCGGGCTGGCCCTGACCCAGATTGCCTTTTTCAGAGGCACGGTCGTTTGACGAGGACTCGCTGGCATAACAGCACCCCCGCCGCCAGACAATGCACCGGAAAGACGAGCTGCTTCCACGGGGCTCGGATGTCAGGTGCGCTCGTTCGCCAGGTCCCTCCAGGTTCGCCTCCAGGGCCATGGGGAGACTACAGCTCCAGACTGTTCCGGGAACACATCCCATTTTGACGACGGATCCCAGCCCCACTGGCTTGTCGCCACAACTTGCTGACCAGCTTCACTCGTCTCTTCTGACCATCTTCGGTTTCAGCACTTGTCGATGGTTCTGCAACTTGCCAAGAACGGATCGACAACAGACAACACACGACACACGCAAGTGCCTTCGGTCACCCGACAGAACACCAGACAAAGTATAGTACAACATATACCTATCTACGTGTCTATCGGAATTTTGTTCCCTCTACATCAAGAGGCACATGTGGGACACAAGACTCTTAAAGTAAGAACTTGAATTTTTCACAATTACAACAACGCAACGAATTAGAATACCACATAAAGTTGGCCCCTTGAGATCACTCTGAACGAGAGCGCTCAGCCCAGGTCGTGATGAGGTCAAAATTTTGCCCCGAATCGCCAGCCAGAAACCGAAAGGTTGAGAAGTTACTAGCTGGAACGCACTGCTCAATGCACCTGCATTAGCGTTTACCTTTCCTTTTTTTTTTAGCGAACGTCAAAGTTGCGCTGTGGAGCAACATGCTCCACTTCAGTAACCGGCCACTTTTAGGCGACGATACCTATGCGGCACCAAGAGCGGCTCACACTTTCGACGTTGCACAGGGGAACAACGATACGGCTTGCTACGGATAGACTCCTCACCGCTTAGCTCGATATCGTGTTCGATCACCCTCATGTTTCCGGGGCAGTCCGAAAACACGTCTTCAAACTCGGGACCAATCTTTCTCAGGTCCTCTTTCTCAGGTCCTCCTTCACTTAAGCTAGGCTCTAGGTTTATCTGCTCCCAGATTACTTTCGATCTCCTTTCGATTACCTCACTAGAACTAAAAATTTCTGCTTCCTCTTCCTCTGAAGCACTTAAGAGTAAATTTACGACTGCTTTCAAGTTACTGTGATAAATTTTGTTCGGCCGCCTTCCTAATTTCTCTTCACAATTGGTATCAGAAAGCTTCGATACTACTTTTGCGGGCCCTTCCCAATCAACCTCAAGCGTGTTACTCTTGGACGGCTGCAGCAGCGTTACCTGATTATCAACTTCAAAAGCGCGCTTCTTCCCCGATTTCTCGTAGTGCTCCTTTGACAGCACTTTTGCCGCGTTTTTCTGGCTTTCCACTGGCGCTTCAATTTGGCTTTCCGCTAGCGCTTCAATCGAGAGATCCTCACGCTGCTCTCGAATGAGCGTCTCTCGATCAACTCTCGGCAGCTCGCTCCAACTTTCCGCTACAGGCGAGAGCGTTGCAGCCCTCTCGCTCTGATTCAATGGCGCCATGTCGTCTCCCCTTTCTCCGGAAACCGCGCTGGTCGTGTCGGCGACAAGCCGCTCGCGTGACTGCTCACATGACTCATGCGGAAACTTTCCTTTCTGGGGTTCCGTCGACCCGCCGACAAGGTCACTTGAGAGTTCACCGCCTGGAACCAGATCAAGCTGCCGCGATAGCTTTCGCGCTTGCGATCGCGTGAGGGCCATGCACGCAAAGTTGGGGAAGAACGATTTGCCCTGCTCTTTGAGAAGCTGCTCCGAGTTGTTGGAGAAAAGATAAGGAAAACGATCGTTCAGCGCGGCAGACACAGCCGCTTCGGTGCGAAGCTTACCGAACGGGCCTTCAATGACAACCGTGGCGATTGGTAAGCGAACACTCTGCTCCTCGGCGACTTGCCTGATCCACGCGCATTCTCCTGTGAAGTCATCCGGAGACACCAATGAAGAATGGACAACGTCCATGGTTGCCGCTGAGTCTCTAAGTGCTCGGCACGTTTTCTCATTGACCCTAATTTCTTGGAGATACGGCTCCAACAACCGAATGTTTTTTTCTGATTCTCGGATCGTTGCGAAGGCAAACTTTTCCTGACAGTTTCTAGCGATGTGCCCTTCCTTTTTACAGTTGTAGCAGATTAGCGGCTTCCGTCTGTTTTCCGATTCAAATGCCTGTGTGGTAGAAACCTCACTCGATTTCACCGCTTCTGTTTGCCCTTCCCCTACACTGTCCTTCGTAAGAGACGGGTCCTTTTTGAAATTACGGTGCGGAACGGGTTTCCGTTGATCAGGTTTCCTTGAAAAGCCATCTTTCCTTTCATCCTTTTCAACGCGCACTGCCCTGCTATGCAACTTTCGGCGAGCATAATACTCCTCAGCTAACTCAGCTGCCTTATTTAACTGTACTTCCCCAAGTCTGTCCTGCAGCCAAAGTTTGACATCCTCCTCGATGCAGCGGTAGAATTGCTCCAATGCAACGCATTCCACCACTTTATCGCGGTCGTCATAAACACCTTAGCCCTTGAGCCATTCAATCAAATCGGCTTTAAGACGAAACGCGAAGTCAACGTGTGACTCATTCCCCTTTTCAGCATACCGGAACCTTTGCCTGAAAGCCTCGGGTGACAACTTATAACGTCTCAAGAGCACTTCCTTAACCTCGTCATAGCTCTCAAACGCTTCCCTCGACAAGCAAGTTATCGCGTCGGACACTTCGCCGGGAAGAAGAGCTAGCAGGTTCCGCGCCCAAAGAGACTGCTCCAAAGCATTTCGCTCACAGACGTGTTCAAACTTGACGAGGTACTTCGCCATGTCCTCGCCTACTACGAACGGTGGCAGTTGATCCCGAATTCTAATACCGCTGACCTGCATCGTCGGAGAAGCTGCGCTAGGCGCCTGCGAACACTGTAGGATTGCCAATTCTATTCGTTTCATCTCAAGGCGCTCCTGTCTCTCGGCCTCCTCGCGACGTTCGCGCCTTTCAGCTTCTTCGCGAGCTTCGCGCTTTTCAGCTTGTTCCCGTTCGCGAGCTTCGCGCCTTTCAGCTTCTTCGCGAGCTTCGCGCCTTTCAGCTTCTTCACGTTCGCGAGCTTCGCGCCTTTCAGCTTCTTCGCGAGCTTCGCGCCTTTCAGCTTCTTCGCGAGCTTCTACTTCTCGCCTTTCAGCCTCCTCACGGCGTGCTTTAATATCCACCCAGGCCTCATCGACTTCCTCAGCCGACACTCCCTCATCCTTCATGATCTCAAGGATCGCTTGCTTTCGTTTCGCACGGCCCAAAGTAATGCCGAGTTCCTCACAAATTTCGATGAGTTCCTTCACTTTAAGGTTCTCCATCGTTCACACTAGCCTCTTTCTGTTTGCCCCTGTTAACAATTTACTTGCCGTACCCACTATAAGTCAACTAGCAAGACGCGCAAGCAATTTTTCACTCTCCCGTGTTTACCCCCTCCGCATTAACTTTGGTTTCAAAGCACTTCGACTTTGCTTGAAACGATCAAAGCTCACTCTAATGCTTCACACAGCCCTTCTCTAAACTACTACAACCTGAGCTAGAGCAGTCTGGTGAACTGAGGGGAAAACATCAGGCACTCACCGCATCGATGTCGCTGACGCCGGCCGATCCCACCGCTGCCACCACTGTTGCGTAGGCGGACCGATCCCGCCGAAGTCACCACTGTTGCGAAAGACGGCGACGCCAACTCGGCCCCGGAGGCGCCACTGCTTTCAACTCCGCCGGGAAGGTCACCAGCCGTTTGGTAGCGTATGTTTATCAGCTCGCGACTGCTTCTGCGCAGAGCTGATAAGACGAGCGGACGAGACGACGGTGAGTTAAACAAGGTTTATGTACAGCATATTTACAGAGGCGTTACAATTTCGGCACTGGGGCCGACAGAGACTCGAAGAGCCGAGCTCTTCTCTCTAACACATAGGTCAGCTTTTCGCCTAAGACCGCCGACTCACACACATGTCGGCTTTCCGACACGGGGCCTCCTCTCTCATAGGACCGCCGATCGCGACGCGCCGCAGGGCTTCTTTTATTTGCACCGGGTCCAACCAAAAAGTCCAATCAGAAGCGCCGCTGGTCGTCCGGGCAGATTCCGCCAATGGGGCCGCCGCGCCATGCGTCAGACCACCTGACACGAGGACGCCGGCTCGCTGTCACGTGCGCAACTGACTCACTGCACGTGGGCCAGAGGAGCGCCGCGCGTGTTCACGCCGTCGAGGTGATCGCGCCAGGCAGACTGCGGGCTGGCCCTGACCCAGATTGCCTTTTTCAGAGGCACGGTCGTTTGACGAGGACTCGCTGGCATAACAGCCTGTAGTGCAGAATATGTCGAGAATAGCTGACAAACGCTGAAGGTGGGTCTCAAATGTTGGGGAATATACAACGACATCGTCGAGATAACAAAGACATGTTGACCATTTAAACCCTTGTAGCAGAGAGTCCATCATGCGCTCGAACGTGGCTGGGGCGTTGCATAGCTCAAACGGCATAACCTTGAACTGATATAGGCCGTCTGGAGTTACAAATGCAGTCTTCTCTTGGTCTTTTTCGTGGACAGAAATCTGCCAGTAGCCGGAACGTAGGTCTATTGTAGAAAAGTATCGGGCGTCATGGAGACAATCGAGAGTGTCATCGATGCGGAGTAAAGGGTAAACGTCCTTTTTCGTGATTCTATTCAGATGACGGTAATCCACGCAGAAGCGCCACGTGCCATCTTTCTTTTTAACGAGCTCAACGGGGGACGCCTAAAAGCTTCAAGAAGGTTCAATAATTCCTTTGGCTAACATCTTGGTGACTTCTTGTTGAATTACTTTACGCTCGGTGGCAGACACCCGGCATGGTCGCCGATGAATGGGATGAGAATCACCTGTATTAAGGCGCTGCTTGACGAGTGAAGTCTGGCCGAGTGGACGGCTGTCGATGTCGAATATGTCGTGGTATGAAGCCAGAAGGCGACATAGCGCGGTTAACTTCCTCAGGTTTGAGGTCCGGGGCGATCGTGGAGCGTAAGGTTGCATCGAGGCACGTGACATCCTGCGAGTTATGTGGGTGCTCGGGGCATACGCCTGCCGTAAAACAGATAACGCGGTCGTCAATTAAGGGCCTTAGCGTGGCGACCGAAATTCCTCGGGGTAGCACAGGTTCTATGAAACCGAAGTTGATAACAGGTAAATATGTTCGGTTAGAGGCCATGCTTACGACGGAGTGTGGGACAGTAATGTCACGCACCAGGAGAACATCAGTAATCGGCGTCACGATATAATCACCGTCGAGCACGGGAGAGGGTGTTGCCAATTCGACGAATGTGAGAGCTTTAGGCGGTATCCGGAAGAAGTCGTTGGTGCACAGGCTGTTCGGCAGTTCAGGGTGAGAATCCGGGCGAAGAGGAAGTTCTAGGCAGAGAGTACCGGCAGCACAATCTGTCAGGGTAGAATGCGTCGATAGGAAGTCCATGCCGAAGATTAGTTCGTGCGGGCAATTTTAAAGCACCGTAAATAAAACGGGGACATGGCGGCTGGCAATACTATAGCACGAGCGGTACACATTCCAGTTATGGCCACAGTTCCACCATTAGCGACACGGAGGGCTTTAGTTGCTGCAGGCGTGAGGACTTTTTTGAGCAGGCGACACAGATGAGCACTCATTATGGACACTTGAGCTCCGGTATCCACTAACGCCGTCAAAGAAATACCGTCCACATACACCTCAATTATGTTCGTATTAGTGGGGAGCGTCAACGGAGGATTTGGATCAGTCGCAAGTGATGGAGCACTACCTCCCGGAGCTGCATGATCTAGTTTTCCGTCCGAGTGGATCCATAGTTGACCGGCGACAGATAGCGGCGTGGTTGGGGCGATGGAGAACGGCGGCGTTGAGGTGACGACGCACGAGCAGTGGAGCGGCTGTTAGGGACGTCGGAAGAAGGGTACACACGACTGGGCGAATACCGACGGAAGTCCTCGTATGGTCGAGTAGAGGAAAATGGGCTCCAGTTTGAAGGCGTCCAAGTGCTGCGGCAGTAGCGGGAGATATGGTGAACTCGGTGGCAGCGGAAGCAGATCGGCTTGTCGTCTGCAGTTTTCTATTCCACTGAATTGCGGGATCGCGGAATAAAATGTAAGTCATGGCGTGGTGCATTTGTTGTCATCGGTCTGGAGACGGGTCGGGAGACAGAGCAGGCCACAGGAAAACCGAGCTTTACAATTTCCTGCCTCACGACGGCTTGAATAACGGAGACCGCCGGAGGAGTTTGTGTAGTGCCATGGTCGAGCGGATGTGGAGGAAGTGGTGCCGGACTTGGCGCCTCAAGCTCCCGCCGAACTATTCGTGTCACGCTGTCCTGCATGGGTGGTGCGGCACCGAGATCGATGCAGGTGGGTGTGACAGCCATGTTTGGTAGCCGCGTAAATTGAGGCAGAACACGGCGGCTTTTGGCCATTTGGAAGCGGCGGCATTCCTTGATAGTCATATCTACGGTCGTGACGTTAGTGTGGACGAGCAAATTGAAGGCGTCGTCCGCGATGCCCTTGAGTATGTGACCCACCTTGTCACTCTGTCATTTGCTCGTCGACTTTTCGGCACAACGTGAGCACGTCCTGTATGTACGAGACATACGACTCTGTTGAGGACTGCACACGAGTGGCGAGTTCTTTTCGCGCTTCCATTTGGCGACCGGACGGGTCCCCAAAGGTGTCGCGTAGTCACTCCTTGAAGGTATCTCAGCTGGTGCGCTTGGTCTCATGGGCGTCGAACCAGACCCATGGGGGGCCGTCCAAGTAAAATATTACGTTGGCGAGCATCATGGTAGGGTCCCATCGGTGTGTCTGGCTAACACGCTCGTACATACGGAGCCAGTAGTCAATGTCAAGCCCAGGTTGTGCGGAGAATGTACCGAGATCACGGGGGGTGCGCATCGTCAGGTATGTAGTGGCTGGAGCTACAGATGGAGACGCTGACGGGCTGTTGTCATTGGTAGCCATGGCCGGAGACTGAACGGTACGGCCAATGCGAAGCTTCGTGGTGAAGACGGGGAACGTTCCACCTCCACCAAATATGTTACGGAAAAGAAGAGACGCCGCAACGACGAGGCTGGGGACTAGATATATTCAAAACCAGCGGTAATGGCGTAACCGGTTCACCAGCGATCCAGCGGAGACAACTCTTCGTCTTCCTCGTCAGGCACACACGCGCGTCGCCACCTATATTATCAATAGATATGAATGTTGCAATATGGACACACTCGGCTAGATTTTGCCACCCGCATCGGCGTCACTCACCGTATATGTATACGTATCTAAATATATGTAATCGCAAGAAAGAAAAGTAATCGAGAAAAAGACTCCGGCAGGCCGAATCAAGTGTGGGACCTCGGCATCGTGAATGAGGGGCGTTAACCACTGAGCCACAGAGGAGCACCTCTTTCAACATACAAACGGCAAGCTATTTATATCTACCACTTACTGCTGTTGACGGGCATCTCGGGGGGAACTATCGTGTTTTCAGCATTACCAGCGAGATGGTGCAATGAGCGCTCATCGCCACATCGTCACAACGCGACGGCGCGCCCTCTCATCTCCCACGCGTACTTTGGCACGCGGAGAGGAGGAGATTGGGTGCTTCCTCGTGCACCCTTTTCTCGCGGTGGGGAGGAACGTAAGTTTTGGCTGGCCTCGGGCTTTCCCTGGAACGATTCTGTTTTAGTTACCGGGCGCACAAAAATTCCTGCAATCATTGCACAGTCTCCATTTGCGAAAGGGCGCGCTTTTCAGACGCAGCGAAGTAACAATTGAGGCGCTTATTCGCGTTCATCTGTACCTCTGAGTACGTCTCGTGCAACATTTGTGCGTGAAAAACGCGGGGCATGTTTCGGTGTGATTGATTGATATGTGGGGTTTAACGTCCCAAAGTCACTTATAATTATGAGAAACGCCGTAGTAGAAGGCTCCGGAGATTTCGACCAACTGGGGCTCTTTAACGTGCACCCAAATCTGAGCACACGGGCCTACAGGATTTCCGCCTCCATTTGTAATGCAGCCGCCGCAGTCGGGATTCGATCCCACAATCTGTGGGTCAGCAGCCGAGTACCTTAGCCACTAGACCACCACGGCGGGGCAGGTTTCGATCTGCTTGCCATTCTGCGCGTGACCTTCCCATTTGTTGCTATCGCTTTCATTGCTTCACCTTTGCGGCAAAGCTGTGACTTTTTTGAATGCGAAGCAGCTTATGGGGCGGAGTTCAATCCGATGTGCGTAACGATCCTTACTGCGCATGCGCATCAGCTGTCCCAAGCGTTGCCCAAACGCGCTCAAGTGTTAGTGTGTTATGGCCTGTGTAACGGGTTGCGTAAGACGCTGTGGGCTCTCCCTTAACACTCTCTCAGCAATCATGTGATGGCGTTGAGAACCGAGATTTCGCGGACGTGCTATGAACCTACGGGCTCCCACGTGGCAAGGCGATTATCCGTGCGGCGTGCTCCAACAAGAGTTCGGGACGAGTAACAGCAACAGATTGATTGATATGTGGGGTTTAACGTCCCAAAACTACCATATATTTATGAGAGACGCCGTAGTGGAGGGATCCGGAAATTTCGACCACCTGGGATTGTTTAACGTGCACCCAAATCTGAGCACACGGGCCTACAACACGGGCCTATAACGCAGCCGGGATTCGATCCCGTGACCTGCATGCGGGTCAGCAGCCGAGTACCTTAGCCACTAGGCCACCACAGTGGGGCAGTGACAGCAACAGAAACCCCAATGAGTTCATGGTGTGCTCCACTTGCAAGGACGCATTTACGTCGGGCAAAGTGCACGCGATAAACGGAACATTAAGTCGACCAATGCGATGCTTCGGATGCTACTCATGGTTTAGTGGAAGATGGTGTAAATTAAAAAAAAAGAACAACTTAAAAACCAACCAGCCCAGATAACGTTTCGAGTGCTTATCTGGGTCGGTTAAATGTAACATGTGCGTAAGAAAATTACAAACGGCACCAACCAAAGGACTACAGGACACAGAAAGATAGGTCATGAGTCAGCGCTTGGTGGTCTGTCTCTGTCCTCTCATACCGTGGTTGGCGCTGTGGCTCGCTTAATACGAGCTGCACCTTCTTCATTGATTGGCGCTTTCAGTCAGTTTTTTACGCGCAGATTGTTGCTAATGCCTTATTTGGGGGGAGACAAGACCCCCCCCCCCACTCCCTTGTACCCCCCCTGCCCCTCCCCCAGCCTCAAGGCCTCTTTTATACTTCCGGGCATGCACTTACCGTGTACGAAAGCAGCATTGTTTCAGGCGACAAAAAGAAATAATAACTAGAGTTGTACAGCGCTAATTCACTACTTGTTCCAACCGCGTGTTGAGAAGACCTACCACCATGCATGATTAAGCCTGCTGGAGCACCACGCGCTGTACAGTAAATAGAGGGGTACGTTCCCCCACATACATTGTACCTCGGTAGTGGTGCTTTCCTGATTGTACATGCACCATTTGTAGTCGTGAAGCTCGATGTTTTTGTCATGTACTTTATCCTTGGTTGGAAGTCAATAAACTTCTCCTTGCTGCACCCACAAAGCGATCTAACACGCACGTGAGCCTATCATTCGAATACAACGGCTTATTATGCATGGTCGTGTCGGAGGAGAGACGCGTCAGTAGAGTGTACTGACCAAGAGGTTTGCACTGGAGTGCCACGACTTCCATGTGGGGTCCGAATAATGAGTCCTCGGCCAACTTTCGCATCACTGCACGTGCCCTCGTGACTCTTTGAAAGTCGATTCCCGTTCCGAGGAATATATGTCGGGTCGCGACGGGCACAAATGTTGGACTCCATAGAGTGTCCTTCTGTCGGCACGCTTCTGGGCCACGACGTCGTATACCACGCTATGTCATAGGCTGATACCAGATAAGTGATACAGCAATTAAGTGGCTTCCACTGACGTCACTGAAACTGCCACGTTGAAGTGACAACATGGATGGGCGTGAGGTTTGTGGTATATGCCATTTACGTTAGTGTTATAAACACACGGCATGCAAGGTCTTTCACTATTTGATGGTAACTCATGCAAACAGCAAGAAACATTCTAGCGGAGTCATTTGTCACACTAAAAAACGTTAGCTAAAGTGTCCGCCGGGGTGGAGCAGTGATTAGGGTACTCAGCTGGTGACCAGAAAGTCGCGGGCTCAATGCCGGCAGCGGCGGTCGTATTTCGACGAAAGAGAAATGGTAGATGCCCATATACTGTATAATGTCAGGGCATGTTGAAGAATACCAGACAGACAGACAGACAGACAGACAGACAGACAGACAGACAGACAGACAGACAGACAGACAGACAGACAGACAGACAGACAGACAGACAGACAGACAATGAACTTTTTGATCCTGAGGAGCTTTCGCGGGAACCCCTATCGGGGATCCGCGGAAGCCGCTGGCCGCGTCCAAGTCGGGGCTGGGACACCGTGATGTTCCGCCCTTTCTTGGGCCCTCTGGATTGCCATTGAAGAATACGAGATGTTCAAATTTTCCGGAGCCCTCACTACACCGTATCTCATAATCATATCATCGTTATGGGACGGAAAACCCCAAATATTATTATAAACGTTAACCAAAACGTGACTATGTGTATGCTTTGCTGTCATCACGTCTCCCATGTTGCAGAACCAGTATGCTAAAAAAAAACCCTGACACCAAAATTGGAAACTTGCGATGCTTATCTTGTGTGGAAGTCTTCCATGTGGGGGCACTTACGATGAATTATTAGTGACGAGCATTGCCTATAAGACTTTATTTAATTAGGTTTTAAAATAAGGCTGCGTGGTCACCCGAGTATTCTGATGCAATCGACATTTTCTGGGGTTTGATGCCTAGAGTCAATACTCAATGGTTTAACGTAGCCAGGGGACTCCCTCATGACGTTGCAGATGTCAAGCAAGTATTGTTGGCGTCAGAGAACAGTTGCGGGGCGCGCACAATACCCCGACTGGCACCCGGCGAAGACTATTGTGCCACTCCTCTTGCCAGGTTATCGGTTGGTCTCAAGGTAGTTTTGGCTGCTCAAGCCAAGAATGCTTTTCTTTTTTTCGGGAGGGTGGGGGGGGGTGTGCTCAAAGCATCCGCGGATCCCCCTATTAAAAAAAAGTCACGGCTTTTCTGCAAAGGCGAAGCAATAAACACGATAACAACGAATGGGAAGGTCACGCGCAGAATGGAGAGCAATCGGAACATGCCCTGCGTTTCTCACGCACAAATGACGCACGAAA